>NW_026848962.1:2400000-3600000 GCF_030867605.1 Colletotrichum paranaense | reverse complement strand
CGATTTTCCTCATCAGACCGAGAGTGGAAGCCCCAGCTTGAGAGTAGCCCCAGTTCGCGGCGGCATTGGAGAGGCTCTGGACATGTGTCGATCTCGCGCCTTCGCCGTCCGGCTTGCGGTTGTCTTTTGCTGTGGGCGCGCCCGTTTCGTACTTGCAAGCATCCTGTTTGTTGCGCGACTTGCAGTTGGCGCATGGGAGGTCTCGGTCGCACTGCGCACAGAAACTGTGTCAGCTACGAATTGCAATGGCGGGGGGGAGAATTGTTGCGGGCAAGGCCTAGCAAACCAACCTTTTGCTTCCGTCGGTGGCATTCCGTGCAAGAAATCACCACGCGTCTGCGCTTCTTGGGCGGTGGTCGGGCGTCTTGCGTCTGGTTCTGGTTCTGCATTTGGGTCGGTGTTTGAGTTGGACTTGTGCTCGAGTCCTGACCATCCCGCGCCGAGGGTGGTTTCTCAGAGCTGTCCCGCCGATCGTCGGCCATGGCCAGCCGTGTAAATGTGTGTATGCGTATATACGGCGAATACTGCGCGGCGGACGTGGTTGTTGAAAGATCGTGTTCGTGGAGGCGCACTCGGGGAACGGCACGACGTTCTCGAATTGTCGGCGCCGTCGCCGCCTCGGGAATTGGTTGTGTCAGTGGTTCAGGGTATTCGGTCCGCAAAGTGGGAGCCGCCTGGATTCGCCGCGAGCTCGGCACGTGGGTTGATGGAGTTGGCTGGGCGTCTGAATATCTTTTCGTAGAGTAGCGCAGGCAGGCGCAAGGCCTGAAATGGAACAGTAGAGAGGCGAAACGAGCAAGAAAACCCGGTGAATGTTGATCTCGGTCGTGGTTCCTCGCGGTGACAGCTGCCGGAAGAGATGGAGGGAGGGATGGACGATTACGGAAGCAGAACTGGTGGGAAAAGTTGGAAAACAGGACCCGCCCACGATCAACCTGTGACTCTCGTCGGCGAGCGAAGCAGATGTCGCCTTAGACTGGGGCACTGTGTGGGAGAGAGCGGAACCTGGTGATTGAGTAAGGTAAGGTAGGTAGAGTGGTAGAGTGGTGGACTGGAGACACGCCAGGGCGGAAAGAGAGAGCAGCAGCTGCTACTGCGTAAGGTAAGGTAGGGTAAAGTAGACAGACGTCGTTGGTATTTCGATCGGGGCTGGGAAAGACGATGGTGAGCGTATTCGTAAATATGGGCAACCGGGGTCCAGAAGTGGCAGGCCCTCGCTCTTTCCCTTTGGTAGCCGGGCACCTAGGTAAGGTATAGGTATAGGTATAGGTAGGTACGGATAAGGTAGGCAGGCTTCAACTTCTCACACACGCAACTCACTCAACTTGCTGCAAAGGCAAGCAAGCACCTGGTGTTGGCAGTTGCGCTCCTTCCAGTTCCAGTCCAGTTCCAGTCCAGGTCTGCGGCAAGAGCAAGGCAAGGCATGTGGCCGGCGGTGTTGGATTGTGGGGCCGGGAGTTGATCCTGTCTTGTCTCTAAGGTATGGACTACGGAGAGGTACCTTACACGGTGCTGCGTGCAGTAAAGTAAGGTAAGGTACGTCGACGTATTTTCGTTTTGCCCTTTTCGATTCCTGGGTATCCGCAAGGTGTACTCGGTAAGGTGCAGCAAATTGTAAAATAGGTAGGATATCCCTGAAGCCCCGAGGGATAGGAGAAAAACAAGAAACTCCCGTTGTCAAAGGGCGTTTTCTAAATCCCCATAGTTTTCTTACACGTCCGGCCGGCACTTGGATATGGCTAATGTAAGGTAGTGTATCCGTAAGGTATGCAAAATGTACCAACCAGCCTTGGACAAAGTAAGGTAGTGTACCATCCGGGATACAACAAAAGCCCATCAACAACAAAAACATCAGATTCAAAAATCCATTGCCCATCCATGGATGCATCCATCCCACCCCACCCCCTGCCTGGCCACTCACTCCATCATACTCTGACGACACCGACGGAGCGAACGGCCGGTTCCAAGGGTCACGCAACGATGCTCCAAAGACAGCTAGCTGCTGTTTTGTGATTTGCTGATCTGCAGCTTGTCCCATCGCAATTCCGCCCAAGCTTTCTAGTCCTTCGCCGACATAGATATCTACCTACCTGTATTGTTCGACGTTAGATCGGCAGCGCTTAGGTCACATTGAGAGGCGTCTTGGAGGTTCTTGGGGACAGCAACCCAGGTCACAGCTACCAGGCAGCCATATGGAATTCCCTCCGGCTTTCCTGTACACACCGACTTCTGCAGGTCATGGCGGCATGGAGAAGAAGAACCCGTGTTCCGCACCGTTCGCGTTCGCCCAGGGCAGGTAATAGTCGGGGTTCAAACAGCAAAAAAGCATCGTGCCATTCGTCTTCCGCGGATCGCCTTTCAGGAGGTCGAAGAGAGAAAAAAGGGGACCCGAACAGTAGGAAACACGGCGTGGAGGGGTAGGGCCGGCAGCCTGCCGACAGGGGGCACGGCGCGCCGAAAAATCAATGTAAGATGAGACCGAGAGAGATCTCATCCCACGCCTCACGTCCCACCGTTCCCTCACGTCCCAACGTCCACTTAACACACACGGCCAATGTCCTCTCATGATCCCGTCGCACCAATGCCCTTTCATAGAGCCAGCGTCAGCGATCCGTCGGCATCGTCGTCGTCTAAACAAGTCGGGACGACCTTTTGAAGTAAAAGGCTGTTGGTGCGCTTCCGGTACTTGTATAGTCGTTACTTTACGTGCGTATAGCGTTGTGTTTGTGCTGTGCGGTAGTCGAAGTCAACGCGAGATGGTGCTGTGCACCGGCTGGCCACCCCTTGCTTGATCTTACTTGGTGCGCGTGGCAACGGTGCACACTGCTCAGCTTCAAATTCACCATCATTTTTTGGTTTGGGGGGGAAAATAGCCTTCTTCATCTTTTGAATCTCGCACCTCACACATCGCGGGACTTGTAGGGAACATGTTGCATCCCGGGGAACCTTGCCCGCCGACCCGACGTGCTCTTCTCTCCCTCTCCCTCTCTCTCTCCCTCTCTCTCTCTTCATTTTCTCTACGGAGTACTCCGTACACAGTAGGGAAAACTCGTAGTGGCAATAGAGAGTCTATTTACCTTTCCAACCATGAGTAGACTTCTTCTGCCTCCAGATCGGACCTGACCCCGTCTCCCCTACTAAGTCGGGTGAGGGTCCCGCCATGGATCTCGTCCATCGGCTTTAGGACTTTGGCCCATTGTCCGCCAAAGTCCGTTGTCCAATCGCCTACGGAGCATACCTGGCTACCTTATGGGCAAACCTCTTCAACTCTTCCCTTCCATCCCTGTCCCTGTCCCTCCTTTCACTTTTCCTCTTCCCCGTGCCATGTTTTGTAGTAGCATGCTTGGATGCCACATGCCACACACCATGCCGTCGAGAAACTACTTTGCCGTCAGCTTGTCGCAGAACATTAAGCTATGCTATAGAAGGGTGCGCGATCAACGGCAGTTCAGGGTAGCTCAGGTACATGCTTTCCTCAATAGCCGATCACCGACACCTTGCCTTGACTGGACGAGGGATCTGATCTGATCTCAAAACCGAGTAAACCGAGTAAGCCGAGTAAGAAGGAGCTACTCAGAAGAGAACGATAGCAGCAGCCAGCCACTCATCTTACCCACTACCACACCTCAGAGATAGGATCGATGGAATGGCCGGACGGTGTTGCTCACGATCCAAAGGGTATGCAGCAGACTTGGAGATCGAGGCAAGGGCCATCACATATAGACAAGTAAACGTGGCAGAGAACTGTCATTTCAATGATATATGAACTGCAACTGTCCGCATGCAAGACCTGCATTTGTAGAACCCGCAGAAATCAACGCCGATCCCTTTTTTTTATTTTGCACCCGTCTTCCGGGTCGCCGAGTCCCCCCGTCTAAGAAATCGCCCCAGTGCCGAGTCCGAATCCCCATCCTCTACGACATGAATACCATTGCAAAACCGAATATGCATGAACCAGCAGTAGCACCCTAGAGAATATGGCGTAAAAGCCCGCCCCGACGTCGGTACGACTGGGGACAAAAAAAACGATGGAAAAAAACACGCCTGGGTATTGACTTTGGGTGTGTGTATGAGTTTGGTGGACAGGTGGAGGAGGGTGGTGGATGTGTGTGTAAGAGACGAGCCGTCTATGCCACACGGGAGAGATAGGCCTTCCAGGCCTTCCTGCGGTATCTCTCGGCCTCCGATTGAGGATCACCCGCCTTCAGGATACCACGACCAACGATAACGACATCAGTGCCGCAAAGCTCAACAAGCTTTTGAGGCGTGTTGTATTGCTGTCCCTTGCCGTCACCCGCAACGGCGCCGTTCTCCTCGTCACCTTCCGGCGGCAATTGGCATCCCGGTGTCATGTGAATGAAAGAGTCTTCTGGCTCGGTGTTGAGGCTCTCCTGGGACACGAAGCCCATGACGAAGTTCTTGTTCTCCCTAGCCGCTTCGACACAAGCGTCGGTGTACTCCTTGTTCATGAAGTTACCGGCACTGGACATTTGCGCCAGGATGAGAAGACCACGGTCCATGGGGGCCTCCTCGATTCCGGCGTACAGAACCTCGTCAGAGCTGTGGGACTCGTTTCTCGGGAATCGAGGGGAAGGCGCAGGTTCGAAGTGCTGTGTCAAAGTCGTGATGGAGACAATGCTGCCCTTGCGTCCGTTGACGTCGTTTGGTCGTGGAGTGCCAATGGTATGTTCATACGAATCCCCATTGTTGTCCTCATCGTAGTCGTCGAAACTCTCCGACCTCGGGGTTCCAACCGTAACCGACGTCTTGACCTCGTAAGGGTACCTTTCGCGCCATCTTGCGGCTGCCTCTGCGAGAGCTGTGACGGCGGCCTTGCCCGGAACCATGTTGACGTTGATGATGTGCGCCCACTCGATAATCCTTGCCGACCCAGCGACGTATTGCATTTGGACCGTGTTGCCAATGTCACCGAACTTGCGATCCTCGAAAATCAAGAAACCATGCTTGCGAGCTAGTGCCGCGAGCTTAGCGCCGGTACCAGTCTGCGGGTTGAAGTCCCAGCCGGAGACGATATCGTGATGTGTCTTGAGGACGACAATGGACGGTCCGACCTTGTCGGCGAGGTAGAGCAACTCTCGTGCGGTGGGAACATCGGCGCTGAGGCAGAGGTTGGATGCCTTCAGGTCCATCAATCGGAGGAGGTAGGCTGTGAGCGGATGGCTGGCGGATTCGGCGCGGCCAGCGAAGGTCGCCTTCAAAGTACCGTGAGAGGTCATCCTAGCAGATGTCTCTCGATTCGTTAATACTGTGGTCGAATGCGCGAAAGGGACGTGCTGTGGTACCAGGTTCGTGGGATTTGTACACTACGGCGAGGCTTCCAATTGAAGGAGGTATGTACGGCGGTGGAGAAGGCGAAGGTGCCTGTCTGGGTTGGGTGAAGTTGAAGCCGAGAGGGGGAGGGGGGGATGCCGAGCAAGCGGGAAGAGAGGGGGTGAATTCGGAAGTGACGAAGATGGCTGAGAGAGCGCAAACAGGGTTTTTGTATGGTTAGGTACGAGTGCCACACGAGGGCGTTGCGAATTGCTCAGGTCTGGGGGTGTTCGTGCCGTGCCGGGCTTGGGCTTTGACTTGGAATTGAGAAGCTTGACTAGATGCAACGTGGGCGTACCGTGACGTGAGGGAGAGACAGATGAAGAGCCGACCAGAGAGTAAAGGGGAAAGGAAGCGCGAGGCGGGAGGCCAGAATAATAAAGTGACGAGACAGCGTGAGGTGGGCTGGACTTTTTTAGTGAGGACTAGAACAGATAATAAGTTAGTGAGAAGTTGATGTGTTGTGTGTGTGTGTGTGTGTGTGTGCAATGTGACTGTGGGGGTGCGCTTAAGACTAAGGTAGGTAAGGTAGGTACCGAGCAGCTAGGTAGCCCAGTCCCGTCCGCGGTGAGGTACCTTACTTAGGTACTCCGTACTCTGTCCCAGACTTCCAGTCCCAGTCCCAGTCCCAGTCCCAGTCCCAGGTAAAGCCGCAAGCCGCAAGCCAGGTGTGCTGAGAGCGGCCGACTAAAAAATTGTCGGAGGGGAAACATGGGAGGGAATGGGGGGCTTGGAGGGGGACGATGGAGGGGTTCTCTCATCCGTTCTGCATGTCCAGATCCCCGTCAAAAAAAAAGGCAAGAAGGGGGCTGGATTGGAGGAGGGGAGGGCGCAGGGTACCTCAGAGGCAAGGGTGCCACTTTTGGGGGCCGGAGCGGGAGATCCAGGAGGAACCAACATAAAAAAGAAAAAGAAAAAAAGTGCATGGGTCATTAAATCAAGAAGACAAGAGAAAAAAAAAAAAGGTACCATGTCAGTCACCGGAGACGGGAGCAGAGAAGACTGGACTCAGAGAGTACCGGAGAGAAACATTGATGAGAATGCTCTGGTGCTATTTGCTATTAACTTACCTTGGGTAGCAGCAGGCAATATCGGAGGGACCCGAGGGATAGCGTCAATGGAAGGAACCCACGAGGGAGGAAAAGACGGGATCCTGTCCGATGCCCTTCTCTCCTCCTCTTCCTCTTCTTCCGCCTCCTCCACCTCCGCTCCTTCCTCTTAACTACTTTGCTTGGGCTATTCGTACGGATCCTTTGCCGGGAGTTCTCTACCAAGGTATCTATCTGTAAGGTAAGGTACCTAAGGTAAGGTACGGATAATTGCTCCTACTATGTTCAAGTACCTTGGACCTTGGGCTTGGCAACAAATCCAATGAATTTGCATCAAAAGACTCATCCATCTGTAGTTTACCTCAATTTTAAAACTCCATGCCCCCTTTTTTCTCGCTTCCTACACCATCTTCGTCTACTCGTAGGTACACATCCATTTCCATATTGTCTTGCGGCATGACTACACCGTCATCTACCGTGGTCCGTAAGGTAGCTTTACCTCTCCCGCTAGTCTACAGAGTCCAGCTGCTGCATTCCTGGTGATCGGAATCGGACTGGCCAGGGACACCGCCGTTCTTGGCCGGGCTGGAACATCCCGACACATCCTTGTCGGTGTACGATACTCTGAATCGACAAAGGTGCCGTAGTGAGGCACTCACTGCAAGACACCTGGCCTGGTGTTCAAAGGCATTATACAAATGCACAATACGGTGTGGGCTAATTAGGTAGTCGATTACTGATTAGTATTCGTAGTGTACCTATGTCCATAGTCCTAGAACCAAAGCATGCCGACCTTCCATGTGGCATCCCGGCAACCAGACCTGTCCATGCCGCCGCCAATGCCAAACTAAGGGACTGACTTATTCCAGGCATCCCAATGGATGGACTGCGTCGCCGATGGTCACTTGAGCGAATGATTCAATACATAGCCGACTTCAGCTCCCATCACCTCATCTCTCATCTCACCAAGCCAAACCGGCCCCGGAGCTTCGAGGGGCCGCTGACCATACTGCGGCAGATACATTTCGCTATCAAACTATACCCCCGAAGCCAATCCGAATGGAAAACCATAAAAAAAAAATTACAGAAGAAGAGAAGAAACAGGCAAAGCTCGAGCCGCGGCATCTCCCAGGCTCGACGGCAACATGCCTGAGTCGATCCCCAGAGGCAGACCGACGTGGGCGACCAGACAAGATGGGCTCGAACCCACCTTTTGCACGTTCTGGAACAGACCACACGTCCGGCAAAAGTATCTTTCTTTCCCCGATCAGACCCTGCAAATGTGACGTGTAGCCCTGTGGACAAGGGTTTTGATGATTCCTTCTATTTGTGGTGTGTGTTTTTGTACGCCGATGGAACTGTCGCCAAAGACAGACAGCAACCACCACTTGCGCAGGACCGCCCAGCTAACATAATGGTGGTGTCGTAAAACGGAAACCATGGATGCAGTGGACGCACCAATCCCATGTCCTCGACTGCTTGACTTTGCGTCGCATTGAGCGGCAGTGCGAATTGTGTCAATCTCCCTGTCGGCCCGTTGCAAAAGAAAAAAATTTGTTGGAAGCGCAGAGTATCCGTCTTGACTGAGATGTGATAGGGTGTGGACCAAAGGAGAGCATCCTGGTCCACGAAGTCTGAAGAGGCCACCGTGACTTGTACACCATCGCCATTCTCTGCGTATCGTAGATGAGGAAGAGAGGCCGGCCGAACTCAACTGTGGTGACCCGGAAGGCTGGTTGGGCTGTTTGGCTCGTCGTGTGGCCGCAGCCGTCGAAATTCGCCGCCGGAAGCGGCAACGCCGTCTCATGCGGTGAGGCCGCCGCGGCCGCCTCCAGAACTACGCAACGGTGAAGGCTATAGTACGGGCCCGAAGCTGGGTCAGTAGTGAGCTACTTAGGCTTCACGTATCCGTATCCATAGCTGCTTCTATTTGGCCTATCAAGCCCGAGCGGCTGGGCAATATCGTGCCATGCCCCCGGGCCTTAGTCCCACCAAGTAAGGCATTCTCGTGCCATTTTGCGAGGGAGAGACGGGAAGTCCGATGAACCAAAGAACGGTGTGTGCCTCTTCCCCGCAACCATGCTACCTTCTGCCGGGAGCCCTGGCCTCGTTCCCTTTTCAAACTTAGCCCAACGGCTTCTGCCGATGGTAGCGCAGAAACGCCGACTCATGGCCAGTCTGTCACACTGTCAAACACGTGCAGACCTGCGCAGTATCCGTAGATAGAAATCAACAGGTTGTGGCAAAGCTGGCTTTCGAAAATGCCTGCAAGACGTCCAAGCTCTCGGGAACGGCCTTGGCAAATCCCCGACCTGCTCCATTAATAAGGACCTCCCGCCAAACAACCTGTCTGTTGCCGAGACTATTCCGCAGACGAACTCCATCAACTTGTCACCCGAGGGCGCGACATATTCGGGTCCCCGCGATCGGCAACCTCCCGGCGAGGATGTTGGTCTATGAAACTATGTTTTCGGGACTCTGGTCTATGGTACTAGTAAAAGACCCGGTAGCATACAGTTCGTTCCGTGCGTGCACTCGGACTGAAACTGACAGCCAAGGCTCACGAGCCCAGCCAACGGCTCGGACAGCATGATCGATTTGTGGCCTGTCCATCAGACCATATGGAGCCAAAGCGGAATCGAAGGCAGTGCAAGATTCGAGAGCTAGCGATAATTCAGCAGCGGCAGACATGTTGAGTAGTTGTTTCAGCAAATGCATACGTGGGTGATGACTTGTATGGCTCACTGCCAGCAACTATATCTTGATTCTTGAAGATTTATTCTTGGTGGGGTAGAATCCTTGGGCGATACGACTGTGGGGTGCTTTCCGAAAGAAGATAACAATGGCGGGGTGGTGCAAGACTGGTCATCGCAAGAGAGAGAGAGAGAGAGAGAGAGAGAGAGAGAGAGAGAGAGAAGGACGAGAGAAAATAGGCCTGAGACAAGTATGGACAGGGGCCAAGTCGTGAAGTTAGCAAGCCAACATTGGTTCAGAAGCACCAGGTTATCTCAGACGCACGACATGTAGTTGAGATAGGAAGATCCGAGACATGCAGGTGCCTGCCTGCCTGGTACCTTGGTGTTATCTTACAGCAAGGCAGGTGCGCTTCACAAGCGACTTTTGCTCTTGCATTTTGCGGGCGCATATGGAAGGTCTGGGGTTGTCTCGTCACTGCCATCGTCGTTGTCGTCATCATTAGGTTGTTGATGTGAAGGAAAATTGATGAGGGATATGAGATTTCGATGCCTGTTCTCATGGTTCCTACAATCCCGTACTGGCCTAGGGATGCTTGAAAGACATGGGGAAGATAAGAAAATCTAGAATGCCCAACATATGCTTGGATGAGTCCTGTAGAAGGGCATGGTGTTCTTCAGTTGCCTACATCGATAAGAGCCGTGCTAAAGTTCCAAGGTTCCATGTAAGGTATCTTTCTCTTATCATGCCTTGGATCCTAGTGCGAATCTCAGGCTCCAACGGATGGGTAGGCTGGAGTCAACTGCCACATAACTGACATCTACCTAGTGCTATCATTCATCGCTCTCAAGAGGGAAGATGTTCGAGTAATGATTATAACGTGAAGTAGGTAGTGCATGCTCGTTTGTGCAGTTTGATCTCTTCTTGGTGATGATATGAACGAAAGCGAAATTAGGAAGCGAGATGGCGCATCAGCCTGCCCATCAACCACCTCGAGGTGTCTTACCTACCCTGCCTTATCTCTCTCTTATCCTGTATCTTCTTATCACTGCTAGATTCAAAAGGCCGCTAACACCTTACCTTAGGTAGCTGGGTCATTTTTGGGTAGGTCGCACCTGCCAGAGGCTGCGGATACTTGAAACCTACGAATAGCAGCGCGCCTTACGGTCTTTACCAACGTGCCAACGCAGTAAGGTAACACAGGGACCTCGAGGAGTGCAGCGTTTGTCTCCGCCTTCAAACCCTTGTTGAGAGGCAACTTAGCGAAAATGGCAACTGGAGTCGAGAGAGTGTGCCCACTGCCGATCCGGAACACCTGCGAGATACGTAAGACTGGCCAAACAGCGGTTGCTTCCTACGTAAGGTAGGTAAGGTCGGGCGAGCATGGGGTCGGCAGGGCAGAAGACCCGCTTCATGAAGTAGGTACCTCGCCATAGAAATCCAGGGGAAGAGATACCTTGCCTTACGCGTACACATGGATTCTGTACTCCGTAGGTAGTGCATGTAGTGTACGAATGAATAGTGGGTGGAAACTTATTCTGTGAGATCAGAATGGAAGAGAAAGGAGAAGCCAAGCAACGATAGCGTGCCGCAATCTGTCACTTTGGGAACCTTGGGTCGACTTGACACCGGCTAAGCTTGCTCAAGGCTCAAGCTGAGAAAACGCAGTAAGCTGGCACCGCAGGCCCTTGAGCAATTTCAACCCACCACTCCGAACGTACCGTCCCATCCCACATCAGCACAGGCGTCTGCTATCTGTATCATTTCACTGCGCCTGCTGCCTCTCGAACACTCCTTTCTCTTCCACCTCCTCCTCCTCCTCCTCCATCAAACCATCCTACACGTGTCGCTTCTGTCCGTCAATCCGATCCGACATCTCTTGCGCCCACTGATTCCCTCTTCAATAGCTCATCTCCGCAAAGCTGGCTGGCAATTCTGCACCCATCTCCATCCCTTGTCTTGGGCGACGAATCCTGTCACTAGGAGCCACTTATCGATCTACCGTGTAACCTCCACTGGAACGCCGGCTGCCTCGGTCGCCTCATCCACGCCGTTTAAAAGCTCTTCACGCCCCATTCTTTGACCGATCAACCTCTTCCATCTACTGAGCTACAGCCTCCAGATACCCATCACCATGTCGGTCCGACAAACGAGGCGTCAAGCCGCCCAAGCCGCCGCTGCGGAATCATCCAAAGTTACAACCACCGGGCCAGCCGAACAGGTCGCGATGAATGGCAATGGCAACGGAACGTCAGTGACGGAAGCTTCGGAAGATGGCCCTAAGGAGAACATTTTCCTGTTCTGGCCCAACATCATCGGTTCGTCTGTCTGGCAAGCTGTAGGCATGCTAGCAAACAGCTAACAAGTGTCCCGTCTCAGGCTACTCGCGCATCGTGCTCGCCATCGCCTCCCTCTACTACATGCCCCTCCACCCACGAACCTGCTCCTTGCTATACAGCGTGTCCTGTCTCCTGGATGCTCTCGATGGATACGCCGCTCGTGCCTTTGAGCAGTCCACGCGCTTCGGCGCCGTCCTGGACATGGTCACGGACAGATGCACAACCTCGTGCCTGCTGGTGTTCCTGTCCTGCGCGTTCCCCCGCTGGACCATCGTCTTCCAGATGCTCCTCTCACTTGACTTCTCGAGCCACTACATCCACATGTACACCACTCTCACCATGGCGGGCTCTGAAAGCAGCCACAAGAATGTCGACGAGAGCCGCAGCTGGATCTTGCACTTGTACTACACCAATAAGGTCCGTTACACTTTCAAGCGCAGTGAACCCGACTTTTGAGCTGACCTGATGCCCTGTAGACTGTTCTCTTCGTCTTCTGCGCCCTGAACGAACTATTCTTCATCGCCCTCTACCTCTTGTCCTTCTCCTCGCCGCTTCTGTCGCCCTCTCTCCTCAACTCCGTCTCCAACTCAGAGGCAATGCAGATTCAGGCCGGCGCGCAGGTCAATACGTCGCTGCTTAGCCAGATCTTCCCGAATCCCTACAGCGCGGCAGCTCTCGAGCTTGCGCGCGCGAACAAGATGGATTCCTTCTGGCCGTGGGTCCTTACTGCCATCAGCTTCCCCGTTATGGCTATGAAGCAGTTCATCAACATCGTGCAAATCGTCAAGGCGAGCAAATGGCTCGCTGAGGGCGACCTCGCCATGAGGAAGGCGCAGGGCTTGCCCAGGAAGCAGACCAAGAGCACCTAAGTCAGGAAGCAAGTGGCGACAAGTGCGTTCGCACCAACGGACGCTGCTTTTGACGTCAATCTGCTTACGAGGGAGCTTGCGTTCCAGAGCGCGCCTTCTCCGTGATGAGCTGGCAGGAGAAGGCAGCTGCACCATCAACGGATCCGTGTTGACGTACCAAAATGGCCACGTCACCGGCGACTGGCGACGGTGCTGGGAAAAGAGAGAATTGAGGAGCTCGAGTATAAGACCGTGTAGTCTCTAGAAAATAGGAGCACGGCGAGGAGCAAATTCCTTTGGTATGGAACTCTAATGGCACCAGGTGCATTCACACATGTCCGGCTAGGAACGCCGAGGACAATCACGTAGGAGAAGAAGGAAACGAGAGTCTTGGCCGAACGTCAGATTCAGGAGTCTGGAGTTTGTTGTCTTCATTATTCAATTTCTTCCACACATTAGACTAATTGATGTTTCATCTATTCATGAAATCGGGCCCCCAAACTCTTACAAATGTCGTCACGAAGTATTTCGTCAAAGGAAATATTACGCTATAGTGCTACACCATCCTGCGACGTAGATGAGCCGCCATGGCCTCCCGGCCAGGGCAAAATGGCTTGCTTGGCCGAACTGCACCTGTGCTCATCCATTCAACAACAGTATGGTGCTCACTGCACAATTATCATACCATTTCACCGTCAAGCATGACTTACACCAGACCCGCCGGGTCCGGCTCCAACCATGATTGGTTCCTTTTGATGATTTCCGGCGGTGTGGTCCAACCCCGCGGCCACGCCCGGCGCCGGCGCCCTGTACCCGGACTCGGAGTGGCCGTCTGGCGTCTTTGCGAGACCGTACCACGCCACAGTCAAAACGCCGAGGATGCCAGTGATACAGCTGAAGACGAGAGCGACAATTCCTCTCGAGGTGAAGCTAATGTTTTAAGCTTCCCGTCAGTATACCCATGGTTTATTACAGCGGTGAAGTGTCAAGATGACTCACCCATCCGGAAGACGCGATGGCGGTGTGTTTTGTCCGCTCAGATCCAGGTAGTCCCTGGTGTTAGCTGCGGCATTGCCGATCGTCGGCACGCTGCCTGCTGTGCAGACGTCCAAGTGGTTCTGAGGGATTGTGAGGTTCTTTTGGAGATCCAGCGGTGCCTCGACAAAGGTTGCCATCAGACCAGAGGTTACGTGCCACTCGATGTGGCAATGGAATAGCCAGACGCCTGGAGTTCAGGACTGTTAGAAAACGTGATGGTTCAATCTCAACATGGGACACATTCACATGTTGGACTGTGTAGACCAACTCACCAGGATTGTTTGCTCTGAATCGCAAAACGATGTTTCCATTCGGCCAAACAACGAGGGTATCACGACGCATCGGCGTAGCAGGGAAATCCGCCTCGGTAACATTAGCATCGGCGAACGTGCCACCGTCTTCGGCGGCGCGGTACAACGCCTGGAAGTCGTGACCGTGCAAGTGGAAGGGGTGACGGCCCGGGTCGAGGTTGTTGACAACGATCTGGACGACCTCGTTGCGCTCGAGCACAAAAGGGTGGGTGTATGTGCCGTATACGTCTGCATTTGTCGCGGCGTCACCAGCGGAGAGGACGGTGTAGAGAGTGGGTACCTTGGGAGCCTTGTAGGTGATGTTGTTGAAAAAGGCGTAGTTTGCACCGTCGCCAAGGTTGTCCATGATGACATCGAGCTCAACAGTCTGAGAGGGCTCCGGGAGGAGGGGTTGCTTGTCGTAAGGGACGAGGGTCATGTCATCAAAGGGGTTGAAAGCGTCGAGCGTCGCTGCAGGGTCTGTAGGTTTCGAGTCATCGTAGACGAGCCAGCCGGTGACGTTGTAGTTGAGGTCATCCGGGAGGGTATCGAAGAGTGACTATTTGGTGAGCTTTGTGTGCGAGAGATACGGTTTGGAGCTGAGCCATAACTTACAGTGTCCATGCTTCCCACAATCGCAAAGTTGGACGAGGTATCATTTCGGGTCGTCACGAGGAAGCTGTACCGCTGAGCAGCAGAGATATAGATCATGCTCGCCTCCGCGGGCTCCGTGTAGACGCCGTCGACCTCAACAATAGAAACGTTATGGCCCTCGATCCAGACGTATTGCCCAGCAAAGGCAGCCACATTGACCAGTCTGAAGAGATATGTCTTGCCAGGCTGCACCGGGACCTTGAGGTTCTGCGTGTCGTTCATGAGAGCGGCTTGCGGGACGGGCTCTGCACCCGTTGGGTTGCCCTTGCTCATGAAGGGAGGAATGAGGTCGGCCATCTGGTCATGGTACCAATCGGACAGAGATACAACAACTTCTTCATCGTATTGGTCCTTGAATGGCGAGCTTGGGTCGTGAATGACGAATACTTGTCGCAGGCCGTCGGGATATTGCGACTGAGTATGGGAGTGGTACCAGTATGTTCCCGGCTGGTTGATCTACACTCGACTGTCAGCAAGTCTCTCTCATCAACCCTCTCAAAAAAAAAAAAGTACTGCTTACAGTGAAGTTGTACGTGAAAGACGACCCCGGCGGGATGGCGCACTGGCTGACTTGAGCCGGTCCGTCCATATGGGTTGTGCCGTTCATGTAGAGGCCGTGGAAGTGAAGGGAGGTCGACTGATTCCCTAGCTGGTTATGAGCATTGATGATAACATTGTCTCCGACATTGGCATCGATGCGAGGAATCGGCCATTGGCCATTGATACCAATTGTCGGACGGTCGAAGGCACCATCTGGGTTTGCCGTCACCCAGCCGATGTTGAAGTCATACGTGACTGTGGCAGCGCAGGCCGTCTGCGCGATGGCGGAGAGGAGGGCCAAGAGGCCTGCTGTGCCTGTCATGTTTACGTTTCTTCTTCTTGTGTTCCTCTGCTTCGGTCTTTGCTATCCCGTGGTGCGCGGGGGAGAAAAGAATTCGCCAGGAGCAAGGCGGCAGAGGATGACAAGTCTCGCAGTGACACGAGCGGCTTCTTGTGTATCCCTTCAGAAAGATTGATCCGGGGACAGACCGGAAGCAAAAAGAATTCACATCGTTCGAAAGAAATGGAAACGGGCCCTCTACAAAACTTCCGTTCAATTTGGGTCAGGTCCGTCTATCTGTCTGGCTGGCTCTCCTCTCAATTCGCTTCAAGGAAACGGCAACTTCTGGCGAGGAGGACCAATGCTTGCCACCCTGGCTGGGATGGCTCTTCGAGTTTCCACACCCTCCTCCCCTTGTCGCTTCTTTTCGCGGCTTTTGGCACTTTGCCCAAGACATCTTATCAATCTGATCTTCCACTGGTCCCGACACCTTTCGTTCCAGCTCCTTGGCCGGAGGGGGGCGGCTGGGCACACGCTACCCCCTTAGCGCGCCATCATCTTATCAGATGTTACTCGAAAGACCACTGAGCTTTCTACACTACCACAAGCCACTCAGACCCAAAGACCTCAGGCGTCGATAGATAGCGCGAGGCGATGGCTTGTAGTAGCGAGAGAAAACGACTGGCTCGCACGGAACTCGGCATCATTCGTCCATCACGTTGCTATTGCAGCTTGCAAAAGAGAAAGGGTGGGGAGGGGACCTTTTTCACCTGCAAAGGAGATCAACTAACCAGGGCCCCTACAGCCGAGAAAAAGCTTGTCTCCCCGCGCTAAGGCGAACTCAGGTCTCGCCTGGCCTCGCTTCTGCCAGAAGGTGTCCCCGATGTGGGCGAGGTGGGCAAAGATGGCCTGTCAAAGAAGAGACCATGACTCCATGCGAAGTCGAGAAAGAGGGTCTCTCGACTATTCTACCTCGTCCCATTCCGTCGGTTTCCGTCAATGCTGAAAGTGTGGAAATTGCTTTTCGGCCTTGCTGGGATTCTCGAGCGAGCTGAACAGCGAGATCTGTCATAGAAACTCAGGATGAACCAATACACAAAGGTGTCGAAGGGGGTCCTCGAGAGCAGAAGACCAGGTGCAGAGTTACGGAGTATATGGAATCTCGTTGGCTGAGGGTTCATTCAGGGTCGTTCAACTTATCATGATTGCCAACCATTGGCAGGAAGTGACAAGATACCTTTAGGTCAATCTGTCCCATGTGCCCATTCAAATTTCATGAAAGCTGGTTCCAAATCCCTCAGCCTATCAGACTTTTTTGGCGGCGATCGCAATGCTGTTGATGGAAATCCGCCATCGCTGTCGAGGCCAACTAATTCCAAGCTGTAAATTGTCAGTGATATTGTCACGAGTAATGAGTCCCGCCACGGGAACCAGCCGGCTCAATGGTCACCTAGCAGTGGCAGTCTAGCACATCTTTGAGCCCATCTCTGGCTTGCCGCCGGCATCCCACATCAAGACACCTCCAGCATCCGCCACATTGCTTGTCTGGCGTAGCACCAGTCAACGGCGTTGTACGTTGCCGACATACGGCTGAAGATCGACAATTGGGCGTCTCAGCGACAGTCCATTCCGTTGTCCTTCTTGTCAAAGATAGAAATAATGCTAGGCTAGAGGCAAGTCAATCTGTGTCATCTCATGTCGATCGTCAGAATCACGGGCCTTTCCTTTACATCTCGACCATCAGATCACAGCAACTCACCCACCAGCCTTTCCCGCCCGTCAAACTCTCAAGGATCGAGCAATATCGCGAGCGCATAAGTGCCTCAAGTATCCTTGCCCGTTTGAGGCCCCCTTCCCCATCAATCCGCGCTAAGCAACGCGAGCCAGTCCCAGGGATGCAGCTCTCTCTCCCATGCATGCTTTATCCCCAACACCGTAACACGAAACGAGAAACAGGAAGCTCCCCTTCCAAGATGTACTAAAACCAACTAGAAAAGCTTGTCGTGAAGGAGAATGGCCCGGTCTGCATGCAACAATGAGACCTCGGCGCTGGTCTAATTGGCCCTACGCCTGGAACCGGGTTTTGGAGCTTGCACCACCTTCGTCCCACCTCCCCTCCTCGCCTTGTCGCCCTCGCCTCAACCTTCCCTTCGGACTACAGTCGGTCCAGAGCAGATGTTCCGCCCTTTCCATAAGTCAATGATTGATTGCTACCGTAGAAGAAAAGGTCGGCTGATTATCAAGATATGCCTGTCCTCTCTTACTTGCCTTGGGCAAATTTGGGCTAGCGTTCCGCCTTTCGGCTCTTCGTATCCGTTGCCACAAGACCAACCAGTACCGCGCACCCTCATCGGCTAGTCCCAGCGATTATCTGATTTGATTTTATCAGATTAATCTGTGCCTGTGTTGCCCGTCTCCCCTCTCCACGCTTGTCAGACAAAAGTCTGTTTTCCTCTTGCTTCCTTCTTCGTTGCTCGGAATTTGTGACCAAGACAAACGACATACGCCCTTCTCACAGGTGCCAAAAATGACCGTCGACGTGTTTTCCGTACCAGTATTCCTGGTCGTCTTTCGAGAATCTCTCGAAACCGTCATCATCGTGTCGGTTTTGCTGGCTTTCCTCAAGCAGACTCTTGATGGACCCAACAGAGATGTAGCCGTGTACAAGGCCTTGCGCAGACAGGTAACGACAATCGAGACACTCGTGAATCGAGAACCGTTGCTGATGCGTTCTCCCAATAGGTATGGCTCGGTACAGGTATCGGTTTCTTGATATGCTTGATCGCCGCAGCTGTCGTCATCGCCGTCTTCTACAAGGTCGGCCGAAACAGTTGGGAGGCCCACGAGCTCTACTACGAAGGTGCCTTTTCTCTACTCGCCGCCGTCATTATCACCATCATGGGTGCTGCTCTACTTCGCATTGGTAAAATGCAGGAGAAGTGGCGCGTCAAGTTGGCAAAGGCAATGGAGTCTCCCGTCAAGACTGGTGCGAGCCGGGGGTGGTTCAAGCGCTTCGCCGAAAAGTACGCCATGTTCATCCTGCCCTTCATCACCGTGCTTCGTGAAGGCATCGAGGCAATTGTTTTCGTCGCTGGCGTCTCCTTCTCTGCGCCCGCGTCTGCTGTGCCGCTGCCCGCCATCGTCGGGTTGATTGTAGGCGCCTTTGTCGGCTACCTCCTTTACAAGTAAGTTGTATGACTCTTGACGATGTCGAACTGCATGCTGACTTTGGCGAAGGGGAGGATCCACGGCCAAGCTGCAAGTGTTCCTTGTCATCTCCACGTGTCTCTTGTACCTCGTTGCCGCTGGCCTCTTTTCCAGGGCAGTAGGTGACTTTGAGCAGCAAGAATGGAATAAGGTTGTCGGCGGTGACGCTGCAGAGCTTGGGAATGGACCGGGTTCGTATGACATTGACAAGAGCGTGTGGCACGTAAACGTAAGTCTATTTTCGTTTCTTGACTGACGTCCCAGTACTGACCTCTCGAAAGTGCTGCAGCCCAGAGCTCAACGGTGGCGGCGGATGGGGTATCTTTAATGCCGTCCTCGGATGGACAAACTCGGCAACGTACGGCTCCGTGATCTCATACAATGTCTACTGGATCTTCGTCATCGGCTGTTTCCTCCTCATGAGATTCCACGAGACCAAGGGGCACTGGCCTTTCATGAAGGCAAAGGTCCCACGGGAAGCCGACAGGCGTCTTTCCGATGACCGTAGCGGAAGCGAGCAGGCGAGCACATCTGAGAAGGATAAGGGGGCAGCAACCACGAAGACAGTGACCGCTTCGTCGTGATTGGTAGGCATCTGAGTGTCGTTATTGAACCCTCGAATCTATGGACGATCATGTCTGAAAAAGGATACCTATGCTTGTGGACAACGTAATATGAAAGCTGTCTGTATGATAATGAGGTCACAAGGGTGGCCAACTTTATAGGATAAATTGGGCTAAACATTGGTTTGTAAATCTAGCCAAAGCATTTACGAAAGCCTCTCTGTGTGTTCGTCTAGAATTAAAGACTACATGTGATTGTCATCCATCCATGACACCTCAAGAACACAACTAATGAGAATCAAACTTGGCGTTGCCAGGATCGATTACAATACTGAAGCGAAGAGGGAAAACGTCTCTATTCAATATCAACTGGTCCTGCACCCTTCCCGGGTGTTGTGAGTTTTGTGCCTCTATTCGATCAATATTCTGGCGTCCAATCCCATCTATCGGCGGTGAATAGTCTGCGCGCCATCTTATCAGCATACATGTTGCCCTCGTACCGGAGTCGTTGATCGCCTGCCAAGCTCCTAGTGAACTCAAACTTCTTCTCTTCTCTGTCCACTTTCGACCCTTCTTCTGCCGGGACCCATGTTGCCGTTGCCTGGTTGTTCTTCCACTCGACCTGGGCAATAGACAAGACGTTGGACGACATCATCGATCTGATGTACTCCACAATCGAGTCGAGACGTGCTCGAATACCGCAATTGGTGTGGTGCTTGTCAATCTGATAGCTTGGCACTTGCTTCAGGATTGCCAGTATGTCTTCGATATCAATGACCGAGGAATCTGGAATATTGTCGTAGGAGCTGGGTCCAAAGTCAACAATACCAATCAGCTCCTTGGCCGTAAAGAACTTGAGCATCTGGCCCAGCTGGAACGAGTCACAAGCGGAGCTCGAGTCGTAACCAAGCTTACATTGTCTCTCGCGAGACGAGTAGAGGGCAAGGAAATGGCGATGGACTGAAGCAATGGTATTCAAAACACACTCCCGCCGGGACTGTAATTCCCCTGATCCCAAGTCAGCAAATGTCAGTTATTGAAACCAGGGCCAAACAGCTCACTCTCCAAGCCATCCGGCAGACTCCACCAAAGCTCAGTACGTGGATTTTCATCGAGTGACAATTCGCTCCATCGGACAGAGCCACGGAGAATCAATTCTCGTGTGTAGTTATGGAGTCTGGGCGGCTGCTCCAGCAGCCAAGCGACCAGGATCTTCTGCCTGAGCACGTTCTCCGTGTCTAGGCTTTTCTTCTGAGTGCCCGCCCGCACCGGTTTGGCATTTGTCAAGGGCCACTTGAACTTGAGCTCGATACTAAGGTATCTTGAGACCAAGGATCGGCAGTCAAATCGATCGGCCAGAATGGCTAGAGTAGTCACATGAAGCATGTTGACAGAGTTGGATTGTATCTGCTTCCCATGCATGATCCTCATCAAGTCCTCGAAGACCTTTTCGCGGCCGATGGATCGGGTTGCCTCATCGTCATCGACGATTGTGATCCAGGGTAAGTCTCTGGCATCTACTTCCGCCAGCTTGAGCTTGTCCGCGGTCAGGCGAGCGAGGGTTTCCTCGACGTTACTCGCCTCGGCAAACTGTTTGTTGCCAAGAAGATTCTCAAAGTACCGAGAGTGCTTTCTCAATACGGAAAGCTTGACTCGGTAGGCGACTTGGATGTTGGGGCTCAGGTTGGGTTGAGGCATCCGTGGTGCGCCAATCTTCTTACTGGCGGCTTGCCAAGTCCTGCGAGCCACAGCAATCGTTTCTCTGGACGTCTCGAATGTAACGTTTAGAATAATGTCCCCATCGTCGGATATGAGCACAATGGGGGGAGAGGCGCCCGAGGACATATCCGATGTGTCATCCTGAACTGCTGCCGAGTCTCCCATCGTAAGACAGCACAACTTGGGAGGTGAATCTCTGCCGCGACTCAGGGACTGACATGTATGTCGATGCTATACTTGGCCATCGCACGGCTCCAGCAAAATGTTATGTCAGTCAGGCAGCCGTCTTGAGATTGGATGCGTAGGAGTATGCAAAAATGTCATTAATAAGGCCGTGTCAGTGACACTCATGTCATTCGCCTCTCCAGGAGACAAAGGCCCCTTCTGCCTGCCCGATGCCACCGCAGTGGGTCTACTGTGTTTCTTTAACCACGAATCTGAGCATTTACACGGTGTATCCCGGGTGCTGATTAGATAAGATTATCCCAGCCGAACGCCCGTGGCAGCTGTCGGTTGGTAGGTAAGGTATGTGTGACTTATCCAGGTACTGCTTACACCACCTAGAACAGCTTCGGCAGGTACCTACCTACTTACGGATACACAGCACCTCCCTTACCTAGGTCCTGGGATACGGTACGGTAGGCCCGTTCTTCCTAACCGAATCCAAGGGTAGCCTGTGGGATTAGCTGCAGCTAAGGCAAGCAGCTGGCAGAGCACGGAGAAGGTACCTCCAGGTTCAGCATGTCCCCGTCCCGTCCTTCCTTTCCAGGTCCGTCTTATTACGTCGCTGGGTCCATCCATGATCCAACCGAGGCCGACAGTGTGCCTTGGCCAAACCCAATCCTCCAATCTCACAGTGTCAAGACCAAGCAGTCAATCGTAGAAACAAACACAAAAGCTGTCAAGCAAACTCTGCGACCCATCTGTCCCTCCCGCCCTTTCGACACTTTCTTGGGGCCACGCACGATACCCAGCTCGGTGGTAGTCCATTGCCATTGCCAACGCCAATGCCTCGCCGTCGCCGACGCAACAGCTGACAAGCCTTCCCCTCGTTCGCGCCATCGACCAAAGCTCGCCCACCCAGAATCCCGCTCCACGTTCCCTAGGCCGCCGTTCAAGCTTGACGAGCTAGCTCATGGCTTTCGCAAGCTTGAAGGTCGTCCTACTTGAGCTGCTGCAGTGCCGGTGACACTCTCTTCCTCGCCAACAGACTCCCGCCCTTTCGGAACAATGCCAGCTTTAACACGCTGTCTCGCAACGCGACGAATACCGCCGTATCATGAGACGGCGCGGATCCTCTCGCCACCAGCTGTGCGATGTGTGAATTCCTCCCTGGATACCGGCATCGGAACTTCCACCGACAAGCCCACCTCTTCCGCACTCCCCAGGCACCCGCCCCGACGATGCTACACTACCCAAGAGCCAACCCCTCGACGGCTTTCGATTCGGACCCGCACGTCACTCGGTTACGAACAAGGAAGCATACTGAAGACTGACAGACTATCGATCTCGACAAGCCGGCGACTCTTCCATAACTACTTCGTCACCCATCTCCCATCATCTTCTCTGCACCCCGACTCCCGAACGTCATCCGGCCCCGGTCACAAGCTGCCCCGCGATGCTTCGACCCCCCACAAAGTAACGCCGGGGTCATCTCCAGTAGCCGCAGCACTCAGTATGCCAAGCCGAGATCTTACAGTGGTCCGGATCCCGCTCAAGAGAGCTAAGCATCACTTTGGCGTTTTCTCTTCGAGGGGTCAACGGGGGTACAATGAGGACACCAACCAAGCCGGCACAATCAACATGCCGGCTTTTGCTAAAAGGGCCCCTATCAGTCTTCAGAGGCGACCGATCCAGAAACCAAACGAGGCGACATCGGCCGACAGCGCACTTGGTGACCCCCAGGTCTTCTACTTTGGTATATTCGACGGACACGGCGGATCTCAGTGCGCCGAGTTCTTACGTGATGAGCTGCATGGCTACATCGAGCAATCCTCTGCCGAGTTCGGCCTTCAGAGCAGCCTGGCAAAGAGCCCGGCACCAGAGACGGGTCGCAAGGAGGAAGACCCGAATGAGGAGCTTTTCATGAAGACAGAAGAAGATGTCAAGGACGACATTCGTGTTCCCGAGGAAGACAAGCATGGCGTCTTGACGAATCCGGAAAGAGAGGAACCCATGAAAGGGGCCAAACCAGTCTCAGCCAAAGTAGAAGATATCCCGAAGGCTATCAAGTTGGCACAGGATCTTGTGGAAGAGTATCGTCAGACTGTCGGAGGATACTTTCGGCGCTTCAACCCCGAGTACTTCCATTTATCAGAAGAGAAGATGAACGACGCCGACGAGCCTGGGGTGACGGTCGAGTCCGTCCTCATGTACGCTTTCCTCAGAGCAGACTTGGATTTCATCTCTGCCCAGGCACGCAAACCGGATCCCGACGACCCTCAAGCAAACGATCGCCCCGTCAATAACGACGAGATCCTTGGGGTTCCACATAAACCACCATCAGGCCACGGCATCGGTGGCCCGGCTCGCTTCAAGGGCGGATCGACGGCATCCGTCGCTCTCATTTCGACGCCTACTCCAGCACCATTCTGGCATCCTAACGCGCAGTCTACCCTGATTGTCGCTCACGTGGGTGACACCCGTATACTTCTTTGCACAACGACTACCGGCCTCGCACAGCCCCTGACGTCAGATCATCACCCAACCACTCCCACGGAAAGCCGTCGTCTCCGCCGTTATGCGCCGGCCGGTTCAATGGTCTCGGCAGACAGCTTCGGGGAGGACCGGATCGCAGGGTTGGCCAATAGCCGCGCATTCGGCGACATGCGAAGCAAACGCATCGGCGTGTCGGCCGAGCCAGAAATAACCCGCGTCGAGATTGGTCCAGCGCAGTATTCCTTCCTAGTCCTCATGAGCGACGGCATCTCAGGCACACTCAGCGATCAGGAGATTGTCGACGTGATCAAGGAGGCCAGGACGCCCGAAGAGGGCGCCAAGGATGTCGTCAACTATGCCACCGAGGTCTCCCACGACGGGGACAACGCCACCTGTCTGGTAGTCAGACTCGGCGGCTGGGAGCGAAGGTCGGAGGGCGGAGTCGGTAGTCTCGGCACCAAGGAGATCCGTGACAAGAGGAGGGCAGAGGCGCTGGATCCCCGGCGCGGCAAGCAGTAATACTTTCAACCACTGCGAGATATTCACCATGCATGTCTTGCTCAAAATCATGGAGCATTATTCACCATCGTTATCACATCTTCAGGAGTTGGGCATCTAGGAATGGGCTTTCATCGGTTAGTCTGCCACATATGGGCATTGGCAGGAAGGGTTGGTTATTCAAGAAGGATGAGATAAATCATAACATACAAGTCAACAAATACGAACATCAAGCACAGGAAAGAATATTGCAATTCATACTTTGTGTGCCGTTTAGCACAGCTCCAGGGAATCATTCTCATCAGCCATACGTGGATTGCGTGCCCCGCCCCTTTCACTCCCATCCATTTCCGTGTTCCCCAAGACTCCAGTCCGTAATCCGCAACCCGATCGTTAAATTGTTCACACCTTCCCATTTCCGCACCGCACAAAATGATCTAGTAGCGGTGTTGGCCCGGGTACTGGCTCCAGCCGCCGCCACCCTGCTGGTGATGCGGTGGGGGTGGACCTCCGTGGTGAGGAGGGTATTGAGGTTGCGGCGGTCCACCGTAGCCGGGTCCCCCGTACCCAGGTCCGCCGTATCCAGCTGGAGGACCACCGTAGCCCGGTCCGCCATAGCCCTGCGGAGGTTGAGGGGGACCCCACTGGCCCGGAGGCGGCTGGTGCTGCTGCTGCTGCTGACCGTAGCCTTGGGGTTCGGAATGACCGCCACCGTAGTAGCCAGAAGCCTGTCCCTGAGACTGAGAGGCTGAGTAGTGGTGACTGGTGTCACCGCCGCTCTGGTGGTATCCATAGTCTTGCTGAGATGAAGGGAGGGGAGAGCTTGACAAGGGCTTCCTGTCATCACCTTCCATGGAGCTGAGATCTCTAGTGCGGATCTGGTTCCAAAGGGAACCTTGCACCTTGCCGTGTCCCAGCTCTCCAAAGCTGTCGAAGGCTCCATGGGAGTGTGTATGACCTCCAACGCTCTTCGTGCCATCGCCACCGGTCAAGATATGGTTCTTGCCAGCCTTGACAGACTCGGACGAGAGCAGGTGGGACAATTCGTGCTTGAGGGTGCTCTCATTTGCCCACTTTCGCACCGTCTCGAACATATCCCTCTGGATTTGGACTCTCTCATCGCGAGCTGCTGGGTGGTGGAAAGCCCGGAGGACGTCATTAACAACCTCATCAACAGGAACACCCGGATTTTCCCAGGCATACAGAATTCGCCTATCTTCACGTTAGCTACGTTCAAATTACCTGACCATAGACAGTGTCTACTTACGGGACGACATATTGCAGAATAGTCGCAGCAACCCTGCCGGCGCATGAGTTCAGGATGTTGGTGAAATGGTCCTTTGAGAGCATGGAGTGAGTAGGATCGGAGCAGTTGGGGTTCTTCCAGGGCTCCAGCTGAGAGTTCGAGCTTGCGTCGATGACAGTAGATGAACCATCCTTCAGAACCTTGGAGACCTGTGTAATGATGGGTCTCACAAACGGCGCCAGCAACCCCAGGATAAAGGCGGTCAGCGTCTCACTGATGTGATCCAAAAGTTTCTCCAGACCCGGGATCTTGGAGATGAGGTTGCTGATGGACTTGACAATCTTGTCGCGGAACTGAAGAATCGGATAGATCTTGCGCGCGGTCTCGACAGGGTCGAAATTGGTGCTCATACCAGGTACCTGATTGGAACTCTCGCGGCTTAAGTCACCACGGCTGAGGTCGCCCCCAGACCGAGTGTTTTGCTGCTCCTGTGCACTGGACTGGGCCTGCAAATCACGAGCCTGGCTTGCCAAATCTCCACCAATACCAGGAAGCTGGCCGACGAGGGAGATGAAGTCGTTCGGCTTCGAGGACCCAATCCCCAAGAAGCCACGAGATCCAGTGCCGCCACCAGTGATGTTCGCAGACATACCCTCGGCATTCTTCAGGGCGACATTCATTTCGTCTACCTCAGATTGCGTGAAGTGGTCCGTAGCTTCTCCGAGAACAGAGTGCAAGAAGTCCACAGCACCGAAGGTACCCGTTACGATAGGGTAGACACGGCGGCCATTCAGGTTGATTTCAGTTTGAGTACCGCAGTGAGGGTAGACGTCGTGGTAGCCCAGCTCTCGAAGCGCAAGCTCGCAGTAGTTGCTGTGCGCGCTGAAGTCCTCCATACAATGGAGAGCCTGTCCAAGACAGCGCAGTGCCTCGCAGAGATCAGCTTCTTTTCCTGAACCCCGCGAGCCGCTGGTATAAACCCGGCCGAAATGGATGCTGCGCGCGAAACTGAAGCGCAAGTAGCCAGCACTGGTCGCCCAACCGCCAGACTCATTGGCAATGTAGTTTTTCATGCCAGTGCGGGGATCTATCTGCGTCTCGACCGGGTCAACGGGACCGCGCAGGCGAGGGTCGAACTTGCGCGCGTCCATGCCGTCAGCGTAGCCCAGGGGGTTGTCGATGTGTTCCTCTGGGCGGTAGACGCCAAGGCGCTCCTCGGTGACCTCGAATTCCTCCGTCGCATAGCCAAAGGCCATGAAGGAGAGTACCCATACCTGTCGGAGAGAGTCAGTACAAAGGATACACGCCGATACCTTCGTCGCGACAAGGGCTTACCAGGATTCTGATGGTGGGAGCGTTGACTCCCTTCAAGCTGCCCACGTCGACGGCTTGGGAATAGTCTCGAAGCCAGTTGCCAAAGTAGACTCGGGATACCAACATGGAGGTCCATTTCTTGCCATGCAAGAAAGCAATGGTCTTGAGCATGTCCTCGATATCTGTGCGCAAACATGTCAGTCAGCTGTAGGGGTAAGCAGAGCGAAAACAAAGGTGCGCACCTCCATGACGCCAATTGTGACCCTCGACCTAGACGTAGATCGCAGTGCATTAGTTTACGAAACGGTGGAACATTGGACGAGGTGTCCAAGGTGTCAAAACCTACTTGGGCAATAGAGGGGATATTGCCGGCGCCAAAGGCAGCGGCGCGACCTGGCAGAAGCACCAGAAGCAAGCAGAAGGCGAGGAGGATGGAACCTCTCCCGAGACCGGATGACGCCATGGTTCAGGGTCGCGGGAGGCTCGGAAAGCTATCCAGGAATTGGTAAAGACTGGATGTGAAGTTCAGTCGCAAAGATGCGTTGGGTATTCGGGAGAGTGATGGAGGGGTCGCGCAAAGTGTCCGGGTCCAGGAGGTCAAGAATCGACCTTTTTTGTTTTGTTTTGGAGGGGTAAATGAGCAGGCGAGGTGAGGTAAAGGTGAGCGGGAAGGTTCAAGTCTGGCTAGACGAGGTAAGCTCCAAGTTGTTACCTAAGGTGATGTAAGGCACGCCCACACGTATGAGGGCAAGGCAGGTAGAGCCGAAGATGATTTTCGGGGGTCTAGTCGAATTCACAAGCCCAAGCTGGGATTTCAGTGAGGGCAGGGACAGCAGCAGTTTGCGTCCAGAACCACCGACGATTTAATGACTACCTACCTACCTACGTTATTGTCTGGGCGACATCCACTTGAGGTAGCACTCGCAGCGGCAAAGACGTGCCGCGAAAGACTTTGAAGGCTTGGGTTGTCAACCTGGGGCTGAGGGGGGGCGGTTTGCTGCTTTACCCAAGGTAGTCTTAGATAGTGCACAGGGTGTAGGCGAGGCGATAGCACTATCATCAAGGACTGATTGATTGTCCCCGCCACGCATGTCTGAATCACTGCTGACGACACCTCATGCTTCCCTTGCCCTATCAACTTACCTTTGATCAATACGTTTGGATGATTCCGTGGGCGAAAGGGGTGGGGGACAGCTGAGCTTTGTGGAAACAGGAGCTGCAGTGTAGGCTCATTGGCTCGCGTCACATGTGTGCCATACTGACCTGCATTGCACCGCGATGGGTAACACATTTTCTTATGATGGGTACTATGTAGGCGCAGACGTACAGACAGACGCATTGTGACATCCCAGATTGCTGAGTAGGCGCTATATCCTAGAGATGCCTAAATTATCTTAGATTGGCGAAGCAATAGACGCGTCTTGCCGAAGCTGCCCAGCAAGACGCGCTAAGTTGGGCATAGCCTGGTATAAGCATGATGGGCATTGACTGTCCCAACTTAAGATAGAATCCCTCGATTCCTTTATCCACTCTTGATTTCTTCTACCTTTGATTGATCAAAGCGAACTCAAACACGGAAGCCCTGCAGGATAATTGTCTATGTGTAAACCAAGTAAAGCCGTAGGTTACCAAAGTTGACACTGAATCACTTAAGCCGGATGTTTTGGGGTAAAGCAGGTCGTTGATACTTGTGCATACGACCATCAGATGCGCAGGAACCTTGAAATACCTTATTTGACTCCTGGCTCCCTGCCCCGCCTCTCTGTGTGCTGAGCTCAGCGCAGCAGACCTCGACTGTCCCCCAACAATGAGTGCCCCTCAAGTAGGTGACATAATCGTTTGCCGCCCCATAATAAGGTACCCTAACTGTACTCTTACCAAGGCATTCTTGTTCTTTCTATTGTTCCTATGGTTAGCTATGATCTTGTCTGTACTTCTCAGAGACTACACTTTGAACAGGCAGGAAGGTTCCTACAACAATCTTTCGTTGACAGACATCCTATTTTGGCACCCGTTTGCCCCTCCATCAGATACGCCCAGACCTACCTTACCTAAGGTATTCTTACGGAGTACCTAGGTATCTCCCATAGGTACGCGCAACAGGGTGGGATCCGGCTGGTAAGGTACCTTAGGGCAGACCCGCACAGGAGAGCCCCGCCATTGGCTTAAGTCGAGGGGTTCCATTCCGACCAGTTAGACGGTACTTGGACCAATACCATGCGTCCCTGGCGGATTCCAGGCTTGTCCCCAGCAACTCGTTCCGCACGACGAGATGATCAGGCATCTTCTTTTCCCATCTATTATTCTCTCAATCTTGGGCGCGCCTTAACTTTGGTACTGTGATATAATGGGTGGCCAGCTAAGGCAAGACAAGCCAGTGAGATGAACAGGATCCAGATAAATGACCTTTCTGTCTGGATATACAAGGTGATATAAGCCACAGTCTCTCCGTTCAGCTCAACTACCTATCTTAACGAGACCAGAAGACTAATCAGTCCGAAAGGCACTGTTTGAAGAGACCCATGAGCGGTCCATGAGCCACAGATTGTAACCTTGAAAGCTGCGTCTCAGACTACCTACCTACGGATACTTCGTATAGCTGCTGTGAGGTGGCTGGGTCATATGGATTAGGTAAACCCCCGTGGGCTGAGGTAAGGTAAAGTACGGTACGGTACGGAGTACTGGCATTGAGGCATTCGGGTGAGATGCACGTGTAATCAAACAAGAGGACTTATCGCGGGTACGTACTTGCATGCACCTCCCATCTCTGGCTCATGCATCAATATGCGCGGTGTGAGAAGACGCTTCAACTTGCTTCCACTAACTCAATCTCAGACTCGACCCCAACAATGCTCACTGTCACAGACCGCCGCCGCTGCCATCGCGCGCCACTCACTGCGATCTTGGTCCTCGGGTCGGGGGTCACGGCCCATGACTGGAGGTGCTAAGACTGTGGGAGGCCAAGAGCCATTGCCAATCTTATCTCGAGTGTTCCAAGACTACCCCTCGATTGCAAGCCACGAAAAGCCACCTGTTGTTCCCTCATGGTCATTACCTTATGCTAAGGTAGGCTCTTGTTCTTGATCGAAGGAACAGTAGTTACACCGCTCCTCCTGCGGTCCCACGGCTCGGTGTTCCTCTCATCTGATTACTTATTACTGATCGCTCCTTCATTCAAAGAATACCTGCATCAACAGATAGGCAGGGTGTTAGGTCAGGATGCGAAGAAAAAACCATCATCCACTCGACATGGATAACAAGACAGCCAGCCCATTTAAGGTAACCGTAGATGCCTGTTAGTCAGATCAAAACTTGGTACGGAGGCTCTAGGAGCCCTCTGCACAGACCTGGCAGCTGGGTCGATCTGGCTGGGCCGGCAGCCGATTGCATTGTTTCTTAGTGACTAGTCCTGGATTTGCTTATTGCCTGGGCCCTGAGGTGCTGGGCTCGGTGATTGTCGCGGACTAATTCCACCGGGATTAAGTGACCATGAGAATGTCCATGTAGTCACCACTTCCCGCCTCAAACTGCCATGCAACTTTTCCCTCCCCCTTCTGCCTCTAGGATTTTGCCGAACTTGCCCAATGCCCATTTCGCCCCGTTTGAAGTTTCGATGTTCCCCTACCTGTTGGCCTAGGCATTACACCTAGATAGGGTGGCGTTTCTGCTTGTTGCAGTCGTGGCAACGACAATGTATCGCGTGGTGGGCATTATGTGCCCTTTCGTACATGTTCTTGAGTCCCCGTTCCTGGTCTTCCGTCCCAGACCGTCCCAGGCCATGTTTGGGTTACCAACAGCGGTTCCCACACCTCCCCGTCAGTCCCGCGTCCTGACTCCCTCATCACCCACACCTTTGGCTTCCTGGGTACTCTCTGTGTCCATACACTACAGTCTGGCATTGTCGACCCCGTCACTCATTGCCCGTTCTGGAGGCGTTCGACTGTTGCTGAGCTGAGGTAAAAAAAAAAAGGTGCAATTTCGGGGTCTGTAACTTTTGTATCCATTTGCCCACCTAAACAGACAGAGAAAGACACTCACACAGTGTCAACCCTGAAGAGCCGGGCGAAAGTGGTCAACAGGTGGAACCACGAATCGGCTGTCCAAGCTTCCGCCAGGTCCCGTTCTGTGCCAAAGTAACGCCACCAGGCCGTATTTTTTTTCTGGCCTAGAGAAGGGTGAGAGATTGCTAGTCGCGTAGAGAGCTTCTCCTTGGCCCTGCCACCCACGCATGCCTCCACGTTCACCTCACGTCCCCCGATCCCCAAATCAAACATCCCCCCCTAAATTAATTCTTCGACCCGTCTCCGTTCTCTCACCACCCTGTGCCCACCGAGCCTCAAGTCACATCGCCCCGGCCTTTCAACTTCGCCCTCCCGGCCCTCCCGGCTTTTGGCTCCTTTTCGGTTTCCCACCTCACCTTAGACCGCCTGCTTTAGTCGCCCAACCATACACCGTACTCCATCTTAATACTTCTTCCCTCCGTGCCATTTCTTCCTCCAACCTTCACCTTTCCCTCTCCTTCGCTAGGGCCTGCGACTGCGACTTCTGCTGCGATTTTTTCTACTCGTCCACTCCCTTCGTTGTCTTTCGACTCCTATTTCGTCCACCTTGGACCCGGGCACTAGGAACCCTCAGCGACAACAGTAGTACTTCCGAAAGTCCCTTCTCTGCCGTTTACGTATCGCCGCGAATCAATCGTCAAGCAACCACCAATATGCCAGCGCGAACTCTCCCTACCTTCACTCGCGCCGAGGTCGAGGCTCACAACTCCAAGAAGTCTTGCTATGTTACCATCGGTTCCAACGTATATGATGTGACCGACTTCGCCCAAGACCATCCCGGTGGAGCCGATCTCGTCTACGACTACGCTGGCAAGGACATCGACGCCATTCTAAAGGACCCAACCTCTCACCCTCACTCCGAGGCCGCATATGAGGTTTTGGATGACTCTCTGGTTGGCTTTGTCATCAACCAGAAGGCCGTCGACGGCCTTCGCAAGGTCAATGGCGCAGCAAATGGCAAATCGAATGGACATGCGACTGGAAACGGCAAGGCGAACGGCACCGTCGAGAAGACTGACGAAGCCGAGGGCGTCCAGATGAACGAGCACGGCGAGCTTTGGGACGGTGAACGTTGGGTCCACCCCCGAACCGGTATGGCCAGCGAGGAGGATCTGAGCAAGGAGACGGATTACACAAGCGACTATAAGAAGCATAAGTTCCTCGACTTGAGCCGCCCGTTGTTCCCTCAGATTTGGTTCGGCGGCTTTAGCAAGGAATTCTACCTTGATCAAGTCCACCGTCCTCGCCACTACAAGGGCGGCGAATCTGCGCCTCTGTTTGGCAACTTCTTGGAGCCTCTGTCAAAGACACCTTGGTGGGTTGTCCCGCTTGCATGGCTTCCGCCCGTCGCCTACGGCACCTATCTGGCTAGAGAAGGCATGGACAGCACCTTCCAGGAGGTCTGCTACTGGGGCTTTGGATTTTTCCTCTGGAGCTTGATCGAATACGTCCTGCACCGATTCTTGTTCCATCTCGACAAGTAAGTTTTCTTGCAACTTGATCTAATGTGAGAGGCCATTGGACTAATACGTTGGATTAGGTGGCTTCCTGACAACCGTGTTGGCATCACTGCGCACTTCCTCCTCCATGGCATCCACCACTACCTGCCCATGGACAAGTATCGCCTGGTCATGCCTCCCACCTTGTTCGTTGTTCTCGCCACGCCGTTCTACAAGCTCGCGCACTGGGTATTCTCTTACAGCTGGCACGCTGCCACGGCCGTCTACTGCGGAGGCATTTTCGGCTACATTTGCTACGACTTGACGCACTACTTCCTGCATCACCAGAACCTCCCTCTGTGGTACAAGGAGCTCAAGAAATACCACCTTCAGCACCACTTCCTCGACTACGAGCTCGGCTTCGGAGTCACCAGCCGGTTCTGGGACAGCATCTTTGGCACCGAACTTCCTCCCATTGTGAAGGCCAACTAATTCCACCCGACCACCGCACACGACCGCAACATACACAATGTCATGATGACGACTTCTGGGGCCTATTCCTAATACCGAACAGAGCAAGTTTGCTCAATTTCACCCTTACGTGTCCCACAATGTATATACGCTTTTTGGCTTTACTTTAACGCTGTAATGGGGGTCATTTCATGGGCGTTCTGAGGAGATGGCTTGAATGAGCCTTGCGTATTACAGCGCCCCGGCCAGCTATGATGCGGCCGGGAAGAGCCGTCATGTTCTCATGACAGGCTGGTTTAGTACAGAGTATTTTGAATGATACCACACACCGAGATTATGCCATAAAATGACTAGACAGCACGTTCGTTTCCCGCCCAATCATGACTGTAAAAGGTGATGGGTTTGATGATTGCTCATGGCGAGGATCATAGCTTGATGGAGAAACAAATGGAGTAGCTTTCCGGACGCCATAGGCGCATCTGAACGGCGAACCGTTGCAGCAAACGTGTTCACGGGCAATCGTAGAGGGGGTCTGGTCGGGCCTCCAGGTTGAAGTCAGTTTGACATTTTGCAATGCTCCATCCTTAGCTTCGAGTTTGGGAAAAGGTATGCGACCAATAGTCACGTGTTAGCATGATTTCCTCGGGATGAGGAAGGTCTATTTCTCATGGCTCAGATGGACGTATGGTTCATCGGTATTTCTTAGTTGTAGAGCATACCTCAAGGTTAGGTAACGTGGGAAGGTACGATGCTACCGTGATACGCGGAACTTGCCCGTCTGAGTCAGCACTGTTATTACGTAAGACACGCTCTTTCTGATTGCTACTGCCAGTGGCCACCTTCCAGATTCGCTTGGCTACCTAGCAGGTCCTGTTCAGCGCTTGGGCTGTCCCTAGCCCGATTCACTGTCTCGCCTGGCCCAAGATTTCTGTCGGACGCTTTCGTGTGACTGCGCCAACCTCTCCATCCCACGAATCACCTCGCTCTTCCCCTCTACACCCACACTGCGATAAAACCTGCCATCTCGAAAAATCATAGATAGCAGAAGCGAAAGAACAGCGTCGACTCTTCCTTCCTCGTCTCTTTCTCACTGAAATCAGCGCAAGATGTCGGGCCTAGACGTCGAGGCGTTGCTTGACGCCACCGCAAAAAGCTCTACCGAGACGAAGACACACGACGTCGAAGAACGCACCAATGGCGACCGTTCCGAACGTAAGGAGCGCGATCGCGGCCGCGATGGAAGCCGTGACAGGGACTATGATAGTCGTCGTCGAGACCATGAGCGCCGCGACCGCGACCGCCGCGACCGTAGCACGACACGCAGCCGACGTGGAACCCCGGACGACATCAAGACATCAACCCCTCGGAGCGACGCTGGTAGCCACAAGAGTAGGCGGAGAAGCAAAAGCCGCGATGATGATCGCCGTCGCTCACGTCGTCACAGAGGAGATGGTGATTACTATAGAGGCGGACGAGCCCGCTCGCGATCTCGGTCACCCCACCGCTCTTACCGCTCATCACGCGATGACTATCGCGAACGCCGCGATCGCTCAGATCGCTACTCTGGGGACCATCGCCGGGCTAGGGACGACGATCGTCAGGAAACTTCCAAGCGTGAGGCAACACCACAACTTACTGAAGATGAACGCGATCGCCGCACTGTCTTTGTCCAGCAGCTCGCCGCCCGTCTTCGCACCCGCGACCTAAAGGCATTCTTCGAGAAGGTCGGCCCCGTCAATGAGGCTCAGATTGTCAAAGATCGCATTAGCCAAAGATCCAAGGGGTAAGTTGAAGTTCAACCAACCTGACTTTAGCTGAAGAGTTGCTAACCACGTGTACAGAGTCGGTTATGTTGAATTCAAAAACGAGGATTCAGTCACTCAAGCGCTTCAACTTACCGGACAGAAATTGTTAGGTATCCCTATCATCGTCCAGCTCACAGAGGCCGAGAAGAACCGACAGGTTCGCAACTCCGAGACCACCAACGCCCACCCGAACTCGATCCCCTTCCATCGCCTCTACGTGGGCAACATTCACTTCAACGTCACCGAGCAGGATTTACAGGCTGTCTTTGAGCCTTTCGGCGAACTTGAGTTTGTCCAACTCCAGAAGGACGACAATGGACGCAGCCGAGGCTATGGATTCGTGCAGTACGTTCTGGTCCTCTTCTACTGAATCTCAAGGGCAATACTAACTAATAGTTTGTAGATACCGCGAAGCCAGCCAAGCCAGGGAGGCCCTTGAAAAGATGAACGGCTTCGATCTCGCTGGTCGCCCGATTCGCGTCGGCCTCGGAAACGATAAGTTTACCCCTGAGAGCACTGCCAACATCTTGCAGAGATTTCCTGGCCAAAACCCACAGTTCCAAGGCTCTGCATTCTCTGGTGCGGGTGGCCGAGGCCCCCAGACATCGGCATTCGATCGCGCGGGTGGAAGAGACAGCGAAAAGTCTGGTGGTGCCAGCGCCCTTGATGACACAGATGTCGCCGGTGTCAACTTTAACAACTACAGCCGTGATGCCCTGATGAGAAAACTTGCCAGGACTGATGATGCTTCCAACGGAGTAGATGAGCGACAGGTGTTGAAGCCCAAGACCGAGACCAAGCCTCTGCCGGTCAACGTGAACATGGCCAGCCGATGCGTCGTCCTGCACAACATGTTTGACCCTGAAGAGTACGTTGCCCAATTTCTCCCACCCTCTTTTTATACAATGCTAACAATGTTTTAGGGAAGAGGGAGAAGAATGGGTCAAGGAACTGGAGGATGACGTTCGACAGGAAGCAGAAACTAAATACGGCCGCGTCGTACACATTTCCGTCGATCCGAACTCCAAGGGCGACATTTACCTCAAGTTCGACAAGGTCCAAGGTGGCGAGAACGCCATCAGAGGCCTCAACGGTCGTTACTTTGGAGGCAGGATGATCGACGCGTCACCTGTTGTAGATGCCGTCTACAGCAGTTTGTTCTCTCGCACACGAGCGATCTGAAAGCTAATCCATGGCCCCGAAACTACTCGTCTAGGACCCCCCTAAAGTAAGATCTAACATATCATGTCACTCTACCTTCGCTCACAAGATTGCTAGGCTGATGCTATCGTCCTCCAAACCTCGCTGATTAGATCGAGCCCAGACGACCGCGAGACTTGCACCGTTGAGTCGCCTGAGGCCGCCGTTCGCGTCCTGCCAAGTCTTTGTCACATCAGACACCAAGGCCTACCTACCCCAACATCACTGGAGAGCAGGTTGACATCGCACTGATTCTCTGCAGAAAAAGCTTTGATTACACATTTCGATCGCCACTTTTTTCTGGCTGATATTTGTACCTTAGGTTGTTCCCTTCCAAGTCCTCCATTACATGCGGAGCGAATAACAGGTTGCCAAAACGGCGTCTGGGTAAGGAACAAAGGAAGCTGTAGTTTATGCACCACATTAGGTACTAAAATTGTTCTTAGCAAATGCTGCTTGATCTTTGATGAACTGGCGCGATGACTAGTCGCAGGTGGCCTCATCGTTGTCGTCTCACTTGCCCCCCGGACACGTTAATCCTTAAAGTTATTCAAACTGGTCATTGGGCTGGCTGTGAGACTATATAACTGGCAACGATGTTCATAACTCCGTGAGCGAGAGCGTACACGGTCACTGTTCACCACGGCGGCTTAGTGGTGGGCCCCATCGAGTTCTCTGGGACTATATCTTCTTTCAGCCTATCATCCTACATACTAGCCTGGTCCTCCACAACGACCTCTGGTCCTGCCAGACCAGTTTGTGCTCGAACGAGTAGTGCTCCTGAGTGCAATTAGAAGGGTCCCAATTTCCCAGCTTTTTGGCTTCTGGCCACATGCTGCTCAAGATCTTGGGCTCTTTTCTCTTCTTTATCATCTAGCGGTCCTATGGCAGCTACCTTCTTTGCTCAAGCCCATGGGCATGAGCAGCCTGGCTCTTGCAAAAGTCTACTTGTTCTTACCTTTTTCTCCTCTTTTGTTCTTCACTTTCTCCTTGATCACCAGACACGTAAGGGCTTTCATCGGACATTAAGCAATCATACCAATGTCACAATTATCAACCACAGCTAAACAGGCTGCTTCTGCTTCATTTACGCGTGAAAGATCGCCAGGTCATGTACCCATCATGGTGCTTTGCAAGATGCCCCCTCTACCGAGGCCATCTGCCTTGACTGGATTCTAGGAGGTGTGAGAACACTCGCTATAATAACAGTATCCCCCATCTTATTGCTTGTGATAAGGAATACTTTCCTTATTACTCTTGATTCACTCTCATTGCCTTACAAAGCCAAACAGAATCTTATCATTGGTACCAGTAGTCCTGTGAGTTTCTTTCTGTCTGAAGTGGCATTGTTGTCTCGTCGCACATCTCATCGTTCTTTAGCATTTAAACCGACGACTTCACATGAAATCAATCATCACGAGGCGTCTCCGTTAGAACATCTAGGAGCCTTAGATTACACAAGGTCATTTGGCAGTATTTGAACAGCCCTCTCGTCTTTCCACATTCATGCTTCATAACTTGAGCTGAGCTGCTCTCATCAACTGTCTTCTCATTGAAATCTGCCTGCTGACGAACATACACCAACCCCTGAAAACAGCGAGAGCTAACAACTTCCTCCCGCCTCTTCCGGTAAGAATAACATGTTGAGAAGGAAAACCAACTGTCCCCCGTGCTCTCGCCCTTTTGAGGCTTTATGAAATCTCTTCCCCTCAGCTCTCGCCTTTCTGAAGACATGTTGAATATCTTGCCCCTGAGCTCTCGCTCTTTGGGGACATATGGTAGAGTGAAATCCCACTTGTCTCCCTTCCCCTCCTGGTGGTACATGAATTCAGTTCATCCTATACTCTCGCCCTTTTCAGAACTGGTCAAGGTTCGTCTCGTAAGCTCTCGCCCTCTTGAATAGGCCTGAAATAACTTCATCCCCGTAGTCTCCCCACGCTCCAGAGGGCATGAACAAAGTCTGTTCCTCCCGTGCTCTCGCCTTTCTGAGGTTACCTGAAGACTTTTCTTCCCTCTCTTCTCCTCTTGCTTTGCCCACCTCACCATCCTTTTCCCCAAACTTCTTCCTTCCAATATCATCTACACCCATCCATCTCTACTCTCACCCATACTTATCTCGTCATATTTCTCTCAACCTTACTCCTCGAATTCCATCACGAAAACGCTCTCGAAATTCCTTCCGTTCAAATCCACACATCCAGCTTGCGGCTCCAAAAGGTTCCGTCTGGACGCCTGCTTGGTCGAATTTAGCCTTCACTTTCAACAGACAGCAATAGAGTAACGTCAACAAGGTAAGGGCTGTCACTTCTACTCCCATCGAGTTCTCCATCGTCTTCTCATCACATTTCTTCCCTTTCGCGGTTCACTGACCAACTATTCCCAGGCTTTTCGGCCCGACAATATCGCTGGCTCTTCAAGGAGCTTCAGAAGACGACGACACAGCTCTTGCGCCTCTCAACAGATTTTGAGCTTGCCTCTGGACACCAAGGCTTCTCCCTGAGATCACCGTGACAGCGCTGGAACAAGATTATTGTCCTTCATCGACCCTTTTGGTAAGCTTTCACTTCTCTCTTCCCTCTCGAGATCCAGCTTACGAGAGAAACAACATACAGCCCGAACGAGTCGACAAGTTTGCTTGACTTGCTCAATTCTTTGCAGATCACTGGCTCCATAGCTTCAACGATACTCCAGAAAAAGGGCACGCACCTGCTTCAACATCTGACGATACCGTCGAGTTTATTAATTTTGCTATCTCGGTATGTAGCATTTCTCATCAACCACTGATACTCGTCTTCTTCCCGCGCCTGTTCTGTTTGCTCTCCTTCTTTCTTACTGCGACGAAAGTCACATAGCAAGGCTGTGTGGCTCGAGTCGCTGTGGTGACCGAGGGAGCCAATACCCTCTCCCCTCTGGGGCCACGAAGACAAGTGTCGAGGGGTAGGATCTGCACATTGTTCACTCATTCGTATAGCCTCATTCCCTCCCCCAATCTTCCAGTATCAAATGGTTTAGCTCACTTACAGACCAACCCAAATGGGTTGGCGGGTGGGTGTTTGACACGGTGCATAGATCCAGTGATCTCACCGAGCTCACCTTCCACTTCACCTTGCCCATCTCTGTGCGTATTCTCCTGAAGATTTCCCAGGTGCGCCTCCTTAAGGGACTAGTGTGGGCTGCACCTGCCTTCTCGGAAGATATCAACTTTTTTTCCCCCTTCTTTGTTGTATCACCTACAAACCTTCCACTACTTCTACTTCCCACCTTCAAGACTTCCGGCGCTTCTGCATCACTCAGTCTCTTCACCCTCCCACCACCAGTCCAGAAATATTCCTCGAGTATTTCCACATACTTCCACACTACCTTTCGTTTCATACTACATCCTACACGCCCACACTTCCCAATTCAATCCGTCTCGCGTGGTCAAGATGGCCGACTCAGGTAGCGCTCGCTCTGGGGCTGGGCGCGGAGGCGTTTGTCTCGCCGAGCATTCGCCCCAGTTCGCTGCGACACGCGAGCCATTCCGGACGACTCCTAGCTCGTCTTCTGACAGCACCGTCCGCAATGCTAGATCACCTTCTGATGTCTTTGCGGCCGATCTTTCTGACCAAAACTCGCAGCTCAACCACAAGAATTACCAGTTGCCTCAGCCACCGAAGTTTCAGCCGACAAACCTCACTTCCACCAAGAGTCAGGATCAGGAAAGCAACCAAAAACCAAGTCGTACTATCAGTCAGCATCCGCCGCACTTCTCAACAGGAAAGGCATCATTTCCCTCTGAGAGAACGGCATTGGCAACTCCAACTGGGCGTTCTGCAGTACAGCCAAACACCTTTGGACATCGATCTGGCCCGCTGCCGTCTTCTACATCTGTTCGTGACTTCGGAAGTACCCCCAGCGCCAAGACTCCCGGTCATCATACCCCGGGTTCCTTGAACAACGACACTCGACGAATCCAACAGCATCCTGCCCCCGTCGAGGACAAAACAAAGCTCAAGCCAACTTTTGAACTCACAAAGACGAACAAGATTATCGCGAAGATGGCTACTCACTGTCATATTGACGGACCTTTGGCTGGCCCTCTCCGGGAGAGTCGCCGCTCCGAGCTGGCCAGAGACCATGTAAGTCACATTGTGCCTCGATTGGGGCCCTCTTTCACCTTGAGCCAGGCTTCTCATCTCCCAGTTTCCATCTTCGCCTTTCTTCTTTGGTTCTCACTGTTTTGGCTTTTGTTTGTTGCTCCGGACCAAATTGCTGACTTTGAGATGAAAGCCCGCTTGGATTCCCGCTCGGCAAGTTCAAGCCGGAATTATGACCACTCAGCAGGCGATCCGCCGCACTCCTGGCATTCCGGCCAACATTGCCAACGACCTTTGCGATGGCCTCCAGGTGTACTCGCAAAAGGTTAACGACATTCTTCGCCAGGCTGTCAATGAGGTCGCAGATATCAAAATCGATCTCGAGTACAACGACAAGGTTCTTTGTTCCAATAAACTGGAGGCTAGCATCATTTCCGAGGAACGTGAGCAGCTCAAGCGCGATGTTGCTGAGATTCATCGCAAGTACGAGGAGTTGGAGGATCGTCTTGCGCGCTACCACGTGGAGCAGGAGAACCACAAGAACACGGTTCTCGAGTTCTTGGCCCGCCTCGATCCTCGCAATGATGAAGAGAATGGAGACAGAGAGCAGATCGTTGCCGAGTTGCTTCAGGTTCGTTTCCATGATTCTCGTTTATGGGAAATTGCTAATGACACCACAACAGACTCTCAAGGACTTCATGGACCGCCCTAGCTCCCGCTGGATGCACGGAGAGCGTGAGAAATCTTCCAAGGCCATTGCCATCCTCAGTACCGAGAGCATCGCCGCGCTTGAGAAGGAGAACCACCCTCAGTCGGCTAAGCGGCTTGAGCAGTCTCAGCATGCACGTCGTGCCCCTGGTTCGGAATCAGTTGAGATGGTCCCCACCTTGGACAATGCTCTGCAGCCGTTCTACCACCAGCAGAACATTCCGGGCTTTCCACCTGCTCATAATGCCCCTTCCACTTCTTTCCCGGGCATGTATGGCCCTAGCCGTCGGTCTGGTGACAACCGCACCATATCTTCCGCGGGTTGGACGCGCGCGTCTAGCGGCGCCCCTACTCAATATACCGGTTCTTACTCGCAAACTCGAGACATTCAGAACGGTTTCAGCGGCGGATACCAGCACCCCAATGGCTTTGAGGGACCCAGTAACCATCGAGGCCGGTTCAACATGCCGTCCCGCCCTGGCACTGCCATGGGCCACCGCGGCTCGTTCCGTCCCAATGCTCCTGAGTTCCACCCGGGCATGTATGGCAACGCAGACAACAGTGGCTTCCACAATGATACGTCCTACAACATGAGCTACGGCCCAGGATCCAATGCTGGTTCTCGCCACAACTTCAACGGAGGCAGCACTCCTTTCCGAAGCCCGACTCCTCGCTCCGCTGGTCATTACGGCAACTTTGAAGGACCCGGTGGTGGCTTTCCTCGCCCGCCTCCTCTGGTTCCTTCGGGACGTCAAGTCTCCCATGGTTCCCAGTACGGCATGGGCTCGAGCCACATGGGCTACAGCAACGACTACTCGATGGTTCCACAGCGCACTCGTAGCCACGGCCCCAACTCGTCCGGCAACAGCCACCATACGGCTAACATCCGTCAGCAAGGAGCTTTCAGTCCCGGTCCCTTTGGCCAGGGTGGCCATGGCCCCAGCCATGCAGTCACCAGTCCATTGGCTCCCGGCAACGGCTTCAGTGAGGATGAAGGCGGCGACAATGAGCGCTATGCTCGTGCTCTTGAGGGCGTTTGGGGTCTCGCGCGGGGCTAGGTGCTCCAGTTTGCCTCGAACGTTGACCTTAGCATTCTGTCGCGCTCCAACGATGTTGCCATCCTTCGTTACATGATGAAGCTCTATGCTCCCTTCAGCGAGCAGCAGGCGTGGTCTTACATTCGTCAGCACATGAACGACCCCATGAGCCGTGCTTGTCTCATCTCTCGTACCATGATCGATCTTCTTATCAATCGGATCTTCACTTTCGAGGCCTGGGAGGGTTTCTCTGTTGATGCTGATCGCCAGCTGCGTGAGATTCGCCACGAGATGAACAATCTCCCTGGTAAGTTGTATCTGACACGTCGCTCAATGCAAGAATATGACTAACTTAAACAGCGGGTCAAGGTGGTGCCCTTCAGCTGTGTATTGATCGAGTTGCGTCCCTGGTTAACTCTTGCATCAACCATGAGCGCTACGACGCCTACCGCAACCACCGGATCGAGTACTTCCAGGCTGAGCTCCGCGAGATGCTCTCGCCGCTCTTGCTGCCCGAGTCTGAAGGCGGTCCCGACCTCGAGAGGGCCGACGAGGCGCTTTGCCAGATGTGCGAGAAGGCATGGTCCATCTCGGCGAAGATGTTTACCTCGCGATGGACTTTCGAGTTCCGCTTTCCCGATACGGGAGCGCGCTTCAACACTGGAACCATGGTTGGAATCTCGCCCAACATTGGTCCGCAGCTTCTCCAGGCTGAGCATTGGCGCGTGCAGCTTGTGGTTACCCCCGTCATCACCGTCCGCAATGATACGGGTACTTCCATCTCAGTTGCCTCAATCACCAGCGCTCACGTCATCTGCATGAAGTAGTCGGTGGCTTTACGCCAGACCAACTTCGCTGCATTTCACTCTGCGTGCTTTCTTCACCAATGAAGCTTTCTCTATATAACGAGGAAGCTGCTGTACGACTTACGACTCACGACACGTTTGCGATTCTGCTTTCTCCCGGTTTCTTCCTGAAGCTCTCCAACAGTAATCATGAAAAGACCAAACAAGAGCGGTACTCTCAACTCCGCCAAAGTTGCCTTTCGAGAGCTTTCATACAGAGCCATCATCGTCACCATCACTATTATCAGCAAGGCTCTCACCGACACTGAGAAAGCAGTGCCACCAACAGGCAAGGTTCTCAACACGAAGAGAACAGTGCCACCGTCACCAGTACAGCACTGAACGCGGTCCATGAGACCAAAGAAGACGACAAAAAGCCTTAATGATCTTTGGGAATTCACAACTTGGACTTCTTCTCCCTCTTAACATGTTGGAGTATTTGGACATGCGCCCCCGACTCCTTCAGCTCCATTGGAACCAACTTGCGAGAGACCTTTGGAACATCTCGCAAAATTGGGAATGGATACGCAGAAATTGGGTTCGGGATTGGCAGTTGCGACAAAAAACAACAAAATCACCAAAAAAAATCATTTGCTTTTTTCTTTCTTTGCTTTTTGTTTCTAGGGGGGATTCCCTTGGCTAGCTACACTGGTCACTGAAGTTTTCTAGCTAAATTTCGAGGAAAGATGTGTTGCGGCCGAGGGACTGGATCTGGCTCAGAGAAAATTGGCGATAGAAAAGTACCAAAAAAAATCGTAAAAGTCTTGTAAAAACCTTGGTTCTCGAAATGATGGTGACAAGGTAAAAGTGAATAAGGCCTCTGCGTGAGTGAACTATGCAGAGCCTCAACATTGTGACTATCGCTGCCGTAGTAGGTTTATCGCACTACAATGCTGCATTTCAAAGTAAGCGACATGGAGATTTGGTTTTCACCCCAGCTATCAAATCACTAGCAATCTGAGACAAATCTTGGTATGTTGCGATAATTCATTCATTGTAACACGCTCTACTGGCGTATTGGTCTGTTCGGCATCAACTGTGCCATCTTCGTGTATACGTTCAAGCAATGAAGACTAGGGTATTCAATCTTCATCTGTCGTGAGTCGTCCGTTTCCAACTCCATCCAATCCTCTATCCTAGGAACCACTCTATAACGTCTAGTCAGACGACTTGCGGAACTTGTTAACGACACGCTCAATACCGTCGCATCCCTTCTTTAGGGTCTCCATCTTGGGGCCGTAGGAGAAACGGACGAAGTGGTGGCAAGGGCTGTCGAAGAGATCACGGCGTCTGGAGGGGTTCAGGTCGAAGAAGATGCCAGGCACGACGATGACCTTCTCCTCAAGACAGGCCTGGAAGAAGTTGAGACCGTCGGCAATGGCCTCAGGGAGACCCTCAAGGTTGAGCCAGCTGGTGGATGTCAGTCTTGGCGCTTGACTTTGTCTCTTTCAACGACAGCAACTTACAGGTAGAAAGTGGAGTCGGGGACGTATTTAATGATGAATCCCATTTCGCGGAGTCTGCGAACGACGTAGTCACGCTTGTCCTACTCACTTTATTAGGAAATTCCAAACTCGAAGCCGCTCGCTCAATCGACTTACGCGGAAGTGCTTTTGCAAGGAGATCATCTCCGTCTTGACGAGAGTAGGGTCAAGCATGGGGATTGCCGCCTCCTGGAAGGGGTGGTTGGCACCACCGTCAAGGTAGCTGCCGCAAGAGCCAATGCTAAAGTTGTGTCAGTGTCTCAGTCCCCCGGTTCAATCTCATGGCCACCATTAGGTACACATGTGGAGGAAAAACTCACGCCTTGATGTATTCTGCAAGCCATGTTAGCAAGTGGTTCATTAAATTTATAGATATCAATCACATACCCTTGGGACCAAGGATCCACGCAACACGCCAGCCGGGCAGTCTGAAGCGCTTGGTCAAGCCGTCGATGATGAGAACATCGTCTTCATCGACGTCCTCGACGTTCTCAGCAGCAGAGATGGTACTGCCGTCACAGTTGCTCGTATAGTTGTAGCCGGAGTAGAACTCGTCGCTGACGAAGGTGGCGCGGCCACGGCAAATATCCTGGATCTCGGCCAACTCGGGGTTGGCAACGACACGGCCGGTGGGGTTGCGGGGGTTCGAGGTCAGAATGACAGAAGAACCACGGGAGATCTCCTCAGCGATGCGGTCAGGGTGGATGTGGTAGCCGTCCTCCTCAGCGAGAGGGACAGGGATGGCGGAGAACTAAATACTCAGTGTCAGATGCTGTACATTCTTTCATGCTTCAAACTCAGAAATAGAGACATACGTTCTTGAAGAGAGACAGCATCTCGTTGTACGCCGTGTAATCGGGCAAGAAGAAAGAGAGGTAAGAGTTCCCGAGAACGGCAGCGATACGAATCAGACCGGCGCGACCACCAGGGACGATTGCGACGTTCTCCCAAGTGTACTTGCTATCCTTGCCCTCGCGGTGCATTACGTTGTAGAGGTTGGCAACAGCCTCGCGGAGTTCTCTGATACCGGCTGTAGGGCCATACTCGCGACCGGCCATGGAGATATCGATAGTGGTGGGACGGGGAAAGCAGCCAGCAATATCATCCTCAACTTCGGGGGCACCCTGGCCCAAGTTGGCCCAAGCATCGGGCTCCTCGAGAAAACCGTACTCGGAGGCACGCTCAGTACACCAAACGACACCGGTGGAGGCACGGCTAGCATCGAGACCGGCGTGGGGCTGGTGGCCTTCGTGGGCATTACGGAACTGTCTGTGAGTCTTTGACTGGACCTCTGATGGAATATGTTAGCATTAGTTTTTTTCTTGAGGTGAAGTTATCATGGCCAATGGCGCCGATCAAAAAGCCAAGAATGACATCGAGCTTGAGTTGGAGCTGTGTGGAGAACGAGGGGCAACTCTGCTCAGCTCCTACCCCGCACTCAACACCAGAGCTCGACAACAAGCTTTTCTCCCATCCTTTGTGCGTATCTGTATAACTTGGTTGAAGCCACGACAAGTCGAGCAGATAGGTATTGCTTGGACAACTGAATGGAATTTGTATAGAAATGAGGAAAGGGAGGTTTTCGTTCTTACCATTGCCTCCAACCTCGCCGACACTGAAGCGTCTTGGCTTGGGCACACCGGTGTGCCGGTTGATGGAGAACTTGCGATTGCTGAACATATTGCCTTGTTGCACGCAGCTGACGAATGTGTGTGGGCTTTGTTGTGGAAGTGACGGTGGGAGATATTAGCAGCTGCGTACTGGGAGCTGCAAATGAAAGGGGGAAAGAGTTTAATGGTCGGTGAAAGAGGTTTCTCCGATATCACCTGGCTGGAGCAAAATCTGGGGAAGGTGAGGAGGGAAGAGTGCAGGTGCGGGAAGGGTGAAGCTAAAAACAAAAGGGGGCAGAAAGGGCTGCCTCACCTTGAAAAGGTGAGGCAGCGAGGGGCACAAAAAACATCTTATACGGGGAAGCTATGAGCTGGAAGGCTTCTCTTCACCGGCACTTGGGTCCTGACGTTGGCTTGGGAATCCCTGCAGGTCAAGAATGCAGCTCCATGCAGGCTCTTCCAGGTGTGGAGATTTCAGAATGCGATAGCGACGCTGATAGGCCGGGGAACCGATTTCTTCCTTCTTGAAGATGAACGTGGGACTGTCACTTGACGAAGTTGAGCGGATGGTTACCGAGTCTCGCAGGGCGACGGGGGTCAAAAACAGGTCCTGAAAGGATAGTAACAGCAAACAGTGTTTGGGTCTACAGCCAGAGCCAGTCTCAGTCTAGTCCGCGCCGAATCCGTGCCGCTTGTGCCGTCTTCAGGCCAGAACCAAACGAGTCCTGAATCGTCGATCTGTCATTAGGGGCAGGTTCGGTGATGAGAGTGAACGCAGCGCAGACGACATTACAATGTTTCGCAAGGGCACTTCTTATCGAGAAACGCAACGCCAGCGCGTTTCTGTGCCCGAAAGTTGCCCCTCCTCTGCCCCTCGTTCTCCCTCGCCAACGTCAACGATTCGGGTTGGTACCACGACAGTACGTAAAAAAAGCGGTGTCTAGAGTCAGTGTCCTGCTCCAAAGCGGATTTCCGCATCACGGCCTGCCCCGTACCCAGTTGCGAATGCGATTCGTGCCCAATCACTGCAGGTAGCCGTCTCCCGTCCCGGATTGAGGGCCGCGAGGGCCTAACTTCTGGGGGGGGAATCGGCCCTCGCCAGACCTTCTCCAGAGTCTAGCAAGGGGCAGGATATCTCGATTTATCGTGAGTATCAAGTCATCAACGGCACACAAAGTGGATATTGCACAGCTTTCTGCGTTGCTGAACGCTCGGCCCAACCATGTAAGATAAGCCTGGCAACCTAGGGCGGGTCCCGAACGTGACTTGCCGGGACATTCAGGGCGTTTGTGTTGTCGTCGTGGGCCGGCGCACCCGATCATCGAATTTGATAGGTTTTCTAGGCCAGAGAGCAATGGAAATATCTGAAGAAGCCAACCAGCAGAATCATTTGGTTACCTACGGCCAACAGATTGAGCCACCTCATATGGATGCATGGTCAATCAGCCATGACGCATCTGGGGGAGAGCATAACCCCAGCATTCATCACCTCGAGAGTCGAGAACGGCAGTGACAGAGACTCACGAAACCGGCGACGGCGAGTACATAGTTCGCTGGGTCCCGTGTACCGAGACCTTAGCGTCACCTTGACCCCGTTCGTCGCGGCCCCTGGGAGAGACGGAAGACGGCCGAAGATGCAGGCCGGCCGAAAACAGTCAATAGGATCACGTGATTCGTTGTCTTCTCTTTCCCCGCCAAGCCACGATGCGATCCCAGAAACCCGGGTGGACAAATTATGACGCTTCATGTTTGGCATTGTTCAGATCCGAGGCATCCAGGGACTCAGTTCCTCCATTTTTCCAAAGGGGCGAACCACGTGTTGGCTATCAGGCGCACTTTCTTCAAGCCTGAGCACCAAGGAGAAGGCGGTGCATGGCGGTGCAAAAAAAGCCTATGTGGCTGCGGCGAGCCTCTTGGCCAATCAGACTGCGTTTGTGACTTCACCCAATAAGCCCCTCAGCGGTCACGAGCAATGCCCCCGAGGAGGCTCAAAGATCATAATCTCTCAAAGACAAACTAGTCAGAGCGATAATTCAACTTCAGACTCAGGCAGAATGACCAGGCAGATTACTTTGTCAAGGCTCTGAGAGCTTTGATAAGAGGCGATGAGTAGAACCAATATAAGATGACTGGTCTGAAGTAACTGAGCATACCCTTGAAACCCATACCATTAACAGTAACAACAACAACAACAAAGACTTGAGCAGTATCAACTCACCTGACAACTTGATATTACACCTTTGTGGCCCATACTATTGATTGAGTAGCGTTTCCCATCAAGTCAAACTTTCGGAGCTTTCTTTTTACCGCAAACTTTCCTTCGAGAAAGAACAGCCACATACATCGCCTTCCCCGACGGCTCCAGCCCCACTTTGACATTTATATCAACTTCACTGCGGCAGCAGCAATCCTCCTTCACAATGCCTTACCTCGGCGATTCTTTCTCCTCCACAAACCCTTACTCCGCCAGCGAGAAACCCGAGATCAGCATGTCTATCTTCGGGGCCTTCAAGCAGAAGCTTGGCCGCAAGTCATCATCTTCTCGCAAGTCCAAGCAGGCATCCCAGTCGAACATGACGACACCCGGCAGCAACAACCCCTTTTCAAGCCCTGCAGTCAAACCCGCCCATCGTGAGTCTTTACCCTACACCATCGTTACTCCTCCGTCTTAGACCAAAAGCGCTAATAAGCCTTCAGCCCCCGACCATGCTCCTCCAGCTTACTCGGTAACACCACCTTCTCCATCAGAGAATGGCTACCTGGGAAGCAATGGCGGACCTGTTAGAAGCCCCTCGCCAGCCCCATCCAACGCCGGTTCCATCATGTCAAGCACCGGCATGAGCGTTTCGACCCCAGAGGACCCCTACGCATTCCTTTCCTCATTCGACACCATCTTTGTTATTGACGATTCGGGGTCCATGTCCGGCCGCTCATGGCCTGAGGTCCAGGGTGTAATCCGCAACATCGCCCCGATCTGCACATCGCATGACGAGGACGGAGTTGACCTCTACTTCCTCAACCACAAGACCCAGGCAGGTGGAAATCCTCGTGAGGGTAAAGCCGCGGGTGGCTACTACGGCATTCGTCGTGCCGATACGGTCGAGGGCATCTTCACGTCGGTTCGTCCTCGCGGCTGCACGCCTACGGGCCAGCGCCTCCTGGCCATCCTCAAGCCTTATCTTCAGCTCCTCGAGACCAAGAAGAACGACATCGAGAGCGTCAAGCCCATCAACCTCATTGTCATCACTGACGGCGCCCCCTCCGATGACGTCGAGGCCACCATCCTCTATGCAGCCAAGAAGCTCGACAAGCTCGACGCTCCCATGCATCAGGTCGGTGTGCAATTCTTCCAGGTTGGAAATGAGCCTGGTGCCCGCGAGGCGCTCCGAGAGCTCGACGACGACCTCGTCGGCAGATGCGATGGCGATCTTCGAGACATGGTTGACACTGTTACCTGGGAGAACGGTACCCGCGGCGTGCTCACGGCAGACAATATCCTCAAGGTCGTTCTCGGTGCGGTGGTCAGACGTCTCGACCGTCGTCGTACAAGTGGCGAAAGCCGTCGCTAAGAATGGCCAGCTGCATGCCTTTCTCTCCTTTGTTAGTGATTTCGGGCATCAATGGCGTTCAGGAGGATAGAATCAGTTTCCAGGCCCTCTCACGAGGGCAGTTTATGGCTCAAGCCAATACCTGATACCCAACGGAAGGCTCTCTGAATTAGGTCTTTGTTAGAGGCGGGCCATAAGCCCTAGACGGAGGTGGTATGGCTCACGCCATCGGAAGAGGTTCATGTACCACCTTCCCCTTCAGTGAAAAATAAAGTAATAAACATAGACAAAATGTTTCCTTTCAATGAAACGTAGCCAAATTGCAATATTCGTCTGTGTGCGTGGGGGGATGTGACCAAGTTACGATGTGTAGGCCGGTACGCCCGCAAGTGTATGACAGAATAACACACGGCTGATGTATCCTCACTCACATTCTTTACCACCATATTTCAAGCCAAAAAAAAATTTTGCTTAGAAAAATGCCAGCTACTACGAGATAGTACGGTAATGGCGATAGAGAAAAGAATGCATAGAGCGGCAGACGATTTTACCATGCAATTTGGTGGTTTGGACTGCTTGAATGATTAAACAGGACAAAAGAGAAGGAAGAAGGTCGACCGGGTCTGGAAATTACTAGCAGATACTTTTGGCAACTCCAACGCCAAGCGGGGGACCCACCTCACTCTCACTTTGAATATCGTCAATAAACTCACCACAACTCACCAACGAACCCTCCCAAATTTCGAACGCCCCCCAACCTCGGTTTTCAAAGGCTCAAACCCTCGCTGCAATTACCATACCAGAAACGAAACCATTTACGCAAGACATTACCCAAATGAGACCACCGTTCGGCTACATCCCACGTCTATACGCGCCTCTCCGACTCTCAACCCGCCAATCATTCGGACCGTCACCCGCGCTGACCGCCGCCGCCATCGCCACCGCGACGACGTCGACGAGGAGGTTGACGTTCGAGAGCAGGATGAGCACATCATCGGGCCCTCAGTCTACGACAATGTGGTCGGCTGCAGGACAAGGTGAGGGTGAAGAAGAGAGGAAACTGAACGGCGGCGATGGTACCGGTAGCCACCGAGAGCACCACCCCACGGAAAGCACGTCACCGGCCCCTAAAAAAACGACATCAAACCCCCCCGCGGAGGCCAGTCCCAACACCAGTGGCGCCGACTCTAGCCAGTGCCAGCCTCACTCCCAGGGCGACGATCAGGGCCTCGCTGGTGCTCAGCGGCGGGATGGACCCCTGGCTTTGCCGCCGCTGCCCGAGGGCTACGGGACGTCTTCTGCTGTTGGCGGGAACTCCGCGGGAGGAGGAGTGGGAGGAGGAGACAACAATAACAAGGGCGTCAGCAGCAGCAGCGGAAGCAACACCATCACGCTGGACATGAGCGGCGGCGACGCCTCGACCAGGCTGGACCACCTCGGCCCCCTGGTCGTCAACCAGGACGGCACCATGTCGCGAATCAGCAACTGGGGCGAGATGACGGAAATTGAGAGGCGCAACACGCTGAGGATCTTGGGTAAGAGGAACCAGCTTCGACTTGCTACGCTCAGGGGGGAGAAGGAGAAGAACGGGGCCGAGGCTGGAAAGTGAGGATTGGGAAGAGAGACAGAAAAAAACTCACCTTAGAGACACTCCCCCCTTTTTTCCTGTCTCTTCACCCACGACTGTCACGAAGTACCTCTCGGTGAGACTCATCTCATTCGGAGAGACTCGTGAGAAGGCCTGGAAAGAGTTTGTCAAAGATATTGTATGATTAAGTGGATGTGCTATGGTAGTTCCCAATAGCAAGAGGATCCCCATCTCTCCCCCGACTCCCCCCTCTTGACTCCGTTAGAGTATCGACGAGGGTTCGGATGGTAAGGCCGAGTGGTTGCGTAAAACCACTGCACAGTTACCAGCATCAAAGAAATGAATCGTCTCCATTCGACCCAAAAAGTCTGCATCCTGTCTTGTTCTACCGTGCCATCCTCGTCCTCCAACCTGGTTCTGAGCCTGGCCGCCCACGCCGCGCCCGCCCCTTGGGCCTAGATAGACAGGATTTTCCGTTTCGCCATCGTCAGCCCTCGCTCTGTCCTATCCCATGCCTTATGATCCGTCTTACTCTCTCTGAACCCAGCCCACCACATTCCGGAGAGGGCATGTCGTTATGGATTAGCGGGTTCCGAGTTTTTCATCGTTCTCTGGAGACTGGAGTCTAGAGTCCGATCCATGGGACAGATGGGGTCACCGTACCTGTAACAAGCCGCGAATGTTCGGATCCCCGTTCCAGCCTACCTACTAAACCTCCCATGGGCGAGACATGGCGCTACGTACCTCCTCAAGACTGACTCTGGGCCCTAGACAAGGGCCCGCGAGTCTGTGGCGTACTTGGCCATCAGTTCTTACTCTTTTCTTGTCAATGGGGCATGTCGGCGGTGAAGTGGAGAGGCGCGGGGGTCACCAGTGAACACGAACGTAGAGCCGAGCAGCGGCTCTTTCTCTCCCGATCCATCCATGGGCATAAGAGCAGGTGAGGCCAGGGGATGCCTGTGCTGGCTTGGGGTGGTTGAACTCTACCTGATGGGGACCGCGGGAGCACGCCTTCGAGTTGCGAGATGATGAGACCTTCTAACTTGACTCTATCCTGAGCACACACGCTGGGGGAGGGAACAAGGGCTTTAGGAGTTTTGGTTGAACAAAGAATAATTTAGAGTTGACTTTAGTCAATAGCTTTAGGGTCGATAAACCCATCCGTATAATTCATTGCTGTGATATACTCTATCACGTCCCAGATCATGAGTTCGTGCAGGTATACATACATGTAAAAATCTCATCACATGTTGCCAATCAGTAAAAACAAGCCGCTCAATAGTACCGCCCGTTCATCTCCCCTCCAACCCCCCCCCCCCCTATCACGACTCCCATCCCACAGCATGTCTCTTCGTCCCTCCACGGTATCAAACTCCATTTGGTGCTAGAATAAAATCCAACGTCTTGAACACGAAACGCATTGCGTACAGGCGTCAGTCGGAGAGAGTATAGTGCCTCCTCCGCATATTGACAAAGGTTTCCCATTTCTACTTTGCCTCCTCAGCCTTGAGAGAGTCCGAAGATGTCGCGGTCGTCTTGGTTTGCTTGTTCTGGAATTCCTTGAGCATAGAAGCAATGTCCTCGCTGCCCTCGTTCTTCTCCATGACGAGGTTCTTGAGCCAGCGGTTCTCGGTTTCGAGAAGGTTGATGCGCTGCTCCAAAGCCGAGACCTTGTCCGACATCTCCTTGGCGCTCTTTTCGAGAGCCTGCTCACGCTGCTTCTTCTTGATGCGGAACCTGGCGCTGGCGGCGGTGTTTCTCCTGCGCTTATCCTCCTCTGCGGCAACGCGAGACTGCTCCTCGAAGCTGTGGCCGGGCCTGCTGACTCCGTTCAAGGACTCAGGAGTTCTGGTCTCGGCGGCAGAAGGCGTGGGAGCAGCATAGTGGTGGTTGTGCTGCTGAGATACAGGAGGCGGTGCGTAGGTGGGTTGCGGGTTAGGCTGGAGAGGTTGAAGGTTACCCAGGCCTTCGGCGAAGGGCGGGACGCCCGAGGCAGGGTAGGGGTTGGTGAAATCGTGAAAGTTGAATTCGCCTGTCATTGTTCATGGTCAGATGGATGATTCAAGGCAGGAGTTATCAGTTCCTGGCATCGTGGCGTCGTCGAGACGGTGGAATGAGGGGAAAGACGGGGCGGATAGCGCTTGATCGAAAGAACAACCGCATCGACGAGTCTAAATGTTGGAGATACAAGACCATCAACCATAGCACTTGCTTAATCGGTGTCGGATGGCGGCTGCCCAGATGGTCGAAGCATCCCTGCTAGGATGAATGACGAAAAGTCACGGGATATTGCACCATCCCCCGGCAATTTGTAAGCTCCAATCTGGAGTCGCGGCTCTCCCTCAACACCGCACGCCGGCAACCTGCATAAGAGCAGGCAGCTTCTCCCAATCAAGACATCCGAATGAAACATGGACTGCGCATGAACAGGGTGGGGTAAGAAAGGACAGGTTCGAAAGGCTGGTGATAAGGCGGTCGCATGCGCTTGGCTGCGACCCTGAGAGAAAGTTGAGCTGATCGCTGATGAGAACTGGGAGGTTAAAGTTCAGAGGGGCCACTTGACTCATGTGTGAACGGTGTGAATCGTCGTCCGTTTCCCATTCGCCCGATACTAAGGTGATTGTGCCCATGGCTGTCTGTAACGTGGCAGATGGTTGAAGTAAAAAAGTCAGGTGTGAGTGATGAGCATGGTAATGATGAGTGAGAATGACGATGTGATGTGACTGGGTCAGAACTTTTGATGGACAACCAAAAATCCATACCAAATCCCACACAAGCCCATACGCCTCAACATGAACAAAAAGGATGAAGTACACCGAATCCCAAGTAAACAAGAAGAAAGCATCTTCTTACCTGGCAGAGAAAAGTCGACATTGCCAAAGTCGCCAATGGGAGAGGTCAATTCTTCGGTGACGGCGCTGGATGGAGCCTGGGGCTCAGCAACGGTAGCGGTCTCGGCCTTCTTGGGCGGTGCCTGGTAGTCGGTGTGCTGGCCAGTCTCGAAGTCGAAAAACTGAGTGTTTGTGAACATGGCGAGATCGTCCTCGAAGGTGAAGTTCTCCTCGGCGGAACCGGGCTCCTTGACGGTGTTCAAGTCACGCAGGTAGCGAGACACATTGGGCGCGCGCCCGCCTCCAGTGCTTGTGTAAGGCGACATGTCGCTCAGCCGGTGAAGGCTCTCGGGTACGAAGCCGGCGGTGTTGGAACCAAAGAACAGAGAGGCAGGAGAGCAAAAGGGCTCCTTCAAATCGACTCCGAGACGAGGGTGTCGATTTGTTTTGTGGTTGTAAAAGACTGGGTCCCTGAGGTCGAGTCGAGGACGGCGGCGATGGCGTTAAGTGGGTTGGTGTTGTGGCCGCGTTGGTTGTAAAGCCCCCAACGTAGTTGAATTAAATGCGCGCGGTTCGTGGACCGGGATCGATTCCAACTTTTGCTCGGCAGTGAAGTCGGCGACGATGGAGGGGCAAAATTTGGCGTCGAATCGGGTAGATGTAAGACGAGACCTGGCGATGGTCTGTCGAGGTCGAAGGTGTTGGTCGGATGTTCTCTTGAACGGTTGTCTGCCTGTCTAGGTTGTCGAGTGCGAGGTTCGTCTCGGTCTCTGGCTGGACTGCTGGGTGGTTCAGGGAGAGGAGTGGATGGGATGGGGGAAGAGGAGTCAAATTGGGCGAGAATGAAGCCTTTGTTCGGAGAGGCAGGTTGCGGACACAGACCGAGTGGATAGTATTAGTCAACTTCTTTACCCGACAGCGCGACTTTCAGTGCCCCCGAGGGAGGGGCCCCCCAAGGGCCCCAAGGGCCCCAATGCCCCAAGGGTGCTCCGCGGTGCTGGTTGGCTCCGACCATTGGCCGACGGCCTTGTTCATTTCCCTGCAAGAGGGCGCCGCACCCCACGCATCTGCGTTACTTGCTGCGTACCTATGTACCGCTGCAGGCTGGTCGCTTGTCTTCCTCTTGGAGATAGTTCCATCGACGGGAGACTTGACTCCTTGGGACTGAGACTCGAGTGAGTGGCCAGGCATATGCTAGCCATCCAGGCCTGGAACCTCCACCCACACACGACGCCGCTTAATTACCTACGCCCACGTCCTCTCCCACCACTTCCACTGAGTCTCGCACGCAAGAGGGAAAACATCACACCGGAACCATTAGCACCTCACCCATTCCCATGTGCAGAATACCGCCGGCGCCTCGCTATTTTTGCCTTGGTCCGAAGGTTCCCGGTACCGCAAGGGCAATGTGCAGCCCCCCACCCGCCGATGAACGGGGACGTGCCCCATCTGACGTCCCATCCTCCAATCACCTACGAGGTTCCCAGTGAACATATGCTAAGCTTCTACATTGAACCGGGAATGGCATTACAGCCAAGTCACAGCAATAGGACATTCCGAATTTCCGTATCCTCATAACCTGCCTTCTTTCCGAGCACGCCCTTTCCAACTCCCGGAACCATGACCGGGAAGCATGAGCACTCGATCTTGAGCTCCTCTCCACAGCCCGCACTCCACTGTTGTTGATGCACACATCCACCCGTCATCATTCACCCATGGCTGGCGAACGAATCATCGCTTGGCCAATCTTCTGAGAGCCCCGCGGCAATTGCGCATCTCTGGCCTGACAGTGTTCCGACGCCCCTCGTTTTCGGGCTGTTGGCAATTGACGTCTTCAAGTCGCATTTTTAGTTGATCGACATCTGTTTTTGGTTTTGTATTCCATGTCGCTGTGCCGTGTACGGAGTATTGTTCAATCTCTGGCAGTGAGAAGAAAATTCTGACGCTGTCAATCAATGCGGCCTCTCTTGGATTGAGTTCCAGAAACATTCCACTGACGAAACGTTATTACACAGATTCTAAGTTTTGTGCGCACAAATGAGTCCACTTACGCCGTGGCTTGCATCGCTCGTGGAAGATTATTAATGTTTCGGTACTAAATACCGGCGGTAAATGCAATACCCGCGCTACGGTCACGACAGCAGCAATCCCAATTACCCAAATCCCGACTTCCCCCAACCACGTTATTCGTTGCTCACGATGAGAACCCGGGTCCATCATGACTCGGCTGGTCTCGTTTGGGCATGGTCGCGGGTTTCTGGTGTCAACCTTGCCGTGTTTCCTCTGGCGTGTCTGGGCATCGCATCGTGCCACAGCTTGTTAGTTATTACAATCCTTCAGTGTGTGCGTCCTTGTGAAAGGACCCTTAAATCTGAATTTCTAAGCAACTGCCAACCCCTCCGACCCTCGGAAGCGCCACCGGCCATGTTCGGGAAGTAGGCCCGATCGTGCCTCTCAGCCGCTGCAACCTGCACCTATTCCTTTCTACATACATACTTCAGGCTTCAGGGACTTTACCGCGCAGACCAGGACCGCCGTCTGCCAGGGAGGGACCACAGCCCCGCTGGCTGGCTGCTAATCTGCCCGTTTACCCATGTCTTTCTCGCTGCCCACGCCCTGGGCTTGCACGTTTGATGCCAACCATCTCAAGTGTGATACCTTACCTTACAGGCTTACGCAACGTACTCCGTACCTTAGGTAAGGCACATCTCGGTCCCAGAACATCGTGAACCCTGCCGTCCATGTCGCCGTCAACAACCCTTACGCCTCCACTGTAAGCAACTTGCTCCCGTCATTTGCAGGCTCCGGGCTGGGTACCACGGGTGCCTTGGCCGCCGGCCTCTTCTCTACCTTAGGCCCCGCCGGCACGCATGGTCGGATCGGGCACCCATAACCCGTACCCGTCTCGCCTTGCCTACCTAAGCATTCCGATCCTGTCAGCGTCCCTGCGGACTGCCTTCCTCCCCTTGCCCAACCTTAACGTCTGCCGCCCACAGAGCCACTGCTCCGTGCCCCTCCGTTGTGGCCCGTGTCCCCCTGTTCGCGGTAAGCCCCTCCGACCCCGTATGCAACATGTGCTCCGTGCACCATAATTGCATGTGAGCTTTTGACGGTACGGATACGCGACGCGTCTTTGCTCTACAACGATTCAACGACCAATAACAGAACCCATCTCCGCTCAAGATACTTCAGCCTCAGCCACTGGGGTGATTGACGACATTTCCGAGGCTCAAGCATCGCGATATTTCGTATCCCCCCTCCCCACCCGCGAAGGTACAAGGAAAGTGCAGTGCAGTGCACTCGCGACACATCAAAACACTGCCAGATTTTCCCTCACAAGCACAATGTTTTGACGGCCATGGCACGATTCTCAATCCCAACTACAGGACGCTTGTCGTCGACAGTACGACTACTGCCCAGCAACTCTTCCGTTCAAAAAGCTCTTGGCCGCTTATCCCGTTCATCCTTGCTGTCTCTGGTCCTCGAATGGCTCAGTGATGAGAATGTACCACTATGCGCGCCTATACTAGACGAAGAGGATGATGATGACGGTCTCTACCCCCCGGCATCATCGGTAGAAGAGCTACGGACCATCTATGCGGATCTACAGTTCAGGAAAGGGTCCAAACGAGAGATCATTGATCGCATCACCGACGGCGATTGGAGTCATGGCCTAACCCTATACCAAATGGCGCTGGCAGATGCCCAATACCTTCAAGACCACCCCACCTCGCAGAAATGGAATGCCTATCGTATCATGCCTCTCAAAGAGGCTTCATACGTGGATGATGAAGAGCAGGCCCCAGAAGTCGACACTGCGTCTTTGACCCTTCCCCGGTTTCACCCATCCACGTTCATCCAAAACCTTCAGTCACACGTATTGCCCGACGTCAAAGCTCATTTTCATTTTCATCGACCCGAGGGGCTTACCCTCTCCGTCTTGCGCATCTTCATGGTCGAGTCTCCTTATAGCACGAGCATGACTCAACTCAGAACTGGTCTCACGCAATCCGACTCGGATCTCGACAGCTCACGGACGTTATTCATCGCCTTTCCAGATGCCTCGCCGTTCGTCTATTTGTCCAAATCTCAGACAGTCGGGTCTTTGGGAGCAAGCGAATCTAAAAGCTTCCGCAACCTGGTTGTCGAAGGAATACCGAAGGCGCTTTCTCGACCGCGGGAACGATACACACTGAAACCAACAAACATTACAACCAAGAACCTCGATGCGCTGTTGCAATCCAGAGGCGTTGGCCGAACGAATGCGGCAGGTGGCGGTTGGGATATCTATGCCGACAAGAAGAAGAATGAGTCACCGCTTGACACCATCTTACCAACACCGCCTTTGTCGGAAGATTCAGCGGATGACACCTCGGCTTCGGCGGCAAAGAGGGACTCCAAACGGAAAGCTGGCGCCGCTGAGACAGACGAAAAGTTTTACAAGAGAGCTCGTCTATGTGCCCAGGCCAGATTCGGCGATACAGCCAAAATCGACGATGGACTGGGTATCGAGCGAGTAGACATTGTCATGGAGGATCCTTTTCCTAACAACAGCTCTCGAGCTGAGTCAGGCGCTGAAGATCGGCCCCGAACACAGTCGTCAACTTGGGCCCCCAACGTCAAGCTGATATTGCACGGATCACATGTATTCGCGGGCATACGGCAGCTTGTGGAGAACGGCATCATAGATGGAGAGCGAGTGCCGGGATGGTTGACTGGGGAAGAAGGTGTCACAGTAGGGGCCGTACGGCATGGCCGGATCAGGGGCCATAAAGGGTCTGGCATATGAAATCCTCTCCGAAAGGAGGCTATCGTAGGCCGCAGTCGTTGCGTTGCGCGTGTACTTTCAATGATATTGATACCCCCCAAATTGATTTCTTTTCGAAAGTCTTGTGGTCTATTGTTCTATGCTGTGCTCTACGCTCTATTCTACGCCGAAAACCTTGACAGTATTTCTCCAAGCGGCTTCGCAAATGTCCTCAACCTCGACTCCCTTAATACCCGCCACGGCTTTAGCTACACGCTCAATCATGCATGGCTCGTTACGGCCCTTGATCATGGCTCCTTCCTCCCACTTCTCCTTCTTGACGACCTTGAAGCGCTCCGGCACTTCAGGTTCCTTTTTCTGATTCTTCTTCTTGGGCTGAGGCTTCGGAGCTGGGACTTCTGGGGTTGCAGTCCCGTTGGCAGCATCTTGAGCGGTGCCGTTAACCTCCGGCTTTTTCTCAATGAGATACTTGTAGCCGAAATGGCTCGGTCTAATTTCGCACCAAGGGCCATCGGTCTCAATCATCATCCTGTCCAGGCCGATCTGCTTGACGACTTCACAGTTCTCCTCGGTCTTGAAACTGCACCCATTGATGCCAATGTACAAGCCCAGATCCATCAACTCCTTGGCTTCCTGCATGGAACCAGTGAAGCTATGCACAACGCCGCCCTTTTCCAGCTTCTCGAGCTTGTCCCCAAACTTGTCCTTGAGTAATTGGACGAAGTCCGCGTGTGCTGCTCTAGAGTGTAGGAAAAGGGGCAGCTGAGGCTTCGTCTCGAGCACGAGATCAAGCTGCGCTGCGAAAGCGTGGATCTGAACCTTCTTTGAGCAGTAGTGCAGGCGGTCGTAGTCGAGCCCGAACTCCCCAAAGGCGACGACGCCGGAGTGGGAGGCGGTCGACTCGTTGATGAGGTCACGAAGCTCGGCTATGATGGCCTCCGTCTTCTTCGGATCCGGCTCGTGGTGCTCAGAGATCGGCTTCTCGGGGTCCGGATCCGTGTTAATGCCCTCTGCGGCATCTTCCGAGCTGCTGAAGATTGCGCTGCTGCAGGGGTGGATTCCGATCGTCGTATACACGACGCCAGCTGCATTATCGCGAAGTCAATGACAGGTTGACGTAAGGTGCACATCTATTTGACTCACGGTAGTCTTTTGCAATATCCAGGGCATCTCTGGAGCTGGTGAAGTCGGACCCCGTGACTATCAGCTTGGTGCATCCGACTTCCTTCGCTCTTGAGATGACACCGGCAAGGTCGTTAGGGTGCCGTTGCTTGCCGTGGTGCAGACCTCTGAAGATGGGATCGGCCAAGTTGATGCCAATCTACCAAGAATAGAGGGTTATCACGCTGAATCATGAGTAAGTTTGACGAGCGTGAGTTACACACATCAATATAGCGGGGCTGGTATGCCGGCTTACAGGCCTCTGTGGGAGTGGCCATTGTGAGTATGGGTGATGGCGATGACAGAAAGCTTCTATGCAATGGTTGAATCAACTGTTGCGGCCGTGCTCTGGTGAGAAACAGAGGTGAGAATCCTCTCATGGATAATGGGCAATGATGTCTTCAAGCTTCAAAATTTCATGTCTTCGAGGCAGGAAAACGCCAATTGATATAGTCGTGACGTCGTTTGGCCTCAATCTCACTGAGGCTGTTTAATTGATTTTGGCCTCTCTCACGTGACATCGTGATGGAGTGGAACCCCCACCATGAAGCGACGTGCAGTGCACGCGTAAAGTGCCTACAGAAAAATCCATTAAAGTGCACCACCGCATCGCTGCGCTGAAACGGTGATGAGGGGTCAACGCGTGCACTGCACCCGACTAATCGGTTTGACGCGAGTAAAATCAATTAAAGAGTTTCAGAGTGCATTCCAAGCAGGACAGTTCCTCGGGACAAATGTGAAGTCATCTCTCCGTTGCAAGCGGCAACCCGCGTCAGATGGGAAGTGAGAAGAATGGGAAGAGACAAACAACAATCCATCCACAGTGGAGTTGTTGTCAGACTTGATTTCCAAGCCAGTCAGGCGTACGTACCATAGCATTAGTCAAGTCCAGTGGTTGCCAGCTGTGAGATTGAGATTGTCCGTTCTTTTTACAGTCGTCCATTGTGTCCCAGGTAAGTGTTGGCTCGGGGATGCGAACGTGAACCGAGGGGCACGGGCGGAGATGCCTAGCCTACAAGGCCAGAAAACCACTTTTGCGGCCTTTTGCCAGCCAATTTATTATTGATGCCTTGACGTGCCCCCCCTGCCCCCCTACCTCGTCGCGCTAAAGTCCACTTTGGCGTTGAGACCCGTAGACGCGTTTCTACGCGAATTGGCACTGCCATAAGTATCTGCAGCACCTCCTGGCATCTTGCTATTCTCTTCTCAACCTCCCACAACCCAAACACTCTTGACGCAACTTCTTCTAGCACCATTACAATTCTAATTCTTGGTGCTCTTGATACCCCATCTCTCTTCTACAGCAATTCACCTTCATCTTCTTGCTCTCGAGTGTTCCTACGTCTCCCGCGAGACGACCCAAAACCCCCCGTCTCCCACAATCTCATAGCCGAACTCAGGCACCATGTTCGTGAGGAAGCGCGGTATGTACTGCTCAGACGCGTTAATTGGTCGCTCACGATACTAATTGAGCGTAGACGGGCGCCAGGAGCGCGTCCAGTTCGACAAGATTACTGCCAGAGTGTCCAGGCTATGCTATGGCCTCGACATGGACCACGTTGACCCGGTTGCCATCACCCAAAAGGTTATCTCCGGTGTTTACGGTGGTGTCACGACAGTGCAGCTTGATGACTTGGTAAACACTGCTCTCCTCTACCTCTCTCTACCGGGTGCTAACAATTTCATGAACAGGCCGCCGAGACTGCCGCATACATGACTGTCACCCACCCCGACTATGCCATCCTCGCTGCCCGCATAGCTGTCTCCAACCTCCACAAGCAGACCAAGAAGCAATGGTCTTCGGTCATTAGCGACCTCTACCACTATGTCAACCCCAGAAACAACCGGGCGTCTCCCATGATTGCCAAGGAGACATACGATGCCGTCATGAGACACAAGGAAGAGCTCGACTCTGCCATTGTCTATGACCGTGACTTCAACTACCAATACTTCGGCTTCAAGACCCTGGAGAGATCATACCTGCTCAAGCTTGATGGCAAGATTGCCGAGAGACCCCAGCACATGATCATGCGTGTTGCTGTCGGCATCTGGGGTGATAACGTCGAGCGCGTCATCGAGACCTACAACCTCATGTCCAGCAAGTTCTTCACCCACGCCTCCCCCACACTCTTCAACGCTGGTACCCCCCAGTGCCAGCTGTCTTCATGCTTCCTCGTCGACATGAAGGAAGACTCTATTGAGGGTATCTACGACACCCTCAAGACCTGCGCCATGATCTCCAAAATGGCTGGTGGCATTGGTCTCAACGCTCACCGTATCCGTGCAACTGGCTCCTATATTGCCGGCACCAACGGCACCTCGAACGGTGTCATTCCCATGCTTCGTGTCTTTAACAACACTGCTCGCTACGTCGACCAGGGTGGCAACAAGCGTCCTGGCGCTTTCGCCATTTACCTTGAGCCCTGGCACGCCGACGTCTTCGAGTTTATGGACTTGCGCAAGAACCATGGCAAGGAGGAGGTCCGTGCCCGTGACCTTTTCCTCGCTCTCTGGATCCCCGATCTGTTCATGAAGAGAGTCGAGAAGAACGCCGACTGGACCCTCATGTGCCCCAATGAGTGCCCTGGCCTGGCTGACTGCTACGGCGAGGAGTTCGAGGCCTTGTACGAGAAGTACGAGCGCGAGGGCAAGGGTCGCAAGACCATCAAGGCCCAGAAGCTTTGGTATGCCATCCTCGAGGCTCAGACCGAGACTGGCAACCCCTTCATGCTTTACAAGGATGCTGCCAACCGCAAGAGCAACCAGAAGAACCTCGGAACTATCCGCAGCTCCAACCTGTGCACTGAGATCATCGAGTACTGCGCACCCGATGAGGTCGCTGTCTGCAACTTGGCTTCCCTTGCCCTGCCCACCTTCGTTGACTACAACGATGGTGTCTACGACTTCCAGAAGCTTCACGAGGTCACTCAGGTCGTTGTCCGCAACTTGAACAAGATCATTGATGTCAACCACTACCCCGTTCCCGAGGCTCGCAACAGCAACATGCGTCACCGCCCCATTGGTCTTGGTGTCCAGGGTCTTGCTGATGCTTTCCTCGCCCTTCGCATGCCTTTCGAGTCTCCTGAGGCCCGTGATCTCAACAAGAAGATCTTCGAGACCATCTACCATGCTGCTCTGACCATGTCTGTTCAGCTGGCCAAGGAGGAGGGCACTTACTCCACGTACGAGGGCTCCCCTATCTCCCAGGGTATCCTCCAGTACGACATGTGGAACGTCAAGCCCTCTGACCTCTGGGATTGGGACTCTCTGAAGGAGCAGATCAAGGAGCACGGTGTGCGCAACAGTTTGCTCGTTGCTCCCATGCCTACTGCCTCCACTTCGCAGATCTTGGGCAACAACGAGTGCTTCGAGCCCTACACCTCCAACATCTACCAACGTCGTGTTCTTGCCGGCGAGTTCCAGGTTGTCAACCCCTGGTTGTTGAAGGATCTCGTCGACATGGGCCTGTGGTCCGATGCCATGAAGAACCGTATCATCGCCGAGAACGGTTCTATCCAGAACATCCCCAACATTCCCGCTGAGGTCAAGGCTCTGTACAAGACCGTCTGGGAGATATCCCAGCGCACCGTTGTCCAGATGGCTGCCGACCGTGGTGCCTTCATCGACCAGTCTCAGTCCCTCAACATCCACATGAAGGATCCGACAATGGGCAAGATCACCAGTATGCACTTCGCCGGTTGGAAGCTTGGTCTCAAGACGGGCATGTACTACCTGCGTACGCAGGCAGCTTCTGCCCCTATTCAGTTCACCGTCGACCAAGAGGCGCTCAAGATCGCTGACGCCGCCGTCGGCAAGGCTCTCAAGAAGCGTGCGCCTCCTCCTGGCCACGTCGCCGCCCCTGTCGTGAATGTCCCCAGGCCCATGTACGCAAAGAAGGACTCTTCTTCTGCTCAGGACAACGGCATCCCTACCCCCAGCGTCACCCCTCCTCCTCCCAGAACTGCCCCGGCTCAGAAGCCTGACAACTTCACTGCCGATGTCGTCGAGGGTGACAGCCCTCGAGCGCTCCCCACTGAGCCCGCTGAGACTCTCAAGATTGAGGAGCTGCCCGTCTCCGGCAGCAAGACCCCCGATGCTGAGGACAAGACTGAGGAGAGCAAGGAGAGAGAGTTAGATATCTACTCCGAGGCCGTGCTTGCCTGTAAGTTACCCCACATAAATCTATTCCCTATGGCACTTACTAATTCCCCTCAAGGCAGCATCGAAAACCCCGAGTCCTGCATTATGTGCAGCGGCTGAAGAGCACTGTAGATGAAGTAGTGATGGATTTGACGGCTGATGACACACGTTGATGGCATATTATGGGGTTCGGGGTATTTCAGTATGGGATCACGCTGGTAATAGTTTTATGTTTCGGGCTCATGGGTGGTATTGGTCATTGACACCCCATTGGTATCTGTTTTGACGTACAACGCTCTGGGGAAGGCTGCCCTTTTTTGCTTTCTCGCATGGGCTGCTTACGAGAGGTTCTGGTCTTTAGACGCTCTTCCGCGGCCCAGAGGGCTCGACGGTTCCGATGCTAGGATTTTGACTGTTGCACACAGATCACGGCGTTGGGAAGAAAACTTGGTTTGGTCACAAGTCCTTTTAGGCAGTAGTATAATTGTTACTCATACTCGTCAGCTACGCGACTTGCGAACTTGCAATCTAGTGAATTCGCACTCAATTGATTCGGCATTCCCCCAAAGTTTGGCCCATTTCCGATCAGTAGGAGGCGGCTTATACCCGCAATGTATAATAAGACAGATAACATGAGCTGACATTGGCTGGGCCAGAACTTTCTCTCCCGCAAATGACAAGTCCCGTCTTGTGCGTCGGGTTCCCGTACGTTGTGCTATGAGCCTAGACAAACGCATGCGCGCGGGGAAAACATGCCGGAGCCGATCATGACAACATCAGCTATGTGTCTGGCCTCTCAGCTGTGCAAGGCTGCCACACACACTCTCTCTCTTACACTTACACACGTATGCGTACCTGTGTACACGTTGGCCCCATGTAAGCAAATGGTCATTGGAAGTTGACGAAATGAAGGTCGTGGCCGCGGGGACGGGTCGCATGGTGCGGATCGTGTAGGCATCAGTCGAAGCGAACAAACGGCTTTTTGCTCGTCACAAGAGTGATGATACCGTAATGATGGTCCATCGCTATTGTGCTTCCAGTCGAATTGGTTATTCATCCACACACCTACGCGCGGCCCGATGGAATGGGTCGAAGACAGATGGGCCGACACTGATTCGTTCGCGGAGTCGCGGTTTGTGTTTTTTCCCCTCAGGCTGAGACCATTCATCTCGTCGATCTTTTGCCGAATGTATGTACTCTACTGGGCATAATGATGAAGGCAGAGTGACGGGTATGATGGGGAAATTGATCGTTGCTATTCCCATTGCGATGGTCTTTCTTGTGAAAACACCAGAGAAAGTCTTCGGCCCCTCCACAAATGTTCAACAATGTCAACAGTTCCCACAAGTAGACTGGCCTTCTCTTCTCAACTACCTACACAGAAGCAAATGCACACGTGTGCCAGAAAGCAAGCGGGAATTCCTACGGCCATCGGCTGAGAATCTCGGGCCTTGGCCATGTTGCAACTCTCGTGATATTTGCCCTCACGGCACCGTGGTGCTGCTCTTGGCGGCGTCGCAGTTTTGCTATTTTCTTGTTTGTTTCACACTATTCTCGGCTACCCGCATCATGCCACTCGACAGACAACACAACGTTGACTCCCTTCTACATGACACGAGAAAGGGGCGGGGGCGGCTGTCTGCCTACGTAGGTGACCTGGTGATTGAAGACCTAAATATTCGAGGAGGTGTTTGGATGGAAGGGCACGGATGGTGCGCGTTTCGCGAGGCAGGCATTGGAGGGGGAACGCACCGATCACCGCATGGATTGTCAGTGGTTCACGAGTCGGCAGGGATGTCACGTTCTCTTAATCCGCGTTCCACATTCGCTTCCAAGAGAGCAAAGTCCGGATGACAGGGGCTTTGATGGAATCCAGTTGCGATTGCCAGCACCGACACGCAGAATCTGCAAAAGGCACTGAACTTTTTCTGATAGATCGAGAAGGACACTCGGTCAAGATCCCCGGGTGAGGCCGTGACGCCTCTTTGAAAGTCCGTCAAGTGGGTGGCTGGTGTAGTTCGACTGTTCGGGCCGTCGTCAGGTGAGTCGCGGCGATAAGGTGTTTTGTGGATCAGCCATCGAAGGGTAATACGTCAGAAGCTTTTCTCATCGTGGCTCCAGAAAGCGGCCGGTCCAGCAATAGCGCGACAAGGACGTGTTCAACCTTGAGAGCCGACTTTCCGGTTGACCGATCTCAAGCTCTCACCCCATCGTTGGTCGACCTAATCTGATTGCGATGCGCGCAGACCAGCGTGAAATCTGGGTGCTTCATCTCTAATGTCTCGGAACGTCTACCACGAGATTGCTACCCCCGTCCTGTCTCTTGACGCGACCTCCCCTCCCCGCAGCGGTTGGCTAGTAGCAGAGATTTGCTTGTTTCTCTCCTCAAGGTCAACCACTGTGGGTGGCCTAGCGTGGAAAGTTGGAAAAAGCTCATCGAGTAAGGGGGGCTGCCTCTGGATGCGGGACCAACCCTTGGCAAGCTGAGGGATGGGTCCAGTGCCGACAAGATTCGACCAAGGGCCTTGGCAACGACCAGCCCCTGGCGTGAGCCAGGGCGGGAGCGTAACGTTGGGGAAGCGAATGGCGGTGTTGGTGGGACGGGGACCTGACGGGTGTGCCGACGCTCAAAGGGCGATGTAGAGCGATGCAGAGCTGGTCTTGAGGCTACTGCGCAGAAGGGTACTGATCTCCAGGTCCCACCACGCCGCCGATGCTCTATTGAGAGGTAGTGTGGTGCAAAGTGTGGAAGCTCGCGGTCACCATGACAATAGACATGTTGGTCGTTTTCGATGGCAGAAGAGCTTGCTTTGGGAGTTCGATATGCGCTCCGACGTCAGACGAGTCAATCCTTGTCAGAGGAGAACAGTAACATAGTTTATGGGCCATAATTTAGCTCACGACGAGTTCTGGCACAAAAGGGAAGCAATTGAGTGTCTTGTAGCATCCGGCGCAAAAGCATGAACAGATGAATGATGGAGAAAGAAAGTGTGGGAGAAGTCGTTGGTATGTGGGAATTGACTCTGAATCCCCGAACCCCCCAGGCATAAGGTAGAAAGCTCAACCCCTGTCTCCTTCCCTCCCCGTCCTTTCCCTTTTTGCCGAACCTGCCCAATCAAATATTCGAGTACACAGAGTGGAGCGCCACGGCGCCACAACAGAGGGCTCCCGGGGTCATTGGCGAATCGGACGCGTCGATGTGCATTCGATTGACCTCATCCCTCTTGGTACTGCGATAGCCACGCAACCACGTCCGCCCCAGACCTTGCCAGCTAGCACTTTTTTTTCCTTGTTTCCAGCCGTAACTGACTGCAACTCCCCCCTCAGTCACCAATGGCCCGGCGGGATCTGTCTGCCCACGATGATTTTTCTTCTGCTGTCAACCTTCGTCACTAACGGTCAATGTAGAAGCTATCATGCTGCCGACTTCCGGCTGCCTCTTTCTAGCATGACGAGAGGCCAAGCGTCGGACGGTGTACTCCGCCCAAATCAAGGCCATCATGATGCAAGATGACCGAAGTCAGCTTCACGTGGCAGATACAGACTACGTTGGCTTGCGCGTCGCACATGTATTCGTACTGTACCTTACAATGAGGTAAATGCGAGCTTCTCCGGCTACCTCCCAGCTTCCTCGCTTTTGGGAGCCCCGGAATTTGTTTCGAGCTTTCCACCCCAAGTCCCTGTTTCCTGTCCCTCATTTCTGGCCCCAGAAGCTTGATTGTCGCATTGAGAAACAGACCTTGCCTCCTGCCTTGTTAGTGCTGCAAAAAGCAGGTTGGCATGGGTATCTTGGGAGGCAGGGTTCGGAATCAGCAAACAGCCCCCCTTCCCATGTCTCGCAGTTCGCTTGAATTGTGAACCCAGGCTTCCGATAAGGAAAGAGGTAGCGGTAGAGCCTCCCATCATCCATGGACCCATACATACTGTGGTGATGTAGATAGAGGTTCTGGTTGCTGGGTACGGTTCCACCAGGAAGGTGTTTTTTTTTTTTACTTGACATCGCATCCGTTGCCTTAGCCTGCAGATTCGCACGTCCCCCAGCCTTCTTGCCTTAGTTTGGCAGTGTTTGACAGCGTTGCAGCGGAAGGGATGGAGTCAAAAGTGCGTCAGAGCTCAGGCCGAACGATACCACATGGCACTAGGTCGTTTCTTTACTTACTGGAACCTGAGAGCTTGGGACGGGGGTTAAACCTCCCGACTGAGGGGAGGTGAGGTACGGAGTACTCTGTATTCGTAGACGCTTGCAGGCGGCGGCAGGAGGGTTACATCAAGCATATCCTGGTCAACATCGCATTTCAACCCCGAAAGTAGGTCGCATCTCTCATCTCGTTGCGAGATCTAGCCCGCGCTGGCCCCCAAGATTGGTTTCTTGGGATATTACAATTTACTCGAGGGGCACTTTGCCGGGAGCTAATTTCACTCTTCTGGCTGTTTGCGCGCGACTCGCTGTTCACAAAGAGAATTCAGCTTGCCTCACAACATGAGCATGCAAGCGTGGTCGGTCTTAGCTGAGATTCCAGCCACCGGGCCGACAACTTTCGGGTCTCGGTAAGTACAAGAGGATGCAGCTTTGGGTTTGTGGCTTAGGATCCAAGCAGGATTTTTTCTTGCGTTGACTTTTGGTGCTGGAGTTGCCGGCAACGGGCGTGGAGCAACGAGAGAGCTTCCACCGCTTGGGGCCGAGCTTGAGCTGTAAACACCAACCTGGCGCCACTTTTGCTGCAGTACTAGCCTGGAAGATAGATGAATTCCACATCAGATACCCACATCGACTTGAACATCTTAGCTTCGGGTGGCTTCTCATTTGCTGGCTAGCGGCATGTCAACGTCAGGACAAGCGTGAGAGGCAAAGCCGACTAAAGTTGGGGCAGCCGAAATGACATGGTTCTCCAAAAATCTGGGTATCAAACAATCCAACGTTGATCGACGGGAAAGCCCACCTCGCAGTTCACCGCAGATGCTCTGCATGCTAAGGCCGGGTTCCCGTCGGCCAGGCCAAGTTAAGGTACCTTGTCCAATGGTTCGAAAATCGAATAGGTGGTGGCTATGAAATAAGGCCTGCCCATGAATTCAGGTCTACAGGGTAGGTAGCGACGTAGCCAAGTATCCATACGTAGGTAGGAAGGCACGGCCCCGAGTTCGCACGTCGTGCCCAACTGCCATCCCGCACCTTCTTCTCCCGATTGACTTATAAACGGGAAGGCACTCCCTTTACCTTCCGCGTTCCTGCCCTCTGTCCTTCAATTAAGGTACTCTACTCTAATACTCAGCGCTCCACGTGACATTTCAATTGTTTACCTACCTACCTCGATTCGGCACTCTCGAATAATATCTCCCCTATCCACCGAGACACCTCACCTCACCTCACCTCACCTCGAGTAACCACCAACTTCTCTCCACCAACACTCTTCCATCGTCACCTCACATCATCACACACTTTCGCTCCACCACTGCGAAATACTCTGAAGCACACTTCCAACAGCCTCGACAGCTTTGACATCAATATCAATCGTAGGTAAGTTGATATATCCCCGATATCTCTGATATCACGAGCCTTCATCATTTTTTTTTTTTGCGCTGCCGCAAGCTGCTTGCTTCGGATTTCCACCTGCCTGTTCAGTTTTCAAGCACACGAAAAACGGAACACCAACATTTCACTGTCAGTTTGTTTACTCGTCTTGTGCGACCTTGGACCTGCCTCGTTCTTTCCCCAGTTACACCACATCTTCCCCCAGGCGCAGCTTCCCAAATTTGCGTAACACTCATTTCCTTCACCACCTGCCACTCACCATCTCGTGGCCTTCTTTTTCCCCTTCCACCCACCCACAAAGTTGTCTCTCTTCCCTTTTCACCACACCACCTTTTCCGTTCTTCACCATCGCAAACAATCTTTTAGGCTTTCTTTCCAAGCCCACGCACGCTCTTTGTCACCAGGTAATTTTGTTCATTGACTGCTTTTGCGGATTACCTCTCCTCACGCTTTTATCTTATTTCTATTCTGATTCGATTGCGAAAATCCGAGCTCTGCTGATATTCCACCTCCAGGTCCTTCATTGCCGACTTTGTTCTCGCAAACGACTTACTCTTCTCCAGTCTTACAGAACCCATCAACAATCATTCACAATGAAGTCTTCCATCATCCTCGGTGCTGGCCTTCTTTCTGGTGCCATGGCTCAGGGCGCCTGTGGCGTAAGTAGATTTCCTCCCTCAACTGTGAACATGGAAAATCCAGTCACATGGACTTCCATTCTCAGATGCTCATTCTTTACCGTCTTGAATCATATGTGATTCTAACTCGATCAACAGACTGGCTGTATCTCCGCCATGCAGGGTCTCGCCTCTGACCTGGGCTGCACCGCTGGCGACAACGCCTGCCTCTGCCGCAACCCTAACTTCGCCTATGGCATTCGCGACTGCTCTTTCCAGAGCTGCGCTCAGTCTTCTGATGCTGAGGCCGCTGTCGCCTCTGGCATTGAGCTCTGCCGCCGTAAGTTCTGCTCTTCCCAGCAATCTCAAGCTTGACTTGAAACCACTAACAACCGTATCAGAGGCCGGTGTCGTTGTCACCGTTATCCCTGGTGCCACTGTCACTCAGCCTACTGGCACCGTCACTGCCACCGCTGTTCCGGTCGTTTCCTCGATCTTCTCTGAGATCACCTCTGGTGGCAGCACTCTCACCACCCTCCTTGGTGTTACCACCCTCACCGGTGCTGCCTCTGGTGGCGGCGAGTCTGCGACCCCTAGCCCGGTTTCCACCTCCACCTTCACCACTGTCATTACCAGCGGCGAGTCCACCATCACCTCCACTGGCGAGACCACCCTCTTCGGTGTTGGCGGTGTCCCTGGTGCCACCTCCCTTCCCCAGACCGCTGTCACTACCGAGCCTATTGTTAGCACCATCACCTCTGATGGCAGCGTTATCACCTCCACCATCGGCTCGACCACTGTCCTTTCCTCCCTCACTGGAGGCGAGGCTTCCAGCGCTCTCTCCAGCCAGGCTAGCGAGGCTACTGGTACCACCACCACCACTGGCGGCTCTGGCTCTGCTTCCGGTTCTGCCACTGGCACCGCTGCCAGCTCCAGCTCCAGCGGCCTTGTAAGTTCCTACTTGCCTGTCTACCTTACTCTACACGCAATACTAACATCTTTCTCTAGGCCAAGCAGACTGCTGTCCCGGTTGCCGGCTTCCTGGCTGCCGCTGGCTTTGCCGCCATGTTCATCTAAGCGCCTTTCGCTCAGATGACGATGTACTTGCTTTTCTAAGTTGCGGTAAATACCCGTCTGGACCCATAATCTTGGTTTCGACATCCGGATTCATCCTCGCCTTCTACCAATTTCGACTTGACACGACACGGTTGTGACGGGCACATTAGTGAAATGGACAGGGAAGATGAGGTGTGGGAATACGGACGATTCGGAATTTTTCTCGAGGGTCAATCAGGCACAACGAGTTCTGGGCTGTCGATTTTCGGACAGCAATTAACAATGGTTTGATGATACAAATGGCTTTACACAAGGGACGTAATGACTTGACGGACTGATATCCAATGTGGTTTTGGTGGCCATCATAGGCACATCGTAGGCATTTGGCCGTAAAATGGTGGTGGTGAGGTAGTTGGGGGCAACGTCTGTCCAAAAGTAGCAACACATTTTTCCGCCATTCTGTTGAACCTAGCAAGTGATGATGCAAGGCGCCCTCGTGATGTTGGTTACGCCTGGCTATAGTGACTTGATGTTAACGGTGTCGCGATCCATACTCTGTGATATCTCTGGGAAATCAAAGACCACCCCCCCCCCAAAAAAAGCTGGCGTCTGTTATGTCTTCCCAACTCTTGATGCTTACACCACGGGAACAGTATTTGATAGTGCCGCAAATATATTGTTTATTGCACGTCATTGATGTACAAAGGCTATATGCAGGGCCTCGAGGGTATCATGGTCTTCTACGTATAAGGTGATATTGTACAATGGTCCATCTCACGCCGCTCTCTTCTTCAACAGTGCCAACTTGGCAGCGAGACTGGCGCTGACCCCTTCATCGCTCTCCGAATCCGATGAGCCGGAGCTACTCGTTGTGCTGTCGTCTTCTTCCTCGCCCAGACTTTGCTCGGCAATGATCTGGTCGACGGCGGCCGCGAACCTATCAACGTCGGCGTCGGCAAGGTCACCACCACTGTCGTCCCCGTCACTCGACAGCTCGCCATCTTCCAGGTTCTTGCGAAGTCTCTTGGCCTTGCCGCCGCCGTCTGCCCTTCTACCGTTGCTCTCGTGCTTCCGTTTGGGAATGAGGCGCATCGGCTTCGGTTCCGGGAGTAAGGTCGCCGGTAGGGCCGCTCCAGCTTCAACTACGTAGACTGTAGGGAACTCCGGCACCGTCATGTCGCGCAGGGCCTCGCCGAGGGGCGTCGTTGCCTCCACAGGGTGGACGACCGTCTTGCCCGTGGCTGCCGTCGCCGCGGAGGTCGTACCCGCGACGTAGAACCTGTACCTCGTCTTTTGCGCCTCTTCCTCCTCCGTTGTGCCCGTGAATGGCTGGACGCCGGTGTGAGAAGCCCAGGTACTGCGCGGAGCGGACTGCATGAAGAATCGGCCGGGATGCCAGGCTCCCGTCTCCGTGTCTTGGGCCGTGGCGATGGACTGGCCTGGTTTGTGTTGGTTCTTGCGGCGCTTCTTGTTTCGGCCGGGGCCGCCGATGTGAGTATTGGCTTCCTGAGTCTCGTCGTCGTCGTCGTCCGGTGGTTGCTGTCGTTGCTGTTCCTTTCTGGTCTGCTCGTCGTTGAACGATTTCTGCCCCGCGACGAAGGCCTTGTAAAGCGGCACGTCGTCAAGTGCCTTTGCTAGTACCCTCTTTATCGTTGTTGTATCGGTGTTCCTCACGCTCTCCTGCTGTTGTGATGGTGTCTTGGTGTCTGTGAACGAAGTGAGAAGCCATTCAATCTGCCAATTGATTCTGCCAGAGGCTTTGCTGAAGTTGGTCCCGTTCTCCTTCTGTCTAACCATTCCCACCGGCGCACGCTTCAGCAGGATCCCAAAAGTAGCCAACCTCTTCTTGAAGGGTATGCTGGAGAGCGCCTCATACCGCGCGCCTCCTGTGCCGCTGCCCCCCCGCAGGACCTCGGTGACCATGACTCTCTTCTTGCGCCCATCGCGGCCCGTCTTCCACTGCACGCTGCGCACCTCGACCGGCCGCAGGTCCTCGGGTTTCAGGAGGTGCCGCTCCTCGATAATCTCCTTTTCGGAACGCTGGACGGCGCGCTCGATGCCTGAAAGAAAGTTGAAGTCGTGGTCGACGCCCGCGGCGGTCTTTAGCTTCGAGGGCGGGACGTAGGCCGTCGCGTCGCGAATGCCGTTACACTGGGACCAGGACTTGTGGCGCTTCGTGCAGGTCAGGGAGCAGGTTTGGAGGGTGCATCGCGGGCACTTGTATTTGGGGGGCTCGATGTGGCAGATTGCGCAAAGGCTTGTGAGGAGGGGGTCGGTCATAGCCGCTTTCGTGTGCGTATTGGCGGTTGTGGAAATGGACAATAGATACAGCCGAAATCAAGAATTGAACTAATACACTAGAGAGTGTGAAGTCATAGCTCAATTGCTATCTGGAAGGTCGTGACGGGCTTGTAATGCTGAAGAGGACGTCCAAACCCAGTACGCAGACTCGGTCCGGGAACTTTTTCTGTTATCGCTAGCTTATCGCTAGCTTAGCGGTGTTAGAGGATCTGTATCCACCTAGACGTCACATTGCCGGCGAAATACATCTTCCGGCACCGTTGCGCCGATACCCAACGTTGCATCAAGACATTTCAATAGAGCCAGGGTTCGCCAGTACTTGAAAATCGTGAGACTTTGATGTTAGAGATGACTGTACTATTGACGGAAGAAACGGCTGTCTTCTCTGTCCTAGCCCGCTCTATGATACTGTGGGATTGTTGTCGGAATCGAGCCCACTCTCCGTAGGCAACTCCAGTACTTCAGTCGGACGGGTTCGTTCTCGAAAGAAAATAGCTACTGCCCCAAGCGAATATGGGCGTCACTCACCTGATGAGAGAGGAAGGCCTTTACACGATAGATGAAAGGGGTGTTGACTTGAGCATGATATTGTGGAAGGAAAATTAGGCCAACACTCTCTCATTTCCTCAGGGGTACTTTGTATCACCCGCAAGACTTCATAGCCATGCCCGTCTAGTCAAGAGTTCACAAAAGTCAGATGAGCCTGCGCCGGGGTACGTCTATATGGCGATGATCAGACTTCTTCCCATGTAGGCTGATGAGGCTGAGCATGGGACCTGATGGACGTGTGTCTACCACACCTCCTGCCAGCCGGCCTTTTTGCTGTCCATGATGTGGACGAGCGCCACGATGAAGCGAAAGTAGAGAAAGCGCGGGCTGACCGGCTATCGTTGAGGTATTTCACCTCCCTGCTATAGAGTAACCACTTCTTATCCCAGCTGGTTGTATTTGCGAGAAACATCCTACATCCAATGGAAGTGCTGACATGTCTCCAAAGCAGTTGGCGCGACTTGCGCAACTGTGAAGTTGCCTGACGAAGCCCAATCTTGATTGGCAGGACCAGAAGAAGTCTAAGACCATAGCCAGTATCTCTGCCATTTTCTTGCTATTCTGTTCGGAGTGACCATTAAAGTTGGCTTGTACAGGTGCTTGGTAGTCGGCATGAATCTGCTACCGCCAGCTGGGTGAACTCGCGAACGCCATCACGTTTCCTCAAGTCATCACGTTCCGATTGATCCGTCACTTCATGTGACGCATTGATGTGCTGAATGGTAGGGGCCTTTCAAAGATCCGTTATCTTTCAACGCCTTCTAGGCAAACGCACTGTTACGGCCTCAATGTCTCTGACTTAGATCATTAGTGTGGATACAACATCAAATTAGTCTCCTGAGCACTTCAAAGCGACATATCAGTCGTCGTCAGTCTTTTCAATATCTTTTCTATTATCACATCATCGTGAGTTCGTTGGTAGTAATCGCAGTACCAGCGTAGCGCAACAGGATACCGTCTGGGCCGATGTGAGCAAGACGGACCTTCCTAAGTACGTGCAAGCCAACATAGGTCTTCAAGTATCACTCAGACGAGGGCTTCAGCAGGGTGAGGGAGCTAAACAGCCTCCTCTGAAACTGCGATGATATCAAAACTCGCATATTTCGCCGCTGTCGTACCCTTCAGCCCGGAAAGACACTCACGCCCTTTGGCTTGGGAATTAAAACATGATAGATATTGGGTCACAGGACAAGGTATACCTGTCAGATCGCGAGGTAATCCAGTCCACTTAGTATACTCATTGACATCACGCGCATTCATACTTGAAACGGTAGTTTCCTTCAACTCTCGCTGGATTCGGATTGTGGGTACTAGATAATAAGGAGGGACATGAATTGAACTAAGCAGAAGGCTCCTCCCTTGGGATACAAATGATATAAAAATCGTGATAACATCCAATCCGGACACCAGCGAGCCCTGTTCAGCTTTCACAGGCAGAAAAAAAAAGCCAAGACATTCGTCTCTTGAGAAAGACAGGAATATGAAAATTGCAAACGCCGGACACAACGAAATTTTGTCCACGACCACACAGGTGCAAAAAGGTATCAGGTAAAAAAGTGTATGCACAATGTCGGTAAATCGTCCTCCCCATCGGCAAAGAGAGAGGAAGTAATTTCTCTTTAGCCGCTTGTTACTCCAAATGGAGTAAATCAAAACCGCCAAACATAGTTCTTCAGCGGGTACCGCCAAGAGCGCTGATGCGTGCTCCAGACGGACGGTGGATCAGGCTGTCGGTGTGCTTACCGACGGTCTGCTGAGGCATCGTCTCGGACTCGCTGCGATCCTCCTCGAAGTCCTCATCATCCTCAACAATCTTTGTAGGGATGTCCTGATGGATCATATACTGCTGACTTGAGCGCTCGGGAGTTGCAGCGCTGGAAGCGAAGGACATCGCTGTGCTACTCCGATTGGGGACCAGGTCCGGGGTGGGGGGGATGCTGGATATCCGACCAGAAGCAGGGTGAAGGAGGCTATCTTCGCCCATGTCAGATGTTGCGTTTGACTGAGTCTCGTGACCGTCATCGCTGTGGGTGGCGGAGAGGTTGCTGCGACGGCGCTGGGCGCGAAGGCGGGCCGCGCTAGCAGAGCGCTCATCAAAGTCGGCGTCTTGGGCCAACTGCAGGCCCTCAACGGCAGCCTGGCATTGCTCGGCAATGTTTCTAATAATGTGCGCGATGGCATCAGTCTTGTCCTTGAGGTGGCGGTCGGCCACATCCTTGAAGCTCGAAGTGGAGAGCCTCTTGTTCGCCTCAGCGGCGGCAGAGAGGAGGCGGGCCTGGTTGACGTCGGCTTCTCTGGGAGTGATGCCATCCTCACCCATCTCTGGCTCGAAGCCTTCCTCGATTTCGTGCGCCAAGTCATCGGGCTTGGTCAAAGATTGAACCAGATGCTCCATGTGATGGCTCTGGCCGCCAATCAAGCTGCGCAGATGCAGCACAACACGGCGAGCCTCATCACGCTGTCTGAGGATGGTGACGTTGGTGTGCTGAAGAGCAGCAAGCTCCTTCTTGTTCCGCTTACGCTCGCGCTCGAGTTCCTCGGCGATCTCCTGTTGGAGGACCAATGCTTCGAGAGCGTCATCACGCTGCTTCTCAGTAGCACCGAGACGGACATTGAGACGACCGTTGTCATCCTTCTGCTGATCAATGAGGCCTGCAAGGCGTCTGTTCTCCCTCTTGTGAGTTTCGATCTTGGCCTTGAGATCCTGGGTCTCCTTGGTGAGCTGTTCAGCAAATGCCTGGAACTTAAGGAACTGCTGCTTCCAGCTCTCCAGCTCCTCGTTGAGATAGTTGTTGCGTTTTGTGACCTTGTTGAGCTCGGTATCCATGCGGCCCTTCAGGTTGATGAAGTCCTGCCAAGCCTCGAGAGCATCACGGGAGTACTGGTTTCTCTCGCGGACAATCTCGTTGAGGTGTCTCATCGAGACCTTGGTCATCAAGGGCTTCTTGACGGAGCCACCAAAGACAGCCTTGATGCCCGTGTTGCGGCCCATCTTCTCGCAGACATGATCCATGACGGCCATAACAGTATCCTGGTTCCACCATTCGGGATCTTGGATGGACTCGACTTCTCCACGCATAACAATGATCTGGCCGGCGGGGACGAGCTTGCCGCCACCGTAAGCGGAGCGGAGATGAGGGGGAACGCCGGAGGGAGTCACATCTCCGTTGAGAGACTGTGTCAGGCGGGTGACGAACTTGTTACGCTGGCTGGGGTTGAGTGCGGTCGGGGGGCTGGAAGTGAGAACGAAGTTGCGGTCGAGGTCAACAACCAGAGCATCCGTTGGCGCGGTGAACAAGGAGCGGCACTCGGCCGTGACACCGAGGATATATGGACCGGGCTCCTGAACTAAATCCTTGGCATGGCGAGCATGCACAACTGGGACATAGAGGCCACTCCATTCGTAGACGCGAACGCAGTATCTGACAGTCTCTGCAGCCATGGTGAGCATGGCCGGGTAGTGACTGACAAAGATGATGCGACGAGTTGGTGAAATGGCGGCCTCAACGACACCCACAATGTTGGGGATGGACAAGCAGCAGAACAGTGGCCACATGGCGAAGTTCTGGAAGCCAGTAGGCGACGAGGGGAATTGATAGCAAAGAGCATAATCTTTCATGTCAATTCGAACCAAGTCGTTGAGTCTCGGAGCTGGAAAGCTGAGAATGCGCGAGACCTCCTCGGCGTGGAACAAGTTAGTAGCCTTGTTCCAGTGGATCCACATGCCTCGCAAGTAGTCTCCAAGAAGGTTGTACAGCGGGTACCGAGACAGGAATGACAAGCAGTAGGGAATCCAGTAAGTCTCATCGGGGTTGTCGTAATAGTCTGGTTCAGTTCTTTTACGCAGATCCCGAATTGTCTCGGCCCTCTTCTCGTCGGCTCGCGACCATACGCGAAGACAGATTCCATACAAGGTGTGGGACGAGTCTTGCTGCAGAACGAAGGCATGGTGGACGCAGTGAGGCTGGCTGCGGCCAGTGCAGATCTCAACGTCGTGGGGAAAGCAAGCCTGTAAAATGTCAGCCACTCAAACTCTAGACAAAACTTATGGCAAACAGCCACTAACCCGCATGGCAGCGTGCAACGATCTGGCGATCTCGTTGTCTTGCTCCAACCTCGGGCTGCTTCCAAGAATCTCGGGCAGCCAGAATTGACCAACAGCGCCCTTCATGTGGCCAATCTTGCCCTGTGCAGGGGCTGGGGCCTTGACCCATTGCGAAGGTTCTCTGCCAACACCGCATACCATGTAGGCGTGAGTAAGCGTCTTTGGGGTGCGCTGCTGGGGCTTCGCATTCAGGGTCGAGGGAATCGGCTGGGTGATGCGCGAGTGAAGGGAGGAAGTACGGCTCGGGATAATGAGGTTGTTGTCTCCCTGATCACGGGTGGTAGGTCGACCATCGCGGTCGCCGGTCCGGGGCCGGGTGAAGGACGAGTGTGCGTTCAGCGAAGGCGCCATTTCGTCGATTATTAGTCGTCGTTAAGAAAGAAAAGTTATCTTGAAGTTATATAGGTGGACGTGAGAGCGAAGGAGAAGGTGACGAGGTGGTTGATGATCCGGGCCACACACGAGCTGACCAGCGTGTCGAAGGAAAAGGGCCTGGCTTGATTGGATGAATCAAAAGACGGCAAGGAAGCTATCCAGAGAGCAAGCTCTCGTCAAGGAGTCGTCGGTCGAAGGAGTTGCTCAAAAAGGCGCCATTCGAAGGAGCCTCAAGGAGCAACTTGAATTGTCTGGTCTGGTTGAGCGAAAGTTGAGGCTCTAGCACAGACTGCTTGGTTGACTGACTGACTGACTGCTCGGTGACAGGTGGGGAGAGAAGAAACAAGAAAGGAGAGAGGGAGGAAGGGAAAGAAATCGGAGACGAGGCAAGAAGAGGCAGTTCCAGCTGAGGTAAAAGGGGAGAGTGGTGTCCAGGGGGGGTGTTTGAATAGGAGGACGGGGAGGGGGGAGAAGTGAGGGCGAAGGAGAGGGTGTGTGGGAGAAACAAGAGGCAGATGGCGAGAAAACGAGGGTGTGCCACTGGCGGGCGAGCTAAGATGAAGCGAAAGGGGGACCAAGCACCCGACGCGAAGCTGGAAAGGGAAGTGTACGGTCGAGCAGCAGCAGCAGCAGCAGCAGTACGGAGTGCCCACCTTTAGTGTAAAGGCAGGCACAGGCACAGGCACGGCAGGTCAGAGGACAAACTGTGTGGCCGTGTGTGCGTACGGCGGGGAGCAGGCAGAGAAGAGATGGGCAGAGACAGGGGCGAGGACAGAAACACGGGCGGGCAGGCCAAGAGATGTAGCAGCGACTTTCCATTGAGAGCAGCAGGCCGGGGGACGGGGAATTAAGGTCTGCAGCCAACGTGCAGCAGCGTACGCAGTAGTCAGGTTCCTGGATGCAGGTTCCAATGATGTACCTTGGCCGGTATTCTTAGCGCATCTCAAGGCAGGACAGCGTGGGCAGATACCTTGCCATGCCGAGTCCTTGGGGAGCTCACTACAACCAACCGCAGAATTTGACGAGTACTCCGTATCCATACGGATAGGTACCTTAGCTTACAGTAGAAACCACGGGGCCCCAACTCAGCAAGGATACCTAAGGGAGCAGTGATAATAGTGCTAGCCTGAGTGAGTTGCCTGCCAGGACATGAAGCCACAACTACCTTGGGTACCTTACTGTGTAGAAGGGGTGATCAGGGAGCACTGTGAGGGGAGAGAAGCACGGAGAAGAGCCGTTCGCAGGTACAGGCGGGACACAGATGGGGCAGAGGACGGGTGTGCAAGGGGGCATGCAGCGCAGTGTTGCGGTGCCACTGTTCGACAGGGGACAAGGTGAGGTGGGGTTTAGGAACACGCGGACAGGGGTCACACCATTTGCTCAACTTTCATGGAAGGAAGGCTCCAACTTGATATCTGCAAGGTACAGACCAAGTACCGCCCAATATACATTCTGAGGGCTGTTACTGCTGACGTTGGGAACAAGAGGGGCATTGTGATGGGCACGCCAACCACGCGCCAGATGGAGACGGCAGCTTCACGGGTCGTCAAATTGAAGTTGCTCCATGGCGGCGTGGCTCTGGCAATGGGGACTGTTCCGGGGGTTTGACTCTTGCAGTTGCTGCTGTTACATTTCGGGCTGGAGGCGGGCATGGCATGATACTCTTCCATACGGCACCTTGGGCTCCTGGTGTTTGGAATTGGACAGCGCTACCTGGCTCGCCTCGCTCACTCGCACTCGCACTATTCGTGACCCAAGGTACAGACAGATACGCAGGACGGCTACGGATACAGGATTGTATCGAGGTCGGTAGAGGATGACAAGTGAAGTCGATACTTGCCCAAGCTAAGGGCCAGTTCAAAAATCCAGACAATAAGAGGACCCTGACGTGGAAAACCGTTTCTCTCTCTTTCTCTACTATGTATTTTCCTTTGTGTACTGAGTGAGACATTACTCCGTACCAGCTCCGCTATGCGCCGCAACGAGGAAACGAACCAGTCCAGTCGATCGACAAAAGCCAAGCAAGTCCAGTTAGAGCTTCCAATAGCTTATTCGGCTTCCAAATCCCGATTCTCACTGAAAGCGTGACATTAACCTCGATATGAAAGTGGCAAACGCGACACATGGTAGCTGGAACAGGGGAAAGCAAGACGAACTCATCCCATCAGTACTTACCAACCAAGCCCCAAAAGAGCCAAGCGTGATTCGGGCATCTCAGACAGAAGAACCGTTGGAACGAGCGGTTAAAGGAAGACAATAAAAGACAAAACGAAACAAAGCCGCTTCGGGCAATTTGCTATCTATTGGGGCGCTACTTACTTTTGTTACTTTTGTAAATAGCAGCAACAGCAGCAAAGAACCCCGAATTCCAAACTACTGCAATTCGTGCAGTAAGTAAGCCCCTCAAAACGATCCGATGGTCGGTCGAATCAGTCGCTTCACAAGTTCAGCCCAATCGGCAGAAGCAAAGAGCTAATTTTTATTTTATTTTTTTCCATTTCCATCTGACACTCGACACCGGCCAGAGAGCCGTCGAGTCGTGTCTTTGTTCTCTGCCGTTCCCGTTGGCTCCGGGGATTGCAAGCCGTCAAGCCTCTCAACAGAAGCTGCAGTTGTAGCGGCGACCTAGACTCCTTGACTCCTCAGAGATTCAAGTCGACTCGTGGGAGCCCGCGAAGATGTGAGGAGCTAGCGTGCACTTGTGAAATACTAGCGTCATGCGGCGCCGCGTTAGCGGCTTCAATCTCTTTCCCTCGTTTTTCTCCCTTCTTTCCCTTCCATCCTTTGGTGTTCGTTCGCCCCAATCCCCTCGATGACTGATGAGTCGTGGCCAAAGGTACTTTAATCATTCTCTTTTTGACAGTCTTCTTCTGCTGTACTCCGTACGTACAGAGTAAGGCATATTCTCGTCAGGTCCCATCCATCACACGCACGGGCCTCTCCTTCCAAAGAAGAAGTGGATGAGGGAGAAACCCCCGGTCAAATCAAGAAAGACCCTTGCCAAAACCTGGACCTTCCTGGTCGTTCTCCTAATATTGGATCTCCACCTTTGGCTGGTGGAGACTGACGATTTACAGCCAATGACAGTCACAGCTGGCGTCGCTCAGTACCAACTGCTCTCGAAAGAAATTGGCAAGCCTCGTTTGGAAATTCTGTCGCCTCTTCCTCACCATAGTCCCACGGGATGATTGGCGACTACACCAGTTCCCTGGTTTATTGGGCCTAAAACGATGACAGCTACCTGCTTTGGGTCGCGATTGTCGTCCCCGGTCTGAAGCCTCTTTGTCAGTGCTGGCATCGTCTTACCGTCCGCCAAACCCTTCACGTCTCGCTCTTCTTGGGGCGGCGCCCACTTTCGCCCTCGTCTGTACTCCGGCGCGCCGCTCACAGATACTTTCTTTTCGCTTGACGAGCGAATGGGGTGTGTCGTACGGAGTACGTGGTGGACGGACCGGCGATACGGTATTTTTTTTTTGTGAATGGTAGGAACGCCTCAAAAGTTTGGACGGAATAGCACTCTGCTGATCCGCCTGTTCTTTGGCCAGGGAGATCATTAAACATCAGCTCGATACGATTATGCAATTCCACGCATAGCATGCTGGGCAGACCTTCCGACACGAAGGTCCATGTTACGGTGTTACCATGTGCCATGTCCTCCGACAACGAATCATGACTTTGACCCGTCTCCATACAGCACTTTCGATGGCACTCCAGCGCAAACGTAAATCACCGAGGGAAAAGGCATCCGAGCGGGGGTGAGAACCCAAGTTACCCAACGTGCGGCGTACATACCAACTTTCCACTGTTCCAGCCGTGCCAGCCATCCTGCAAAATAACGCGCACAAAATGCAACCCTCAAGGGGCCTTCTCCAGATGGATGACGAATTCAAGCTCAAGAAAGATCATCTGCCGAAGCGCTCAAGCCCCATCTCTGATCCCCCCAAGACACGCTCTCCTTGCACGGGTCGTCCCTGGAGTCTGGGACGGGATAACTCGACAGCTCCTGGTCGCTCCTCGGCTGGTTGGCTGAAGGGGTGTTCACGACCAACGAACCCAGATCGACGCACCTGCAGCACATCCCACACAAACAGAGGCTTGAGTGTTTGACGAGGGGACAGATCCGTATGGGTTGCTGCACTGTTGTGCCAGCCAGACGCGGCCCTTGATATAAGAATACTGACATTTTTCACTATCACTGTGTTAGCGATAGCTGTCGCACATACTCTAGCACAAGCGCTACGCCTGTCAGCCAGCTGCGAGCCATCGGGCCTTAGCAGGCGTATAGTGCGAGGAAACCATGGCGTCCACGCTAAACCCCGGGGGCCGAAGTGGGCGGTTTGCCGGGGCGGGGACTTGGTCTCATGGCACCAAGTCTCTGTTCAGTATCTTCCGCGACGCGATTCATCTGTGGCGGCTTCGCATTTTCTTCTATCAGGGGCCTCCTTGGTTCCGCGACGGAGAAAAAAGATCTCAAATCAAGTAGGCCGGGTTGCGGAACGACTGGAGGCTACGGGAAATGGGTCACGACAGAGGGCAGAAGAAGCAGAACACGCCGAAAGCCCCGCGACCCAGCCCGATGCTGCCTTGGTCTACGGATACATGAACGGCGATCTAATTACCTATGGCTTCCGCCTGGTGGAGGCAAAGCTGTTGGTGCTTGGCATGAGATTGTCAGTGCAGCCTGCAAAGTATCCATACACTCTGTCGCCGGACATCAACGAAGCGCCAGCCGCGCTAACGAATGGGCCTCAGCAACAAATGGCGTACAATCTTTGCGAAAGTGGGAGCTGCTCACTCTATTTAAACAAGGTGTTTGATGGACCGCAAGCACCCGTCGGGATCTCTCCAGAGAGACAAACTAAAAAGGACTAGTATGTACCAATTTACCAACTGCTGTCTGTTGGTGGTCGCGGTTTGCTTCCTCGAACCCACGGATGTATGCTTACTTATCTAAATGTACCAGATATATTGAAATCTGCTCCTTCACTTCCAGAAGCTCAGCACGTCAATCTGTCTCCCGTGGCCTGGAACTGGAGGTGCCCGCATATCCACCAAAGCCAGCCATACGCATCATCGTTCGAATAAGCCGTCCAATTGTCCTGAAGCCTCGAACTCCGCCTGTCATTTACAGCAGACGCGGCCCGACTTGCACTACCGCCATTGTCTGAACAGCGCCACATCCATCAGGGCGCTTTGACCCGCCGCTCTGGATACCAGGAGAATCTGGCAGTTTGGGTGACGCTGGCACGAACCTGGCTGGCTCCTTCGGGGCCGGAGCACTCAGCGACTTTAGATATCTCGTCCGTGTTAAGGCCTGGCTACCTGTATTAATGACCCGCATAAAACGCAAGCCGTGGATCTGTAACCCGAACGATGGTCCCCCACGGGCCGGAGACAGGTCCAGTTCCATGTTGCTCCGACTTTACCTGGCTATACGGCGGAGACTTTGGTGCTTACAGTCCTAGAGGCTGGGAGAACGTCCAAAGAAGGGGGGATGATCGTGAATTTTTTTGAGAAAGAAGACTTCCACTACTCTTTGTCTTCCACTGTTGGTGGCCCCAGCTCTCTTCCTGCAGTTGCAACTTGTTGGTACCGCCCAGCTCTAGATCAATTTGCACTTGTCAGCTGCGCGCTCCACCGAAGAACCGACCTGGACCTGGTCGTGATCTGAGCACGAGTCCCGAGGCCCTGATCGCTGTCTTATCTCGTACATACGCACCGCACTGATTCACTGAGGGTCAGTTACATACAGCAACAGCAACGGGGCAGTTCCAGACTGCCAGCTCCTCATCTTGCTGAATGTTCGACAGCGGGCTCTCGGGCGATCCCCGTCTTCTATCTATCTGAGGCTGGTTTCGATCTCTTTGATCCAAAGTCCGCATGTGGGCAAACAGCCTACCCAAATCCACTTAGTCCTCCTGCAGGCTGCAAACACCGACCGTGAAAGTGGTATTAGGTCAAAGTCTCCATCCGCATCCCTGGCTCTGACACCGTTGTTGATGAGAAACCCTGGTCTTTTCGGTACGTACCTACCCGATTGTGCCGTCACTTCGTCAAACGAGAGAAGGGAAGAAAAAGAAAGAGGGAAAAGGCCCAAACGCGGTAAAACAAGATTAGAGAGAGACTTGCTGCCGAGAACCTCAGAGCTCAAGGCCATTACAACGCCTTGATCCTGAAATGTGACTGTGATGTAGTCAGCGATGGGCAGCATGATGTGTCACGTTCTCGTCTGCGCAATTTCATTTGCAGCTCGAGTTCCTCGAGTATACTACGTACATGACAATTTGATCACAATGAAACTTATTTCAACGGTCACGCCCTTCCCGGTAGCCCCGGTAGCATGGACAGATGGACGATATGCCCAAGCCTTGCTAATCGCTCAATACGAAGTACCTCAGCCCATGATAAATGAGGTCTTGGCGCACTGTCCCTCGAAGCTGTGAGCCGTCATTTCTTTGAAAAGGTGATAAGAGGTGGTTCACTTAAACCTTGACAGTCAAGGTCAGCATTTCGTATCTCCCGAACAGACCGTGCGACGAGTTCGTCCTGAGGTGTTTGGAAATCAATATTGACTGCTGCCAGGAGCCCCAAAAAATCCGGTTCGTTTCTCGACGAAGCGCCTTCGTTCGTTCGAGTACCCCCCGTCGTCCTCGGGCGAGTATCCCATGAGTCATCTCTGAGACTCCCACGCTGCGCGGATTCTTGGCCTTTTCGATTGCGGGTGATCTATCACCTGCGGAAGCCTTTGTCAACATCACATTGTGTTGCAATATCGGGATCCCCGGCCAAAGTCCAACTATGCTTCGTGACTCGACGTAGAGCCTTCGCTGGCTCAAGCTTCGGATGTTGACGATATCAAACCAACCCAACAGGCACTAACAGGCACCAACAATATGCCGAGAGGGCATTAGCACTTGCGACCAAACGGCCTACCGTAGGAGCATGAATTCTGTCTCCGCAAGATACCGAACCCGTGCCTTGTCCGCGAGTTTCCACCAGGCTTGGCAACCGTCTTTCCCAGCCAGCCGAGCCGCGCGATCGACACGGGGCGAGACTCGTGGGCTGGGAGGACGGCGCGATGCTATTCCAAGGCAGGACGGTTTGCTATGCTGGTCTAGGAAGGTTCAACGACGGGGCTACGGCATCATTGCTAGCCACGGACGCTCCGTGGTGGGGGTGGTCGAGTCCACGAGCTGGCCCTGGGCAAAAGATCTAGACTCATGTTTCGAAACAATGAACCTGAGCAACCGGCTCTTTGCATCATCGAGTCATTCTCGGAGACGAGGAATTGTTCTATTGTTTTTCTTCGGGCAAAGCCGTTTTGATTCCACTTACCGACGACACTAGCGGGTATTGGTAGGGGATTTCATCTGTAGCGGCACGAGTCTGATCAAACTTCTGGTTGAAAGGCCTCTAGTTGACGAAGCTTTCGAAGCTCGTGGAGCTTGATGAGGCCACTTTGGCCACCTATTTGTGGCACCTCTATTTTCTTTGTCAAGGAAAAGATTCAAAGAAGTCACCCATTACAAGGCCGCCTCTAGGAACTGATTCATCAACAAAAACACCCTCGTCCAGTGTCATACGGAAGTTTGAAATTCATCAGGCGAATCTTCCCAAAAACCAGATCGGTCAACTTTTCCCAGTTTCGGTGCCATTGGACGTACCGTACCCGCCAACCTTTGGCTCGGATCATATTCCATGAAGCAGTAGCCGGAGCTCAAACACGTTGCAGGTATCCTATGGAACACAATGGCTTCTGTCGAATTATTACGAAGCCAGCTTCCAGCGCAATTCCAAAACCAGAATTCCCTCCTCCCATCCCCGGCCATGACGGATCGGATGCGGAGATATTATGGGGCCGTCTTCTGCATACAAATCGGAGCCTTCGGATCTTGCCCCCTCTTTTCCCGGGACCCGAGTCCGAGCATCGAGATCAACAATATTGGACCGCCGCAATTTCGCGCTTGCCAGTCAGCCGGAGCGGTCAAGAGGCCCTTCGGCTATGCAAAGCAAAGTCAAGGCCGACGAGCCCAGCCAAGACTTGCGAAGTGCCGCATTCCCATCGGGTGAGGTGGCGAACTGGTCCTCTTTTTTCTTCTTCTTTTCCCACTTACGTTGCAGAAGGAAGCGTTCCTTCCAACAACTGAGGTGGATGGCACACTTCCAGAATGCTGAGTTCCCACGCAAGATGCAGGGGCATCCACACCCGTCCAACATCTGTGGGAGAAAAGCGTGTGTGTGTACGGATGCCTACTCGCCTTCGCAAGGGATGGATGGGACGGGAGGCGAGTGCTCCCTCCCGTCTCTGCACACCTTTGATGTTATGTCTCTCCTGAAAGACTAGCCCGTGACGTTGGGAGCGCATTCGCGCCTAAGGATTATGACGATTTGTCGCAGACTTACAGAATGACGAATTCGAAGAGGATTGCAAAACATGACAGCAGAACACGAAAGCCAAAACAATGCCTTTTGCTCCCGCGTCATCCGACCTTTCGTCAGTTCCTTCCAGCATCTAAAGCTTCTCATACTGGCGAAAAAGGTGCCGCAGGTGTTCACGTCACTTCTCACTGTCATGCAGAATGCGACGCAAGAGCTCTCAACGTTGAGGTTGTCCCTGCAGGTAGGCGAGACATTGCTTGACATGTGAACGTGGGCACATGTGGCTGGTGCAGGTGGAGACAATTGAGAGAACGCTATCAGGGTACAGGGAACGTTCGCCGCCTCCCCCCCCCCCCTTCATCCAAATTGTCCGATGATTTTCAGGTTTATCTTTGACGGATAGGAGTAGAAAACGGCCGAGTATTGCTTATAGTGGGAAGACGAGAAACGGGTCGTCGCGTCGATGGCCAGTCAGGTGAGAGATGAGACCGACTGAAAGTGGCGGCGGCGCTCATCCTCCTCGACGGACGTCGTCCTCAATGCTTGGCTTCCGAGGTGCCAATTGATTGTTCACCCGGCCAAGCTGGACGAAGACGGCATGGCCGACGATGAGAGCCGCGGCAGCGTGTCTAGGAAAGGATGGCCACAGCCCGAGTTCCGAGAGGCGAATTCCGTCTGACGGGTTTGAGTGATTGAGTACCTAGCTTCTGTGCTCATCAAGAGATAATAGAGGCCATAGCTTCACGGAACAAAATTGGAGATTGGGAAGGGTGACTGGCGCGCTTAGTGGTGTGTCACGGGTCAAGTTAAATCTAATTTCTTGGGAGAGCAGCGACGGCGTCATCCAGCATTACGAAGACAGCCAATGTAGATTCCGTAGGAGAAAACAGCGCCAGGACGAGGAGCTTCACAAGCAACGGAATGCAAGATGGGAGGCGCAGAGAGGCCCCTCCCGGGCCTCCCCCTCCCACGGTCCACCTCACACAAGCTCGAGTGGGCTGAAGACCGGACCGCATAGCATCGCATCCAAGCGTCTGCCACAAGGCTAGCAAGGTCAGGTACCTTGGGCTAGTCGGTACGCGACGGAGGGATTTTTGGATGAGGAGAAAGCAACAAGAGCCCCGAGAGGTGAGGAAGAGTGCAAAGCTTCGTCCTCCAATTTGGCTTGCTGTGTCCCGCTATTTGGGCCTAGGGCGTGGTGGTGCAGGACGAGCGCCAGCCGTTGGCTTGGGATCTCCCCGTGATAAAGTTTGGGGTGATGTGAAGCGATAAGCCGGGGTGGGCGCATGGCCAATTGGGTTGCGGGAGGAACTTGGGGGTCTCTTGCGCCTTCTTGATACTTGAGATGGTATACCTATCCGTACGTCGTGTTCGCGAAGCAGGGGAAAGTAAGGTTAAGGAGACAAGAGTACTGTATCAAGAGGTAGGAAAGGGGAACGAGATAGTTACGGCGGAGATCATCCTCCGAACGAACCACCGCTTCTGCAGAAATGAATGACTGAATAATTAATGCATGACAGCTCGAGGCAGATGTCATTCAAAGCGCCTCATGTCGTCCATGATCCAGCAAGCCGCAACTCACAGACTGGACACGAGTGTAGAGGTGGTGGGTGGAAGTAACCCGTCCGCGAGGACACAGATCAGCGGGTGCTCCGGCAAACTGTCAGATAAGGCACGCATACGTGTTGAGCAGCGACTTGTTGACCGGGCGCTTCTTTCCTCTCCCGTCTCCCTTTCGGTGTGGCAGTTCTCCGTACCTATGGTAGGTAGTCGACTACTCACCTTAGAGTACCTCAAGAGCAAGAGCAGCTCCCCTCCCCTCCCCTCCCATGCTTCCTTCTTGCTGCTGACTTGCTGCTTGCACCATCAACTGCAATGATGACATAATGACGGGACCGTCCACGGCATGCAGGAAAGCGCCGTGCGTTCGCGTATGTCTTCCGTGCCGGAAGGAAGGAGAGGGGAGAGAGAGAGGGGCGATTCCGGTCATTCGTTGGAGAACTGCAATCATCAATGGTCTGATCCAGACGCAACCGAATTGGCCAACAATTCGAAGGGCACACAGCACTTGAGCATCTCAGGAACGCGGCTGCGACTGCGAGTTTGTGACGGGACTGCTCAAGTGTGGGAGCTTATCCCCTCCTCCTTCTGCTCCTCCTCCTCCTCCTCACCTTTGCCTTACCACCCGTTTCGTCTCTTGGACTGGATCACATGCCTGCTCCTGGAGCCCTTAAGCATAACGCGATTTTTCAACCATGGGACATGGGGATGGATCATATGTTTAGTGTACCTATCTGCTGACCGTAGAATCGACATGACGAAGAACATAAAATAAAAAGGTGCCCTGTCCAGCTGTCACGGCCGAGACCCTCTTTTGCCTTCTTTTTTGACTCTCTCCGTCCCTTCCAGCATTCCACTTTGACACGATTTGGCGGGGCGAGAGTTCGTGTACCACTTTCACATGTCAGAAGCCGGGGTCACGATAGGGACGCATGCGAGCTATTGTTGGTGCTGCTGCTGTTGCTTGCTACAGCTACAGACAAGTTTGATACTACAGGATTGTCGGTCGCCTTACCAAATGTATTCGTCCGTTCTACCTTGAAATATCCTTACCGCTGCGTCCTTTTTCTTGCCATCGCTAGAGTTGCTGCTGAAGCTGTTTCTCCCAATGAGAGATAGCTACACGACCAATGCGACAATGTAAGGTGCTTGTGCACATGCGCCTGCCCTGCGGGTTTTACTGCCCACGGGCGGGACGGACAGGGATACGTGCTTTTGAAGCTGCCGTCAGCAGTACAAGGTGCTATTGCATGTATGTGGCTTGAGCAGCTACCTCACTTGCCTTACTTACCTCACGAACATCTACCTGGCCATGTCAACTGTCATTAAATCTCCACAACATTAATTGAGCAGATAGACGATTTTAACACCTCAACAGTAGCATCAATGCCTTGCTTTAAAACCAGAGCAAGCAGCGACCCAAAATTGCGGGGCATAGTCTGTAGGGAGGAACACATAAGATAGCATGAATAATAGCTACAGAGCAGCAGCAGAAGGGACCAAACGAAGAAAGAAAAAAAGACGACATCCCACTGGCATGTGGCGCATGTACCTCGTTGGTAGGGATACTTGGGCCGGACCCGCCACCACGGCATTCCTGGGCGTCCCTTTCCTCGCATTCGACCTGTGAATGTCTGAAGCACATGCTAATCAATCTAGTCTCGCATCCTAAGGGGTTCAGGCAACATGGTTAGGCCAGCCCCATACTACAAGACGTGGTGAGGTGGGCTCTTTCTCATGCTCTCATCTTCTCACCTGTCGTCTCGACCAAGACGTAGATAAATACTTTCATTTCAGTCCATGCCCGTCTGTGGCGTCAACCTCGTCACCACCCATCTGTACACGCTCTTCTCCGTTCCAGCCGCCTCTCCTCCATCCAACCAGCTGCCTCTCGGTCTCCGACAACCCTCTGCTGCTATCTGTGAGTTTCCCTCCTCCTCCTCTCACACTCACTCCCCTTTCTGCCCTCCTCCTTCTACGCTTCTCTCATGTGCGTCTCGTCTTGTCTCTCCCTTTTAGCTTTGACTTACCTACTACTTTTCCCTCCCTACTATACATCCTTCTTTTGATTCTTCCCTCTTCAACAACCAAAAGCCTTTTCATCTTCCTACACTCCCAATTCTACCGCCCAACACATATCCCGACTCGCTTCACTCTCCTAGCCTTTTTCGCCCTGCTCTGGACTTGATCAGTTCTGATATCGAACCGTCTAGCAAAACCCCCCTATCTACTACGAGACCCTATCCCGGAGCCTCAACCGCAGCTTTCCTAAGCCGCCAGCTTCCCCCCCCCCCCCTGCGCACGAGCTTACTCCGCAGCGAATCCTCCTCCAACCCTCAACCAGAATTCGACGGGCTTCACGCTTCGACGAATCAACACCTTCAACTTTTCCACGCAACTCTCGCCAATCTACTAAATGCCCAAAATGGCCCAAGTCAACGGTGACCTCCCGAGCGTGCCCTCGGCTGCCCTCCAGGTGCGTTATCAATGAATGCAACCGTATTTTGACTCTTATCGCAATCTCTTACTAACCGTCCTGGATAGCACTTCCTGGATTACCCTGTAGTACACGACGGTGTCGTTACCTTCAGGAACCACCCTGTCGGCAAGAAGTCCCTGGTCTACAGCGACTCTGCCTACAAGACCTTTGCCGAGCCTCTTCTCCCTTACTTCGCCCGTCCTTGGGGTTACCTGCGCCCCTACGCCGAAAAGGCAGACAACCTCGGCGACCAGGCCCTGACCAAGGTTGACGAGCGCTTCCCCGTCGTCAAGAAGCCCACCGAGGAGCTGTACGCCGGTGCCAAGGGCATCATTGCCCTGCCCATTCGCACTGGCGTCGAAGCCAAGGACCACGTTTTGAAGACGTTTAGCCAGCAGAAGAAGAAGGTCGGCAGTGAGAACGTTGTTGCGTACGGCAAGGCCCTTATCGGAACCGCCCTTATCACCACCAGTGAACTCATTATCTGGGTTGGCGACGTCATCCACTACAAGAAGGAGGAGGCCAAGGAAGTGGTCAATGAGAAGGCCAACAACTAAGCGCCACGGCTCGCGATTGTACAGCTTGCTAGCCTGCCCACGTTTTACCTCAACCCGCCTCTATTTCATATACCCTTCCCTCCCTTCGCGGCATCCTTGAACCACTTACAGGTTCTGGGACCGCAGTCATGATGGCGAACGCTTCTACGACATGCAGCAAGGAACGGAATCTATACCTCGGATAAAGAGTTTTTCATGTACTGTTTTGGTGTGCTATGTTGATTTCCTTTGTCTGTTCCAATCAGTGGTGTACGAGGGAGGAAGAGAGAGATAGGCATTTAGTGCGCCGCTCTGGCCCTTCATTTTCGAAGGCCAATCGGACTTGGGCTATTCCCTCCGTGGCTGATGGCACCCCACCAAGGCGCCCGATCTTCCATCAGGGTTGATGGGCATGGTAAAGACGGCTTGACTTTCGGCGGATGTTGTAGTCTTTTTTCGAAGGGTTGAACTTGTGCTGGAGCTGGAGTTGGTGTCGGATTTTTCATAGGAATCAAAATCTATAATAGACACGCTGTGTTCCCTGACCAAGCTTGCTGTTGCAAGTGACGCAGCACCGGGTGACCAAGAAGCTAGCCAGCACGGGAGCTCACTCGCACAGGCCTGAGTCCTGGAGTACGTAGACGCACAAGCTGCGGAGTAGCTACCGTGCAGGGCATTCAAGAGTAATCCAAACTCTATGTCCTATTTTTCATGTCTGTAAAGGTAGTCTAGAGCAATAAGTCGCACTCGATCAGATCAACCCGCTGCAAGACCTGGGGAGGAGAAAGAACGACTGGGGAAGGTTGCTTGCTGTCGATTGGCGGCTCTTGCGTGCTATCATTGGTCACGATGATTGGCCAGCACGTTGACGAGCGAACAAACTGTTTGCAGCTTCCCGACCTGACCTTACTTGTAAGTGCACAGCACCTTAGCTTCCTGAAGGTCCCCACGTCCCTTGGTTGTCAATTGCTGACGTAAAGATCATCGGCTAGGAACTTGATGAGAAGGGCGAGACGGACGCTAAGGATGTACCTAGGTGCCTTACCCCGGTAGAGATGGTGGGCGAAGCTCGCGCCACGAGAGTGAGAGACGTGCTTTCCCATTGCTGATGTAAATTTGACTAATGCGTTGTTGCTTACCAGAGAAGCGCATAAGACGATTCCTCACGATGCTGTTGCTGCACGCTTTGCCGCCTTTTCTGAAGCTAGAGTAGTATTTGCCATGTGGAGAGAACCGACGTATCGCTAGACCCTTGGTCAAATAGATTCATCTTCTCCTTTCTAGAATACTTACACTTGATTCTTCTCACTCTCATCCCCAAGATCTTTGAGAAGCGATCCGCCTACATATATTATCCCTGATCACCGCCCCTCATCAATGAAGTCCCTCTCGTTCTGGCTATCCATCATCATTGGAACCGCATCGATTATAACCTTTCGAGAATACATAGTGAGCGTAGCATTCGCGACAGCAACGAACTTTTTCAACTCTTTGAGTAACACTCGGAACGGAAGCGTATTCGACCTTGAAGCCAAGTCTTCGCAGCAACAAGAAGCACAAGTAGACCATCACCTTTACGCCACCGACATGTCTGTCCCTCGCGCGATCCGCAAGGTCTTTTTGGCCGTTGAACAGGCTGAGGGTGCTGGTGCTCGCGTTCGTCGCTCAATCGGCACGCCTCAGCTCAAGAACTTTTCACCATTTTTGATGCTTGGTGAGTTATTGATGAGCCCCCACCCCCAACCAGGCCTGCTCATTTTCCTTCATGTTGACCGTCCCTTGAACGTAGAGTCTAAGCTTTGCTAACACGAGATTACAAGACCACTTCCGTATCGCCCCCGGCTCGGGCTTCCCGGACCACCCCCACCGCGGTCAGGAGACAATCACTTACCTGCTCCACGGCGGTGTCGACCACGAGGACTTTGCCGGCAACAAGGGCACCATCGAGGCCGGCGACCTGCAATTCATGACGGCCGGCCGCGGCATCATGCATGCCGAGATGCCCAAGCAGAACCCAGACGGCAGCGCCAACGTCGGTTTGCAGCTGTGGGTGGACCTGCCCAAGCACCTAAAGGCCTGCGAGCCGCGGTACCGCGATCTGCGGGCCAAGGAGATCCCCACAGTCGACGTCGACGGCGGCAAGGTCCACGTCAAGGTCATCTCGGGCCAGAGCCACGGGGTTGACTCGGTGCGAGACCTAGCGTACACGCCCGTGTGGATCTTGGATGTTCAGATCAAGCCCGGCGGCCGGATCGCGCAGCCGGTGCCCAAGGGGTGGAATGCCTTTGCGTACACGCTCGAGGGACAGGCCATTTTTGGCGAGGGGACGCAGAAGAGGGTGGTGGACGAGTTCCACAACGTAGTCTTTGAGGAGGACGGCGAGATCGTCAACGTCGAGGTTGATGCCGGCGCGGACAAGGACGCGAGGTTCGTCCTTATTGCTGGGACGCCCCTTGACCAGGAGGTTGTGCAATACGGCCCCTTTGTCCTGAGCTCTAAAGCCGAGGTATATCAAGCCCTCATGGACTATCAGACTCACTCTAATGGGTTCGAGAGGGCCGAGGGCTGGCAGAGTGAAATTGGAAAGTCTATGATTGAATAAGACAATGGGATTTTGCACCTGCTATCCGTGTTTGGTTTGTAGTTTAGAGGCATCGTGTATTTTCATACTTAGCATCCAGCGGAGGGGCAATTCCTTGGACTGACAGCATCTTGAGGCAGGCATTCGAAAGTTGGATGAGATACCACGAATATCGTAGAGTTGAGGAAAAAGAACTTTTACTACCTTATCAAAAGAACAAAAAAACAAACACTGTCTTATCACACTTTAGCACAGTTGCAATTCATCCATTGTTGTAGAGATGCTGCCCTGCAGCGTTGGCAGCTCGAGTGCACAGGCCGCTGCAGAAGTCACTCACAGCGGGACAAGAACGCACAGACCAACAAAGTTCCCCAGCTCTCCCTTTCCCTGCCGCCGGACTTGAGGTGGGAATTGGACCCCATGCAAGGTACACGAAACCGAGTCGCAGCATGCAATGCGATGACCTCCCAGCCCAACACCTAACACCCTCCACCGACATGATTAATGACGACGCCGTGAAAATACCCCCGAACCCTCTATACCGAATGCGCAACTGATACCCGAGCCACTCGATAGAGTAATCGACACTCATTCATCGACGAGATTTCTCATAATTCAAGCCGAAGACAGCTGGCGGCTTAAGCCTCGCTGCCTCGAGCCTGCCCGCTATGGATGCCCCCATCCCTAAGCTCGCGGAGCTCCTCCGCCACCCAGATGATCTTGAGAAGATTGCCGGTCTGAAGCAGGAATTTTCTCGCAAGAAAACAGCCGTCGACTCCCAGCTCCGCAGCGGCTTGCGCGAGCAGCTCGAGACCACCCAGTCCGGCATGACGGGCTTGACAGACGGCCAGAAGACGGTGCAGCTGATCAAGGAGGAGATGATCAAGATCGATCGCCTGTGTTCCGAATCGCAGAACATGATTAAAGACTTCAACAGCATTAACCTCGTCTCCCAGGCCCACCGGAATTTTGGGGCTGTCGAGGCCATGCGCAAGAACCTCGAGACGTTTAATGAGCGGCTTGCCATTGTCGACCGCATGCTAGACGAGGACGAGGGGGATAAGGAGAACATGCCCAACCTGCTGCCTATTCACTACGAGTTGACGCAGCTGAGAAATATTCGAGACGATGCCATGGAGCAGATACAGAGGGCAGAAGACCCGAGCCTGGAATCGACGCTCGAGGATTACTTCCAGAGGCTCGACACCATGATCGACTGGTTTGACGAGCACATTGGGATCCTGGCGCTGAACCTTATCAACTTGGTGGTTAACGACAACAATGGATTAGTGGTACGATTCGCCGTGGTCATTGAGGCTGAAGAGAAGAGTGATCAGAGGGTGCTAGCACTGCAAGAGGCGCTCAAGGATCACAAGGAGATGGCAACGCGCTTCCAGAGCATCACGGACGGCGCGAAAAAGGTGCGCGGGTACAAGGACAAGTTCACACAGGCCATCAAGATAAGTGTAGAGGGCCAGTTTAACGAAGCCAGAGGAGAATTCCTGGACGACCCTTCAGCGCTCGACAAGATTCTTAAGTGGTACTTCAACGACCTGAATGCCGTTAAGATGGGCATGACGCCGTTGATGCCCAAAAAGTGGAAAATCCTCAAGACGTATGGCGATATATATCACCAGACGATGCACGACTTTCTCACCGGCATGATTGACGACCCAGACGCAGCTTCTGCTAATACGTTGGAGATCATCAACTACCCGGAAAAGTACTACAAGAAGATGAAAAAGCTCGGCTTCAAGCAGGAGGATCTCACACCCCACGTCATCGACTCGAGAGAGACGGAATTGGTCCGCGACTTCCGACAGCTCATCATCAAGTTCCTCGACGAATGGATCGAGCGCATCTTCAACGCGGAACAGAAGGACTTTGCAGAACGCAACGTCGAAGGCTCCAACTTGGACCAAGACGAATACGGCTACTTCAGGTCCAGGAACCTCGTAGACATGTGGCGTATGATGCGCGAGCAGATTGACGCTGCGGCCAACTCGAAGCGCATTGACGTCATTGAGGGTGTCATTGACGCCATGTTCTTAAGATTACGCGGTAGACAGCAGTCGTGGCAGAAGATGCTCGAAGAGGAAGCTATTAGATTCGAGACGGGCAAGGTCCCGGAGCTCGAGGGATTCCAGCCCCTTCAAGATTGGCTCGTCGCCACAGCAAACGATCAAATTGCGTGCGTTGACGACAATGAGGAAGAGAACAGGTTCGGCTACCTCTCCAACTTTAAGCAAAAGTTTGAGCCCCTCGTGTCGCCGGCGTACATGGAGCGGGCGGAGACCGAAGTCGAGCTGCTGCGCGACGGCTACATCGACTTCAGCACGTGGTGCATCACAAAGTTTGTGCAGCTCATCTTCTCGGTCGACTTCAAGCTCGTCATGGCGGACTTCTTTACTCCCAAGTGGTACACGAGCACGGCCATGAAGCAGATGGTGGTGACATTTGAGGAGTACGTCGGCGACTACCGCCAGGTGCTCCACCACTCCCTCGTCGATATTTTCACTGAGATCTTCTCGGACGAGCTCCTCGTACGCTACCTCTCGTCGGTACGTAACAAGGGCGCAAAGTTTCGCCGGGCCGACCCAGTGCAGGACAAGCTCTTCAACGACATCTCGACGGCGTTTGAGTACTTCAGTGCCCTGCCGAACCCCGATGTCGGTAACTCGGTCAAGCAGACATGGCGCGTCACCGAGTACTTTTTGCAGCTCATCACCGTCGACAAGGACGCCATCCCCGATACGTTTGAGGCTTTCAAGACGGCGTACTGGGATCTGCAGGTCAACTGGGTCGAAGCGGTGCTGCGGTCACGCGACGATTTTGAGAGGAGCATGCTCAACGCCGTCAAGGCGAGGGCGGCGCAGATTGACGTAGTCAGGGGGCCCGAGACGATCATGGGCAAGGTCAAGTGATGAACGAGCGCGAAGACGACGAGGACAAGTCGAGCAAGGAAGGAGATCCGAAGTGGAGGTGTAAGGAAAGGCCGCCTTTCCCGGCACTGTTTATATATACACTGCAAGCTGCAGTCAAACAATGGTTTGCAAGTTCCCAAAAGGGGGCGACCGAGCCCGAGTGATGAGGACGATGGGCACGCAAAGGGTGTGGAAAATCATCTGAAAGGGCAGCAGGTGACAATGATTCTCTCTACCCACCCAGAGAATGTAATTATGGAAGATTACGTGTTAGACGTACTTTTCTCTCTCTTCTTCTTCTCCCAGCGTGCAGTGATAGGTGAAATTAGGCTAGAGATGTGGACACTTGAAGAAGCACATGGGCATTTTGTCTTTTGGTCATGGCTTTCGGAGTCAAGCAAGTTCATCAAATGGAACAAACAATGAACAACAAGGAAGCAAATCAACTGCACGAATATTCACGTTCTGTAGTGGGAACAATGCTACTGTCTGAAGTTTATGTACAGCATACAAGAATAGCATGTTCGTACCAAAACAAGTATTCAGTCAAAGCACTCGCAGCCATTACCTTATCCAATCTTACCATTGACTCTACTTGAGCACGCAACGAACTACGCAGTGAGGCAGTGAGCAGGTAAACATCATATCAGAAAAGGTTTGTGACATTGCTATGCTAGTATCGAATCGACATGTACATCCTACATACACATTAATCACCGGAGGCCCACCATAATCCAAGGGGAGAATCGAGCGGCCTGGCGTAACGGGGGTTGGGGCTGGGGGGATTTCCGAATAACTTCCAAACACATTCAGGTATCTCCAGGCTAAGCAGGGAAAATGGAACGCTTGCAATCATGGGGGTTCACGCCCCTTTGCCTCCCATAATGAAACAAAACTGCGTTTCTCTTCTCTTCTTGATTGTGTTCTGCTATCTTCACGACTGGCTTGCGAGATAGTTGGCAGCCTGTTAACAGAGTCAGCCACATACGCAAGGGGTGATGCATGCGATCCTTAAAGAAAATCAATCCACTTACCCTTTCCAAGTTGTAGTCATACTTTTCCAAAGCGAGAATGGAGTCCTCTCTCGAATAGCCCATGCTGGTGAGGTTCTTTAAAATCGGATCATCATGCTCGCCCGTGTGTGTCAGGGCTCTACCAGGAGTTGGCCGAGTATCCTCTGCAGGAGGAGCAGAAGCAGGGGCAGGAGCACTTGCTGTGGGGTTTGCATTGGCGTCACTGGGTGAGTCGAGACTGGCAAAGATGGCATCCCAGTCCTGTGCATCCGGAGCCGCTGCTGAGCTCTTCGATGCCGCACTAGCAATCTCGCCAGCGGCCGGTTTTGGTGATACTGATCCAAAGTCGTAGCTACTCTCTTGTCCAAAGGCAGTAGACTCTGTCTTGGCTTGGCTGGGTGGCGGGCTGCTGTCGAAGACTGGGTTGAAATCATCCAACCCAGATCTAGAAATTGTCTGGAAGTCATCATCGGCAGAACCCTCTTTAGCATCTTCTAGACCCTCGAACTCGTCATCAAGATCGTCAAAGGAAGACTGGGCCTTGGGCTCCGGATGTTGTGTAGTCGTGGGCGCTGAGGTAATGCTAGCCTCCGATGTCTCGGGAATAGTAGGTGCTGCTGTAGCAGTAGCAGTAGCGTTGTGGATAGACGTAGGGGAGACCGAATCCTCAGTCGCAGGAAGAGCAGCCGCAGCCACCGGAACAGTCGGGGACGCGGCATCCTTGGGCTCCGTGGGAGGTTCAGTCTTCTTCGCTTGAGGAGACGCCGGGGCGAAGTCATCATCAAAGCCGCCCCCTTCGCTGGCAGTATCTGAATCGTCGTCATCGTCGTCACGGTCAAGCTCGGAGATGGGTGGGAATTCAGAATCAAAAGCTGAGAAGGGTTTGGTTGTGTCAGCACCCGACTTGTCAGAGTTATTGTGTGCGCTGGTGAAGCTTGCAAATGCATCATCGAAATCAGCCTTGGCGTCGTTCGGGCCCATCGCAGCAAATGGGTCAGAATCCGCCGCAGCGCTGCCTGTCGCAGCCGCAGCCGCAACCACGCCTGCAGCCACGCCCGCGGCTGCAGCTCCAGTGCTCGAAGGCTTCGCATCACCTTGAGCAGCTGACTCACGGAAGCTCGCAGTTGAAGTAGATGCCGTGCTCTGACCCGTAGCCGTAGGCTCCAGGGGGAAGGCTCCAGGCAGGGAGGCTGCCTGGGGGGTCTCGACCTCACCCTCGGCTCGAGAAGCGGGCGGCGAGACAGCCCGAGAAGAGCTCAGAGACTCGTTCGCGTCGGCAAACGGCAGGAAGCTCGAACTAATTTGTCTAGACTGCGGGGGGGCAGGAGGCTCAGCTGCGAGGGTAGCCTGCCTGCTGATATTGGGAGGCATGGAGACAGGAGGTGTCGAAAACGAGCCCACGCTAGCGGTCGACGCACCTGTGTGTTGCGGGTTGAAGGAGGTAGCTGGCGGCGGGGTGCTGGCAGTGCCGACAGGGGGAAACGCTGGCCCAAAGACATCGTCAAAGGACTTGTCACCACTCGAAGGCTTGGCAGGCGGCGGCGAAGTGAAAGTACCCATAATATCAGTGCTTCCCGTTCTCTTAAAGAAGGGATTGTTTCCACTGGCAGTCGAGGGCGTTGGGCTGGCTACTTGAGCCGACGACGCTACAGGAGAACTTGTGTTCACCTGGCGAGACAGCTCCTCGTTGCTCTTATGGAGATCAGTGATCTCATTTTGTAGCTTATCACGCTCACCCTCGTTAGTTGTCAACTGCTTCTTGTTGATAGCAACGAGTCCCTTTTGCTGTCGCGCCTCGGACTTGAGCTTCTCGATCTGGGGCTTCAGCTGTGCGATTTCTGCATTGAGGTTGCGGATTTTCTCCTTCAGGTTGGCGTTCTCTTGCTGGTCAGCTTGCAGTGCTGCATACACTTGCTGGTGCTGCGTCTGCAGGTCTCGGTAGGTGCCGTCCAGCGTCATGCATTCGCCTTGTAGCTTCTTCGTCTCGTTTCTCGAGGTATTGAGCTGCACCTGCAGAGATTCGACATCTTTAGCTTCCTTCTCATACATGGTACGGAGTTGGGCGAGGCGGTGCTCGAAGTTCTTCTTCTGGGAGTTGGCCTGGTTCAGTTCGTTCTGCGTTGTGGTGCGTTGGCCCTGAACTTCCTGCATTTGCTTGGACAGAGAGCCGACCTGGTTCGACAGGTTCGCAAGCTCGGCCGTCTCGTTTGTCAACTTTTTGCTGACCTCAGGGTCACCGTCTCCCAAAAGATCTTCAGATGCTGAGGGAGCAGGGGGCCGACCGGAGTTAGAATCTCCAGTGTTGTGAACTGTAAGTCCACGGCCGAAAGAGGATGAGGGCACGAATGGCTTGAACTGATTGCCGGTAGGCGATGGCCGGATAGGGGACGAGGGTGCTAGAACAGCCGAGCCAGAGCCGAACGGATCGTTCGCATTCGAGCCACCGGTAGACAGGGCAACTTGAGCAGGAGCGGGTGCTGGTGGCGTATCAAGGCCAAATAAGTCATCAAGAGCAGACTTCGGGGCGGGAGCGGGAGCCGGAACTGGGGCCTGGGCTTGGGGTGGAGGAGGAGCATCAAAGGGAGATCCTGAGGTCTGAGGGCGGGCCTGCGTTCGTAGGCTAGGCGGGATGAGGTTTGGTGGGAGTGATGCCGGAAGGGAAACAGTGCCATCGCGTCTAGTTCGCTGCTGACGGATCAAATACATGGCAACAGCAAAAGTGTCTCTGTTCAAACGCCCCTCGGAGTTGATGTCTGCGAGATCCCAAATTTGGGCCAAAGCGTCCTCGGGGAGGTTCGATTGACTGAGAAAGGGAACAGCCTCCTCGCCTGTGATGAAACCTTTCTGAGTCTTGTCCAGGTCGTTGTAGAGGACGTCGAAGCGCTGTTTGTCGTCAGGAGTGACTAGCCAGTCGCTAGCAGGAGCGCCAGTCGTCTGCGCGGTGATGGGCGGGCGACCAAGAGGACTACCAGCACGATACTGGGCTGTGCCGCTGAGTTGTCGCGGAATTGCCGAGATAGGCCCAGTTGCAGTGGGTGATTGCCTAGGAGCGGGAGGTCCGCGTCGAGTTGCGGCCTCGTAGAGAGGTGCTGGGAGGATATTGGGCAAGCCCCTGAGAGCACCCGTCTTCATTGATGTGAGCAGGTGCATGGCAATAACGAACTCGGTCAGAACCAATGCTCCGCGCTGTTCAGTGTCGGCCAATTGCCAGATTCTGCCCAGCACTTCAGTCGGTAGGCCTGATTTCTCAAAGATGGACTTAGCCGCATCGCCGGGCAGAAGATTTCCGGCTTGCAGCGGCTGACGCTCGAATAATCCAGAGTATTGATTAACCTTCTCAGGTGTAAGAGGAGGAATTCTGATGGATCCGCTGCCAGTGCCTTGGGCTTGTAGAGCGGCAGCGGGCGGGGGTGTAGGAGACGCGAGACCGGCTGGAGGAGGCATGCCATCAAAGCGCGGCAAAGGTCCTGGTTGGAGGGCTATCTCAGTCGTTGGCTCACGTCCAGCTTGGCAGTGGCCGATGAGTCTCAGCACCAACCCGAAGCCTGCTGGGGTCAAAAACCCCCGGTTCTCCTTGTCTGCAATTTGCCATATCTGCAGTCTTTGGCGTCAGCTATCATCGTCGTTTCTCGGGTGTTGGCACCGGGTTGTCTCCTTACCTCTCCCAGTACCCTTGAATCGAGTCTAGTCTTTTCAAAAAACTTGACAGCGGTCTCGCCAGTGACAACTCCTACGCTTTCGGTATCGGCTTGGCGGAACAGTTGGCCATAGAGACGTTTCTCTTCGGGGGTCAGGTTCAGGTTCGGCGCGGCTATGAGACACGGCTGTCGTCAGTACGCTGGCTCTTCTCTATTCAGGCCGGCGCGCAAGCGCTATAGGGACTTGCGCACTCACCAGCATCGACGCCCTCGGCAGACATCTTGAAATATCAGGGCTCCTTTCGATAGAAGCTACGAGTCTTGCGCGGCTTAGGATGGCCCGGATTTGGGTGATTGGCGGGAAGTTTGGTCGGTTGTCGTCAATTTGGATGCGATTTCCGGGGGGTTGGGGGCTCAATCAACTCCGGTTCTATCAACGGGGAAACGACACGTTAGAAACCACACATACGCACTGACAAGGAAAATTAGGAACGGGTTGAAGTTACCATATGCCCAGATGCTGTGCCCGGTTCTGTTATCTCAGAGAGAGATGTAACAGGACGTATCTCGTGTTTGGACGTTGGTTCCTCCCAACGTAATTAGGTAGGTAAGGTAGCGAACAGCAAGCAGGAGGTCGATTGTGGACGGCTGGGGGGACTGTTGGTCTCCGCTGGCAGGTCGTCAGGCTGGCCAAGGTGATTCGCAAGCCAAGCCACACACTTGGGTACCTCTGCCTTGAAGAGGTACGTACCTCAGTTCCCGTCCGTAGTCGACCTGCACCGATGCGCCCCATCTTAAAGCTCGGCCACGCCTCCCGCTGCATCCCCATCCGCATTTGACACATCCGACTCCTCCGCGCCATGCTTCCGGTACCATTGTATCCCGTCTGCTGCCATCCAACCTTACCCAGCGTATTGAGGATGATTGCGATTGTGTAATGTAATGATTTCTCCTGACATGCCTTCGGAAACAGAGCCTCGATGATAGAAGTATTCTACGATGAAGACTCGCATAACAATATGTAGTCGTCGACCTGAGTGAAACGCGGTAGAAGGGTGGTACTGAGGGTATCTGTATGCCGGCGGGAATACGTAGCACTACACAACTCGAAGCATTGAGGTGATTCAACCCCGTGGTATTAAAGTCGGCTATTCTTTTCTCACTCTAACAACTGAAGTAAACACGCCTTTGGCCCCGTAGGACGACAGCATCATTGCAAACATCCATGACACCAAAGCCTGCGCCCCACAAAGAATCGGGGTTGTTGCTGCGCAACTTGATCCGCATCCAATCGCCAGGATATACACTTCTTAGTACTCAGCCTCAAGACCCTCCTCACCCTCGAGGGAGTCGGCAGCAACCTCCTCGTAATCGCGCTCCAGAGCAGCGAGATCCTCACGAGCCTCGGAGAACTCACCCTCTTCCATACCCTCACCAACATACCAGTGAACGAAGGCACGCTTGGAGTACATGAGATCGAACTTGGTTGAAAGGGCGGACCAGGCTTCGGCAATGGCAGTGGTGTTGGAAAGCATGCACCTGGGATCACTGTCAGCGACATACATTCTCACTCTTAAGCAATCATGGCAGAACTTACACAGCACGGCTGACCTTGGCGAGGTCACCGTTAGGCACCATCTGGGGAGCCTGGTAGCAGATACCAAGCTTGAAGCCAGTAGGGCACCAATCGACGAATTGGATGGTGCGCTTGGTCTTAAGGGTGGCAACGGCGGCGTGGGCATCGTTGGGAACGACGTCACCGCGGTACAGCAAGCAAGTGGCCATGTACTTGCCGTGGCGGGGGTCACACTTGACCATCTGGTTGTTGGGCTCGAAGCAAGACATGGTCATCTCTTGGACCGAGTTGGCCTCGTGGGCGGCCTTAGCGGCCGAGATCATGGGCGCGTAGGCGACCAGAGGGAAGTGAATGCGAGGGTAGGGAACCAAGTTGGTCTGGAACTCGTTCAGGTCGACATTGAGGGAGCCGTCGAAGCGGAGGGAGGCGGTGATGGAGGAAACAACTGCAGAACACTCGTCAGTATTCTACGTTTCTGACAGGAAGCCTTTTGTTGTCCTTGTTCTTGTAAAACTTACCTTGCGCGATGAGACGGTTCAAGTTCTCGTAGTTAGGGCGCTCAAGGCCCAGGTTGCGACGGCAGATGTCGTAAATGGCCTCGTTGTCGACCATGAAGGAGCAGTCAGAGTGCTCGAGGGTAGTGTGGGTGGTGAGGATAGAGTTGTACGGCTCAACAACAGAGGTAGCGGTCTGAGGGGCGGGATAGACGCAGAATTCGAGCTTGCTCTTCTTTCCGTAGTCGACAGAGAGACGCTCCATGAGGAGAGCACCGAAGCCAGAGCCGGTACCACCACCGAATGAGTGGAAGACGAGGAAGCCCTGAAGACCAACACAGTTGTCGGCAACACGGCGGACCTTGTCGAGAACCTGGTCAATGAGCTCCTTGCCAACGGTGTAGTGGCCACGAGCGTAGTTGTTGGAGGCATCCTCCTTGCCAGTGATCATGTGCTCGGGGTGGAAGAGACCGCGGTAGGGGCCAGTGCGGACCTCGTCGACGACATTGGGCTCAAGATCGCAGTAGATGGCACGGGGGACGTACTTGCCCTGGCCTAGACACATTCCGTTTGGTCAGTACAGTACTCAATAGATGGCTCGGAAGTTTTGTCTGGCCAAGATCGTACCAGTCTCGGAGAAGAAGGTGCTGAAACCATGGTCGGGGTCGGCAGCCTTGCGCTCCTCGGTCAAGTATCCATCGGGCTGGTGAGAGTTGCACGTTAGCATGCTGAACGGAATGAAAATGAAGACGTGTTGGAAGCTTACCTGGATACCGTGCTCGAGGCAGTAAAGCTATAGGATGTCAACGATTAGTTTGTTTCCTTCGAGCTGGCGTTTCCAAATTTATTCTCTTCGAGTATCGCTTTGACAAGTCGTTTTCAACAGTCGATTCGGCGATATGGGGGTATCGAAGAGAAACGAGAAACATACCTCCCAGCAGGAGTTGGCGATCTGGCAACCAGCCTGACCGACTAAAGTGACAAGTTAGCAAGTGTTCAAAGGCAAAAGACCAAATAGCCGTTATGGTAGGCGATTGCGGCATGCGCATTGGTAGCTGGGGGTGAGGATGCGGTGAAGGCGGACGCGTGGGGTCGGGGGATCAAAACAAAAGTCGGATCTGCTTACCGTTGATGCTGATGACCTCACGCATATTGGCGGCGAATTGTTTGAGGTTATAGACAAGCGACTGAAAGAGGAGAGCAAAGAAGCAGGGCTCGAGGAGGTGAGAAGCAAGCAAAAAATGTCGTCTTTGCAGCTATCACGAGAGGATGTCGAACAGGAGGTTGAAAAGGTTAGGTTAGGCCTGGCGAGTGCAAGGGGAAGGAATAATAGGTGCTGGGCTCGTGCTTGTGGTCTTTTGGGTGGTGCAGTGGACTGCCAACTGATGGTGCTTGCTGGCAGAACCGGGGCGCGGAGACCTTGGGACGTGAGGTGAGGTGGGACGTGGGACGTGGGACCGGGTTCCTCAGGTGGTCGAGAAATCGGGGTGGGGTAGGAAATTTGGTGCGCCAGGGGCCGTGTAGCGAGTCCGGCGAAGTTTTGTTGATATGAACAGGCCCAAAGTGGTAAGCGCGTCTGCCCACGGTCTGTTGTCGTTGGCGATGCCGTCCAATGGCAGGAGCGCACGACGGGAGGCACCGGGGATGTCTCATTGGCCCCCTGAATGGGGGACTCGGCAGGTACAGGGCAACCTTGGGTACGTACCTCGGAACCTGGCACGCTGGGAAACATTGGAGAAATCGCTCTGCAGGCTACCTAATCTGCCATTGGCAGGCGAGGCTCACCGCACTTCTACGTAGTAAGGTTCCCTCAGGAAAGTTGTGTTAGGCGCTTGGGTAAGGTACCTAAGCATCTCAGGTCCCTTCCATTCTGTCGTTCCTCGGTCGGAGTGACAGCTCTCAGTGCGGGAGGTAAAGGAACTATGTATTTATTTATCACCATGCCTTGAGGTACCACACAGTACAATACGAGAAACCCTCAAGCTGGGGTGGTCCAATCTTTCTTTCCAAGACGTGTTCTACGACGATTAGAAATGGAGACACCAGCCAGGTCTTCCTGCATTCATGTATGGGTACCTAAACACTTGGGCAACTAAACATCGAACAGTCGATGAAGAACAAGTCTCAAGACGTTCATCCTGCAAAACGCGGAATTGGATGTATGCAGACAAGGGTATAGGCTAGATGGGGATAGTCTTCTTCTGTTTGGCTCTGAGAAGACCTCCAACAGCCTTCAAGCGTCAGAAATAAGCTCAGGCAAATGACAGCCGTTGGATAAACCCAAACACGAGAGTCTCTTCATACGGAGCCCGCATCTGTACTCAAGGTCCATGGAGAGTCAATTAGTAAGGCGGGTTCCGCACCTCACCAGGCTCCAGGAATCCTCAATCGCCGTGTGGAAACGGGACCCATCGGCGAACCGCGGTGGCGGTACTAAAGCAGCAGCCTGGCGTTGTATCAAAATGGAATTCGATAAAGACGTTCACTGTTTCATGTGTAGGTAAAGTAGAAGCCTAAGATCTAAGACAGGAGAAGGCAGAAGAGAGAGGGAGAAAAAGGCCAAAAGCCACCTTGAGAGAAGATTGCTAGCAGCCTGCAGAGCAATAGTTAGGTGCTATGGTAAGGGTTGAAGAATGACAGACCAATCCTCTCGGGCGTCCCAGTCCCCTCACCCTACATCCCTGTCTCACACTCTTCTCGCCGAGTAATCCCTACCTACCAAACAGCTTCACTCAACTACATTGCTGATCACCATATCGTCCACCACCGGCCACACCTCATCACAACAAAAGTTGTCCAGGCAGCCGATTAACTCCTCAAGGCTTCCGAATAACTTACAACCGGAACCTGCTGCCTCATCGATACCTAGCCAAGAGACAGCTATGCGTCTAGCCTTCGCCGCCCGCCTCGCCCTGGCCTGCTGCCTCGATGTTGTTCGAGCCAATACCGAAAAGGTTATCTTTCTTGGGCCCGAGACGGTCAACGTTCCGACCACGCCACCAACAATTCAGGACCTCCGTTTAGACGTCCTCACACCCGACGAGTGGTCCAAACGGGTTCAACTGCCAGCGTCATTTCCAACCTCGGACTCTCCACTGGGCACGACATCCTGGCTGCTGCTCACCAACTTGACCCAAGGCCAGCGTTACGAACTTCGAGTTTGTTGGTCGGCCACGGTACGTTATTTGGTGAACCCTTTTATTATCTGGCATATTGTCTGGCATAGAATTCTTATCATATACAGCAACCCACTGCTTTCGCGCTCGATGTCTTTGAGCTGCCCGCTGTGTGGGATACTCCAGAGCTTATTTCATCATTGGCAACTTACGCATTCTCGCGTCAGTCTGATCAGGACGATGCCGACGCGGACCAAGCCTTGCAGAGCAGAGGACGGGAGCATGAAAGTTCGCTGCTGTTCCTTCGGGTTTCGGCCTCGGCGGACTATTTCACAGACAACAACACACTCATGGCCAAAGTCGAGCCCGTCAGCGTTGACCTGATCCTCGACCCGTTCTTGTTCAATGCTTTGCCACGGTCCTTGATGCCTACCGTCGCTTACATCGTACTCGTGGCGCTTTCAGCTTGGTTTCTATCTAAATGCATTCTCGCTTGGATTCAACCGGTACTCGCCGATGAAGACCGGTCCACGGAAACGAAGAAGAGGCTCTGAGCACGTAATCAATGCAACGCGTCGCCTTCTCCATGCATTCATCTCTTGCTCAAAACGAAAGGACCTCTAACGACAGGAATTCCACTGGGTACAAAAAAAGCCCCCGCGTCTTGCTTCAAATAATATCCAAGGCTCGTCGCACATCTCCCATCATCAAGCAGCAAGAATTGAAGGAGGTGACAACGTCCACTTTGCCTACCAAATTGGCATTCCCCTGCGTCATTCTTGAGCATATCTTACTAGGGAAAACGAACGGCTAGGTGCAACAGTCCATGTGTACAGTTGACGTCGAAAGCCGCACCAAGTCTCACTCAGCTACGGGAGCACTCTGTGAATATACGCCTCTTCACAGACATCTAGTAGTGGTTGCCATAGCTGGGTTGTTGAGAAGGCTGGCCGCCGTAGGAAGGTTGGCTGGGATAGCCCCCTCCAGTCTGGGGGCCTTGAGGACCATTGCTATAGGTCGCGGGGTTATATCCTCCGTATTGTTGTTGCTGTTGGTGCTGCTGTTGGTGCTGCTGTTGGTGCTGCTGTTGGTGCTGCTGGTTGTGCTGCTGGCTTGGCTGGGCGCCATAGCTGGGCTGCTGACCATACGAAGGGGCACCACTAGAGGGTGGAGGTGGGTAGGACTGAGCATGGGACTGTTGAGACGGCGCGCCGTAGGAGTTGTTGTGATGAGGTTGTCCTTGGTTTGGCGGAGGGGGGTACTGGTTAGGAGGTGGAGCATACGACTGCTGCGAATGGTTCTGGCCCTGGTTCGGCGCAGGAGAGTGGTATGAACCCCCCGCTGGAGTAGATGAGTGCTGGTTATGCGAAGACGAACCAGGTGGCTGGTAAGAAGTAGGAGGAGCCTGGCCGGTGTAGCCTCCACCTCCGCCGCCACCAGAGGCATTATTGGAGTACCCGAAATCATTGTTGCCCTAGATGCTCAAGTCAGTCATGCGCCTGGCAACTGAGAGTGTACTCTCTGACATACACCGTGGCTCTGCTTGTTTCCGCCAAACATGGTGGCAACGCCACCCATTAGAGATCCAGCCAGACCACCTTGTTGTTGATGACCCGAGGACTGGCCGCCATGGTAATTTTGCGACTGGCCCTGCTGAGACTGCTTTCCGCTCGAGAGCAGGCTTGAAGCTAGAGAGCTGCCAATCTTGCCCAGTGAACTCTTGCCGCCCCCGCTGCTACTCCCGTGACTGTTACCGTGCCCACCGATACCGTTCATCAATTGACTAGCAATGCCACCGAAGGGGCTTGAGCTGCTTTGGTTGCCGGAAGAGGAGCCGTGATTCGAGTTCTTGCCGCTGCCAAGAAGCGCATTCATGGCCATGCTCTGGGGAGGGACCCAAGTCAGTAATCGCATTCGAACGCAAAACAGGAACAAAGCAGCGGGCGGGAAACGCGCGAGTAGGTTATATGGAGAGGGAAAAAGGGTCGCATGACACGTACGCCGAGTCCGCGATCGCCTGTCTGGCCGTCGATGCCCCTCGTACTGGTGGTGTCGGGAGGCATGGAGGGGTTGACGGGTTCGAGGGTGCCATCGGCATGCTTCACCGTCTGGCTGCCGTCAGGATGGGTGATGACCTCGGGTTGAGGAACACCATAGGGGTGATCAGAAGGTTGAGCAGGTGTCGCGCCGGTGGGCGCGGCATCCGTCGGGGTCTCCCATTGCGAGACGCCCGTGGAAAGCTGCACGAAGTAGTACTTCTTGCTCGCACCATCCCACTGGGCAATCCAGCCAGCAGGAAGATGAGGCGGGGCATACGTGGGGCCTTCAGCGCCCGGTGAAGTTGGCCCTGCCATGGGAGAGAGTACAGAGGTCGTCGTCGAGTCGGTATGGGCGCATAAGAGAGCCAGAGGGCGGCGGGTATGATGCTACGGCTGGAGGGGATCGCCAACAATGGACGTGTGGTGTTGACGGAGACGAAAAGTGGCGGGGAAGGGACGTAAGTGCGGTAAGGTATTGATGTATCCAAGGTAGGTAAGTTAAGGTCTGGATGGATACCATACGTCTGCGGGTAGGTGGTGGGCGTATCGGCACTAATACAGGTGGGTGGCCCCAGGGTACAGGCAGTGCAGAGTCCAGACTGACTGGATCACAGCCCAGAGGGCAACCCGGGTTTAGGAGCCCAGGGTTTTATAAGGTAGAGTCCCGTTGCCAAATGAGACTGAAAGAGGGGTCCATACATTCATTGCTGCTGCGCTCTGACTGACTATTGACCCATTTCCCACAAAGAAGCCCGGGCGATGTGTTCAGCCACCACATGGACTGACATAGGCACAGACAAGACCTGAGTCTGTCGTGAGAGGGCAAGAGCACGGCAGCTGCTTCGGGGCTGGCTTGGCCAGGGTAGATGGCTACCTTATCTTGATGGAAGGTGGGTAAGATACCTTTGGTGACTGGTTTGCGGTGAACCTTGAGAGGACGTGGTAAGGATAACCCGGAAGATGTCGAAGATGAGGGCAAGGAACCTGTGCCTACCTACTTACCTCGCGGATAGAACCAAAGATGCCTTGCCTACCTTACCGTCAAGTTTGAACAGACACCTTTCTCCAGTGTGATGTGCAACAAGGTAGCCAAGTGCCAGACCTGACCAACAATTGGCGACGAAAGGGCACCGCCAGAAGTTGGACAATTAGAACTGAAATGAACGGCCCAGGTTCTCTCTGGTTAGGTACTTAGGTTGGGCGCCGGTGGAGTCGGGTTTGGCTGGGGCGACCATCTACGACCTGGCACCTCATATTCTACTGTGGTAGGTAGATTCCTCTCTGTACCTTGGGTACCCAAGGGTATCAGTGTTTACGATGAGCGTGAAAAGAGCCCGAGGAACACGGTAAGTTATTCACAGCCCACTCCGTACCTTACAAGATATTGCTGGATTGCGCTTTCCTGACAGCCAGACACAGCCTCAACAGAGTTGCTGAACGTCGCTGCTCAGGCTACCTATCTTCATCCTGGATGTATGCGACCAAGCCACAGCCCACGCATCTGTGGTGAGATGCTAAGGTACCGAGGTGGGCGGCCTCTGAAGCTTGGTTCTCGTTGCAGCTGCCCACCCAAGTTAGCCCTGGCAGTTCGAGTCCAGGCCAGGTCTGTGATCTACCAGCCACCTAAGGCCCCCACTGGGAGTGGCTGAGGGCTGCAGACCGAGGAAACCCCGGCCATCAACATCATACTATGGAACTTGACTCTACTGTGTATGGAGGCTCGAAGCACCTTTATGGTATCAAGGAAGAGTCGGATTCAATGACAGACTGTCCGTAGCGACAGAAACACAAACACATAGATAGGTCTCATTTAGTCAAGAAACCATCTGCATATCCTCGCAAGATCATCCCTCTTAAGGGCTATGATGTGGGCTAGCTGGGTCTTATTGCCTGGAGTCTCGATGGGTGCTGAAAAGGAAGACGTTGGAATGAGTAAACAATGCAGCAGCACAAGTTGAATATGTCAACCTTACAGTGGTGATGTATTGTCGTTCGTTGACTAAGACGTCGCGCAAATAATCCAGCATCGCCAAATCGAAAGCTCTCGGGTGTCATCGCCCCTGTATCAACTTCGCCAAAAAAGCTTGGTGGGGAGTCGGATGATATCTCAATATCCACGTCCTTCCAGGTGCGGGCAAGTATCGTCCATATGCTTTCAGTATGCACAAAGGGGCGAAACTACCTGCCCCGGCGTCATCTATGATATAATTACTTGCCAAGGCTTTACTAATCCCTCGTCGCCGGTGGTGACCAACATCTCTTCGCTCCCCTTCCTCTCCGTACCTGCGTCATATCGTTTGCACCATGTGATGTGGTTGATCTCGTACGGGCCGTGGGCGTTGGGAACCTCTGCCGCAACGCGCCACTTGCTTGATCCCACAGGTACTTCATCCGGCTTTCCGCCCTCGGTGACCTCGTCTGTCTCCATCGGTACGACATCCCCGACATCATTCGCCTTGCCTTCCTCAGTCTCGTCCTCCTGGTACACTACGATGATGCTGTCGCTCCCCGTACTGGCCACCAGCCCCGTCGTCGCACTCCAAGTCGCCGAGTAGATATCGCGGGTGTGTGCCTTGGGCAGGATCGCCGTGCACACCCATTCTTCGCGCAACGATCTCCGCATTGTATTGGGAATGCCTCCCAGCCCACCGCCGAAGCCTCCGCGGCCACCCGCCTCGTTCTCCTCGTCCTCAACTTGCAGCGTCCATATCCGTATTGTTTGATCGGCCGAGTAACTGAGCAATCTTGGGAAGGCGCCGTCTTCTCTCGGTTTCTCCTCCCATTGCACACCCCAAACGGTGCCCTCGTGGCCCTCCAGCACCGACACGCAGACCCATTCGCCGTCACCATCTTCGCGCCATATGCGCACAGTGTTATCGTAGCTGCTGCTTGCGAGGACGTCGGCGCTGTATCTCCTCCGTGAGTTGCGTCCCGGCACGTCAGGGCACCACGCGATACCCTTCATGTCACCGTTGTGCTCATTCAGCACTGCGACCGTCTCCCACTCGTCATCCCCTTCGGTGGCGCCCACGTCCTCCCATATCCATACCGTTTGGTCTCTGCTGCACGTGGCGAGATATGCGCCGGATGGCGCAAAGGAGACGCCCTTGATCTCTGAGTCGTGGCCCTCGAGTACGAGAGTAAACTCCCAGTCCTTCTCGCCATCGCTATCCGCATCGTCGAGGGAGCGGCGCGCCGCCTTGCTCAGGTCGATTTCGAGGGGTTCAGCGGCGTTGGCGCCGTCGCCAGAAAACGGGAGCTCGCCGTCCCAGCGCCAAAGTCCGGCGGTGGAATCAAAACTACCGGTGACGAGGCACAGCTGGTGAGGAGGGAGGTTGGGTTTCCAAGCTACCGAACGGATGGAGCGGGTGTGGCCACCAGTCAGGGTGCTATGGGAGGAAAGAGACGAAAGCGAGAATATCTTGACTGATTTGGAATATGCCGTGGCGATGAGTGGAAGCGTAGGGTGAGGTACGGAGCACCAGGCACGCTCGTAAAGATCGGGTGTGAAGGGCGTGAGAGGAAGGAGCTGGACCGCCGTTTTCGGCGCCTCTACCAACGGACTCATTTTGATGGCGGGTTTGCTGTGAGAGAGAGGTGTTGATGGTGGTTAAAGAGTACGTGCTTCAGATGCAATTCATAAATGGAAAAAATGCCGAGTTTCAAAAGAGAGCGTCAGGATACTGTGATAGGCCGGCACATCGAGTTACTGCCTATCTGGAGGTGCAATTCCTCAGGGAGGCCGTTGAGTGTGGGCAAAGTACCTATGGGAATGTTTTGTTACGGTGCACGATTATCAACCACTATCAGTAGAGAGATACCTCAGGACCTGATGCTGAGTGATGCAATCAATACCCCTCCACACCCCGGCGGATTTTTTTTCGCAGTGGACGACGGGCAGTGAGTGGGGGGAACATGCCCCGCGTTGCTTGGGTCCATCAGGTCAAGCCCACCCACCTCAGGCGACAAAGGTTCGGGCAATCGTTGTTCCTTCCAGGCACCCCACTGTGTTCGGACCCGGACCTCGGTCCCATCTTTCGGACCCACGTCCGTCCATCCCGGCAGGTTTCCGTCATTCTATTCTGGCCCTCTGCCGCTCCATGACTCTGGGGAAGGAATTAAGTCCGCTGATAGCTTCTTGACCCATTCGTCGCCCAACTCCTCACAGTACTCACTCTCTTTGTCACTCTCGGCGCTTCCAAGCCTAGGTAGCTTAGACTTCAGGCACCGACCCGAAGCTCCCTTCTTGATCGGACCCAAGCAATCTCAATAACTTTATTGTAGGACGTCTCAAACAGACAATACCGAGATCAGTAGCACATAGAGAACGAATAGATGGGCCATGCTAGGCAAGTAGTCCAACTACCATTGGCCATTCTTCCTTGTGCAGAGTAACAAATAAGTCCCACATGTCAAGTCAAGACGGGTGAGAAACAAGCTTCTGCGTATCGTGCAACCAAAATATCGTGGTTCTCACGGTTGTCAAGCAGCGATACTCACTTTGAAATACCTTTTGAAAACGATCATCAAGCCAAGATTCTGCTGCCTGTTTCCGTCCTTATCTAGTCTATCGTAGAAGGAAAGAAAAGACTAGAGGGGGCATCCAGCTTTATGGAGACTTTGGAAGGTACCTCGTGGAGCACACACATGTCTCAAACCTCGGCTCTCAACACCTAGTATAGGTAGCCTCACAAGCGACTCAGAACGCCCACCGTTGGACTACATGAGTCATGGTGGGTTGTACATTTTCCCAGCAGCGGAAGACAATCAGTCGATCTCTATTGTTCGATACGTCAAAGAGAAGCGGCCCGTTACACTGACAAAGACATCAATTCCCTAGTCCTGGAGTTGACGTGTGGACCGATCAAATATCAGGTCATGTAGAGAGACTAGGTAGCGAGCTAGACTTCAGCCAGCCAGGCGCCAGAAAAGATGGCATCGAGGTTGTAAACGGAAAAAGGAACCCGAACCCTACTTCATTCCCCATCAGACGTACATACAGAACCGGCGCACCGACTTGTCCGTGTTGCTTTCTCTGGTCAGCTGTCGTCCGGTGTGGTGAAAGGGGCACACTCCAACTTGGACTCGTCCGACTGGCGATCGTTGAGACGGCCGGGGCATCCGGCGCTATTCAGAATTCTACGCGCCCCCCATCGACTGATGTCAGTAGTACCAGCTTCGCACCATCTTGCCACTAGCTCAGGGGACAGACTCTCGACCGAACATATCTTTTCTTGAAGGGTCGGATCCGATGGCTGGCGGAAGACTACAATGCCTCTGAAGTGCTCCGAAAATCAATCGCTCGCGTGCTTCACGCCTCCAGTTCGCCAATCTCCAGATCTGGTTGGTTATCGTTCCAATCCAACTAGTAACACTTGCCATGGTGAGAACCTTTCAACTCGAAGAGGCTAGAAGGGAAAGCCTCGTGCACAAGCAACACTAACAAAGTTGCGCTCTTGCCCCTTCTGTCAGCTCCCCTCAGATCTAGCGCAATCAGATCAGGAAGGGCTGTCCAGCGACATTCCAAAACGTTGACGGCCGATAGGTTCCGTCAGGGCCCAGAAAGCATACCGGTCGACTAATCGCAACAACCACATGGCAAAAGGGGGGCCGTACTATCATGTTTTAGCTAGTCTCCGGGTTTAATGGCGTATGTTCACCGGTTGATTAACCGAGGAAAGTAAGCAGACCCCTACACCTTTATGATTGTGGAGTTCGGCCATCGCGAAGAACAATCCAACCCGTCGCCAACGTGGAAAACCAGTCGCTTCCGGAATGTTCGCAACATAGATGCGTCAGAGCCGAGCGCAGGATGAGTATTCTACGGATGCTTTGTGCGCAGTATTCGGTGGGTGATCGCTCCTGTTGGAAACATCGATCGGCATCTTGTAAGTAGGGGTGAATAAGCGAGGTCAATGTGGCAGATGGAGAAGTGACAGACAGACATGAAGAACTTGGAAGAGTGATGCAAGGGGGTCCTGACGAGAAGTATGCAGCCTGCCGCCCAGCATGCTGGTAATACTACCTTTCGCCCAACTGCAGCTGAACCGCCAACCAAGACATTGGAATCTGAGTACCTTTTCAGTCGATTCTGTACGTCGTCACATCGTGTCATCCGACGTGGCTTTTTCTTTTCTCTTTCTCCCTACGTCTTCCTTAGCTCCGGCTCTGTGTCGGCCACTGGGGCCAAAGAGGATCACTGGCTAGGATCCCATTAGCCCGTGTAATGTCATTGAAACAAAGACCAAGGTTCGGCGGGACCTGAACGATGGATGTCTGAGCAGCGAGAGTCTCCTTATGGGTGGGTGGTCAAAGTTGGGATGAACTCCTACGTCTGATAATGCTCTCAAGAAGGGTCGCTGACGGCAGATTTTCTGCGTCCAGGAGACAATTTCACCTCGATCGTCAGCGCGAGCGAGTTAGGTAGGCCCTACTCCGTACAAGTGAGAGAGAGAATGAGGCCACTTCGAGTCAACTACTCCGTATCTATAGTAGGATTTGACTTGCAGGGATGTTGAGCGGAGCGACGTATTCGGACATCCTTTTTCATCTCAGCAAGCGTAGTTCTCTGAATTCTAGCCAATCATTACTCATGGACTCCCGCACCCTTACCTCTGCCCTTCCGAAGTTCTGGTGTTTCCCCAGAACTAGGGTCACAGCAAGGTTCAGGGTCGAAGAAACTATGAGTTCGTAGGGGCATGGCGTTTGTAGATGCCAAGCTGACGATGCACCCCTTGCTGTCTCATCACCTTTCTACTGCCTATTTTTCCGTGCTGTGTAGGCTAGGTTGCCGGACGCTCAGTTGAATAGCCCCGTGCGTTGCTCAAGGAGGGGGGGCGGTGACGGTGGGCCATATATGCATCTATGGCGCTCACTAGTGCTAGCTTGGTGTAATCCAAGTCGATGCGGGACCCACGTACGACCAAAAAATAGATATCGTGAAGCCATCAGCGGCCGCCTCTTCCTGTCAGACTGGACAAGAAAGACCCTAGGGCAAATGTAAACCTCATCACCCCGGTGGCGATCCCGGTTCACAAATGACTTTCAAATCTTGGAGTTGGTGTAGTTGGAAGAAGACTGTATTTCCAAACCGGCCTAGGCTACGGTATGTGGCTATCCCCGTTGAAACGATATGGATCGAAGCTAGCACTTGACGTGTCAGGGAAGCGCAGCCAATGCAGCACGACGGTTGGCTGAGAAATTGGCGACTCGTATAAGGTAGCTGCACAAACGCGCTCCTCCGGGTGCGCGGGCTTAGCTGAAGCCTCATGCTGCTCGGAGGGGAAAAAAAAAAGAAACTTGCGTTGGATAAGCGAATCTCACCCACAGAGTGCCATGTTGATGCCCACACATCACGTCTCCGTTTAGCGAATGAGCTTCTATCGCGGGACTCTCCAGAAAGCTCACAGCCGGATGATACTCTCCAGTTCCGACTTCGCATCCCCGCCAGGCCCCCCTCCCCTGTTTCCGTCTGCAGGGATAAGTGCAGATCATCCTGCCATCTTCCGTCTAGATCATCCCAGCAACCGTCGGCGATACCTATGTGCATAGCCTGATTGCTCTGGAAAGGTCCGTAATCGACGGAAGTTGTGTGTTCTTGCGCGAAGGGCTCCCGAAGTGTGTCTTTCGGTTTGTTGCGAGGCAGGAGGTACGACATGTGTTTTCTTGAGTGTTTCTCGCCTTTGGGCTGATAGTGCGGCATAGAGCCGCCGCCCAAGCTAAGTCTCGCGAGCCAACCGTTGACTCGAACACGCCGAGCCGTGCTGTAGAGACCAATCGGTTTAGTCGGCGCCTCCTGGGCAAAGAAATACTCATAGAGGTCACCTCGGTTGAACAAGACGCTGGTTTTCTGCTCAGTCAAGGGCGAGGAGTGAACCGCCAAATTCCTCCCTTGACCCTGCCATGTCTCTCATGCCGCTGACTACCTATCAAAGTATCGACGTCTCCAAGTCCAACAGTCCAACGACATATGTATGCATTCGTAGTGGTGGGGCACTTGGAGCTGGCAGGTACTACTGTTGGAACTTGAGAGGGCGTCTCTTCATGCGTGTCTACGACATGTTCCGTGTAGCGACCAGCTAGCTGAAAGACTTGCCAATCCCTACGTTATGCTAGTCACAAATGGCTGGAATGGCGTTTCTTCTTCCATGTCTCATGGTATTCCAGTGGAGATTCGCACAGCTAAAACTTCTGTCTTTGCTGTCAAACTCACCGTCCCAGTCCAGCCGGTGGTCACAGAACACAGTCGATTAACGATTGCTCTTCGGAGCAAAGGAGCGACCAGTCTCCTTACCTTCTTGGAAGAGGGCCACACCCCTCCCGACCCGCTGCGACAAATAACTAGCTCATGGCACACTAAGGTAGGTCGTCACGAAAAGCAGGTGACCGTGAACGAAGGTCCGAGCTGGATAACAACCATGCTTGTTAGTCAACTTTGGAGCAGACTAGAAAGAGGCTTGTTCTGATCTTGATCGGCTCGGCTGCCCTTTACCGACGAACCACCGCTTCTTGATCCATTCGACGTCGATCAGCTCAGACCAGCCAGGAACACCCGGCCCTTGGCCAAGCGTGGCATAGGTACATCGACCGAGTCTAGCCTCGTCCTCCAAGCTGGAGGCCCAGGAATAACTGCTCGTTTTCGTGCCCAGTAAGGGTGAAGAAGAGAAGAAAGGTGGGATTCATGACCCCCAGCTAGTCCCTCATGAGAACTACACTCCGTGTCAGTGGGGATGCGTTGCGAGCTTTGCCCGTCGTCACGCCTGGAGCATCCACCAGTCTTGTACCGCCACCTTGTCTTACCCTGACACCCTTGATATATGTCTTGAACGGGCCCCAAGCCGTTCACATGAAGCACGTATCCATAATCTCTCTCTCTCTCTATCTGAGCTTGGTCAACGGTCTTCTCATTCCCCGGCTTACCACGCGAGTTGAGAAATATATCAGTGAGCCGCCGGTAGACCATCGAGGTCTATGAGAGACATTCCAGAACGACACGTTTTCGGGCGGGCTTTCTCTCATGTTGCTGTCAAGATGCCCGCAACAACCGAGGACTTGTTTGCAGAGTACCACGGACAGGTAGTTCCAAGAGCCTTCAATGGCGGCTTCATCACTCTCAGCTTTGCCGTAAGCTTGATCGGCGCCGCTTCCACGCTGGAACTGCTCAACAGACGGACTTCACCCAAGGGCAAATTCAACCAGTACGCATTGTTCGCAAAACTACCCCGTGACTCTTGGCTGACACTCGAATTCACAGCCTGCTCCTGGTCAGCTCAGCGGTTACGATGGGCGGCATCGCAATTTGGTGCATGGTACGTCTCTTGCCCTCGGCAGCTCGCTCCGTCTAACAGGCCTCTAGCATTTCATCGGAAATAGAGCCATAGACTTGGCCAACGGAGAACCGGAGTTGCAAATTGCATATTCAAGCGGCTTCACAGCCTTGTCTTTCTTCGTCCCTATTGCCGTACTTCTCGCTGCCTTTGTCGCCGTTGGTATCAACAATACCGTTTCTTGGTGGCGAGTCTGCATTGGAGGTGTTTTGGCTGGTGCTGCAATCTGCGGAATGCATTATCTCGGAAACAACTCCATCGACAACTACATCTGCATTTACAATCCGATCAATGTTGTCGGTGCGGCACTCATCGCGGTCGCTGCTAGCATAGTGGCTCTCGCCCTCTTCTTCGTCTTCCGCGCAGCCTGGACCACATCCTGGTGGAAACGAGCTGCTTGCTCTGTCGTCTTGGCCGGTGCAGTCTCTGGAATGCATTGGTGTGCTGCCACAGGTACTGAGTATCAACTCGTTCGCCTCAACGTCGGAAGCAACGAGCTATCTCGCAACACAACCGTGATTGTTGTCATTTGTTTGGTAAGACGACCCTTGCGTCTCCTCCTTGAGAATGAGCCTGAAGCGCTGACCACTTGACTAGTCCATCGGTGCCTGCTTCGTCATGGGCGGGACAGCCATTTACACTGCCCGCATCATGAGACGCTATGCCAGCAAAGCTCAGCAGGTCGTCCTCGCTGCTGCGGTCTTCGACAAGCACAATCGCATCCTCGTCAACCCAGATGGCCTGATCCCTACCGAGAAGATCACCGACACATTCCTTGAGAGAAATGCCAGCGACAACTTCAGCATCGCCCACCCCTTGTTCTTGTGGATGTTCCAGGCGTCGCGGAATTGGTCTGGCATCTCGACACTCATAGGGGGAATGACAAACCATCTTGCCCACCTTCCAAGACGAGGCCGCGACCGTGACTCCCGTGCCGCCATCCAGCTGATCAACGAGCATGGCGAGCTGATTGAAAATTACGACGTCATTTTCCGCGAACTCTTTTGCGTTGCGGCTGCCGGCCTTGCCGAGAAGATGAAGGAACACCTGACATCTGTTGGACTCTTATGGGACGAGATCTTACCAACGGGCGCGAGCGGAGAACGTCCTGGACATGAGACGAGCAGCCAGCAAGACGTCGACACCATTCTGAGACCCGACGGTTCGTTAAGGAAGGTCGAGGCTACTAGCAACAGTGACGACCTTGCAGAAAAAGGCATTGGCCGCCGCAAGGCTCACGAATTCGGGCGGGGTTCTCTTATGTTCTTGGTCCGACGAGTGCAGACTGATCGAGAAATCGAGAGACTTGAGGCCGCTGGTTACCGCTTTGCAGAGCTCCGTCAGGTGAGCAACATCATCGCGTCCAGCATGCAGATCCAGTCAAGAGACCTGGCGACGAAGCTGCAGAACATGGCTTCGTACGCCAACGACAACAACCAGCTTGAGCCCGGCGTACACGTGAGCTTCTTTGGCATTCGCGCTCGAGTAGGTAGTTATGGGTTCGACGTTGCTGTTCGTAAGGGGGCCCGACACCTCCTGCCCAGCGTGCAAATGCCCATCGACCGAGTCGAGCCCTGGCACCTCGGCTTTCTCCAGCAGCTCGACCGGCTGACCACGCTCGGGGTGAGTAGGAGGATTGCTTCTATGAGCAACTTAGGCACACGAGAGATGCTCTTTGCAACACGGTTGACTGAGAGTATCGACGCATTGAGAGATTGGATCGACGACCCGATCTTCAATGAGGCCATTCTCACCAGTACCGTCGTCACTCTACCTGCGGGCGAAGGCTCAGCCTCACAACCGACAAGCCTGATCGCGTTCCGCCTGGTCATCCCGATTCACGTCATATTTTCCAGCCCCAAGTGTGATTTCGTTCCGTTGAACTTTTTCAAGGTCCATCAGCTTGTGGGTCGAGATGCATCGCGGCATCTTGCCTTTACCCAGTCGGTGCATCGTGAGCTGGCACCGGTAGTCCAGTCGGTGCCGCTTGAGAAGTCCAGCCCTGCCATGGCCAGGGACGGAAAGTTTCACTTCTCGTCACGTCTTCGTAATCTTGGACGCTTCGGCCTGTCGCGCCCCGTCGATTCGGAAGGGAACCCGATTTCCACAGCTCTCGGGCGCTCTTCATCGAGGACATATTCGAACGCATCAAGCTCGACCCTCAAACTCTGGACAGGACGACGGGACAGCGATCCTATGTCACCAGGCACTTCAAGCTTCGATGGGCCACCTCCCACATATCCGAATAACGAGATAGCCAACCAGTCTTCACCGTTTGGGGGCATCATGGTATCAGAAGAGATTCGTGTCGAGATCCACAAAGCCGACGAAATGTCTCACTCGGGATCTCACGATGTGGGTGTATCTAATCGAAGAACACCAACAATGCTGGGCAGAAGGGCCAGCGACAACCCCGGAAACATGGCCAGCAGTACTGGCGGTGACCAGACGACGGCTGTGAACGATGACTGTCGCGGCCCCAGTGCGAGCGGCAGTGCCATTGAAATGCGAACACTACAGGTGGCTGAGGTGAGAACTAATGTCCATGCTGGTGGCGGCATGCAGAGTTCGAATGTTGAGGCGGAAAGAGTAAACGATGTACCGACGTTTGTCGACGAGCTCTTCACCATCGCCATTGAGAGTCGATAATCATGTTGGGAAACTAAAGAAGGTCCTTGGCGTTTCCGGGGAAGAAGTCGGAGTTATTTGTGCTGGGAATTTTTTTTTTGGGGGGACGAAGGCAGACAGCATGGCTAGATACCCGGGGTTTAAACCAATGTATAAGTAAGGTAGGCAGGCGACAAATAATGTTACCATTAATTCAGGAAGAGCTATGATTTGCATCCATATTGAGATGAAAAGGACGGGAGTGCCTGGTTCACTCCATACTTCAGCAATCTCCACCTGAGATGGCTGCCGATTTTTGAGTGTTGATCTAGGTATTACGGAGTAACTAGGTAAGTACCTTTTGGCTTTAGGTAAAGTAGGTAAGGTACCTAGTGCAACCCATCAAAGTGGGACCGGGCACGAGTAGGCCCGGGGAGAAAAGGGGTCTGCCGGGCCCACCTGTCACCTTCTGAAGGACCTGGAAGCCGGACATTCCATTCCATTGTTTGGTTGGTAGATTTCCTCATTCATGGAAGGCACTTGGATCTGTGTAGTCTCGACCACCTTCAACATCAACAAGTCCTTCCAAGGAGAGTACTATGGCAGGTGGGAATATCATAGGGAACCTGAAAGGGTTCTGTTTAGAAATTGCTCAACATTGCTAGTTGTAGTATTGCTTCTGTCTTCTTGACATTTTGTAAAAGAGAAACCTTGCACCTTTTATCAAGGTATTTGATGTAGGTGGGCATGTTTTCTGTGCAATTCACTGGCCTTGTCACTGAGAGTGCTGAGGCACCAGTACTACGCCATGCCTTCAATGCTTTCCACCACACGGGGTACCTTAGGCCGTACCTCTTGAGGTGTTTGATAGTGCCTTGGCTACCTGACTTCCATACCTTACCTTACCTTACCTTAGGTGTAAGGTAGGCAGACAGGTGAGGTAAATTTGCACGGCAAGGAAAGGTACCATAGGTAAGGTAGTGTATATACAGAGTAGTAGATGCCCTTTTCTAGGTGGGTGGATTGTGGAGAGACCTGGGCAGGTGTGCCAAACTGCACCAATAAGCACACCCTACCATAACTGGTAGGTAAGGTATCCGTACGCACCTTACGGAGGTACACAGAGGTAAGAATGGAGCGCTGCGTAGGTACCTCTCATTACAGCCAGTCCTGCACTATCTGCCTTACCTGCCTCACCTTCTTTACCTTCCTCCGCACTACCTCCCGTCCTGCAGAATCAGATCTACCTCACCACCCGACTTCCCGTCCGTCGTCTTGTCTTATCCAAATCAGCAATTGCCTGCACTGCACTGCCTGGACAGGACGTTGTGTGGTGGTCGATGTGGACTCTAATGCTTTCCACTCTTCTTACCCTTGCCTGACCTTCCCCGGCACTGGACTGACGACCTCAATCGTCTTGCATCCGCTTTTTGTTGTGCTGCGCCGCGTCGTTCCTTAACTCGCCTCACCTGGCCATCCCACGAGGCATTCCGAGCCACACACACCCACCATTCGACTCCGACTCGTACCTCATCTTCACCACCACGTCACCTACACTGTTGCCCGTATCAATTTTCCCCATCGCCATTCTGCCGCCCTTCATTCCCATCTTACTTCCCCCTCTTCTTTTCCCCCTCCCCTCCCCTCCTACCAGCCCGCCTCCGACTTGAACACGAATCATGAATGGGGACCTCAGTCTATCGAGGGCCCTCGGGGGACTGCGAATAGCCAATCCAGACGACGCCGATGCCTCTCCAGGCGACTCCCAAGATGCCGATACCCCATCATCGACCGACCGGCAACCAGACCATGATATTCAACGCCAGCAACAGTATCAACTTGATGCTCATACCCGTCTAGCGCCCCTCGACGACCCGACCACACAACCATCCCCGAGTCCGTTTGGATCTACTCCCACCTCAGACAACTTGTTGTCTCCCATATCCCACACACAATCCTCCGAGGCGCCATCACCCGCATACGATGGCTCACCGAGCCATGTCGAACCCCGCCGAACGAGCCCTAGTGCCGCAATGCGCGCAGATGTCTACAGACAGCCCGTCTCCCCATACTCCGAACTTGACAGAGCTCCAGGGAATCGATCTTCCGTGTCGCCAACAGCGCGGCCTGTCTCTGCACTATATAGCCACCAACCCGTGGCAACTGAAGAGGGACATCCGCTTCATCAACCACAAGGTCAAAGCGACCGGGCGCGCCATTCTGCCTACGGCTTGCTCGCCAGGCAAGATTCGAACCACATTCAGGGCTATCCAGGCAGCTCAACGCCAACAAGGGAGCCGAGTTACAGGGCGCCGGCCAATCCAACACGCCAATCCCAACTGCCTCCTGGCTCCGGATCCTTGCCCCCTCGGAGGAGCTCGAAAGGCATGGGTGGTGGATATGTTTCGGCAACAGCAGCGCCAGGAGGCCCCCAAGATCCCTATGGCCCAGAGGCGCCGCTACCGACCAGTAGTGAAGAGTGGAAGGACCGCGGTGCCGCCGTAGGCGTGCGCAGAGAAACAGACTCAAACGGCAAGACAGTCATCCGGCATGTCAAGAAGGGGGTTAGAGACTTCGCCTTTGGACGCGTGCTTGGAGAGGGCTCGTACAGTACGGTCTATTTAGCTACTGATCGACAGACTCTCAAGGAGTACGCCATCAAAGTCCTCGAGAAGAAGCATATCATCAAGGAGAAGAAGATCAAGTACGTTAACATTGAGAAGAATACCCTGAATCGCCTCACCGAGCATCCTGGAATCGTACGCCTTTACTACACGTTCCAGGACGAAATGTCTCTATACTACGTTCTTGACCTTTGCAACGGCGGCGAACTGCTTGGAGTACTGAAAAAGACGGGCTCCTTTGATCTGGAGTGTACGAGGTTCTACAGCGCCCAAATACTAGACGCCATCGACTACATGCATTCGAGAGGAGTCATCCACCGCGATCTCAAACCCGAGAATGTCCTCTTGGACGACCACATGCATGTGAAGATTACAGATTTCGGCACAGCCAAGCTACTCAAAGACCCGAGAGAGGCGCAGAATGTTGCTGAAAGCGCGCGGGGACTGCCCGAGAATGGCCGCAGCGAGGCAGACGAAGACAACCGGGCAGCTTCATTCGTGGGTACCGCCGAGTATGTCAGTCCCGAACTCCTGACCAGCAAGAACGCCTGCAAGGCGAGCGATCTGTGGGCTTTCGGATGCATAGTATACCAGCTATTAGCAGGTCGTCCACCCTTTAAAGCCGCAACGGAATATCTCACGTTTCAGAAGATTGTCAACTTGGAGTACGACTTCCCTACCGCCTTTCCACCAGCAGCCCGTGATCTAGTAGAGCGATGCTTGGTCCTTGACCCAGCCCGTCGTCTCACTGTCGAGCACATCAAAAATCACGAGTTCTTTGACGGACAAGCATTTGGCAAAGGCTTATGGAGAACCAAAGCCCCACGCCTTCGACCTTATAATCCTACACCACAAGATCCGACTGTCATTCAACTTAACGGTGTGAGCAACAGTCCGAACTCTGCTGCACCGCCAAGGAGCTCCCAGCCGCAAAGTTCGGCCCTGAATGGCAGCGCTCGACCAGCCAGGATCATCACGGAGCTTCCTCCTCCAACCCAGCTGGATATTGAGTGGTCTCCAGTCTTGACGAAGAATAATGAGAGGATTCTGAAACTGGGCGACTTGATGGTCGTCTCGAGCCCCCTGCCGAGCGGCCATGGTAAAGGCGGCGAGCACGCCGAGGGACACAAGAAGCTATCGAGGTTCTTTGGCGGAAGTACGACCAAGAAGAGACAGAGGCTGGTGATGATAACTTCAAGCGGCCGCATACTGCTGGCACCGGCTGGCGGAGAAGAAAAGCGCGCCAAGCAAGAGATTTCACTGCTTGCACCCGAGTGCACCTGGAGGACGCAGCTTGACGTGAAGGGGCAGACTGTATGGTGTGTCGATGCGGTAAGTATCCTGGACAAAAAGTCTCGCCGCTCATCTAAAATCCGACAGGGCGGCGTCCACTACACATTTGAGGAGCCCAAGGGAAGCTCCAGCTCTTCAGAGAATGGCACCACAGCCAGCGACTGGATAGAGTCCCTAGAGAGAGCCAAGGAATTGGCCTTGTCTCAAAATCTCTCCGGCTCTTATGCCGGCGACAACGGCTTCGATATGTCATCCACAGTGTCGAGCCCGGCCAGCACTCTTGGTGGACGAGGCGTTTACCCTGATAGCTTCAGTGTCAGCGACCGATCCGGCCGGAACCATCTCAGCAAAAGCCAGGCCAGTCTGGATGATTCAGCTTCTACTACCAAGCGAAACCGTTTCAGCAAAAGACAGTCCAAGAATGGTCTTGGCCAACAGTTCTAATTAGTTTGAGGCTTACGACGTCTGGGGCCATAAGATCTTCACGGATCTCAGGGAGGGTTGAGGGTTGAGGCGAGAACAGCGGCTTTCAGGCAGAGAGCCAGCGAGAGAAACTTATTAGAAGTTTGTAATGCAACGAAATATGGTTCAGGAGGAAGCATTCGGGAGCGTGGCGTATTATCGGCTATGCACTCTTCGACAACTTGACCTCTTTTACAGGGAAGTCCTGCAGCTTTCCACTCAATGGAAGCATTCACGAGGTGGGGATTGTGGTCTTCGCTGCTTCGCTCAGGGGGTTTTAGGGGTCTAATAGGTCCTCGGAGAAAATTAACCCACGAGATTTGAAAACCGTGATCATGCGTGTGCTCCCATCAATATCCAATGACCTTCTGGAAATGGAGCGAATACCGCCGCCGCACGCAGGTGGACTCAGAAACCGTATGTACGGATGACGTTGGTAGATGTAATCAGGTATTTGCCTACCTACCTGATGTGAAGCCACCAACATCAGAGGAGAGCATAGCAGTGTTGGTGTAAATGTCTATAGCTTGTAGATGAAAGGTGACGGGAGGTAACCGTTCTCGCGAAATGGTTACATTATCTCTATTGTGGTAGTCTTTTGGCACTCGAGCATTATGGACGGGTGGTGGAGGTATACCACGTTAGTACCAGGTGTGACTCCCGTCTGCTGGAGTGGCTCGGATATCTACCTAGGTACCTAAGGTACTCTCAGTTAATGTGGAGCCTGGACAGGGGCTGCTGCATCAACCGGCCAATTGTGGCCGGTATAGGTGCTACCTTGCGCCTGACCCTGCGCCTTCGCCGCCCGTCGTTCACTCATGCACGCGCGCGTTTGAGAAACGACGCGACCTCTCACATTTGGCATCTTTGGCAGCGTTATCTATGATTCTCGATCCTCAGTGGGAAAAAAATCTGGTTGTCGTCATTTGCTTTGCGCGCATTTTTCCAAAAGTCATCATCGAAAATGCAGCCCCAGTACCGCCAATACGCCGCCCATGCTGGCGCGCCGCAGGTTCCCCAGCGGGCTCCACATGCCCCAAATCAACGGAGAGGCGGCATCGGTATGCCCGTTCCTTCTTTACCTTAGCCTTTTGGGACCTCGGATACCTTTTTCCCTTGCTCTACTGTTGCGCGACAAGTCCCAAAGTGCTAGACACGACGACGATTGTGCTAACTATGCCGCCCAAAGGTCCCATCATGCCTCCGAGCCATCATGCTCAAGCAGCCATGAACCAGGCCGCCATGGCGCAGCACCATCCTCCGGGCCAGGCCCTCACGAGCGAGCTTGCCAAGCGTCGCAGCAGAAAGCCGACCGATAAGACATTGCCTGATGGTGTCGACGAATGCATCACGGATACCGAGGTCGCCCAGAGATACAAGGATTTGCGCGACTTTGAGCGACGTTTGGACGCAGCCATGACGCGCAAGCGACTCGACATTGTCGAGACAGTTGGACGAAACGCAAAGGTTAGTAAATCTACGCAATGCGACTTCATTAGGAGCCATCCTCATCCCTCTCGGCATCACGCGACAGCAGAGCTAAGTCTTGCATTATAGCACTACAAAACCCTTCGTATCTGGATCAGCAATACTGTCGAGGACCAGGCATGGCAAGGAAGTGGTCTCAGCGTTGATAGCTTCGACTTCACCCCCAGCGCCGAGCCTTCTTACAGGGTCAAGATCGAGGGACGACTACTCGAGGACGGATCGGACGACACGTCGGGAGAAACTGACCAGAAGATGGAGTCTGCAGAAGTAGAAGGCGCGACTGGGTCAAGGAGACAAAGTTCTGCGCCTGTGAGCCAGAAACATCGACTTTCCCATTTTTTCAAAGCGCTGAACGTCGATTTCGATCGTACCCGCTCGAGGGCCGCATCCGATCAGACCGTGGAGTGGAAGAAACCTGCTTCGCAAGGCGCAGCGGCAAGTGCAGACTTCGACGAGTTCACCTTCAAGCGGAGCGGGGACGAGAACATGAACATCACTATCAACCTCCATCGCCAGGAAGATCCGGAGCGATATCTTCTCAGCCCTGAGCTGGCCGATGTTGTGGACATGGCTGAGGCTTCCCGCCAAGAGGTTGTCCTCGCAATTTGGGAGTACATCAAAATGATGGGTCTCCAAGAAGACGAGGAGAAGCGCAACTTCCGTTGCGATGAGCTTCTTAAGAAGGTTTGCTGTGACCTAACCAAGGAACGATGTTTGGCGTCTAACTAGTTGTCTAGATTGTCAACGGCAGCGATACTGGTATCATTCCTAACCTGAATGATTACATCCAACCCCACCTCCAACCTCTGCCACCAGTCAGCTTACCATACACCGTACGAGTTGACGAGGATTTTCACAGCGACGCACAGCCCACCATCTACGATGTGCGTGTGGCGGTAGATGACCCCTTGCGAGCCAAGCTGGTACCTTTTGTTACCACTCCTGCGTATGCGAGCGCCCTCAAGGAGGTTGTTGCTATGGATGAACAGCTAGCAACGCTTATCTCGGCCGTCGCGAGCTCTAAGGCGAAGCACTCGTTCTTCACGTCAATGAGCCAAGACCCCGCCAACTTTGTGAGAAATTGGATGAGTTCGCAGAAACGGGATCTTGAGATCATCATGGGAGAAGCAACCAGAGGAGGAGGCGAAGATGCCACGGGCGACGACTGGCGACGAGGTGGCAGGGACAGCGTTTGGACGACATCCAACGCGCGCGAAAGCGTCAGTGTCATGCTTGCCAAGCAAGCCCCGCAGGCGTCTAGGTGATGCGAGCAAAGTAATGAGTTGCGCGTGTTGAATTATTCTTATTTGCGCGAGGGATTCCCCCCCTCACGAACTCGGGCTGAAAAAGAGGGGCGTCAAGGGTTGAGGCTGGCTTGTGATGATGCGCGATATCATACTGTATTGTTTTCAAAGTGTAATGGATTATCGGCCTAGTGGGCGTTGACGAACCAACATTGACCAGGTCTACCGAACCTCGAACATCGTCCGCGTGTGTGACATCAATGGAGGAGCCCAGCGGCGATAGTACTAAAATCCGAGGCGGTGATTTCCCCGCAAACGACGCCTGCCGGCCCCGTGGCACCATCTGATGGCCAACGGGCTGCAAGAAGCACATTTGCCTATATAAATCACAAAGACTTACGAGATGCCTGAGCTTGCACTCCAGTTTTGAGAGGATAATTTTGTTTGTCTACATTCCACGCACTGACATCGATTAAGCAATGGCATCCTTCTTCGTCCCTGGCAACACGGCTGTCATCACTGGCGGTGCATCTGGCATTGGATTGGCAATCGCCAAGAAGTGCGTTGGCCATGGAATGAAGGTCCTCGTAGTTGATCGCGATACGAAGCTTCTTCTGGCGGCAAAAGAAGCCCTTGGAGAGTCCTCTGCCACATTCGAGCTGGACGTGAGCCTCCTTCAGGATTGGGAGACGCTCAAGACGGAAGTGAATACTTTCATTGAAGGTACATTCCTCCTTTCCTCCATTCTCGCGTCTCCATGGTTGCAACGCCTCATGAGGCCCTCCGTTTCACGTACCAACTGCTACTCCAGGACGTATTGATCTATTGGTTCTCAATGCCGGCATCGGTGGCAAGTCGTCATGGCAGGATACAGACAGCTTCCGTAGAATCTTGGACACCAACTTATACGGCGTCATCAACGGAATCAGCAGTCTGCTACCCTTCGTTGGAAGTGGGCAGTCTTCCAAGTCGGCCATCGTCATCACGGGCTCTAAGCAGGGTATTACGAATCCACCAGGAAACCCAGCGTACAATGCCAGCAAGGCGGCTGTCAAGTCTTTGGCTGAGCACCTATCGTTCGACTTGAAAGACACCGCCACATCTGTGCATCTCCTAGTGCCGGGCTGGACGTTCACAGGCCTTGCTGGTGCTGCCCCTGGCAGGGAGAAGCCTGCCGCTGCTTGGAGAGCGGAGGAAGTGGCCGAGTATCTGGAGGAGAAGATGACCGAAGGATTATTCTACATTCTCTGCCCAGATAATGAGGTAACCGAAGAAATGGATCGCAAGAGGATGATGTGGAGTATTGGGGATATTGTCGAAGGCCGGCCACCCCTGAGTAGATGGCGTGATGATTACAAGGATGAGGCACAGGCATGGATGGCCAAACAGCAGTACTGCTAGCTAATGGGACACCTTGTTTGTGAATAAAGCAGAAAGAAGAACCGCTTGTCGCTATCGTCTGTCGATTGATGAAGAGCAATGCACTCATGAAGGACTTCATGTCTGTCGTCTTCCTTGTCTCTGGAAACCCGAGCTCAAAACGCCGCGCAAATGCGAATCCCATCATTGCATCTCCCAACCCTTACTTCCCACTGCTAGTAACGATTCACCGACAAATGCATTGTAGAGCCCTTCCATGGGTAAGACACAGCTATGTAAGTCAAACCTATTGCATTACAACTAGGCCATAAGGCAACAAAACCCGTTTGCCTGTAGTCGACCTAACCGCCACCTGGCATGCCATGCCTCTGAGGCGGCACTGGGTTCGGTGGCATATTCCTGATTTGTTTGATCAAAAACTCTCTTTCGTCGATGAATTGCTCGTCATCGGTTCTATCCTCCAAGAAGTGAGACAGGAATGTAAGCAGTTTCTCCCGGTTCATGAGTAAGATCTTCTGGACCGCGATGGATTTGTGGGGGTTGGCCACAAAAACCTTGAAGACATGAAAGCCCTCATACTGCACCATCTTGCGATCGTCTCTCAAGAGGTTCATGCATATCTTGAGATGCTCTCCACGGTCCACGTACGCTGTCATGACGCTGTAATTTGAACGGTCCAGCAAGATTTCACCCAAAAGCTTGATGGACTGCCGCTTGGTAACATAGCTGTTTGACTGCACAAGGATGTTGTTGTACTTGTCGAAGAATAGGTCAAAGTTGACAGAGAGGTATCTCGGCACCAGCTCCTTGTGTTTTGTCAGAAGTTCCTGCAAGACGCGAGTGTTAGCGACGTAGTCTTGAGCCCCTTTAGTCCCTCCAAGTAAGGGGGTTTACCCTGAATGTGGTAAAGGCATCCGCGGCTACTTCGAATGAGCTCTTGTCGACCCAGTCAAAAAATCTCCAAAAGACGCCCTCGCCGCTCTGTCGACGGTCCCTGTCAATCAAGTTGATGCCCTTATTGCTGGACCCAGACTCCTCGTTGTCGTCGTAGAGAATGATGGCGGCAGCAGCCTCCGACTTGAGAACTTCTCGAAGGACAGAGCCGGCAGGTGTTGCACTCTCTTTATGTTCGTAGCCGCGGCACAGTTCGAGGAGGACTTGTGGACGGTTGTTGACGACATAAGACAGAGCTAGAGGATCGCTTTTCGGGGATGCCGTAGGCGGGCGGAATCGGAAAACGTAGGAGAAGATGACCTGGGTGTCTTTCCTCGATTCGAAGGGCAGACGCCAAAGGTTCACCGCCAGTAAGTACAACAAGTCTTCCTCAATCAAGCCGGTGACCAGCTGGTATATCTGTTCTGGGCTGCTATCGGACTCTGACTTGAAGTTAACGGCTGACTTCGACAAGGGCTGTATGAGGCAGGCGTACCATGGGTTCCCTGCAAGATAAACTTCATCTGGTTCAGGACTTTCGCGAGCTCTTCGGCCTGGATTGGAAATGGACGTTAGAGATCAAGCAAGTGCTAGCTAGAGCTGGAGGGTGTAACCAACCTTGGCGGCGCCATTTGGCCCTTCGAGTTTCGTTACGTGGTCTCTGGCTTGTTTGGGTAGGTCAACGGCAGGCCTTGTCCGAGCCCGGCCGAAGAGGAACGACATGGCGAAGGTGGTGGGCTAGGCCAAGAAACGATTTCCTGGGGACCGCCGGACGGCTCGCTGGTGAGGCCACAAATAGCTATGGTTCCCGATCTTGTGTATAAGGAATGGGCAGGTAGTAGCTAATCGCTACGACAGGCAGCTCCTGAACCGGGCTCGTTGGCAACAATCGGTAGCTGATATCGAAGGGGTGGTGGGCTGAGATTCGAGCCGTTCGATGTGGGACAGCCTAGGCGGGCTCCGTCGACGAAGGTATTTGTTTTGCGGCGATGGTCTACCGGGGACAAGATGGAAAGGCACGATTCGAATGAGGGGAGGCAGAGAGGAGGCAGAGAGGAGGAAAGAGGAAAGTCTCAGATTGGTCGAAAGAGAGGAGACAGGCCGATGGGCGTAGTGTTGGGCCGAGTCCGGGTCGGGGTGTTGTTTACGTTAATACACGGCGGACGACGATCCCGCCGAGAAACACTGAGGATTGGAAGCGTTGCTCTTGTGATGAAAGTGGTTGCTTGGGGACGTCAAATTGGCCTGCACCTTCTACTGAGACCGCACGTTGCCTCGCCTCCTAGGCTTGGGTGACACTCCTTGGATCAGGTACCCAGGGCACCTTGGGGCTGGCCTTGTAGCATGCCTGTTTGGAAGACCTGGGGAGGTACCTTCGTAATGTCTGTGAGGTGAGGTCCAGGCGGTGACCTCGGGACTGAGTTGCCCTGGGGGAAGAACCCAACGAATGGGCCACCACAGTAAAGTGCTGGTTCGGAGTGGTGCGAGAACAACGGACCTGGGACCTACCACCTCAAGTTCCGTGCCAACGTAGTCGTTTAAGTTGTGTGCGTGTGTGCGTACCTTAGACACCTAGGCACCTGGGAGCGTTTTTGCTCTCCACCTGGTACTTTGGGTTCCTTCACTGTATCTCCTCCCGAAGTGCCCCTGACTCCGTATACGGAGTACCTACCTTATTCCCTGTAGGAGCACCAAGAATACCCGGGCACTGGGGTTCCTACGGATGTCGCCAGTACTCACCCACCAACCCCTCACCTACCATGCTGAGATGACTAAGGAAGGTAAACTGAGTGCCGGTCGTCTGAGATGACTTGGTCGATTGCCCCGCGCTCGATAAGTCAATCGAGAAAAAATTACCCCACTGACTCACCTCACGCACTGAACCCCTCCAAATACCCCCAAGTCACCCACGTCCTCTCAGATCCATATCCTCAGTACCTTGGGTTTTGACTCACATGACCCATTGACGCTTCTTCGTGATCTTTCTAAGAGCTCTTCGTTTTTAGAGGGCTTGGCTTCGTTGATCTCCAGAAGCTACGCAGCTCCCGCCTACCTTCCTCAACGAAACCCTGCCTACCAAATTCACTACTGTTTTTGGTGTGACAATATTCGGTTCGGCAGAGCCGCAAACCGCAACCAGGCTACGTTCCCTCACGCGGTTCTTGACTTCAACTTTGTCGCCTTTCGAGCAACATCATGTCTATTGACTTCCCCAAGGAGGAGGAGGCTGTCCTCCAGAGATGGCGTGAGATCAAGGCATTTGAGCGTCAGGTAAGTCTGATCTCTTTTCGCTCCAGAGACAACAGTCGCACTCTCTGTTTACGTCGAGGCCATTTCGTGTTTTTTTTGCTCCCGTACTGACAATCATCGCGTATGCAGCTAGAGTTAACAAAGGGCAAACCCCTTTACACCTTTTATGACGGGCCTCCTTTCGCCACTGGTCTTCCTCACTATGGCCACTTGCTGGCCTCCACCATCAAGGACATTATCCCGAGATATTGGTCCATGAAGGGCTTTCACGTTGAAAGACGCTTCGGGTGGGACACCCATGGACTACCTATCGAGCACGAGATTGACAAGAAGTTGGGCATTTCTGGCAAGGCTGCTGTCATGCAGTTGGGATTGAAGAACTACAATGCCGAATGTCGATCTATTGTCATGCGCTACAGCGGGGAGTGGCGCCATACCGTTGAGAGACTCGGCCGTTGGATCGACTTCGACAACGACTACAAGGTAAGATCGCGTACCATGTATCCTAGACTACTGAGATTGACTAACGCCCGTTCTCCGAAGACCATGGACCCTACCTTCATGGAGTCTGAATGGTGGGTTTTCAAGCAGCTATTCGACAAAGGCGCTGTCTATCAGGGCCATCGCGTCATGCCTTACTCAACAGCCCTGACCACAGCATTGAGCAACTTTGAGGCCAATCAAAACTATCAGGATGTCAGCGACCCTGCCATCGTCATCTCATTTCCCCTGATCGAAGACCCCGAGACTCACCTGCTGGCGTGGACGACGACGCCGTGGACCTTGCCTTCGCATCTCGGACTGGCTACGCACCCTGATCTCGAATACATCAAGATTCTTGACGAGAAGTCAGGCAAGAAATACATTCTGCTCGAGAAACTTCTTGGTACACTGTACAAGGACGTGAAGAAGGCCAAATTCAAGATCCTTGAGAAGATCAGCGGCAAGGCCATGCTCGGCTGGAAGTACGAGCCCCCCTTCAACTACTTCTATGATGAATACAAGGACGTTGCCTTCAGGGTACTGAACGCTACCTACATTACTGATGACAGTGGTACTGGCATTGTTCACCAGGCACCTGCTTTCGGTGAGGACGATTACAACGTCGCCGTTGCAGCTGGCATTGTCACCGAGAACAGGGCGCCTCCCGACCCTATTGACGACAGTGGTCACTTCACCAGCCGCGTCTCTGATTTCGCCGGCATGCACGTCAAGGAGGCCGACAAGCATATCATCAAACACCTGAAGGGTGCCGGAAAGATTGTGGTCGACTCCACGCTCAAGCACTCATACCCCATGTGCTACCGTTCTGACACTCCTCTCATTTACCGCGCAGTACCCTCGTGGTTCGTCCGCATCCCCGAGATTATCCCTCAGATGCTGGAGAACATCAAAGGCTCTCACTGGGTGCCTTCTTTTGTCAAGGAGAGGCGGTTTGCCAGCTGGATCGAGAACGCCCGTGACTGGAACGTCTCACGAAACCGTTACTGGGGTACTCCCATTCCACTTTGGGTCAGCGATGACTTGGAAGAGCGAGTGTGTGTCGGCAGCGTGCAGGAGTTGCGTGAGCTGAGTGGCTACACTGGAGACCTGTCTGACCTACACCGAGACAGCATCGACCATATCACGATTCCTAGCAAAATGGGCAAGGGAACTTTGAGACGCATTGAGGAAGTGTTCGATTGTTGGTTCGAATCTGGCAGTATGCCATACGCCAGTCAGCACTACCCCTTCGAGAACGTTGAAAAGTTCGAGAAGTCGTTCCCTGGTGACTTCATTGCCGAAGGCTTGGATCAGACCAGAGGGTGGTTCTATACCCTACTTGTCCTGGGCACGCATCTTTTCGGCAAGATTCCATTCCAGAACTGTGTTGTCAATGGCATAGTCTTGGCCGAGGACGGAAAGAAGATGTCGAAGCGTCTCAAGAACTACCCAGTTCCTGATTTGGTCATGGACAAATACGGTTCCGATGCTCTCCGTCTCTATCTCATCAACTCGCCAGTTGTGCGTGCTGAACCATTGAGATTCAAGGAGTCTGGTGTCAAGGAGGTTGTTCAAAAGGTCCTACTACCTCTCTGGAACAGCTACAAATTCTTCGAAGGCCAAGTGACGCTGCTCAAGAAGGTCGAGGGCATCGATTACACTTGGAGTCCAAAGGCCCTGTCGAACAACGAGAACGTGATGGATCGGTGGATCTTAGCTAGCTGCCAGAGCTTGCTGCAATTCGTCAACCAGGAGATGAGTGGTACGTTGAGATTCTTACACCTTTGTCCACGAACCTCGCTAACATGCCTTTTCTACTAGCCTATCGACTTTATACTGTTGTGCCGCGTCTGCTCGGGCTCATTGAAAACACGACGAACTGGTACATCAAGCTCAACCGAAGACGTCTCAAGGGTGAGAATGGAGTCGAGGACACCCAACATGCGCTCAACACCCTATTCGAGGTCATCTTCACGCTATGCCGCGGCCTTGCTCCTTTCACTCCCTTCATCACCGACACAATTTACCAAAAGCTCCGCCCCTTCATTCCTAAGGAGGCTGAGGCAGAAGACGCGCGCAGTGTCCACTTTTTGCCGTTCCCCGAGGTGCGCCAGGAGTTGTTCGACGAGGTTGTCGAGCGCAGAGTCGCTAGAATGCAGAGGGTCATTGATCTGGTCAGAGTGTCTCGCGAGAGAAGAGCAGTCGGCCTCAAGACTCCGTTGAAGACGCTCGTTGTCATTCATCGCGATCCTCAATATCTCCAAGATCTCGAGTCTCTCTCATCTTACATCAAGGAGGAGATGAATGTAAGAGATCTAGTTCTCACATCTGACGAGGCCAAGTACAACGTCCAGTATAGCGTTACTGCCGACTGGCCCGTGCTAGGTAAGAAGCTCAAGAAGGACATGGCCCGAGTCAAGAAGGCGCTCCCAACACTCGGCAGCGACGCTGTTAAGGAGTACTCGGAGAAGAAGGTGATTCTCGTCGATGGAATTAAGTTGGAGGAAGGTGATCTCGTTGTGAGACGAGGTTTGAAGGAAGACGAGTCCTCGAAGAATCTGGAGACGAACTCGGACAATGACGTGCTCACCATTTTGGACGCTGAGCTTCACGTGGAACTGGCCCACGAGGGTCTCGCAAGAGAGATCATTAATCGCGTACAGCGTCTCAGAAAGAAGGCCAAGCTGCAGCCGACGGATGACATCAAGATGGAATACAAGGTTATCAGCGACCCTGACAATATTGGCCTCGAAGAGGTGTTTGTCTCGCAGACCAGAGTCATTGAGAAGGCGCTCCGCAGACCGGTGGATAAGCACGAAGTCACTACGGTGGAAGGAGAGGTACCGAACGAAAAGCAGAAGGGAATCATTGCGGAAGAGGAGCAAGAAGTGCAGCATGCGACATTCTTACTCCGCCTGCTCGAGCTTTAGATGTGAGATATGCAGTGAGTACAACCTTACGGTAGCTTAGATCACTGGAACATGAGTAGTTGAAAATGATGAAGGCTTAAGAGGCCCAAAGAAAAGACTGAGTTGACCGCAACAACGTTCGAAGTTTCAGAGACTGGTCTATTGTGCTTCTACCATCATTATCTTGCTTTGCGGGCAGCAATCTTTTGTGATTGAATGATCCAGTGTTAGCGACATGGTAAACTCGGGAGAGACAGAGGTGGAAAGGGGCATGGTGGTGAGAAATACAAGATAGCAATCCTTCAGTCTGAGAAACTCCTTCAAACATTTGTCCTTGTGGACAGAGTTGTAGTCGGCAACGATGCACTTGCCGTACATGGAGGTCTACATCTTGGTCAGTACGTGTTCGAACCGAAAGGTGGGTAGCTATGGGTGGACCAGGAGCCACGACAGGAGGACTGACCTCTGTTGAACATTGGCCGACTGCGGCTGCAAACTTCTGGATGGGCCGTGTGCGAACCATGGTAGCGGCTTGAGATGAACCTCGGGTAGAAGGGAGTAGAAGCAGAGTGCGAGATATGATTGTCGCGCAATTGATGGAGTTTCGTCGTCACAACACGAGGGTACGGGTGGCTAAATCTGCCTTACCTTGGAACGCATCAAAGACGTCGCCGAGATCTTGCCTTTAGGGTAAGGTGAGAGGTACATAGGCAACGGGTGTATTAGGTACCTACAGTAAGCCTAGGAATCGCAGTGCCTTACCTCAGTTGCCTCCTTTGGAGCAATGCGACTATCTTAGTGTAATTGGATGAGCCCGTATTGAATTAGAAGTATATGTAGCCAAGTCTAAGACTCGGTTATATATATGATTTCCTTTTAGCTACCTCGAGGGACCTACAAAAGGCACCTGAAATACCCTAGGTACACAAGGCAGGCCAGTCAGGTACCTACCTCAAGGTACCTTGGTGTGGCGGGGGACAGCCCGTTGCAACACAGGGCACAAGCTCCAGAGAGGCTCTAGGTATCTATACAGTATGTAGGCTTTGGTAGCACCCATTTTGAGCAGACTGGCCTATCAGCAATGCGTCGCGACACCAGGATCAACTGGATTGCAGCCCAGCCAACAGCAACGTCCCCACAGCGGCTACCTTGGTGCTCCGCCATAGGACGCGAAATAAACAGACGAGAAGAAAGAAAAGAATAGGAAGAGAAAATAAAGACGGGGTTGGGAGCGGCTATGGATTGACCACCTGCTGATACCTGCAAACATATCTGTGTGTCTGTCTGGACAAGGCCGCTGCAACTGGAGAGAAGCAGCTAACTCATCACAATATACTTGACCTGCCCATTGTGGCATCCGGCCTTGTTCCCGTCAACCTCGCTTTTGGACATCATCTATCGTCGCCCTTCGCTAGCCAATTGCGACCTCGTTAGCCTCCCACGCGCCTAACCCGCGGTGCGCGGTGGACATGGCAGCGCCGCGACCAGCTTATCGCCATCATTCCGATTTGCGACTCTTGCGACGCGACTCAACACCCGTTACATGAGCAATCGTCGCTGCAAAACGTGAAGCTCCTTAAGCCTCTTGCCATATCAGCTGCCAGCAGTACATTTTGTCGCGGTCAAATGTATTCAGCATCCTTCCCCGACTATACACCATCACCGAATTCAAATCTGGCTCCTTAGCATTACCAAGGCAAGTTGCAATCGTCCTCGGCTACCGTGACTACCACCATCATCAATACTACTACCACCAACACCGCCGCAAACTCTTCTACGGCCATTCTATTATGCTCCCAGCCTGGCGCCAGTTCACATGCCGTCGCTGCCGCATCGCCCAGTGCTGGCCCCCCGTGACGGCATATCTAGCTTTGTGTCTGTCCAAAGCTCGGATTCCTATTACAGCGATCATGGTAAGTACAGCTCAAAGTGCACTTTCACGGCATCATTACCTACACCCACCATGCTTTCAACTGCAAAGCGCACTCCGTCTGATAACTACTCCCAGAAATCGCCATCCTACACCGTGTCGTCACGGCAGCCCAGGAGAATCTCGAACTCCTTCCCGAGGGCGAGCGATTGGCAACAAACGCCTTATTCCAGGCTTATGATGCCGTGCTCCCACTCTTCGGCATCGACCCGGAGGAAGAAAACCATATCTCGCGCCTCGTATTCCGCGTTGGCGGTGAACGCGGCGAAGGGTCACTCCAGGAGAAACTTGACGCCGTTTTGTCAAGGATGGGCATCGGCCTTGAGTTCGGAAGCGAAGGGTCCAGGGCATTATCAAACAACGGCGACGACGACAACGAAGATGAAGACGGAGCCGGAGCCGGATATGTGGAGGCTGCTACGCCGCAGCCTGCGCTTACAAACACCGATCGAGACTCTATCACGTCCGGAGACGAGTCCTCTAAAGAGGTCGAGCTTGCACCCCGAGAACCATACGCGACTCTGCTATCTTCGCAGGCGCAAGCATCACATCACTTGGGCTATGCTGCATCTCCCCCAAGGCTGACGCGCGTTGGCTTGGTATCGAATCACTTGGATCTGAAGTCTATCAACCATAATAAACCGGCACCCCAAAGCTATACCCCCTCGACGGCTGGAAACACAGAACAAAGTCGTCAAAGCCGGCATTCAGGATCTGGCACCAGTGTGCAACGTGGCGCCAGCGACACCACAGTTCAGCCCGTTGAGGCGCCTTATATCCACCCCGCAAATGAGAACGAGACGGCCGCTCTACCAATACGGACAAAGCCCATAAGAACGGTGAATTGGCTGCTTCCGCCTGATACCACCAGCATCAGCGCCGGCACCGGCGTCGGTGCTACTGCCTCAGAACCAGTTCGAAATGGACCGCGGGCTTCTGAGGTCATGGAAGACCATGTTGTGCATGATACTGAGACACGGGGTTCTCGTGAACATGAGCTCAGTACTCAAAAGCCTTCAGTACACGCGCCTCCTGTACATGAATCTACGGTCCAGGAGATTGCCACTCATCAAGCAACTAAAAGGAAGCAACCTGTCGAAGAACCCCCTGCAGGCGGGATCGAGGGTGATGAAGCAAAGCCAGTGATTGACGATGAAATCAACGGAGGGCCTGATGACGAAGCAAGATATGCGGTACTGGAGTGGAAAACGACCAAAGTAAAGGGGTACTTACTGCTCCTAAGAGGATTGTCACACTGGAAACAACACGCTCTTGACAAGCTCGAACGAATGGCCGTAGCAAGGAGGCATATTTTGCGGATGCGTCACTTCGACCCGTGGGAGCTGGTCACGGCCGAAACTAGGATCCGGGGTCGTCGTGTGTTCACTTCTCGTCTTATGGCCTCATGGCTCAGGCGCGCCGGTGAAGACTTGGACACAGAAGATGCAAGCTTAGCTCATGCCCAACGGAATATGGCCCAGAATGCCCTCAGACAATGGTCAACCTCCTGCCTAAGTCCAATGGAACCTCGTTTTCCGCCGCGCACTGTGTCCATTCATCTGCAACAATGGCATTCGGCTTGCTCAAGTTTACAGGGGCTTAGGTCGCACATGGAGAATCTGTACGAAGAACATGGAAGGTTTCGGGTCTTGAGGACATGGTCCCACCAAGCAGCGTCTCATCTGAGAGACGTTGCTGCATTTCGCAGACACCATATCGTTCAGGGCCCTTTACACCAGTGGCATCTTGACTCAAGGGTAGAGGTCTTCAAGTACAAGCTGGAAATCAAGCTCGTTCGCAGCTGCTTATCGAGGTGGCAAAGCGCGTGCATGGCCCCACCGATATTCGGCCAAATCAACGCCCTCAGCCGCGGGATTGCTGTGGATTCTGTGTCCGGCATGGCCTTGCCTAGACCGCGGCGAGGCGTGACATCCCTCATGGCCATATCAGATCGTCTGCTGAAGACCAAAGTTCTTTGCAATTGGCAACGACAAGCTTCAGTAGTCGCCAAGACGAGCACGAGAACGCGTCGGTTTGCGTCGCATCGAGGGGCACATAAGGCATTGGAAATGTGGCATATCGACGTCGATGAAAAAAGAAACCTCCAGAAGTGGGTGCAGCGCGGTTGTTTCTACATTAGTGTCACGCATGCACTCAAGACATGGCGATCTAGATCAGCTTGGAGGTCAGGGACTCGAAAGTCCTATGCCTGGTGCAGACAGCACGTCAAAGCTACCTTCACCAAAGGTTATCTTGATTTGTGGAAGACAGCTACTCGTGCTCACGTGAACTTGGGCTGGAAAACGGATCAGCACCACATTGTAGTGGAACATGGTCGTCTCATTCATATGCTGAAATTGTGGCGAGAAGAGAGCAGTCGCGACGGGGGAACGAGTAAGCTTTTGACTGCTGCATGGGTGGACGAATGGAATGGAATGTCCCAAGATCTCGCCGTCAAAGAGGACCGCGTCAAACAGGCTTGGTCGGTGAACCTGAAGTCACGTTGGTGGAGTCAGTGGCAATCATCTTTGCTGCAATTGAAAAGCCGAGAATACGTGGCACTAGATGTTAAGGAAAGGAACAGCAAGAAGGCTGTACGACGACTACTGCTGCATTGGAAGGGAGAAAGGAATCTAAGCACATCTTACCAGTCAGCAACACTGAGAGCTAGTCTCGGCAGCTCAAGAAGAGGAGCTGGCTTCGTGGCCAGTCGCACCTCACTGCCACTCTCGAGAGCAGTTCACGAACGGCACAGCGGACCAAGTTTTCGCGGTTCCAGGATACAAGAAGTGGAGCCAACGGCTGACGACGATGATCACGACGGAACCGGGTCTGGACCAGATACTGATGGAGTTGTGGCGAATACGCCGACCCGGTGGACGGGTATGGCGTCTTCTGTGAGGCTTCCGTCCATGACACCTTTTGCTCCCCTTCCAACGCCATTTGAACGAGAGCTCCGAGAACGATACAACCGAAGCGTACCTACAGCTGCGACTGGCCAGATGAGCAGCCTTTCCTTCGCACAGGCGCAAAGGCTCTCTGTGGCCGGCACACGGCGAGCAGCCAGGGAGAATACAGCGGATATTGGCAGAGGTGGTTGATGAGACATGGGCGGAGACCCTTGATGAGAACAGGCGAAATGCTATGGTCATGTGGATATCATTCATGTGTTTGGAAACCTTTACCCAGTATACCCAGACGAGGCAGTTTTGTATCACAAACGAAGACTTTCGGCATGGGCTAGAAATCAGTGTTTGTTTTCCTAGTACCTTTGTGGGACAAATGCGCAACATCGGCCCAAGGTAAGATGCGATATTCAGTCAGGCAGGCCGCAGGCTCACATGCAGGCACCTTGCTACCTACCTACATGATAATACCTCAAGGAGTACGGGTACAGATGCAAAGGGACCAACTGGGTGACAAAACAAGATGCCGGTCAATGCCAAAGTGGCCTCCTTCTATAACACGTGCCCATGAATGCATATCCGCGCCCTTACAAACGTATCTTCTAAAGGGATGTTTAAAACAAACCAAAATAACAAGCGGTGGTAGTAGTATAAAAAAAGATGGAGAGAGCTGAGGTACCGGACTGAGCGGCAAACCATCATGTCCGGGTCTTTGTCACCAAGTTGGGGACATAAGGTACCGACCGACCCCACACCCCTGGGTTGACCATCCACTGCAGTGCGCAATGCGCATATCTACGGTATTAGTACGGATACGTTACCCTCGTGTGGCTTGGGAACCTTGCCATGACATGGTCCAAGTTTAAGCTCCTCACAACACTTGCATTGACCGAACTCGGTCTATGACAGAGCTCAATTATCACCCCAAACCAGACGAGGAGCCTCTGGGAAGACCTACCACGTCTCAGACTTTGACTGAAGCCCAACCCGCAATACTTGACAACTATCGACCAAGCAGACCCGGCATCACGTCCGCCTAAGCAATGCTGCTGTGGCTTTCTTGCTAGTAGGATGAGAGCAGTCCTCCCAGGTAGGCCAAGGTCTGGGCTTCAAGCTCTCGCGACGGGCTTTTGGGACTCGAGGCACTTCAATGTGAGCCACTCGATCATGCTTTGATGACCTTCTATCATTACCGCTACCATAGTGCTAACTTCTGGTCGCCCCCAGGTCTACATAACCGGCAGCGCGTTTACGATCCTTGGCGATGCCGACACAATCATTCAGACAATATACGACGACGATCCAAGCCATCTGCAGGCCGCAGCCTTCGATGAATCCTCGGGCAAGATTGCGACTTGCACCGAATCCGTCATTAGAGTCTATAGACCTTTTGGCCAGTCCGAAAATGCGCTAAAGGTGAGTTCGCCCTCCTTACCCAAACGACGTAGTCTTTGCCCTCGGGTTCCATCTTCCATTCCGTCACCCCTTCCGCACCTGTCGCCTGTACTGCCTTGCGAGCAAACGCTGACGACACTCCTGCGTATCAGTGGGGTCTACAATCATCGTGCCCAATTCATGACTACCAACATGCCACCAAGGGGATCTCTCTAAGCTGGGGCGGCAACGAGGAACTCCTGGTTGCCCATTCCGCCTTATACTTGTACTCAACCGCCGACGAGCCGGAACTGTTATGGACTAAACACCTTCCGAATTCTGTGAAACTAGCAGAGATATCATACGATTCGGCATACATAGCATGCGTAGGCGCGCATGATTGTCTCGTCAAAGTCTGGCGCCGCTTGACATATGGTGCTGAAGATGTGCGCTTCGACCTGACCTACTTACGCCACCCAGACCTAGTCACGAGCCTACGTTGGCGAAAACCGCTACATACCGATCAAACTGTAGAGAACGTTCTCTTTACAACATGCGCCGATAATGTTGTCCGAGTATGGACTGGCACTGATACGCATGCCCTTCGACACATGAACCTTTGGGGGTCCGTCGACTTGGCTTCGTCCTTTCGAGACCTTGGACTTGGTTCCGCATACCCTACAGCGCCGCTGGTCACTTTCGTTATCGATGGAAGAGAGGTGTCTGCTGCTACAGAGCTGGCCGTTCAGCGGTGTTCCGTGAAGGATATACCGCGCGATGCTGCTCTCGAACGCCTCATTTCTCTGGCCAATAACAGCGCTGAGCTATGTGTTGCCTCTGACGCTATTGGAAACATGATGGTATTTGCTTTTGAGGACGTGGGCTCCAAGGCGAGAAAGTCCCACGATGCCATCAGAGTGACAGGCTTCAAGTCACACACTCTTGATTTCAGGTCTGATCAGTACGTCAGCATACAAAGCTATTGCGACCGAGCCACTGGGCGACTACATGTGCTTATTCATGACTTTGACGGCCAGATCCAAGTATACGACGCCGACTTAGCAGAGTTTCTAAGCGGAAGGAACAAGTCGAGCCGTCTTGCTCGGCGCTGTATCTGGGCCGGCCATTCATCGCCTATCCAAAAAATGGTTCGCAATTTCAGCGGTCGCGCTGTTGTTTCTAGAACCGAGGAAGGCGAAAGCATTGTCTGGACGCATTCCGAAACCAGTCAGACCAGCTTGTCGCGCCAGAGTGTCATCCAGGGAAACGCTCATATTCATCGGATATGTGTTTTGCGCAAAGGCCGTTTTGTCATATTCCTAGAGCACGGGAAAATATCGCTATGGGACTGCCGGCATCAGAAAGCCATATTGCTCGCGAGTCAGTCGTACGACATCTCAGGAAAGCCCTTGTGCTTATTGATTCTGCCTCGACATCGAGTTGAGGAGTATGCCGTTGCTCACATTGCAACTGTTACATCCGAAGAGGAAGGGCTTGTTTGGGAAGTTAATTTACCTCGATACTCCAGTCAAGGTGCCAATGCATATGCCAATGGCCAAGAGGAGACTTCGATCAGCGAGTTTTGCAGATTCAAACTGAAAGACGCCGAGGGGATCGCCTATATGCTCCCTGTCGACCCAGCAGGATCTACGCCCGCCACATCTGGCTTTCTCGATGTATTTGCCAGAGACATTGCAGTGTCGTACACTCACGCAGGACGGGTAGACTTTTGGACAGCGAAAGTCGGCAATACGGGGAAAAGCGTCGGATGGCTCTCAACCTCCTCAGCAGAGACAGGCCTTGTTGAACCGGCTCTCGTCAGTGGCAGTACTCTGAAGAAGGCTGCAATCGTGGATTCCACAAGATCTCAGCTGTTTATTTGGGACATCGGTGGTGCTCGACTTGAGTTTACACGGGACTATGGAAGACACAATACGATACAAGACCTCGACTGGACTTCGACGCCTGATTCACAATCTATCCTCGCCGTTGGCTTCCAGGCGAAAGTAGTTCTGCTCAGCCAGATGCGGTTTGACTACTTGAATAAGGGACCGGCCTGGGCCGCAGTCCGGGAGATCAGCATTCGCGAATTCACTCCTCACCCAATAGGAGATTCAACCTGGCTAGGCGATGGACATCTCGTCATCGGGTCAGGTAATCAGATGTTCGTTCACGGGAGGGAGTACGACCTCTCCGGCTCCTTGATCAACAGCCTGCAACTACCGCACAGGAAGAACGGCGTCTGGGACCTTTTTGACGCTGTTCAGAGGTTTAATGGCCCTTTGCCGGTTTTCCACCCTCAGTTCCTGAGCCAATGTATCCTTGCAGGGAAGAGCACTATAGTCCGAACGATTCTGATGTCACTGCACAAGACTCTCAAGTTCCTCATTGCAGGTGAGACTATCGATGACTACCTGGGACTCGAACCAGCGGTTTTCTACTCACCCGGGGTAAGGCATTTGGTTATTACGTTAACCGTCACTTGAACCAAAGGTGGAGCAGAGGCTAACTCGGTCACCAGGCCTCACCGACGCAAGCATCAGAGCCCCAAGTAGGGTCTCACTTCAGCCTACAAGTATCTGCTGACGAAACAGACGACTCAGAAGAGCCTTTCAGCGAAGACACCGCACTTGCCATCAATGGTCGTCTTACCGAAGTTGGCCTCCAACAGCTATCGGGCCATGAGCAAATACAGCTGGCTGATATCGTTGAATGCGTGGGGATCGTCGAGAAACAGCGCAGATCCCTAGACGAGAATGGTGCGCGTTTTATGCTCTTTTTCCGCCAACATGGGCTTCGCAAGGGCCGGACAAGTGAGATTCAGATGTCCTGGCGAGAGATCAACTGGGCCTACCACTCGACCAGCCAGGATATCCTCACTGATTTCGTCTCCAAACAATGCCACGGTGCACTACGCTGGGCGGATGCGCGGGAGAGCGGCATGTTTATGTGGCTCACCGATCGGAACGCCTTGGTACGCAGGCCCTTTTTGCACCGCCGAGCAGTCCAGGTCAGCTAACGATAAACGTAGCTTGCTCAATTTGAGGTTGTTGCAAGGAACGAATACACCAAGAGCGAGATGAAAAATCCAGTCGACTGTAGCATCTATTACCTGGCTCTCAAGAAAAAGACAGTCCTCCAGGGACTGTGGCGAATGGCTCACTGGAATAGAGAGCAGGGGGCAACGCAGAAGTTGCTGTCTAACAACTTTGAAGACCCGAAATGGAGGACAACGGCGCTGAAAAATGCTTACGCACTGCTAAGCAAGCGACGTTTTGGTGAGTCGTGAAGTGTAACGAGAAATTTCGAGGGCTGACATACGGGCACACAGAGTATGCCGCAGCATTTTTCTTACTTGCAGACCACCTGCAAGATGCTGTCAATGTCTGTTTGAATCAACTTAAGGACCTTCAGCTCGCAGTAGCTATCGCGCGTGTCTACGAGGGAGACCGAGGTCTAGTATTGAAAAGGCTCCTAGAAGAAGAGGTACTAGCTGTGGCTGCCAAGGAGGGCAACCGCTGGCTCGCATCCTGGGCCTTCTGGATGCTGAATCGTAAGGATATGGCGGTCCGGGCCCTGATTGTAAGTTCTGCTGCTTGGCTCTCAGATGATATGCCTTTTTTTTTTTTTGCCAGTACCTAACGTATCCTTGGTGTTATAGTCACCGGTTTACACCCTGGTCGAGACGCCGTGCTCTCCAAACATGCAGTCGAAATTGTTCCTCACGGACGATCCGGCGTTAGTCGTACTGTACTCACAGCTGCGGCAGAAAACACTCCAGACCCTTCGCGGAGCCTCAAAGGTTACACCGCGCGTCGAATGGGAGTTCGTCCTCCATAGTGCCAAGCTTTACGACCGCATGGGTTGCGACCTTCTCGGCCTAGACTTAGGTAACTAATTTTCCCGCGACGGTATGCGCACGATTCAATGGATCTGACATGACAATAGTACGCAACTGGGAGTTTCTGAGACCAGCCCCGCCTATTACGAATGGATTGGGCGGTGAGGTCAACTCGCTGAAGCTACTGCGCCGACGCAGCTCGCTCGTAGTTGCAGATCTGCCCGTGTCAAAGCTTCATTCCGAGATGATATCAAGCGGACAGGGAAGACAGTCAACTCCAACGGTTTTTCAGGAACCGGACTCAAGCTCGCTGCTTGATAGTTTCGGGTTCTAATTAGAGGAGCACAAAAGAAACCGCTTCCACTTCAATGCAATAGGACATGATGTACGATATGCAGCTATTATCTCGTAAAATATGAATGTATGCGGGGGGAGATGATGTTTTCAAGACTTTCAAGGTGATGTGATCACTCACAGATTGGGGATCAGAACTCAGCGACGGCCACATGAGTAGAGGGGCTTGTCGCTTACTAAGCAGAGTCACTATTTCTCCAGTCCCGTCTGAGCACGTCATCCGCAATTGTTGCCGAACTCCGTCCGGACCAGCACCGGGACTGGCCTAGTGGTCTTTGTTGGCTGGTTATTTGATGTTCCATTGATTAGGTACCTTAGGTACTCCGTACAAAGGCGAGTCGCGCAGCCCCCGATCCAATGTTCATTGGAACATTGTCATTACGCAGTAGTTGGTAAGGCAGTCCTTCATCGTGCAGGGGGGTCCAGAAGATAACGATTCAATTACGGATCCCGTATCTCGACTTCATGCATGCAGCGGTGAGGGGAACGTCGCCTTTTATGTCCATACGCTTGTTGTCTTATGTAATTGATCACCAGCCTCTATGTTGTTTCATTGCGCACGAAGTTCCCTCTCAACTTTTGTTTGAGCGAAAGGAAGCTGGAACAACAAACCAACGCCACCTCAACTCACCCTCGCCCTGCAGCTCTAGTTCTCCACAGGCACTCTCATGCACACGTCCGCTGGACGAGTAACGACATAAATGCCAGGTTGACCAGCACGCCCTTGACGCGTATAGTAGCAAGATTGTAAATCGCCTTCGAATCCCTCGCTTCTAGACATTCTAATCGACATTCTCACATTACGATACTGCCCAGTCAGAGTGTACGGCATTGATCATGGCGCCTGATCGGGGATACCGCGACGATGCCGATGGCGACGTTCACAATACTGTCAGCAGCAGTAGCCACACCCCACTTCCTTATGCCTCTCACCCTGAGAATGCTCCCGAGCGAGGGCCTGTCATCCACGGCCGCAGCTTCACATTTCGTGGTGTTGCAGTTGGCCTGCTGGTCGGCTTGGTCATTTGCTTCTCCAATATGTATTTTGGATTGCAGACGGGTTGGGTGAGCACCATGACTATGCCGGCTAGCCTGATGGGTTTCGGCATATTCAAGGTCCTGTCTCGGCACCTGCGATTCCCATTCAGTCCTGTAGAGAATGTCCTCGTGCAGACTGTGGCTGGAAGCATGGCCATTATGCCACTTGGCTGCGGATTTGTCGGTGTAGTATGTCCCCCATGCCCCGGGCATTGTTACTTCTCTCCGCAACTTGATGCGATGAACCAGACGAGGTCAATGGCTGACCTGTCACTTTTCCTCCTTTAGATTCCCGCCATGAACTATCTCTTGGCTCCTGAGGAACAGGGGCCTCTCAACATCTCCCTGTGGAAGTTGATCATATGGTCTCTTGGCCTCTGTTACTTTGGTGTTGTCTTTGCTGTCCCACTGTGAGTTGGCTGCAGGAAACTTGCTCATCGACCTTCAGTCTAACCTCCAATGCCAGTCGCCGACAAGTTATCATCCGAGAAAGGCTCCGTTTCCCTAGCGGGTTCAGTACTGCCGTTCTCATCGGGGTCCTTCATGGTCAGACGCGGAAGGCCGGCCCAGACGCCGTATCAGGGGGCTTCGCGAGTCTCGTACCGGATCATGACTCGAAGCCGGATTTGACACTGGAGTCTGACCGTAGCCACAACGTTACAGATCCCGAAAATGCCAATCATGAGAGCCTCGAGAGTCGCTCCCAGGACGATTGGGCCCGAAATGTGAGACTACTTCTCATATGCTTTGGAATATCGGGCTTGTACACTTTGTCTTCCTACTTTTTGCCCGCAATGCGAAGTATCCCTATATTTGGCACCGGTGCCGCAGGCACTTGGCTTTGGACACTGAACCCAAGCCCGGCCTATATTGGCCAGGGCATTATCATGGGCCCTGAGACGACTTTGCACATGCTGCTGGGAGCCGCGATAGGATGGGGGTTTCTCTCTCCGCTAGCCAAGTATCGGGGATGGGCACCCGGTTCCATCGACGACTGGGAGACAGGCAGCAAGGGCTGGATAGTGTGGATCTCCCTGGCAATTATGCTAGCGGATGCCATTGTCAGCCTCAGTTACATTGCTTTCCGGCCCTTGGCCCAGCACGTCGCCAATGAAGGTGTGAAAGGTATGTGGCAGCAAAGTGTGCTAGGTTGGCAGAAGCACTTTGGGGCCAGCCGACATTCCGCCCCAACGTATACTGCTCTGAACACCGATGAGGATGGAGAGGCGACGAGTACCTCCCGGCTTCTGTCTGATGAGGCGCAACCCTCTATGGTCCGCCGTCGGTTTTCGACGTCGAGTGCCAGCGATGGTCGCGCCGACGAAGCAGACGCACCAGAAGACCAACAAATCGACAACAAGCTTGTTGCCGTGGGACTGGTCTTATCCATACTGCTCTGCATCACCACTATACACATTGTCTTCGGCGACCTGGTTCCCCTCTACGCCACGATCGTTGCTGTTCTAATGGCTCTACTGCTCAGCATCATGGGTGTCCGAGCACTCGGTGAGACGGATTTGAACCCCGTATCCGGCATCAGCAAGCTTGCGCAATTGTTCTTCGCACTCATTATTCCCCAGTCACACAAGTCCAGTGTGCTTATCAACTTAGTTGCGGGTGCAGTGGTAAGTGGTCTACTAACCTCCAACTTCGTAGTCAAAGCAATCGCTAACTGAGCTTTCTAGTCCGAGGCCGTATGTCATTCGATGCTACGCTACTAATTTGACTGGAATTGATGCTGACTTGCCGGACTTAGGGGGCTCTTCAAGCGGGTGATTTGATGCAGGATCTCAAGACAGGCCACCTCTTAGGAGCCGCGCCTCGAGCCCAGTTCTGGGGCCAAGTGATTGGAGCAACAGCAGGCGCTGTGGTCAGTGCCTTCGTGTACCAGCTCTACACGGCGTGAGTCACAATGCCAATACCATTGATTTTCCAGAGACTGATCGATATCAGAGTCTATACGATCCCGGGAGATCTCTTCCAGGTCCCAACGGGATACGTATGGATCTTCACAGCCAGGCTAGTGACGGGCAAAGGCTTGCCGCCCATGGCTCGTGAGTGGGCAATGGGCTTCGGTATTATATTTGCCTTGACGACAATTGTGAGGACCATGGTAACTGGCAAGCCTTGGCGTTCCCTTGTGCCGGGAGGCATTGCCGTGGCGGTTGGTAAGTGTGACTTGAAAATATTATCTACCCTAAATCAGAGGTTCGGGCCAAGACTGACCTAGAGATGGTAGGAATGTATAACGTCCCATCATTCACCCTGGCCCGCACTGTTGGCGGCCTTTTGAGCTGGTACTGGGTCTCCAGACGAGGCGAGTCGAGCACGCCATTGATTGTGCTGGCATCAGTGAGTACTGGACGGTGCCCACACGCGAATAGGGATGGTAGCTGACGCAAGCTGTGTTCTAGGGCTTTATACTCGGTGAAGGATTTCTCAGCATCGTCAACCTCATTTTGCAAAGCATTGGTGTTCCTCACTACTAGAAGCGCAGGTGTGAAACGACGTGCGCATGGCTAAGGTATACGAGGTGTCTGAGGCCAAAATGATTGGAATGAGGAACAGGAATAGAGGAGGCCGAGCGAGAGACTGGGGCATTGAAGGAAGTCCTGGATAACAGCAGAGAATGGCACGAGCAACATTTTCCATATCGAGGTGGTCGTCATGGCAAGTAGGAGGCAGACGAATGCACTATTTTTGTATTTCTCTCCAGGGATGTACATGCTTTAGAAATTCAACCCGTGGGTTTTTGTTCTCGTCTGGGTCAACCCCCCCGCCCCCCCCTCCTTCCTTTCTCTCTTTCTCCATTGGGCTAATGAAGTCAATTTGGCGGTTGTGGTGCTGTTATGTGTCGTATTTGATCATCACATTAGACAGTACGATGAGAGGAGGCTGTGGGTGCCAAAATGTTAGGTCAGCCAACGCCTCAATTCCCCTCCTGTCCTGTTACCACTACGCTTCCTATGGCTTGTTTTATCCTTTTGATCTCTTACTTAGGCTGTTGCAGATATATCATGAAGAAGAAATGAAGATGTAGAAGAAGGACAGGATACTAGCGATCATACTGCTGATAGCAGTAATAACGAACATCTAAACGTTGTTCACTTGGGCGGCAGGTCATAATGTGACCCACTTGAGGGGTAATGGAGGGGTAGAGGGGTAATAGGCAGTCACAGAGGGGTAGGAAAGGGCACGCAAAATATTTGACCAAATTTCAATCAAAAGAAGAAATCAGGGAAGAAAGACCTACGACAAAATAAAAGGGTTGGGGGGGGGGGGGGATAAATCGAAAAAGGCGGCGTCTAACAACGTCTCTTCCTACCTACTCACCTACTTTATCAAGGGTAACCTTCCAATCCAATGTAAATATAGGCACCTAGGTAGAGGGTAACTAAGGCACCCATGGACGGAGGTAGTCCACCCAGCTTCATTGGACGGCGAATGCAGTAGGTGCCGGCCGGCGTGCCTGCCGGACCCTTCCACGGTTCCAAATTATTTTATTGGGCCCCAGCACAGTCCCACAAGCTTAGAGAAGGAGGAAAATATCCAACCCTTCACTCAATCTCTCACCCAACTCCAAGGTGACATCAACTTGAGCAAGGCATTGCCACCAAGAATACCCGAAGAAAATAACTCATCGACGAGGAAGCCCGGGGCCTGCACACTTGCACTTGTTTTGTTTGTCAAGGAGCACGAACCATTCAGGTCGATCTGAAGGTGAGAAAGGAAGAGAAGAAGTCCCAGGAGCAAATATCGACTCAGCCTTCCAACATGACCCAAGACGATCTCAAGAACGGTGCTCGCGCCGGTTCCGATGTCTCGTCTGATGAGTCTGACTGGGACGACGCGGAGCCCGAAGAAGAGGAGGCGCAATCCTTCATTTCCTTGCTTGACGATACTGTCTTTCCTGACGTCGATGCCATGCTGCGTCACTGCCGCACAAAGCACAACTTTGACTTCCTCGCCATCCGCCGTCGGCTTGGTCTTGACTTCTTTGGCACCGTCAAGCTTGTCAACTACAGTAAGTCCAGGACCTGATACATAGTGCAGATGCTTCACATCGAGTCAACAATCACCTCCTCCTTAAAGATTGAGGGTTGCTGACCCATACATAGTTCGTCAACATATTCACGATGGCTCTGCTCTGCCCGAGACTATCTCTGTCGACGACATTGCTGACGAGCGCTACATGAAGCCTGTAATTGAAGACGACGCCTTGATCATGGCTCTGACGGAGCTGGATCTTGACGACGAAACGTCAGGGCAGCTTCAGCAAGCGCCACAAGGGGGTGCCTCTCGGGAAGCTCAGCTTGAAGAAGAGTTGGCACAGCTTCAGTCCCAGTTCGCAAAGTACCGCAATGCTGTTGAGCAGACTCTTGACCAGCGCTGGGGAGAAGACACGCCCGTTCCAACCCAGGGCGAGAAGCCTCGTGATCCGGACGATAAGGGTGTTCGGAAGGATGAGTCTCAGTACTACTGGGAATCATATGCCTCTAACGGTAGCCGACGCTCATCCTGAACTTCGGCTGCTTAGTATGCTAACGTGCCTTCCCAGATATCCACGAGACGATGCTGAAGGACAAAGTTAGAACAGACTCTTACCGCGATTTCGTCTACAACAACAAGTCTCTGTTCAAGGACAAGATCGTGCTAGATATTGGCTGTGGTACCGGTACGTCTCGCACCAAAAGCGACTGCCAGCTTTATGACCCTTCATATCTAAACCGTGATTTCTACGACAGGCATTTTGAGCATGTTCTGTGCCAAGGCCGGTGCGAAGCAGGTCTTTGCCGTTGACAAGTCCGATATCATCGACAAGGCCCGCGAGAACGTCTTCAACAACGGCCTCACCGAAAAGGTTACCTGTATCAGAGGCAGGGTCGAGGATATCAGTCTTCCTGTCGATCAAGTTGACATCATCATCAGCGAATGGATGGGCTACTGCCTGCTTTACGAGGCCATGATGAACAGCGTTCTCGTTGCCAGAGACCGTTTCCTGAAGCCCGACGGCCTCATCGCCCCGAGCATCTCCACTATCTGGGTGGCGCCCGTCTCGGATCCAGAGTACATCACCGACTTTGTTACCTTCTGGGATGACGTCTATGGCTTTGACATGAAGTCAATGAAAGAGGGCATCTACGATGAGGCTCGCATTGAGATCATGCCAGAGGACTGCATCTGCGGTACCCCCTCACAGATCTCATACATTGACCTACACACCGTCAAGATCGAGGACCTAGATTTTGAGGCCCAGTGGAAGTCAAAGGTGACCAAGGACATTCCGTCACTTGACGGTTTTTTGACCTGGTTTGACATGTTCTTCACGACTTCTCGAAACGACTCGATCCCGGCAGATCTACCGGTCAAGGCCGGCGAGACCATTGTTACTAGACCTGGCGAGGTGGCCTTCACCACCGGCCCTGCAGGTCCTGACACTCACTGGAAGCAGGGTTTCCTGATGAATAAGTATCTTGAGGGGAATGCTAGTGTCACGGCCGGCACCGAGATTTCTGGGCGCATTGTCTTCAAGGCACCCGAGAATAATCCCCGGGCGCTGACTATCAGCAATACTTGGACAGTACCAGGCCAGGACAACAGGACGCAAATGTGGAAACTCAGATGAATCAGTACCAGCCTCCAACCCCGCGATTTTGAGCCTCATCGCCGACACCCAGGTCACCCTTGAACAAAGGCCAGAGACTGATGCTAAATGTTCAGAGGCTTTATCCTCGAGATGGACTTCTCATCCTGCCTACATAATGTCCTCCCTCTTGCGGCGCGTGCTAGATCGCGGCTAGGTGATTGTCCATATGCCAGCACGTTAATCGCAAGTTCCGCTAGTGTGGTACCATCTTCCATGAGATGTCATGATACTGCAAAGGAGGGCCAGGATGCGCACAAGCAGGCAGAGGCAAACAAGCTAGGTGGATGCTTAGTTAAATCTCAACTTGAAAAAAGCTTCAGCCTTGGAGTAGATAGAACTCTCAAGTATCGATGCCCTCTAAGCCACGCGTGTGCATGCAGCTGATCATGATGAAGGATTTACAAGCATTCTGCCAACGAATCATACGTTTGACGTGCTTTTTGTATCATCGCTTTTGGTGTCTTCTTTGTCGTCGTTGTTATCGTCGTCGTCTTCGTGTCCGTCTTCTTCTTCTTCTTCATCATCCTCCTCCTCCTCGCTGTCTTCATCTTCATCTTCTTCGCCATCAGACACTGCTTCTCCCAGCTCCTTGAGTTTTGCCTTTTGTGCACTACGTTAGTCCGAGAGGCTTGCTCATGTCTTTGCTTCTGACTCACCTTGTACCTGGCTGCCTTCTCCTCTAGGTCGCCAAACACCATGAGCAAATCATCAAGCTCGTTCTGAGTTGCCTTTCTATCCTCCTGAGCCTTCTTGATAGTAACGTCGTGCTGAGAACAACGTCAGAATACATGTATGTCTCTCAATGTCAAGGTTTCGGCAGTAAACTCTCGTACCTGGGTAAACCTCACTTGCGCCTCACGTAGGTTCTTCTCGAGCTGCTCCACACGAGCGTTTGCTTTAGTGGCAAGATTCTCCTGGTCATGCTCCTTCTTCTCAAGCTGCTCCCGAATGGCTTGAATCTCTTGCGCCTTGGTCTTCTTGGCCTGTGAAAGAGTCAGCCTCACATTCAAGCAGTATCGTGGGTACTTAGTCACCTTCATGAGATCAACCTCAAGACGACTTATGGTGGCCTTGAGATCTGCCATGTCCGCCTCCGCCCGGTGGCGAACACGATCGGCGTCCGACTCGGCTGTCTTGCGTACCTGCTCTAGCTGCTTGCGATGCTCCTCGGACTGCGAGGCGGCCTGGGCTTTGGCGGTCTGCCGTGCTTGCTCAGCCTGTTTTTCAAGCTCCCCCTCGAGCGCCCTAACCCGGGAAGCTGTGTTTCTTTGTACTTCCTCCATTTGCCTCTTGTTCTGTTGCTCGAGAGCTGCGACGTGAGTGGCTGCCCTTCGCTGTTCCTCTTCTAATCGCTTGCTGTATTGCTGTTCCAGAGCCGCTTTTTGAGATTCAATATTGCGGTTTGTCTGCTCAATCTGTTTTTTGTGTTCCTCCTGAAGGCTTGTGATTTTACTTTGCAGATTCCTAAATGATTGATTCGTGAGTGACATCACTGGAAACTCATTGTCGAGACTTACCGTAGCTCTGCATCGTGTTGCCTTTGCATTCCTTCGTTGACTTGATTGATTCTGGCCAATTCCACGGCAGTGGTCTCTCGAGTTCGCCGATGATCGGCTTGTTCCTGGCCGAGATGTCGACTGACCGTCTCCAAGTTGACTTGAGCCTCCTGCAAAGCTTGCTGCTTTTCGGCTAATTGGCTTCGCAGTGAGTCCACGAGCTCTCTGGACACCCCTGTCTGGACACCATTCTTGACTACAGAAATTTCCAAGCCGGGATCTCGATCGATGCCACGCAATATTCGGCTATAGTTGTCCTTGAAGAAGTCGATAAATGTCGAGTCAAAGTAAACGTCTGGCAGACTACCCAATCCGGAATTACTAAGATTCTGGGGAATAACCTCAAAATCCCTAACCAGCGGGTCGCTTCTCAACTTAGATAGCTTGTCGATGTATCGTTCGCGGCCCATCCGGGAAATAAGAATGGAATGAAGGTCAGCTCGGGGAATTGGTGAGTCCTTTGTCGAAAACTCATATAGAACGCCCAGCAGCATCGCGCAAAGACCCTGGACAAGGTCGCCAGTTGCGTATGGATGATTCACTGCCTGTATAAGGCTTTGAGTGTTCGCCCCTTCTCCAAGAAAGTCGTTGACCGCATCCAGGTCCTCAAACAGCCAGCAAAGGAGCAGCATAAGGTAGCCAACGACAACCCGGCTATCCTCGTCCCGGTTCAAGCCGGATATCAAATGAGCAGCAATGATCTGGATGCTCGTGACAACTTCCTCTCCGCTTTCAGCATCGCCTTCTGAGACAGCCATGACCAGGTTTTTGGCCTCTGAGTTATCAAAAACCAGGTGCATCATGATTGTGGAGGCAAACCAACTTCGGTAAGGATTAGCGACGGCCGCGTCTGAAGAAGGCCGCAAAAGCACCGTAAGGACATTGGCCGTCTCGTCAGCTCCCATGCCATGTCCCTCAATCGCTCTCCGCAGGAAATGTAAGCGAATGTCTGCATGATTGTAGAAGTAAGCCTTAAGACAATCGCACGCGGCTAAACGTAAATCGAACGCCTCGAGATCCTGAACGCTGAGGGTGAGGTCCAAGAGACCATCAATCACGTAAACCTTGACGACGCCATTGGTTTGTCCTGATCCGGCTGATGAAGGCGATTCGAGAGGAGACGGGACTTCAAGCTGCGCGAATCCTTCTTGGAGGCTCGGGTTGCCCTTAATGATGTCGGCGCAGGTTGCTAGAGCCTGCAGGCACCTTCTTAACATGATAGCACAAAGATCAACGATGGGAGACAACCAACCTCGGCCTTGATTGGAAGCTGGGCTACATGGCTGAAGGCCAGTTGTAGGGCGTGGAACAGCAAGCCATGTTGCCAAAAGGCAAGCTGGTTCTGCGGCGTCCCCACAGCCCCTGCTACTAGAAACAGACGAACGACGGCCAGAAGCGCGTATATGTTCCGGTCACGCTGGGCCTGCGCCCACGCTGCAATCTCTGCTTCCACCCGCTGAGCCTTCTCTGCACCCTCTAGTAAAACAGACAAACGATGGATACCGCCCGATTCGCGGAACAGGGACTGATTTGATGGGTTCCTCCTGAGCAAGTTTGCGACTAGAATCAGGCAGTCCTCCACGACACGATCCCCTTCGGGAAGGGAACCTTCTGCAGAAATGATGCCAAAGAGTCGATCAAAGGCATTCTCAAATGCCACGAGTTTCTGAATATCGGTCGACGAGGGTGTAAGAAAGGTGAGGAGTGTAATAGCTTCGTTTCTGACGGCCTCGCGGCTATCGTCTAGCACAGTGACAAGGCGAGATATTCCCAGAGGGGCAGTGAAAATGCATTCTTCTGTGCGCTCGGTTCGGGCAGAAAGAATGGCAGCTAGCAGCTGGAGAGAGTACAGCCTCGAGTAGAAGTCGGTGGAGTCGAGGAAATCTAGAAGGAGAGTGATGTTCTCCTGGCGCTGTGTGAATTCGTCAGCAAGCCACAGAGCAATCTCCTCCGAGGCCTCCGGACTGTCTTCGTTAGGACTGAAAAGCATGAGCAGGGTCTCGAGGACGACCTTGACAGTGTCGACATCTTCGGCATCTTTGCTCAGGCTGCCTATCAGACTGCGAAGAGCTCCAGAGGCGACAGAGGCAGGGAAGTCCTTTGCGAAGCTGCGCAAGCCGAGTATAGCAGCACGACGATCTTCAAGAAGCGTGGCTGAGCTCAGCCGACCGCTCAGGACAGTGATGGTCTCACCGACCGACTGCTTCGCCGGTGCAGTGGAAATAGAAAACATGCTGTCGTTTTAAGTGCCGGCCATCGGGAGCTAAGACAGACGATGAGGAAGAAAGAGAGAAGTGCAACGTTAGAGACAACAAGCTGTAGACAGATGGGTCATGTAGAAGTAGAACGAAGCATTGGGACAACCAGGTTGGGCTGCTGTTGTGGAGAGCTTTATTTCGTCGCGCGACAAGAAGCCTAGCACTTTCTACATCTACAGGCACGTATGAGGAATGTTTACGAAAGGTGTACTTTGGGAGCTCATTGAATTGATACAAAGATATACTGCTTATATGCAATAATACAATCACATGCTCTCGTCACTGGAATAGCAGAAGACTGCTTAGCGAAGTATCGGGAATACCGAAGCAGCAGAACATCGTGTTACGTATCTAGCCATAACCCTCGGGGGAGCTCGAGTTAGTCAGGAGTCGCGGGTAGTACTGGAACCGAATGCCTAGTACTAAGGTACCTTAGGTGAGGTCACTATATACCTGAGGTATCCACCGTGCGGATGTACCTACGTACCTCGGCGGCAACCGCAAAAGTGATGCTCGCCCAGAAACCTCAGACTGAGAACCTACCTTAGTAATGACCTTGAATTTAAGGTATCACACCCGACCATGACCCTCCCAAAGCCTGTGTTCATTGTTTGCGCAACGGCACCCTGTCCGAATGCATTACAGTACCTTGTCTCTTTCCACGTCGGAGAGAAATTGATGCAGCACAAACCCATAGTAGGCGCGCTTTTGTCTATTGCGCCAGGGAGTCTCGAATTTTCATTCTAATTACTGCACCACATTCGTCTTCCATCTCGATTCCGCGACTCCGAACCATCGCATGCTACAGCATAACAACTTTTCTCTCCCTCACTCGGTTTACGGCCAAGCTCCAGCATCCATGCGTCACAGTCTTCTCAATATAATCTTCTTCTGCGACACGAGAGCTACCTGCTCTCGTCACCCTTTGCGCGACGACCATCGCCCCGAAATCAATCCATAAGCTCTAAACCCGCCTTATTGCAGATACTTCGTGTATCTGAACATTATTCAAGATGGGTATCCCGGCGGCTTTCCGATGGCTGTCAAACAAGTACCCCAAGATCATCTCCCCAGTCATCGAGGAGCAACCCGTCAAGATGGATGATGGATCAGAAATCCCCGTCGACACAACCGGGCCTAATCCGAATGGCGAGGAGCTCGACAACCTGTATCTTGACATGAACGGTATCGTCCATCCATGTTCCCACCCCGAGGATCGCCCCGCCCCCAAGGACGAGGAGGAGATGATGCTTGAAGTTTTCAGGTATACGGATCGTGTTGTCAATATGGTTCGGCCGCGGAAGCTGCTGATGATTGCTGTTGGTTGGTTCTCTCCCCCCTCTCCCCCTCTTCCCATATCATTGATTTCATCCGTCGATACCGTTACTGAACAAGATGATTTTTGCGTAGACGGCGTCGCGCCACGTGCAAAGATGAATCAACAGCGATCTCGTCGCTTCCGGTCTGCGCAGGAAGCCCAGGAGAAGGAAGAGGATAAGCAAGAGCTATTGAAGTTGTTAAAGCAGCAGAATGGTGGCGCAGTACCCGATGACACACTCGAGGGCGTCACCAAGAAGGCTTTTGACTCCAATTCCATTACTCCCGGCACTCCCTTCATGGACATCTTGGCCTCAAGCTTAAGATACTGGTGCGCGTACAAGCTTAATACGGACCCAGCCTGGGCAAAACTCAAGATCATCATCTCCGATGCGACAGTCCCCGGCGAGGGAGAACATAAAATCATGTCATTCGTGAGATCCCAGCGCATCTCTCCCGACTACGACCCGAATACCCGACACGTCATCTATGGCCTCGATGCCGACTTGATCATGCTTGGTCTCGCAACTCACGAGCCTCACTTCCGAGTTCTGCGTGAGGATGTCTTCTTTCAAGATAGCAAAGCCAAGATGTGCAAGCTTTGTGGACAAAAGGGTCACGAGGCTCGCGCTTGTCGTGGGCAGGCCAAGGAGAAGGTCGGCGAATTCGACGAGCAGGAAAAGAGTCCCATTTTGAAGCCCTTCATCTGGCTCCACGTTCCCATTCTGCGGGAGTACTTGGCAGTAGAGCTTAATGTCCCAGGTCTGCCCTTCCGCTTCGACCTAGAGAGGGCCCTTGATGACTGGGTATTTATGTGCTGTTTCGTTGGCAACGACTTTCTGCCTCACTTACCGGCACTGGAGATCCGAGAGAACGGAATCGACACCCTGACAGCCATTTGGAAAGATAACTTGCCATTCATGGGCGGTTATGTCACCAAGGACGGTCACGTCGACTTGGGTCGAGCGCAGTACATTCTCAATGGCCTAGCAAAGCAAGAGGATGCGATCTTCAAGAGGAGAAAGGAGACCGAGGATCGTAGAGAGGCCAGCTTCAAGCGGAGAAAGCTTCAAGAGGAGCAGCGTAACCCCAAGTTTGCCAAGCCGAAGCAAGTCGACGATGCATCTGCTGGATTGAGCTTGTTTGCGGTGGCAGGAGGACCAAATGGCGTCACTCACGACAAAGTAGTGGGTCGGTCTTCTAACATGAACGCCAACACTGCCAACAAGAGCGCCGCAAGCGCTATACGGGACCAACTGAAAGGTTTGATGCCCAAGAATGAGATAAGTCAGGAAGATGACTCGGCGAAGGTCACGAAGGACGAAGTCCCCAAGCCGACCGATGAAAGTACTGTGCTGGGAAAACGCAAAGCCGAAGATGACACTGTAGCAAAGGCCGAATCCGTCGCGGCCAGCGCAAAGGGCCCCGGCACGTCGTCCGCTGCCGAGGAGGCCGCGGTGGATCATGTCAGAATGTGGGAAGAGGGCTACGCCGATAGATACTACGAACAGAAGTTTCATGTTGATCGGAGCGATCTCGAGTTTCGGCACAAGGTTGCGCAGGCTTACGTGGAGGGCCTGTCGTGGGTTTTGCTATACTACTTCCAGGGCTGTCCCTCATGGGAATGGTATTACCCATACCATTACGCGCCCTTTGCTGCAGACTTTGTCGATCTTGACAAGATGGATGTTCATTTCGAAAAGGGGCGGATTTCAAAGCCATTTGAGCAGTTGATGAGTGTGCTTCCTGCAGCCTCTCGCCACGCTTTACCCGAAGTCTTCCATGAGCTTATGCTGAATGAGGACAGCGATGTTATCGACTTTTACCCGTCAGATTTTGAAATTGATCTGAACGGAAAGAAGATGGCATGGCAGGGAGTGGCACTGCTGCCGTTTATCGAAATGCCAAGACTGCTCGCTGCCATCGAGACGAAGTACCCTCTCCTGAGCGAGGCAGATCAGGCGCGAAATGGTGTCGGAAGGGACGTGCTGCTCTTATCAGATGCTCACCACGAACTATATGATGAGATCACTACTGGTTTCTACTCGAAGAAGCAGGGAGCGCCGACGCTCAAGCTCAGTCCCCGGACAAGTGACGGTTTGGCTGGCAACATTGAGAAGATACCTGATTATCTGCCTCACGGAGAGTTAGTGTATCCCCTGGAGCGCGGAGGAATGCCAAATCTGGACTACGATAGGTCTCTGAGGTAAGTTGATCTCACAAATGTGGTTGACAGCTAATTGCTGGGACTAACAATGAAGCAGAGTATGGTACACGTTCCCAGAAAGCTCGCATCCTCACAAGTCGATGCTACTGCGTGGTGCCAAGCCTCCGGCTCCAGCTCTAGATCGCAACGACATCGAGACTTTGAAGGGGAAGTCAGCGCGAGGCGGGCGTGGCTACGGCGGAGTCCCCTTTCAACGTGGCGGCGGACACCACAACGGCGGTCGGAGGGGGGGCCAATTCAGTTACGCTCCTGATGGCGGACAAGGTCGCCAAGACCGAGGACCGCCCTCTTACGGCAGTAATGGTGGTTACGGTCGGCAGGGATTCCAGTCGTCGGGTCCACCGCCCATCCAATCCTCATGGCAACCCCCCCCTCCAGGGCACCCTGGGTTCGGCATGGGTCTCCCGCCGCCACCTCCTCCATCAGGGTATGGAAACGACGGGCGAGCATCCAACGGTTCCTACCGCGGAGGAGGCTACAATCAGCACCACAACTACGCCCCCCTCCCGCCAGGGCCACATTCTCAGTACAGCTATCCCGATGGAGGTCGGCAAGGAGGCCGCGGCGGCTACCAGGGCCGCGGCGGCTATGGTGGTGGACGGGGCGGCGGCGGCGGCGGAGGCGGCGGCGGAGGTGGAGGTGGAGGTGGCAGATATGGCGGCGGCCGCAACAATTACTGATGTTCCGAGGGCTGTTGCTGTCGGATATAGATGTACCGGCCGAGGAGGCGCATAGATGACTTTCTTTTCACGACGAAAGCAGGAGGGTTGAAGGCTCATCGGTATCAGCCGCATAGCGTATGAATAGTGTAAATGGGCGGGCATTGTAGACGCGTCGTCAGAGATGTGGCGTGTTATTCCAAAGAAATTAATTCCTGCTAGGTAGCGCGGGTAGTGCCATAGGTGTTACGTATGGCAATACCATTGTGGCAGCAATCCTTGGTTATCACTTTCAGCTAGCTTCTAGCAGTATTGAACGATGAGGCACAGTAACCTGAAATATTCCTATATTATGTTTGGCCGATTAACTCAATATAGACGATGTATGTATCGGCCCAAGTCATAAAGCGGCAAATGGCTGATGTTATACTGCCGGAGCTCCAGATTATGTTGCCAAAGCTCAAGGTAAACCACCATAAGCACAGAAATACCAACCTAGGGCAACCCGGCATCCCCGCCGGCGCTCACATTAGGTTGACGTCCAGGCTAAGGTGCTTTGGCACCATGACCATGGGCACTTTGTTACCGCAGTCAGGGACAGAACGAAGTTCACTGGATAATGCTCGGCTTCAGACGTGCTGCCCCACACCATCTGCCCAGGCTCGATAGGTACGTATAGTAAGGTGAATGATTAACTTAAAAATACCGAAGCTACGACCGCCTACCCGCACCTTAGCTTTTTGAGAACCTTGGCATCCCATCCCGTTCGGCGCACACCAACCCCATTCGCCTCGGAAGTGCCGCTGAGACGTGACATTCGCTGCGTTGCGTTGCGTTGCGTTGCGTGCAGACCGGATCTAGACTACAGAGCTTATAACAGTATCCCTCTTGCGCCTTTGGGCCCTTTGGGTGGTACGGTAAATGATGATGTGAATTACCTTATTCCAGGTAGATTTATAGGTACCTCGAGTGGTACTACCTCTTGCGTGTTTAGAGTAGGTGTTCGGCTTGTGGACTGTGGGCAGTGCCCGGTCTGTCGCCCTCTTATGAGACAGAATCGTCTCACTTTCCCGTCCACTCCACCCAAGTGGGTGACATAGTCGTTGGCCGCTCTATAATCCTAGCTCTTTTCCTACTGTTCTTTAATCTTTACTATTTAGGGAGTAATCTCTAGTGAATATAGAGAGAATAGAAATAATAGTAGAGATATAGATAGAAAGGATAAAAAGAAGAATACGAAAGCTAAGAATTATAAACAGGTCGTAAGTAAGTAATATGATTTTTTGTTGGCCGGTATTCTATCTTGTCACCCACTTGTCCACGTCCTCTTGCCCATTCGTCCTGAGGTGGGTGTCCCTGGAAGCCAATCTCAATGGAAGTCCAGGTATTAGTACCGGTATCCGTACGGCCACATGGCGTAATGGAAGGTCAGGCCGCTGTCAGGTACGAGTTCAATACGCAGTGCTAAGACAAGGTACCTACCTATCTGTACCTTACCTCCAAAGGCGACTAAACCCATCTTAGGTAAGGTAGCAGCCGTCATTGGGCCAGACGACGCTATCAGTGCTGCTAAGTACAGTGCTACCCCTCCACCATCTCCCTCCTGACATGGACGACTGTAAAACGCATGCAGGTGCATCTTTCGCCTTTTTTTCCACCTCAACATACATTAGTACTTCGCCTACATACCTACCTTCCTACCTACCACTAAGGATCGGGTAGAAGAAGGCGCACAGTTTGTCACCACAGCAAACCGAAACAGATGCTGGTTCAACGCATCAAGCCGCTCTCTGCCACCTAGCCAACTCCTTCAATCCCTTCAGGTCCTTTACCTTACCTTACACCTCAGGTCAGCGCATCGTTCGCTCTCCTGCACAGCTACCTCACTTCGCGTATTACGACTGCGACGACGAGCCAATTGGCCCTCCCGACCCAGCCATACCTCGGCTTTGCGCTCGTAGTCCCTCCCCGTTGACCTCCACTGTATACAATATCTACGACGACCTCATAGCCACAAAAGCCCCGTCGCAATACTCGGCCAAGTCACTACACTACTTGAGCTTGAGGAAGGCGCAGATAACTAAGGACGTGCGCGTACGGTCATGAGCTTTATCGTTTTGGAGCGCAGACATGAACGGCGATGCTGGTCTCGTCGGCTGTCTGGTCGATAGGCTTGCCACCAGAGTAAGTCGCTCCTTTCTTTCCTCCTAGACCTTGGTCATGAGATGCGACGCGCCCCCTCATCCTCTTCCCGACTCGCTTGCGTATCCTGCCTCCTGCCTCTTGGGGACTTCACTGACCATATTTGCGCCCCTCTCAGCTACCTCACCGGACGGGAACTCATGGACAGGAGCTCCAACAGGACGACGTTGTCCTCATCACGAGATCAACGCTAGTCAAAATCAGCACCTCAGCCGTCGCCTTTGTTCTCGATTCCCTCGTTGCACTTCTCGAAGACATAATACGAAACTACAAAGGCCTTCCTCCGCCCGCCCATCCTCCCCACGTTCTCCTTTCCGAAGTCTACGTCCTTGCCCTCGCTGCCGACTGCTGCACCGCCCATTGGAACCAAGTCAAGGCACAAGGCATCCGCCAACCTTCTGCCGAAGCAGACACTCGTCGTGTTACCTCAGCAAACCTCGCAAATGTTCCCGAGCCGTTGGACGAAGCTCTTGTCAATCGCGTCTTTGACTTAGTCAAGTGGCTTGTTGAGCCCATTCCCGAGGGCTATGTCTTACCCTCGTCTACCATTCTAGACGATACCTCGAGACACGCCGACTCCATAGCCCGCTCCTCGGGCGGGCTTGCCTCGCCGCTCCCCGGTGATACTGACGCTCCCGAGGACGACGGAACCCTGCCCACCACCCAATTAGCCGTTTTGGAACCTTGCATTAGGATCATCGTGGAATACGTCACGGCCTCTACATGGTCTTGCTCTTTTGACTATTTCAGGAACGTCGTATATACCGTTCGCACTGCAGCTGTAGTGCAGGCTGCTCCTGGTCAGTCGGCCGCTACCCCCGACGACGACAAGGCTTCCCTGGCGGTGCTTAAGATTCTGTCCTTCTTCTGGGTCGACGCCCAAAAGCTAGGTTTAATAATCCAGGAGATATGCTCCAGCTTCCTACATTTCCGCAAATCCTTTCAAAATACTGTTGCCGTCGTCGCCCCCTTGTTAGTTACCAGGTGGCTCGATCGATATCCACATGAATTCGTGCAGCAGCACACTTTACACAGGCGTCTCGACGGCGGCGCCGATACTCTGTTTGACATGACGCAGACGGTCGTTGACAATGGCCGCAAGAAAGGAGTTCTATACCCTTTGCAGACCACGTTATTATTCCTACTACCCGATGTTTTCGAGGTGGCTAGCAATCTCCGAGAGGCTAAGAGTAGCAGTATGGCCAAGAAGGTCGGCTTTCTAGACAACTTAAGAAAGGCTCTGAGGAACAAGAACGAACAGGCCGCTTACTCGTTGGTGTCCCTCTTGAGAGCATCTCGCCACTTCGTTGCCGAAGACGATGCCGCATTGGTGAGCTACGCCATGGATGTACAAGACGAGGTCCGCGAGGCTGTCTTTCGGCGCGGCAACGAGTCCTCCTTATTTGATCAAGACTTGATGACAGCTGCGTTTGTCAGCCTCGCTGAACTGAGTCTAGAAAGCTGTGTCGATTCACTAAGAGAGTCATATCTTGGCCTCTCTTCCCCGCAGGCTTTCAAGACTGCCGTCGTCCAAGGTTGCCGTTACTTTGCCCGTCAAAACGACTCGCATGTTTATGAGCAGCTTTTTGCTGTCGCGGGTCCCTTCATGCGGACGCAGCTCAAGGTAAGTCTGATGAACATCAACCCCCTTTGTATTCGCACCCTATCGCATTGCCTCTGTAGGCCAGTTTGGTAACCTAGATAGCAGGCTGTTGCGGACTTGCCAGCAGAAGCTACCGCCGTAGCTCTGGCACTACCACGTCGCGACTCGAACTTACACTCGTTCACAAATATGGCATGCGATGTTCTTAAGTTTCTGGATGCTTCACCACGCTCTCTCTTCGACGGCGACAGCCAAAGCGATACGGTTACCGGCGCTGCTGACGAGGATGTGTTTTTGTCCTTTCTCTCATGCGTCGTGTCCGCCAACCCGACCATCAGGAGACTCGCCACAGGTGTTGCGAAGCGTCTCTTTTCCGACAGCTCCATCATCGACACACTCCGTGCCCGTGGCAGACTGAGTTCTGTTGCACTGAGAAGGGAATTTTGGAGACGCAGGTATGAAGACCGGTGACTTTCCGAGTCTTTTCAAATATGAAGATGGACTAATGTAAGCTCGAGCAGCTCTCTGGTATTACTCAACATGTGCAACGATGTCACATCTGATGGCAACGGTTCAGAGGTGAAGGCTATTCATGAATATCTTGAAGCCCGGAAGTTCTTGCTGGCGTCGCTGCGGGTAAGTTGAACAGACTTCGTTACAAGCGCTCGTCAAACTAACAAACCCTGCTCTGTCCCAGGAGCTCTCCGATATGCCCGAAGGCGTACCCGAAATAGAGGCAGCGTCCTCCAGACTTGAAACGACGCTCCTAGTCTCCTTATGTTCAGCTGATGTCGAAACCTGTCAGACGGTGACCTCGTGCATAGGCCTCTTTTTCGAAGAGAACAACCTTGTGGACATGACCTCTGACACAGCCAAAGTATTTGCCTCACTGCTACGCAACGGCGAGGTGTACGGCGAGATCGCATCTCGAGCGTTCCGATTCACAGGGCTCGTGGCTTTTCAAAAGAGGATTCGCGGCTTGCTCCGCCGGTTGCAATATCCTACAAGCGGCATCCTTTCGGCCTGGGAGTATGGCTTCGAGCGATGGCTTCTTCTTTCGAGAGAGGTCTCAATGGCACCTGTTGATGCTGTCGATGAAAGAGCGCTGACCGAATGGCGAAACTACTCGGGTTTTCTCGCATCTCTCGGTGGGATATGCACGGCGAACCAGACAATCATCCTTGAGGAGCCAACACTGAACGGCCTGAGATGGATTGATAAGCTCTCCTCTGAGAACCATGAAGAACCCTTATTGAGCAGGTATCTGAAGTTGAGCATCCAGCTTCTTGGATGTGCAAGCATCAGGATCAGAGAAGCAACCAGGGAGGTTTTATCAAGCGAGGTGTCATCCACACTTTACCAAGCTCTCTTCAAATCTCTCGAGTCTGAGCTTGAGGTCTTGTTCACCGGTGCACTAGCGCCGAGTGACAAGGCACAGGACGTCGAAATTATATTTGCCGAGCAAGCCATTTCTCTTCTGAAAGCGCTCGTGGAACGGCTCGAGAGCCCTTCAGACCTTGGTGCCGCTTCAGCCATACATCTTGGTGCTCTCGCACTCAATTTCGCGAAATTCCTCGATGGCATCGCTGATAGCACCAATACCCTCCGAGTCAAGATCAAGGTCTGTCAGCTGTGCGAGGCAGTAACGAAGAGGAAAGAACACTTAAACCTCAGAGATGACGTGCGGATCCGAAATCAGCTCCTGGAGTATATCTTTGGCTGGATTGCTCGGCCTCGGTCTCCGCGTCTTGACCCAGGTACCAACTCAAGTGGCCGTTTGGACGAAGTCGTGAGAGTGCAGAAGGACCTGGACAAGGCTTGCTTGAAGTCACTGGCCGAACTCACTTTCCGTCTCCCCTTGCAACCTGGCGAGGGCCAGACCGACGCTGGTACGAGCGAGCTCAAGTCACAGATGTTTCATACCTATTTCAACAGATTCCTTTCGCTACTCAACCACGAGTCTCTTGAAGGCGGGAGGAACGATTTGCTGGCAGGAATTTCCAGTCGCGATGAGGGTGGATCTTCGTCAGAATTTGCTATCACCATTCTCTCAAATCTCTTGAGTGCTAATATTGACGTCGGCCTGAAGCACTCTCTTAACATTGGATACCATGACAATGTCGAGATCAGGACAGCCTTCGTCAAAGTCCTGTACAACATCCTCATTCAGGGCACGGAATTCAGCAACCTAACAGACGCTGCCGTCAGTGAGAAGTATGACGAATTACTCGAGGTGAGCAAAGCTGCGTGGAGCCATGCTGAATCAGTAGTGCATTATCTAACACAGTTCACAGCTCCTCACCAAAGACATGACATTGGTAGCAGCGATGAGCGCTGTGTGCCCAAGCAGCGAGGTTGACGAACTGACTGTCTCTCTGCTGACAATCTTCGAACATCGTGGTCTCAGCTTTGAACTGCTAGAAGTTCTCATCAAGCAAGAGATCGAAGAAACAGGTGGGTCCGACAGCCATCACTCTTTTTCCTGGAGGAACCCTTTCGATTAACGATCTGTCCAGACAACGAATCAGAGATATTACGGCGGACATGCGTCGCAACCAAAATGCTTTCCGTCTACGCTAAGTGGAAGGGACAACCGTACCTCAAGGCGACACTGCAAAAGGTCGTCGAAAGGTTGATGTTGACTTCCAAAGACCTAGATCTCGAGTTGGACCCCGCTCGCGTGAGTTCTACAGATGAACTCCAGAAGAACGCCCTTCAGCTGCGTATTGTAGCGAAGGTTTTCATCGACGACATTTGTGCATCGTCCTCGACCATGCCAGCCTCGTTCCGCAGGATCTGCAATATCGTGCGTCTACCAATTTCCAAATCCCTTATACTGTCTACTAATGAGAGCCAGATCTCTGCTGCCGTACTCCCACGGTTCCAGGAGGCCAAGTACACGGCTGTTGGGGCATTCGTTTTCCTTCGATTCTTCTGTCCAGCCATTGTTGCGCCTGAAGTCGAAGGCTTAGTTACCACGACGCCGTCAAAGGAGATGCGACGAGGGCTCCTACTCATCGCGAAGGTCATTCAGAACTTGGCAAACAATGTTCTGTTTGGGGCCAAGGAGCCCTACATGTTTCCCTTGAATGACTTCCTTACTCAGAACATCTACAAGGTGACAACCTTCTTACGCGAGATTTCTGTGAGTAGTCCCCTCAGCCCGCACGACGCAATTCCGTTTACCCGCGAAATTCTCAAAAATTAATCTTGACTGTGTGCTAGGTGCCTCCAGAGAACCTCGAAACTCCTCCTACCATCGAATCCTTCGACTTCGGATCTTGCGTTGCGCTACATCGGTTTCTATATGACCATTGGGATCATATGCGCCAAAGACTTGTCACTCAAGAACGGAAGGACTTCGTGCGGTCGCCCGCTGAGGTGTCCCGGGGTCGGTCGCCTGTTCTCGAGCCTTTGCGCAATCTCATCACGAATTTAGGCCCCCCGCCCTTGGCTGTGACTTGGAACAGACCACAAATTTCGACAAACACTCCGCCTTCGTACTCAAGATTTCAAAATTTTATGCTTCGAAACGCATTCCGGAGTACTGAATCCTTTATCACTGCTAGAGCCGTCTATGACGGAGGTGAAAGCAAGGTACTGTTTTACCCTCGAACAGCTTCTCCCGAATGTTGCTAAGTGCATCTTGTAGGACTCTCTTTCCATAATTTGCATCATCCTACGACACATTGATGCAGAGAGCATAGACTACGATACACTCTTGTACTGCTACCTAAAGGTAAGCGTCAAACTCATATCTGATATATCCCCCCTTCACTTCGATGAATCGGCCACTACATTTGGCCACGGAGGAGTGCTTCGTTTTCTTCATCGTCTGTTCTAATCAATCCTGTCCTTGTCTAGATCGCAAGTCGTCTGTGGCATAAGCCCTTCGGCCTGCTCATTGACGCCACTTGCTACAATGGACAAAACGAACCCCAAGATGAGCTCTTTAAGAAACTCGAACAGCTCACACCCGTGGAATTATCACGGAATCTTGTCAGAGTCTATGTCTACAACATGAATAGCGCCTTCAGGTAAGGATCAACGAGGCAGGAACTGCAATGGGTATCCCAAGTTTCTACGTCGGATTTACGTAGCTAACGTACAGAAGGAAATGCTTTCGGAGACTTCTACGGGTGTCTGCCAAGAGCGATAGCAGTGTCTTCAATCCGAAAAATGTCGACTACCACTTGATTGGTAGCCTTCAAGATTTGCAGGCTCATTTTCATCTCAGCCAACTTCATCTACCGAAAGAGACAATCAGCGTTGTCACAGATACCCGATACGTGTTTCAACCCATCACCCGACTGTCCAAGACAAAGGGTAAGATTGAGGTTGTCATCAAGGTTGGCAGCCAATTTGTCCAGGTCACAACCACCAAGAAACAGGAGGTCTTCCCAGGCTATCGGCTGAGCACGACTGTGAACGATATTTTCAGGTTAGGCGAAGTGGAAGAAGCTCCTACGTCAATACAGACTGAAGATGATTCGGCCTTTGGTCTGCGTGCAGATAATGGCAAGATTGTCATGTACTTCACCAGCCCTAAGAAGGCCGACGTGCTCCAGACAATACGCGGCGCAAAAGCCAAGTACGGCAAGGATACAAGAGCGCACAAGGCCTACGAACGATTGATCCGTCCACAGGATGTTCCGGGCACCTTGCTGAATCTAGCCTTAACGAACCTGTCAAGCTCCGATCACGTTCTCAGACTATCGTCCTACAATCTTCTTGGTGCTCTTTGTAAGGCCTTCAAGTTCGGCGCGGCTTCAAACTTGATGTGCACCAAAGGTATGTTGCGAAGTCAAGTGAATTGTAGAAGGTGAAGTTCCGCCAGAATTTAGCTGCTGACCACTACAGATGTTTCCGTACCCATGGACCCGTCTCATTTCATCATCAAGATTAGCAGGCAGTTGGCAACGTCCGAACCTCAACTGACCTTTGATTTTTTGACCGAGTTCTTCGTCGGATGGGAAACCTTTACTGACGAGCAGAAGCCGCTCAGCCTGGCATATATGGCCCCATGGCTGCCCGGCTTACGCACTGGAGTTTTGGCAAACGAATCCGATGCCGAGAAGGGAAAGGAAAAGATTGCAGCATTGTTTCGCAAACTCATAGATGTGGCTATGTCAGATCACGGGCTTACGTATACGCTTGAGCAAGCTGTCTGGCCCGGCATCTACCAGGACGAAACAATACTCGACATTTTCCTTGAGGAGCTCATGAGAGCAGCTCTAAGCTTTGGGTTCTCTGAGGAGCCCATGGAAGCTCTGTCATCGATCGTCTCCGGTATGGGAAGCATCACCCTGCGTGGTAAGGTGATTTCCCGGCTACGCAAGGCGTTGAATCGGTCTTCCCTCAGACCTACGAAATACTTGCCTGACAATACAGTGTGGGCCGAGATCTGCGTTCTACTTCATTTCTGTTTGTCATTGTCGTTCGATAATGGCGTGCAGTCTCAGCTATATCTACCAGAAATCTTTCACATCGTCACAATCTTGGCCAACACAGGCGCTCCGGAGGTTCGCTTGCTAGTGCATAGGCTTCTTGTCAACACTGTGCACGCAGCTTGCACTTCTTTCAACCTAGACGAAACTCGGTTTAACAAACTCAGAGGTAGTTTAGACTTCCTCAGTGAGCCCAGGAGCGAGATATTCTCAACACCTCCCCCATTCCTACGCGATGGAGCCTCCATGTCGACTACACAGGATGCCGGGCCTTCACTGGCCGCCACTGAGAACCTAGCGGCAGTCTTGTTTGAGGTCTGCTCGGTAGCAGCGCCATCTATCGACATCTCCAATGCCTGGAGGTCACGCTGGATGAGTCTGGTGGCCAGCACCGCATTCCAAAACAACCCAGCTATTCAACCCCGCGCTTTTGCCGTCATGGGCTGCTTGGCACGAGAGGAGGTGGATGACGACTTGCTTTATCAAGTGCTTGTCGCTCTACGAAATAGCGTCGGTCGCTTAGGAGACGACACGAACAGCGACATGCTTATTTCCATTGTGACCTCTCTGTCCAAGATGATGGCAAAGCTCCCGTCGGCATCTCGTTATGGTCTGCAGCTCTTCTGGCTGGCCATCTCCCTTCTAAGACTTGTACCTCCGGCCTTGTTCAATTGCACAGCGCAATTCCTGGAGGCCGTCATGACTAACATCAGCACTGTGGGTGATCTGAGAGGGGACAAGATGGGCCCTCTCCTTTTACAGGGCCGTGTCCAGCTCGAGGAAGCTGCTCTGCCTCTAGATGACGCATACGGCATCCATTTCACGCCTGAGAATTTCCATTTCGCAGTCTGCGCTTGTCTCGCTCGTGGTCTTGCGGACACTACCACGAAGACGAATGCCATGCGAGTACTCTCGGCCTTCCTAGACATGGCCGGCAATCCTGTCGGTGACGCTGGGAGCCCGCCTGACGACTTATCTCGGTCGCCTTACATGGCTCTTATCCTCGCACGAACGGTCGAGAGCGATGAGCTCAGGGACAATCTATGGCTTGCGGGTATTGATCCTTCCCTTTTACGAGATGTCACTGGCCAGCAGAGATACGATGATCTCGGCGGCATGAAGGATAAAGATCTCCTCCTGAACACGGCCATCGAGTTGATTGACTTTCAGTACTTGGAGGATGCACTGCAGAACCGGACATTGCAGTGGCTGACGGAACTAGCAGCAGCTAGGCCGTCTGTGATTATGCACCTGTAAGCTACTAACTCTCCTGTCCCACCTAAGCGGACCCTTGGACTGACTGAACCACAGCTGTGGGCCTATTGTTTCTATCCTGGACGATGTGCTTCTGCATTGCCAGAATTCGTCGACTTTGGAGTCTGCGCAAGACTTGCTACATGCACTCACGTCAAATCCAAAGTTCAGCACAGCGCTAGAGTCCACAGCCGTTTTGAATGAGATTCTTGAGGATATGGGTTTCAGCGGGTTGTGGCGTTCATGTTCGTTCAACTTCAGCCAGGACCAGGATAGGAAATGTTTCCTTCTGACCGAGAAGCTGATCGAAGTAAGTCACTACGAATGACGCCGTACTAGGGATCAACGTGCTGACAGTCCTAGCTTATCATAGTTTAGTAAGTAGACATGACTCTTGGAGGCAAAGCAATGTAGTTCCATGGAGAGACGTTTCTGAAGTCTTGATGCGCATGAAGAATAAAGATGAAGAGTAAAAGAAAGCTGTAATTTAAATAATGCTTCTATACCTACTTGTCTCTCTTGTGCACGGGCTGCTGACCAATGAGACCTTTCGTTCATCGATCACTAGCCACTTTCAGCCACAGGAGGCGCGCCACCTCCCAGCTCACCCAAGGTATTTTCCTAAGGGCCCAGAGGGCCGAATAGCATCATGATTCTGTGTGCATAACGGAAAATATTGATTTATCCAGGTCTCTATCTCTTACCGGGCTGAAATGGCGAATTATATGCAAGTGTAGGTCAGCTGTGTAAGGTAGGTCAGCCGTATGGAGCATCCGTACCTACCCATGTGGGTCGATAGCTTTTCTCCACCAGTCCAAGACAGATTTGCCGCAGGCCCGTATGAACCCGACCACCTATTCCCGAGGACCGACAAAGTTCCGTCCTTGCTTGCCTCCTTTCATCTTTTCCATGCTCATCCAGCTCACGGCGACGAACTCCCTCCACCACCGCCCTATCCGCCACCATGTTGCGAAGCTCTGTGTGTAGAGCCGGCACTCGGGTGCTTCACACCTCAAAACCTACAAGCTCATCATCATGCTTCTCTACCATCGCGTCGCGGACCTCGACGAGGAAGCTCGCTGCTGCCCGTCGCCCCCTGGCCTTAACCAGCCAACGTCACTACGCGAGCGCGACCGACAATGCACCAAACCCTAACGATAACTTCCTGTCCGGCAACACTGCCAACTACATTGACGAGATGTACATGCAGTGGAAGCAAGATCCCAAGAGCGTCCACGTCTCATGGCAAGTCTACTTCAAGAACATGGAGAACGGCGACATGCCCATTGCCCAGGCTTTCACTCCTCCGCCTTCTCTGGTTCCTGGTGCCATTGGCGGCGTTCCAGCACTCGGCGCTGGTCTTGGTCAGGGCTCTGAGATTACAAACCATCTCAAGGTCCAGCTTTTGGTGCGCGCCTACCAAGCTCGAGGCCACCACAAGGCCAACATCGATCCCCTTGGGATTCGAAACGAGTCTCAGGGCTTCGGTAACATCAAGCCTAAGGAACTGACTCTTGAGCACTATCAATTTTCTGAGAAGGATCTTGACGCCGAGTACGAGCTTGGTCCTGGTATCTTGCCGCGCTTCAAGAAGGATGGTCGCGAGAAGATGACCCTCCGCGAGATCATTGATGCTTGCGAGAAGATTTACTGCGGTGCCTACGGCATTGAGTTCATCCACATTCCTGACAGAGAGAAGTGCGACTGGCTGCGTGAACGAATCGAGGTCCCCCGACCTTTCAAGTACTCTATCGACGAAAAGCGCCGCATTCTCGATCGTCTCATCTGGAGTTCCAGCTTCGAATCCTTCCTTGCCACGAAATACCCGAACGATAAGCGTTTCGGCCTCGAAGGCTGCGAGACTCTCGTCCCCGGTATGAAGGCGTTGATCGATCGCAGCGTCGACTACGGCGTCAAGGACATCGTCATCGGCATGCCTCACCGCGGTCGCCTAAATGTTCTAAGCAACGTCGTAAGAAAGCCCAACGAGTCAATCTTCAGCGAGTTCGCCGGAACTGCCGGCGCCGAGGACGAAGGCTCCGGTGACGTCAAGTACCATCTTGGTATGAACTTTGAGCGCCCTACACCCTCCGGCAAGCGCGTCCAGCTCTCCCTTGTCGCCAACCCTTCTCACTTGGAGGCTGAAGACCCTGTTGTGCTCGGCAAGACCCGCGCTATCCAACACTACAACAATGATGAGAAGACGCATCGCACAGCCATGGGCGTTCTGCTCCACGGTGATGCTGCCTTCGCCGCGCAAGGTGTTGTCTACGAATGTCTTGGATTCCACTCTCTTCCTGCCTTCTCTACCGGCGGTACAATTCACCTTGTCGTTAACAACCAGATTGGCTTCACTACCGATCCCCGATTTGCCCGCTCCACAGCTTACTGCACCGACATCGCCAAGGCCATCGACGCACCCGTCTTCCACGTCAACGCCGATGACGTTGAGGCTGTCAACTTTGTGTGTCAGATGGCTGCCGACTGGCGTGCTGAATTCCAGCAAGATGTCATTGTCGACCTTGTTTGCTACCGAAAGCACGGTCACAACGAGACCGACCAGCCCTCTTTCACCCAGCCTCTCATGTACAAGCGCATCCAGGACCATGAGTCCCAGATTGCCATTTACGTCAACAAGCTTCTCGAGGACGGCAGCTTCACCAAAGAAGATATCGAGGAGCACAAGCAGTGGGTCTGGGGTATGCTGGAGGAGAGTTTCTCCAAGTCCAAGGACTACCAACCCACCTCCAAGGAATGGACCACCTCCGCGTGGAACGGTTTCAAGTCTCCCAAGGAGCTTGCAACTGAGGTCCTTCCTCACAACGAAACAAGCGTGGACAGCAAGACTTTGAACCACCTTGGCGAGGTCATTGGCAGCACCCCCGAGGGCTTCCAGCCTCATCGCAACCTCAAGCGTATTCTGTCTAACAGGACCAAGTCTGTGGTCGAGGGCAAGAACATCGACTTCCCCACTGCGGAAGCCCTTGCCTTTGGCTCCCTCGTCACTGAGGGCCACCACGTTCGTGTTTCTGGTCAAGATGTTGAGCGTGGAACTTTCTCTCAGCGCCATGCTGTCTTCCACGACCAGGAGACCGAAGACACTCACACTCCTCTTCAGCACGTCAGCAAGGACCAGGGCAAGTTTGTCATCTCCAATTCTTCCTTGAGCGAGTTTGGCGCTCTCGGTTTCGAGTACGGCTACTCTCTGTCTTCTCCCAATGCTCTCGTCATGTGGGAGGCTCAGTTCGGTGATTTCGCCAACAACGCGCAGTGCATCATTGATCAATTCATCGCTTCGGGTGAGGCCAAGTGGATGCAAAGAACTGGTCTTGTCGTATCTCTGCCCCACGGATACGACGGTCAGGGTCCAGAGCATTCTTCTGGTCGTCTCGAGAGATGGCTACAGCTGAGCAACGAGGACCCTCGCGTTTTCCCCTCCCCTGAGAAGTTGGACCGCCAGCACCAAGACTGCAACATGCAGGTCGCGTACATGACTAGCCCTTCCAACCTGTTCCACATCCTTCGCAGACAGATGCATCGCCAATTCCGCAAGCGTAAGTTGACTCTGATCATCCCATACTTGTAGTTCTTGTGGCTCACTTTCATTAGCTCTCATCATTTTCTTCTCCAAGGCTCTGCTTCGCCACCCATTGGCCCGTTCCAACATTGAGGAGTTCTCGGGCGACTCCCATTTCCGCTGGATCATCCCCGACCCGGAGCATGAGACTGGCGTCATCAAGCCTAAGGAGGAGATCGAGCGCGTGATTCTCTGCTCTGGCCAGGTTTGGGCTACTCTATCCAAGTACCGCGCTGATAACAAGATCGACAACGTCGCGTTCACCCGCATCGAGCAGCTGAACCCCTTCCCCTGGCAACAACTGAAGGAGAACCTCGACCAGTACCCCAACGCCAAGACAATTGTCTACTGCCAAGAGGAGCCCCTGAACGCTGGTGCTTGGAGTTTCGTCCAGCCTCGCCTGGAGACCTTGCTCAACAACACTCAGCATCACGATCGCAAGCACGTCATGTACGCTGGCCGTGGCCCCAGTGCATCTGTCGCCGCTGGTAACAAGGGTCTGCACAACAAGGAGGAGCAAGAGTTCCTGGAGATGGCTTTCTCCGTCAAGCAGGACAAGCTGAAGGGCGAGTAAACAACGAGTAGCATCAAAGAGGCATGACACAGCGCGTGAATGGGAAGAGGCTTGGGACAGGTATGGGCAGGATCAGAATAGTGGGAGCGACGTCTTCCTTGTACAATTGTAAAATATACAGCTTTCTTATAGATTCCGAGCCACAGGTCGGCCCTGTGAGGTGTCCTTGAGTGTCTGTAGAGAGCATGTAGGTTGTTGCAGGCAGTCTACAGCTGTGAAAAGCTCGGGCCTATGCGTCTACTGGCGTACTGGGCTGGACGTCGAGAGTACGAATGTTCGGGGTTTGCGAACCCCACTAGAATGACTGCGTGGCTTATTGTGTCGTAATATCGAGCCATTGGTCCCTAGGGATCAAGTAAGTGACTAATGTCATTGTAGTAGCTATGGAGCTCAAGAATAAAGAACCTACCAGTAAGGCTATCGAGTCTAATAGAGTTATGCGGTTACTGGAATCATGACATCTCTTGGCCATTTGCTAGTGGAGTGCCCGACGTTGAACTTCGTGGAATAGTTGGAAGTGTCAAGACAGTTGGATGCTGTGTAATCTTAACGAGAGAGTTGAGTAATTCGATTTCGACTTTTAACTTAACGCTGTATACGAGTGCTCTGTACGCTGGCTGAGCCGTAGGTAAAGAGGCGAAAGTTGACGCAAGTAACGTCAGGTCGAGGAATACAACAAACCCATTGACCACTAGAAGAGGTGTGGCCAGGTCCTTTCTTGGGTTTCCGTGGGCGGATGTTTTGAGCCTAAAAAAGCTGATGGCCGCGTGGATATATAAGCCCGAAATGATTGACTCTTCGATACAAAACATCGTCATTTCGACTTTCCTCCAAACGAAGAGAACTTTGAACCATGTGATAAGGTTGAGGGGTTTCGCAGTAGTGCCAAATTGAAACACCATGGTTGGGATGTGTGTAACAGTCCCGAAAATAATGATCATAAGAAGAACAGATCGGAGAACAAGGGGTTCTTGCCTTACTAGATGAAGACGAGAATACAACACCATAGATTGACCAGAAACCATGAGGATTGTCCCTAGAACAAGAAGAAATATCATGTAATAATCTGGCGACTGCAGGGTGTAGGCTAGCAAGACGAACCCGACAGAATAAAAAATGATTCCGTTTGTGGCAATGACGAAGCTCCAAAAATACAGCCCAGACCTGCGCACAAAGGTACTCCAGATCAATAAATCTAGTTCGACGACATTGTACATTGCAATACTGTGAAAGACAGTGGCCAAGATGAATTCAAAGGCTGGGGTTGAGCATCCATCCCGTACATGTTCTGGGATGAGAGCCGACATGCTGATTCAGATTTTGACAAATGATGATCTTAGGCGAGAGAACAGTGATTGCTGACCGGGACAGCACAGCCATCAACGACGTGGAAATCCATCGACCTTTAAGTCTCGGAGTCTTGGCTTCGTAAATATCTGCCCCATTGATTGTTACATGGCGTCAATATAAATATATATGTATACACGTACGTCCCTCAGGGGTAACAACGAATCACATATCTGTCCGATCCTATTTTCCTTACATCCGCCTATGAATAGTTTCGATAGCAGGGGGGAGTCAGGGAAAGACCGGAGACGAAGACAATGACGCCTTCAAAAGTTGGTAGCATAGTGATACAATGCTGTCTGAGCAGAGACCGCCAAGTATATTTGGACTTCAACTTGAGAGTACCTCGCAAGACGCCTCCTATGTCTCACAAATAACCATCACAAACATCAAGAGACTTTTGCTCACCGACCTTTTACGTGTCTTATTCCGAAGCCTTATCCATAACACTGTTGTGCCTAACAATGAAACGTTGCTCAACAGAGGCGGTCAGTAGGATCCCAGCCGTAAGTGTAACCTAGCGAGATCTCGATGTATAGCATTATGGCCTCCTTGCTTGGCGAGCCACAAAAGTGGTGGCAGGCCACCGAATGTCACTACTACGACCTCACAGGTGCAGACATCTTTACGGTCTACCGCAAGATAGTTATGCATCTTTGTACCCTGCAGCATAGTGCAGCCACCTCACCAGGAATTATGGTCTAATCTCAGGTTATTACCTGGGCAGATGCAAATGCTGACGGAACGATGATTTGACTGAGATACAAGGTGTCTTAGTGAAGCCCTGTTGTAGGAAGCACGCACCTTACACATACCTACACTAGTCGGGCGCCTAATAGTTAGACCAAGGTAGTGAAATGCATAGGGGCAAATAGTTAATTAAAAATAACTATAAAAAACACGGGTAACGTATTCTAGTTTATTTATTTTTTATAATAAGATTTTAGTATTTTATTACTTATTAATTATATAAGTAGTTTTAAATTTAAATATATTATATTATAATAAATAATATAAAATCACTTTAGGGTCCGGTCTACCTTATTAAGGGCTATTTTTATTTTTATAAATAAGCTAGTTTATTAAGGTTAATATTAAGTTTCTATTATATATTATTTTAATAAAACTTTAAAACTAATTATAACTAATTATAGCCGGCTATAATTAGTTATAGTTAATATTAATTATTAATACTAAATAAACTTAAAATATTAATAACCCTGTTATTAAAATATATTAATTACTTTTTAAATAGTTAAAAACTACTTTTTATTTTTTACTTTTTTTAATAACTTTAAATTTCTTTTTTAATTTTTCTAAATTTCTTATTTTATTATAATAATATTTTTAAATTTATTAAGTATATTAAGACTATATAATAGTTTTTTTTTTTAGTTTTATAAGTAATATTTTTTTTTTTTTTTTACTAACTACTCGGGCGGTTCTTAATATTATTTATATAATATTAATATATAGTATTAATAAATACTCTTACTATTTTAGTAGACCATTTGTTTTAAATTTTTTTTAACTTCCCCTCTTATAAAAGTTATAATATAACTACGGATTATTAATAATAATATTAAGTACTTAATACTATTATTTTATAAGCCGCTTACTTAGTTAAGTTTATAGCCCCTCTAAGTAATAATAATTTATAATAATATAATAATAAAAATACCCTCGTCGTTATTATTAAAAATAATATCGACTTTTATAAGTTATTACAATTTTATTCTTATTATAACGTTTATTATATTTTTAATTTTAACTCGTATATATATATATATTTATTATTTTATTTCTTTTATTAAAGTTAAAAAACGCTTTTTTTATTTTTTATTATTATTATACTATTATTATTATTATTATTAAATCGTTTATTTTAAATATATATTATTAAAAGACTAAGATACTAACTCGTTAACTTATAAAAATATTTTAAAAATTAAAATTTCGATTTTATAAATATTATATTAAAGGACCCCGAATCATAATATAATTATTTTAAAAAATACGGATTAAATATTATTAAATTAAAAATTAGAAATATCAACGTAGTTATTATTATAATTAGTACTTAGCCTATATAATATAATAGTTTTAAAATACTTAAATAATTCCTAAGTATTATTAATATTCTAAAATTACTATATAAAAATAAATTAAAAAGGATTTAAAATTTTTTTAATATTATTAAAAAAATAGAAAATAAGAAATAATTTCTAGCTATTTAGAGGGCGATTAATATATTATAATAAAGTTATTAATATTTTAAGTTTAGTTAGTATTCCTAATTAATAATAGTTATATTAATTATAATTAATTATTATTAATTAATATAAAGTTTTATTAAAATACGTAATAAAAACTTAATATTAACTTTAATAAACTAGCTTATTTATAAAGACGAAAATAGCCCTTAATAAGGCGGGCTAGACCTTAAAGGGATCTATAATTATAAACTTTATAAAAGGGAAAGTTAAAAAGTTAAAAAATTTAAAAAAAAAAGATTTATTGATATAATAAGAGTATTTATTAATATTATATATTAATATTATATAATTAATATTAAGAACCGCCCGAGTAACTAGTAAAAATAAAAAATATAAATTAATAAAGAGCTAGTATTAATTTTTAATAACTTAAGTCTCTTATTTATAAATAAGAACCCGTATTTATTCTAAGATTTTATTAAAAAAGTCCTAATTCTCTTTTATATAAATAATATCTTTGTTTTTTATTATAAAAACTATGTTTACGAGGCTAGTTAAGTAACTAAAAACTTTAAAAAAAAAAAAAAAAAACTAAGGGTTAGTTTTGTAATATTTCAAAATAAGGGTCGTTTATAATTAATTAAATTAAAAAGTTTATTTAGTTAATAATTAGTATTTTAAAAAAGTAACTAAGAAGTTCGATTTTATTAATTTTATTATTTTTATAACCTTATTTTTAATAATCTTAATAAAAAAAACCTAAGGATTATATTCCTAAGTAAAACTAAAATTTTTTTTAAAAAAAGGTTAGTTTAATATTATTTAATTTTTAATTTTGTATTCTGCTTTTACTAATTACTCAGGCGGTTCTTAATATCGATTATATAATATTAATATATAGTATTAATATTTTAATTTTATATTCTACTTTTACTAACTACTTAGGCAGTTCTCGATATCGTTTCTATAGTATTAATATATAATATGAATAAATACTTATATTATCTTAATAAACTATTTTTTTTAGATTTTCCTTAACTTTCCCTTTTATAAAGTTTATAATATAACTACGGATTATTAATAATAATATTAAGTATTTAACGCTACTACTTTATAAGCTTATATACTTAGCTAAGTTAGCTACCTTTTTAAATATAATAACTTATAATAATAATATTAGAAATACCCTTATTATTATTATTAAATAATATTAACTTTATAATATCTACCCTAATATTTTTAATTTTAACTTATATATATATATATATATTCGTTACTTCGTTTCTTTTATTAAAATTAAAGACGCTATTTTTTTTATTACTTATTATTATTATACTATTATTATTATTATTATTATTATTATTATTATTATTATTATTATTATTTAACTATTTATTTATTTTTAAGTATATTTTGTTAAAATACTAAGACGTTATTAATAACTTATTAACTTTTAGGGCTTTTTTAATAATTAGAAGTTCGATTTTATAAGTATTATATTAAACGACCCCGAGCTATAGAAAGACCGTCTTAATAAATATTATATCTATAATATTAACTTATAAAAAACGGATAAATATATTATAATAAGCGTCGCCCTTATCGGCGCTTTTTTAATATAATAAAATATAAATAAGCTTAGACTTAATAATATAATTAAGAGCGTAAAAAGAGTATAAGCTAGTATATTAAATAAGAATATTAATAAGGAGAGGTTATTATTAAATAAAATAAAAAGAGAAAATAAGGGGTAGTATTTAGTTATTAAAAGGGCGATTAATATAGTATAGTAGCGGGGTTATTAATATTTTAAGTTTAGTTAGTATTAATAATTAATATTAATTATAACTAGCTATAGCTAGTTATAGTTAGATTTAAAGTTTTATTAAAGTAATACGTAACAGAAACTTAATATTAACCTTAATAAACTAGCTTATTTATAAAAGTAAAAATAGCCCCTAATAAGGCGGACCGGACTCTAAAGGGATAGTATTAATATATATTCTTATTATCTTAATAAACTTAGTTTAATATTATATAGTAGTTTTTTTTTAGCTTTATAAGTATAAAAGATCGACCTTAACGGGATTACGTTTTTAAAGGAAATTATATAATATAGTATATATTTTAGTTATATAATACGTATAATATATTTTAAATACACGCTTAACATAATATAGTAATTTTAATACGAAAACTATTATTTAATTTAGGATAAGTAAGCTACCCTTTTTAATAACGGCGCTATTTAAAAAGGCTAATAGTAAAAGTTAGCTATAATAATTAGTTATAATAGTTAGCTATAATAATTAAAAGCGGCCTTTTTTAACTATAAAAGTTCTAAATTTTAATAGTAACGTAGAGGTTTTTAAAAAAAGGGCTAAATAGGCTAATATTTATTATTTTTTAAAGCTTATAAAGATTTTTTTTATTTTTATTACTTTTAATGTTACTTAAAGCTATGCTCTATTTAAACTAAATAATTTTACTAAATAAATTTACTAAATAAATTTACTAAATAAATTTACTAAATAAACTTATTAATATATAAACTACTATTTTAATAAGAACTTATTCTATTTTTAATATATAATTAGTAATTAATAAGCTAAAAATGCTCGTTAATAAGTTTACCCCTCTCGGGCTAAGCGCCCTCTTTAACTAGCTTAATATTATAGCTATTATAACTAATATAAATATACTTAAAAAGTAATAAAGTATTTTTTAATAATATAGAATTTAGCTAAGTAACATTATAAATATTATAAATAGCTAGGTTAATATAAATATTAAGATTTAATATATTAATACTAGCTTAGTTATAATAATTATAATAAATAGGTTAACACTATATAAGGTTAAAATAATAAACTAGCGCTTTAAATAGCTTTTATAAAACCCCCTAAGTAACGATAATACTTATATAAAAAAAGAAATTATACTAAACCTAGCTATTTACGCGGGCTAATATTAAGAAGTCCTATATATATTAAAATAAATAAAACTCGCTTTATAAATAATTAGAACTTAAGAGGACTTTACGTAATAAAAAGTTAGGAGTTATTAATAAAAAGGAGATAATAGTCGAGTTATTTAACTACTATTTTAATTAGTAATGAAGTATAGAACGTATTATACTTAGTTTTCCTTAATACGTAATATACGGTACGGCCCCGGCGAATTACTCCGTTAGGGGGTAGTTTAATATTATATATAATAATTATACCCTTTAGGATTAAGCCCGCCTTATTAAGAGCTATCTTTACTTTTATAAATAAGCTAGTTTATTAAGGTCAATATCGAGTTTTTATTACGTACTTTAATAAGACTTTATATTAATTAATAATAGCTAGTTATAGCTAATATAGCTATTATTAACTATTAATACTAATTAAACTTTAAATATTAATAAACTTATTATAATATATTAATTACCCTCCCTTTGGGGTCTAGCCTACCTTATTAAGGGCCATTTTCGCCTTTACAAATAAGCTAGTTTATTAGGGTTAATATCGAGTTTCTATTACGTACTTTAATAAGACTTTATATTAATTAATAATAACTAGCTATAACTAATATAATTATTATTAATTATTAATACTAACTAAACTTAAAATATTAATAACCTTATTATAATATATTAATTACCCTCTAAATAGCTAAAAACTACCCCTTAAATCTTTTTTTAATAATATTAAAAAAAAAATTTAATTTTCTTTAATTTATTTTTATATAGCGATTTTAAAATATTAATAATATTTAAAAATTAGTTAAGTATTTTCAAACTATTATATTATATAAACTAAGTACTAATTATAATAATAACTATTAATATTTTTAATTTTTAAGTTAATAATATTTAATCCGTATTTTTTAAAACGATTATATTATAATTTAGGGTTTTTTAATATAATACTTATAAAATCGAACTTCTAGTTTTTAAAATATCCCTATAAATTAATAAGTTAATATCTTAGTATTTTAATAATATATATTTAAAAATAAGTAAATAATTTAATAATAATAATAATAATATAATAATAATAAATAGTAACAGAAGTAGCGTTTTTTAATTTTAATAAAAGAAACGAAGTAATAAATATATATATATATATATACGAGTTAAAATTAAAAATATAATAAACGTTATAATAAGAGCGAGATTATAATAGTTTATAAACGTTAATATTATTCTTAATAATAATAACGAGGGTATTTTTAATATTACTATTATAAGCTATAGTTATTTAAAAAGGTAGGGAACTTAGCTAAGTACGCGGGCTTATAAAATAATAATATTAAGTACTTAATATCGCTATAAATAATCTATAATTATAAACTTTATAAGAGGGAATATCCCTTTAGGGTCCGGCCCGCCTTATTAGGGGCTATCTTCGCTTTTATAAATAAGTTAGTTTATTAAGGTTAATATCGAATTTTTATTATATATTACTTTAATAAAACTTTAAAACTAATTATAACCGGCTATGACTAGCTATAGCTAGCTATAGTTAATATTAATTATTAATACTAACTAAACTTAAAATACTAACAATCCTATTATAATATATTAATTACCCTTTAAATAGCTAAAAATTACCCCCTATTTTCTATTTTTTTTAATAATATTAGATTTTTCTTTTTAATTTTTCCTAATTTATTCTTATATAGCGATTTCAAAATATTAATAATACTCGGGAGTTAGTTAAGTATTTCGAAATTATTATATTATATAAGCTAAGTATTAATTATTTATTTTTTATTTTTATTTTTACTAACTACTCGGGCGATTTTTAATATCGGTTATATAATATTTATATATAGTATTAATAAATACTCCTACTATCTTAATAAACTATTTTTTTTAGATTTTTTATTTTTTTAATTTTCCTTTTTATAAAGTTTATAACTACGGATTATTAATAATAATATTAAGTACTTAACGCTACTACTTTATAAGCCCGCGTACTTAGCTAAGTTCCCTACTTTTTTAAATAACTATAATTTATAATAATAATATTAAAAATACTTTTATTATTATTATTAAAAATAATATCAACCTTATAATATTTATTTTAATACTCTTAACTTTAACTTGTATATATATATATATTTATTACCTCGTTTTTTTTATTAAAATTAAAAAATGCTTCCCTCGCTATTTATTACTATCGCCTTATTACTATCGCCCTATTATTATTATTATACTATTATTATTATTATCAAATTGTCTACCTACTCTTAAATATATATTATTAAAATACTAAAACGCCTAGTTATTATTAACCCCTAGGACTTCTTTAATAGCTAGAAGTTTAATCTTATAAATATTATATTAAAAGACCCCGAACTATAATACGATTATTTTAAAAAATACGGATTAAATATTATTAACTTAAAGATCGGAAAAAAGTATATTAATATAGCTATTACCCTAATTAGCGCCTAGCTTATATAATATAATAACCTCGAAATACTTAACTAACTCTAGAGTACTATTAATACTCTAAAAACGTAGCATTAGTATAAGAGTAAAATAAGAAGGACTAAAAAAGATATTTTAAAGTTATTAAATAGGGCGGAAAATAAGGGGTAGTTTTTAGCTATTTAGAGGGTAATTAATATAGTATAGCGGCGGGGTTATTAATATTTTAAATTTAATTAGTATTAACGACTTAATAATTAATAATAACTATATTAGCTATAGCTAGCTATTATTAATTAATATAAAGTTTTATTAAAGTACGTAATAAAAACTCGATATTAACCTTAATAAACTAGCTTATTTATAAAAGCGAAGATGGCCCCTAATAAGGCGGGCCGGACCCTAAAGGGAAGTATTAATTATAATAATAATTATATTAATATTTCCGATTTTTAAGTTAATAATAGTTAATCCGTATTTTTTAAGTTAATCGTATTATAATTCGGGGTCCTCTAGTATAATACTTATAAGATCGAACTTCTAGCCCTTAAAGTATCCTTATAAATCGATAAATTAGTATCTTAGTATTTTAATAATATATATTTAAAATAAACGATTTAATAATAATAATAATAATAATAATAATAGGGTAATAGTAATAAGGTAATAGTAATAGGGTAATAGTAATAAGGTAATAATAATAAATAGCGAGGGAAGTAGCGTTTTTTAATTTTAATAAAAGAAACGAGGTAACGAATATATATATATATATATATATACGAGTCGAAGTTAAAAACGTATATTAATAATAAGACTTATAAAAGTCGGTATTATTTTTAATAATAGTAACGAGGGTATTTTTAATACTATATTATTATAAGCTATTATTACTTAGAGGGTAATAAACTTAGTAAAGTAAGCGGCTTATAGAGTAGTAGCGTCGGGTATTTAATATTATTATTAATAATCTATAGTTATATTATAAACTTTATAAGAGGGGAAGTTAAGGAAAATTAAAAAAAAATTTATTAAGACAATAAGAGTATTTATTAATATTATATATTAATATTATATAAATAATATTAAGAACTACTCGAGTAGCTAATAAAAGTAAAAAAAAAAAAAAAAATAAGAGGGAATATAAAAAGGAAAATTAAAAAAGTAGAAAATTTAAAAAAATAGTTTATTAAGATAATAGGAGTATTTATTAATATTATATATTAATACTATATAAATAATATTAAGAACTGCCCGAGTAGTTAATAAAAGTAAAAAAAAATAAAAAAAAAATATAAATTAGAATTAAAAATATAATAAACGTTATAATAAGAATAAAATTATAATAGTTTATAAAAGTTAATATTATTTTTAATAACGGTAATAAAGGTATTTCTAATATTATTATTATAAGCTATAGTTATTTAAAAAAGTAAGGAACTTAGCTAAGTACGTAAGCTTATAAAGTAGTAGCGTCGCGCGCTTAATATTATTATTAATAATCTGTAGTTTTAAACTTTATAAGAGGGAATATAAAAAAGAAAGTTAAAAAAGTAAAAAAATTAAAAAAATAGTCTATTAAGATAGTAAGAGTTTTTATTAATATTATATATTAATATTATATAGATAATATCGAGAACTGCCCGAGTAGCTAGTGAAAGTAGAATAAAAAAACAAATATTAATTACCCTCTAAATAACTAAAAATTACCCCCTACTTTTTACTTTTTTTAATAGCTTTAAATTTTTTTTTAATCTCTCTAAATTTTTTATTTTATTATAATAATATTAGAGTATTAATAATATTCTTAAGTTTACTAAGTATATTAAGGCTATATCATATAAACTAAGTACTAATAATAATAATATTTAGAAAAGTATATACGTCTTTTTAAATCTTTAAGTTAATAATAATTAGTTTATACTTTTTTAAATAATCTTTTTATAAATCGGGATTGTTAAATATAATATTAATAAGATTAAACTACTAGCCCTTAAAGTATCCCTATAAGTAAACGGTTTAATAATAATAATAATAATAATAATAATAATAATAATAATAATAATAATAATAATAATAATAATAATAATAATAATAATAATAATAATAATAATAATAATAATAATAATAATAATAATAATAAAAGTGTTTTTAATTTTAATAAAAGAAATGAGGTAATAAATATATATATATATATACGAGTTAAAGTTAAAAGTATTAGGGTAGATATTATAAGGTTAATATTATTTAATAATAGTAATAAGGGTATTTTTAATACTACTATTATAAGTTATTATATTGAAAAGGGTAGCTAACTTAGCTAAGTACGTAGTAGGCTTATAGGGTAGTAGCATCGAGCGCTTAATATCGCCGTTAATAATCCATAGTTATAAACTTTATAAAAAGGAAAGTTAAAAAAGTAAAAAATATAAAAAAAAATAGTTTATTAAAATAGTAAAAGTATTTATTAATACTATATACTAATACTATATAAATAATATTAAGAATCGCCCGAGTAATTCATAAAGGCAGAATATAAAATTAAATAAATAAATTCTTATATATTAATATTTAGTTTTCTATTTTAAATAGACTTTTTTATGATAATACGGGTATTAAAGTATGCTTTTTTTAAACATAGATTTATTTAGGGGGTATATTATAATAGCTTTAACTATTTATAGCCTTACCGTACGTTACGTAACCTTAGTTGTATAATTACTAAGGCCTACTTTACTTATACCCTCTATATTAGAACGAGCTTCGTACTTATTTCCTATTTCTCATAAATAACCGTTCTCTTTTACTTACGTCAATACCCTTATAGTAACTATATAATAGTATTAATATATAGTATTAATAAATACTCTTACTATTTTAATAGATTTTCTTTTTTTAATTTTCTTTTTTAAGAAGTTTATACTTATTACTAAATATATTATTAAAAAACCCCTTTGGGGTCCGGCCCGCCTTATTAGGGGCCATCTTCGCCTTTATAAGTAAGCTAGCTTATTAAGGTTAATATCGAGTTTTTATTACGTACTTTAATAAGACTTTATATTAACTATAGCTAGCTATAGCCGGCTATAGTTAGTTTTAAAGTCTTATTTAAATAATATATAATAAAAACTTAATATTAACCCTAATAAACTAGCTTACCTATAAAGGCGAAAATAGCTTTTAATATTATTATTACTTAATTTAGTATTAAAAATAATATAAGTACTAAAGTTTTAGTATTTTAAAATAAAATAACGGGCCTATTATATTTTTAAAAATAGTTATATTACGTAAAAATACTAGAGGATTAGGTATTAATTATTAAACTTTTCATAAAACTTAGTATAGGCTTTTTTTAAAAATAAACTTAGTCTTAGTCCGTAATTATAAACTTTACAAGAGGGAAAGTTCAAAAAGGTAAAAAATCTAAAAAAATAATCTAACGAGATAGTAAGAGTATCCGCTTATACTATATATTAATACTATATAACCGATATTAAGAATCGCCTAAGTAGCTAGCAAAGGTAAAAATAAAAAAACAAATACTTAGTCTTAGTATAAATAATAAGCAGTCTATCGAGACAGTGAGAGTATGCACTGATACTGTGTATGAATACTGTGTAATCGATATCGAGAACCGCCCGAGCAACCAGCAAAGGCAGAACATAAAATCAAATATATAATAAGCTTTTATATTATAAAAACCCTATAATATATATAAAAGGGGGGCTTATTAATAAGCGTATTAATATAGGCTTTATCCTTATTACTTAGTAATTTTAATACGAAAACCGCTATTTAATTTAAGATAAGTAAGCTACTTTATAATAGCGCTAGTTAAAAAGGTTAAAAGTAGAAGTCGGCCGTAATAATTAGCTATAATAATTAGCCGTAATATTTAAAAGCGGCCTTTTTTAATTATAGAGGTTCTAAACTTTAATAATAATATAGAGGTTTTTTTAAAAAGGGCTAAATAGGCTAATATTTACTATTTTATTATATTAGCTCGTAAAAATTCTTTTTATCTTTATTATTTCTAATATTACTTAAAACTACTTTTTATTTAAACTAAATAAATTTATTAAATAAAATTATTAATATATAAATTACTATTTAAATAATTAGTTAGATAACTATTTAAGAAGTTAGCTAATTGTAATACTATTTTAATAAGAATTTACTTTATTCTTAGTAGATAGTTAATAATTAATAAGCTTACTTAAAGATGCTTATTAATAACTCTACCCCTCTCGAGCTGGGCGCCCTCTTTAACTAGCTCGATACTATAGTTATTATAATTAATATAAATATACTTAAGAAGTAATAAAATACTTTTTATTAATACGGAATTTAGCTAAGTAATATTATAAATATTATAAATAGCTAAGTTAATATAAATACTAAAATTTAGTATATTAATATTAGTTTAATTATAATAATTATAATAAATAAGCTAGAGGTATATTAATATAAAATAATAAGCTAACGTATTAAATAGCTCTTATAGGCCCCCCTAAGTAATAATAATATTTATAAAAAAGAACGGATTATATTAAACTTAGTTATTTATATAGGCTAGTATTAAGAGGTTTTATATATATTAAAATAAATAAAGCTTACCCTATAAATAGTTAGAATTACGTAATAAAAGGTTAAGAGCTATTAATAAAAGGGAAATAATAGTCGAGTCGGTTAACTATTATTTTAGTTAGTAGTTAGGTATAGAGCGTAATATACCTAGTTTTTTTTAATACGTAATATATAGTACGGCCCTAGCTGATTACTCCGTCTAGGGGATTATATATTTTATAATATACTAACTAAGAGCTTAATAATAACATTATGCTACTTTTTAAAATTACTAATTTTATAAAATTAACTAACGCTAGGGTAGTTACTTTTTGAAAAAGGGAAATAGTAATGATTAATTAAATAATAATAAAAGGCCGTAATTAATTAATAATTGCTCTTATAAAAAAAGAAGTCTCTTTATAAGGGTATTATTTTAAAGTTAACCTTGGAGAATATTTTTAATTCTAATTATAGAAGCTATTATGAATAAATATTATAAATTAAATTTCGAAGCTTAATAATATAACTTAAGTTTAAAAGGAGTAAAAGAATGAAGGCTTAGGATATTTTATAAGTATTTAGTAGAATTTAAGTATATTAATAATTTTTTTTAAATTGATTAAAAAATAAAATAATAACGCTAATGTAAGAACGACGCTAATATATTAATTTGCGATGCTAGTATATTAGTTCCCTATTATTAATAGCGATATCAAGTACCTAATATTACTACTCTATAAGCCTATTATGTACCCAGCTAAGTTAGCTATTCTTTTTTAAATAATAGTAGCTTACAATACTATAATATTAGAGATACCCTTATTACCGTTATTAAAAATAATACCGGCCTTCTTATTCTTAATATATACTTTTAATTTTAACTTATATATATATATCTTCGTTACTTCGTTTCTTTAATTAAAATGAAGAAAACGCTACTTCCTTTACTATTTATTATTATTACCCTATTTTTATTACTATTAAATTATTTATTTTAAATATATATTATAAAAATACCGAGATACTTAGTTATTATTAACCCCTAGGACTTTTTTAATAAATGAAAGTTTAATTCTGTAAGTATTATATTACCCCCTAATTGCCGTTAAGCCGTAATTATAAACTTTATAAGAGCGAAAGTTTAAAAAAGTAAAAGAATATTTCAAGAAAAATAGTCTAACGACATAGTAAGAGTATTTACTAATATTATATATTAATACTATATAACTAATATTAAGAACTGCCCGAGTAACTAGTAAAAGTAGAAATAAAAAAATAAAATATTACCCTCTAATAAAGTAATTTACTGGGGCCGTATTATATATTACGTATTAAAAAAAACTAAGTATATTACGCTCTATACTTAATTATAAATTAGAATAGTTCCCGACCTTTAATTACTTATTTAGAGAGCGAGTTATACTTATTTTAATATATATAAAACCTCTCAATATTAGCCTATATAAGTAGCTAAATTACCCCGATAGAGCAATCCGCCGGGGCCGTACCGTATATTACGTATTAAAGAAAACTAGGTATAATACGCTCTATACCTAACTACTAACTAAAATAGTTAACTAACTCGATTATTATCTCCTTTTTATTAATTCCTAACTTCTTATTACTTACTTATAGGGCGAGCTTTACTTATTTTAATATATATAAAACCTCTTAATATTAACTTATATAAATAACTAAGTTTGATATAATCTTTTTTTTATATAAGTATTATTATTACTTAAGAGATTTTATAGGAGCTATTTAAATTATTAATTTATTACCCTAACCCTATATACTTTTAGTTTATTTATTATAATTATTATAACTAAATTAGTATTAATATATTAAATCTTAATATCCGTATTAACCTAGCTATTTATAGTATTTATAATATTACCTAGCTAAATTCCGTATTATTAAAAAATATTTTATTACTCTTTAAGTATACTTATATTAGCTACGATAGCTATAGTATTAAAATAGCTAAAGAGGGTACTTAGCCCGAGAGGAGTGAACTTATGAATAAGTATTTTTAGCTCCCTAATTACTAACTATATACTAAAAAAATAATAGCAATAGTAATAGTAATAGCGTAATAGCAATAGCGCAATAGTAATAGCATAATAATAATAGGTAATAAGGGAAGTAACGTCTTTAACTTTAATAAAAGAAACGAGGTAGTGTATATATATATATATATACGAGTTAAAGTTAAAAGTATTAGGGTAGATATCGTAGCTTATAGAGGTCGATATTATTTAATAATAACAACGAGGGCATCTTTTATACTACTATTATTAGCTACTATACTTGAAAGGGTAGCTAACTTAGCTAAGTACGCGGGCTTATAAAGTAGTAGTATTGGGCGCCTAATATCGCCGTTAATAATCCGTAGTTATATTATTTAATTTTATATTCTACCTTTACTAATTACTTAGGTAGTTCTTAATATCGATTATATAGTATTAATATATAGTATTAATAAATACTCCTACTATCTCAATAAAGTATTTCTTCAAATTTTCTACTTTTTTAACTTTCCCTTTTATAAAGTTTAAAATTATTAATAGCGATATTAAGCGCCTAACGCTATTACTTTATAAGCCTATTACGTACTTAACTAAGTTTATTACCCCTCTAAGTAATAATAGCTTATATTAGTATAATATTAGAAATACCCTTATTATTATTATTAAAAATAATACCGACCTCGCTAATATTTACTACGCTTTTAACTTCGATTCGTATATATATATATATATTCGTTACCCTTTGGGGTCCGGCCCGCCTTATTAGGGGCTATTTTCGCCTTTATAGGTAAGCTAGTCTATTAGGGTTAATATCGAGTTTTTATTACGTATTTTAATAAGACTTTATATTAATTAATAATAGCCGGCTATAGTTAGTATAGCCGTTATTAACTATTAATACTAACTAAACTTAAAATACTAACGATCCCGCCGTAATATATTAATCGCCCTCTAAATAGCCGAAAACTACTTCTTACTTTTTACCTTATTTAATAACTTTAGAATATCCTTTTTAATCTTTCTTAACTTACTCTTATACTACGTTTTTAGAGTATTAATAGTATTTTAGAGTTAGTTAGGTATTTTAAGCCCGTATTATATAAGCTAAGCGCTTATTAAAGTAATAACTATATTAATATATATCTTTCCGATTTTTAAGTTAATAATATCTAATCCGTATTCCTTAAGACGACCGTACTATAGTTCGGGGTCCTTTAGTATAATACTTATAAAATTAAACTTTTAACTATTAAAGAAGCCCTAGGGGTCGATAATAACTAGGTATCTCGGTATTTTAATAATATATATTTAAAATAAACGATTCGATAGTAATAATAATAAACGGCGAGAAAAGCGTTTTTTGATTTTAATAAAAAAAACGAGGTAACGAATATATATATATATATAAGTAAAGTTAAAAGTATTAGGCTAAATATCGTACTTATAGAGGTCGATATTATTTAATAACGGCGATGAGGGTATTTTTAATACTACCGTTATAAGCTACTATACTTAGAAAGGTAGCTAACTTAGCTAGGTACGTAGGCTTATAAGGTAGTAGCGTCGGGCGCTTAGTATTACTATTAATAATTTTAAACTTTATAAAAAGGAAAGTTAAAAAAGTAAAAAATCTAAAAAAATAGTCTATCGAGATAGTAGGAGTATATACTAATACTATATATTAATACTATATAAACGATACTAAGAATTGCCCGAGTAACTAGCAAAGGCAGAACATAAAAAAAAAATATATATATTCGTTACCTTGTTTTTTTTATTAAAATCGACTAACGCTACTTCCCTTACTATTTATTATTATTATATTATTATTATTATTATCGCTATCAAACCGTCTACCTACTACCTAATAGGCCGCCCGCTTAAAGACTTACTACGGATTATCGGGATACTTAAATAAGAACCTAAAATATAAAAAAACGGCGCATTAATAATATTCCTACCTTAAAAATAATTAAAATACTAAAACGCTAACTCGTTAAATTATAGGGATACCTTAAGGGCTAATAGTTCGATCTTATTAATATTATACTTAATAATCCTAATTTATAAAAAAGTTATTTAAAAGAATATAAACTAATTATTATTAATTTAAAAATCTAAAAAGACGTATATACCCTTACAAATATTACTATTATTAATATTTAATTTATATAATATAATAGTCTCGAAATACTTAACTAACTCCTAAGTATTATTAATATTTTAAAATTATTATAATAAAATATAAAATCCAGAAAAATTAAAAAAAGAAATCTAAAATTATTAAAAAAAAGTAGAAAATAGCGGGTAATTTTTAGTTATTTAAAAAGTAATTAATAGATTATAATAGCGGGGTTATTAATACTTTAAATTTAGTTAGTATTAATAATTAATATTAGCTATAGCTAGCTATAGCTAACTATAGCTAGCTATAGTTAGTTTTAAAATCTTATTATAATAATACGTAATAAAAACTCGATATTAACTTTAATAAACTAGCTTACCCATAAAAGCGAAAATAGCCCCTAATAAGGCGGGCCGGACCCTAAAGGGGTAGTTATATTATAAACTTTATAAAAAGGAAAGTTAAGGAAAATTTAAAAAAATAGTCTACTAAGATAATATAAGTATTTATTAATATTATATATTAATACTATAAAAACGATATTAAGAACCGCCCGAGGAGTTAGTAAAAGTAGAATATAAAATTAAATACTAAAAAAATAAGTTCTCGTCGAAGTAGTATTTTAACTAACTAACTTCTTAACTAATTATTTAACTAGCTATTTAAATAGTAGTTTATATATTAATAAGTTTATTTAATATATTTATTTAGTAAATTCATTTAGTAAATTTATTTAGTTTGAATAGAGAGTAGTTTAAAGTAATATTCAAAATAATAAGAATAAGAAAAATCTCTATAAGCTTTAATATAGTAAAAAAATGACTAAATATTAACCTTTTTAGCCCTTTTTTTTTTAAAAGCTTTTATTTATTTTTTATATTCTATTTTTACTAACTACTTAGGCGACTCTTAGTATTATTTATATATTATTAATATATAATATTAATATATACTCTTACTACTTTAATAAACTATTTTTTTAGATTCTTTACTTTTCTAACTTTCCCTTTAATAAAGTTTAAAATTATTAGTAATAATACTAAGTACTTAACGCTATTACTTTATAAACCTATATACTTAGCTAAGTTTATTACTTTTCTAAATAATAATAGCTTATAATAATATAGTATAAGAGATGCCCTCGTTATTATAATTAAGAATAATACTAACCTTCTTATTATTAATATTTATTATATTTTTAACTTTAACTCGTATATATATAGTAGCTTTTTTTTTTAGCTTTATAAATATAAAAAATCGACTTTCACGGGATTACGCTTTTAAAAGAAATTATATAATATAATATACTTTTTAATTATAAAACATATATAATGTATCTTAAGTACGTATTTAATATAATATAATAATTTTAATACGAAAACTACTATTTAATTTAGGATAAGTAAGCTACCTTTTACGTAATAGCGCCGGTTAGAAAAGTCGATAATAGAGGTCGGCTATAATAATTAGCCATAATAATTAGCTATAATAGTTAGAAGCGTCCCTTAACTATAGAGGTTCTAAACTTTAATAATAATATAGAGGTTTTTAAAAAAAGGGCTAAATAAGCTAATATTTACTACTTAGAGCTTATAAAGATTCTTTTTATCTTTATTACTTTTAATATTGCCTAAAGCTCTATTTAAACTAAATAAATTTACTAAACAAATCTACTAAATAAACTTATTAATATATAAACTACTACCTAAATAGTCTACTCCTAGTATATAGTTAGTAATTAGTAAGCTAGAACTCTCTAAAAATACCCGTTAATAAGTCTACCCCTCTCGGGCTAGGCGCCCTCGGCTAGCTCGATACTATAGCTATTATAGTTAAGATAAGTATACTGAAAAAGTAATAAAGTACTTCTTAATAATATAGAATTTAGCTAAATAATATTATAAGTATTATAAATAACTAAGCTAATATAAATATTAAAATTTAATATATTAATACCGGCTTAGTTATAATAATTATAATAAACGGGCTAGAGGTATATAAAGTTAGGGTAATAAGTTAGCGCTTTAAATAGCTTTTATAAGACCTTTTAGGTAATAATAATATTTATATAAAAAAAGAGATTATATTAAACTTAGCTATTTACGTAGGCTAGTACTAAGAAGTCTTATATATATTAAAGTAAATAAAGCTCGCCCTATAAGTAGGTAGTAGAAGGTTAGGAATTAATAAAAGGGAGACAATAATCGAGTTAGTTTAACTATTTTAATTAGTGGTTAAGTATAGAGCGTATTATATTTAGTTTTCCTTAATACGTAATATACGGTACGGCCCCGGCGGATTACTCCGTCGGGGGGAACTCGTATATATATATTAAGTATTTTTATTAAATTTTTTAATAGAACTTTATAATTACTTATAGCTAGCCGTAGCTATTACTAAGTAAATACTAACGATCTTATTATAATATATTTATTACCCTTTTAATAACTAAATACTACCCCTTACTTTTTCCTTTTATTTTATTTAATAATAACCTCTCTTTATTAATATTCCTATTTAATATACTTACTTATACTCTTTTTAAACTCCTAATTATATTATTAAATCTAAGCTTATTTATATTATTTTATTATATTTAAAAAGTATTAATAAAAATAATACTTATTATAATATTATTGTTTATTTCTTATAAATTCATATTAGAAATATAATATTTATTAAGGTAGTCTTTTTATAGCTCGGGGTCGTTTAGTATAATACTTATAGAATTAAATTTCTAGTTATTAAAGAAGCCCTAAGGATTAACGAGTTATTAGCGTCTTAGTATTTTAATATAATATACTTAAATAGTTTTTTTAATTTTAATAAAGAAAACAAGGTAACGAATATATATATATATATATAAGTCAAGCTATTAATAATATATCTAGGCGTAGGTATAAACTTTATAAAAAAGAAAGTTAAAAAGGTAAAAAATTTAAAAAAAAAATAGTCTATCGAGATAATAAGAGTATTTATTAATACTATATATTAATATAATATAAACGATACTAAGAACCGCCCGAGTAGCTATTAATAATAAAATAAAAAAAACAAATATATAAGTTAAAGTTAAAAGTATTAAAGTAAATATTATAAAGTCGATATTATTTAATAATAATAACGAGTGTATTTCTAATATTATTATTATGAACTACTATATTTCCCTTTAGGGTCCGGCCCGCCTCATTAGGGGCTATCTTTACCCTTATAAATAAGCTAGTTTATTAAAGTTAATATCGAGTTTCTATTACGTATTTTAATAAAACTTTATATTAATTAATAATAGCTAGATATAGCTAATATAGCTTTTATTAACTATTAAGTTATTAATATTAACTAAATTTACAATATTAATAACCCTACTATTATAATCTATTAATCACCCTCTAAATAACTAAAAACTAACCCCTATTTTTTACTTTATTTAATAATTTTAAAATATCCTTTTTAATCTTTTTTAACTTATTCTTATGCTACGTATTTAAAATATTAATAGTATTAAAAATTAGTTAGGTATTTCGAGGCCGTATTATATAAACTAAGTACTTATTAATATAATAGTTAAATTAATATATATTTTTCTGATTTTTAAATTAATAATATCTAATTCGTATTTTTTAAAACGATTATACTATAGTTCGGGGTCCTCTAATATAATACTTATAAAGTTAAACTTCTAATTATTAAAGAAGCCCTAGGGGTCGATAATAACTAAGTATCTTAGTATTTTAATAATATATAATTAAAATAAATAATTAATAATAATAATAATAGGGTAATAGTAATAATAATAGGCTAATAATAATAGATAGCGAGGGAAGCGTTTTTTAACTTTAATAAAAAAAACGAAGTAATAAATATATATATATATACGACTTAAAGTTAAAAATATAGTAAATATTATACTTATAAAAGTCGATATTATTAAATAATAGTAACGAGAGTATCTCTAATACTACCGTTATAAGTTATTATATCTAAAAAAATAACTAACTTAGCTAAGTACGTAGGCTTATAAAGTAGTAGCGTCGGGCGCTTAATATTACTATTAATAATTTTAAATTTTATAAAAGGGAAAGTTAAAAAGGTAAAAAATCTAAAAAAAAAAATTAGTTTATCGAGATAGTAGGAGTATTTATTAATATTATATATTAATACTATATAACTAATATCGAGAATCGCCTAAGTAATTAATAAAAAAAAAAAAAAAAAAAAAAAAAAAAAAAAAAAAAAAAAAAAAAAAAAAAAAAAAAAAAAAAAAAAAAAAAAAAAAAAAAAAAAAAAAAAAAAAAAAAAAAAAAAAAAAAAAAAAAAAAAAAAAAAAAAAAAAAAAACTACTATATTTAAAAAAGTAGCTAATTTAACTTAGTACGTAAGCTTATAAAGTAGTAATATTAAGTACTTAACATTATTATTATTAATATATATATATATAAACTTTATTAAAAAAAAAGAAGAATAAAATTAAAAAAAGAAAAAATAGTTTACTAAAATAGTATAAGTATATATTAATATTATATATTAATATTATAAAAATAATATTAATAACTACCTAAGTAATTAGTAAAAGTAGAATAAATAAATAAACTATTTAGTAATCTTTTTATAGTTTAAGCTAGGAAATTAAGAAAATATTATATATTTTCTAATATTGTTTTAATAAATATACTTAATAAGCTTATTTACTTACCCTTTTAAGTATTATCATTTTAATATATTTAGTACTAGTTTGTTATTTTTAAATTATATATTTTTATTAATAAGCTAATAACTTTTTCATATTTAAACTTTTTTAAAGTATATTCTTTATTATAATAAGCTACTTAGTTTTTAAAAGCTTATACTTAAGCTTACGTAGCCTAAGCCCTAATTCTTTTTATTTTTTAAACCTTTTTCAAAGCTTTTCAAACTATAGTTTTATAATTCCCTCTAACGGAGCAATCTGCCGGGGCCGTATTATATATTATATATTAAAGAAAACTAAGTATATTACGCTCTATACTTAATTACTAATTAAAATTAACCAACTTAACTATTATCTCCTTTTTATTAATAGCTCCTACCTTTTTATTATAATTCTCTAAGTTCTAATTATTTATAAAATAAGCTTTCCTTACTCTAACGTATATAAAACTTCTTAATACTAGCCTACGTAAATAGCTAAGTTTAGTATAATTCGTTCTTTTTTAAAAATATTATTATTATCTAGGGGGGCCTATAAGAGCTACTTGAAATATCGGTTAATTATCTTAATTTTATTTATTTATTTATTTATTTATTTATTCTATTTTTACTAGCTACTCGGGCGCTTCTTAATATCGATTATATACTATTAATATATAATATTAATAAATACTCTTATTATTCTAATAAACTATTTTTTTTTTAAATTATACTACTTTTTTAACTTTTGTTTTATTAAGGTTTATAACTACGGATTATTAATAATAATATTAAGTGCCTAACGTTACTACTTTATAAGCCTACGTACTTAACTAAGTTAATTACCCTTCTAAATAATAATAGCTTATAATAGTATAGTATTAGAGATACCCTTATTACTATTATTAAGAATAATACTAACCTTTATAAGCTCTTATTATTAATAATACTATATATATATATATATTTCCCTCTAGGGTCTAGCCCGCCTTATTAAGGGCTATCTTCGCTTTTATAAATAAGCTAGTTTATTAAGGTTAATATTAAGTTTTTATTACGTACTTTAATAAGACTTTATATTAACTAATAATAACTAGCTATAATTAATATAGCTATTATTAATTATTAATACTAACTAAACTTAAAATACTAATAACCCCGTTATAATATATAAATTACTCTCTAAATAGCTAAAAATTACTTTTTTTTTTTTCTATAACTTTAGATTTTTTTTCTTAATCTCTTTAATTTTCTTATTTTATTATAAAAATATTAAAGTATTCCCTTTGGGGTCCGGTCCGCCTTATTAGGGGCTATCTTTATTTTTATAAGTAAGCTAGTCTATTAAAGTTAATATCGAGTTTTTATTACGTGTTTTAATAAGACTTTATAACTAACTATAGCCGGCTGTAGCTATTACTAGCTATTAATACTAACTAAACTTAAGATTCTAATAACCCCGTTATTATAGTATATTAATTACTTTTTTAATAACCGAATACTACCCCTTACTTTGTTTTCTTATCTTATTTAATAATAACCTCTCCTTATTAATATTCCTATTTAATACGCTTACTTATACTCTTTTTAAGCTCTTAATTATATTATTAAGTCTAAGCTTATTTATATTATTTTATTATCTTAAAAGGGCGTTAATAAGGGTAACGCTTATTATAATATATCTATTTATTTTTTATAAATTAATATTACGGATATAATATTTATTAAAGTAATCTTTTTATAACTTGGGGTTATTTAGTATAATACTTATCAAATTAAATAACTTCTAGCTATTAAGGAAGCCCTAAGGGTTAATAAGTTATTAATAACGTTTCGGTATTTTAATAAAATATACTTAAAATAAATAATTAAATAATAATAATATAATAGTAATAAATAATAAAAGAAGCGTTTTTTAACTTTAATGTAAGAAACGAGGTAACGAATATATATATATATATACGAGTTAAAGTTCAAAATATAGTAAATATTAATAATAAAAAGGTCGGTATTATTTATAATAATAATAACGAGGGTATTTTTAATACTATATTATTATAAGCTACTATTACTTAGAAAGGTAGCTAACTTAGCTAAGTATACGGGCTCATAGGGTAGTAGTATCGGGCGCTTAATATTATTATTAATAATATATCTAGCCGTGGGTATAAACTTTATAAGAGGGAAAGTTAAAAAGGTAGAAAATCGGAAAAAAAAAAAAATAGTCTATCGAAATAGTAGGAGTATTTATTAAAACTATATTTGTTTTTTTTTTTTCTACCTTTACTAGTTGCTCGGGCGATTTTTAATATCGGTTATATAGTATTAATATATACTATAAGCGGATACTCTTACTATCTCGTTAAACTATTTTTTTAGATTTTCTACCTTTTTAAACTTTCCCTCTTATAAAGTTTATAATCACGGATTAACGGCGACTATTAATACTATATATTAATACTATATAGTCAATATCGAGAACCGCCCGAGCAGCTAGTAAAGGCAAAATAAAAAAATAAAATATTAAAGTATTAATAATATTTTTAAATTTATTTAGTATATTAAAGCTATCTTATACAAGTTTAGTATTAATAATAATAATAGTTATAAAAGTATATATGTTTTTTATTTTTAAGTTAATAATAATTAGTTTATACTCTTTTAAACGATTTTTTTATAAATTAAGATTATAATAAATAATACTAATAGGATCGAACTACTAGTCCTTAAAGTATTTTTATAAGTTAACGAGTTAGCGTTTTAGTATTCTAAATATTCTTAAGGTAAATAGTTTAATAATAATAGTAATAATATAATAATAATAAATAGTAACGGAATAGTTTTTTAATTTTAATCAAACAAACGAGGTTATAAATAAATATATATTTATATAAATTAAAGTTAAAAATATAATAAATATTAATAATAAAAAGGTCGGTATTATTTTTAACGATAATAATGAGGGTATTTTTAATATTATATTATTATTAGTTATTATTATTTAAAAAGTAATAAGCTTAGCTAAGTAAGCGGTTTATAAAGTAATAGCGTTAAGTACTTAATATTATTATTAATAATCCGTAGTTATAAACTTTATAAGAGGGAAAGTTAAGGAAAATCTAAAAAAAATAGTCTATTAAGATAGTAGGAATATTTATCAATACTGTGTACTAATACTATATAATCGATATCGAGAACCGCCCGAGTAGTTAGTAAAAGTAGAATAGATAAATAAATAAAAGTAAAAATAGCCCCTAATAAGGCGGACCGGACTTTAAAATAATACTTTTTAATATATTAAACTTATACTTAACCTTTTTATATAGAATATTTACTTTTCATATAGAATATTTACTTTTTATATTAAATTAAGTATTTTAATAATAAGTAAGAACTTTATAAACTTCGTTATATAATAAATAATAATTAAAATATAATTATATTTAACTCTTTAGGGTCCGGTCCGCCTTATTAGGGGCTATCTTCGCCTTTATAAATAAGCTAGTCTATTAAAGTTAAATTAAGTATTTTTATTACGTACTTTAATAAAACTTTATAATTAACTATAGTTAGCCGTAGCTATTACTAAATACTAACGATCTTATTATAATATATTAATCGCCCTCTAAATAACTAAAAACTACCCCCTATTTTCCGCTTTTTTTAATAATACTAAATCTTTTTTTTTAATCCTTTTTAATTTACTTTTACATAGCGATTTTAAAATATTAATAATACTCGGGAGTTAATTAGGTATTACGAGGTTATTATATTATATAAACTAAGTACTAATTATAATAATAATTACGTTAATATTTCTAATTTTTAAGTTAATAATATCTAATCTGTATTTTTTAAAATAATTATACTATAGTTCAGGGTCCTCTAATATAATACTTATAAGGTTGAACTTCTAGCCCTTAAAATATCTATATAAATTAATAAGTTAATATCTCAGTATTTTAATAGTATATATTTAAGAATAAGTAGATAATTTAATAGTAATTGTAGTAATAATAGTAATAGGGTAATAATAATAGGGTAATAGTAATAAGGTAATAGTAATAAGGTAATAGTAATAAGGTAATAGTAATAGGGTAATAGTGAGAAATAGCGAGGGAAGTAGCGTTTTTTAAGTTTAATAAAAGAAACGAGGTAACGAATATATATATATATATATACGAGTCAAAGTTAAAAGCGTATAAATATTAGTAAGGTTAGTATTATTCTTAATAATAATAACGAGGGTATTTTTAATACTATATTATTATAAGCTATTATTACTCAGAGAGTAATAAACTTAGCTAAGTAAGTAGTTCATAAAGTAGTAGCGTCGGGCGCCTAATATTATTATTAATAATCCGTAGTTATAAACTTTATAAAAAGAAAAGTTAAAAAGTTAAAAAATCTAAAAAAAATAATCTATTAAAATAGTAAGAATATTTATTAATATTATATATTAATATTATATAAATAAATTGAGAACTACCTGAGTAACTAGCAAAGGTAAAAAAAAAAAAAATTATATTTGATACTATTACTATTTAATTTTATATTTTACTTTTACTAACTACTTAGGTAGTTCTTAATATCGTTTTTATAATATTAATATATAGTACTAATAAATACTTATTTAGTAGTTTTTTTCCGGCTTTATAAGTATAAAAAATCGATTTTAACGGGATTATGCTTATAAAAGAAATTATATAATATAGTATACTTTTTAACTATATAATATATATAATATAACCTAAGTATGCGCTTAATATAATATAATAATTTTAATATAAAAGCCGCTATATAACTTAGGATAAGTAAGCTATTATAATAGTACTAATTAAAAAGGTGAATAATAAAAGTCGGCTATAAATGTTAAAGGTAGCCCTTAATTATAAAAGTTCTAAACTTTAATAATAATATAAAAGTTTTTAAAAAAAGGGCTAAAAAGGCTAATATCTAGCTACTCATACTAAAGCTTATAAAACTTCTTTCTATCCTAATTACTTCTAATATTACCTAAAGCTCTATTTAAATTAGATAAATTTACTAAACAAATTAATTAAACGAACTTATCGATATATAAACTACTACTTAAATAACTAGTTAAACAATTAGTTGAGAGATTAACTAATTAAAATACTACTTTATTAAGAACCTATTTTATTAAAAATACCCTTTAATAGGTCCCCCCCTCTAGGTTTTAATAAATTCTTAGGCCCCCTTAACGCCCTAGGTATTATGGCTAATATAAGTATACTTACCCTTTGGGGTCTAGCCCGCCTTATTAGGGGCTATCTTCGCCTTTACGGGCAAGCTAGTTTATTAAGGTTAATATCGAGTTTTTATTACGTACTTTAATAAGACTTTATATTAACTAATAATAGCTAGCTACGGCTAACTATAGCTAGTATAACTATTATCAACTATTAATACTAACTAAACTTAAGATATTAATAACCCCGCCGTAATATATTAATTACTTTTTAAATAGCTAAAAACTACCCCCTACTTTTTATTTTTTTTAATAGCTCTAGATTTTTTTTTTTAATCTCTCCGAATTTCTTATTTTATCATAATAATATTAGAGTATTAATAATACTTAGGAGTTAATTAAGTATTTTAAAATTATTATTATATTATATAAGCTAGGTACTAATAATAGTAATATTTATAAAAATATATATATTTTTCAAAATTTTTAGGTTAATAGTAGCTAGTTTATACTCTTTTAAACGATCTTTTTATAAATCGGGATCGTTAAGTATAATACTAATAAGATCGAACTATTAGCTTTTAAAGTATCCCTATAAGTTAACGAGTTAGTATTTTAATATTCTAAATATTTTTAGGTAGGTAGACGGTTCGATAGTAATAGTAATAGCGATAGTAATAATAATAATAATAGCAATAATAATAGCAATAGTAATAATATAATAATAATAAATAGTAAGGAAAGTAGCGTTTTTTAATTATAATAAAAAAAACGAGGTAACGAATATATATATATATATAAGTCTAAGTTAAAAGCGTATATTAATAAGGTCGGTATTATTTTTAATAACGGTAACGAGGGTATTTCTAATACTATATTATTATAAGCTATTATTACTTAGAGAGTAGTAAACTTAGCTAAGTAAGCGGCTTATAAAAGAATAGCGTTAGGCGCTTAATATCGCTATTAATAATCTTAAACTTTATAAAAAAGAAAGTTAAAAAGGTAAAAAATTTAAAAAAAAATAGTCTATTAAGATAGTAAGAGTATATACTAATACTATATATAAATACTATATAATCGATATTAAGAACTGCCCGAGTAACTAGTAAAAGTAAAATATAAAATTAAATAAGTATACTTAAGGAGTAGTATAATACTTTTTAATAATATAGAATTTAGCTAAGTAATAATATAAATATTATAAATAAGTAGGCTAATATAAATATTAAGATTTAATATATTAATATTAGTTTAGAAATTATATTTTATAAAGCTAAAGATTCTTTTAATATAGATAATATTATAAATATAAAAGAATACATAAGGGGCCCCCTAATCCTTAATAAAAAGGAGTATATAATACGGGATCTAGCTACTTATATAATTTAGTATTAAGAGGTTTTATATATATTAAAATAAGTATAGCTCGCCCTTTAAATAAGTAACAAAAAGTTAAGAGCTATTAATAAAAGGGAGATAATAGTTAAGTCGGTTAATTTTAATTAGTAATTAGGTATAGAGTATAATATACTTAGTTTTCCTTAATACGTAATATATAGTACGGCCCCGGCGGATTGCTCCGTTACGGGGTTAATAAAGTTTATAACTACGGATTATTAATAATAATATTAAATACTTAACGTTACTATTTTATAAGCTTATTATATACTTAGCTAAGTTAGCTACCTTTTTAAGTATAATAGCTTATAACGGTAGTATCAGAGATGCCCTCGTTATTATTATTAAATAAAATTAACCTTATAATATCTACTATATCTTTAACTTTAATTTATATATATATATATATATTACTTCGTTTTTTTTATTAAAATTAAAAACGCTATTTCCCTTACTACTTATTATTATTATTATTATTATTATTACTATTTAACCGTTTATTTTACGTATATTTTATTAAAATACTAAGACGTTATTAATAACTTATTAACCCTTAGGGCTTCTTATTATAACTTAATATATATAACTAAGACTAGGGCCCGCCCCGTAGGCTTATAATAGCTATAGTATATCATATATATAAGAGTATAAGAAATTTTTTTTTTTATTTCTACCTTTACTAGCTACTCGGGCAATTCTTAATATTAATTATATAGTATTAATATATAATATAAGTAGATACTCCTACTATCTTATTAGACTATTTTTTTAGATTTTCTACTTTTTTAAACTTTCCCTCTTATAAAGTTTATAATTACGGATTAACGGTAATATTAAGTATAATATTATTACTTTATAAGCCTGCGTCTACTTAGCTAAGTTTACGGCCCTCTAAGTAATAATAGCTTATAATAGTAGTATCGGAGATACTATTATTACCGTCGTTAAGAATAAAATCGACTTTATTAATATAAACTATATATATATATATATATTTATTATTTTATTTCTTTTATTAAAGTTAAAAAACGCTACTTCCCTCGCTATTTATTATTATTACCCTATTACTATCGCTATTAAACCGTCTATTTTAAATATTTAATTTTATGTTCTGCCTTTGCTAGTTACTCGGGCAGTTCTCGATATCGATTATATAGTATTTATATATAGTATTAGTGCATACTCTTACTATCTCGATAGACTATTTTTTTAGATTTTTTACCTTTTTAACTTTCCCTCCTATAAAGTTTAAGATCATTAACGGTAATACTAAGCGCCCTATTTTAAATATATATCATTAAAATACTAAAATACTTAGTTATTATCGACCCCTAGGGCTTCCTTAATACTTAAAAGTTTAATTTTATAAGTATTATATTAAAAAATCCCGAATTATAATACGGTTATTTTAAAAAATACGGATTAAATATTATTAACTTAAAGATTAAAAAAATATATATCAATATAGCTATTATTTTAATAAGTACTTAGTTTATATAATACGGGCTCGAAATACCTGATTAACTCTAAAATATTATTAATATTTCAAAAACGTAATATAAAAATAAATTAAAAAAGACTAAAAAAAATATTTTAAAGTTATTAAATAAAATAAAAAATAGGGGTTAGTTTTTAACTATTTAGAGGGCGATTAATATATTATAATAGTAGGGTTATTGATATTTAATAACGACTATAGCCGGCTATAGTTAGTTATAAAGTTTTATTAAAGTACGTAATAAAAATACTTAATATTAACCTTAATAAACTAGCTTATTTATAAAAGCGAAGATAGCCCCTCATAAGGCAGACCGGACCCTAAAGGGGAGTATAAGAATATAAAATAATTTTTATAAAGTAAAAGAATTATAAGATAAGTTATATAATAATAAGAAATAAAAAGGTCCGTATATTAAGAATATAAACCCTATTTTTTTAAAATACGGAGCTTATATATTTAGAATACGGGGCTTATTAAAATAATATATAAATAAAAAATATATTTAAAAACGAGATTTATATATAATATAAACTCGAGCTAAGCTTAAAAATAGATTTTTTATAACTTCTTCAATAATTAACTTAGTATTAAATCTTATAATCGTTTTTAATTATTTTTATTAAAAACCCCTTTTAATAAAACTATAATTAATTATTAAAGCCTTATTTATTTTACGATTTATAGATATAGTTTTAAAAAAACTATTTATAATTATAATACTATTTACTTAGTACTTATAGCCTTAATTTTTATTAATATACTTATTACGACTAGCTAGTTATAATACTTTTTTAATAATTAGAAATTATTTAATTTTATAAATATTATACTTATAATATTAAATTATAAAAAATTAATAAATATATTATAATAAGCGTTACCCTTATTAATTCTTTTTAATATAATAAAATAGTATAAATAAGCTTAGACTTAATAATATAATTAAGAGCTTAAAAAGAGTATAAATAGATATATTAAATAAGAACTTTAATAAAAAGAGGGTATTATTAAATAAAAATAAAAAGAGAGAGTAAGGGGTAGTAATTAGTTATTAAAAAAGTAAGTAATATATTACGGCAGGATCGTTAGTATTTTAAGTTTAGTTAATATTAATAGTTATTTAGTAATAGCTATAGCTGGTTATAATTAGTTATAAAGTTTTATTAAAGTACGTAATAAAGATACTCAATATTAACCTTAATAAACTAGCTTACCTATAAAGGCGAAGATAACCCCTAATGAGGCGGACCGGACCCCAAAGGGGAGGTTATGCTATTTAATTAATTTATAAAGCGCTTTTTATTTTCTATTACTTAGGCTACTTACTTAGTATATCTTAATAATATAATTAACTAGCTTACCTCGCTTATTAATATTTATATTAATATCCTTTTCCCTTTAGGGTCCAGCCCGCCTTATTAGGGGCCATCTTCGCCTTTATAAGTAAGCTAGTCTATTGGGGTTAATATCGAGTTTTTATTACGTACTTTAATAAGACTTTATATTAATTAATAATAGCTAGTTATAGCCGGCTATAACTAGCATAACTATTATCCACTATTAATACTAACTAAATTTAAAATATTAATAACCCCGTTATAATATATTAATTACCCTCCGAATAGTTAAAAACTACCCCCTATTTTCTACCTTTTTTAATAATACTAGATTTTTCTTTTTAATCCTTTTTAATTTACTCCTACGTAACGATTCTAGAGTATTAATAATACTTAGGAGTCGATTAGGTATTTCGAGGCTACTATATTATATAAGCTAGGCGCTAATAATAGCGATACTTATAAAAATATATACGTTTTTTATTCTTAAGTCAATAGTAGCTAGTTTATACTCTTTTAAATAATCCTTTTATAAATCGGGATCGTTAAGTATAATATTAATAAGATCGAACTACTAGCCCCTAAGGTATCCTTATAGGTCGACGAGTTAGCGTTTTAGTATTTTAAATATTCTTAAGGTAAACGGTTCGATAGTAATAGCGTAATAATAATAGATAATAAAGGAAATAGCGTTTTTTAATTTTAATAAAGGAAACGAGGTAACGAATATATATATATACGAGTTAAAGTTAAAAGCGTAGTAAATATTAGTAATAAGAAGGTTAGTATTATTTTTAATAATAATAACGAGGGTATTTTTAATATTATATTATTATAAGCTATTATTACCTAGAGGGGCTATAAACTTAACTAAGTAGGCGGCTTATAAAGTAGTAGCGTTAGGTACTTAATATTATTATTAATAATCTATAGTTATATTATGAACTTTATAAAAGGGGAAGTTAAAGAAAATTTAAAAAAATAATCTACTAAGATAGTAAGAGTATTTATTAATATTATATATTAATATTATATAAATAATATTAAGAACTGCCCGAGTAGTTAGTAAAAGTAGAATAAAAAAATAAATATTAATATCCTTTTTTAAAAAAAATACTAAGTAAAATATTAATTTTGACCTTATTTATAAGCTATATTATAAAAATAAAAAAAAGACCTTATTTAAATATATTAAATAGTAGCTAAAAATATATATTACTTAATAATAGTTAAAATAGGTCCTAGCTTTTATTATTAATTAACTAAGTAATAATACTAAGCGCTTATATAAAATAACTTATAAAAACCTCGACCTTATATATATTATTATTATAAAACTCCGGATTATGAAAAAAGCTATTACCTAAGCTTATATTAATAATATAGTTATAGCTAAAAAACTTAAGTAATCAAAAAACGGCTTATAAATGAGTTTTGTTTAGAATATTAATATTTTTAGTATATTAAAATAGGGCTAAGTATGCTTAGAAATATAGGGTAGCTACAAAATTATTCTAATCTCGTATTATTACGTCCCTTATAGTTTTTAAAAAATACTTAACCTACCCGTTTTTATTAATAATAATAATAGCTCTAAGTCCGATTATTAACTTTAGTATATTACAAAATACTTAGAGAATATTAATTTTAATATTAATAAGTATTACTTAGAATATATTATTAGTAAAATTAGTAATAAATCTATAAAATTTATTTATTTATACTAATTTTTAATAAGATTATTATAACTAAGTAGCTATTTTATAAGCTTAAGTTAGCTTATATTAGCCTAATTAATATAAATAATACTAGTTATAAGCTAAACGTATTTATAATTACGCTTAAAAACGTTTATTAAAAGCGCTCTATATTTACTAAGCTTATACATATTAATAAGCTTTTTAAATTTTAATAAAAGCGCTATTTTTCTCAAAAACTATTTATATACTTTTATAATTCCCTTTAGGGTCCGGCCCGCCTTATTAGGGGCTATCTTCGCCTTTATAAATAAACTAATTTATTAAGGTTAATATTAAGTTTTTATTACGTACTTTAATAAGATTTTATATTAACTAATAATAACTAGTTATAGCTAGTATAGCCGTTATTAATTATCAAGTTATTAATATTAACTAAATTTAAAATATTAATAACCCCGCTATTATAATATATTAATTACCCTCTAAATAGCTAAAAACTACCCCTTATTTTTTACCCTATTTAATAACTTTAAAATATCCTTTTTAATCTTTTTTATTTTATTTTTATATTACGTTTTTAAAATATTAATAATATTTTAAAGTTAATTAAGTATTTTAAAACTATTATATTATATAAGCTAAGTACTAATTAGGGTAATAGCTATATTAATATACCTCTTTTTAATTTTTAAATCAATAGTATTTAATCCGTATTTTTTAAAATAATCGTATTATAATTCGGGGTCTTTTAGTATAATACTTATAAAATTAAACTTCTACTTATTAAAAAAGTCCTAAGGGCTAATAATAACTGAGTATCTCGGTATTTTAATAATATATATTTAAAAATAAGTAGATAATTTAATAATAATAGTAATAAAATAATAGTAATAAGGTAATAATAATAAACGGTAAGGGAAGCGTTTTTTAATTTTAATAAAAAAATCGAGGTAATAAATATATATACGTATACGAGTGAAAATTAAGAATATTAAAGTAAATATTATAAAGTTAACATTATTCTTAATAATAATAACGAGGGTATCTCTAATATTATTATTATAAACTATAGTCACTTAGAAAGGTAGGGAACTTAGCTAAGTATATAATAAGCTTATAAAATAGTAGCGTTAGGTGCCTAATATTGCTATTAATAATTTATAATTATAAACTTTATAAAAAGGAAAGTTAAAAAAGTAAAAAATCTGAAAAATAGTCTATCAAGATAGTAAGAGTATTTATTACTATTATATAATACTATATAAATAAATCGAGAACTGCCCGAGCAGCTAGTAAAGGTAAAAAAAAAAACAAAAAAACCTTTATAATTAGCGCTTAGTATCGCCGTTAATAATCTTAAACTTTATAAGAGGGAAAGATAAAAAGGTAGAAAATCTAAAAAAATAGTTTATTAAGATAGTAAGAGTATATACTAATACTATATATTAATACTATATAATAAATATCGAAAACCGCCTGAGCAACTAGTAAAAACAGAATATAAAATCAAATACTTTTATAATTAGGCTATATTAAAATTCTTAAATAATATAACTACTTTTTAAAAGTATATTGAGTACGTTACTTAGCTAGTTAATATAATATAGCCCCTTTTATAAAGGACCATATAGTTAAGATTTCTAACTAAACTTACTAAACTTTAGGTAAAAGTAATAAAATTAATAAAAATAATAAAAATACTAAAAGTATTAAATAGAACTAAGGTTATATTTCTATTTATAAAACGATTTCTAAAGCCCTATAATAAAAACTTAAAAATAATGACGCTTATTTTATTTATAATAATATTAAATACGTTTTTGAAAACTACCCTAAAAAGCCGAAGATTATTATAGTTATTATAAACACTACTACGGGTCTTATTAAAATAGAATCGGATTTAGAAAACTAAACCCCCTAATAAAAATAAATTATTAATTAGGGAATATATATAAAAAGAACGAAAAATTAATAATTAATTTACTAAATTTGTAAGATTTTATAGGGGGCTAGCCCCTTAAAATAGAGCTTATATTAATATTTAATAGATATAGAATTTGCCTAAGAGCTTTATTTAATATAGAGATTAGGAAATATAGATTTATAAATAATTACGTAACTGTTTTATTATAATAATTTTACGTAGCCTTATTTTATAAATTACTATACTTAATCTTTATTATTAGATTTAATAAGGAGTAATTAAATAATATTAATATAATATAAATTATTAATCTATATATTAATTAATAAGTCCGTTTAAAAATACCCCTCTTTTAGTTGAATACGGGCCGCTACGACTTAATTTTGAAATAGAAATAGTTTAAATATTATAAAATAAACCTTAATATTTATAGTTAATAGCTAATATAGCCTAAGGACAATAGTCTACCGAGACACTGGGAGTATCTATTAATACTGTGTATTAATACTATGTAGACAATATCGAGAACCGCCCGAGCAGCCAGCAAAGGCAGAATAAAAAAAAAAAAATTTTTAAAAAAATATATATATTTGTTTATGTTTTCTGCCTTTGCTGGCTACTCGGGCGATTCTCAATATCGATTACACGGTATTAATACACAGTATCAATAGATACTCCCACTGTCTCGATAGACTAAATATATATATATATAAATTAAAATTAAAAGTATATATTAATAAGGTCAGTATTATCCTTAATAATAATAACGAGGGTATTTTTAATATTATATTATTATAAGCTATTATTACCTAAAAAATATAAGAGATTAGGCTATGAGTACTTAACTAACGAGGCTATAATATAGGTATAAGTATATTATAAGATTAAAGCTTTTAAAGTCCTTTACACGGGCTTTATTTTATAAAAAGTTCTTTTATAATACGATCCATATACTAATTACTAACTTATTAATAACTAACTACTAAGTATATCTTAAATTTATTATAATTACTCCCTCTTTATATAACTTTAATCTTTAAAGTTATTACGTAAAATCTTTTTTTAATGTTAATAATAAAGCTATTAACGGCGTTATTTAAGCGTTAATAATATCCTTTCTTACTTAGGAATAAAGTATTGCTCTTATTTTATTTTTTAATAAATACTTTATTATTATTATTTAATAATAGCGCGCTAACTAGTTACTAAATTAATAATACGTATTCGTAATAAGATATTTTAATTATTATAATATATAAGAGCCTACTTAACTTTATAATTATTATTATTACTAAGCTATTAAATAAAATAAAAGATTTTTTTTATTACTAATTACGTATTTACTTTTTCTTCCCCCCTATATTTAATAACTATTCTACGACTTCTTTTTTATATTTATTTTTTATTTTTACTTTTCTTAGCTACTTAGGCGATTCTTAATATCGGTTATATAATACTAATATATAGTATAAGTAGATACTCCTACTATCTCGTTAAACTATTTTTTTAGATTTTCTACTTTTTAAAACTTTCTTTTTTATAAAGTTTATAATTACGGATTAACGGTAATATTAAGCGCGATATTATTACTTTATAAGCCGTTTACTTAGCTAAGTTTACGGCCCTCTAAGTAATAATAACTTATAATAGTAATATTAGAGATACTATTATCGCCGTTATTAAGAATAATATTAACCTTTTTATTATTAACATATTATAAATATATATATATATATATATATATATATATTTATTACTTTATTTCTTTTATTAAAGTTAAAAAACGCTACTTCTCTTATTATTTATTATTATTACCCTATTATTATTATTAAATCGTTTATTTTAAATATATATTATTAAAATACTAATATACTTAGTTATTATCGACCCCTAGGGCTTCCTTAATAATTAAAAATTTAATTTTATAAGTATTATATTAAAAAATCCCGAATTATAATACGGTTATTTTAAAAAATACGGATTAGATATTATTAACTTAAAAATTAAAAAAATATATATTAATATAGTTATTACTTTAATAAGTGCTTAGTTTATATAATACGGGCTCGAAATACTTAATTAACTCTAAAATATTATTAATATTTTAAAAACGTAGTATAAGAGTAAGTTAAGAAAAACTAAAAGGGATATTTTAAAATTATTAAATAAAATAGAAAATAGGGGTTAGTTTTTAGTTATTTAGAGGGTAATTAATATATTATAATAGCGGGGTTATTAGTATTTAATAACGGCTACGGCCGGTTATAATTAGTTATAAAGTTTTATTAAAGTACGTAATAAAAATACTTAATATTAACCCTGATAAACTAGCTTACCTATAAAGGCGAAGATAGCCCCTAGTGAGGCGGACCGGACTCTAAAGGGCTTCTTTTTTATATAACTATACCTTTTTTTTATAATATTCTAATTTCTATATATTTTTTTAATTATAATTCTTTTACTATATTATTACTAAGTATTTATTAAAATACTTATTATTTTATATATTTAGGATATACTTAATATTAAATATAATCCTAAAAAGGGCTTTTATAGTCTCTGTAATAGTACTCCCTATATATACTATTTATTTAGTATATATTATAATATTAATAAGCTCGTTTATATTACTAATATTTATATTACTAAGTATATTATTTATTAAATTAATAAGAAAAAGTATTTTATTATAAGTTATTAAGTCCTTGCTAATTTATTATTAAATATTAAGTTAATAATATCGTTTTAAGTTCTTAAGGAGCTATATAGTACTACTTAGCTTATTTAAAATACCCTTATAAAGTTTTATTATATTAAAGAGTAGGGTAACTTCAACTTTTATAAATGAAATTACGTTCCTTATATTTTTAATTATATTACTAATATATAAAAAAAGTTATTACTTATATTATTAACCTATTAATAAGTAATAAAAAGGTTTATTTTAAATAAGCTACTTTTTAAAAACTAATTACTAATTGTAAATATCTAAACTTATTAACTTTAATTATTTAATTTTATATTTTACTTTTACTAGCTACTTAGGTAGTTCTTAATATCGTTTTTATGGTATTAATATATAGTATTAGTAAATACTTATACTATATTAATAAACCATTTTTTTAAGTTTTCTTTAATTTTGCTTCTTATAAAGTTTATAATATAATCACGGATTATCAATAGCGATATTAAGTACCTAACGCTGCTATTTTATAAGTTTATTACGTACCTAGCTAAGTTAGCTACTTTTTTAAATATAATAGCTTATAATAGTAGTATTAGAGATGCCCTCGTTGCTATTATTAAATAATATTAACCTTTATAAGTATAATATTTACTTTAATATCTTTAATTTTAACTCGTATATATATATATATATATATATATATATTCGTTATTTTGTTTTTTTTATTAAAATAGAAAACGCTACTTCCCTTACTACTTAATATTATTACGCTATTATTATTACGCTATTACTATTACTATTACTATTACTATTTAACTATTTACTTTAAATATATTTTATTAAAATACTAAGATATTATTAATAACTCGTTAACCCTTGTCGCTTTTTTAATAGTTAAAAGTTTGATTTTATAAATATTATACTAAACGACCCCGAGCTATAAAAAGACCGTTTTAATAAATCTTATATCCGTAATATTAACTTATAAAAAATAAATAAATATATTATAATAAGCCCGTGATTATAAACTTTACAAAAAGGAAAGTTTAAAAAGGTAGAAGAATATTTAAAAAAAATAGTCTAACGAGATAGTAGGAGTATCTACTAATACTATATATTAATACTATATAACCGATATCGAGAACCGCCCGAGCAGCTAGTAAAGGTAGAAATAAAAAACAAATAATATATTAATTACCCTTTTAATTACTAAATACTACCCCTTACTTTCTTTCTTTATCTTATTTAATAATAACCTCTGCTTAATATTCCTATTTAATACGCTCACTTACGCTCTTTCTAAGCTCCTAATTATATTATTAAATTTAAGCTTATTTATACTCTTTATATTAAAAAAGTGCTAATAACGGTAATACTTATTATAATATATCTATCCGTTTTTTATAAGTTAATATTACGGATATAATATCTATTAAAACGGTCTTTTTATAGCTCGGGGTTATTTAGTATAATATTTATAAAATCGAACTTTTAGTTATCAAAAAAGTCCTAAGAATTAATGAGTTATTAACGTCTTAGTATTTTAATAGAGTATACTTAAAGTAAATAGTTAAATAGTAATAGTAATAATAATAGCGTAATAATAATAAGTAATAAGGGAAGCGTTTTTAACTTTAATAAGAAAAACGAGGTAACGAATATATATATATAAATTAAAATTAAAATCATTAAGGTAAATATTATAAGATTAATATTATTTAATAATAATAATAAGGGTATCTTTAATACTATTATTTTAAGCTACTATATTTAGAAAAGTAGTTAACTTAGTTAGGTACGCGGGCTTATAAAATAATAGCGTTGGGTACTTAATATCGCTATTAATAATCCGGAGTTATAAACTTTATAAAAGGGAAAGTTGAAAAAGTAAAAAATTTAGAAGAAAATAAGTTTATTAAAATAGTAAGAGTATCTATTAATATTATATATTAATACTATATAATTAATATTAAGAACCGCCTGAGTAGTTAGTAAAAGTAGAATAAATAAATAAATAAATAAACTTTATAAGAGGGAAAGTTTAAAAAAATAAAAAATCTAAAAAAAAATAGTCTAACAAAATAATAAGAATATCCGCTCATATTAAATATTAATACTATATAACCGATATTAAGAATCGCCCGAGTAGCTAATAAAAATAGAAATAAAAAATAAAAAATAAATTTTATTTATTAAATAAATATATTCTTAGCTTATTAATTATAATATAAACTCTTATTACCCTTTAGGGTCTAGCCCGCCTTATTAGGGGCCATCTTCGCCTTTATAAGTAAGCTAGTCTATTAGGGTTGATATCGAGTTTTTATTATATACTTTAATAAGACTTTATATTAATTAATAATAGCCGGCTATAGCCAGCTATAACTAGTATAACTATTATTAACTATTAATACTAACTAAATTTAAAATATTAATAACCCTATTATAATATATTAATCGCTCTCTAAATAGTTAAAAACTACTCCCTATTTTTTACTTTTTTTAATAGCTTTAGATTTTTCTTTTTAGTCTCTTTAAATTTCTTATTTTATTATAATAATATTAAAGTATTAATAATACTCAAGAATTAGTTAGGTATTTCGAAGCTATTATTATATTATATAAACTAAGCGCTAATAATAGTAATATTTATAAGGGTATATACGTTTTTTTAGATCTTTAGGTTAATAATAATTAGTTTATACTCTTTTAAATAATCTTTTTATAGATCGGGATCGTTAAGTATAATATTAATAAGATCGAACTACTAGCCCTTAAGGTATCTTTATAAGTTAATAAGTTAGCGTTTTAGTATTCTAAATATTCTTAAAGTAAATAGTTTAATAGTAATAGTAATAGTAATAATAATAATAATTATAATAATAATAGTATAATAATAATAAATAGTAAGGAAAGTAGCGTTTTTTAATTATAATAAAAGAAATAAAATAATAAATATATATATATATATATATATACGAGTCGAAGTTAAAAGTATATAAATATTAATAATAAGAAGGTCGGTATTATTTTTAATAACAGTAACGAGGGTATCTCCGATACTATATTATTATAAGCTATTATTACTTAGAGAGTAATAAACTTAGCTAAGTGGGCAGCTTATAAAGTAATAGCGTCGGGTACTTAGTATTACCGTTAATAATTTTAAACTTTATAAAAGGGAAAGTTAAAAAAATAAAAAATCTAAAAGAATAGTTTATTAAAATAATAAGAGTATATATTAATACTATATATTAATACTATATAATTAATATTGAGAACTGCCTAAGTAATTAGTAAAAGCAGAATATAAAATTAAATAAACTCTTATTAATTATAATATATAAAACTCGTTTTTAGTTTATAATCCTTTAACGAACTCCTTAGTTTTTAATAAAAAATAGAAAATAAATACCATTTTACTTTTTATAAGCTCCTTTATAATAAAATATAAAATATTTGTTTTTTTTTATTCTACCTTTACTAGCTACTCGGGCGGTTCTCGATATTATCTATATAGTATTAATATAGAGTATTAATAAATACTCCTACTATCTCGGTATACTATTTTTTTAGATTTTCCTTAACTTCCCCTCTTGCAAAGTTCATAACATAACCACGGATTATTAACGGTAATAAAATATAAAATACATTATTTTAATATAATAACCCTAGCTCTATTTAACTCTTTTTTATTTATATTGAACTATTAAAAAGTATTTATTAATAACTCTCTTACTTTTTTACCTTAAGTTATTATAATAATAACTATTATTATTTTATTAATACGCCCTATAATATATTATATATATAAAAAAGAGAATATTTTATTTTTTAAACTAACTAATATCTAGCTAGGATTATAAAAAAAGGCCTTAACTACTTAAATATATACTTTAATAATATTATTTTTCTTTTTTAAACTAATTATCTTTTACTAAACGTTAAGTAATAATTTATTAATAAAACGTAGTTTTTAAATTAGTATAAAAAAAACGTTTTTATAAAATACTTCCCCCTCTATATAATCTAGCTTATTAAATAGACTATCCGCTAAGTTTATTTTTTTAATTAATATTTTAAATAAAAATTAAATAATAATAACTTATATACTTACTTCGCGAGCTTTTTTTAAAAATCTTATATTAATATACTAATTTCTTTTTTAAGTACTTAGTAATTCGTTAGAATTATAAATTTTTATAAAAAACCTTAGAACTAATAAGCTTAGTATTTTAACTTTTTTATTGTAATAAGTAGTTCTTATTAGCTTATAGCTTATTATTATTTTATATTCAAAAGTTTTTATGATTAATAAGTAAAAGGTTACTATTTTTTATAAATTTATTATAATAAAATTATTATAATAGTTTTAATTAAAGCGTCGGTTTTTATTTATATAATATATCATAAATTTTAATATATAAATACGGTTATTAAAATAAAAATAACTTTCAACTAGTTAAATACTTTATTTACTTTCTTAGTTTACTAAAATTCCTTTACTTACCTCTTTTTTATTTTTAATAATATTATTATTAATATAATAATACCCGAGTATTTAGTAATAAACTTCTAATAAAAATTATTAAACCCTAAAAGTATTTAAATATCCTTAATAAACTCTAGCACCTTTTAGTTAGTAATTATTTATAGTTATAATAAATTAATCTTAATTCCTTTTAAAATGGTAATATAACTTAGAAATTCGACCCTCTTTTAATAAAACGAGTACTTTAATAATTTAATAAAAACCCTATATAACTATAAATATTAAAAAACTTTTTTAATATTTTTTATATACTACTCCCTTATTATTAAATAAATTATTAAATTATTTATATATACTATATAGTGGTTTTTTTTTTTTAGCTTTATAAGTATAAAAGATCGACTTTAACGGGATTACGCTTTTAAAAGAAATCATATAATACGGTATACTTTTTAATTATATAATATGCGTAATATACCCTAAGTACGTACTTAACGTAATATAGTAATTTTAATACGAAAACCGCTATATAATTCGGGATAAGTAAGCTATTTTATTACTTACTAATCATAAGCTAAGTAATATATTTACGTAGTAGCGCTAATTAGAAAAGTTAATAATAGAGGTCGGCCGCAAAGGTTAAAAGCGGCCTTTTTTAACTATAGAGGTTCTAAAATTTAATAATAATATAAAATTTTTTTAAAAAAGGGCTAAAAAGGGCTAATATTTAGTTATTTTACTATACTAAAGCTTATAAAAATTCTTTTTATCCTTATTATTTCTAATATTACTTAAAGCTCTATTTAAACTAGATAAATCTACTAAATAAACTTATTAAACGAACTTATTAATATATAAACTACTACCTAGATAACTAGTTAAATAACTAGTTAAGAGATTAGCTAGTTAAAATACTACCTCGTTAAGAACCTAAAAATGCCCCTCGATAGGTCCCCCCCTCTAGGGCTCGATAAATTAGGCCCCCTTAACGCCCTAGCTATCGTAGCTAACGTAAGGATACCTAAGGAGTAGTATAGTACTTTTTAATAATACGGAATCTAGCTAAGTAATAATACGAATACCGTAAATAGTTAGGCTAATACGGACGTTAAGATTTAGTATATCGACGCTAGTTTAGAAATTATATTTTATAAAGCTAGAAATTCTTTTAATATAGGCTATATTATAAACGTAAGGGAATATATAAGGGGCTCCCTAACTCTTAATAAGAAAGAGTATATAATACGGGATCTAGTTACTTATACAGGCTAATACTAAGAGGTCTTATATACGTTAAAATAAGTATAGCTCGCCCTCTAAACGGCTAGAATTACGTAGCGAAAGGTCGGGAGCTATTTTAATTAGTAATTAAGTATAGAGCGTAATATACCTAGTTTTCTTTAATACGTAATACATAGTACGGCCCCGGCGGATTGCTCCGTCGGGGGAAAAAAAAAAAAAAAAAAACTACTATATAGAGCGTAATATACTTAGTTTTTTTTAATACGTAATATACGGTACGGCCCTAGTAAATTACTCCGTCGGGGGGATTTATTTATTTTTTTATTTTTATTTTTATTAACTACTCGGGCGATTCTCGATATTAGTTTTATAGTATTAATATATAGTATTAATATATACTCCTACTATTTTAATAGATTATTTTTTTAAATTTTCTACCTTTTTAACTTTCCCTCTTATAAAGTTTATAACTACGGATTATTAACGGTAATATTAAGTACCTAACGCTACTACTTTATAAGCCCGCGCACTTAGCTAAGTTCTTTACTTTTTTAAATAATTATAGCTTATAATAATAATATTAAAAATACCCTCGTTACTATCGTTAAGAATAATATTAACCTTATAATATTTATTTTAATATTTTTAACTTTAACTTATATATATATATATATATTTAGTACTTCGTTTCTTTTATTAAAGTCGAAAAACGCTTTTCTTACTATTTATTATTATTACTTTATTATTATTATTATCGAATCGTCTACTTATTCTTAAATATATACTATTAAAATACTAAAATACTTAGTTATCGTCGACCCCTAGGACTTTTTTAATAAATAGAAGTTTAATTTTATACATATTATATTAAAAGACCCCGAACTATAATACGATTATTTTAAAAAATATAAATTAGATATTATTAACTTAAAAATCGGAAAGAAATATATTAATATAATTATTACCCTAATTAGTACTTAGCTTTTATAATATAATAATTTTAAAATACCTAACTAACTTTAAAATATTATTAATATTTTAAAAACATAGCATAAAAATAGAGTTAAAAGTATTAAAAAGGATATTTTAAAGTTAACTAATAAGGTAAAAAATAAGGGGTAGTTTTTAATTATTTAAAGGGCGATTAATATATTATAATAGCGGGGTTATTAATATTTTAAGTTTAGTTAGTATTAATAACTTGATAATTAATAACGGCTATACTAATTATAGCTAGTTATTATTAGTTAATATAAAGTCTTATTAAAGTACATAATAAAAACTTAATATTAATTTTAATAACTAACTTATTTATAAAGGCGAAAATAGCCCTTAATAAGGCGGGCCGGACCCTAAAGGGCGGGGGGATTTATATATATTCTATAATAAGTATTTAATAAGTTAGCGAGCGTTTAATAAATATATATTTAAAACGTTATAAGTACGTTTATTAACTTAAAAAATATAATAATATATTTAAAATAACCGTATTAATTCTAAAACGCTATTTTTTATTAGTTTTCTTTTTTAATTTAAATATAGTAATAAGTATTTTCAATATTTATTTTTAAAATTTATTTTATTTTATAAAGCTTATTTAAAAGCTCGCTAATAAGTAATAATAAGTATTAATTCTTTATAATTACTTTATTTAGCCTATAGTAATTTATATAAAAGTATAGTATACCGTCCTTTTTTAATATAAAAAATATTAATACCCCGGCCTTATTAATTAAAAATATAATATAACTATTCGCTAAGTTTTTAATAATATAAATATATAAAACTTCTCTTTGGGGTCCGGTCCGCTTTATTAAGGGCTATTTTTACCTTTATAAGTAAGCTAGTTTATTGTAGTTAATATTGAGTTTTTATTACGTACTTTAATAAGACTTTATAACTAACTATAGCTAGCCGTAACTATTATCAAATACTAATAACCCCGCTATTATAATATATTAATCGCCCTCTAAATAGCTAAAAACTAACCCCTACTTTCTGCCTTATTTAATAACTTTAAAATATCCTTTTTAATCTTATTTAATTTACTTTTATATTATATTTTTAAAATATTAATAATACTCTAGAGTTAATTAAGTATTTTAAGCCTATATTATAAAAGCTAAGTACTTATAAAGGTAATAGCTATATTAATATATATTTTTCCAATCTTTAAGTTAATAATATTTAATCCGTATTTTTTAAAACGACCGTATTATAATTTAGGGTTCTTTAATATAATATTTATAAGATTAAATTTCTAGCTACTAAAGAAGCCCTAGGGGTCGATAATAACTAGGCGTTTTAGTATTTTAATAATATATAGTTAAGGTAAACGATTCGATAATAATAAATAATAGAGGAAATAGCGTTTTTTAATTTTAATAAAAGAAATAAAGTAATAAATATATATATATATATATATATATAGTATATATTAATAATAAAAAGGTTAATATCGTTCTTAAGAATAGTAATAATAGTATTTCTAATATTATTATTATAAGCTATTATTACTTAGAGGGCCGTAAATTTAGCTAAGTAAACGGCTTATAAAGTAGTAGTATTATGCTTAATATTACTATTAATCCGTAATTATAAATTTTATCAAAAGGAAAGTTTAAAAAGGTAGAAGAATATCCTAAAAAAATAGTTTAACGAGATAATAAGAGTATTTACTAATATTATATATTAGTACTATATAACCGATATTAAGAATCGCCCGAGTAGTTAGTAAAAGTAGAAATAAAAAAAACAAATATATATAAAACTTATTAAGTTATTTTTTATTTAATAAATAAATAGGGCTATATAGCGGTTTAATATTTAAAATTAAGTTAATTAAATATTTTATTTTATTATATAATTATAATCCCTTTACTAATTATTTATTAAATATCTTTATTTTAAATTAGAGTTTTAATAATAAACCCTTTTATAACTTAGTCTCTATTATCCCTATAATACTTTTTATAATAATAATATATAATATATAAGCCTTCTTATAATTCTTAATAATATTACGAGCTATTACTTTTAGTTTAGTAATAAAAATAGGCTCGTACTACTATATATTTATTATAATATTAATATAAATACTTTCCTAGCTTATTAATAATTATAATAATAAAAAGTTTATTACTTTTTTATCCTTATTAATTACGGCGAATAGTTACTAAATCTTCTTTAACTATTTATAATAATTAATAAAAAAAAGCGTTAATTATTAAGCCTTCCCTTAGTTTATAAGTTTGTTTTAAAAATCCTTTAATAAAAGAGTTATAATAATAATTAAAATTAACCCTAAGTAAGTTACGAGCTTAGTATTAATAATATCTATTTTAAAATATATTTATATTAACTTTTATTAGCTTTTTAATAACCCCTTATAGAACTATTACTTTACCCTTTATAATTATTTTTATTAATACTTTTTTAATACTTAGTATAAATATATTAAGTATATTACTTATACTTATTCGTTTTTTAACGAGTTAACTTTTATAACTTTTAATTTAATAATAACTTATTAAATAGTTATTAATATTAGTTTTTAATTAAAAATACGTCGGCTTATTATTACTCTTACTTCTTAACTTATTTTTTAATACTTATTAAATATATAACCCGTTTTATTATATATAAAGTATTTAATATTATTATCACGACGTTTTTATAATAGCTCAGTACAAGTACCCTTATTATATAACTTTTATAATATTACTCTTAATAAGTCTTTAAAGCTTAGTTTTTTAAAGCTCTCTTTACTCTTTTTTTTATAAAAAGGGGATATTTAATATAATTATTCAAATAATAAGTATAACCTCTTCTCATTATCTTTTTATAATTAGTTACTACCCTTTTACTAATTTAGTAATTATAATTTATTAGTTTTATAAACTATATTACGTACTCTTTTAATTAAAACCTTATAATAAATTAAGTCGTTTTATAATTAAAATAATAGTTTAAAAAAGAATTAATATACCTCTATTTTTAAATTTTTTAAATTTTTTTTACTTAGTTTATAATAAATTACTAACTACTTAGTAAAGAACGAAGTAAAAATCTAGCCTTTTTTTAGCTTTTTTATCCTTAACTCTTTTAATATTCCTATTTTTAAATCTCGGGGTCTATATATTATTAATAAATAAACGCTAAGAAATCGCTCTAAAAGAGGGAATTTTGAAAGCTTTTTATAATTATGCTATTACGTTTATAATAGTAAAAATATTTTAAATAAGGCCTCTATAGTATATTACTTTATAATACTTCTTATATAAAAGTTATTATTTATTTTTATAATAATAATCTAATTTACTAATTATATATTTATAAACTCTTTTTTAATTAATTTATAATTATAAAAAGAGGCTTTTTATATTTTTATTAATTTAAATATATTATTCATTACTTAATAAGCTATTAAACAAGCTCTTCATATTAATACTATTTTAAGTTTTAGTTTTTAATTATTATTTTTATTATTTTATAAAAATAAGTTATTATTAAGTTTATAAAGTTTATTAAACTAGTTATTTTAATATTACTTGCGCTTTTATATATACTTAGACTTTATATATTTAATAATTAGTTATTAATAAACGCCCTATTTATAATAAATAAGGTCCTCGGGGTATTATTAAAGTAACTAGTTTATAAAAATAATTTACTTTAATTATTTTCTTTACTTAGCTTTTTTATAAATATTAATATTCAAATAGGACTCGCCCTATAATAAGCTTATTATCCCAAACAAAATAGGGTTAAGTAATTAACTCTAAATAACTATAACTCGTTAATATTAATAGCTCTTTATTAATAACTAAGTATTATTTTATTAACGTTTTATTTAATTTTAAAATTTATTATTATTTATATTAATTATTTTATAGGGATAAATACTTTAAAATTATAAAAAATCAGGTTATAAATACTTAATTAGCGAAGCTATAATATAAATATAAATATATTATAAAACTAAAGTTTATAAAGTCCTTTATATAGGTTCTACGTTATAAAAAGTTCTTTTAAAATTATTAAATAAGTTAAAAAATAAGAAGTAAGTTTTAGCTATTTTAAAAACTATTAATATATTATATTATTAATAATAAAATAAGCTGTATTAATAATTACGGCCGGTTATTATTAGTTATAAAGTTTATTATATAATAAAAACTTAGTATTAACCTTAATAAACTAGCTTATTTATAAAAGTAAAGTTAGCCCTTAATAAGGCAGGCCGGACCCCAAAGGGATTATATATAATATATACTTAAGATATATTATATATATTATATAATTAAAACATATCCCCCTGATAGAGTAATCCGCCGGGGCCGTACTATATATTACGTATTAAGGAAAACTAGGTATAATGCGCTCTATACCTAACTACTAACTAAAATAATAGTTAACTAACTTAACTATTATCTCCCTTTTATTAATAACTCTTAACTTTTTTATTATATAATTTTAGCCGCTTATAGGGCGAGCTTTACTTATTTTAATATATATAAGACCTCTTAATATTAGCTTATATAAGTAACTAAATCTAATATAATCTCTTTTTTTAAATAAGTATTATTATTACTTAGGGGGTCTTATAAGAGCTATTTAAAATACTAACTTATTACCCTAACTTTATATACCTCTAGCTTATTTAATATAACTATTATAACTAGGCTAATATTAATATATTAAATTTTAAAATCCGTATTAGCCTAGCTATTTATAATATTTATAATATTACTTAGCTAAATTCCGTATTATTAAAAAGTACTTTACTACTCTTTAAATATACTTATATTAGTTATAATAATTATAATATTAAGCTAATTAAAAAGGGTGCTTAGCTTAAGAAAGGTAGACTTATTAATAAGTATCTTTAGCTTATTAATTACTAGTTATATATTAAAAATAGAGTAGGTTCTTATTAAAGTAGTAGTTTATATATTAATAAGTTTATTTAGTAAATTTATTTAGTTTAAATAGAAGTTAGTTTAAATAGAGAGTAGCTTTAAATAATATTAGAAATAATAAGGATAAAAAAAATCTTTATAAGCTTTAGTATAAGTAATAAATATTAGCCTATTTAGCCCTTTTTTTAAAAACCTTTATATTATTATTAAAGTTTAGAATTTTTATAGTTAAGGAAGGCTTACCTCTAACTATTGCGGCTAATTATTATAGCTAGTTATTATAACTAACTATTGCAGCTAATTATTATAGCCGACCTCTATTATTAACCTTTTTAACTAGCGCTACTACGTAAGTATATTACTTAGCTTATTATTAATAAGTAGCTAAAGAGGGTAGCTTACTTATTCTAAATTAAATAGCGGTTTTTATATTAAATTATTATATTATATTAAGCGCATACTTAGGATATATTATATATATTATGTAGTTAAAAAGTATATTATATTATATAATTTTTTTTTAAAGCGCAATCTTATTAAGGTCGATTTTTTATACTTATAAAACTAGAAAAAAAAACTATTATATAATTGAAACGTATATTATATTATATAGTTTTCTATAAAAACGTAATCTTATTAAAGTCGATTTTTTATACTTATAAAGTTAGAAAAAAACTATTATTTGATTCTATGTTCTGCCTTTACTAGTTACTCGGGCAGTTCTTAATATTAATTATATAGTATTAATATATAGTATTAATAAATACTCCTACTATCTTAATAAACTAAAAAAACTACTGTATAACTCTTTTTTAATTAGTTTAAGTAAACTTATTAATTTAGTTTTATAAAAAGAAAAGCTAACTTATATTAATATATAGTATATAGCTTAAGGGATATACGAGGCTTAAGAGACTACTAGGGGTAATATAAAAATTACTTAATCCGTAGTTATATTATGAACTCTATAAGAGGGAAAGTTAAGGAAAATCTAAAAAAATAGTCTACTAAGATAGTATAAGTATTTACTAATACTATATATTAATACTATAAAAACGATATTAAAAACCGCCCGAGTAACTAATAAAAGCAGAATATAAAATTAAATAAAAATTACTTAAGTATAATATAAAAAGTATATTAACTATTATTAATACTTAAATAACCTAAAGCTAAGAAATTAGGTCTTTATTAATACTTTATATTAAAAGTTTATTAATATAAATAAGTTATCCCCCCCGATAGAATAATTTGCCGGGGCCGTATTATATATTATATATTAGAGAAAACTAGGTATATTACGCTCTATACTTAATTACTAATTAAAACTCCTAATCTTTTTTTACTTATTTAGATAGCGAGCTATACTTATTTTAATATATATAGAACTTCTTAGTACTAGCTTACGTAAGTAGCTAAATCCCGTATTATATACTCCTTTTTATTTTTTTAAAGTCCGGTCCGCCTTATTAAGGGCCATTTTCGCCTTTATAAGTAAGCTAGTTTATTAAAGTTAATATTAAGTATTTTTATTATATACTTTAATAAAACTTTATAACTAACTATAGCCGGCCGTAGCTATTACTAAATACTAATAATCCCGCTATAATATATAAATTACTCTTTAAATAGCTAAAAACCACCCCCTACTTTTTATGTTATTTAATAACTCTAAAATATTCTTTTAAATCTTTTTTAACCTATTTTTATATTACGTTTTTAAAGTATTAATAATACTTTAGAATTAGTTAGGTATTTTAAGCCTATTTGTTTTTTTATTTTTATTTTTACTAGCTACTCGGGTAATTCTTAATATCGGTTTTATAGTATTAATATATAATATTAGCGGATACTCTTACTATTTTATTAAACTATTTTTTTAAGAATGTTTTATTTTTTTAAACTTTCCTTTTTATAAAGTTTATAATTACGGATCAATAGTATAATAAATATTTTTTTATTTTTTATTTTTTTTATTTCTACTTTTACTAACTACTTAGGTAATTATTAATATCGGTTATATAATATTAATATATAGTATTAATAAATACTCTTACTATCTCGATAGACTATTTTTTTTTTAGATTTTTTACTTTTTTAACTTTCCCTCTTATAAAATTTAAGATTATTAATAGTATTATTAGGCGCCTAACGCTACTACTTTATAAGCCTACGTACCTAGCTAAGTTAGCTACCCTTTTAAGTATAGTAGCTTATAATAATAATATTAGAGATGCCCTTGTTACTATTATTAAATAATATTAACCTTATAATATTTACCCTATTTTAATTTTAAGTTATATATATATATATATATTCATTACCTCTTTTTTTTTATTAAAATTAAAAAACGCTTCCCTTATTATTTATTATTAACTTATTATTATTATTATTACCCTATTACTATTATTATTGAATTATTTACTTTAACTATATACTATTAAAATACTAAGATACTTAGTTATTATTAACCCCTAAGGCTTCTTTAATAATTAGAAATTTAGCCCTATAAGTATTATATTAAAAGACCCCGAATTATAATACGGTTATTTTAAAAAATACGGATTAAATATTATTAATTTAAAAATCAAAAAAATATATATTAATATAGTTATTACCTTAATAAGTACTTAGCTTATATAATACGGGCTTAAAATACCTAACTAACTCTAAAATACTATTAATATTTTAAAAACGTAATATAAAAATAAGTTAGGAAAGACTAAAAGGGATATTCTAAAATTATTAAATAAAATAGAAAATAAGGGTTAGTTTTTAGCTATTTAGAGGGTAATTAATATACTATAATAACGGAGTTATTAATATTTTAAGTTTAGTTAGTATTAATAACTTAATAATTAATAACGGCTATACTAATTATAACCGGCTATTATTAATTAATATAAAATCTTATTAAGTATATAATAGAAACTCGATATTAATTTTAATAAACTAGCTTATTTATAAAAGCGAAGATGGCCCTTAATAAGGCGGGCCGGACCCTAAAGAGGTATAATAAATATATATATATATATATCCCTTTAAGGTCCGGCCCGCCTTATTAGGGGCTATCTTCGCTTTTATAAATAAGCTAGTTTATTAGGGTTAATATCGAGTTTTTATTACGTATTTTTTTTAATAAGACTTTAAAACTAACTATAGCTAGCTATAGCCGGCCGTAGCTAGCTATAGCTAATATTAATTATTAATACTAATTAAATTTAAAATATTAATAATCCTATCGTAATATATTAATCGCCCTCTAAATAGCTAAAAACTACCCCCTATTTTTTACCTTTTTTAAATAATATTAGATTTTTTTTTAATCTTTTTTAATTTATTTTTATATAGTAATTTTAAAGTATTAATAATATTTAGGAGTTAGTTAGGTATTTTAAGGTTATTATATTATATAAACTAAGCGTTAATTATAATAATAGCTATATTAATATTTCCGATTTTTAAATTAATAGTATCTAATTCGTATTTTTTAAAACAATCGTACTATAGTTCGGGGTCCTTTAATATAATATTTATAAAATCGAACTTCTAACCCTTAAAGTATCCCTATAGATCGATAAGTTAGCGTCTCGGTATTTTAATAATATATATTTAAGAGTAAGTAAACGATTTAATAGTAATAGTAATAATAATAATAATAAGGTAATAGTAATAGAGTAATAATAATAAGGTAATAGTAATAAGGTAATAGTAATAGGGTAATAGGAATAAATAGCGAGGGAAGTAGCGTTTTTCGATTTTAATAAAAGAAACGAGGTAACGAATATATATATATATATATACGAGTTAAAATTAAAAGCGTATATTAATACTTTTAAAAGTTAGTATTATTCTTAATAATAATAATAAGGGTATTTTTAATATTATACTATTATAAGCTACTATTACCTAAAGGGTAGTAAACTTAGTTAAGTAAGCGGCTTATAAAGTAGTAGTATTAAGCGCTTAATATCGCTATTAATAATCTATAGTTATATTTTAAACTTTATAAGAGGGGAAGTTAAGGAAAATTTAAAAAAATAATTTACTAAGATAGTAGGAGTATTTATTAATACTATATATTAATACTATATAAATAATATTAAGAACCGCCCGAGTAGCTAGTTAAGGTAGAATAAAAAAATAAATATTTATATATATATATATATAGAGTATATATTAATAATAAAAAAGTTAATATTATTTTTAATAATAATAATAATAGTATCTTTAATACTATTATTATAAGCTATTATTATTTAAAGAGTTATAAACTTAGCTAAGTAAATATAAGCTTATAAAATAATAATATTGCGCTTAATATTATTATTAATCCGTAATTATAAACTTTATAAAAAAGAAAGTTTAAAAAAGTAAAAGAATATTTAAAAAAAATAGTTTAATAAAATAGTAAGAGTATTTATAAATACTATATATTAATATTATATAACTAATATCGAGAATCGCCCGAGTAACTAATAAAAGTAAAAATAAAAAAATAAATAATAAGTTTATAAAGTAATAGTATTAGGTACTTAATATCGCTATTAATAATCTATAATTTTAAACTTTATAAAAAAGAAAGTTAAAATTTTTTTTTTAAAAATAGTTTATTAAAATAATAAGAGTATTTATTAATATTATATATTAATATTATATAAGTAATACTAAGAACTGCCCGAGTAGTTAGTAAAAGTAAAAATAAAATAAAACAATACTTAGTTTCCCTTTGGGGTCCGACCTGCCTTATTAGGGGCTATTTTCGCCTTTATAAGTAAGCTAGTTTATTAAGGTTAATATTAAATTTTTATTATATAATAAACTTTATGACTAATTATAACTAGCCGTAGCCGTTACTAAGATACTAATTAAACTTAATATATTAATAACCCCGCCGCCGTAATATATTAATCGCTTTTTTAATAACTAAATATTATACCTTATTTTTTACTTTTTTTAATAATATTAGATTTTTTTTTTAAATCCTTCTTAATTTATTTTTATATAGCGATTTTAAAATATTAATAATATTTAAGAATTAGTTAAGTATTTTAAAACTACTATATTATATAAGCTAGGTACTAATTATAATAATAATTACGTCGATATTTTTAATTTTTAAGTTAATAGTATTTAATCCGTATTTTTTAAAATAATCGTATTATAATTCGGGGTCCTCTAGTATAATACTTATAAAATCGAACTTCTAACCCTTAAAGTATCTTTATAAATTAATAAGTTAGCGTTTTAGTATTTCGATAGTATATATTTAAAAGTAAGTAAATAATTTAATAATAATAAAGTAATAATAATAAGGTAATAGTAATAGGATAATAATAATAAATAGCGAGAAAAGCGTTTTTCGATTTTAATAAAAAAAACGAAGTAACGAATATATATACGTATACGAGTTAAAGTTAAGAGTACGTAAATTTAATAAATATCGTAAAGTTAGTATTATTTTTAATAATAATAACGAGGGTATTTCTAATATTATACTATTATAAGCTACTATTATTTAGAGTATAATAAACTTAGCTAAATAAGTAGTTTATAAAGTAATAGTATCGGGCGCTTAATATTATTATTAATAATTTATAATTATAAACTTTATAAGAGGGAAAGTTAAAAAGTTAGAAAATCTAAAAAAAATAGTTTATTAAAATAGTAGGAGTATTTATTAATATTATATATTAATATTATATAATTAATATTAAAAACCGCCCGAGTAACTAGTAAAAGTAGAATTAAAAAAATAAATAATACTTAGTTTTTTTTTAAAATACGTAATATATAATACGGGCCCGGTAAATTATTTAATTAAAAAAAATAAGATTTAAATATATTTTTATTATAAAAGTAACTTCATTTACCTTATTATTCGCTTTATTACTAATATTACATAAGCAAACTATATATTATATTAATCTACGTTTTTTATAAATTATTATAAGTATTAATTATATAAGTAATATTGCTTATATAAGCTTACGTAAGTAATAAAAAGTATTAAAAAGTAACAGAATAAGTTAGAATTCTCTTAAGACGGAATTAAGTACTACGATTACGTATTTACTTATATATATGCTTATTAATTATATTATAATTAATAAGCTATGGGATATTTTAATAAGAGGTTTTATATTTATATATAGGCGTATATTTACTTACCTAGACCTTTTTTTAAATAAGTAATTTCTTATATAATAATTTAACTATATTACTCTCTTTATTATAAAAACCTCTTTTATATATACTTATTACCCCTATATTTATATATTCTTACTTCTATATAAATATTTAGTTATTATATTCTTTTATAAAAATATCCCGTATTACCTTAATTTTTAATAAATATTTACATAATATAAATAAGTAATATTATATAGTTTTAAACGCTATATATTTATATTAATTTATTATATATACCCTTTATTTATTTATTTGAATAATATTATAAACGGCTTAAATAAATAATAAAAGTAGAATATAGAAATAAATTAAGTTAATAATTCTTTAAATATTACTTATAGGTCCGGGCTAGCCACACGTGGGTGGCCCATTCGGCAGAATGCACACTAGCGACTCATGTGGACCTTATTGTCTGTGTGATTGAGGGGCGCTGAGGAAGTCTAAGTGCCCGGACCCTGGGGCTTTAAAAATCCCATCCAAGGGAAATCACCGCAGTGTCATACTCTTTTGGCAGCTCCGGTATAGGCGGCATGAGACTCCACTAAGCCGCAATAGAGGAGCCGTTCCTGATCCTTGCTCGTGCCATCCCCGCCCCCGCCAATCGTCCTTGTCCGATGTCGTAAAAAAAAAAAAAAAAAAAAAAAAAGGTGAGTCCTGTTTGGAAGAGTCACTGGCTCCATGCACCCTACGCCCACATAAGGTAGGCGCACCCGCGAGTCTTTGCACCCTCAACGTATTCAATTCACTTACCGTTGCAAGCTCTACGACAGAGACCAACCCGATGTGCCAGAGCTCTGAGTAAATAACGACTTACCACCCTCACATCTGCTGCCATCGATCATGGGCTTGGTCAATGGCTCAGATTCGGGCTCAGGCCCGACCCGGATCACGATCCTGGGCAAAGACGACATTGTCGTCGACCACGGTATCTGGCTTGACTTCGTGACTCAGGATCTCCTCCATCATCTCAAATCATCGACCTATGTCCTTGTAACCGACACGAACCTCTTCGATACTTATGTCCCGCCTTTTCGAAAGGTCTTTGAAGCCGCCGCGCCTGCTTCGGCAAGACTGCTCACGTACGCAATCCCGCCCGGCGAAGCTTCAAAGAGCCGCCAGACCAAGGCGGACATTGAAGATTGGATGTTGTTGCAAAAATGCACGAGGGACACGGTCATCATTGCTCTAGGCGGCGGTGTCATTGGCGACATGATCGGCTATGTCGCTGCCACTTTCATGCGGGGCATTCGCTTTGTACAGGTGCCGACGACGCTGTTGTCTATGGTTGACTCATCCATTGGTGGCAAGACTGCCATCGACACTCCGATGGGCAAGAACCTCATCGGTGCTTTCTGGCAACCGTTCCGTATTTATATCGACCTGAGCTTCCTCGAGACGCTGCCAGCGCGGGAGTTCATCAATGGCATGGCCGAGGTCATCAAGACGGCCGCCATCTGGAGCGAGGACGAGTTTACCGCACTCGAGACCAACGCACCCGCCATACTGGCTGCTGTCAAGTCCCAGGGGGAAAAGAGACTTTCACCCATTCGAGACATTCTCAAGCGAATTGTCCTTGGCTCTGCTTCAGTCAAAGCTGAAGTTGTCTCCAGCGATGAAAGAGAAGGTGGCTTGAGAAATCTGCTCAACTTCGGCCATTCTATCGGTCACGCCTACGAAGCCCTGTTGACACCTCAGCTTCTTCATGGAGAGGCTGTCGCCATTGGCATGGTCAAGGAGGCAGAACTGGCCCGCTTCCTTGGCGTACTTCGTCCTGGCGCTGTAGCACGACTTGTCAAGTGTATTGCGAGCTACGAGCTTCCCACCTCGGTACACGACAAGAAGGTTATTAAGCTGACAGCAGGCAAAAAGTGCCCCGTTGACGTGTTGTTGGAGAAGATGGCGGTTGACAAGAAGAATGATGGAGCCAAGAAGAAGATTGTGCTCCTCTCCGCGATCGGAAAAACCCACGAACAAAAAGCCAGCGTGGTCCAAGACCACGTCATCAGGGTAGTCCTATCATCCGCAACTCAGGTCATACCTGGCATGCCGAAGTCTCACAGCACCATAGTTACCCCCCCCGGCTCCAAGTCTATTTCCAACCGTGCCCTTGTTCTCGCTGCTCTCGGGCAGGGAACGTGCCGGATCACGAACCTGCTGCATTCTGACGACACAGAGTACATGTTGTCAGCCATTGCTCAGCTTGGGGGAGCAACATACGCCTGGGAAGATGCCGGGGAGGTGCTAGCTGTCAAAGGCAAAGGCGGCGAGCTCAATGCTAGCAAAGAGGCGCTGTACCTTGGCAACGCTGGTACCGCATCCCGATTCTTGACGACTGTCGTGGCTCTTTGTGCGCCGTCTGGAGTGTCTTCCACAGTACTTACCGGCAACGCTCGCATGAAAGTTCGTCCAATTGGTCCTCTGGTCGATGCTCTCAGGGCCAATGGGTTGGGAATCAAATACCTCGGGCAAGAGAAGAGTCTTCCTCTCCAGGTGGATGCTGCCAAGGGCTTCGAGGGCGGTGTCATAGAATTGGCCGCTACCATCTCATCGCAGTATGTGTCGTCAATTCTCATGGCTGCACCTTACGCGAAAAACCCAGTCACCCTTCGACTCGTAGGCGGAAAGCCCATATCACAGTTTTACATTGATATGACCGTCTCGATGATGCGGACCTTCGGCGTAAACGTCACGAAATCGACAACGGAGCTCAATACCTACCACATCCCGAAGGCAGTGTACCAAAACCCAGCCGAGTACGTCGTGGAGAGCGACGCCAGTTCCGCTACCTACCCTCTGGCTATTGCAGCCATTACCGGCACCACTTGTACTGTGCCCAACATTGGTTCAGAGTCACTTCAGGGCGACTCACGGTTTGCTGTTGACGTGCTGAGACCTATGGGATGCACGGTTGAGCAGACTGGAACTTCGACGACTGTCACAGGCCCGTCCATTGGCGGTCTCAAGGCGATTGAGCATGTCGATATGGAACCTATGACAGACGCTTTCCTCACAGCCTCCGTCTTAGCAGCTGCGGCATCCGGAACAACCAAGATCAGCGGCATCGCCAATCAACGCGTGAAAGAATGCAATCGTATAGGGGCAATGCGCGAGCAACTAGCCAAGTTTGGCGTTGAGACTGACGAATTTGACGACGGCATCATCGTCACCGGCCGCGCTGTGCAGGGGCTCCAGCAGCCTACCGAAAGCATTTATTGCTACGACGATCACCGCGTCGCCATGAGCTTCAGCGTTCTTTCAGTGGTATCCCCCGAGCCTGTGACGATTCTTGAGAGGGAATGCACTGGCAAGACATGGCCAGGTTGGTGGGACACCATGTCGCAGTTCTTCAACATTGAGCTTGACGGCATTGACGAGCAACCCAAGTCAGCGGCTACGGGACTTCCCACGAGATCTCGTAAGGATAAGTCTGTTGTCATCATTGGTATGCGTGGCGCAGGCAAGACGACTGCGGGAAGATGGATGGCCGCGACGCTCAAGAGGCCTTTTATCGATTTGGATGAAGAGCTGGAACGGCGGTCAGGCATGACAATTCCGGAGATGATCAGAGGTTCCAAAGGATGGACAGGCTTCAGAAGCGACGAGCTTGAGCTTCTCCGGGATGTCCTGGAGAAACAGAGCCACGGGTATATTTTCTCGTGCGGCGGCGGCATTGTAGAGACTCCTGAAGCTCGGAAACTGCTCGTTGCACACTGCCAGAACAACGGCACTGTGTTACTCGTCCACCGTAATACCAAGGAAGTCGTCGACTACCTTCTGCAGGACAAATCAAGACCGGCCTACAGAGAAGACATTGAAGATGTCTACTGGCGCCGGAAGCCCTTCTTCGAGCAGTGCAGCAACTTTGAGTACTTCAGCCCTCATCCCCCAGGAACGTTGGCTACACGGGAGCCGCCGCTAGACTTCCGCCGCTTCGTCAATGTTTTGTGCGGAGAGCAGGTACAAGTCAATAAGGCACTGGCGAAGAATCCCAGTTTCTTTGTTTCCCTCACGATACCAGAGGTTGCGTCAGCTCTCACTCTGATACCGGCTGTTGTGGTTGGTTCTGACGCCGTGGAGCTCCGCGTGGACTTGCTCCAAGACTATTCTGAAGAGTTCGTTGCACACCAGGTTGCGCTTCTTAGATCGGTGGCAGACGTGCCCATTATCTTCACTCTGCGCACACTGTCTCAGGGTGGAAAGTTCCCCGATGACGCCCATGATCAAGCCCTTGGTCTGTACCAAAAAGCAATCCGCATGGGGGTTGAGTTCATCGATGTCGAGATGACACTCCCAGAGCGAGTCATTCGAGCAGTCGTGGAGAACAAGGGACCCGCGCGTATCATTGCCTCCCACCATGATCCTCAGGGCAACTTGTCTTGGAAGAATGGTTCTTGGATCCCCTTCTACAACAAGGCCCTTCAATGGGGTGACGTGATCAAGTTGGTTGGTGTCGCCAAACGAATTGAAGACAACTATGACCTAGCCCAATTCAAGCTGGAGATGTTGTCTTCGCACAAAATCCCGATCATTGCGCTGAACATGGGGCAAGCTGGAAAGCTCAGCCGTGTCCTGAACGGCTGCCTCACCCCTGTCTCCCATCCCAGTTTGCCATTCAAAGCAGCCCCGGGGCAGTTGTCCGCGGCCGAGATCCGGCAAGCTTTGGCGTTGCTTGGTGACATTAACCCGCAAACCTACTATCTTTTCGGTAGTCCCATTGCAGCATCGAGATCACCTGCTCTGCACAATACTTTGTTCGATTTGGTCGGATTGCCGCACCATTACCTGCGCAAAGAAACGACTGACGCGGCCGATGTACGCGAGTTGATCCGAGCTCCCGACTTTGGCGGCGCTTCCGTGACAATCCCGCTCAAGCTCGACATTATGAAGGAAATTGACGAAGTCTCGGAGGCTGCTCGCATCATTGGCGCTGTCAACACTATCATCCCAGTATCAACCAGCGGAGACACGGCTAAGCTCATCGGTGACAACACTGACTGGTCAGGTATGGTTCACTCTCTTCAGTCGGCAGGTGTTTCGTCCCAATCGACAGAAGACGTTGAATCTTCTGCCATCGTTATTGGCTCAGGCGGAACAACAAGAGCCGCCATCTTCGCATTGCACGCACTTGGCTTCGGGCCTATCTACGCTCTAGCACGCAACAGTGGCAACCTGGAAGCCCTGAAGGCGTCGTTCCCCTCGGATTATCGCATCGAAGCTCTCAAGAATGCCAGCGAAGTTCCTGCACTAGCATCCTCGCCCACCGTTATGATCAGCACGATCCCTGCCGACAAGCCAGTTGATCCCTCGCTCCGAGAAACTCTCATGGCGGTATTGCGTCAAGACACGACAGTCGATAGGAAACGCGTCCTTCTTGAGATGGCCTACCAGCCTCGTCATACACCACTGATGCAATTGGCCGAGGACGCCGGGTGGGAGACCATCCCTGGCCTCGAGGTGCTCTCAGCTCAGGGCTGGTACCAGGTAAGTGAATGTTTGTGGACGGTGGAAACGTGGCACCCAAGTAGATGAACGTGACATAGGAAGCTAACTTGGATTCAATTTAGTTCCAGAAATGGACGGATATCACCCCTCTCTACCAGACTGCTCGCGCAGCCGTCTTGGGCGAGGAAGTGGCGTAGGATGGCTAGGGCACGCTGCAGGACCCGACCATTGAACGTGCGTACCAAATATCATTGGTGCTTCGTAGATAGCTTTGATTGCTAGAGTAGAGGAAGGAGCTCTAGGGACTAGCATCGACCATACAGACTCGGTTGCTGAGTAGATAACCGACTTTGGAACTTCACCTAAGAAATGGCGAACAACTATTTCAAATATAGAGTATTATGTCCTTGTCTAGTCAATGTGTATTTGAGCATCATCGTGAAGGGATATAGTCTAAGTCTCTCTGTGATATTTTCAGCCAGTTGTCAACCAATTCCGTATGTGGCAGGACGCAAGTGTTGACCGATAAGAATCAAGGCCGGGTATAAGACCAGTATGGGGATGGTGTTTCACATATTAATATATCTATAATGCATCATTCCTCCCTCATCATCACATTCGTGAAAGCCAACCACGCCTGCGTGCCCTTAGGACATCCCATTCCCTCCCCAACCTTTTTTTTCTCTAGCCTTGTGGTCTCGACTTGGACCATAATATCATAATGTACAACATGTCATACACAATCGTCTTGTGGAAGAATGGGAGATGTGAAAGACTCGCTCCGTATCCAGTCCTAAACCCATCGCAAAAGTCAAATAACTGATGGAAGCGGTTAAAACAACGCTGCTTCTCAAAAGGGAAATAAATGCATAAGCCCCGTCCGAGCAGTGGTTAAGGCCGTAGATTGCATCATCTGGGTAAAGAACCACAAATTTCGAGTCGGGGCTGATCGGGACCGTCCATATGGCGTGAACTGGAATGCAGGAGCCTGTGGCAGGAGCATAGATAATGTAGCGTCATGATCATCCATCCTCCCCAACTCGTCCCATCAATTCCCGATTTGATGAACTCAGGCAGAGGTGGATGATGATGCCAAGACTCATGATGATGTCGCTGAGTGGAGTCGGGCAAGTTGCACGACTTCTGGCGATGTGAACCTAGTAGGAAATGGCGGGTAAATGATGTCATTACGGGTCATATGGATCGTCAGGGTCGTTGCGCACGGACTATGTGATGTCATGTTGCACGACCCCTACTGCACCATCGAGGACCCTGAATTTCCACCCCTGTTGATTCGCCCGACTGTCCTGCATCCCTGATTCACTCCTCATGCTCGGGGATGGTGCACGGTATTGTCGATAATTGGGTAGACCATTAGCTTCCTCGGAGGTCGGCGCATTCTTCTGCCAACTGGACCAGTGTAAAGCCGCCGCGAAGCAGACACCATCCGAGCTGTGTGTCATGGCCTGTAAACGTAGCGCATTCAGACATTATGCCCCCGGCGTCGGTGCTTGCCTGGGAATTCAACATCCGGATGACAGACTCGGTAGTGTCGCGTGAGCGCATCGGCACGACTAAACGTCTTCTCCTCGGTGCAAAGATTGCAGCGCACCTTTTGCTTCCGCGCATTGTGAATGGTATCCTCGTGACGAGTCAAGTCGTACGGGCGTGAAAAGATTGTGTGGCACGGTTTGCCCGTGCTAGGATTGATACGATCGCAGCGGTGAGGTCCGGCTTGACTATTGAGGATACTGTCGGGGGATGCGGCAACTGCTTCAGGTCTTCTGGGCCCTCCGATACCCTGAGTCTGCCGATGCCCCTCACGCTTATGCTTTTGCAGCAGAGCAGGGGTTTCGAATCGCATGGTGCAGCCGTGGTATGTACAAGTGTAAGTACCGCCATCAGCAGTAGCACCTACAGGTTTGGTTGTCGGTACCGCATTTGAAGTCGAAGTAGCATCGGATCCCCCGGTGCTTGACTCGGCAGAGCTAAGCCGAGGAATCTGCTCATGAGATTGTCGTGGATGAGCAATGAACGGGTACTGCTGTGGAATGTGGACAGCGGTCTGAAGCTGAGCGGGCATATAAGGGAAGGCTGCCCCATTTTGCATGGCAGGCCTCGCAAAATTGACCTGTTGGTCCTGCGTGGCCACTGCCTTTGCAATGTCTTCAAAATCCACCGTCTCCTGAGATGGAAAGAGTGAAAATGATGATTCGGCATCGCCATCGTGAAATTCGAGCATCGCATCTTTTGGAGAGATGGTTTTCGGGGTTTCCGGCTCCGACTTTACAGACATTTGTTGTCGCATAATTTGTGCATCTTGCTCCGCCTTCTTCTGTTCCCGGATTTGGTGGGCCGAGTTGAATCGTAGACGAGAGGCCTGAACACCTCCACCAAAGTCGTGACTGGGCATCGGTGCCAATGGTGAACCCTGACGGAATGGCGAACGGTCGCGTGACACACTAGAGACTGGCGACTGTGCTGCACTCAGGTGCTGGTTGTTTGCAGCGCTAAGTCGTTGCGCAAACACGTCATTGCTAGGAGATACAGCCATGTGGTTTTGAGCCGGAGCTGCCGAGGTAATGGTGAAATTGGGGCTGTACAGTTCATCATTATAGATGTCTGTCATCGTGCGATCTAGCTTGGGTACGTTGCTGAAGACTATGTCGAAAACATCAAGTAAGCTTTTATTCTTAGACACTTGCATGGAAAATTGCTTACCAGCTTTCCGCCGCCTGTCATCTTCGTGCTCGAGTTGTGACGGTGTTGCGGGTGAGTCCCCAGCAATGGAGCTTGCCACAGAGTTTGGGTGAGATCTGCTACCAGCCATAGAGAGTTCAGGCGCAGGTAATAACCCGCGGTCAGATCGTGGTCGTTGAACACTCAAGGCTGAGGCGTAGCCGGCCATGTCCGACGATATGTTCTGCAGTCCGTTGTAGTTGGGATACATGTTGTCGTGGGACACCGCCATTGACTTGTTGGACAACTGGTAGAAGGCATTACCGTCGTGAGCCTGCATATCGTACAGAACGTCGGGTGTTGAATCTGTCACCGCGATTTGGGGATTCGTTGTACTGTGACTGAAGGGTGATGCGGGACCGGCTGAACCGAGCGAAGACAAAGATGACTCCCGCTGATGAGGTAGTCGACCACCGGTCTTGGGAGCGTACTGATTCCCGAGTACCCAGGCGTCTGACTGCATGAGGTTTTGTTGATGGTTGTGGTTCAAAGCAGATTCTTCGAAGCCTGAAGTGCTTGTCGCTGATCGTCTTGGGACGGTCAGATGGGACGTGTCGTAACTTGCAAGGCTTGCCGAGTTATTTGCCAGAGAGTAATAGGAAGGGAGAAAGGATTGAGTCGAGAGCGGAGACGAGGATATACTCGACGAGGTGAGGTCGGGAGCAGTGTCGTCAAAGGAGCCTTCAAGGTCAAAATCGATCGAGTGAGGGTAGAAATGCTGTGATTGTGTCTGATACTGGTGGTGTAGGTCGGAGTAATGTTGTTGGAATTGTTGCTGATGTTGCTGGATTGATTGTGAAGCAGTGGGTCGGGTCAACAGCATGATGTGGTAGTTAAGAAGTTTAGATGTTTTGTAGGTGTGATGGTAGGAGGGGCCAAGTGAGTGGCAAACCACGGAGGGACGATGACTTATAAAGATGGAAAGACTAAAGAGAGGCAGCGGGTTGGTAGCACTACGTAGGGGACTTGCAATGCAATGAGGTAGCTGGCCAGGTACGTACCCCAGAGGGCTATGGGGCTTAGAATGGAAGGGCCAGGGTGTGCGGTAAGGTAGCGCGCTGTGGGTACGTACCGCTCCTCGCAACGCGGACGAAGAGCGGAGGTACCGGGTGGAGGACCCGAGGCTTGGACAAGTTGTGCTGGCGGTCCCGGGGATGGGATCAGTGTGGTAAGTAGAGCAGGGTTACAGGGGGGCCTTAGGATCGGGACCGGGGAGAACACCTTAAGGTCTGGACGCAGGAAGGGGAGGGCCCAAAGGGGGGGGGGGGAGAGACAGGGAGAAAATTTTCAGGTGTGTGGGATGATGACCAAGTCGAACAAGAACATGCGGTATGAGTCCTTGCATTTTTTTCGTCCTCGATTCCATTCGCTAGAAGGTCGAGGAACCTCATGACCAACAACGGCCCAACCGGGGGTTTTGAGTTTTTGTCACTATTAAGCAGCCCAGCGAGCAAGCACTTGCTTGAATAATGCACTTGCAATGTGACACGCATAAGGCAAGCAAAAAGCGCGAGAAAGGCTCACTTGGTATTGCCCTCGAATCTAGGCAAGGCGCATATTCGTAATTCATTTCCTTTCCCCCAAGTCGACATTCGTACCTACTAGCTCACATTTCCCTATCTTGGCCTTTCGATGCACATCGTGTGAGCAACGCACGGAGTAGTAAAAGGCAGCAAAGGAAGTGCGCCGAGGTCTATAACCCAATTATGCGGAGTTAACGCAGAAAGAACCAGCGGGACGTCGCTGAATTGGCCGCAGGCAGACGGAATAGTACGCTCCCAACAACGGACTACTAAACAGCTGACGCGGATAAAAATTGAGTCACATGATGGAAAGACAGATCGAGAACAGCCATGGCCCAGTGTGATTCGCACGCAGTAAGGCGGAGCAAGTTACAGTAGGTAGATACGCAGAAAGCGGGTGTGGGCAATAGACCACCAATTTGCAATGCAGCGTGAGGCAGCGTAAGGTAGGTACGGCAGTGCAATGGAAATGACGAGGGCCTTGCTCGAAGCCTCTGGAAGTTTCTTGTGTTTAGGGATCATTGTCATTCACCCAACAAGTATATTGTCCGCAGCACCGCAGACGACTGATTTCGCCAGCTTGGACCCCTCAACTTAACAAATGATGAGTGAGCATACTCCGTAAAAAGACAAACATTGGTCGTGGCACTCACGCACTGTGGGTTGAGCGAGACGGACAAGGCGGGAAGATGCGAGGCGGGAGATAGCACGGAAGTAATCCGAGGAGACAGACGTTGCTCTCATTCGATTTCACCTTTTTGCAGGCTCGCAGACAGGACACTCAAGACAAGGCAGGGTGTTCGGCTAGGCTTGCGCTTGATGCTGCGCTGAGCGGGTGGTTGCACTCAAAGGGTCATGAGAAACAGCGATCAAGACGTAGGTGGACTCCATTCCGGCGACGGAACGACATCGATAATCCCGTCGAGGGCTGGTGGAGTGACGTAGGGTGAAGGGTTGGGACCACTGAGGTCTCAAAGCTCGCCGACATGGCAAGGTAGTGTGGGTACGGATACATACCTTAGTAAGAACCGGTATCTAATCACCTAAGGTAGGTACGGCACCTAAGGTACTCTGAGTCCTGTGCGGGTATGGATGGATTTGAGAAGACCGAACCTATCGTATCGGAGACGCTCACCTACGTACGGAGTGCCTTACCTCACAGGTTCATAGGTACTTACGCAGTGGCAGTATTACACCTTAGTCGATACCTGGTCGTCGATTCCCGTGGTGCAGAACCTACTGTGTCACTATGAGGAGAGTGGGAGGGATCGATGGGGTGCCCGGTAGGCCCACCCGATGACATGCTGGAACGCACACACTTTGTAGGTATGCACACCTTTACCACGTTACAACTATGTATTACATATCCCAGATTCCCTCGATGATGGCACACGGGTGCATCTTATTCCTGGACCAACACGGGCCATCCGTCACCGTGCTTGCAGGCTTTATCTCTCACAGGCGATTGATCGTCAGAGACCATTTCTTCGTTCAAGGTGGCCGACACAAGGTGGGGAGAATTGAGATAAGAATCTCCAGTTCCAAGCTCCTTTCGCAAGTATGCATATCCGGACGGAGTATATACCTTTTCTAGTACCATATTTTGTAGGTACCTACCTAGGCACCTACCTTATGTAGATACACCCAGACCTGGTTGCGATAACCTGACCTCTACACAGTATGTGATCAAGCACTGACACTAATAACATGCTATGGCAATGACCATTATCCGAGGTTTTGGCCTGCAAGCGATGGATGTCATCCAAGAACCCACAGCAGAATCCGTACCGAAGCTCCTTCACTGCGTGACTGCGCAGTTTCCGGCCGTGCCAGCCCACCCTGGAGGGCAAACGCCGATGGTCAAGGGTGGGCGGACCGGTTCAGGGAAGAGTGAGGGGGGACGAAGATCGCTTCCATGCTCGCTGCACCGGTCGCTTCTACCATGCCGTGGCCCCACGAAGGCTGCATGTTTTGAAGGGTCCTGTCGGGCTGGATCATGGTTGTTCATGTGGGTGTGATGGGAGTGTTTGGTGGGCGCGGTCAGACAGGGAACAAGGGTTCGAGGCCAAAATGCCATGACCTCAGTCTGTGCCGGTTTTGACAAAAAAAAAAATGATGCAGGCACCCGAAAGGGAGGGTGAGGGGGAAGGGGAAAAAAGTTTCTTGGAATTTCTCTTCGGGGAAGCCTCGGAGGACGGAGAGAGAATGTCGCTTGTGCCCCGCGGTCCAAAGGGGAGAACCCCGCGAAGCGAGGGCCCGCGAGACGAGAGAGCAGAAGAAACAAAAGAGCGAGACCGCTGGCGCGGATGCTTCCATCCTACAGGTGCGCTGCATTCATTGGCCAAAGGCATCGTGCTCAGCCACACTGCCACACCGTCGGTTCAGCGCTCAACTATCCGGTCTTGTTCAAGCCGAGAGAAGCCACCCAATCACGCAATGTGTCAACGTGTCAATTCACTTGCCCGTAGGAACTGGCGCTTTCTAATTATGCAGTGCGCCTCCTCTCTGGCCTCGGCCTCGTGGTTGTCGTCTGCAGGTACAGGCCATCGATAAACGAAGCGAAGATTCTATATCTGGGTAGAACGAATGCCCGATCGCCCCCCCCCCCTGTCATCGCCATCTCCCATTCGTGCACCTCCAGCGCACTCCAATGCGGCAGTGCTCTATGAGAAATCTGGGGAGATAAGCAAGTCAGTTAGGGTAAGGACACCATACAGGTATATTTTGGTCTACACTGCATACATCGTTGAAAATGTGCAACAATAACGGACATCTTTCGCATCGGCATGTTGACTAAAATCCTCTGTCGATGACAAACGATCGTAACGTTTCATGTTCAGAAACGACTACTTGTTTCTCATCGGAACGACGTACCTTATAGATGATGTCATATCCCGTGATCTCACAATGGCCCTTACCTTTGTAATCAGAGAACAAACTGGTCAGGCTGATGAACCCAACAACTAACGTTCCTATCATATGGCTGGTGGCTGGTGGCTGGTGCCGGCCTCCCTTTTGTAACCTTGCTCATGGCACATTGGCACGTATCGGTTTTGGCTAAAGTAAGCATACTATCCAAACCTTACCTAACCGATCCATCTGGTTGAGGTTTGACTGAGTCTGAGTGTGAGAACCACTTAGAGTTAACAGCCAACGTCATAGTATAGGCACAGCAACGGAAGACAGGCACCCGCCGGACAAAAAAATGCGCACACCTTAAACCGAGCACTAACAATATACTTACACTAGTAGTATCATGGTAGCTTGATTATGCTACAGATTCAGAGCAAAATCATAGAAAAAAAAATAACTCAAAAGTGTCTCGTCTTCTGCTGATTAATGTGAGTTTTTTGATATAATTTTATGTCTTCTATAAGCGCTGTTAGATTCTTGATTGTGTGCGCTTTTCCGTCCGGCGGGTGACAGGATCTTGCTGCACTTGCTCAATTGTCCTCCGTCGTCCTTTCACCTTACTTTAGGTACCTTACTACGTTACGGCTATGCATCACTGCAAGTCCGCAAGACTTTTGTTCAGGTAATTTTATTTTCTCGCAACACATCTCATAAAACAGCTCGAATGCGCCGGCACTGCTAGGAGCCCTGTCTGTCCACGATCAATAACTTTGAACAGCATGGTCATCTGCCATTAGCCTTCGGTATTCGTAACAGTCCGACGTATCCACCAGTTATCCTGCATGGCAATAGTGGTGTGATAGGACATTGGCAGCACGCCGCAACTTGCAAGCTGAGATGTGGCCGGGCAGTGCTAGTTGCTACGCATTCTTGACGACCACGTTCGGTCATCATTCCGGACCACTATATCCGTATACCTCCCTATCATGTACACCCCCGCGTCCTCGGATAGGCGTGTTTGCTCTGAACTTGTGACTCGTGCTCTCGTCTCAGTGATGTGGCTCAACCACGAGAAAGACAGGCCACACCCATGGCCGGTGGTCGCCAAAGAGCATTATAGTGCATAGGTACCGAGGCATGTTCCAGCCACACATGCCGATCTTCAATGTGGCTTGCCCACCTGCACGTCGGGCCGAGCGGATTTTCTCGCATAACCACTGTGGCCATGTCCGCCCTTCTCACTCAGAGTGCCAAGCTGCCAGGGGATGCGAGAATGCGGGAATGCGCTCGCATTGTCAAGCTTGAACCGGGGCGCTGAACTGGGTCCTTGCCCGCCGCGCGCAGCGTCGAAGAGACGGGGCTATGAATGCCACGAATCAGTCATGCTGGCAATGCCAGCTGACGAATGAGTCTGCTCGATGACTCCTCCCAGCAGCCGCAGCCGTAGCCGCGCCAGCTCTAGGCGTAATGGATTTCGATTCTTAGCTGCCAAGGAAGTGACTTGGTTGAGACCCTCTTCATTACGCCTCGTAACACGCTGCTACAGACTCTTATTTTTTCCATTGTCACCTGAGGGTTGTGCTCCGGCCTTCGTCGTATTCCTCTCGTATCAAACTTCACATGATACTTCATCGCTCTTAATTGCCAGGTCGCGTCTATTGCAGCTACCACCATGTTCAGCGTCGCCGTAGCAAGAGTGCCCCACCCGGGTCTCTGAAGACCTAGAGCGGTCTCGACCCCGTTCCGTCGGCCGTGGGGTGGGCCTAACTCACCCGTCGGCCGGTCCAGCCGTTGGAACTCTCGGGGGTCTCAATTGCACGAATACGGCCCTGTGCATGAGTGTCCAAAAGTTAAAGAATCATGAAGAGATTTGCGTCGCACATCGCGAGGCACGCGGCCTGTAAGATTAGTCGCATGCATGCTTATTTGTACCAGCAAACCAACCTCGAGGGCTGGCACTCCCTGTTGTGCCGGGGGGTACGTTCGTGGGGTTTCCATCCCATTGTATGAGCTGAACTTCACGGCATCATCAGAAAAGGAACTCGACTCCTCTCTGCAGTGCTTTGTTAAGATGCGTGCGCGTCCCTCACTGTGTTGCCCGGGCCCATCATGTCGAGCATGAGATGAGCGAGCATGGCAAAGTGGCCGATTGATCACTCATAAGTTTCTCTCTATTCTGTGTACTCAAAAACAAGATCCTACTGACTCATCCGCAAAGCTGACCAAAGCTTACCACGCCTGGCGGGTGCGCATGGAATACACCGAATTAGGTCCGTCAGGTTCGCAGTAGCATCTTTGAATACAAGTCTACATGTACAGCGTGAGGATTTAGAAGTGTAGAGCAAACCAAGTCTTACGGCAAACGACTAACAACAAGAGAGGGAACTTGGCTGATGCAGGGATTGACAACGATGCCGCGATGGCCGAGAAGCGATGCTGCCGATGCCGAGAGGTGGGAGAGAGACATGACAGGCAGGCAAGCTGGCTGTCGGACCACTTGGTTGGTGCATATCCAGCGAAAAACAGACAAGAGGAGCCCGTGCAGGCCTGCAGGAAAATGCGGGAAAAGGAAAATTCTCGATCTTTTCTCTTGCATGCAGCCAAGTGCATGGTCCGGCCCAGTCTTCGGCTTCTCCATGTCTTAAGGTTTTCTCTGTCATCCAGGGGTATTCAGCCCTCGTTTACCTATCCGTACCTAAGCACGCGGTAGCAAGAAATGATGGCCGCTTTCTATTACGGTAGCGTAGCACAGAAACCGGCCATCATATTTTACCACTGCGTGCTAAGGTAGGTTCCATATCTTTTGCTTTTGTTTGGTCCCTTTTGCGTTGCTAAAACGCAGAGATTGGCCATTGTCTGTTAGCCATCAATTTGTAAAACGCAACACTGTGGGCGAAATGGCACAATGAAGCTGACCAATCAGCAATGCAACTGCGCCTAGGTGTGGCTGACGCCGAAACAGCGATCGGCGTTAAGCCACAGCGCTGTGCAAAGGTACCGGCACTGGGCACGGAGTATGTAGTAGACCATACGTGACCACAGCTGACACGGAACTGCCGCCCCACCACCCGAGACTACCCGCATTCACCCACACTACCTCAGAAGTTGAGAGCCACATGGGAGTGTGGCCATGCTTACAAATGAACCTCTTGTGGGTCTTATCCGCGTGATGTCCGTACTCCGCACCGGTCAACCCAACGCTGCACGCATCGGTGGCTCCGGCACCTAGCTTCCAGCTGCCACCTCGGGCCTCCCACCCTCCCAGATCGTACGGAATATCAGGACCACTATTCACGAATACGATGAGGAATCCAACTTCTGTTTCCGCACTTTCTTGCGGCATCCAAGTGCAACCCGCAGCTTGTGTCCGGCTCCGAGGAGATCCCCCATGCTTGGCCATTAGTACCTGATTGAGACATCACTGCACGGTGCCATCTTTTCTACTCTCATATTGTGCATCGTGACCAGCGGCGCAGTCCGGCATATCCGCTGCTGTATTGCCTACTACATCCCCACTTAACCAGGCCGAGAACTCGGGTAGACTAACTTCACTTTACCTAGAACAAAACCAAACGTGCGAGACGTAGAGCAACGTTTACGTGTGTTCAGCATCCGTTCCTTAGCAGACACACAGATAACAGAGTCCAGGATCCATCCCGACTGCACACTACTCCACTGAGTAATGCCCGGCTGCATGGACCACGAAACATGACTGTGTCGTACCTACATTAAGGAAGTATTGGCATCTAGATAATGACTACGGATACGTCTAGGAATTTTGAGACGTGAGTGCCCAAGCCCAGGGATCCAAATTCAGCACGACGATGCCGAACTCAACACGAGAGTGGGTGAATCGGCAAGCAAAGAAAGGGGAAAATCAGGTCCAGCGTGCATACACAGGCACACAGGCATACGCGAAACAGGGCAGGTGGCGAAAAGAAGGACATCATTTGGATCCACTGCTGCCCAGAGTGCAAGATCTCTCCGTGGGCGGCGCAGATCCATTCCTTGGCCCAGGCGGCCGGGTTCCGTTCCGTGGAGAAGTTGAGTCAGGGTCCTGTCGGAATTCTAAATTTAGTGGATTCCGTGGCTCCCATCCGCCAGTGACAGCACTCAGGGCTCACCTCCCCTCGGCTTGTGCGCTCGCGGCGCTGCGCTAGTATTCCCCCAACGGTCAAGGAAGACCCTGATTGTCCGCGGGAGGGCTTAGAAGATCTGCAGCATGTCAGCCGGCATTTAACCGGGCCCATCGACTTTTGCATCTTGCTTTCCACTGCTTCTCAACTTTTCCATCTTGCGCGGTCGGCACCATCCGAAGTAATGCCTGCACATTCATTACCTTACAGGTGACCTACGTTCCTTACCTTATGTAGGCAAGGCCCAGAAATACGTCCACCGTCGGGCTAGTTTTGCTATGTCGGGCTAACCTGGCTTCCACAGTCCACTTAAGATGACTGTCCATCCTGCCAGTTAGCTCACTTTTGACAACATCACCATTTCTCAAAAATCAACTTGCCTGTGTCGCCATCGAACCCATCCTGGCTCCTCGGATACCACCTCCTTCCCGACCCCCGAATTTCTAATTCCACAACTCGGGCTGCCTCCCCCTCTCGCACTGACCAGGAACATGTTAAGCTTGTGGCTTAGCTTCCGTCTCCCGTTTGCACCACCTTCAGCCACACAAGTGTCCTCGGAAATATTGAGCATATGCCTACTGGTCTGTACCTAGCCAACCAGGTGAAGTCTTACCCTCGCAAGACTAGCAGCCATCACTCGCCTAGCTTCATCAATGTGATCGTCGTAGCTGCTGGCTTCCTCGTCTATATCGCCAGGGTGCCTCGACGGTGCTTAAGTCTGAGCCTCGGTCTCGTGATGAGCCGGACTCTCAGTGGCGTCCGTATTGATCCTTACTTCCAGGCAAACCTGATGTCTCTGTAAGAGCGACTTGTTAGCAGGTTGGGTCGTCAAACTCGGACACTTCCGTTCTTGCTACGCATAAGCGTGACAACCTCTCTATTGGGCTGCTGCCGCGCACGCTCGTGACTCATCTTTCCCTACTTCAAGCTTAGGTAGTCACGGGCCGTCGTTCTACAACCTCGCCTCGGTGAAAGGGGGATCAGAAAGCGATATCGGGGCCATGTACGGGAGTAAGGTCGATAGTGGAAGTAGCCCCGTTGTGAATTGCCGGGTACGAGTGACGGCGAAACGCCACGATGCCCTTGACGTTGTTTCTTCGTTTTGTAGACTCGGTTTCAGACGGCTTTCAGTTTGCTAATGACTGTGTTCCTCCAGCTGTGCGAGATTCGTCCGGCAAAGTGAGGAACCAATCGGCCCTCTCCAAAAATCTCAAGATGCTACCTTTGTCTACCTTCGCTACCATCACGACTGCTGCTCAGCCTAGTCAACCCCCTTGGTATACTCTGATACTGCAAATGTCCCGCGGGACCCCTTGGGGTAAATCAGTCATAAGGATTGAGGTGATGAAGAGAGGACGCCGTTGATGCATGTGCTGGGCGATGGGTGATTGTATCACCCATTCTGCCAAGTATCGTCCATATTCCATCCAAGTGCTAACGTTTCAGTACATCGGCGTTATTTGGGCACATCATTCTCGAACGACTCTCCGCGGTTCCGGAACGGCCTTGCTTCACGACGTTCACTATGTCAAGGCTCGGCACATCATCAGGCCACGTATCCACCAATACAGTGATGAGCTATTTGGGCGCTTTTGTGTAGTTATTTGTTTTTTGGGGAATACGACATCTAGGAGGCTTTGAACCCGTCCGTGGCGAGTATATGTGATGATAATAGGGGATATCATAGCTAGTGGAGGAAGAGGCCGTCGAGACAGTGATTTGGTCAGACCACCTGTGCAATTCTAAGGTGCGATGTGGTAAGCTGCAAGCTATCCGGGCCCAGTCAGGGCATCGGACGACATTGATAGGGTATATACGATAATTACCTGATCTCAACCCCGATTCTATGGTGCCTCGTTCCTGCGCGATGCTTGTTGATCAGGAAGCGCTCATCTGGCGTGCAGTTGAGGTGAAGTCCGACAAAGTCTTGACAAGGAGGCACCCAATGTGGCCGGCCATCATTCATGCCCGTGCAAGCTACCTAATGGAACATAGTATCATTCCATATCACCTTCACACTGATGACTAGGCTTGCACTGAATCTCCATGTCAAGTCGAGGACATGGGTAGAGAAGCTGAAGTAGTATTGCAGAAAATCTTGTTCGTCGAATTACTTCGGCGCAGTAGTATGATCATCTACTGACCTTGCAGTATAATCAAGTCTCTCTCGGCTGTTTATTGCATATGGTACGCTGTGCAGTGAGATCTCATATGCGCCTGTCAATTCCGCAAGTCTGGATATCCCAGTGTCCAGAGCGTATGCTGGTGTAGTTGGCACAAACAACCGACGCCTTGATTCGGCCTATATACGTTGCCGACGGGCCGCACTTGTCTTCGCGCCACTTTTGTCTCTATTCGGATGGAATTCTACGCAGGCTCAGGGCTTCGAGCTATCACGACAGGGTCTTTAGGCTGTGCCATAGGGCACGTCGGTGGTTCAGCGACGACGATGCGCGTGTCCACATCCCGTGAACCACGCACGAACACATTGCGCATTTCTAGCTGCATTTACTCGCAATACTACATGATATACCAAGTGTCTAACCATAGCCGTGCGTTTCATGTTCTAGGTCTTGTGCTAGGTTAGCATCGAGGTATGCTAGTCGTGAACTTTACAATTTGCCGCAGCGCGTGCTGCTTGCTCGGGGATGATTGCGAGGCTGAGATGACACTGTCCTGCTGTGCTTAGAGACAGTTCGAGCAGGTAGTTCTCTCTCTTGTTGTACTCTCCTGATCCGTTGGCGACTTTGGGCCTGTGACCCCATTTGGGTGACCAGTTGGTGGAACACTTCTTGAACAACCTTGCAGGTCAAGAGACCGGACCATACGCGCTTGTGGCTCGTATTCTCCCACTCTCAATCATCTCAGCTGCTGTTGAGTTTTTTGCGAGACTCCTACGCTGGTTTCCAGTTTGGTACCCCCTTGGCCAGCGTGTACTGCATGCGACCCTTTGGTTCGTGGGATACTGATTCGCCCGATGTTTGAAATTATTAGCTTGTATGGAGTAAACTGTGCGTCGAGTAAGAATTTCCTATCAAATTCGATGTGTTTGGTGTGGCGTTGCTGAATAGTCGATTTTATATATGTTTTATAAGGGATATTGGATCTCGCAACAAACAAGTAGTATCGAGAAATGGCACTCAACGTGTGTTTTCACCACAACACATCCAAAGCCCAATAGAAATGCAAGATGGAAAACACTTCCGAAGCATTTGACACTCCAACGGAGAGACGGTGATAAGTGTAGGTTTGGACGGAAAGAGCCCTGCCGGCCTTAGATGACGCGTTCGGCTTCACCAGCAACTTAGTAGCCTCAGGCCCAAGAACGATCAAGATGGTCAACGGACCACGAAGGAAAGACCCCACGAGAGTAAACGAGGCATCAGAAGCATGAGTTTACATCAAATGATGCCGGTGAAAAAACTAGGTAAATGAACTCGATCATATCGGTAATGGCAGATTGTACACCCACCTAGACACGGAACTTTCCAGGACAGGAGGATTATGATTACCAGGAAGAGACATACATCATTGCGCACGCGCAATGGAAAACACCGGGAGGAGGACAGCAAGTTCTACGATGCTCTAGGTAGATTGCGTTATTGAATTGTTCATTATCAACGAATGACTTGAATCTGCCATGTGCAGAACCCACATACCATAGCCCATCCAAGTAAGAACGCTGAAGGTTAGCAGCCTGGCGTCAGCACGGCTTCAGCAGCAGCCTGAACGAATACATTAAAGACCAACATACAACAAGGACCAGTGCAGACAGTTGCCAGCAGACATACGAGGCTGGGTCACATACCCGAACAGTGGAGAGCAACGTTTCACATCCATAAGATTCAGACGCGGCACACAGCATTCACCCGCGAAGACGCAGAAGGGAACCGAGAAAAATTGATCAAAACGTGCCTCGGCGAGGGATTATGTCTCAAGCCAACCAAGCCATCCGTATAGAACCCCATTTCCCGTATGGTACAGTAGAACACCCAAAACCAGCCAAACCCATGATCATTCGTGACAAAACACTCCACTCCCAAAGTCCGCATGGGCCACCGCGTCGTGGGTTGGATCGCGTCATGGCCCAAGAAAGATTCGTAACAGACATGCAGAAATACGACGCTTAACCACCGAAACCGTACAAGGTGCGGCCTTGGCGCTTCAACGCGTAGACAACATCAAGAGAAGTGACAGTCTTGCGCTTGGCGTGCTCAGTGTAGGTGACAGCATCACGAATGACACCCTCGAGGAAGGACTTGAGGACACCACGGGTCTCCTCGTAGATCACTGAAGGAACGGCATGTTAGTCCCTCGCGAGCCGAGACGAGCTTGGGGCTAAAACTTACTGGCAGAAATACGCTTGACACCACCACGACGAGCGAGACGACGGATAGCAGGCTTGGTGATACCCTGAATGTTGTCACGCAAAATCTTGCGGTGACGCTTGGCACCGCCCTTGCCGAGGCCCTTACCGCCCTTGCCGCCTGATCACATCAAGTTAGTATACCGGGGAAGATAGAAGTACGATGCGGGATCGGTACGTACGTCCAGTCATTGTGGATTGTGATGAAGTTGAAGTGATTTAAGGTTGGGATATGATGAGGCTCTTCCGAGGGAATGGCGTGTAAGATTGTTTTGGCAGAGATGACGTGGGGCTGAATAGTAAGAGGGAACACGATTGTAGTCGCGCTGAGGGGGGCGGGCATTTATATCAAATGTCCGTGGGCCAAGTCTGATTCGGGATCAGCCAGAGAAAAGCGGGCACGTCCATCACACTGGATCACACCCTGTCGCGACGCGAGGCGAAAAATAAAACAACAACGCCATGAACGTACAACTGCACGGACCACACTAGCTTTCCCGGTACTTCATCAATCTCAGGCTCTCTCAGCTTATTCCCAATTGGAGCATGAGATGGATATGTACGATTAAATGTAGCCAACCAGAAAGCGTCCCTCGTCTGTCCCGCTCCCTTCCTCCTCCTTCTCTCACCGTTCCTTGCAAGTTGCCACTTTGCTTTTGAAGTTCACCGTGCCAGACCTTAGGCGCGCCGCGTGCCATCAGAACCGTGTTTCTGGCTTCGGTTCCATCTGCAAAGTGCAAACGCCAGCATTTACCCCTCCGGCTGTCCCACCTGAGCGCAAGGGACCGATCATGTCACTGGCAGTCACCTGCGTGGCAGGCAACCACTGCTTCCAAGTTCTGTGCTAAAACTACGGACCGTATTGGTCAAAGACAGTAATCTCTCATATTATGTTACCCAAGGTACTGACTGCATCGGTAATTGGTTTTCGCATCAGCCGACACCTACGTAGTAGAAGCATCGAAAAGGGTGTTTCGATTCGAGTCAATTGGCCGACTGACCGGTGACATGACGATAGGTAGACGCTCTCGCCTTCGTCGTGCGCCTGAGTCATCTATGTAGATCAACACGCGCAAGTTAAATCCTGTGCTGCCTCCAAACTCAAGTTGAGGCGTCGCTTCACCCACTGCCCCATTTACCCATCCACGGGCTCCAGCTTTGGTAGGTAATACACCAGAGTGACCCGGATACCGAGAAATCGTCTTACTGAACCTCCACACTAGTCGCGCAAGGATTCACGATGCCGCGGCCGCGCAGAGACCGCGTCACGCCTAATACTCTGTAGATACCATGCAAATAGTCCGGGCAGAGATTACTTGGACTGGCTCATGGCCATTCATGTTAATCTGCACGACGGGCGGGTAGATGAATTACATAGACGTACCCCGGAAAACCTTTGTTGATTGTTCTCGTCTTCTATGACAAACAGCCTTTGAGATTCACTGGTAGAACGGATGAATTAACCACAGCACTCTTAGTATTAGCCTGTCTCGATGCTCATTCCCTCACGCGCGTTACTTCTCAAGTCCCAACACGTAAAGCGGTCGAGCATTGGAGCGAGTGCTTTTGGTAGCTTTTGCCTAACCCGCATTTAGATAGAAATTTCCGCAGACGGGGAACACTGGGCTGAATCTTGGATGGGCATAGTCTAAAGGGAAAGGTAAGGTACCTATTCCGCATATGCAGGACTTGCCTTCAGTGCCTTGCGTATGACCACAGTGGGCCCTCAGGAGGCGCTAGACGATAGATACGTACTCTTCCCTACCGGGTGTTTGAGAGAAAAAGATGGGGTGGCGTCAGACTTGATGCAAGATTTCCAGCCAATCAAAAATGAGCCAACTATCCGTTTTGACAACAAAGCACAAAAAACCCGCCCAACTACGCCTGCCTTGCAAAGCAATCGCGCCTACCAAAACGGCATTTTTCCAAAAAAGAACCCACGCCTGCCACGCTCACACCTGGCACTTCCCCTCCACCCGATCAAAACCAGGAAGGTGCGCACAGGCCACCCTCCATTTGGCGCACAATCACTCCCCTCTGCACGCGTTCCGTCTCCCTACCTATTTATTCCCCTCCACCCGTCACCCACTCCTCATCCTTCTCTTCTACATCCACTCACAACACATCCACATCAACCAACAGGTACATCATCACCAACAAACAAACCCATCAACTCCATCATCACACACAACAGCAGCAATGGCCCGCACCAAGCAGAGTAAGCCATTATTCCCTTGCGACATCTTCAGTCAAGTCTTTCTTTACTGACTTATCTCCACAGCCGCCCGTAAGTCCACTGGTGGCAAGGCTCCCCGCAAGCAGCTCGCCTCCAAGGCCGCCCGCAAGAGCGCCCCCTCCACCGGAGGTGTCAAGAAGCCTCACCGCTACAAGCCTGGTACCGTCGCTCTCCGTGAGATTCGTCGCTACCAGAAGTCCACCGAGCTTCTGATCCGCAAGCTCCCTTTCCAGCGTCTGGTAAGTTGAGATTCGCACAACGCGCCTCTCGATTCGCATCGTCTAACACTACCTTCCCAGGTTCGTGAGATCGCCCAGGACTTCAAGTCCGATCTTCGCTTCCAGTCCTCCGCCATTGGCGCTCTTCAGGAGTCCGTCGAGTCTTACCTCGTCTCCCTCTTCGAGGACACCAACCTGTGCGCCATCCACGCCAAGCGTGTCACCATCCAGTCCAAGGACATCCAGCTCGCCCGCCGCCTCCGCGGTGAGCGCAACTAAGCGACTGTCTTTTGATTTTCTCTTTTCACATGGGTGGCTCATGACTCGCGCGTTTGGGAATGCTTGACGAAGGGACCGTCTTGGTTTTGGGGGTAATCTGGCGTTTAACGATGCGTTCTTCAGAATAACGCAAGGGTTGTACATTAAACCAGCAGTAAAGGATGACTGCATGCAATGGCAAACATTATGAACTACTCTACATCGCCCCGCATAGACAACGTGAGCATCCGCTTGAATAGCCGCATCATCGCCGCAAGTGTCAGCACGCGCATTTTATCATGTATGCCCCGCCATAACGCGATTAAAACGACTCGCGAGACTAGCAACAATAAAACTCGAGGGTGCGACGCGTACAAAGCGGTCAGCATACTGGCAGACGCGTTCTCCCCGCCGCAGTCAACGAAAGCCCTATTATTATGACGCTGTAGTGTCTCAATAGACAAGAACTCGTTTTTGAAGGTGGACAATAGTAACTAACAATAGCACGTATGCTGGTGATGTTTCTATAAATGCATCCCGTCTTGACTAAGTCCCTGTACATGTTTTCCCTCCCCTCAAGCACCTCTTGTCATTGTTGTCTGCTAGATTGAGTATATATAGATCTTTTGATCGCGGTCCCGCCTCTGCGACCTTTGTTGAAGCTGCTTGGCGGAGATGTTGCGTAAATGGAAAGGGGGGAAACGCGGTGTACAACGTTGCGAGGAGAGCGGACCGCTCAGGCAGCCATCGTACCGGCAGGACCTTATTGTTTCCCAAGTCCGATCACGCTTCTCCTAAAAAGTAGGCTGCTCTTGCAGTTTTAGATCTGCTGGCATGAAGAGGCCGTTGCGTTGCCGGTAGACCATGGCCAGACTTTCTCCGTCCACTGTTCGGGTACGGCCAAGCTGACTCAGATTGCATGTACCACATCGGAGTCATATTTCAGTAAGCAACAGCTTACTTTGCAGTGACTTCAGAGGCGTTCAACGTTGATGGATGAAGGTATAGCTCGCAAAAGAGGTGGGCGAGAAGAACAATTCTCTTAGATCAAATAGTCTGGAACAAATTCTCGATAGGTACGACCAGCCTATTTTTTCAGGGCGAGACTTTGAGTGCACTTGATTGTTAGGTTATTCACAAGTAATGATCACAGCCATATCAACGACGAGTGAAGCTGAGCGAGAACGCCTTAGCTGTCCGATATGACCTACGGGCTCAACAAAACAAAAAGGCAAGTCTCCTTGGTATTCTATTCTTCTGTGACAATCTTTCGTTAATTACTGGCGAGGATCTCTGATTACATGTTTTTCGCGACAGCCCAAAAGTTATCCATCTTGGCTCGGGCCAACGCGTCCCTGGCTTCGGCATCAGATTCGCAGACCTTGCTTCCCCACTTGCGATAGGCCCTCGTCTTTTCTTCGCCTTCAAACACCAGCTTACACTCATTGTGGGACATGTCCTTCAAATCGCCGCTCTCGTTTTCCGCTACCAGCCATTCGCGAAGCTGTTGTTGGGTCTTCCCCTCTTGCGAATGTGCATTTTCAGTCCAGTTAATCCGCTCGAGCATGAGCTTCTTGTATTTGCGTATGCTGTGCTCGCCGCCTTCAACAATGACAAGGTTCATCCTTGGGTGCATGATGCAAATACCCGTGAGAGCATGCTGTTCGGCATTCTTTTGGATCCTGAATCTATTCCGGCCGTTGGCGAGACTGTCAATCTTGAACACCAAGATATGGATGCCTTTCGCAGCATCCTTTTCTTGGTTCGTAGCAAGTTTGACGTGCTTCTCTTCCTTCGTGAGCTTGCGTTCTTCGTTGGCCTCCAAGTGATTCTGCTGGCGCTCAGCGATCTGCCTGTTGACGAGATTTTCCACAGCCGTAGGATCCTTCACTGCAGAGTCTGCGTAAACACGCATCATGTTGCTCTTCTTGACTTTGGGGGGTGGAGCTGGCACTAGTCCAAGTCTGATCTTTGCTTGCTGCTCCTTGAGTTCGGCCATCCTTCTCTGCCTCCTGGTCTTGGCCATTTCTTTCGGTGTTAGGTACATCGGCTTTAGGGCTGGGGTGTTCTTCTCCTGCGGCGGTTCCAACGCGACGGGGTGCTGTACATATTCCGTGATGATGGTATCTTCTTTGATCTTCAGTTTGGATTCGTCGTCGATACAGTCGTAAGAGGTCCCGTCGACCAGTCCACCGTCGAACCATTCTATGTCCGGAGGAGGGTCGACGACAAGATTCTTCTCCAACTCCAATTCATCTTCGATGCCGGCTTTCCTCGTTTGCGCCGCGATTCTCTTCTTCATCTCCTCGAGGGCAGCTTGTCGCCGCAGCGCCGCGGCTTGCTGGATGAACTTGCCCTTGGCATGGAAATTTAGCGACCGAGCCTGACGTTGTCTTCCACTTGCGGGCTGTGCTGCCTGCTGGTCGTTGAAATACGGGTTGGATAGCGGCGCATCGCGGCCTCGCCCAGTAGCATCTGGGGCTTTGAATCCAGTCGAGAACTTCGAGTCAGAGTGTAGTCGACTGCCGGATGGCTTTCCATCATTGGGTCTAGCTGGTGCCTTTGCCTGACCGAGACTCTCGAGTACTGGGTGTAATCCGACGTTAAGTCCTCCTTTAGCCTTGGAGACGCCGACTGCTGCAGCGACTCTGGCTTTGAGCGCAGCCATCTTATCGGCGGCCGATTCAGGTTTCGAAACCCGGGAGTTGGGGTCGTGACGAGGCCCAAGGCCTAACGAGTCTGACTGTCGATCCATTATGACCAGGCTGATATGCTGCCACTTTTCTCCACGACTGATCGTATGAACCAGATTATGGGATGCACGTCTTTCCGGAGATACACGTGCTTCGTCGGGCGGATGTCAGGTAAGCCTGGGCGCTCTCTCGTTCTGAGCCGGTCGTCTTCGCGGAGTTCGCTGATTGTGTATCGCGGTCGGAAGGGTAAATCATTCGCAGTGATCCCAAGGCAAAGAGGATGGGTAGTAGAGGTCCGTAAGAGCTTTCGGTAGTGGCCCCGTTGCACGGTTGATGGAGGTTGTGGTTGAGAAATACGGAGTGTCTCTTGAGAGTTGGAGGGAGACGCTCCTACTGTGGGCTCTGGTCAAGAGAGTGGCTACGTGAATATCCAGTTAACACTGTAACCTCGATGTTATCGTAGTGCCCGTTGTGAGGTAAACACAGGCACACAGGCTAATGTGCAGCACGCAGGTACGTAGGTGGTAAACACTAGGTATGCCATGTACAGTACCTTACCTACCTAGCCTAATCGCAACCTGGAAGGTCCCGTTCCTTCAGGTCATTTTGCGATGCCTTGCTGCCTTGCGCCGAAAGCACAGTGGCAGACAAAAAAACAGTGGAGGACCCACCACACAGAGGCGGGTCTCCGTTCTGCCGACCACCACCGCCCAAAAAAAAAAGTTCCCCTCGGTCTCCCACCGAGGGTTGCTGCTCTGGACCATCCGCCCCGGTTGTATTGCATTTGCGATCGAGCGAGTGCCTCTTTGAAGCGGAAGCTGTATGGAAAATTTGCTTTGGACACCACACCTTCTGCCGTTCCGACCCAGATTGGTGCCAGGCTATTACCTGACGCCTCAACGGCAACATGAACATCTCTCAACCCGTTTCGTCGTCTGTCGAGACGGTCGAATTCACATTCCTCACCGAGGAAGAAATCAGAGCAATCTCGGTCAAGCGCATTGAGAACGACAGCACATTCGACAACCTTCTGAATCCCGTTCCTGGTGGTCTCTATGATCCTGCTCTTGGATCATGGGGCGATGCTCTGTATGAAATGCCCCGAATATCCCTTGTCCTTTGCTCAATTGACTTACACGTCTCTTCACAGCTGTGCAACCTGTAACTTGAACCAGTCTTCATGCCCGGGCCACGCCGGCCACATCGAGCTCCCCGTGCCGGTATACCATCCTGTATTTCTTGACCAGGTTCTCCGTCTTCTGAGGTCGCAATGTGTCTACTGCAAAGGTTTCCGCATGCGCCATCGCGAAATCAATCGATACTCCTGCAAACTTCGATTGCTGCAATATGGCCTCTTGCACGAGGCTCACTTGGTTGATGCTATTGGAGAAGAGCTTAAGGGCCTTGCACTCCCGGGTGTGCCCACGGATTACGAGAGCGAGGCAGAAGAAGAGGGCACCTCCACGGTCGACAACATCATTGGGGCCCGAGAGGCATACGTTCGCCAATCTCTCAAATCACACAGGCTCAATCTGGGCGAGGTCAGGAAGGGCAAGCACGAAGGTGCTATCGAAATGAGGAGAGAGCTCATCAAGGACTTCCTGACACAAATCACCAAGTCCAAACGATGCGACAACTGTGGCGGTATATCGCCTACCTACCGAAAGGACCGCTTTGTCAAGATATTCGAAAAGGCCCTTAGCGAGAAGGATATGGGTCAAATGGCACAGAAAAACCTACACCTCAAGGACTCCATGGCGACAGCAGCTCACCAGCGCAAGTCGAAGCGCGGCAACACCGACACCGACGAAGGTGTTGCCGACGTTGATACAAACTCATCGAGCGAGGAAAACGACGTTGACATGCGTGATGCTCATGACGACGACCTCGAGAAGGAGGAGGCAGAGTCTAGAGTTCATGCCGTCCGTCAAATCCCCGGTCAGCAGCGATACCTTAGTGCAATGGAAGTTCGCGCACGTCTGAGGGAGTTATTCGACAAGGAACAAGACATTATGTCCCTCGTCTACAACTCGAAGCCAGTGACCAAGAAGGCAGCTAAAGTTTCTGCCGACATGTTCTTCATCCGAACCATCCTTGTTCCCCCCAACAAGTTCCGACCCGAAGCTCGAACTGGCGATTCCCAGATTTCTGAGGCCCAGCAGAATTCCCTCTACAAGATGATCATGCGAAACTGCGGTAGCATTGCGAGAATACACCAAAGCGTGGGTGGCACAGACCAGTACGGGAGAGCAAGAGACATCAACGATTTGCACCAAGTATGGACGGAATTGCAAGAGTCTGTCAACTCTCTGATCGACAAGAGCAAAAACCCCGTCCAAGGCGCAGCTGCGAAAAGGAACGAAGATGGCATCAAGCAGAAGCTGGAGAAAAAAGAGGGCCTTTTCCGAAAGAACATGATGGGAAAGCGAGTCAACTTCGCTGCCCGCAGCGTCATTTCCCCCGACCCTAATATCGAGACCAACGAGATTGGTGTGCCTCCCGTTTTCGCACGCAAACTTACCTACCCCGAGCCCGTCACGAGCCACAACTTCAAAGATCTGCAGCAGGCCGTTATAAATGGTGTCGACAAGTGGCCCGGCGCGGCTGCTATTGAGTACGAGAACGGACAAATCGTCAACCTTCGATCCAAGTCTGCAGATGACCGCCAGTCTCTTGCCAACCAGCTCCTCACGCCGACCAACGCCCAGTTGAGTGGCATGAAAGGCAAGAAGGTTTACCGACATTTGACGAACGGCGATGTTGTTTTGATGAACCGTCAGCCGACACTTCACAAGCCGTCAATCATGGGTCACCGAGTTCGCGTGTTGCCAGGAGAGAAAACAATTCGAATGCACTACGCCAATTGTAACACGTACAATGCTGATTTCGACGGCGACGAGATGAACATGCACTTCCCCCAGAACGAGGTTGCCAGAGCTGAAGCTCTTCAGATCGCCGACACAGACCATCAATATCTGTCTGGCACGGCAGGCAAGCCTCTCCGTGGTTTGATTCAGGACCATCTTTCTGTTTCTGTTGCTCTTTGCAACAAGGATACCTTCTTCGACCGAGACTCATACCAGCAGCTCATCTACTCCGCCCTCCGTCCAGAGAGTGGTCATATCCTTGGCGAGAGAATTGAGCTCCTTCCTCCGGCAGTCATCAAGCCAAGACCTAGATGGACAGGAAAGCAGGTCATCAGCACGATCTTGAAGAACATTAAGCCACCAAATGGAGAAGGGCTCTGGATGTCTGGAAAGTGTCAAGTCAAGGGCGAGCAATGGGGCAAAGGTCATCTGGAAGAGGGCTCAGTTTTGTTCCAGGACGGACAGTTCCTCACTGGTATTCTTGACAAAGCCCACCTGGGTCCTAGTTCAGGCGGTCTGGTCCATTCCATTCATGAAGTCTATGGGCCCGCTGTTGCGGGCAAGTTGCTCAGTGCCATGGGCCGCCTCCTCACTCGCTACCTTAATATGAGGGCCTTTACTTGCGGCATGGACGATTTGCGGCTCACATCGGAAGGTGAGCAGGCTCGAAAGGAGGCATTGAAGGCAGCGAAGGACGTCGGACTCCAAGTTGCAGCCAAATACGTTTCACTGGAGGACAAGGCACCAACGAGCACAGACCGGGAACTGCTCACTCGCCTGGAGGAGGTCATGCGCGACGACACTAAGCAAGAAGGTCTCGATCTGCTTATGAACCAGAGCGGTGGCGTCGTTTCGAGCGCGGTTACAGCAGCTTGCCTTCCCGTCGGTCTGGTGAAGCAGTTCCCCAAAAACCAGATGCAGTCTATGACAACCTCTGGTGCCAAGGGTAGTCAGGTCAACGCTAACCTCATTTCATGCAACTTGGGACAACAAGTTCTTGAGGGCAGAAGAGTCCCTTTGATGGTTAGCGGAAAGTCTCTACCCTGTTTCAAGCCATTCGAGACGAATGTTCGTGCAGGAGGCTACATTGTTCAGCGATTCTTGACTGGTATCCGACCGCAAGAGTACTACTTCCATCATATGGCTGGTCGCGAAGGTCTTATCGATACAGCTGTCAAGACGTCTCGCTCTGGTTACCTGCAAAGATGCATTATCAAGGGTATGGAGGGACTTACAGTGACATATGACTCGACGGTGCGAGATGCTGACGGCACCCTCGTACAATTCCTCTATGGCGAGGACGGTCTTGACCCGACTAAGCAGAAGTACCTGACCGACTTCAGCTTCATCCTCCGCAATGTTGGTTCCGAGTCGGCCCAGCTTAATTTTAGTAATGGCTTTAGGGAACAATTTGCCGGCACCAAGGACGAGATTCTCAAGCATATGAAGAGTGCTATCAAGCACGCAAAGCTTGATAGTCCCGGGGCCAAGGATCCCATTATTTCCCTGGTCAACCCTGCAAGAGTAGCATTTGCGACATCCGAATCCTTCTACGAGAAAATGACAAAGTATATCAAAGACAACAAGGATGGTCTCATCCGCGACAAGTCAAGTGGCCCGTCTGGCCTGGTGGATGCACCCGCTGTCAGCAAAAAGTCGGCAGAGCTTGTTTTCGCCGCCAAGTACATGCGATCACTCGTTGAGGCTGGTGAGGGTGTCGGCATTGTTGCTGGCCAGAGTGTGGGAGAGCCTTCGACACAGATGACCCTCAACACATTCCATTTGGCAGGTCATTCCGCAAAGAACGTTACGCTCGGTATTCCACGTCTCCGTGAGATCCTCATGACGGCAAGTCGATCTATCTCAACGCCGGCCATGACACTACTTCTCCATCCTGAGTTGTCCGCAGCCGAGGGAGAGGTGTTTGCAAAGTCAATTAGCGTTTTGCCTCTTGCCCATGTGCTTGACACGGTAACCGTCAACGAGCGCATTGGAAAGGGCATCAATGCTTCATTGGCCAAGCTGTACGACGTAAGGCTCAACTTCTTCCCTGCTGTGGAGTACACCAAAGCCTACGCCATCGATCCCTCTGATGTCATGGATACTATCGAGAAGCGATTCCTGGATCACCTCTTGAGGATGATGGCCAAGGAAATCAAGAAGCGCAGCAGCGATTCCACCTCGGCTACGCCTGAAGTTGGTGTCAAGTCTGGTGTAGTGGAGATGGTCAGTGGCAACGGTGAGGCGAGACCTACCAACAACGACGATGATGACGACGAGGAGGATGGCGACGGTGACGCCACGAGTGCCAAGAACAGGGCAAATCGGGACGAGGCTGTATCATATGGTCCGAATGATGATGAGGACGACGCGATTCAGCGACAGATGGAACGGGAAAATACCGAGGAAGAAGATGAAGGGTTCGAGGGTAGCCCACTGCCGTCAGCCGACCAGGACGGCTCAGAGGACGAAGATGACGGGGACAAAGACATGGATAGTGAGGATGGTGGCTGGAGAGCCGAGCGAGTGAAGCAACTCTATGCTCCCGTCACCAAGTTCAACTACGACAGCGCAGGAGAGTGGTGCGAGTTCACTCTTGAGTTCACGGCAGATACCCCCAAGGTATTGATGCTCAACATCGTGCAGGCGGCGGTCAAGAAGTCAGTCGTTCAGCAAATTCCTGGCGTTGGCTCTTGCACCTTCACGGCCGACCACAAGATCACAAACGCCGCTGGCAAGGATGTGACAGTGTCCGCCATCTACACATCGGGTTGCAACCTCGAGGCCATGCAGAAGTACGGTGACTTCATCAACCCGAACCAGATCACAACCAACGACATTGGCGCTGTTCTAGACGTGTACGGAGTGGAGGCATGCCGAAACAACATCGTGTCTGAATTGGCCGGCGTCTTCGGCGGTCACGGTATCAGTGTTGACAACAGACACTTGAACCTCATTGCTGACTACATGACGCGCAATGGTGACTACACGCCGTTCAACCGCAATGGTCTGCGTGGCAATGTTAGTCCCTTCACCAAGATGAGTTTCGAGACGACTCTGGCTTTCCTGAAAGACGCCGTTCTTGATGGCGACTGGGACGATCTCAAAACACCCAGTGGTCGTATCGTCATGGGCCGCCTGGGCAAGATTGGCACGGGTGCCTTTGACGTCTTGACGGCTTTGCCTACGCATCACATGTCGTCCAACATCGAGTGAGCTTGGCCCGCTGTCTGTCTACTGGCATCTGTCTTGCTTTGGGTTCTGGGATTAGGAGTCGCCATGGCAAGTTGTTTATTGACCAATAACTGTACTTTGTATGCGGGATTGATAGAGGCGACATTCGCCTGAAAAGTAATTATGAATTATCAAGATATTTGTTCATAAAAGTTTGTTCAAAAGACGTTTACCGGTACGATTGTACAAATACGGCCCCAGGAAGAGGAGGATGACGCGGAAAGTGAATTGATGATCATTCGCAGTGCCTCCCCCCCCCTCCTTTGCGCCTGAGCGTGCAGTCTCGGTAAATTCGAGAAGGTGATAAGGGTATTTTCGTACGTATGCGAAATAAGGCAAGGTAAGGTCGCCTACGTGCCTCGTAATACTGCAATTGCGGTCTGCACGGTGTGAAAATTCCGCCGTGTCCACGGACCGTTTCAATGTTCTCTAAGACACTGATGCCATGCATAGAATTTAGGCGTGATTTTGAACACGGCCTGATACTCCTGCTGATGGCCAAGACTGCAACTGATTACCCTGCCTCCTTTGTCAGACCGACGACGCACACACAAGTGGCGGCCGTTGTGTTGGCGCATGTGTCGAGCCAGCCCTACCAGGCAGTAGAGCCGAGACATGACGGAACTTAACAGAGACGGGGGTGGGAAACGCTTTCCATGTGAGAAGGGGGCGCGGTGCGGGTAGGTGGCATGAACGGCGGCCAGGCGAACGCGATGCGTCTCACCTACCTGCATCCCATCCCATCCCATCCCCTCGACTGAGCGATATTTGACCTTTGGGTGTGGGTACGGAGTACAGATGTTTGGGTGACAAGCTGCATGCATGGAGATAATACACGCGGGCTCACAGGGCTGCTGAAGGGAGAGACGAGGATAGGCGCCGAGAGAGACGAGAAAATGCAACGCTACCGCGTTTGGGGGCGGTTATTGGAGGGTGCATGATGCGGCCACCCATGACCACGACTACGACTGTAACCCGGAGATCCTTTCAGAGAGTGTTTGAGTACCTAGAGAGGCCAAGGTATAATGTACGAGTACCTTAAAGAAAGGAAGCAGCCGTTGGATGGACTGATTCGAGATTGAGCGTTGTAGAGTTGATTAGGTTGGACATGTAATCATCGATCAGCGCTCCTTTGTTGGTGAGCCAAGTTCACCACAGAGTGAACTGGGTGAGCAGGTAGAAGGTGTGTGAGGTGCTGGCCAGCCGGCGGGCGAGACGGGGACGGCTACGGGGACGGATGATCATATTACCTACCTACTTTGCTGGTGATTGGCAAAATGCGACTTCAAGGGTGTTGAGCGATTGTGGAATGCTATCAATTGCGTCAATGATATGTTGGAAAACATGGCCGTGAATACTTGTGTGGCGTGAAGGATGACAAGAAAGCTCCGTCTAATAGGTTGATGATACCTGCGGATAGGAAGAGAACTGGGGGGGGGGGGTTGTCAACTTGGCATCTTCCAATTTGAAGAAGCATCGAATGTCATGATGTGCATGGCTTTGGGTTATTCCTCAAACCAGGCTGAACTAAGGTACCATCATGGCTTAGTACAAAATAACACACATACGGAGTAGACAGTCACGCAGTGAAGACACTTTTGTTCATTTATTGGAAAGCCAAAGACACCAGCAGCCAATGCAACGCTGCACCAACACCGAGGAGATGACCGCAGAGGACAGCCTGTATCCGTAGGGGACTCAGGGAGAGCACACACCACACCTAATACGGACCCCTGCCAGGCCCTTGCCCTTGCCGGGTGCCCTTACCGTTACCAACCACCGTACGCGAATCCCCGCCGTAGCGCGCCCCGCCGAGACCGAGGAGACAAATCAAAAAGGGATTGCTGGACAGTTTCCGGTGTCCAGGGTGCTGTAAGATGTTCGATACAACGTGCCATCGGTCCCGAATGGAATATCGTACAGGACAGTAGTCAGCTGTGAGCCCGAAGCAGGGCAGTGGGTGCAAGACGGGGGAGAGCGCGAGAGTACTGCCCATAGGTGATGTAAGTAAGGTAAGCTAGGCAGATGGGTGCAAATGTGCGGTTACGTAGTTGAGTGTCACCTATCTCTAATATTATGTAAGCCGAAGGGGAAAGCGGGAAATAATAGTTGACTACCAATTCGTGAGGCGACACGAGGTTGAACTAGTTCACTGATCCTGGTGTGTTATCCGTCAAGTCTTTACAATTGAATAGCTAACAGAATCCGAAATCAGTCGCCAATGTAGACGTCTGTACGGAGTAGTAGGATCTCATTGCACAATGAAAGTGACCAGGAAGTTTGGAATGGAAATGCAGTGAAGTGATGCCGGTGGAATCCGTATAGGGCAAGGTAGCAATGTATCTGTATCCGTATCCGTAGGAGCTCTTCTGCGCAGTAAGGCAGCGAGCGTACCGACCAGGTACCGAGTCTTTTCCAAGTTCCCCAGCAAGTCCAGGCAGCGCTGTCGTTCACTAAGGTAGCGGGCCGTGGGTCTTGTTCCAACTGTCAGCGTGCGATGCAGCGTGCTCCACGCAAAGTCCCGTCTGCCAAGAGCTGCAATGGCCGGATCTGGTCAGGTCACTATACCGCACTGCAGTACGGAGCGATACGTCCTCCTGGCAGACGCGGAGGAAAGGTACTTCTTGCCATGTACTCTCCAAGAGACGGGGTGAAGTGAGCAAGGACCACCCGTCCACGTCCAACACTTGCCCGCCGCCTGTCGCCCGGGGCTGTTGGCTCCAGCTCCCGAACTCCCGGTCCCACCCAACTGCTAGGTACGGCCCTGTGTGGAAAGATGCATGCATGCCTTTCATGCTCCAATCTTCAACCCCGTTTGCCTGCAAGTTCACACCCCTCCCCCTCTTCTGAGTTCCAAGCCATGTGCCATCCAATGTATTTCTATACGATAACATGCTGCCTCTGTCACTCTTTGCTGACAACCGGCTTTCCTCCCTCCCGTCGAGGGTGTCAACCAAGAGGAATCGCACCTCATACGGACAACACCATCGTCCAAGATTCACGTTGCAACTCTTCGTTAACCGCACCACAACTCTTGGCCTGGCGCTTGTATGGCCAATCGCATACTTGCCGTTCGGCCCTATGGCTTATGTGGCTCGTAGCTCATTCTCAGTGGTAATGTGCCTCAGCATCCCAGTTTGCGTTGGTATTAGCCCTACCATGCTCAGGCCCAGCTTCAACACGCTGTAGTTCAAGTCCGTAGCAAGCCTCTTTAGACCCAGAGTTCTGCATGCACTGCGTCGAATGTCTTGTTTTGCAGCACAGATGCGATCCTACATCGCCGCCTTGTTGGCCTCAGTTTCTGACTACTCGTGCTGGAAGATGCCGTCAGACGTGGCATCCTCAATCGTGTCGTCCACAATAACTCGCGTCCCGTAAATATCTTGCATGTCCGGCCCATGTCCCCTCGCACTCCCCGTCACCACGGAAGCTGACCTTGCCGGGCCTGCCCTGACCTCAGTAGGTTGTCTGTTAAAATTTGTATAGCAAGCCAACAAACAATCCCGAAATTTGGAATTCCGGGTCTTTGCCCCTTATCCTGCCTTATCTTGCCGGTGTACCCTGCTACTTCGAGGTCAACAGCTCGCTCCATGTATTTAATCTGCGGCCTCAAGCGAGGCCAGGCCGCTACCTCCATGCCACCCACATTATAACTCCCGGCCTCGCAATGTAGAGTCCACGGTATATGCCATGAATTGTATCCGATTGGTCAAGGCACAGTATCTTTTTTTCTCTTTCTTTCTTTCTTTCTTTCTCTTGCAATTGAAGGCCTTGCTCGGCCGTATAGCTGCTACTGCTATTATTTGACTTACCCTTACCATGCCCATCAAATACATTCCGTCATTAAAGTAATTCCTCATGCTGTGTCCGCTCGATGCGCCAACGCCATGATATAGACAGTTGCAGCATCTCCACAGCAAATGATTTGCCGTGCATGTAAATTAAACCAAATCCCCCAAAGCCAATTCGAGTTGGTGTTACAGTGATCCCTCAAACGTTATGAGAAAGGCTTGAATACCACACAGCTCCTTCACGAGAGGACTAAGTCGCCGTCCCGTTATCGTTGCCAACTATCGCCATGTGTTCCATCGCTCGCGCCAGACAAGACGCTTCTACTCCTGCAAGCAGATGATTCGGGTTGTAACAGGCTATCACCGGCCCCCATCGGCGCATTGATGGGAGGCAGAGGCCCTGACCCGGGTCCCATGGGATGTATCGGTCCTCCCATGCTACGATTGACTGGCGCTATGCCTCCAAAACCCTCCACACGAAGGTCGCAAGTGCCAACATCGAAGCGTTTGGAACACCCATCATCCATGTGCCTGAAGCCCGGGTTAGTAGTTTATTTACTGACTGCCGCTATGCATATCCAGCCGTATCTCCCACAACTTACCTGCGGAGCGTGTCCTTTCGGGCGAACAACCTTCCACAATAGTCGCAACGGTGGTTTTTTTCTTTCATGTGAACGCTTTGGTTGTGTCTCTGAAGGTCTGTCTTCCGGACAAATCTCTTGTTGCAATCGGCTACTGGACATGGAAATGGGTATTCCCGCTTGTCGTCATGTGTATCCAGATGTGCCTTGTAGTTGTAGCTGCGGCTGAAGAGTTTGCCACATCCTGCAACTTGACACTGGTACTGAGCGTCCGCAAAGGACGTCATCTTCCGTGGCGCTCGTTTTGGGCGGTTATGCTTTCCGTCATCTGCCCGCTTCGACTCTCGACTAACAGGAGCTGGCTCCCCCGCAGGAGAGTTTTGGTAGTACTGCTCCACGCCATATTCGACTTTGGGCCAGCTTGGAGATTGGTTATCTGATAGATAGTGCTGGTGAAGATTGCCGTATGTGCTTGATTCTGTCATGTAAGGCGTCTGCATTGAGCGTGGAGAAGCGTAGTGCGAGGCGTCAATTCCAGATCCGTACTCATTGGCGTTCTCCATCTTGATCCTCGGCCCCAACGAACTCGAGGAATGCGCAACTTGTGCGTAGGACAGCGAACTTCTGGATGAGGATGGCCCGGGTGAGCGTCCCGGGGAGTCTGTAAGAGAATGTTGATGGTGGCCTAGCACAGACGAGTGGGGTGGCGGCGGAGGGTATGAGTCGGATCCGTACGAGGCCGACACTTGTGAGTCGTACTCAGCAAACGGGTCGTATCCTGTAGATAGAACATTCGGGATGGAAAAGGATGAGGATGAGGGCGCCATGATGTCGGTGGTAGTCCAATCTACCGGTGGGCGAGGATCCAAAGTTGGCAAGGAAATGTCTGCTTCAGCTGCCTGATCCAAGGAGCAGAGTTGGTCGGCAGCGTATAAAGAACTGATTTTGTACTGTTGAGCCGCCAAGTCTGGAGACGGATATTCAAGCGAGGAACGTTCCGATGGACAATAGGTGTGAGTTGGAGATGCCGGCGACCTGGTAAGAGATGGTGGTGTAAGATCCATAACTGGTTCGGCCGCAGGCTTGCTATTCTTTTATCGTTTCGACGGGCGGTTGGTTGTTGGGCGTAAAAGTTTGGTTTATATACCAACAGGGCGTTGGAGCAAGACGCAATCAGGCTTCGAGGGGGGTGGAGGATGCCCGGTTGGGACTCGGGTAGATTTGTGTGAGTGGAGGAGCGTGTGGATAAGAACCTGATCGGGAGTGCTCTGTTTCTGATTGGCAACCTTGTCTAAGAAGGCTGAGGGACAATAGGTAAGATGGGGAAAGAGGCGGTTATAAAGGAATTTGTTCACAGATGGAGAGAGGGCAAGACAAGGCAGCAAACTCGAAGCTGACAAGGGTTCTGCTGAAGAGAGAGAGAGAGAGAGAGGTGCGTATAAAGTAGTCCGGGTGTAGATATGTATGAGATCAGGTGCGTGGGCAAAAGAAGGTAAGGTATCCGTAAGGTGTTGAAGTATCCAGAAGATGGGAATAACCTAGTCGAGAGCTATCAGGGGTGGATGAGGCAAATGGGTCGAGATGACACCCTCGATCATCGCTAGCAGGGCTGAAGGGGGCCGAGAAGAGACAGAGACAGGAAGACAAGGCGGACCAGGCGCTGGGATACTGTAACGTCCGAGGCAGACTCTTGGAAGATGATATACAACTTGTTTCTATCTCGGGATCCTGCTTCTGCCTAGGCTCAGAGTAACATGAAAGACAGAAGTCAAGACTAGGTGCAAAGGTAAAGACGAGGAAAGCTAACAATACATTGGCTGGCCCCGAGTCCCGGATGAGCAAAGAAAAGAGACGCAGAGGGGTTCTCGACCTGGCAGCAGCGGCAGCAGGCAGGCCAGAGTGCCTGTGGAGTGGTGTTGGACCGTCCCGCGAAGGATTCGACAGACCTAGTCCAGCCAGAAGTACCATTGGGGGCGGCGCGAGACGTGGAGGGGAGGGCAGAAGAAAAGCAGGGGTGGATGAGGAGGGGCGTCGTCAGGCCAGGAACCCACAGAGAAGGGGGTGAGAGTAAGAGAGGGGGGACGTGACTAGAAGTCCGAACGATGAGAAAGAAATAGATGAGCAGCGAGCTCGCTAGGTAGACGGAGTATGGAGTATTGTTGGATCAGCGGACTTTTTTTATCCTTTGGGTATGGGTGAGACTTGGTTGTAGCCGAAAGGCATCGGTGAATGGGACCGGGTTCGCCGTAGGTGCTAGGGGTCCATTTGCAGACTTGCAGAGAGTATTCGTCGTAATTGAGACTTGCCAATCCAGATGCTGCTTTCCAACAGGTCTCGACTCAGATGACCTGCCTCAAGTGCTCTCTGCCTGCGGCTCCCTGGTCTACGGCCCTGTCATCTGAAGCCTGAAGCTGGCTCATAGCTAAAGTGACTGGGACTCTGGGAAAGTCGAGGGGGGCCCGGGGGAGTATGAGAGAGCTGGAAGCTGAGCAACAAAACAGCATGTGGGCGGTGGGCCAGGTGGTACGATGAATGCCTGCACCAACGCAGGCGAAGCACATTCATCCGTCCATTTCCAGGGTTGTGAATGGTCGGTCCAGCAACTTGGGAATGAGAGAGGGCCTTGCCTAGGGGCTAAACAGGGATACGACCTTTGAGGCTTGACCGGTCACTGGCACCATCTGCGCCAGGGGTCCGGGGAAGAGATGGCAAGGAAAGGAAAGGGAAGAGGAGAGGAGATTTGAAGAGAAGGGTGCAAGTAAAGGGCCTTGAAGAAAGGCACTGATTTCAACGAATAGGATATGCACGGCATACGGATACGCAGTAGTATGTATATCCAGGTCCTTCGCCTTGACCTTGTGCGTTGATATGCAGTCAGGGGGGTGGGGGTTGGGGAACGTTGGCTGCCCTCGGTGTTGATTTTGTCTGTATGATTCCTCCTTTTCTTCCCATGGTGCTCTTTGCTGGGCTATCTGAATTCTCACGCGAAATGGGCGTCCTGCGTCTTCTTCAGAGACCTACCTTACCTCAGGTCGGGTACAGGATGCGAGCGAGGAGCAAGCCCACTTGGATGTCTCTCACACTCGAGACACACGGACACGCCCACAAACAAGCACACAGCCCTCGGGTTGTTGGTCGACCATGGACAACGAAAGCAAGACGATGAGAGAGAGAAAAACTTGTCGCCGTTTGTCGTTGGTTGTTGGAACTGTCTGAACCAACCGTTTAATTAAAGACTCGCCGGGGACATTGACCTAGACCGGATGGAGCCCGTGCGTAAAAGTGGATACTCCAACGATCGATTGAGCCACATCGGCCGTGGTGGAGCCGTCGGGCGAGCTAAGTGAGGTACTTTAGCATCAGGTAACTCACCTTTTCGTTCCTTCCCAGCCATTGTCCTAAGTACCACCCGGTACATAGCGACTTCAGATACTTAAAGTACTTTGAAGCATTGCTTCGCCTTCCAGCGTTGGAAGTTCGACATGCCTACGGAGTGCGAAGTGTGTCAAGGCAAGGTAATAATAAACCAACGGCCAACATATTAATGCAAATCTGCTCTGGACATTCAATCCCCAATATCCTTTTGCTCTGAGATAACTTAGATCGCGGCATAAAGAAGGAGTTGGGGTGGAATGAAAACCGCTATAGGTATTACATGCTCGTGTTTTCGTACTTGAATGAAGGTATCCGTAGACCAGCTGCCTCTTACCCCCATCCGTCTTAGATTCCTTCCCTCAACTTTTTCCAGGTATCGATACATCGCGGTTCGCTGGGGCAGGTCTCGCTCTAGGTAGGTCTGCAGCCGTTGCACCCACCCGTTCTCCACCGTGGCGTTGGCGCCCGCGCCTGCGTTGGGTCTGATATTCAGAAGAATACTATCAAGGGTATCCGCAGTCCGTACCTAGGGCGAGGCCAGGTACAAGCCTCTGAACTCCCCGCCCGTTCCTCGACGCCTTTGCAGGGCGAGCAGCCTAATGGTACCCTATCTGTAAGTTGGAACATCCCAGCCGTCCGCAAGATGAGTACCTTGTTTGGTGTTGGAGGCCAAAAAAAAAAAAACCCCCTGGAAGAGAGGGAGAGAGAGGAAAGAGGGGGAATGGGAGTAAAGCAAGTGTAGGCCAGGTACCGCACAACGACTAGGTATCCGTACCTGAGGCGCTGATTTGAATTCTCTTCCCGCCTTCGCGAAGCTGCAAATAACGGGCCCATGAAATAACCTTTAAGAGAAGGATCGGGGTGGCGCTCATCGGCGCCATCAAATGTCAACTTCATGGCTGCACATATTCGAAGACAGAGCAGGCACTTTGGCACACTACTTCGCAAACGGGTCAGCGTTGCCGCTTCCAAGAAATCATCATCTATTATGTCCAATTAGAGAATGCATCAGAACGAAACTCCATGAGCCGGCAAGCCGTGCTCTTTCACCAGCGGATACTCTCACCTCACTCGCTTTCTGACTTCCAAGGTTAGCGTTGCTCCTTGCGCCCCCTCGGCCCCAGGCGCCTCATTACCCTGTTCCTCCCGTTTTCCCATAGGTCGCCATGCGCGCCTTCGCGCCCGTTTGCATGGCGTCAACGCTGGGGTTGGAATGCCTGCTGCCAATCGCCATGCCAAGTATTCTTGTCAGGACTAGGAATTCAGGAGCAGTTGGGTCCTCAATCGCCATGGTGTTGGGCCCTGTCCCTAGAGGGTCTGATTTCTATGGCATCGTCAGCAATACGGATGCGACAACTCTCTATCTAACAATGTACGATGCCTTAATTCGATAGCCTCGAAGGAATCAGCAAATAATCTAATGCGCGCACCTTATCGAATACCCCTGGCTTCTTCGGGCAAAGTGTGGAGTCTAATCGTCCGTGGGCGGGTTCGAATTCACCTACTACAGTCGATGTGAAGATATTCGCAATGGGTTTCGGGTCCGCTATGAGGCAGCCCAATATGTCACCCTCATGCTCCGTGAGTCTATGGCTGCTTTGCACGGTATTGAGTTATGAGTCTTTAAGGCTGGCAATGATTCATCTTGGTGATCGCTGCAGACGTGAGTATTATTGGAGACATCGCGAGTGAGGGATACGGCTGCATGAAGAAATTTCTGCCATGTCTATGGACCTTCAAGCCTGGCAGAGCAAGAGTTCATTAATGAACTGGCATTCTACACCTACAGTAAATGCTTAACTCTATTAGATAGTTGAAATCGAGTTGATCCGGCATCGTGGTACGTTTTCACCCACCTACCATGTATGAGGCCTTCGGGTCGGTCACTTTGTTAAGGTATAGCAGAATTACATCTGTTAAGATCCACGAGTAGCGTCAGTCTGCCCGGTAGGCGGTGCCTGCCCCTGGGGAAATCTATCCAACCCTGCCTTTCCTCCCGCCTTTTATACCTCTTCTCCATCCAGATTTGCTCGTGGCAGCTGCCAAAGGGCATGGCGTAGGGTATCCGTACCTTCTGTAAGGTACATAGAGGCAACGCAGAAAAGATCCATCAAAGTAAGGTCAAGTTCCAAATCAAGGCAGGTGTGTGCCATCCAAGTCAGGTGCATGTATGTCTGGTCACCGCGAGGCTGGTTGTGCCTGTCGTGCTTTCCTAGGTACTTTGAGGTACCGTGTGGAACTCCGTAAGGCTTTCAATGTCAGGGGGGGATGGAGCACGTCCCTCGGCCGCCGACAGACTACAGACACTACGTACGTAGGTAGTAATACCAGGTTCTCTCTTCAGGCTCTGCAAGGTACTTTTCTGTGGGTGGGATGGAAGCCGTCAAGACAAAGCCAACGGCATCCTCCATCGACCAACTCTCTTTTCTCTCCTTCTCATATCCCCATATTGGCACCGGTATCCCCGAAATATCTGGCCGCGGTCCGAATCTTTGACCTTGGCTCTTGTATTCAGTCTGATCCACTGTCAAACTGCTGTAACTCTAGGACATGATAATTAGCCACACGGTTATCGGAGTACCGAATAGTTTGTGATACCTGGTCTGCCAGTCCTTATGCTCTCCTCGACTGTTCCCTTCATTTCTTCGCATCGTTTTTGTGGTTTGAAGGATCTCGATAATCTTGTCTTGCGCATCTGGCCATGTATAGAACACACCACGTCGGCACATCTGCCCAGACTACGTAAGGACTGCTGATTCCAAATTAAACTGACCCTACGAGACCTTGCGATCTCCCAACTCCCAGACCTCCAACTTCCTACCATGTTACCGTAGACAGTACGCTACTGCGAGGTGGACACCGAATGAGCAGCATCCTTGCGTTCAGTCTGGCTTCTGCAAACCTGAAGCAAGGGTCCCCAGAAGCGAGACCGCAGCCGGGCGTAAGCAGAGCAACCAGGTGGGTGCTTGATAGGGAACTTTGGTGAACAGGCATTCTACCTCACTTCCGAGCAGTGCGAGCTTTAGCTGAATTTCCCACCCTTCAACATGCCGCCTAAATCGGAAAGCTGTATCTGCGCTCCTTCGCGCAAGCATCCGTGCTGCCAAAGGATCCGGAGTGCCGTCTGATTAAGTGCTGACTGTGACTCGGTCAAGAGATTGCGTCCAATGGCATGGAAATCTCACTTCACTGCGAAGAGATCATCGTGACCACCTACATGTACCTACAACGGCCGCCCTCAGGTTGTCAGCGAGCGGATGCATACCGCGAAGACACCAGCGAGCCAAGCCATGCGCTGCCAAGTCATTGGCCGGCCTAGGCGAGTGGCCGATAAATGCGCTAGATTTTCCCCCAATTGAGTGCATCACCAAGCTCTGCCTTGTAGTCCATGGGAGCTCGAACCGCGCTTCCTCGTGTGGGGCACGGTGTAATAGGTGTAATAGTGGATGTAATCTCAACTCGGCTCACAGCAAAAAGCAAGACTTGATGAGATGCGAAGCTACGTACAGGCCAAGGTGAATACACAGCCCTGACGACGAGTTTACCATGAAAGCAAGGTCATGTTTTATCGGGTTTTGTGGCAAAGACACCGGTGCCCTTGAGCATCCAAGGAACAGTTCGGGCTGAGACCATGTTCGGTATGTCCTGACGTCTTGAGAAACGTTCATGAGCTGTATTCCTCTATATTTTTATGTTGAAGTCCTTTCCATGAATGAGCGTGTTAAAGGTAGGCGCTCCTCCTGTGCTAGTAAGTTCTTCCGCATGCTGAAAAGGAAGTCTCGCTCAGGCACATAGCCATGCCACAGAACCTGAACTTGCGAGACTGGACACTAACTATATGGGAGACCACTGAAAATATATCCAGCAAATATAATACTTTCATAGTCTGTCGACACAGTGAGAGTATACCTTGGTACTGTGTATCAATACCGTGTAAACGATATCGAGAATCGCCCGAGCAGCCAGCAGAGGCAGAATTAAAAAACACATGTAATACTTTCATAACAGCTGGGCAGCTTCGTGACACTCAGGTGGTCATAAAAACCTCCTGCCGTCTCAGTATTGGTTCACACCAAGCTGTAGGTTTCGTATGCCTCTGGCTGCATAATACACCGAATGTACATATGGGTGGTAAGCTTTGCATCACCCTTTGGGTACACGTCACTCGACCGCAGAAAGTTGTCTGACATGCCCTGAGCCCCCATTGTCGTGGCATCCCACCTCGTCCTTCACAGTGAGAATGTGCCGCGCAGATACGCAGGGTGTGTTCGATTCCCCTCAGCCTTATGCTGTGCCGGGCGGGTAGCCAAGAACAATTCTCCGCCTTCCCGACGGATCCGTCAGCCATCCCGTCAAAGACAATCTACCTTGAGTATTCGAACGCTAGGTGGGCGTGATGAAACCACTACCGAGAAGTCACCTCTTGCTGAATCACGAAAGGAGTGGCCGGTGCTGTGAGTAGTACGAATAACCAGCATCGCGTTTGACGTCTCTGCGCGAAAGAGCGCGAGTACACGAATCGGTTGGAATCCTGATACGAACCAAACAAAACAGGGATCAAATGATGATTGACAGAGACAAAAAGTGGCAGAAAGGTGCTAACGCGACTCTTCAGCGGACTACCTTATGGCGCAGGCGCTGAACCTGAAGTGACAAGCACCTCAGCGAAGCACCAGCCAACCCGGAACAAGATGATGACCAGCGTTGGATGACATAAGCTCCGTCATCACGTGAGGCCGCGACTGTTTGGCATCAAAGACTGGGAAGCTGTAGCCTGTCGGGATCGATCCCTCAGGTTCGCTGGGCCCGCCTCACGTCACTCATCGAGACAACTTTTCGGCACGGCAGAAGATGGCCATTGAGCTTCGCACTTGACGACTTAGTCTCGACTGTAACCACAAACTTCTTCTCAACCTCGACCTCGGCCCCAACCTCGATCTCGATCTCCACTACCTCTGGAACAACTCTAGCCATAGAGCCACTTCTGTAGCACAAGATTGCACTAGTCTGATGAGATCTGCTTCGGAATCTGGCGCCCGTGACCGCGCTCCCGCTTTACTCGTCCACCTGGTCCATTTCCTCCTCAATCCACTCCACCTCCCCATTAATCAGTCTCAATCCCTCAACACACATCCTTGACCATCACGACCTTCTCTCATTATTCAGAATCGCTCCTGCCTCTCTTTGCACTCACATTGAACGATCAACTTGACTGTGTCGCTAGCTGCGGCACTCTTGCCGTCTCAAGATGAAGTTCTTCATCGAGTCAGTTACAGTCCGCGATTGCAAAAGAATCCCGCGTCGCAACTAACATGGAGCCCATAGCGAATTGCCGGTCCTTTTCCCATATCCTTCGATCTACCCTGAGCAATATGCGTGAGTTAGGCCCCGTGCGAGCTGCTCTCAGGCCAAGTATAACGCTGACCAAATGCTGATGTTGGCTCCAGATACATGTGTGATCTCAAAAGTGAGCAATAGTCCGAACGGGATTGAACGACGAACGATGTCGCTGACGTGCTACCCCAACTCACAGAGACCCTGGACGCAGGGGGGCACTGCGTACTGGAGATGCCTTCAGGGACAGGAAAGACGGTTTCGCTGCTCTCGCTCATCGTCGCTTACCAGCAACACAACCCCGAGCACCGAAAGCTAATCTATTGCTCTCGTAAGGATCATATCGTCTGCATTTATACGCGTCTGATCCGCAACTAAAGGTTTACAGGTACAATGTCTGAGATCGAAAAGGCTCTGGCCGAGCTCAAGGCTCTCATGAAGTATCGAGCACAAGAGCTTGGGGAGGAGGAAGAGTTCCGTGGCCTAGGCTTGACAAGCCGAAAGAACCTATGCCTTCACCCCTCTGTAAAACAGGAGAAGAGTGGTTCCGTCGTCGACGCACGCTGTCGAAGCTTGACAGCAGGCTTTGTCAAGGAGAAAAAAGACCGCGGCGAGAACGTCGACGTTTGTGTCTACCATGATGTACGTCTCGGCTACAGTCCTTTTATCTCCCTTGTATCTAACATGTTGCTGACTTGTGGCAGAACTTGGACCTGCTTGAGCCGCACAACCTGATTCCAAACGGAGTTTGGACGTTTGAGGGCCTCTTGAAGTACGGCGAGCAACACAAGCAATGTCCGTACTTCACCGCAAGACGCATGGTAAAAGAGCCAATCGCTGGAGACAAGGCTTTGTTTGGTACAGTGCCACTGACTTCGAATAGATGCAATTTTGCAACGTTATCATCTACTCGTACCACTATCTACTTGATCCCAAAATCGCCGAGAGGGTATCAAGGGAGCTCTCAAAAGACTGCATCGTGGTTTTTGACGAGGCTCACAATATCGACAACGTCTGCATTGAATCTCTCAGCACAGACATCACAGAAGACTCTCTACGGAAAGCCACAAGGGGCGCGCAGAACTTGGAACGGAGGATTACGGAAATGAGGGATACCGACCAAGAGCAATTACAAAACGAATACCAGAAACTGGTCGAAGGACTTCGTGGCGCAGATGAAGCACGGCAAGAAGATGCGTTCATGGCGAATCCAGGTAGGCAATACCACCCGCTAGCTCACCCGCTGGCTGAATGTGGACTGATGTATTCATAGCACTTCCCGATGATCTGCTCAAGGAAGCGGTTCCGGGTAACATCAGGAGAGCGGAACACTTTGTGTCCTTCCTAAAGAGATTCATCGAGTATCTCAAGGTATGTTAGCTACACACAAGGACTGTGTCAAGCATGCAGTTGCTGAACTTTCTTTCGCCAGACTAGGATGAAGGTCAGGCATACGATATCGGAAACACCCCCGTCTTTCCTCGCCCATCTCAGGGAATACACATTCATCGAAAAGAAGCCACTTAGATTCTGCGCCGAGAGATTGACGTCACTTGTGCGGACCCTTGAGCTTACCAATATTGAGGACTATCAACCCCTGCAGGAAGTTGCTACATTCGCAACGCTTGTGGCGACGTATGAGAAGGGTTTCCTGCTCATTCTCGAGCCTTTCGAGTCAGAAACGGCAGAGGTACCCAACCCTGTCCTGCACTTCACGTGTCTCGACGCCGCCATCGCAATCAAGCCCGTCTTTGACAGATTCAGCTCCGTCATCATCACGTCAGGAACAATTTCTCCACTTGAAATGTATCCAAAGATGCTGGGGTTCTCAACCGTTGTGCAGGAGTCCTACAGCATGACCTTGGCCAGAAGATCGTTCCTGCCAATGATCGTGACTCGTGGAAGCGACCAATCTTCCATCTCGACCAGTTTTCAGGTCCGGAACGAGCCGAGTGTCGTCCGTAATTACGGCACTCTCCTAACCGAGTTTGCCAAAATCACGCCAGACGGCATGGTCGTTTTCTTCCCCTCCTACTTGTACATGGAGTCCATCATCAGCATGTGGCAGGGCATGAATATTCTCGAAGAAGTCTGGAAGTACAAGCTGATTCTGGTTGAGACACCAGATGCACAAGAGACGTCGCTCGCGCTAGAGACGTACAGGACAGCCTGCTGCAATGGCCGCGGCGCCGTACTACTCTGTGTCGCCCGTGGCAAGGTCTCGGAGGGCATCGATTTCGATCACCAATACGGTCGGACCGTGTTGTGCATAGGCGTGCCGTTCCAGTACACCGAGTCCCGCATCCTCAAGGCCCGTCTCGAGTTCCTGCGAGAAACGTATCGCATCCGCGAGAACGACTTCCTGTCCTTCGACGCTATGCGCCACGCCGCGCAGTGTCTCGGTCGAGTCTTGAGAGGTAAGGACGATTACGGCATCATGGTCCTCGCGGACCGCAGATTCCAGAAGAAGCGGACACAGCTGCCCAAATGGATCAATCAGGGCCTGCTCGATGCCGACACAAACGTCAGCACGGACATGGCCGTCAGCAGCGCCCGGCGTTTCCTCAAACAAATGGCCCAGCCGTTCCGAGCAAAAGATCAGGAAGGTGTGAGCACCTGGAATTACGAGGACTTAATGAGGCACAAGGAGAAAATGGACTTGGAGCGAATTCAGGAGCTCGAAGAGGTTGGTGCTGGTAGGGACGGCTACGGCGCCGACGGAGGTGACGAGTATGGCTTGGATGATGACCTCGACCACGACTTGATGGAGATTGACGACGGGTTTTGAGGGCATTATATTATGCCAGAGGATCGTCGACCCAGCAACTAAGGTGCAAGGCTCGAGGTGGTAGAGATTCGTCACTTTCGCTGAGACGGTGTGGACGAGGATACAGAAATCTGAGAACGGGGTAAAAACTCAAACAAAATGACACCTGTATATAAGAACGTAAAGATTCTTTACATTGTCTTAACATTTCAGGAAACTCCATGCCTCTCTATCACACCAAGCGTAATTTAAAACCGTGACCTATGTACGTAAAGCTATCTAAGAAGGACGGTCTGAGCTGTCTATCACCCAAGCGGCCTCTTAGCCGCCTTCTGAGCTCTCATGGCAGGTATCGTGTTCTCTCTGCCAGGTTTCCTGCCCACTTCCATGCACAACATGCGAATGAAGTCCTGACTCGTCCAGTAGCAAGTATGCGCGCTCAGCATGTTGAGGTACTGGATCTCCAGTGGCCCGCCGCCGAACCTGAGGTAGTAGTCGATCTGGCCATTGTCATTAAGGAGATAAGCCTTTCGCTCAGCAATCTCCTCTCGCGTGAAGTCGTGAACCTCAAGCTCGAGCTGCGAAGGCAAGCGCGCAAAGTTTGGCTTTGGGGCCGGAGGAGGGGCCATGGTGGCTGGCGTAGGTGCTGCGCCAGGCACAAGACTTTTCACTGCATTGCCAACGTATCTGATAAGGGAGGTGGCGCTTGACGGGACATGTGCTGTTCTCAGGCTGGTTGCATACACCGGATCGATGGTACCATTCAGGAGGTAAGCGATGGGATCCTCCTTGGCCAGTACATTATAGATGTTATCTACGGCAATGCAACCGTATCGCCCGGCCTCGCCCGTGACTTCTGGCGCATTAACGTCGGCGGGATCAGCTCCAGGCTTCACCCTACCGCGCCGAGGTTGAAGCATGCCTCGTTCCAAGAGCAGGAAGAAACCAGCGGGGCTTCCAACCAAGAATAAGTTCTTCGTGTCGAACTCAAAGAAGTCGGGCTTCGGCATTCTTGTCGAGAGGTCTAATTGCGGAACACGTGCGGGTTGTCGAGAAAGAATTTCAATAGCCATGGCGCTACCCAGAGAATGACCGATGAGGTGAGTGCGCCCTCTATCTGCGAATCCGGGGTTGTTGCGGCACCAGAGGCGATACACACGATTGGCCTCTGTCACCAGCGCGTTGATCATCTTGCCCTTGTGGTGAGATAAATAGAAGGGTATGTCGAACATGACATCCGATATCATGCTCCTAACTGCGGGAATACTGCCAGGCTCGATATCTTTAAGACTGAACCCGTCTGGCACGTGTTGTGCTTTGTCTTCCTCTGTCATTGGGCCGCCTTCCTCGAACGAGAGTGTATGCCGCCAGTTGATGGGAAGTACCATGATACCATTCTGGCCATCTCTTAACACCCCCTTGACAATTGGGTTCGCCAACTCCGTGTTAACATCACGCCGAAAAGCGTTGATAGCGTGGGTGAAGTGGAAGCTTTCGACTCGTTCCGCAAACTTTTGGCCGATTCCGTGAACCACCAACACAAGGTCGGTAACTTGGCCGCGCTCTTTTTCAGCCTTGCAGGCCGCGCAGACGTCTTGTCCGACTGCCTCGGTCGTGTTGCTGGCGGAAGAAGCTGGCTGCTTGGTGGCTTCTCGAGGCCGGTTTTTGTCATGTGTACGCTCCCACACCGCACGATCAAAGCCACGTACAACTGGAATGCCGACGGTCATCCCCTTCATAATCTTCGCAACAGGTCTCCTGCCGTAGTAGGCAGATGGCTTGAGACTAGGTTTGAGGAGAAAGGCCTTGGAAGCATCTTTATAGATGACATGATAAGTTGCGTAACTTCGATGCTGTTGCGTAGCCGAGGCAGTCTTCAGGTTTGGATCGATGGCACCCTCTGCTGCCGCCTCCCCACGAAAGCAGCTTGCGGCACAGAACGGATCTGATGAGATACGAGTATCCGAAACTGGCTCCTTGTCTCCGTTGCTAGGTTGACTTACGTTCTCTGGCCATAATCGATGTGAGACTTTTTCCTCGCCAAGAGGCCCTACATCAACGGCGCAACGGAGCTCATCATTCCACGTCTCGGTGTGAGGCTTGAGCTCTCGGTAGCCAGCCTCTAGTTGATTCGCTACAGCTGGGGGTATTGGTAGCATCGTATCTCTATCTATTTGTTAGAGCCTCGAACACATTTGAGCAATTAGAACAACGAACCTGTAGAACCAGGTGGCACGTAGGACCATTGCAATGTCGTTCACAGGGGACCAGTAAATGGGCTTCATTTGTAGAGCCGGGATGGACACCATATGCAACCGCGAGATGCCGACAACAACGTCAATAGCTTCTCTTCTGTAACTTTCATCGCTGACAATTTTAGCTTGCGAGGTGTTCGATCTGGTTCTGGGCGGCTCTGGCATAGTGAACGAACGCCTTGGATCTTGATTTTCGACATCATTCGATTTCGACTGTTCCGAAGGAGGGAACGACGTCGCCAGCGAATCTTGGGGTCGCTGCCGAAGCCCAGCACGCACAAACGGTTTGCCAGAGATACCATCGTCGGCAGCATGCTGCCGGAACGAAGTGCCCAAACCCGGCGTGGAGGGCCGAGATGTTTGCTCGCTTGTCCGGGAATCAGATCTAGTCCTCGACCCAGACTCCAACCCCGTGTTGCCAACCTCTCTTCCCATTCTCTGCAATTCGCTCGCAGCTTCTTGCCGAGGGCTGAATGAGCTGACAATCTCCATTTGCCGCGAACGAGCCGAGTCCGCTCGTGGCCGGGAAGAAGAGACACTCCCGAACTGGGGGCGCGTCTCGCTCGATGCTACGAGACCCCTGAGTTCCATCATGACTTCTTGCACGACTCTCTCCTGGCCGAGCGAAGGGTGATGTTTCCTGGCCAGCGCACAAAAGGTATTCTGGAGCTCGGTAGAGACATCAATGAATAACTCCGGGCAACATGTAGATATCGGGGTGTCTGGAAGAAGATCCGAAGCTTCGCCGGCCGTGGTCGATGTTTGAATGATGCCACCATGCTTCTGGAGGTGCTTGATAGCTAAGTGTCGCGCTAAGAGGCCCAGTTTATGCGCGTTGGCTTTCTCAGTATTGGGACTCAGTTTCCTGTCTCGAACTAGCTGCTCGTGAGCTTGAATATCATCGTTGGACAAAAAGCTAAGCCATGCCTTTTCGAGGGCATTATTGTCACCGAGGGAGAATGGACGAATCGGGCCACGAGCAGTTCGGGCGTCGGACACGCCAGCGCTTGTCCCAGGAGACAAAGGGTCGTCTATGGGTAGTATTGAAGAATAGAAAAACTGTGCAGCCACCGCTGGGATGCCATCGTCGACGCCCCCAGTTGATGGCTGGGACACCGGGGCAAGGCGGCACTTGAGGCCGTACGTATGGTTTTGTTCTGAAGAGTCCATTTTGTTCCGCTGTTATCATTCGAGGTCGGGCTTACTATGCTAAGTTCGTCAAGTTCGATGATGTGAGGTTTCTGAATGCGTCACAGAGGCCAGTGAACGGAGAGATCACACGCAGATCGGAGACAAGTGACGAAGGTCAAGCGTCGTGGTCAAAGGCGTGGTTGGTTGAAGTATCACGGGTGGCTGTCGGTGAGCCTGCGGAGCGACGTGGACTTGAGCATGGCTGGAGCAGGGTTCTATGAATTTCGCGATCGCCAAGGAGTAGAGGCGTGGTTTGGTAGAGGCAGACTTTAGGTAGTAAAGAAGACGCGTTAGTTATCTTTCAAGCGGGATCGACAAGTGCGTACCGCAATCACTGACGCGATGCAGTAGAAGGCTTACCAAGGCTACCAGCGCAGAGGCCAAGAAGGACTCAAGAGGGCTGATGCGTACCTTAGACCCAGCTTCCGCTCGAAGTCCACAGCATGAGGAGGGAAGTAGAGATGCTGTTGATGAAGCTCCAGGGCTGGGTGGGAGTTGCCGCTTCGATTTCGCGCCTCAGTATCTGTAGGATATCGATTTTAATCTAGGTCCTTGACAACTTGTGGATGTTAGCTCAGGAACCAGCAGGAGTGGTGCGTAATACTCTGGGCGTGCGCAGTGTTGCCTTAGATTGACTTGCCTTTCGCCTTACCTAAGGAACAGGACAGTAAACGGTAAGGCGAAAGGCCGAAAGCATGTGCTCCGTTCCGCAAGTGTTTTGCTCTCATGCGTCTCAATGACGTAAGATGGTTGATGCTTCTCGTCTAGGGAAGACTGGCCTGCCTTAGGTCAGCATCAATTGAGCTTTAGTGGCACCAGCCACATGAGGCATGGAGGGATCGGTCTACCTACCTACCTAAGCCTTCAGGTATCCGTACCAGTAACCATGTTAAGATATCATCTTAACGTGAGGTCCCTAAGATAGTGGGGACTTCAGGCCCACCCCCGCGACGGGTGCTCCAAAATAAGTGCTTCTGTGACAAAAGTGGGAAAATACCCAAGTAGCTGCCCGGCATCGATCTTGGGGATTTTGTTATTGGCGCTGAAGGCTTTCGATCTCGCTGCTGACGCTGTCCACCGAAGCTCGTAGGGTAGGGAATCCGCTATGGCGACATTGTCCTCTGTTGGCGTTGACTGAACCTACTGTGCACAAGGACTGGAACATAGGTAGTTTGAGGGCTTTGGAAATTTGATGCAACCACTGTCTGCTACCTAGAAACGCTTGGAGGGAGGGATTTAGAAGTCGTACTCTATTATTATCATCATTATTATTATGAATTTTCTATAGAGGCGATAGCTTAGTGTCTTGCAGCAAGATGTCAGAGTGGTGCTAGATATTGTCCACGGCTAGGACACATGGATAGACAGGTGCGTTCCTGGTACTGCTTGCTAAGTAGAACGATCCAAGAATCACCCATGTATGATGTGGAGCCCCTCTCGTGCTGAACCTAGGGCCCGGCGGGAATATCTAGTATACTACCACGTACAGGTAGTGCCCACTGCCTTAGACATGCATCCGTTCCGGGAACCAGCAGTCAGGGAGATGTTCTGCCACGGTTTCATCCATTTCATCGCATCTAGTCTGGCCCTTACATCTGACGTTGAGCTTCAGCCGAATTAAAGATGCCGGCATGTATGTGTCCTCTACCAGTTGTCACAAAGGAATATTCGTCCACGGCTATCTGCACATGATAAGTATGCGTGGCTTGGTGTTTCTCCGTACTCACAGGTAGGTGGCAGGGAAGAGTTAGCACTTGGTGATTTCCAGGAAGAATTGGAGACACACGAAAGGGTCGAATGCAACCGGCTGAAATAGGTATGGCCCTGGCTCCGCGGATGAGCCGGCCAGTGGAGACGGAATGAGACGACCATAGGTAGCAACGTGCCGTTGAGTTGGACTGAACTGGTGTGTGGTGCCAGGTCGCACATGAAGTGTTCAGTAGATAAGTTGGTAAAGCAGTTCAAGACGTCGGTAGAAGTTTCCTTGGGCGCGAGATCTCCCTCTCATTCCGTCTCTGATCAAGAGCATTAGTCTTGAGGAACTCTGGTGCAGATACCTAGGTACTCGAGTCTCTTGTCGCCACTCAACATGTTTCAAAAAGGGCAGACAGGCAGGGATGTCGCGAAATACAAACAACTTTGAGCCAACGAAATCAACGATAGGCATACACAGTACGTAGGGTACCGACCTTACCTACGGTGCCTTCAACCATTAATGTGCAATCCCGCAAGAACCGTGACCACTCGCAACAGTCCCAACTCCCAATTCCATGCCCACCTACCTAAGGTACCGTTCAATCACATTATCTGGTATCTAATCGTACATTGCCTTACGTCAGTCAGTACTAGAAGTATCTCCCATACCTCAAGGACCACTGTGTATGACTATCTACATAGGTACCCATTTCACTACATCTTCTATTCGTAAGTACTATCAGGCGGTACAATGATTATATCGCGGCAAATTGTGAATGCACGCAGGCATCAAAACTGAGAGACTGGGAAACTGAGCAAAGGAAAAAGGGAGAGGTAAAGGCAATCGAGTCATCTCATCGTGGTTCTCGATGGCATGCTCTGAGTCTCACCGTGTCTGTTTGATGTATGGCGGGTGCGGTGCAGCGGTGCGGTGATGGCACTCAATCCGTCCACCCTCAATGGCTGAGACTGGCGCTACGACCACATGGATGCCACTGGATGCAGCAGCCGTACAGTAGCGCCTTGCTTCTTCCCCACTTGGAATGTGACACCCCCGCTCGTCCCCACCCCCGATTTCCTGGGTCTAGCCAAGGGGCCCCGGGGCTGGGTCTTGCTGTCTCGACCCTTTGAACGTTTGGTTCACCACTTTACCACCTCTCACACTGCCTCCCTTCGAACAGTAAGTAGTATTTCTCTTTGTACAAACAAGTAGGCACTTGGTATAGTGCCGTCATTTCCTACCCGAGTTGCTAAGATGCTGGTGTAAACCAATGCTATCTGAATTCACAATACTCCGTACTGTCGTCGATACCTTGACCGAGCACCAGACGATGGGTCCAATTGTCAACACAGGCGATGGTCCCGGCTGCATTCGACCCCGAGTCTTCCGTTGTCATCCATTTCTGATGTACGCTACGGAAACCTCTGTGTTCCTTCTGTCGCCTGACAGAATCAATCTTTGCCTCAATCAATTGAGAATTGGACGACTCGGAGGCCCAGACCAGATCGACAAAAGACATGTCTATCCGTACGGATACGCTACCTTAGCACGGTTTGGTTGGATATCGTTCCTTAGAAGCCGAGGTGAGGGGTAAAACAAACCCGGGGTCCACTATCGCGCCTCGCTAGACCTTCCCTAGCAGCACGCCTGGGTATCTCGAATGGAAGACTCAATGATTGCCAGCTTGGTAGCTTCCTTCTTTGATGACAGCCAGCAGTCAAAGAAATATTGAACAACACGATAGTGAGCAATCAGCCCACGCACCTCAGTAGCATCAAGAGAAATCCTGCGTGACGGTCACAAGACATGATTACCTAGGCAATGAAGGCACCCTCCCATACTCCGTATTATGTATACCTTGGGTATCGCGACCATTAGCGCTAACTTGCACTGCTAAAGCCCTCTGCGGCCGTGCTCCAAGCCAAATAAACGCTGCCCACCATTGGCACTGATCCCCCTTCCCCCCATGTCCCTCTCCAACCCCCTCCTCCCTCCTCTATCCATGAGAGCTCCACATCCTTTGGGCTCCTTGATTCGACAATATGGGATGCCAGGTCAAGTGGCTTGGAGTCGGGGCGCGGACGTCTGCTTGGTCTCGCATGTTGGAGAGCGCTGTCTGCCCATCTCCTCGACGTTGGACAAGCCTAAGATACCTTGCCTTACCTGACTATGCCAGTAGAATGTAGGTACACTTATTACCTGATATCTGAAGGTACGGAGAAGGTGGTAAGGTGAGGTAGGGTGATGTGTTTGAAGGTCGCTTCTCACCATCGTGACGCCGGCACTGTACCTGGCGTGTCACGACTCCTTTCAAGGAGCTTAGCACACAACTAAAACCTTCATTACTTCAGTATACGTAGTAGGTATCCCACGGTTTCCTCGCTTCCCCCTGTGCGTTCGCTCCTTTCCTCTTATTTCCCCAATCATCCGACACCTTTTCTTGACATGATGCCGCCCGCCCCCTTCCTGCCATCATCAAAATAACCTTCCTCCGCCTTTCATTCGGAAAGCATTGTTCGTCCATGTCCTCACTCGTACTGGCAGCTTCAACGTCGGCCTACAATATTGGAGCAACCCACGCTCAGTTCCTACACTCGACTCATGTTCACAGAGCCGTTTGTATCATTCACAAACAGCGGAGAGACGATAGGCACTGCCGCTCCAGCTTATCACGAACTGGCGCTACTGCATTTCGCTACTACCGGAACGTACCTACACACGCTACACTACCACACTCTACCTAAGCCGAACTGGAGCTACCCTGCTGTTTGGTTGCTTTTTGGCCACGCACGATAAGGATCGCCCATCACCCCAGCCAGTCGATCCAAGGCCCAGCCGATTTGCGGTTAGTTCGAGTGCCTTCCTCACCTTACCGTTCACTGCCTCCAGATATCATCTCTCCCTCCTGTCTCCCTCCCCGAGAGCCCTCTCCTGGTACTCTCTTTCTGCCCTCTCCACCCTGTCTGTCCCCCTTGTACTGCCCCCGTGCTCCCACGCCCGTCTAATTAGTACCCCAACCTGTCGTGGTAACAAACATCCTCCTTCCTTCTTCCTTCCAACATATCTCGGACTCGGATCAATCAGGCGTACGATTCGAGCATCTTTCTCTCTCCTGCTCATCTCATGAGCATTCGAAGGCCTCCTCTATCATTCATCTGTTGTGTCTGTTACCAACTCGACGTCTAACATAGTTTGGTTGGATTGCAGGCATTACCAACTCGGCACAAGAGTCGCGCCCCGTTGTACGCGTGGGTTTAGGCCTTGATTACAACTCCACCGTCTTTCCAACCCAGCCTCGACTGTTCGCAGACAGCCGGTGCACAGCTTCAATTGCGAATAGCTGCCGGTTCAAGGCAAGAAAGTGAAGGAGACAGGAACAGAAAACAGAAAGAACAGTATACATATTTCAGCATGGCGACGATTGCCCTTCCGAGACCCATTGCCCCGCACCGCCCAACGTCGACGGTGGGATCCGTCCCAACCATATCGCTCGAGTCCATTGGCACTGCTCAAGTGCCCGTACCAAACAAGCATCTTCCAGTTTGTCCTCCAGGTCCTGTTCCCGCCGAGGAGCCAAATACTCCTCCTCCATCACCTCCTCGCGACGACGATTTGATTCAGCAGACTTCGTTGTTGTCCCCCCCCGACAAGTTCTCCAAATTCGAGTCGGGCCCGGCCACCGTATATACCGTAGGCCCCGCCGATGTGGCTGCCGCTGTCGACTATATCTCTCGTCAGCCCTTGCCGGACCCAAACCAAGTCTTCCCATGGTTTCATGGTCTCCATCCTCACAATCACATCCAGCAGGCTTTTTTCATCGCCCGCCACCGTTCACTCCGCAAAACACCTACATGTGTTCGAGGGGTCACGCTCGTCAAAGCGGACGGTGATCTGAGCGTCGCCCGCCTCAAAGGTGCTATAGCCCCACAGGAGCTCATCAACCTGGCCGCCGCCGCCCCCGAATTTCTCGATGTCGACCCTCGCGATGGCTTTTGTGTGAGGAACTTCCAGATTCAGGCTGCAAAAGCTGCCATGGTTTCGGACATTGTTGTTTATGGTCAGGATGAGACGGCTGTTCGCAAAGTGAGCCTCGATATTGCAACGGCACAGCTTCGATGGCGACAGAGGCACGAAGCTCAGGGTCACTCTGTTCCGGACTACAATACGTTCATGTGTTGTTCGCCATTCAACAACTTTGAGAACAACCACAAGGAGATTGTTGCTGTCGACGCTCAGGGCCATTTGACTGGCAATGTCCTCGACTTTTTCCACCAAGAGCGGAAGGAGATGTATGACATGACCAGAGCATCGGAAATATCCCACAATGTTTGGCTCGGTCCAACACCAGAACCTTCCTCAGGGGAGGACCAACAGTTCGATGTTTTGATCGAATGTAGTGATGTCGGTCGGCTTAACCCTTCAGCACTCCGGGCCTTGGCTGAGTCTCGCGTTGAGCCTGCTCAGAGGCCCTACATTGACTTCCCCTCCTCTGGAAGCATCTTACCACCTACATGGTCACAAGCCGAAGCCGATGGCATTTTGGAAACCTGCAAGTGGATTTATCACTTAGCCCATGGCACGCTCCCAGCTACAAACAGCACCGATATCGATAGGGATGGTGACACCGATATGAACGGTCAGGCTCTGTCGCCTGTCAACAGGAGAGAGAGAAAAATTCTCATCCACTGTGCCGATGGATACACCGAATCTACCATGCTTGGAATCGCATACTTCAGCTACAGCACTGGCAGGGGCATTCCTGATGCTTGGCTGGACTTGCATACCATCAAGAAGCGGAATTTCTTTGCCTATCCTACTGACGTTGCTCTTCTTACCTGTATCGAGGCCCGGTTGCTACATGAGTCGCCCGTTCACTCAGGTAAGGGCCTCGGCGAAATCACATCGCTGATCAAGGAGCCAGCATGGCTTCCCGGTCTAGATGGATCATTGCCTAGCAGAGTTCTTGAGTATATGTACCTCGGTAACCTATGTCACGCGAACAACCCCGACCTCTTGAGGGCGATGGGGATAACTCAGATTTTGAGTGTTGGCGAGACTTCGATGTGGAGGGAAGGCGAGCTGGAGCAGTGGGGTCCAGAAAACGTCTGCATTGTACAAGGAGTGCAGGATAACGGAATTGATCCTTTGACGGATGAATTCGAGAGATGCCTCGATTTTATTGGTAAGTCGGCAACCCTCGACCTTTTGAAAGTCGGAACAGTGCTTACTTGTTTTACTTCAGAGCGTGGCCGGCGCAACGGAACAGCCACGTTGGTACATTGCCGCGTTGGAGTATCGCGTAGTGCAACCATCTGCATCGCCGAAGTAATGCGATCGTTAAGTCTGTCATTTCCCCGAGCATATTGCTTCGTCCGAGCCCGCAGGCTCAATGTCATTATTCAACCCCACCTTCGTTTCGCGTACGAGCTTCTCAAATGGGAAGAGCTCAACCAGTCGAAGAAAAAGGGCTCATCTAGGGTGAAGCGGGAACTCGAATGGGGCGAAATCGCCAGGGAGATCGCTCTGATGAACCGTCCTTACGCCAGGTAAACTCGACTTCTTTCTCGACTCGGCGGCGTGACGCGTATCCTTCTCCCATGCGTCGACTCCGAAACACTATCTCTCGTTTATTCGCCCACGTGGATCGTCGGACGTTCTTTAATATTACATTGATACCAGTTTTGGATACTTCAGAGACAGCTGAGCAACCGGCCCCAAGGTCCAGTCGGTAGCTGTTAACCTAGGTTTGTATCCTCAGTGGTAAAACTTCATGCGGAATGATATGTGCGGATATATGATTGATGGAATGGCGCTATGGTAAGGTCTCCTGCAGGAGTGGCTTTTCTTTTTTTTGGGGGGGGGGGGGGATACTTTGGAATGGATTGCCCGGCGCATGATTTTGACAGCTGTACTTCGGCTGGCCTGGTGTTTGCTTGACTTTGTCTATTTTAGGGTGGTGGCGGGGGCATCTTTAAAGCCTTCGTGTACACAATCTTTTGATAATACAGGATATTTGACCGCCAGGTTATCAGGTACTCGCGATCAGTAACGACCACGGAATATTACTGGAGGCATGAAGAGGGGACCACAAGCCACAAGCCACAATCCACGCCCAATAACATGTCACCAACTTCCTCTTTAACCATGCATGGTGCCCTGAAGCTAGTTGGGAGCCACAAAATATATCTGGCAGAACAGCTGCTGTTTTGACTTGATTCCAAATTACTTGGTTATGCTTTCATGACGAGAAGGTGCTGCTGCTGGTCTAGTATATGATCTGAAGCAATCCTGTGCCGTAGACCAAAGGTGTACTCGGGGACTCATGATAACAATTAGTTTGATGTGTAATTGGCACTCGAGGAAACAAATGCGCGCTCTTTCGTAGCAGTCAGCCACTGGGCAAGCAAGTTCCTCCAAATTATCCCCGGCCAGAATGCAAGGTGCCGTAGCCTCCTCATAGACCATACCGCCTCCTTTAGGTACAGACCAGAATAAACGGAAGTGGGATAAGATAGATAGAGAAAATTTTCCGGACGCCTCCTAATGCTCAATCGGGGCCCCCATCTTCTACTCCCACAAGTCCCAACTTCCATTCACCATCTCACATTACGAGCCACGTCAACAGCACTTCATGTGCCGTACGAGGACGCGTCCAATTTGTCGTCGCCATCAATGACTCTGCCAAAGATATCTGTTTTAGTGTTGTGAACCACAAGCATATAACGATGACGAGACAACGGTGCGATAACTTACGAGAATTGTTTGACCAGGTAGCCCTCTCCGCCATGCTCCATATCAATGTTGTACACATAAAAGCCACCGTCACTAGTGACCACCATTACTTGAGGACTGCTGCTGCTCATGGCCACGACACTTCGAAGCGGGCCAGTCAGCGGCTGCGACCCGCCCCCGTTGTTGTTCCCACGGGCTTGGCCCGTCGGCGCGTTAGAAGACTTTGGAATCTTGATGTACGCAAAGTCTCTGAGGGGTTCCCACATCTCTGTCACCGTCTGCGGCAAGTATGAGCCAACGACACCGGCCACGCTGCGACCCATAATCTGCGACGAGCGCCGGAGCATGCTACTAAAGGAGCCACTTTGCCGCCTGTTGATATGTTGCTGGTGATGAGAAGAGCTGCCGTTACCTAGCCCAGCGGGTTCCGCCAGGTCGCTTCGTGGAGAACCAGCCGCACTCCCCACAGGCGACTCATTGTTACTGTCATAGCTGCGTGACCTCGACCAGCGATCCTGGCGAGGTGAAGCAGGTGTCTCTGCTGAGGCGGCAGCGGAATTGTTGTCTGGAGGAGGGGCTCCGAGACGAAAGATGTGAACTGTGTCGGAAGTTGAGGAAACGCAGAGAAGGGTAGAGCTGAGGTTGAAAGACATGCTGTAAATAGTGGAGGGATAGGTTCCCCGGCGGAACTGGTAGAGTTTCTGACCTCCAGGGACCGAGAAGACGCGGATAATGGTACCAGTCTCGCTTGCTGTAGCCAAGAGCGTTCCTTCACTATTGAGGCAGATGCAGCACAGTGGTGAACGATGAGCCTCGATGACATTCACAGCCTTCAATGTGAGTGTGTCGAATACCAAAACCTCTCCCGATGTCGGTGCAACGTACGTTGAGAGGGGAGGCGCATGGGCTGGTCTTTTGTCTCCTGAGTCCTCCCGAGGTTTCGGTAAAGGATACGCAATGTAGCAGTTCTCTGAAGAAGGTGATAGAGCGCAAATTGCGCCTGGGTTGGGAGACGTGGGAATCGTGAAGAGAAGGCTCATATTAGAAATGTCATATAAGTAGATTTCGGATTCGAGAACGACGGCGAGACGTTTCCGGTTGAGACGCACGGCGAGCACGGCTGATGGAAAGGTAAGTTCGCAGATGACTGAGGATCTCTATTTATCGTCAGAGGAGTATCATAACTCGGCATGAATAATTGCCAGCAAGTGGTTAGCACTCACCTTTGTGTTTTGTATTATCAAGTGTCGAGGGGAAAGGATCAGGGCGACAAGAGATGTCGAGAATAGCATCTCAATAATAGCAATGTTGCCATCATCGCTGCTGAAGATTTTGGAGAACGGGTCGGTGTGGTAGATTCGGAAACCCTTGGAAGTACCTAGCAAAGTGGAACGCAAAACAATTAGTAACTTTGATCTGGAAAATCCGTATGGAACCAGAAAAGCAGACAGCAAGGGAACTCACCGACGGCCAGACAGCTATGGTCCTGATTAAAGGTAATAAAGTTGAGGGCGGTATTCGCCATGGCGCGCTGCTCGGATCACGGTGGAGATGCGGACGACGATTCTGGAACAGCAGGTTCTGTAACGCCCGGGCAGCGCCGGCGATCGATGAAGACCAGGCAACCCAAATGTAACTGTTCACACTATTGGGCAGGTTTTGCGGATTTAGGTATTCGGGATACTATGTACGTCGCGGTAGATGCTCGTCGAATCCCCACACTGGTAGGGGGTCGGGATCAGTGGCGCAAGCAGGAAAAGATTCAGTGGCGGCGGTCCGAGGTCGAGATAGTCGACGGTATGCCAAGAAGAAATCGAGGATAGACGGCGTGAACAGAGGACGATGTATGTTTCCGCATGTACTCGAGAGGCAGAGGATTATTTGTTGGATCGAAGTAGGAAGCAGCGGCTCGGCGACGGCTGGCGGCTTTCAGCTGCCAAAAAGTCCGCAAGGATGGTCGTCTCAAGATGAGGCGGTGTTCGGTTCGACGGCGACGAATATGACGAGGAATCAAGTGCTGCAGTTGGAAGGTCGGAGGAGGGTGGCGCAAGATGGCGGCAGCGCAGCGGTAGAAGGAGGTTGAGGTGAGGAAGATGCCGTTGCGGTCAAGCAAGGTCAGAGAGGTCGGGCAAGGAAGGTCGATGTTGGCGTACGGTAGCTTGTGGAAGCAGATCCAGGCGGGACGGCTCACAACGCAACGTGAATGGAGGAGGCACCCCGATGTCAATCCGGTGGGGGGGGGGGGGGCGGGGAAGCTATGTAATCCCATGGTCCTAGCGCCTGAGTAGCCCAGAGCTCATCGCGGACGGATACAGACCTGAAGTGACAGGGCACCATACTAGGTAGGTAGGTAAGTACCCAGGGTGCTAGGTAGGTAGGTTGTAGGTGTCCGTACGTACCGTGTATGCTTACCTACCTACCTAACATGGAATGTACGACGATGTGTTTAAGTATTTTACTTCACTTTGGCGCAGCAAGTATGGAAATCTGCTTTCGCGCAGGCATTCGTAAATCAAAGTACTTTGGTTGCAATACCTAGATATCTTGAATCTCATTGCCTTGGGTGTTCACAACGAGGCAGGGCCGCGTGCAGCCGAAATGGCTGGGTGTGTTCGTGGCACATGGCGCGTGTGGCTCAAGCTCTGGGCAGCTGGCGGAAACCCGCGACAGGTGACCGATTGGGCCAATTTGCCCTGTGGAACCTGGAACTCGATGCACCTCCGTACCTTAAGGTAGGTACCTTACTTCAAGGTAGGTGCGTACCGTTTGGGGGAACAACCCTGATAAGATAAGGCAACCTGCCTTAGGTACCTTAGGTACCTTAGGTGCCTAAAAGACTTCCATGCTCCAATCTTCGACAGGTTTCACGAGGACAAACTACGAGGTGAAGTGGGCACAGACAGGAAACAATTAGGTGAAATCACAAAGTTTACGTGGAATATGTTGCATCCTCTTGACTGTGACATGGATGTCTTACTCAGAACAGCTCTGCCCTAGCCCGTCTTTCACGTTTACTGACGATGTTGTAGAGCTTTAGTTACATCAGGTATCCGTAGAATGTGATTCAACCGCCTTTATCCCGCAATGGGGTTTCAGAAGCTCGGAGCCCCGTTGTTTGGCGCCTTTCACTGAGGAGGGAACTTTTTGCAAATTTCAGTCTGAGTAAAAAAAAAACCAAAAAACTTAGCGGCGCCAAAACCAGGACTCTTGCGGATATCGTAACTCATTACACGAAGCGTATTGAACCGGGCGCAAGCTTCGTTGTGATCCGTTCAAAATGGCTCCCTCTACTCAGGACGTTCGAAAGTCTCGGGCTTCGGATGATCTGATCATGGCCGTGAGTTGGTTTCCAATGTCCATTCATGTGTCTGGTTTCTGATTTAATGTCACTCACACCCTTTACTTCATAGACAAACAACAGTTCTATCGTCTCAAAACGCAGTGTCGTAAGCCTTATTGCCGCACACTTGGTTGAAACGGAATCCTGAAACTCATTCAAGGAACATCTTTACTATCCCGACGAGCCTCACTACTTTCGGTTCTTCGTGAAAAAGTTCCGGAGAAGGGCGCCTCTCGTCAATAGAGGCTATCATCTTAGACTCAAAGTTATCGACACCCTAGTTCGTCGATTTCTCCAGAAACAATCAAATCGAAAGAAGGTCGTCGTAAATCTTGGCTGTGGAAGGTAAGTCTCAATCTGTTGTCTTACATGTTTATGAGGCCTTTACATGATTAACGCTTCACGATAGCGACGTTCTGCCGTGGCAGTGTCAAGTGCGCTATCCCGAATCATGTCAAGATGTTACTTTCCTCGATGTCGACTACCCAGATCTTATTCAGAAGAAGCGGCAGATAGTGCTCGAGACCCCCGAGCTGCAAGATCTGATGGGGACTTGGGAGGTAAATGACGGTTCCCCAATCGTCCTCAAAAGCCAGAAGTACTGTCAAGTGGGATGCAATCTCCAGCAGCTCTCGGTTCTGCAGAGTTGTCTCGACACGCTCTTCGACGTGCCAAACACCGAATTCCTGTTCGTGGCCGAAGTGTCCATTACTTACATGGACACGAAAGGTGCAAATGGAGTCATTGAGTGGGCAGCCACTGTTGGAAATGGTACGTTTCTTACCCTAGACTGCACGATACACTCTAACCAGATACCTAGCGGAATTTTGTTTACTGGAGCAGATACTGCCAGATGGACCTGATCATCCTTTTTCTCACACGATGCTTGGGCACTTCAACAAGATGAACGCTCCACTTAAGTCGGTCCATCGCTATCCTACTGTGGCCAGCCAGGAGAAGCGATTCAAGTCTCTTGGCTGGCCATCAGCCGAGAGTTGGACACTCTGGGAGGCTTGGTCTGATAATTTGTTCATGACTGCTGCAGAGAGGCGAGCCCTCGACTCGGTTGAGCCCTTTGATGAGTTGGAGGAGTTTGCTCTCTTCGCCAGCCACTACTTCGTCATCCTTGCTACAACTCCGAAGTCTGAAGTCCAGGGCCACGTGTCCAAGGTCCATGAAGAAGCCGACATTTCATCCTTCCAATGTCCGATGACCATGCGCGCCTACGACTCTGCTCAGGGGCACCGCCGGCTCGGCGCCGCGATGCTCGTCAGAGAGCCCAACGGCGGTGAATTCATATCTCACAATTTCGGTCAGGGGCCTGTTGGGCGAATGAATTCCGAGGATCTGTACCAAATTTCTAGCCAGCCAGTGGCTCCTCTCCCATCCGTCAATACGCCCTCTGCCAGAGTATGCCATAGCCTTACGGACTTGGGCAGCGCTGGTGTTCTTCTCGCGGGTGGTCGCGCGTCCCCCTCAACGGCGTTCGGAGACTGCTGGCTATTCAACAAGCAACTTTCTGCCTGGGAACGAATAAAGGATCTGCCTGTTCCCTCTTTCAGGCATTCTGTTACTCGACTGGGTTCTTCGACTCTTGCCCTCCTCGCCGGCGGTAGGAAAAACCACTTTGAAACGTCAGCCGAATACTTCCTGTTTGACCCTGCAGAGGGTTGGAAAAAATGCCATGTACAGTCTACGCCACCTGCACTGTACAGTGCTACACTTGTCTGTGTAGGCGAAGTAGGATCTCGAGCTTTCACGGGCATCCTGTCCGGGGGCAGCCTTGAGGATAGCGTCATCAACCAGAAACTTTACACTTGGAGATTGGACATTTCTGAACCTGAGGTATGTGCCGATGTGACTCCTTGAATCACTTCTTTTCATTTGCTAATGCCTATTTGTAGCCCGTACTGTCGTTCCAGCAACGAATTCCCAAAGACGGGGGACTGCCCGGCGCTCTTGCCAGGCTTGGCTCTTCCGCTATACAGTCTCTTGGTTACACTCTATTGCTTGGCGGAGTGATTGAGGGGGTTCAGCTTCCATCGGTATACGACATCATCGTTCTCAAAACAACGGAAACAGACGTAAGGGTGGTGGCCAGGCTCGATGGCACAGACAGCTCCGGCGTGATGCGCCCCTTTCTGATGGGGTCTTCCGTCGTGCACTATGGAGATGGAAAGTTCGCCATCCTCGGAGGTGGCGCAACGTGCTACGCCATGGGAACATTCTGGACTCCTGGGAGCTACAGTTTCCGCTTCGATCCAAAGCTTTTAACCCAGCATAGCTCAGGGCAAACAGCTTCACGACCCGAGCCGATCCAATATCAGGAGACGATTGAGTTCTCGGAGGGCGAGAAGAGGCCCGTTGAATAGAATGAGGTCGTATCACCCCTCTTTAACACCACTAATAACCTCTCATCCTGAATTCACACTGCAGTCAGCTATGTCCTCAATAAACTGCCGCACCTGACAGTAGTTGGTCAATCGTGGGCCATCTGCACGGAAACATCGGGAATTATAGCAGAGGAATGTGTTCATTCGATACAGAATTAGCTTCGGCCTCGAAGCAGTCGCTTCATCGACGCAAATAGACTCTTGAAATCGCTACCAAGGCCCTCCTTATTCTCTCGTGCCCTCTCGAGTCCGCCTCTCTTGAATCCCCCAGGAACACAAAGCCACAATAGTAGAAGAAATATTAGAAGGGCCAGGATTATTGGCTGTAGCACCTGGACGCCTTTGCTCTGGGCGATGGCCCCGATGGCAAATGGGAAGATCGCTGCGCCGCCGCCACCAAAGGCAGCCGCAAATCCAATCACGCCCACATGGTAGTCGTTGGGGAGTAGTTTGGTTGCGGTAACGATCACGGCGGGGAAAAGGGGGCCGAGAAAGAAGCCGAGAAACGTAATGAAGATGACGGAGGCGACAAAATTGGGAACGAGCCAGTAGAGCAGTTCGAGAACGAGTGAGATGACAAGGTAGATGGCGATCGCGCGCTTCTCTCCTATGCGCCCCGTTATGAAGCCCAAAATGACTCGTCCTATCGTCAGTCCCAGCCTTATGGGGAGACAGATTAGTATGGATTTCTTAAGTAAAACAAAGCTTGGAGAGGAACGTAATTACCAGAACAGCACCACGGTGACGCCAGCCAAGAAGGGCTCAGCGTGCCTTACGCGAAGCATGAAGGTAACAACCCACCCGCCCAGGCTGACTTCTGCTCCGACATAGCCCAACAGAAACAAAGCCAGAAGCCAGGTCAGTGGTTGACGCACCACAGTCATAGTTGTCGTCCTCTTCTCCCCCGTCGAAGACTGGTGGGTTTCCCTGTGTATCTTGCCAGTGGCGCCCCAGAACGCCGTGATGGCGGCCACGAAGTTCACCGCGGTGACGCCAATCATGACATAGTAGAAGGAGTACCACGGCAGCTTGCCCTTAGTCACCATAGCGGAGGCGACCAGAGGGCCGATGGTCGCGCCCAGTCCATATGCACCGTGAAGAAACCCAAGCAGCTCGTTGGCGTTTTGCATATTGCCGACCCATGCGTTCCAGGCGCTATCTTCGAGGCCGTTTCCGAAGCCTGCGAATAGCAAGACGACAGGGAGGACTGGGTAAGGCGGATGTGAGACAAGAGGGATGTAACCGATCATGCGGCTGATAGGGCCGAGTACTGCAACGCCTCGCTGACCGAGCTTGTGATGTATGAGGTTGTTGGATAGGGCTGCCACCAGGTAGCCAATGAATGGCGAGAGGAAGAGTAGGGCGACGATGGTATATGTGATGTTGTAGTACGTTTCTATCTGAGCTCAACGTCAGATTCATGCTATTGAGTGGGCACTGGAGGTTTGTGTGAACTCACATAAGGGATCAGAGCCTGTAGACAGACAGTTGTAAGTATTTGATATATTTGAGTACAGCAAATATTTGTAGGCTTACACCGACGGCGGCGTCATTCATGCCCATGATGATGAAGCTCCAACAGGTTACGAAGAAGCGGTAAGTATTGACGCGGGTCCCGTTCCAACGCTCTCTAGTCTCCTCATGAGTAGTATATGGAGGTACCTCTGTGTCCTCTTCCCCGTCTAGGACAGGCAATTGGGTAACTTTCTCGTCCATCGTGAGCCCTGGCTGGTTTGATGAGTTGCCGCGACGTTGATGTACAGACAACCGACTGTCTTTGGGGGAATACTGAAAAATTTAGCTCCTGAGATATTATAATCATAAGTCAGACAGACTGTTGGACGGTCGTACGAGATGCGCGGAGCATCACGACTTTAAGATGATCGAAGTCGAGAATACAGTCCCAGCAGCCGGCAAAAGCTCGGAAATTCTGCTGTGCAAAAGGAATGGTTCACTTCTTTGAGAGGAGAGCCTCCACGACCTATTGGGAATAGGCCGCGAGGCCATCCAATGAAGTTCGTGGAAGTATAGAATAGACGACCTTCTCAAATGGAGGTGGTGGGCCTCTACTACGAACCGTGGAGCAACATGCAGCCGATGTTTAGCCAGAGCGGTACGAACTACCGGGTGGGATTGCGGGCGATCACGAATCGGTGATGAGCATGTGCGGAAATGTCTGAGGTCGGCGGCGGTGAGTGGTTTTGGAACGAACCCACTCTGGACGATAGCAGTGATGGCCGGAGAGGGCATCCGCTGTGGGGCCGGTCCGATGTGCGGGGCTGTCTTCCTCCGGTGAGCCGACTCTCGGGGGGGGGGGGGGGGTTGTGAGGGCTGATTTTGAATTCGTTCGCCGAGGTATCCTTGTTGGGAAAAGGGGGGGGGGGGTTCAGTTCACTCAGAGCTAGGTACTATTGAGTTCGTCAGCGAAGATTCGCTGCATTTTGGCGTATCGGTGCGGTGTGCTGTGAATGCCTCGTGGAAAGCCTGCTGATTTCTTACCGATGTGAAGCTTCGGAGAGAGTGGCCGCGCATTACGATGGCCAATGGCAGGGCCGTGGCAAGGTCATACCACCTAAATTAGCAAACGTGGCGGGGCCATCTTCGGTGAGCTGTCCAATTCCACATACCTAGCCCTTTTTCCTTCCTGTTGTCGCCATTTCCTTCCTGCGACTGCATCACCTCCCACCCAGCACCCACCCGGCAGGTGGAACTCAACTTACCACAGCCGTTTGTTGGGACTGTGGAGTAGCAAGATTACGCCGATGTAGTAAGTGGAGTGACGGCGGATGAGGCTCAACACGCCAGTTTGAGAAGAGTTCCGTAACTATGCATCTTGCACTACATTACACTAAGGTAGTATTCATACCACTTACGGCTCGCTCGCAGTAAGGTAGGAGGGTCAAGCTAACTACATGGTAAGGCTAAGGTACCTAAACAATCCCACGTCAGCAATGCTCCGCGTTTCCGAGTAACAAGTTGCTCTAAGTACGCTGGTAGCACATGCTCGGGCAGTTCCCATATTTGCTTGAACTTGGGAATTTCCCACTGAATGTCATGTCCTTGTCCATCCCTACTCACCCATTATGCGTGACATCATCGCACCGGCCATCTCTCAAACATGCGTGCGAAAACCCTGCACTTGACATATACCGAAAAAGGTAAGGGAACGACATCGGACCGTGTTACCTTTATCCTGACGGTAATCTACAAGAGAAACGGGGTGTGTACCCCGCCCGTTTCTCATAGAAAGCAAACCAGAAAAGGTCGAGGATCTCCAATCTTTCATAGGCCCTGGAGTGCCATGTTGGTCAGCGACATACCTAGATAAGGTACTCCTATTCCCCGGCCGACGTCGAGTGTGACGGCGGTGCAGCAAACCATCTGCCGTGTTACAACCGTACGCAGGCACGGTACTTCACTCAACGCTGTGACCTCGACCCTCTCTACCTTAATCCCGCGGCCTTCTTCTAAGTTCCGGGACTCTTTGACCTAGTCGTCAGACTGAGCTTACACAGCCTGAAGATTGATTTGCCCGGAGCTAAGCTCAAACATTTTCCCTCGCTCACTCCGAAATCCTTTTTTCGGTATCGCCACGGAAGAAGCAAGCCCTTACATCTACAGCCTCTGCTGTGTTTGTACGACTTTGTACTCCACGTTGACTAGCGATTGCAGCAAACTTCTGACTACCAACCGCATAAAGATCCTCTGTCATCACTCCCTCAGTCTCTTGCAGACGGAGTCTACCTTACATCAGTGCCGCCAGCATCGCGGAGACTCTCTACCGCCGACTTCATTAGATCTTCCCAGACTGTACAAGTCTTCTTGACGCCTCGATCAACTGGCTTCGAAAACTTCTGATTCCATCGCCAGCGCGCCAATTGTCCCTCCAAAAGTATAAAGTCTTGCACACCACTTGGCATAGTCATGTCTAGGTACTACGAGCACGAGATCAGGGAGGACCGCCCCCGTAGCCCAAGCCACCATCGCCGCGATGACCCCCCTCCCGTCACGAGGGAGTACTCCCCCGAGTACTACTCCGGCGGCGGCGCCGGTCCCATTCAGGTAGTCTATCCGGACCGAGGCCCCATGCCGATCGCCAGCGGCCCTTATATCTCGGGTGCCATCCCCGTCGACGCTCCTCCTCCAGTCCATCCATACTACCCTCCCGAGTCACCACTCTCCCCCCGTGACTCAAATGCCCTACAGCTCCCGCCCCAATCCCACTATCGCCCACGCTCCCTCCCACCTCAAGCATACGCAATAGGCAGACCACGCTCGCGTTCGCGCCCGCGAAGCCCTATCGGCAAAGCTCGTCATGCGGTCGACCACGCCTTCACCCAGTCATCCTCGGGCATCGGCGTAGGCCTTCTGGGCGCCGTCGTCGGTGGCCTGGCAGCTCGCGAAGTCTCCGACGCCACCGTCCGATCGCGGACTCGGAAGGAAATGGAAAACGGCACATACCGCCCGCGCTCGCCACGCGAGGCGGAGAAGGCGCGGGTGATATCCACCGTCGTCGGAGCTCTCGTGGGTGGTCTCGGCGCCAACGCCATCGAGAGACGCTTCGAGGCTGCTCGTGAAAGGGATAGAGAGCAGCAGCTGGCTTGGGAAAGGAAATGGGGAAGGGGAAGAGATCACGAGGTGGATCATGGCAGAGGGCGTCTGCGCAACCGGCATCGAGACGAGTGGAATGATGGACACCCCGACTATGGATATGAAGATCGTCGTGGCGGAAGACTGCGAAGCGAAGAGCGCTATTCGTACAGGGACTGAGATTGCCGAGACAAGCTTCACCGCCGGCGTTACTGTAAATGAAACCCGTTTTACGACCTGACGACTAACGAGTTCTTTTCCTTGAGTTGATAACTTGTCGATGACCGGATACCCTCTGGCAGGCGGATCTTCCAACCTTTGATTGCTTTGCTGTGTACGGAGTAGGCTGGATATATCTGCTTTGATAGCGATCCTTCCCTTATCTCTTAGATATGTATCCGTAGGGTACGTCTTCCCACTTACCTATAGAGGGAAATAACCCTATACCTGCTCTCCTTTCTTCTCTGACTCAACCGATCCTATGTCCCAGGCCTCTTAGCAGAGAGGGTTTCTCGAGGAATCTATATCATGAAGCAATACCAGACATATCACATGTTATTACACCTTCCTTACGAATATCTTAGCAAAGTTATTGCTACAATCATGTGTTATAGTCTACAGAATCCGTGCCGCACATCCTCATTCTCATCAATTGCCACAGAAGCTGTGGCAAGTTCATAATGCAAATCCCCATGTGACATCTCGCAGTGAGAGCAAAGCAACGGCTGGCTGAAGCATACCAAGCTCAAATGGCAGGCACTGAGCAAGGCACATGGCGGCAAGATCAACTCATTTGCATCCATCTCCCTTTCGGTCCAGATCGCGCAACCATTGCCCATCAACCGCACCTTTGACCTTTCGTAAACGTTGTCATGCCCATTTTAGTTGTCGTAATCCATGCAGCATCGAAAAGAGCCAGACCGTGACGGCTCAGTTGTTGTACCGAAGGGTCTCCTTACCAACATCGTAACCGTCGGGGATCAGGTGAAGCCCACCGTAGGGATCCGTGCCTTCGATCAGCTCTCTGGATGGTATCCACGGACGATCACTCTGGCCATGCGGCAGTGTTTGTGCAGTGTTGTCGCGATCTAGCTTTGCTCGATAAGCCTGCTCCCTCTCCACAATGACCTTGAAGAACTGGGCTATCTCGGCAATGGCTATCTGCTGCGCCTCTGAGCATCCAATCGTGTTACAGAGAGATTGTGAGTCAACAAGCTGCTTAGCGATGACGGAATCAGGCTGGCAGTAAGTACGAATGCGCAAAGATCGTGCGTTGATTTTCATCGCGTGAAGCAGACCAGCGATCTCCATCGGGTTGCCTTGACGGCGACCAAAGAACTGGAACTCGTCAATGTGTAGATGGACGAGATCGAGTTGTGTTTCAAGATCGTAGCGAAATCCCACAACTCTTGGGCGGCCCTTCTGTGTCCATCCATCGGCAATTTTCTTGAGTTTGTCAGGGTTCAGACGACCATGATTCAGCTCATTAGTGATGTAGGCATGCAGTGCGTTGCTGATATGGAACTCGAGCTCGCAGCAAAGAAGACTCTGCTCACGGGGGTCAAGAGAGATCGTGACTCTCTGGACTTTCGCCTCTCTCTCCGTGTCCCTGGGCTTCCGAGTGGTCTTGCTCTCAGTCTGTCAGTTGGTTAGCTAGATAAATCAAGATACGGACGCTGAAGTGCAGGGAGGTTTACCATTTCCTTGGCAATCTTCTTGAGGTAGTCAAGAAGTCCAGGCTTCTTTGGGGATCCGTCCTTTCTCCTGCGGTCGGGAGTGTTGTCAGGTCGCTCAAGCCATCCTTGCTCGCCAATCAGGGTCTTGCCTGCAATTCTCTGTACGGGAAGTTCCTTATAGGCAAAATAGGGCTGTAGAGGAGAGTATATGTCACTTGCGTCCATGACTGGCTGTTTGAGAGCTTCCAGTCTACCCTTGGGCGGGCCACGGCCTTGAACACTCCCTCCGCGACCGCTCGTATCGGGAACGAGCGCCGGAGCATTTGAATCTTTCCAGCCGCTGTACGACTCCAACACATGCTTAATGTGTCGCGGGATGTCGTCTCTGTGAATCCGGAGAGGGCTCGGATGCCCTTCACTCTGAGAGTAGATAGAGGATGACTCTGCTTGGACAGTTCCGGCAGAAGAAGGGCTATCAGGGGTCATGGGCGGACGAACAGAGGGCATGCCGCCAGAATTCTCCACGATGGACCCATACTGACGACTGTCTTGAACGTTGACAGGTTTGGGTGTATGTTGCTGGCGACGTTCGGCCAGGCTCGATGCCAGAGAGCCTTTGGCATTGTGGCCTTTGGGAGGTGAGCTTGGCATCAACTCTGAAAAGGTAGTCGAGTCGCTTTCGTGGCCATCCTCGAGAGGCTTGCGACAGAATTTGGCTTTGTTGGTAGACTTCTGATGGTGAGGGTTTCCATGACCCCGAGGCAAAGATTGGGGTTCGGTGAAAGCTTCAGCGAAGTCCATGTGTCGCTCGGGCGACCTAGGGCGACTGAAGTTGTCCACTCGGCTACGGCGAGATGGCGACTCGCTTGTGCTATTGAACCTTGTTACTTGTCAGCTGCGGTATCAAATCTGGATACCCGGGAGAGAATACTCACACGTCGGTCAATCTGTCCATCTGGTTTTCAGTCAAATTCAGATTGATTTGCACTGACTTGTTCGGCTTGTGCTTCTGAGGCGACGGTGATCGATGCTTCTTGGGCGAAACTGGAATGAAGCTACCCTTGATTGCGGAGGGTACCGCCACTCGACCTTTGCCTCCCGGTATCTCCGAGTCCTGGGTCATGATGGGAAGATCAGTTGATGTCGTTGACGTTGTTTCTCGAGTATGGCGCCGATCGGAGAACCGAGAGCCAACTGAGCGGGATTTTCGTTGACGTTTGGTTTCGATGAGGTTCCCGACCCTTGAGCGGAATGAGTCCTCCCGGAAGTCAGGTCCCGTACGTCGATCGATCGGCAGTAGCAGAGAGCGAGATCTTCGAAGGACAAGTCGAGGAAATGGCCCGACAAGCTCAGGGTCTTCGAATTGGCTCGTCCGAAGTTCCCTGATCCAAGCCTCGATCCGACTGCGATAAGATGAAGGGTCTGAGATGAAGAAAGTCAGTTTTCAGCGCATTGCTGGATATCAAAAAGGAGGAGAGATGGGTGTTGGGAGAAGAGGAAGTGGTTTCACGTGGCAACCTGCCGAAATATGAAGCAAGCGTGTTTGTTTACATACCTCTTTGTGGAAAAATGGCTTCCAGGTCAACTGAATGTGCTGCCAGATCCAAGGCGGGGCGCTGGTCTATTCGATTGGAATACACAACTTAGCTACAATCTGCCCCAGCGGGATGAAGAGGGATGACGATGGCCAACGACGAAAAAGCAAGGACAACCAGGGACGTAGGATTAGCAGCACAATGCTGCTCACTTCAACGGGTCACCTACCTTCAAGATTCAGGGAGGAGTGCCGCCCATCTGAGTCTTGCGATAACGAGACATCATCATTTCTTGGCCCCGACTTATGCTCCATCGAGGATAATGACTGGTTCCTCGCATCGCCAGCTACTTTGCATTAGTTATGTCTTCTCACGCATCTTGCATAACACCTACGTAGAAAGAATTGCTCCAGTGGCTGTGTACCGAGACGCGCCAATGGTTCAAGGAAAGCGGACTCTTCTAGGCTTGAAGATGGTCGCGTCTTGCCTTGCCCTACCCGTAAATCTTCCGCTTGATAGTCGCTGCAGGATGCCCGAGATCCCGGTACGACGCCAATATCTACTTGCGAGCCATTATTTGAGCCCGAGGGAGAACCGTCATGCTCAACATAGGCGTAGAAGGCCGAAAGCGACGGTTGGTGCCGCGCTTGAGCGACGGATATTAGTTCCAAAGATCTCAACTCAGCTTATGAACATTAGAAAACACCTACTAGATCTCATGGCATCCTGCCCTTCAGATGAACTTGGACTTGACGACGTCCTGGAGCAAGAAAGCTTCTCCGATCGATCGCCCGAGTCCATCCCGCTGGAGCGAGACCCCCGTCCGACGTCACGAAGGACGGGTTGTTGCTTTGTGATGGTCAGCTCTCGAGCTTTCCCAAGCATATCTTCCGTGGCAATTTTCCGGCCTCCGTCATGATCGGGAGGGTTACAGATCTTGGATAGAACCGCAAGTTTGGTTGGAACAGTTGGGCCGCGAAGTTGGTCAACTGATGGAGCAAGCCGTAGTTTGTGGGTCTCGATCTCGACGATGGTGACAGGGTGTATCCTTGGTTTGTCTGCTACCAGCCATCGATCATCAGGAACACCACACTCTCCGCCGGCGTGGGAATCCTGCCATTTCCCAAAGTGACGCGCAGGAGACCGAATGGTCTGTGAGTTCGAACGAAAATTTGTTGGCGCTTGCAATCCGTCGCTCTTAGCGGCGACCCCGCATGCTGTGCGCACCACACTCTTGCAACGGGCGCGATCTCGGTCTGACGGGCTCGTGCCGACATCGTCGTCTGCGATACCATCCAGGCCGAACCAATTACTGCTACAGAGAGGATGGTATTTGCAGTCGCGCTTCATGGAGTCGCCATAACCTATGCTCGGTGACCTTTCGACGCCGATGCTCCGCGCATGGGGACTCTGTCTTCGAATATCGGGCTCTGGAGTAATGGTATCAAGCCCGAACCAGTCGTGGCCGCGTTGTGACTTTGGTGTTCTGGTTTGCCTAGGGGAACTAACATCGCTTTGCCTACGAGGAACGGCGTTTGTCTCGTGAGACAGGAGTCGGTTTGCGCGGGATGGTGCAGCAGCATGGTCGACAAAGACCTGCCGATGGTCTAGTCCACCATCAAAGCCAAGTTGAGGCGTGAATGGGCCACGAAACTCCTATTGAGGGTCCATCACTCCCTGCACGGCAGCATCTGCTAGCAATTTCCTGGCCTTGATATCCGCTGTGGGCATCATCTCGTGAGACATCGACAACGGCAGAGGCTGATTGTCGGCTATCAAAGAGAATTTCCTAGCGAAAATGGCATGCGGCGCCACGCAGCCTTCGGGCAGCGGCACAGGCTGTGGATCAGGAGATTCCCGAAAGGAGAGAACGGTCTCTAGTCCAAACATGTTGGTGAACCAACTCAGGCGTTTGCTCCTAGGCGCCGGTCCTCCGCCATCTAAAGACATCAAAGTATCACTTCTCTTTCTAAGCGCACGAAGGAGAGACAGAGACCTTCTGAGGTCTGATCTGTCCACGGGGATATCATCGTCATCTGGACTGATGTTCAAGTCTCTCGTCCCCGTCCCTTGGTGAATTGAAGTAGCCGGGATTACTTCTTCTTCTTTGATAAACCTGCCAGCCCTCTCGGTGCCAAGCTGCCATTGCATTTCATGCAGCTCCTTGGGGTTGGGACTGCGAAAAGCACAGGTGCCACCTTCACGGGTGGAAACGTACATGGTATGGTCAATCATCCAAGCTTTGCGACTGCGTATGCAGCTGGGCTCGTTCGAGCTTACCCTGGCCGATGGGTAATAGTCTGAAAGTCTGGTAGGATATCGATGCGGATGCTGCTGGCGCCACCGCACGAGACTAACTGTGGGCCGTATGGAGGAGGTGATTGTACTCATATGAGGTATATGGGGCAACTCAAGGTTGGACTGCCGTGTTGACGTTAGTGAATATGGATGGCAGTGTATTTGTGCTGCCAGCTTACATGTCGATTGAGATGATCATGCTTCCAGCGTTGGAACTCGGCACCTGAATCATCAGAATATTGGCAGTCAATTTCGATCAACTCGTATAGAACACCACCAGCTAGATCCAAATTTTCGTCTCCGAGATGCTCGCGCAGAACCAGAAACACCTGTCATGGAAGGCGTGAGCTAGGCATCAGTATTGACAGAGTAAAGCGAAGAGTTTCCGACTCACAAGTTGAACACCGTCCCGGTATTGATAGTTCCGGGGTATGTGTGCACAGTATCTTACGAGGACGTTGCGACACTCTGCGCATACCTTAGTAGATATCCAGTAGTCTGTGTTAACCAAAGTCAACCTACTCCCTTCATCATACCCGTTCCGCGACAGAGTGTCCTGAGCAAACTCGTTTCCCATCTTGGCAAGCCTTCGCCGCCATTCCTGATCATCGGCCTGTGCAGCTGTCTGAATAGACTCAACCCAGGCTTGAAGGCTTAACCGATTCCGCATTGTTCTAGGACTCTCTGAGATAGCCAGAGTGATTGGCAGTGGTTTGACGGTTTAGACACGGCGATGTGCGTCTCGTGGCGGGGTATTCGTCAAAGCGGGATGTGGCTTTGTCTACTACTTGCTCTATGCCATGGCGGCAAATAGCTGCGCGTAGGAAGACGTTCTCGTCGTCGTCGTCGTAGCAATCGGCCGTATTATTGGCGCTGCACTAACGTAGATTCTCGGGTCCTTGGCAATCCTTGGGAAAGAAAACAAAAAGGGGCAAGCTATAGAGAAACGAGATGTAAGATCCTCCGTTGCCTTCGCATGTGGGCGAAGACGTGGAAATCAAGTTAACGTAGAGATCCAAGAGAAGGCAAGTATGGTTGCCATCACTAGGCAAGTACGTAAGGTAAGGTAAGGTACCTGGGCAGTCGAGGAAAGTACACATCTTCTCCGAAGTTGGAAGGCGCAAGTATCCCGCCCTCCATCTCCAAGTTATCGGCAATACACTAAGATAGAAGGTTCATACAGGTAGGAAATCATCTGATCCGACCTGGTTATAATGTTTCATGATATCGGGTACTCGTTCTTCATTATTGAGCAAGCTTTTGTCCTCAGTATGGCGGGCCACTCGACCAGCTATGCGACTCTTAAGCCTGACCCCTCAGACTGTACCTTATGCGGTGCTCTCTCAGTATGCCTGTTGCTGGCTAAACCAAACATTGCTCTCTTTGAGCCATAGTGCCTTCACTTGAAGCAAGTGAGAAAATCTTTCTCGGCCAAACCATCGATCAGCCTGAGGTATGAGATCCAGCGGGCATGATGATGCTGATCGTTTGGGAGGGGGTTTACATGTCTTGAGGTCGCTAGATGTAGATACGTGATGTCGATCCTATTTAAGAAACCCTTGTAGGTTGCCTATCCGATATTGACTTTTCAAGGCTTCCATGAGGCAACCTCGAATTGGATACCGATATGACACCTGGGACGTTGAGCATGGAGACGGCATATCGCGAAGTTGGGTTTTGCAAGATAGTCTCGCACAGGCAGTACTTCATTCGTCCGAGTCTCAATGCCGACATGAAATACTGCTATAGGGGCAATACGTTGTCTGAACTTCTAGGCTCGGGAGGGCATGCTGATTGCAGAGCAGGCGTCTAGGCTTAGCCTCGTACTAGGTTGATCCCGTCTCGGAACAGATGGCCAGCGCGTGGAGCATGTAGAACCACCATCCATGGTGCGATGCAGGATCTGCAACGCTCTCGTGTCCACACATGTTTTCATGACTTGGGGTTCCGTTTGGTGAGTCGACATATGCGTGATGGTAGGAGGCGATGCGGAAGGACTCATTCTGGAGATTTGATGGTGCCTACTTAGGCAGGGGCTTTTTCGGACAGCTTCCGTCCAAATTTTGTACCCTACGTGACTGTGGGGCTCCAACATGAATATTCTTGTCATTTCAAGCTTTAGCTCGTGACGAGAAAGTAGGGTAAGGTAATGTAACTCGTTGTAAATTCGATGCGCATCGCATGCGCTCTCTTGACTGAGGAGCCTGGTAGGTAGTCCGTAAGGCACAGAGCTGTGCACTTACCTCAATACCAACCAACTCACCATCGTGACGCCTTCCAACCGGATGCATCAGCCGCAGTCACGTGTTTTCGTACAACACCTTGCATTACATACCACGATAAAACGATGTCACTTGATTTGTAGAGTGCGGTGGAGTTCAGCGGACACGCGGAGCTAGGTACCTACCTAAGGAAGGTTGAAGCAACTCCAAAGGTACCCTGTCGTTCATTCCTTCTTCGTTCCACAGCCTACTTCATCGCAATTGACATTTCGGTTCGGTCGGTGCCAGCGGCAAGTGCCCTCGGGGTGCAGCTGCACCGTCTTTTCCCCGCACTTTGCCTTCTCCAACTTCCGAGGACCCCAAGTCTCAAGATAGCCATCCTTGGAGGGAGCCAGACTATGATTGGGTTTGGTTGGGCAGGTGGGGTCGCGAGCTAAGCTTAGCTGTCCCGAAACATGTACCGACCACCTTCCAGATGCCGTCTCCAACTGCCTTTTTGACCCTTAATCGTGGGAGTTGCTGAGGAAAAGGTACAACGACCAAAGGAGCCAATCTGGAGCGACCCACAGCCAACTTGCCGACTTGACTACCCGAGTCCTTTTTGTCAAGTCTGAACTCCCCTAAGCAGGGGTGCCCAACCGGCCAAATCAGTAAGTGGAAGCTTCACTCAGCGGCGACAGCGCCTCACTCAGCAAAGCCTCCCGGTTCCCCTCGGAAGTGTCTCCATGACGTGCCTGCCACGCCTACGGGTCAAGCATGCAGGCCTGTACGGATAGCATGGCCGTCCTATTCCCATAACCCATGATTGGCTAGACTCGAGGCCCTTTGGATGGGCAGCTTGAGGCGCACATGGCCACATCCGTGACTCTGGGTGCTAAAAGCCACCCAGGTGGCACCTCAGTGTGGGGATTTGGAGTTCCCGGCCTACGTTGCCGTCCCCAGTCTGCTTCCCGATGTCGATGCCGGCCTCTTGGTCCCCTTCGGATCGGTCTCACTGTTCAGTGGTCCACGGATAACTCCCCGCCGTCTATTCCATCCATGCCCCGATTGACATCTCTCCGTCAGTCGGTCTTCCACTTTATATAAAGCCAACGCGCCGCCTTCTCCCCTTACCCCAAAGACTCTTTCCTACTCGACACCATCCTTCTCTGACTTCTGGGCGCAACGCTCCCCTCTATTGACCGAACTTTGGAAGCCCCGCAAGCTGTTCACCCGCTCTCATAGACTTGCTTTGACCAATTCGATTCGACCAAAGCTTACACTTCCTATCTGTACGATGGAGACGCAACCTGATCGCCAGTCAGGCACCTACTATGATATTGGTGAGTCCCTGCTGCCTGGATTCGCGTTGAGCTATACGCTAACATATCTTCCCAAAGTCATTGTAGGTGCTGGGCCTGTGGGCCTGATGCTGTCAACTATTCTAGCCAGATGGGGATACAGAATCAAGCACATTGACAACCGAGCCGAACCCACACCAACTGGAAGAGCTGACGGCATTCAACCACGTTCTCTCGACCTTCTTCGTAACATGGGCCTCAAGTCTGCCATCATGGCCCACAAGCCTGCTAGAGTCTACGAGGTCGCTTTTTGGGACCCGCCCAAGTCAGGCAACGGAATCGCCAGAACGGGAACTTGGGCGAGTTGCCCGGAGTTTATCGATGCCAGATACCCCTTCACGACTCTTTTGCACCAAGGCCATATCGAGCGCGTTTTCCTGGGCGACCTGGAGAAGAACGGCGTGCAGGTTCAGAGGCCCTGGACCATTACGGGATTCTCATCCAACGAGGCCGAAAACCCTGAGTACCCTGTCGAGGTTAAACTTGAGCATGTCGATGGGACCGCCCAGGAAACGTTGCGTGCCAAATATCTCTTTGGCGGCGAGGGTGCTCGTTCCTTCATCAGGAATCAATTACAGATTGGCATTAAGCACAAGGATCCAATTTCTTACGTATGGGGTGTCATGGATGGCGTTGTTAAGACCGACTTTCCCGATATCAAGGTAAGCAGACGTGCCGAGGTTGATTCTGTTGTTTACCATATTGATTTTGGAATAGATGAAATGCACAATCCACAGTAAGCACGGTTCCATCATGGTCATTCCCCGAGAGGACAACATGGTCCGTCTATACATTCAAATTGCATCCTCGACGGACCCAGACTTCGACCCACGCAAGACGGCAACCGAGCAAGAAGTGCAGGAATCGGCTCAGCGGATTCTTCAGCCGTATTCCATCGAGTGGGAGAGAACGGAGTGGTATTCAGTGTACCCTATCGGGCAAGGAATTTCGGACCGCTACACTCTGGATCAGCGGGTGTTCCTTGGAGGCGATGCTTGCCACACCCACAGCGTATGTGATACACACAATATTGGAAACAAGCTTCTTTACTGACTAGAGCATCAGCCCAAAGCCGGCCAGGGCATGAACACTGCGTTCCTTGACGCCCAAAACCTGGCCTGGAAGATCCATGCTGTCGAGGCTGGGTTCGCACAGCGCGATATTCTCAAGACTTATGAGACTGAGAGAAGGGACGTGGCGGAGACGCTGCTCGACTTCGACAACAGGTACGCCAAGTTGTTCTCTCAACGACCCGATGCCGCGAGCGAAGCTCAGGCGGCTACCGAGAATGCCGGCAAGGAGCAGTCCGAGAACGCTTTCATCAAGACTTTCAAGGAGTCTTGCGAGTTCACGAGCGGTTATGGTGTAGCCTACAAGCCAAATGTGTTGAACTGGTCCGAGTCGCACCGGGCCAAATCATCCTTGATCCACCCCGAGGGTACGAAGCTCCGGACTGGCCGTCTGTTCATGAACGCCGATGTTACGAGGGTTGTCGATGCCAATGTTGTCCACCTGGAGCAAGAAATACCGCTCAACGGTTCCTTCCGCATCTTCGTCTTTGCTGGAAAGCCTTCAATCACTCGCAAGGCCCTTGGAGATTTCGCTAGTCATCTCAACAACAAGCGTTCATTCTACGCCGCCTATGTGAGAGAAGACGTGGACAGTGTGTCACATCACGAGCAGCACAACCCTCACAGCAAGTTCTTCTCATTCTGTACCATCTTTTCAGCAAAGAGAAGCAGTATCGAGATTTCGCGCGATGTCCCAGAGGTACTGGGGCGGTACCGCGATCACGTATACGCCGATGACAGGTGGGACCGCCACGTACCGAACGCCAAGGCTGCTGCGCACGCCAAGTTGGGACTTGATGAGGAAAAGGGTGGCGTTGTTGTTGTGCGTCCTGATGGTTACGTTGGTATGGTTGCGAAACTAGTGGAAGGCAGCGGCACTGTCGATGCATTGAACGAGTACTTTGGCACATTCTGCACCAAGAAGCTCGGGGAGACGCTAGCCCAGCTGTAATGTACCTGAGTAAGGTAGAGCAAGAGTGTGCGACGGTGACTCAGGAGAGATTTTCCGAGAAGTTGGTGTACAAGTACTGAGTTGGGTTACTACTTCTGGCGTACTGGAGCGAAACATGAGAATTTATGCAAGAGAGGGGAGGTTATTCCCGATTTCACCTTTCAGGATGAATAGACATCATAGCACCGCCTGCAAATTATTTGATCAACCAGGAAAAAATGCATGCCACCCCTCCATCGATTATAGAGTGCAAACCACCTGTGCGGAATCAACCACTTCACGAAGGTCGAGATTCAGCGGATGCCGTTGGATATAAGTAGAATCGGCTTGAGACGGAAAAGAAGGGGACTGAGACGCTTGAGGAACCCAGGGACCTTATCTACGAAAGCTGCCTGAAGGCAAGCCGCAGCCCATTTGCGATGAGAGTACTTGGGTACCTTGTTGATCAACAAAATATCGTGTCAATTTTTGAAGCTGTTTCGCTCCTTCCGCTCCTTGAAGCGCCGGGTGTGCACCTCTTGAGCTAGTGGGGCGGGCTATAGAGCTGCCAGAAGAATGAAGCTACCTTAATTGCTTAGGTAGGTCGCAAGGAAGGTACCCTAGGTACATGATCTACGTATAGTACCTTAGGTAAACACCATCTGCATCGCAACTTCCATTCTCAAATCCAATCTCCACCGTGTCTGCCGTCTGCACCTTCCGTCCTCTAACGTGCAACTCTTTGAGGCGCGCATGCCTTTTCGACCTCTTGTTGCTACCTGCATTGAGCATCTTTCTCAAGGAACAGCGGTGCACCTTCTTCTTCTTCCACAACAACAAAAGCGCGTCGCCTTTTGAGCCCCCCGACTCCTCCCAGATCCCCCACCTGCAACCGATTTCAACCTTCCATCACGACCGATTTCTAGCATCGCGACACAACCCGCCTGCCGATCCAGCCAAGCGCCTTCGCACCAATTCTTGATTGCGCAGCTTCAGAAGCACAGTAAACACCCCGGAATTCAATTTTTTCGCTTTGTCGCACCTTTCATATTCGCCTGCTTCCTTTCGCGCCGGGTCAAAGTTGACCTTCACGATGCTTTCTACTTCATCTTCAAGCCTCGCACCTTCTAAGCTAACCAACATGGCTTCAGACCGACAGCAGATACCGAGTCACCGAGGACTCCTCCCGAACCCTCAAAAAGTAGCCGACTTTTTCGATCCTCTCAGACATCGTCGAGAAAACCCCCCCGAGATCGAGAAGCCTAGAACTTACAGACCCAGTCCTATCCAAACGGCCCTCGTCAATTCCCTCGCCAACCCAGGCCTCAATCACCACGGTCCCCTCTTCGGTACTAATGCTACTCAGCAACTGACCGCCTATCCTCAAGCTACCAACAACCCTCACACCTTCCACACCCAAGTTCCATTTGCGCATTCGCCGATTGCTCAAACTGAGCACCAGAAGGCCCAGAAAGCGCAGCATCTGACAGACGCCACGCTTAAGAAGGCCGGGGAGTCTTCTGGCTCAGTCAACACTGTTCACTCGCCTCACAGAGATCGAGAGCCCTTGCGTGGGATTTTGAAGAAAGGACCTGCCCTTTTCACGCGATCGTCGGGACCCACCAGCTCTTCTCTCTTCACACCGGCTGCAGCGAAGGTCAAGAGGTTGCGATTCCGTGCTCAAGCGCGCAGCGCAGGACTGGGCCCCTCAAAGAACCGGAAGTGCAATAGGTTCCCTGCGGAGGATCCCTTCATCCGTCAGCCCCCTATCAAAGCGACACCCTTCCCAAAATCTCAACAGTCCGCATATCTCAGACCGGCAACTACTCTATGGAGACCTGCGCCGAAGGCTTTTGATTTCAGCGCGACTCTTCGGCACCAACCTACTCTACACAAGCCATCCCCAGCTTCTCACGTCGCTGCCTATCGAGCACGCCGCCGTAGATTGAAGGACCTCGTTATCCAGCGAGAGGGAAGAATCGATCTTTTTGGCCCGAAAGGTCCGATTCTCAAGCCAGCCCAAAGAATACAGGGCTTTCATACTACTATCGGAAGCGTCTCCACGAGAAAGTGCTCCCAACCATCTTCGAGCTTTCATCTCTGCAACTCTAACTCAGAAGCCGAGTCGGAGTCTGAGGATACTGAGTCCAGCTTGGAACCCGCTTCGGAATCCAGCTCGCCATCTGTGGTACACCCGGGTGCTTGGTTCTTCAGCCCAGGCCAACGAACAACAATCATCACTCCCAACGAATCGACGCTCATAGAAGTGAACGACGGTTCAGCAACTCGAAGAATTTTTGTACGGGGGTCGTGCCAGAAGACGATCACAGTTCAATCTATCAAACAGGAATCACGGGCTCTGAACCAAGGCTCACCCAACACGACCCCGACACGAAAGCGACCAGCTGAGGACTCAGAGTTCGACCTCATTCTGGCGAATGCGACGGATGGGAAGGAGCCTCTGCAGGAGCCGCTCGCGAACGCTCGAGGCGCTGCCGTTCTGGACTCAAACGAAGAAGACGTACGTTGTCTGGTAATCTTACATCAGGGCAGGTGCTAATCGTGTGTGATAGAGACCTCGAGCTTATACGAATTGGCTCACCAATATCATGACATCAGTCCGTGGCACGGTCACAAAAGTCTCCAACAGCATTGTTGGCTACGGTTAGCTTGCTTCAAGAAGATAATCACGAGCCCATTCTAATTCAGTCACAGTGTACCCCCGCAATAATCACCTCATCGCTGTAGAGCGGCTCTCCCGTGGTCAGCAGAATGGCAACACTGGCACGAAGCGCATCAGGTTGGAGGTTGTCGATGATTTTGCCGATGAGAGCTTCACTCCAAATGCGGAACCATCCAAAATCAACCTCGTTTGGGTAGATGAATCGACGCGAATCGCTTACTGGCATCACATAGCCCCTCTTGTCCGCACCTTGAGGAGTATCTGCCATCGAATCGAAAAGAGGCGATCGCAATCTAGGGAAGGGTCCCCTATCACTCGACTTGACGACCAAACCCAGGAGCAGCAGATCTACGTCCTAGGTCCATACCTTGATACTTTCCGACAGACTGCTTGGATAGTTGAGAGTGTCTACTCTCATACGTTCCTGGCAGGTTTGAAGACGAACTTCAAGGTCCCCCAGTCGGTCATGGACTACACTTTCAGCCCTGAAGAAAACTTTGCCATTACCGTGGCTCAGCGCTTATTCGAGCATTTCCCTGAAGAATGCAATCCTGTGCTGGTTGAGGCTGGCGTCTCACGCCGCATTATCAAAGGACTCAGCGCTGACTTAGCCGCTCTGGCTAGTCGAAAGCCAATGCCTGGACTCGTTCAACGGGCTGGTATAGTTGGCAAGGTCATGAATTTTTTTCGAGGGCGTGAGAGCTTCGGTATCGAGGTATCCGAGGACCCGATCTCGAGGATCGACATCGCAATGCCCGGTAGCTTTCCAGATTTCCAAACCAACAACGAAGTTTTGGATGAGGCGGAACCTTCCATCAAGGCCCCAGATGAACGACAGATCCTGCCCGCCCAGGAAATCATAAAACCAGGAAGTTACTACCCTCCTGCAAGAACTACGGAAGCGTACACGTTCGTCAAAGACCAATTGGCCGACATCGCATCCCAACGCAGAGCTACGTACAAGAATGCACCCCGAGGCATTATATCAGACGACTTGGCCTGCAACCCAAGCCCCATCTCTGTCCTCAAAAGAGACAACCATTCACCTGCTTCACTGAAGCGACTCCAGAAGTCGAGAGGCCTCAAAAGGGTGCATTTCTCACCATCCGCGAAGCAATCTACCCCTTCATCGGCGAAATCAAGGGGCTTCCTCAGCCGAATTTTCGGCTCTCCTACCGTTTCCGGATCACCACTGGGACGACACGTTGTTGATGCCAGCCATCTGAGCGATTCTCAGGTTGACGGCTCGTCAGACGACCCTTACACTGCGATGCAGAATCGATACTCAGACGCCACTCCAAAATCTGACGATGTATCAGAAGAGAGCGATAGCGAGAAAATCGCGGCTCGCTGTCACCCCCAATTGCTGGAGCATCTCAACAAATCCTTGAATGGCCTTGAAGCTAAGGGATTCTTCGCCAAGGATGAACCGCAAGACTTGCCGTCCAGCCCATCCAGCCTACTTACACCTCCGACCCTGGCAGGTCTAACCATCTCGGATGACAAAGAAGAGGAGCTTGAAGATCTGTCTCTCGCCCTGCAGCTATTGCTTGATGTCGACGAGGCACGCCGAAGAGAAGAAGAGGAGAAGAAAGCTAGACAGGCAAGAGAGGAGAGATTGTTGAAGACGGGTGGACTTCGCGCTCCTCAGAGACCTTTAGTCACCTCATTACCGGCTGAATGGGTTGAGAAGGTGCAAGCCACGATGCAAGCCAATCCCTCGCTGACACTCGCGACGACGGCTGAAAGCGTTCCCCTCAAGAAGCACGACTTCGCCATGGTAGTTCCACCAACTGTGTGGCTCAACGACGAGATTGTCAATGGCGCATTGCAATGGCTGGATCGATACGTCAATGTGGCTGCAGGCGCCGTAGACGTGAAGGCACCGAACAGAGTGTGCGTCGCCATGGGATCATTTTTCTACAAAAGACTGGAGGAGAATGGTGTTCAAAACACCGAACGAGCACTTCGCCGTTACGGAATCAACAAGAACAACTTTCTCAATCTGGAGACGATTCTCATGCCGATCTGTAAGAACAACCATTGGACATTGCTCGTCATCCGGCCCAAGAAGCGAACCGTATCGCATATGGATTCCTTCAACCCTGCGGGCTCATCCACGCATACTACTAGAGCCTTGAACTGGGTCCAGGCCTTCCTGGGCGGCGACTATAAGGCTAGCGAATGGAAAGTAGTCATTCATGAGGCTCCTATTCAAACCAATGGGTACGACTGTGGTGTCTTTACTATCACCAACGGAATGTGTCTTGCGCTTGGCCTCAATGCTATCGACGCCTACTCGGGCGAGGATTTACCAGAACAACGCCTGAGAATCGCTGGTATGCTTCTCAATAAAGGCTTCAGCGGCGAATTCGACCTCGCCGATCTATAAAACACCAATACACACCTTCCAAGCTTGCAGTACCTTTGGTGGACCCGAGGGCCCCAACGGACTTTAGGACCATCAAAGAATCATACTGTTGAGCAAAGCCGAAGCAGGATGATGGATGGATGAGCATTGGCCTTTGGCTGGACACTCAAGCTAGGCTACTTTTCTATTGACATTACTATTTTCATTCGTGAGAGGGATGTGTGGTTTTCGGGTGGCTAGGCGTTGTCTAAAGATATTGGGAGTTTCGGATGGATACCACAGAAAAGCCAGGTGGATAGGCTTGTTGGAATTCTTTGTACAAGTGTTTGTTTGAATGTATGTCGGAACACCACCGTTTGTGCCTGACATCTCGGAAAGATAGATGGAAAGAGCACCCGTTTCAAGTTTGCACGAGACCTGATCACGAGAAAAGAGCAAACTAATACTGCGCTGTCCAGTGAAACTATGAATCCCTTCGCAGGCGCCCTGCGACGAGTTCATCCGCATCAACGACATGTGTAAGCCTCCGTCCCCTTGACTTGGCCGAAGTGCCTAGCCGGCTGGACTTTGCTTCAACCAAAATTTCAATCATCACATGGGTGTTCAAGATCGGGTCCAGGCAACTATGCGTTGCCGAAGGCGATGTGATGGATATCGTGACAGCTCGTTAGATGCAGTCCCACTCCATGGGACCACACAAAACCACACGCTTACTGTGTACCTACCTGCCTGTCTGCCTGCCTGAATCATTTCTGTCTCGTCAAAGTGACTGCCACCCCCAATGGCTCGGGTCCGGTGCCGGCCGCGTACAAGAACAGCCTGTAGAGACTGTACGGATACACGACGTCCTCAAGCCATGGGCCCCTCCTCCTCCTTGCCGGTCTCTTGCCGGTTCCTTGCCGACATTGAACCACGCTATACCACTGCGGCAAGCTTCAAATCCATGACTGATCAAGAGCCAAGCAAGATGTCTACTTACAAGCCTGCGGGGGGGCCGATTTTCCGATGGAGGCAAACCCTCCCCCCCCCCCCCCCCGCGGTAGGCAGACCGGGCCAAAAAGTTGAACAAGTCCAAGTTTCAGGTGCGGGACGCCGGCGAGAATCCCTTCCGCGCCGGACTTGTGGGATGCTTGGTTTCCTTGGCTTTTCTCTGATCCAAGGTGTCATGAACTCATGGTTGGGGCATATCGTATCCCAATTCTACTCTTCTTCCACTCCCCCCCCCCCTCTTGGGCTGGATGGGCCCCCATCGCCGCCCGCCGCCGCAAGCTCACATGTCACGAGTAGTGTAGACTGCATTTTTACAAAACATTAACGTAACAGCATACAGTCGAGCACGTAGCGTAGCGGGGATGCAAAGGCCGGGAGTGTGAACGAGGTTCTCCCAGAGAAGCCACTGGTATGGGGACCAGGGGAGCCTTTCCCACTTCGACGCGTTGTCGTTGGGGGCTCGACGGACTCTCTTCTCTTTTTTTTTCTGGTCCTTGGAAGGGGCAAAGGTGTTTCCGGCGGTCAAACGCATGTGTGTTCCACGCTACCAAGGGTTATGGAGTGAGGCCAAGAGGCGGGCTGACAGCATTGGCACCAGAAGAATTCTCGTTGAGGGAAAAGAGAGAGAGACGGGGGAGAAATTGACGAGCGCCACCACCAAACTCCCACGACTCCGTAAAACGCCAGGGTCCAGCTCCCACGATCGACCCAGGGGTTTTGAGCTGTCCCGTCGATTTGACACAAGGTGAGTTAGTCGCCCAGGGGGGGCAAGCGGGCGGGAAGAAGGTGGGCACGGTTTCTCTTCTCAGCCAGCCCCATCTCCCTTCCGCTTTGCTCCTCGCGTGGGCTCAAAAGGGTTTTTGAAGGGGCCCAGCGACTCAGGCGACTGCATTGTCGAGCGAATGGCGCTTCCGAGTGGCGAAAATCACCGAGGTTTCGTGAGAAAGGGGGTTCGTTGAGAAATCTGTATACTCGGGTAGCACCCGTTTCTTCTTACGAGACAATTCTGGGTGAGCGGAAACCCCACGCCGTTTTGCGCGCATAGACTCCATCTGTCAAATCTTTGATGGCAAGAAAATTGGAACTCGGGGTTCGCCTTTTACGCTTTCTGGCAATATTTTCTGCCCGCCTTTGGCCCGCCAAAACAGAGCAATGAGACTGAGATTGGCGGCGCGGAGAGTCAAGTTACTGGCAAAATCAGCGATCGAATGCCAAGAGATTTTACTCGCCTCAGATGCGTGTGTCTGCTTCACGTGTCCAAGTAACATGGAATCCGAGTATCTGTATTCTCATCCTGTCTTGCTCTTCCGCGGTATCAGGGACGGGCGGCGGAGCCTGGGGATAGGGAGATCGACTTAAAGTTCCTGCCGATCGTTGACATTACGAACCCGGGCACGAGAGCAGGGTCCAGTATCCGTACAGTTGTATATACTCTGCGTGTCTGTAGTCTGTACATACTTGGGCATGGAACGTGAGCGGGCCGTCAAGAGTCATGTCCCTCTGTGTAGGTGGCAGCCTGCCTCGAGAGCGGAATTTAGGGGCATGCTGCGCGGAATAAGCAATCCAAGCAAGTTTAGGAGTTGGCCAGAGAGCGGCCTAGTGACTTCAGGTAGCAAGAAAGAAGTATGGGCATCCACATGTTGGCCATGAGATCGCACTATTGATCGATGAGGTTGTTTACGGTGGACGGATCCTCGACAAGCGACAGCTCCGGACGACCGCAGAAGGCGATAGCCGAAGACTGCTCAGACTCTCAAGATCCAGTCCCTGTACGGAGTACAGATGTCCATCCGACCTTACGCTAGTTGTGGAGATTAGGGGACTGATGGCCGGGCTGGTAGTGTGTCTAGATTTGATGTCAATGCGGCCGTGAGATTGTGGGCAAAATTGTATCCGCAGTGCTTCGGAGGAAGACAATGTGTCAAGAGTCAGTCGAGGTCCACAGAAAGAACTGCTTGAGTAAAACGAGACCAAGGTGTCTAGACCGATGATGACCTAGCAAGTGCGAATATCAACATATTGAGCCTAAAATGTCAAAAAGGAAACAGTATGTATTTTGAGATTGCACCCAAGGGTTTGGGAGCTATCGGGTTTCCTCCCAACAACGGATGTTGACCGTGTAGCGCCCAACGCCATTGCGATACTTGAATCGGCGGCGCGGCGCGACTCGGAGACGGTAACCTATTTGTTGGGTCGGCCGGCCGGGTTCGCCTGGGCATGTAGCCTCCCGTCGTCCTGCGGTAGAAGTTTAAATCGCAATGGGTGCGAAAGTCAGGGCGCATCAAGGGCACCTTCGGTCTTCCCACCGTTCTACGAAGCTGCGAAGGCTGGGGAATTGGGGCAGTTGAGGCCGGGCGTCTTCGTTGGAGCGGATGTCGGGCTCGGGAATGTGTGGGATAGACACGACAAGTATTCGTAGGCACCGTCTTTGCGGTGCGATTCGGGGTCCCGGCGACGCCGTCGGCGCTACGGAGATTTTTCGCATCGTTGGGTCCCTGCATCGTACCGTGGGCCATTCATCTGTTGTATTCGTACACCGCAATGCAACACGCTGCTGGAGCGTAGAACTGGGCTGACTATCTAGGGATCCTCACATACCAATGTACGGACACACATTGTCTTATGCCATGCTTCAGGTGGTTAAAACCCAGGGAGAAGGACCCAGGTGCATGTGGCCGGCATGGTCCGGGATCAGGTGGTTTCGTGGCTGCGGTGTTGTAAGTGACAAAGAGGCTTCCAGAGTTCCATCAAGCATGCCTTGTCCTCTCTGCATCCAACCAAGTTCCCGGCACGGGCTCGATTGGCTGACTGCTCCAGCCTCCGTGCCTCCGTACAAGCATCCAGGATTGGGAAAGCGAATACTCCGTATCCATACGTGAGTTGGGAGTCGTGGGCTGGCCTAGGTCTCCATGGTCTTCTGGGTCTCCAGCGAGGTTTGAACAAGATAACCCATGTCGGATGTCGTTCGTTGGGTGCTGCCGCTGCGTCGCCGTGGGCGCGTTAGTGTCAGACTTCAGTGCTGTGTTCCACCCGCAGCCGCCGACCAAGCAGAAGAAGTCCCTGTGGTTCCACCATGGTAAGGGCCAGGAAACATGAGGTGCCGCGTGCGTTTGTTGGCGCTCTCACGGACGTAGATTTTGGAGCAGAAGAAAGATCGGGATCCAATTGATGGTTGCCAGTTTTGCCAGTTGGGACCAGCCATAAACATCACCGGAGATTGGAAAGTTGCTAGGACAAAGGGGGAAGGCTTCCAGAAGCAACCATTTTGCCACAATGGCTTCTCCCTCTTCCGCGATGCTTCCACGTCCATGCCGCTTTGGGTTTATTAGCAGGGACCAGTCAGACGTGCAGACAGCCCAAGCCTGTTTTCATCTTCTCAGCTTGCGGGCAAGGTTGAGGCGGGCGGTAGGTCGACAGGGCGCTTGGGCGACAACGAATGCCTATCCACGAGAGGACGCGAAGAGTACCTAGATAGACTTTGGCTGCAGATTGCTATAGATTGGTGGCGTGGTGCGTGGGCAGTTGTTGGATGGAGATGTCTCTGCAGTCTGCTGTTTGCAAAAGAGGATTCGCACCGTAATTAGAACGCGGACGGCGTGGGCAGTTTTGAGAACCACGCAAGCCACGTACCTTTCGAGCTTCCCAAAATACTCCATACCGTTCGGGCTTCTAAGAATGTTCATGAAAAGCTCACAAAAGTAAATAACTTGAGCAAGTACGGATACCTATTGTACGAGTTGAAGGATTGCAGACTGAGGGAAGACACGTCAGATGGATAGGCAGGTACAGATTCTGGTAGCGCTCTTTCCTGCCTCAATAGATTCGATTCTTCATGGAATGGGAAGGGCACTGAGGATGGCCATGAGTACTGTAAGGTAAGTGTTCAGGTAGGTACCTTGCGAAGTACAGCGGTAGGTGTGCATGCCTGCCGCCTGCCGCCTGCGTGCATAGAATTTTCGCAGGAAGCTTCGCCGCACATCCCTTCTTTTTTCCAGGTATGACGACATACCTTTGCATCACTTGAGGCTTGACACGACCCTTTGTCAATTTTTCCACCTCACCCCCCACCCCCCTCCCTCATCCGAGATGTTGAAAAAACAAAACAAAAAAAGAAGCCTCAACTATTCGCATTCCAATAGCTGGGTTTTCGTATATGTTTTCATTCTGCATGAGCATTGCGCTTGCTGCTCACTCACCACTTCTTTCCCGCGTTACCTCCGGTGATCTGTGTCATCACCCAACAACACCTCTTCGGGCCCTCCCTGACCTTCTTCGTTCTAGATTTATTCCATCCGTTATACTTGGGACTTTGGCCCGCTCTCGGGGATGCCACGGTATCTCCAGGCTTTAGCCCCTCTAAACAGTGTTTGCTGATCATCCCGGGGAAGAGCTTGGTAGCAGTTCATAGCTATCGATTGACATGATGTCTTTCCAATCTTGCGACACGGAGTTGATACATGAGAAGCCTTAGAAAATCATTCGAACCGAAGATTAATTGTCATGCCCTGATCCAAAAGTCCTCCCCACGCACGAGCAAAAGTGCCAAAAGGAATGACGAAGGGGCAGAAAAAGCCCAAAGTGCAGCAAGTTGGTGACTCTTCGCGAACATGGAGGCCCCAGCAACGGAATCGCCGTTAGACTGGGCCACAAGGACACTTGTGCTACGCAGCCTAGCCACCGTCCACACAACAAATCCGCATCTAATTCCCTCATGGCAATCAATCTACCTTGCACGGAGCATTCGTACGAGCACATGCCGCAAGACAATCTGGCTGTTTGCGAAAGAGAAAAAGAGCAAGAGGAGGGGCCGGCCCCATCCTTTTTGCGGAAGTAGAAGTTTGCACTTTCTTTCGTCTACGTCCGTACTCGTTAGGATAGCGTTCAAGAAGTTCGTTGACGTTTTCTTTCATTTCAACGGCGCGGCACACATCCCTGCCGCGAAGCAGCGGGAGAAATGTTCTGGAAATTGGGCCGACGCAGTCCGACAAGGCCATCCACATCAACGTGGAGGCTGGCACATGCATGGAAGCCTGGGGAGTGCGTGGGAGGGGAGCAAGGAATCAGTAATAATAAGAAAACTTCTGCAGCGCTTCGCTTCCTCAACCCGAGTGTCAGGCTGTCAGCATCAGGTCAGCGTCAATTGTCAGCGATCGTGAGCGACCATTCCTTTGAGGTGGATAACTGGCTTCAACTCACGCTGCCAAGATTGGGTGGGCGGCCGTAACGAGCACCTAGACGGTAAGCCACAGATTAGCCGCATTCTATGGCCCGTAAAGCTAATTCGTCCCGTTGCCGCATACCACCTTGGGCATCGCAGTCAGGTAGTTCAGCTCGTCTCTAGGTGTGGCATGGCTAAGATGTCAAGTTTGTGTAGACGGACGCCTTGGAAGCGTGACCGTCCGACGGTGGTAAGCCTCGTCGCAAACGGTCGGCAGAGCCTACACTATTGCCTTTAGGAACACAATTAAAGGACCCCGGATCTACACGTGCGCTCAACCAGGCCAAATTCGGATGCAGCTGACCTTCAATATGGATAAGTCCAATCACATCACAGTTCACTCTGGAGCCTCCGGTAGACTGTGGTGAATGATGCGTGGTTAAATCCTCGATAGTATTGTTTGATCATCAGCCGACTGTTGGTTGCTTTGCTCATTATCCGTACTCAGAACCGGCCAAGAATAATCCGATATTCGAATAGCTGCATGAGAATCTCACGACACCAGATGCCATCATCATCCTGAGACAGCATGATCGGCCTGCGGAGTCAGGTAAACCAACCAAACCAGTCCATCTTGAATCAGGTGGAACCGAGCCATCGCCGGAGACGGAAGAATCGTAAGAAACGATCTCAATGTTTGATTGTTAGAATGTCTGAGACCATGTCTTGGCGAAGGAAGCCAGTTGATAACAACCCCCCCCCCCCCAACCTTGTAGGCCCTGAGCAACCTGGCAACCAACCACGTTCAAGGGGGCGAGGAGGATCAAGGGAGAAAGAAGAACACACGAATCCACCGGGCCTGTCACGATGTCTCTCTCTCATCCTTCCCCTCTTATGTATCCCGCATCGTCGCAATGGATCGGCCGCCACGCATTTTACTCCTTTTCGCAACCGGAACGGCTGCAACTGCAACCCTCCCAGCGCGCGTTGCGTAAGGTAGCACGACACAACGGCCAACGAATCTCTTGTTAAATATCAGAGCCCGCAACCGGGCGTGCCGTACGGATGCCCGCAGAACCTCCCCTACATGAAGATTTTGGAGGGGCGGACATGGCAACGGTTCCGAATGTATACATATCACAACGCACCCCGAATCACACGTGTGCTTCCCTGGCACGCTGGGGAAACCCGTGGAAGCCAAGCAATGGGATTTCCGGGGGACAGGAATAAATTGGTTGTCTACTCCAGATTAGCAAGTTACGCATGCCGTGAATCTCAAGTCGGAATTGGCACGTTGAGACATTTGAAAGCCAAATCGGGGCGGGCGGCCGGGCACCATACCTAGCCCGCTCCGTGACATCTGGGTTGTATTAGTATCACGGGTATCAAAGCATATACCACACGAAGTCTGCACCCACAACACTCACTAGCTTATATGCCAATGTTCATGCCGACTGCTCTCTCAAGGAACGGAACGGGGGCCAAACTTGCATTCTGCACTTGCGTTAGTGAGAGTGTGGATGGCGGATTGTTAGGTACCTCAAGCCCCAGATCGACACTATCAAGCCTTGCCATCAGCCACACATACCTATCCGTCAAAGGTTGCGTAACCTTGTTTGATTGCGACCAGCAACCGACAACTCGCACACGCCATATGCCTCCGGGAACAAACCAGCACTTGCTATACCATGTGCTCTTATTCCCGGGGCAGATGTACCTAGACTGAACCAACGAAAGCTTCCCCCAATGTGGCAGAGAAGTGTCGGCATCCCACACGATACATCTGTCTCTCCGTGTTTGTTACCTAGCTTTATCCCCCTAGTCTCTGTTTCCTCAATATCGCTTAGTGTTTCTCTTGTTTAATACTCGATATCTTGGCTCGGCAGCCGGCGGACTTTATCGCAACCTTAACCCAAAGACAATGTGTACGTAAACTTTCAAGGTAGCGTAAGGTAGACGGATGTGCGAGCCCGAAGCATGGTCAAGCGGATGGGGCGCCGTGGGGAGGAACGAGTCGGCTTGCGGCGGCAGAGGCGGACTGGGGGGAGAAGGGAGGGGGCGGCCAAGGGTTGTGCTAAGCCGGACTGGTCGTCCCGTAGCCCACATGAACCGCACTCTACGTAGTCTTGGTAACGAATTCGTTCAACTTGCAGACAAAACGACGTGAGGGGCTCTCGCTCGTCTGATGATCCGGCGACAATGATTTCATTACCATCTCTTCTTCCAGGTCCAGACTTCCAGAGGGTAGGTAAGCGCTCTCGGGTTGACATCCGGCGGATGGGGGCGGAGAAGAAACATACCTTGCGCAACTTTCTAGAAGGTTTCCGTTGGAGGTGAGTATGAGGTCATACGAGGGGGGAATTAGACTGGACGACATGAACAAAAAACAAAAAAAACGAAAATAGAAGTTGAGACATTTGCTGAATGCATGTCTGCCCCCATTCTACCTCACCGTGCTCACTCACGTCCTGACCTTCCATCCGAATCATCTCAGTCGATGAGGCAAGCATGCAAGCACCTTTGTTCTCTCGATCAGAGGGGGATCATCCACCTCTCAATCGGCAATCACTCATCGCATCTCACTCATCCTTAGAGTGCCCCTCCCCCCCGGTTGAAATGGCTGGCGATGAGTGAATGTTATGCATCTTACTTCTGCCCAATATCACCACATCCCCCAGCGCCCGTAGCGACCTTCCTCGCCATCGCGGGCAGCATTTGCATGTTTGCGATTGTATCTTTTAGGTGGTAGAAAATGCCAAATGCCACGCCTTTTTTACCAACTGCCGAACCGGTGGGTGTAAGAGTGTGTGTGCCGTCCGTCTCAGAATTCCAAGTGTGGGAACGAACGACGACGGGGTGCTTGCTTGCATTGAATTTTCCCCGATTTCAATTTTGTGATCAATCGCAGACGATCTCATTCAAAGGCAACCACTTGATCACTTCTTGCCCCCGCGACGTGGTATAAGGAAAGATAAAGCTGACGATATATTGTATCACTCGGCAGCGGGCGGCGTCGCAACGTCAAGCGGTAATTTCATTACAGGCATGAACATCATTATTATCCAGGCCTATCAGAGCCAGGCATGGCGGCCCATCAAATCTGTACGGAGAGGACGTGATATTCGTACGGATAGAGAAGGATTGGTTCACTAGGAATCGAATCGAATTTTAAAAATCAAGGGTGCGGGATGCAGAGACCCTTTTCGCCAGAAGCACACCCTTGCAGGAACTCTGCCGTTGCTCACCCCCCCCCCCCTCCCCTCCCCTTCTGCTGAAAGGACTTTGAATGTTACTTTCTGCTTTCGGCCAGATGGGGGTGACCTACCTTGCTGGACGGGGTGCTGGACGAATTGTACCTGGGGGCCGGGCGGGCTTGGAAGTCATTGGGGATGGAGCCTGGTTGGGTTAATCTTCCGGGGGTTCCTCAAAACGCGGCAGATCGGGTGTTCAGCTATGCAATATCCATCCGTAAAGATATTGAGGTTCTGAACAGACTACAGTCTGCAGCAACTCCCTTTACCATCATATCAGCAGTTCCGAGAGGAGTATGAGCTTGTAACGAGAGAATGAGAGAGTCCATGACCAGTAGGCGCGGTGTACCGTACCCGTGCGTCTATTTGGCATTGTCTGAAGGAACAGTATGACGGCATATGTAAGACTGCGGCACATCGCGTCACCCACGTCTCATCCTTTTTTCTTCCCTCTCCTCCTCGTGGGTTCTTCCATTGCCGAACGGTAGGAACCCACCACACACCTCCCCGTCTCCCCGTAAGTCAAACTGAGAGTGAGACGTGACGACGGTGCTGAGGGGGTCAGGCCCGTCTGAATGGCGCACCCGTACCATCAGCGCGTGGCGTTATGCCACAATCGGAAAGTCCAATGCCGCACACTAGTAGTACGCATGTTGATCAGACATTTGAGCCATAGCATGGCTAGGTATTCTGATTGCTGATCCGCCGCACCAGTCTTTGGACCTAGGTGTCTTCAACCTCGGGACGAGTGAGGGATTGGCGGTCGGTGGATGTTGATGTAATTAGACATCCTTACATTCTTCCCACGGTGAACAAAGCTTCCCAGCCAGCTTCGTCTAGTGTGTTGCTACACGGGTAACCACAATACAGTACGTTTTGTATGTGTATTATGAGCTCCCCTAGATGCCTATCTAGATCTATCATCTGGGGAAGGTGGAACGAGAGAAAGCAACCACCCAAAGAGATTATACAACAATTATCCGCATAATAATAACAAGGGACCTTGTTGACTTGGGCCAAAGGCATTTATTTAGTCGTGATAATGCGTGGAGCAAATGGATGTGGGAAAAACGGTGCCAAGCACAAGATCGGCCGGGGAAAGAATATTTCCAGTGAGATGGACATGGAGAAGGAAACATTGGATACGGCATCCTGAAGATGGCCTCGGCCCGTCAAACCCATTGTCATGATCCACAGCGGTACCGAAGCAGAGACTCGGCCGGTGTTGGGGCTGCTTCGCCTCAACCATCGAGTATGCGTACATGAGCAGTCGGCCGCCGCTGGTCGGATGTTCTATTTCTCACGCTGGTGGGTCGAGCGTAGTGACGCAGTCGTGCAGATACTACCTGGATATGGTCGTGCGACAGAATGCAGACAGGAGAAGGTCTGCTCACTGCTGTGATTCGGGCTTCGGATCAGTCGACGGATGAGGATTCATGGAACTCTGAGAGAACACGGATTCGCTCTCCACTGCTCTGTCACCACCCATGCCCCATGGAACGTGAAAACTGCAAGGAGGTGCGAGCCGCGAGTGGCGCGGCGCGACGTGGCGGCGGCGGCAACGGTATTGGCAGCGCTCGCTCCCTTTTTCTCTCTTATTCCCAGTCTCACCTTTGCTCTGTAAGAGCTCTGTAAGCTCGCACGAGCGGCGAGCCAGGGACTTCCTGGCATTTGGCACTTTTTGCGGAGCCAGCTAGAGAGTCTGAGAGAGAGAGAATTACTGCGCGACTGCGACTGATTGAATCATGGCGGCCACCGAAGCTAAGTGAGAAGCGAAACGGACGGTGAGACGGAGAGATGGCCGAAATAGCAAGGGATCTATTGGGAACGGAAGGCGCCATAGCCCAAAGATGAGTTGTGAGCGCGAGAGAGCGAGGGCTTGAATAGGTACTGGGTGCACGGATGAACCCACACCGGTGCTCTATGTAAAGTAAGGTCCGGATAGTGTCAACTTGTAGGTGAGAATGAGACTGTCTTACACTTGCAAGAGCCTGTACCTACCTGTACTCCATCCATTGACGCTGTGGAGGACCAAGTATGAAGTTTGAGAGTTGCTAATATCTCAACAAAGTAGGTATCATTAGAGTAGCTTTTGTTCAGAGCAAATCCTAAAGAGGCCATGTGCGGAGACTATGCTACTCATTGGTTGTATAAACGGAGCCCTGTCTCGCATGTTGTTGACGGAGATATGAGATGGCAACAAATGTCTTGTCCAGTCATTCTGGTGGAATCTGTGACATCAAATTACGCCATTGGCATGTGTTGTACAGACAGCGTTGAGGGCTCCCATCAAAAGTGTCAGACAGTCAGACCGGCGCCAGCGCCAGCGCCCGACGTCTGTCGAAAGCAGATGGACTGATGGAACGACCAGCGGATGAAATGGGGCACGAGATGGGACGGAGGAAGGGGTCAACTGTGGATGGGCAACAAGCGCGTCGAGTGATTGGATGTTGATGGGATGAAACGGGGGAAACGGCCATGGGGCCAAGCAGGTGAAAAGGATAGCCGGCACCACGATCACGATGACGGTGACGGGTCTGGTCTGCTTCATTTTTTCCGCAAGGCCAATGGAGTCGATGGACGAGGGAATAAGCGCGAAATGGCGAGATGACCGGGGGCCACTCGGGAGACCTACATACAAGTACAGACTGAGACTGCGGTTGAGGGATAGGCGAAGCCGACGTAACCCCCAGTTCTTGGCTCCGTGCTCCGTAGAAAACGGGCAATGGAACCAAAATTATGAAGCCGAACGGCCATGTCTTGGTGGTCCAGGCCCAGAGAGCAAACGCAAAATGGCCGAGGCTACCGTTGCGAGAGTTTTTTTGCAAAGAAGAGATACGGGTTCCCCGTACGAATACTCCATACGCTTTGCGTGAAATACCATGTGCTGCGATCACAAAAAAAAAAAAAAAAAAAGGGGGATGGAAAACTGTAAAGCGGTAGAAGTTACGACGGGGAGAAGAGAAAAAAAGACCTAGCCTAGACCACCGTAATCCCGCGACCCGCTCCTTTCGATCCCTCACTCTCATCCCGTTCAGTCAGGGCCAGCCCAGCCTATTGCCTATCAGCTCCTCTCTGGGCAGGTAAGATAGGCACGTACTATGTAGAGTATAGACCATTATTCGCTTACCTAAGAATGACCCCTGTTGCCTTCCCTTGATCGAATTGTTCCACATGCCTTCCATTTGGGTGTCTGTTGTTTTCCACCGACTTTCCCTAAATGGGCATAATCGGCCCATGCAGCGCCATCATTGGATCACTCGGACCCTCTTTCGAAGCCTTCTAGCGCAGTCTAGTGCTGAGAGGCCCCACTCACACCAATCTGGCTGGGCTCAGTTGATCACGGCTTGTCCCACCCCTTTTCCTTCACTACGGCTGTATCCCAACTCCCCTCCCTTCCGTCTCCTTTCCATCCCGTCTTCCATCCGTCTTCCATTTCGTCTTCCCGCCTTTCTTCTGCCGCTGTTGTGCATCAATCTTGTCAGGTCAAGGTCACTTTCCAATTGTTGCTCAGACTGTGACCTTCCCACACCTTGTTGGTTGCTAAGCCAGCCTTCCGTACCCTCCAAGCTGAAGCCCCTAACAACAACAACAAGAAGAACAGAAAGAAAACGAAAGAGAAAGGGAGAACCGGGGGGGGGGGGGGCTAAGGCCACTGTGACCATAATACCGAACCCCCCTTTTCGACAATACGACTCCACAGAAGGAACGGGGCAAAGAAGACCACTCAAGTTCCTTAACCCATCGTCTCTCGGCTACGATAGGATGCTCTGGTTCTTCTGGCCTGCCTCGACTCCAGTCTCAGGAGGGTACTCGGCTTCCTTAGCAAGCCGAAAGTCCCGTCTGGCAGGCTGAGGTTCCATTTGGAGTGCTGGACTCTCTACCTCTACAGATACTCCGTACTCTAGGTATTACTAGAGAGCTTGAGGGTCCTCACACGCAACCACGTTACCGCAGGCTACAGCCCAACCGCAGCAAAGACTCCCCGCCTCTGTGCCACCGTGTCGTCGCAAGAGCAACGCGTCACTTCCAGGCTTTCAGTCACCGCATGCCTCCACCGGTACCCGCCCGCGGTGTTGGTGACTGGTGTAGCTTCAGCGTGTCTTTGTGTAGCTGTATCTGTGAAATATCCAAACCTCTCTGGCCATGTCACGATTGTATAGGTATCGCGTGAACATTGAAGCTTGTTCGCTGTTTACGGAGTACTATTGAAGAATGGCCTACGCAGTAGAAGCGACATGGAAGTATAGAAGCAACGCATTACGCATATTCCATCGCTTGGCTTCCATTGGTCACCGGTTGTCTTCTGGCCTTCTCTTTCCGGGCAATGATGTGCCTCCTGCCTCGTCTTGTCTCCTTTGCCCAATGAACCCTGCAAGCACACAGCGTACGAAGTACTGTTCACTGGGCCATAGGCATTTCCGTACAGGGTTGGTCGGTGCTTTTTTTTTTCCCTTCCCTTCGGCGGTGATACCCGATTGAATGGCCTTGGTCAAGTACTACTTCTGCGCACTTTCGCTGTCTCCGATACCTTGTTCGTGGTCTTTTGCTGCGTACCACCCATATCGCAATGAGACTTGTTCCCACACCCTGGCAAACTCCCCTTCCGCTGACAGGCCTCCCCTGCCTCAGAGCCCACACGCATTCTGGGGCCTTTGCCCCGTCCAGCGCCTCGTCCGGGTCTCCCTTCAACAGGCAAGAGCGAATGTGTGGACTGGGACCCTCCTGGTACTGGCCTGGTGGATGGGGGGAAAGGCCCTGGGCCCCGGGCAGCATGGTGATGGAAGGATGGATCTGATTTGAGGTGCGCAGACGCTCACCCTTCTTCTCGCTGAGGTGTGGCTCGGTGGATACTGAGGACCTTCGGGGTGAAGGTACTGCTACCCGCGGACACGCCTCGTTGGGTTATGTTTAGTAGGAGCATTGTGGTCCAAGTACGTACGGATACTGCTCGCAACCCACGACTTTTGGTACTTGAGGCACATGGCCCCCGGCGCGCTAATCCAGTGCGGAGCATTCCCTCTTGCGGGCCCCGTACCTACCTATCCTGACCTTACTCTACCATTCCTTGCCTCGCCTCCTCGCCTACCATAGGCATGATACGGTACGGCCGCCGTCCAAAAGATACTTGCCCCATGTACTTGTTCTGACTGGATGGATACCGGACGCTTTTAGCTATCTCATGTCCTCTCCTCCTACCCATCCCCTTCAATCCTACCGTTAATGCTTCACCTTTCCTCTCCTTCTCAAACACTCCCAATTCTCACAAGACAGACATTCTCACTAGTTCCATTTTCCTTCTTCGCCTGCTTCCTACTTCTTCCACTCTCTCACGATCCACTGCGAATCCCTTCCTCGACACCACCCGTCACATTCGCCTGATATCCCCACCAAATCAAAGAGAGACCCATATCGGCCCACGACATCAATCGCCTGCCGCCGTACGAACATCGTCGCCGACTTCATTCCTCGTGTTCACCACACAACACAATACAACCACTATTCCGACACGGGTCACCAGCTCGCCACCACGTTCTCTCATAGCTAGTTTCCTTGTTCTACCAAATACCTACCTACCAACTTCGAGAGACCGTCCACAGTAGCGACGAATTCGACCACCAAACCACGCCTCATACCGTTTGTTTCCTTCGATCAGCATTCCCCTCCCGAATTCGACTCTGTAAAGACGTCACGTCGCCAGTCTTCGAAGCCACCAGCCAAAGGAACCCGTTTGTACCGCATCGTACACTCGACCGTATTGGATAACCGTCGAACGTGTGGCTTGATTGCATTCCGCATACATCTCTCAGAACACACTACCACTGGTTTACCTTGGAGCTTCGCTGCACTCTTACTGTTAACTGACTGTCGTCTGCGACATTCTGCAAGCAGCATCTTGCACACTCATTGCCGATTGCGACGAGTCAATTCCATTCCCGTCACCAAGACACTTCTAGCGTCTCCAATCTTGTCTTAGTGCAAGCCTCCTCCCAAAGTCCGCCTGAACATAGCGCGCTTATCTACAACGCTCTGGGCTATATACCTCCCGTGGGCCCCGTCCTTTTCAGCACCAACAGCTCTCTACGATCTAAGCTGTGCTCGCTCTTTTCGACTCAACACCACGACAACAAGCATATTACACCACATCGATAATCTTTAGTCGATCAACGTTTAGCGCGACTCAACTTGCTGTATCCACTTGTGCAACAAAAAGTAGGATTTGGTCACTTCATCGAGACTATCCGCCGAGGGAAACATTCCGTGGAAGACGACCCGAATTCGTCTCAACCGAAGAAAGGCTGCACTCACTGTAGTTTGTTACGACAACCATCGCCTTCTATGGGGTCATCGATGCAATTTTAGGCGCCCAAGACTACCCTGCAACACCAGTCCACTGCTGTCTTTTTGATCAGCGGCTTTTGGCAACTCCAATATTTTCTGCACAAGATAACTTGGCGTGGAAATGAAAAGGTCCAGGATAAGACAGCACTCCCCCATCTACCTGAGTCCTTCACCTTCACCCGAGAGGGAACTGTCACCACCCAGTCCGGCTTCAGCTGTCCTGGACTGGGAATACACCACGATCATGTCGAGGTCGAGACCCACGAGCGGGGCCTTGATGCCCGGCGCCGTCATCTTAACACCACCCACTCTCTCGGAGATCCTCTCGAACACCTCTATGCCGCCATGGACACTAGCAGCATTCATGGCATACCTCTCTCAGAACCACTGTCTGGAGACCCTAGAATTCACTATGGACGCCGACAGATATCGCAAGGCATACGAGCAGATCATCACCAACCAGGAATGGATCGGCGATGGTAAAGAGCATGTCTGCTCATTGTGGGAGAAGCTCATGCAAGCATACATCATTCCATACGCGCCGCGCGAGGTTAATCTTCCTTCGCCCGTGCGGAATCATCTTACGAACCTGGACTGCTCCTCCGCCCCACCTCCTCCAAGTGAACTCGACGACGCCGTCAGAATCGTCTACGAGCTCATGAACGATTCTGTACTTGTTCCCTTCATCGAGTCGGTCCAACCGGGCCATGGCGATTGCCGTACGGCGGAGGACGAAGGCCGACCTGGTCGCCTGCGCCTTCGGGCCGAGGGTGCTGGGGCTAGGTCAGAAGAGCCCGTGAAGTCTCCCAAGTTCCTACCCCAGCTGACTTTGGGTCGCAGTGGTGCCACAAGTCGATCGGCTTCTGCGTCTGGCGAACACGCTGAACGCGAGGGATTGACAGATGATAGTGGAAGCGCTGTTTCTCCTGGCACAGAGCCAATGACTCCTCCCACTACTCCGCCAACTTCAGACTGGACATTCAGTACCTCCCCAGGTGGACTTCAACGGGCATTGACCGCACACAATAACGGGTGGAAGAAGGTTGGCGCCAAGTTGGGTCTCCATCGCAAGTCACGCTCTAACCGACGAAACAACCCGACATCATCGGCCCCAATCACTGATGGGGACGTCACCATGGCTGAAGGCAGCCAGAGCAACCCTTTATAGGAACCAGAGGTCATGCCATCAACTACATCCACCACACCAGCGACATCATCTTCTCACCTCCCTCTGGACGGCTTCTCACGTGTCCGTCACCTTTTCAACCCGTGGGAGGAGCCTCATCCAGGCAAACGACTACCTCTCGCGGCGTCAGAGGCCGGCAGTGAAATTAAGAAGGTTGCTTTTGCTGGTCCACAACACATCAATAACGGTGGATGCAAAGGTGGCATGGCCGCAAAGGAATTTAGCGCTTACCACAACCCACGGCCCTGGATGGTACGACGCCCTATTCGAGTTCGGTCGCGAACCAACACTCCCGCTCCCTTGAGGATCACCACGGAGATATCCGAAGACGCCAAGTTGAAGCCCATTTCTGTTCAAAACATGGGAATCACTCCTCCTGCCGTGCCAGAAGATTCTGGCGAACCGACAGACAGAGATGTTTGCGACGAGCTCACTACCAAGGAAGTCGATGCAAGCCAGCTGCCTCTACCCGTATCTCCGCCAATCGATTGTCGGTTCACGGACTTTTCGAACCTGCTGGGCATCAACGTTCATCCTCCACCAGAGGATGAGGCCGTTGCAATGGCTAACGACGAGCCTGCATCGTATTGCCATGCCGCACCCGATGAGGATCTCTATGGGTGGGATGCTGAGCTTGAGCGGCAAAGCCAGCAAAGCAGCCCGATTTTACCGTGCTCTTGCGACGATGATTACCAATACCGACGGACGAGCATGACGAAGCGTAGCCTCTTGCACCGAGTCTTCAGCATGGCAGGTTCACCCAAAGATATCAACATTGAGGTGTGCAGAGCTAGCAGCACCTCCAGCTAGCCTGTCACTTCCCTTTTTCAATTTCGTACTTCTGGTTTTTTTTTTTTCTAAGTGCTTGAAGCAAAGCCATGATACCAATTTTCTCTCCACCCTTCTCGGCGTTTGCCCAACATTCCCACTTCGACTTTGTATTCTGGCATCAAATTACAAATCTACCTGGCAGGAGAACACTATTCAACATGCATTATTGGGGAAGCAAAAGAGGAATGATAGACATAGGTTCAGGACATTTTGAAGTGGAGTTTTTGTGGCATTTATATTGCTCGGCTTGGAAAATTTCATGAAGCATTGCGAGGAGCTTTGGCGGGCAGCGGTCGATTTTGTTTTGGTTAATTCATTTTTCGGTTTGTTCATTTTCATCACAAGGCAAACTAGGGAAGCAAAAAGCATTGGTTGCGCAGGGCCCCAGAAGATGTGGCGGAAACTCACTGGGAGCATGTCGGCATAGGCATTTGGGATGACTGAGACGAGGCGATGACTGTATTTGTTAGATGTGCAATAACATCATGAACCAACAACAATCCTTTGCCTCGGCTTTGTGTGATTTTGTGATTGGGCCTTGATCTCGCCTGGCTTAGTGGATGAAGACTGCTTGAACAATACGCATCTTCTTGTCGGCTCCCGCGGAAAAAACAAGTGGACCTCCCATGGGTAAATTACATCTAGTTCTACTGTGCTGCATGGAAGGCCTACTTCCTGCGCAGTTTGAGTGAATCCTTTCTTTACAGCTTGTAAGGAACTCAACCTCTTGTTCCATCAACATCTAGAAACCAAGCAGTTCTCTATGCCGATCTGGCTGCTGTTGTGCCCATCCAATGTGGCTTATAACCATTTGGTAGTGAGCAATGACTACTGAGAGAAGTGTGTCGGCCAGCCCACTCGGCCATGACCACCCCCTTTCTTCATCGTCAATCGCAAATGTGGCGCGTCAGGCTTGGTGGTGTGGCTTTGCTAGAGACTCACTGCTCACTCTAGGCCAACTGAAAAATTGGCTTAGGTCTATGGCTCTGGAAGATGATTACAGCTGTCGAGAAACCAAGAGAGATTATCAGCATCACCACGGTATCTCGTGGAATGATGGAAGGTCTCCAGAAGTCCAAGATCGGCCAAAGTCTAACAAGCACATTCCAGAGTCTGCGACCCTCACTGACTGGGACGATCTGAAGAGTCTCACAATGTCTCATGTCTATTATGTTTGAGCAGTCGCTCCAGCTAATGTACTTGTACTGCGAACGCCGTCCTGTACAGCTAGCTCATCGCAGAACACCCTCTTCTCTCTGCGGTGTTGGTCAACCTTTCTTCGCCCAAGTAGCCGGGTTGCCCCGTGAAGTAGTCACTGCCGATATGGATTACTTATCAATGCAAGTCTGATAGGGGGCCCGGAGTGGTTCTTCAACGAGCTTCTGCTCCCGTCGCCTCGCCTTCTATTGGTATTCCAAGTTCTGTACCTCGTCTTGTTCATGCTGGGCAGGTGCTACTAGACGCCACATGCTCATTCCTTGTTCGCCTGTTTCTTCCGAGTCCACCGTGACGCCGAGTCTTCGGATGGCTTCGGGAGGAATCCCTCTAGCGGTGATGTTTGCTCTCTCACCAAGTCGAGGTGATCTTGAGGACGGACTAGATATACTCGGCAGAAAAGGTAGCTGCAGCCGACCAAGCTGCTGAGCTTCGGTCGAGTCACCTGGAGTATGCGACGGCCATGTGTCCGCTGCATCGTTATCGTGGAGTGTGATTTGTCGCAAAGTCTGTCTCGTTGATAGGTCGTTATGTCGGGAGATGACAGCAGCTGCCCGGGTTGACGGCGCCTCTGGTGACAAATGTGCAATGCGTCTTGGTTCACCATGTCGCAAGCCCCTTGGCAGCCGAACGATCTGTCAGATGGTCGAAGTCAGCGTAACCGCTGGGTGGTGCTATTCTCAGGAGCAACAACATACATTTCCAGGGTGGTTCGTTGCTGTTGTTACTCTCGCTGTCGCGGAGAAGGGCAGAGGTAGCGGTAGCCTCGGCATTTTTAGGCCCGGTAACCGGTCCTCGTGAGTATCTCCCATCGACTCGTTTCCGTCTTCTTCTCCTTCATCTTCGTTGTCAATAGAGGACGTGTCTATCTTTTCGCTATCATCAACAATGGTTTTACCATCCTCATCGTCACCGTGATGGTCAAAGGCGGTTGGACTGTTATGTATCTCGATACTCTCTTGGCCGGGTAAAATACCGTCTGGCACGAAACGGAGTCGCAGCGGGTCATGTAGCAGGCCACTCGTAGGTGCCTGTCGACTCGAATGGGCATCGTTACCTCGACCGCCGCGGTCTTGTGCCTTGCGTTGACGTTCGTATTGCTTGACCTCCGAGAGAGTTATGCGAATGACGGTAGGATCCAGGCGCATCATTGTTAATCTTCAGATGGAGTCGTCATTGGCGCTAGTGTAGCCCGACAAACTTTCTGAAGTTCGTTTTGAAGAGTGCATTATTTCAATTCAGCGCGATGTATGTCTCCTCCATTGGCAGCAGCCGGGCTCGCAGCGGCAAGTTGGAGGGAAGGCATCGCTCAGAGACTGCAGGAAGTTGCCAAGTCCTCACCGAGGTACAAGTGCATTGCGAACAGCCATCGCGAGAAAGAGGTCACTCGGCATCCGACTAGCAGGAATCATCCCCGGCGAGGCACGGGACGAAGCTGTCGTTCACGAGACCAACCTACTAACTACAATGGCTGGCTCTGATGAGTCTCAACGCGTTCAACTGCCAGGTGTACTCGCCCGTCCCCATCTACTTTGACAAACGACCACATACTACGAGAATACTTGCGTCTAAGCTACAGAGATCAACGGTCAACTGGATGAAATGCAGATGGAAGACACCCGTGACTTGGTGCCCCACCAATGACCTACCTGTAGTCAAGGAAGCAGTCTCACTGTTTAACTATCGAGGTCGTGGGCAAGCGAATATTCGGAAAACGGGGGCCCATCATGTACTTAGTGTGGGTAGTCGCAAAGCCCCTGGATCTATCGTAGCGAGGCGTGCAATGCGACGATGGGCTGCAGCTGTAGCAACTGCGGGCAAGCATGCGTCCTAGCTAGCCCTGATTCGGCATGGACGCGTTGGGGGCAAGGTATAAGTTTGCCTCGCGTGCCTCGTTTGCTGATACAAAGGTGACTGACTGATGCTAACTCTATGGGGAGAACTGGGCTGATGGGTGGAGACCAGAGTACCGACCTTTGCCCGTGTTCTCCATGCATTATGGAAGTCTCTTCTCAGACGGACTAAGAAGGTGCGCCCGTGCTCAAGATGATCTGTGATACGCCCAAACTCACTTGCCATCCTGAAGCTGTGCTTTCCCTCCTTGGCTCGACTGGTACGTACCCACTTCGTACAGACTGAGGTGCACTTTGAAAGCTGAGCGTCTCTCCGTAGCGCAACGACACTTCCTGAGGTGAGACCGGGGTACCGGGGGTAGGACGGCTCGCAAATGGAAGGCGGCATTCCCTTGTCTACCACGCATCCAACCCTCCAGGTCCAAACCTTTTCGTCGGCCCTTTCCTGCCTCTTACCCGTTGCTCGCGTTTTCCTTCCGTTTCTCAATTGACCTTGTAGGATACAAAAGGATAGCTCCTTCTTCTCTCGCCCACCTCCTACTGGCGGCGCCTTCCCTCCCTCTTCCTTACCACAGTTCATCCACTCTCCTGCCGCAGCTCGTCTAGTCTTTGTCTCTGGGACAACCTCAACTTCCTTCCTGCTACACATACCACCCTGAACTCTTACATGTCTGCTTCCTGCCATCTCGTCAGACGCCTTCACACTCTTCCATTAACTGCTCAGTCTCCCATCTGGTCCTGAACAGCTCCTTCCTCCTTTCAACCAACCTGCCCCAACCCACCATCACTCGGGTCTAGCCATCTCAACCTACCAATCACCATTCACTTTCCATCACCACCCAGTCGTCGCCATCTTGTTCACCTTTACAACCGCCTCGCCAAACGACTGTCCTCAAACTCTACCAGACACCACGTCCATCTAGCCACTGGACTTCCCGACCAACGTCTTGCTCAACTACTAACACATCGTGATTCGTAAAAGAGTTACTTGAATCTGAAGTCTGAACTTACCTTGCGCAGATCTAACTATACAGCCATGTCTCCTTTCGGTCACTCCTTCTCCGCTGGCTCCCCCGTCATGGCTCTTCCTCCTCAGCCCGCCCATCAAGCGAGCTTTAGCATGGACCCATTCTCTCCCCAAGCCACACCCTTTGGCCAGCCCGCCGCCTTCCAACGCTGCCCTGCACCGCCGGCAATGCCCGCCGGAAGCCTTCGAGTCGCTGGTCGAAAACGTTCGCGCGACGAGGCTGCCCCCAACCTGGTGACCGACGAGCCCGAACACCATACCGCACCCAAAGAACCTGAAGAAGAGTGGGAGTACGGCCCTGGTATGGTTCTCATCAAGAAGGGTAGCTACGTCGCGGATGCTGGCAGTCAATCTGGCACCTGGGTCGAAGAGAAGGCTGCGCAAGATGACGCTCGCAAAACACAAGAGGCCATCACACGTCTCCACGAGCAGCAGGAACGCCCATCTCTACGCAGCAACAAATCCCAACGCCTTACCCAGGCCGTCATGCCAAATCTCCATGCAGCTCAGCCAGCTACGGCGTCCACATCCACAACTCTTTCATCAGAGAGCTCTGCGCAACCAATCGTCGACCAATTCACCCTTCACCTCGGCATTGGCTGGAGACGCATCAGCGAAGACCAACACATCCAAGCCGCGGCGCGTGGCTGGGCCCGATTTATTGAGAACCACTACCCTGTTTCCAACGCCATCATCCGGCTGGAGAGCAAGGGACTACAATCGTACCTCGTCGAAGCCGCGGAAGGTTTCTTCCTCTTCGCAGAGAACCTCCGTCAAGGCCGCTTTGTTAGCAGAGACGTCGAGGGCGCTATGCGAAATCTCCAGTGCTCGCCTCCCACCTTTGATGGTCAAGAGACATTGCTTGCGACCGAGTCTCCCGCAGCGGTAGAACCAGCCAACATGATGGAGGCTGACAGCAATATGGTCATGTAAAGCGGCCACGCGATAAACAACGGCGCGTTCGGCTTTGTTTCATTTTCTTTGGAATCTCATTACAAAACGGCAAGGTCAGGGGAGGCGCAATGGTTTTTTTCTCAAGAGGTTCGCTTGGTCGGGTCGGGTTGGATGGGTTGAGTACCTGACTGAGGGAGGATACATCATATCATCACGGCACACAAACGATGGCCGGCCAGCGGAGAAAATAATTTCTTGGTCTGGGCACATCATCAACTGTCGAAACCGATCTTGACAGACTGGTCTGGTCTATGCTTATTTTCGCGTTTAGCTACCGCATTGGAGATGCCGATATGCGATATCAGCAAGCTTCAAAATTATCAAAAGAAATATGACTAAATTTAAACAGTGGCATTTACTCGCAAACCCAACGTCTTGAATCCATCTTCCTGGCCTAAAGCACATCTTGCTTGGTATTTGGCGGTGAAAGCATGGCCTTCACGCTTTAGTATCAAGGTCGACTAAGCTGAGGTACGGGGTAATTTTTCTCGGAACGCGGTTTGCTGCGTTGCCGAGGCGTCCAAGACCGTTTGCAAGACAAGAAAACCTTGATAGCGTTCATTGGCCGATGCAAACCCGAGTCAAGAGTCTTGGAGCGAGTGGCCTTGGATAAGACGAGACAAAGTGGACGGGCCTGCTAACCTACCTTGGTCTGCGATGGTACGACGGATAGGTATGTGGGTGTAAGTGCCAAATCCGTCATCTTGTGTGACAGGTTGGACAGTCAGCGCCGGTAGAGCCCAGTACGAGCGAAGCAAAGCGATGCTGGCTGTCTGTCGGCTGGGGCACGAGACTCAGCTCGATACATTATGAGGGACGGAGGGACGGAGGGGAGCATCGACCTCCGCCCCCCAGGTGAGTGAATGAGACCGTGAACGGTTAGTTGAGACACTGGGCACACTGCACTGGCATAGGTACTCAGAAAGGGGGACACGACTCACGAGTCAACGAGGGTCACGGGTGGAAGAGCGGCAAGTTCCAGCAGCTTGCAGGGCGCGCCAGAACAGAAATGGGGTCGGCAGAGTGATCAGTGAAGCACACCTTAGGATTCGAGGAGTTGAGTGGTGGCCGCTTACTGGTTGAATCGGCTGATGGTGGGAACCATTGAACGACCGGGGAACCTCCAGCAGGAGCTAGGTACCTTGTCTCTCGCTCGCTCGCGCGCCCGTCAAGCTGCTGCTTTTTGCCTCCGAAGTTCCATTGTGACACTGAGAGGGCCGCACGGAGGTTTGCGAGGAGCGGGCAACGGTGCAACACAGATTGAAGTTGTTCCATTGGCCACAGGTTTCTGCTTCTCATTGGTGTCTCGAGGACAGAAAGATGGAGCAATTTTTGCTGTGGACTAGTGGAGCATTGAGCACGCATGTGGCCAATGAAATGGCTGATGAGAGATGGCGGAAGTAGGAGATGACGGAATACTTTGATCGACATGCAAGCTCGAGTGCGGTTCGGGGTACCCGGCTATTGACACGGTTGTGACCAATCACGAGCCCTCCACTAAAGGCTCCAGACGAGCCGCCAAAATCCGGAGGCTGGCTAGTAATTAGGACCGGGATTGGAAGGAAGAAAGATTACTGCTCTATGTGTCTCACGTGACGAGGATGCTCCGATTAATTCGAGATCGGACCTCTTTTCCCCACACCTAGTCACGTTCTGGCTTTTCCTCCACCTGACATTCCATTGGCTGAGGACGATTTGCAGGCTGTTGCGAGCCTGCCACTGCGGGCAAGCAAGAGGAAGAAATGTCGTGACCTGGCAGCTCCAGGGTGGCCAAGGTGAGGTGCATGTGGGAAAAGCACGGGAGGTGGCCCCCGTCTACCAGTGCCAGTGAGCGAGTCTGCGAAGTCTGCCTTGCCAGCATGCACGATGATGCCCCCTGCATCTCGTCGCCTCATGAGGGTATTCAAGCAACCTATGGTTGGGCGACGATGAAAGGAGGCGAGTGGCCTGCACCCACTATCGGCAAGCGCAAGCTCGGAGGGAGGCACCGGAGGCAACTTTTAATCCATCGTCGTCCTATGGAGGCAGGCACACTGCTGGTATAGCTGGGAAGGCCTGGAAAGATTGCTTCTTGTCTTTCCTTTACAAGTATCAGGGCGGATTGTCGCTCCCCGCTCATTGGTACATTGACAGTTGACTCAACCTTTACCCGTCAACTGCCACCCATCGTCCCGACTTTACTTGTTTTGCTTACCTTAGGTTGCCTCCGTTTTTTGGTTGGGTGGTAGGTTAAAACTCATGTGTGCCTTAGAACCTCTTTGCCTCTATGAAATGATATCCTGAGCGCTTCCAGGCTCGTCGACCCAGAGCAGCCTGTCCCATTGTGCCTGTCTTCGCCATCTCATTGGCAACTGCATAACGCAGAGCTTGCTCACCCTGTCCCTGTCCCACTTCTCGTCGCCGGCGCCGTCGCAATATCCTGGTTCACGCTTCACTCTTTGGCTCTACGCGTCCACACGTCTACTGCGTACGGATACAGCTGTTTTCTCTTTCTGGCTCTGGACCGACCCTCATTGGGCCTATGCTGGTACTGGCTTTTCTCCCATCTTTGAGATCTTCTGTCCGGTCTTGAATTTTGTCGCCAGCAGTCGCATCACGAGGTGCTCGCTACCTTATCGGTACCAAATAGCGTCAAGACCCCTCCCCCCGAGTCACCAGGGTCTCAGACTCTTGCCTGCTCGTCTTGCTTCTTGATTTCTCCATCTCGGTCTTCCTCGTGCTGATTACCTCACCAGCCACCCCAAGACCCCATTCGACCAGCAACAAATCAACACATCTATCCGTACAGCTTGACTAGACTCGCGTCTCTCCTCTATTCTCTTCGCCTCCGCGTAGATATTCTTGGCATCGCCTTTGCCTTGCTCCATCACCACACACTGCATTTCTAGCTCCCGCCATCAGAGCTATTTGATCTTGTCACCGGCGCACGCACGCTCGCACACTCCTCCCCCGCGCATCGCGACACGAACAAATCCAGCCGCCCATCCGCCCCCCGCTTCTTCACCTTTTCTTGGTGCAAGTAGTCTCGTAGCTCTTAGCTTAGGAGCTCCATTGTTCTCAGCGCCTCGGCTCGGTTCTGTCTCACTCCCGCACGCCTTCGTCAGTGCTGCTCTTGTGCGCCCATCAACGCAGAGTCGCCGCCCAAAACCTTGAGCCCGTCAACAAGCTTCCCCGTCTCACAGAAGTGGTCAACCTTGGTTCATCTTTTCGGCCGACGACTCTCCGCCACTTGTGCGCGCTTCTTGCGCGCCCGTTGTGTCGCATCTTCGTTTCCTGCTTGTCCACCTACAGGGACCCCCAGTGCGCGCGTTCCTCCATGTCCGAGCCGCCGTAGGCCGTCAGTCCCTCCTCCGACCTTCGCAGCTTCGGTCTCGATAGAGTCGATACGCCTTCTTCATGGTCTCGCAGCCCGATTCCGCGTCCTCCCTCACCCTGCGAGGCCCCTCCTCGGTCGTTTCGCGTCCTTCACTATCTCGCACGAAGCGATACAACAGGTCTCATGTCGGCGGTTCATCCTATATCTCCCAGAATGAGTTTCCCGTCTTCAACAATTCGGGCGATGTCGAGATTATAGTCAAGGCCGGTGGCCACCAAAACCGTTATCTACTGCATCGTCATACCCTCACGCAATGCTCCGGTTTCTTCGAGGCCAGCACTAGTCTCGAGTGGTCCAAAGCAGTTTCGGATAGCGCCTCGAATGACTTGCCTCGTATTGGCGACGGCTCCTCAGCCGACTCTTACAACCCTCTGCCTTCCAGCAGGGCCTTGACTACTTCATCTACACTACCAAGGAAACGTTGGCGCTATGAATTGGATCCAGGCACGGGGGATGGCGATATACCAATGCTGGTACAAAAGGATGAAGATGGCTCAAAGGGTTTGAGCGCGGGCAACTCTGGGTCTCTGTTTGGCTCTGGTGGCAGCGCGGTCAACGGCGACCAGCCCGTGTCGTATTCGCGAAGCAAGACATCGGGACATTCCCACTCCTCGTCGGCGCACTCGAATCATAACTTCTTCCGCTCCGTCGCCAATCTGAGCCTCGTGCCTAGCTCGACGACGACGGCAACAAGCCAGCCGCTTTCGCAGGCCGATCAAGATCTCCTCCGCGACTACGACAACCTCTTCCGCATTTTCTACAACCACTCCCCGATTCTCGACGGTGTCAATATTGCGGATGCTTACGTTCAATGCAAATCTCTCATCACCTTGGCGGACCTATATGACGCATTGGCCGTGGTTGGCCCCAGGGTTGACCACCATCTGCTTCAATTTCAGTCACGGCTCTGGAAGCAGATTGCCAAGTATCCCATCTCATACCTACGTCTTGGCTACCTTGCCCGCAGCAGAGTCATCTTTCAGGAGGCCTTGATTCATGTGGTCGGGCAATGGCCGGCAGGAGAACGTAGCCTGCGTGCTGCGCTCCCTGACATCGTTCTAGACATAATTGAAGACAAGGTCGACGAGCTAGAAGAGGTGGTCAGCCGTGTCGAAGGCCGTCTCTTCCGACTGAGCTTGATGACGGCGAGGGGCGAGCGTGTCACACCTCAGAACAACTATCTCGACTGGCTAGCCGTTAGCCTGTTTCGACAATGGCTGGCAGACAACACCAGTCCTCCGCCCCCAGACCGTCGACTCCAAAGCTCTCGCGACGGTCGGAACGGAAACAACCAGCAACTGGCCCTCCCCGCTGCTGTCCCGCCATTGGCCACGGTCGGCCGCACATATCGCACTCTCGGCGCCTCCTCAGCGGCTTACCTGGGCCACGATGAGTGCAAGCGGTTCTTAAAATTGACGCCTGAGCTGTATAGCCGGGACAATCTCCGACGCTTTGAGAAGCGCATCGACGAGCTGAAGCTGATGGCTCGCGACATTGTCCGGCCTTTGATGGGCAGTGGTTTAGAGCTGGATATCAACAGCGGAAGGGCCGCCGATGGAATTGGCTACCTCACGTGCATAACCGTGGGGGATCGTGACCTTCCTTGGCATGGTGAGCATTGATACGAAAAAAATGGACTCAAATGCTCGGCCAATTTACGGCTGCAGAACGAGATGAAGAAGCATACTGGTTATTCTTCCGACTAATGATGAACGAATTTACTGGCGGATTTTGATCTTATTTTTTGGATTATTTTTGAGTTGGCAATATTTGACGGATACAGCCTGGGATACCCATTGACGAAACTCGCGTCGTGCATCGACACTGCAAAGAAGGCCTGGATTCAGGGAGGCATATAGCATTAGATTTCAGACATAAGCCATTGTCGTTATTGGAATAAGACTTGAATGCGCTTGATGGTAGTGGTACAGAGTGGTACAACGGGGGGATATCGTTAGTCGTCGTCTCCTGTGAGATCTATAATGGAAACTTCGCTCTGCCTCCATCCGTCATCCTTTGTCAAGCGCTCCGATGCCATCGTCGCCTTCGTTCGGGCTACCCATTCCCCGTCGCTCACTTCGACCACCCGGAAAAATCCACTGACGCTTGTCCGTGGCACCATGACTTTTTTCCTGGCCTCCGTTGAGGTAGTTTTTACAATGGGTTTCGGCGCAAACGCATCGTCTGGTTCTAGCCAGGAGGAAGTTGTGACTTTGGTGGTTCGGAAACCACGGAAGCCGGCACCAGCAGCTTCCTTCGGTGCAGCGGGTTTGACCTTGGCAGTCTGGCTGACGGTGATGGACGTGCCAAGGCGGCCACCGCTCTGGACACTCTTTGGCTGCCTATCATGGTTGGTTTCCTGATCCGCCGTTGGCCGCGTGGTGTTGCCAGTCACAAACGATTCCATACGTGTCTGCTTCAGCCCCCGCTGACTCTTAGACAGAGTTGTCGCCAGTCGTATTGGTGACGAACCTTTTGTCGACCCCCGATGTTTCCCAGGGCTTTGGGAAAGACGACGAGGTGCTGATGTAGACATGTTAGGCGGATTGGGCGCGGGCTCGACGAAAGAATCTTCGTCAAGACCTGATAGGTCGATAATGGTATGCTGAGGTGTTGGTGGACTCGCCGGGCTCGACGGGCTCAGCGGGCTCAGCGGGATTTTCAGCGACGGAAAAGGAGGCGCAGGCGAAGCGCAGACGGGGCTAGATGACAACAGAATCGGCTCTGCGGGCTGCCGAGGCTCGGTGATCCTAGGCATATGTTGTGAGCCAGCGTATGCCCAGGGGTTACTGTGAGCGGTTGGTTCTGCGGTGGCAGACACTTTCCCGTTGGACCTGGATTGCTTACTTCGGTTGATTGGTCTCGGCAAGGGGTTCGGACGTTGTGAGGAGGAGGAGGCCGGAAACGCAGCCGCAATCTTTGTTGGATCAGGCCTAAGAATAGTTGGTCGAGGGAGTTGTGGTGGGAGGACATCTTCGTCATCTACTTGATGTTGCGATATTGCACCACTAGTCTTTGCTGATTGTCTTGTAGTTGTGCCCTTTGTGACTTGCATCCACTTATCAAGCGCGCCGTCTTCGGCTGGGACGGCTTTGGCAGGCTTCCTCTTGCTGACGCCCTTGCTGCTTGTGTTCTTGGGCTTTGTAGACGCCTTCGTAGCCTTGGTGCGCTGTTTCTCCTCCCAATCTTCGACAGCAAGAGGTGCGCCTAGCTTGACGAGCGACTCGGGCAGCCAGATCATCTGGGCGGCATATGGGTCGAATGTACTCTTTGGCACAGCCTGGCTGCTCGCTGGCACTCCCTCGCCGTCAACAGCAGCTTCGAATTCCTCGTCGCTATTGAGTCCGAGACCCTGGCGATCAAAGGGCACTTCGTCGGCTTCGTCTATTTCTTGTGAAAGGTCTAGACCGACTATATCGGTCGGAGTATGTGCTACGCGCAGCTCTGGAATACCATCGGTGCTGTGATGGCTTCGTATCCCGGTGATACGATTGATCATTTTCGATTCTTCCTTCTCCATCTCCTCTGCCGTCTGGTAGCTTGCTCGGTCGGAAAGGTGCCTCTCCAGTAACTTGTGGACGAGTAACGCAGGTGACAGGACTCGCGTGAGCTTGATGGCACCGATTTTATTCACCCAGTCAAGCGTCTCATCGGCAAAGTACCGGAGACCTTGCACATCTATCGGGCGACTCCAATTGAGACCCGTCTTCAACCTGTCGATAGTGGTGGCACTTGAGACGACCGGGTGCGTATAATACCTGAGTACTTGGCGATCTGGAAACTCGTCCGGTATGGATAGAGCTTTGTGCCGTACTCTGAAGAAGCCGCTTTCGTTCGTACGTAATTCGTGTCGTAACGTCCTCCTCCAGTCATCAAATTGGTCATCGTCTTCGATCTTCAAGCGGCATAGCGACTTGCCGAACCCAGCTTTCGCCGCCTCACATGCAACTTTGGGACCGCATCCTGGTACACCTTCCGGTATGTAGTCGCCTCCACTCATCAGTGCGACTAACACCATACCCTCTCGATCCAGACCCGTCTCGGCAGACAATAGATCATCGACCTCGTACATGCTGACGTGGGTGGGCGTCTTGGCTCCGCGGGTCCCCTCTGCTGACCAGTTTCGAAGACTTCGGGTGCAGCCGAACATGATTGTGTCGACATCCTCGCTCAAAACTGCGTCGACGATACTCCGCTGCTGTAAGAGAGCGCATTCGGCTTCTGCCTCGCCGGGCGCGTCATGAACTGGGAATCCGAATAGACGAATGACTCTCTTCGCCATGGCTATTGCAACGCCATCTCCTTTACCGGAGCGCTTATTGCGCTTGAAAGCCGGCTTGTGAGGGCCATCAAATACAAAAATGGGGTGTATACCAAGACTAAGTAATCGCACCAAGCGATAGAAAAGAGTCCTGATTGCAGGGTTTGTCCCACCTGGTGAAATCTGTCAGCTCTGAAGCGGCCAAATTGGACGTGGATTTGCCGCTACCTCGTGCGGCTTGTGTTTGGAATTGCCAGATGGCAATATCAATGGCAATCCGTAACGGCCGGCCTGTATTTTCAAGTTTCTCTGTAGCAAGTTTGGCAAGAGACACTCTTCTGCCGGGGCCGAGTTCACGGTAAATTCTGTGGTTGTCATGTGAGTGGGACCTCGCTATCATGATAAGAAGAGGACAGGAGTGGTGGTAAGTACCCTTTGATTCCCATTGCAATTCTCCAATGGCTCTGATCTCAAGAATACCAAGGCAAGAAACTAATGCAGGGAAGAAAGATTAGATCTGCGGGTTGAGTGTAGATGCAGAATTCCATCCAAAGGGGCGGAGGGATATTGGGGGGCGAAATGCATGAAGTCGTTGATGCGTCGATGATTCGGACAGCCAAAAAGAACAACGTTGTGCTCGAAATGAAAGAGTTCAAAATTGAAGTGCAACGAGCCTCCCAAAGATTTGCTATGCGCGAATCATTATGCTCAATAACTCATACACAAGTCGTATCCAATGATTTTCTCAATGCTCCGTCTGTCTGGCGAGAGATAGGTGCCTTTCAGCGTGAGAGATGTTGATTGAAGGTTGGTAGTTGGCTCACCACAGAAAGAGATGGTTACCGGGACTACGGACGGTGCCACCCACCTCAATGACATCTGCACGACCTTACTACGTACATGTAGCGACGGTTCTCCACTTTATTCCAGAGTAAAGCGCCAGCAACAGTGCTCCACAGTGATTGACCCGTTTTCGGCCACAAGTACCTTACCTTAGAGGCCTAATCGACAAGCTCTACCTCAAAGCTCCAGTCTCACGGGCTCTCTTGACAATTACACTTGGACTGTGACCAATTACTCAATCGCGCGCAAACAACACCAGAAGACATACCAGATTGCTAGCAAACGACCCGGCGTGCTTTCCGTTGCAGGCGTTTACAACTTCACAACGGGCAACCTCTGACAACCGAACACGCGGGGCATGGCTTGCTAAACCGGGGCGCAACGCTCTCAACACCACGAATATCTCGTCTCTCTACTACTTCCTACAAGATGTCGTCCTCCGCAACACCGAGCCTCGCCCACCGATCCATTGCCAACATCCGAACCGAGACGGGTTCTGGCATCAGCGGCGGCCCTGCAAGTCCACACACCCCTTCTCGCAACATCTCTTCAACATTTGGCTCCCCGTCCAGTCTACGCGCCGAGGAAGACATCATCGTCATAGAGCTGGGCTCTCGCTTCATTAAACTCGGATTCGCCGGAGAGCCAGCACCGAAGGCCGTGCTATCCCTAGGTCCTGAACAACTACGCCGCGTAGGCGACTTCCGCACGTGGGACCCAGATCACAAGGATGATTGGCGTCGTCGTCCAACGGGCAAGACTTGGGGAGACGACCATGAGCTATGGCAATATGATGTGCGGACCGTTGACTTGGGGCTTGTTGAGGATAAAATAGACCGAGCTGTTCGGGAAGCATTGAACAAGTGACGCATCCCCGCCGCCCAGGACTCTATTACAGCATCACTAATGTTTGTCGTCCAGGTTCCTTCTTATCGATTCACGGCCGCGAAGAACCTCTCTTGTCCTGTCCTCGTCGATACCTCTGCCATTACTGTCGACCACCCTCGATGTTCTTTTCCACCGCTTTCAGGCACCGATTGTATCTTTGATGTCATCCGCAGTCACGTCGGTTGTGGGAGCTGGCACTCGGTCAGCACTGGTCGTGGATCTTGGCTGGGCTGAGACCAGTGTGACGAGCGTCTACGAATACCGCGAGATCCGCACCACAAGAACTACCCGCGCAGGCAAGATGCTGGTCAACGAGACACACAATATGTTGCAAGATGCACTATCGACTTCATCAGCGCACTCGCAGAAGACCCGTCGGGAAAGGGAACAAGGGCGGCACTCTCTGAGTTTTGTGGAGTGCGAAGAAGTCGCCTGTCGCCTTGTCTGGTGTCGCCAAGTCAAGCGTGGCGATCTCCCAAGTATCAGGCGGCCGGAGCAACAGCAACCTGGAGGAGAGGCATTGCCTACGGTCGAGGAGCAGGACGAATCCCCGCCAACTTCTCCCATCGAAGAAGAGCGGTCTGACAGCAATGTCGAGGTTTTGATCCATTCCGTGGAACCAGCGGAGAACCTGACTTTACCATTCCAACAACTGTCAGAGCCGTGCGAAAACACCTACTTTGCGCCACACTACTCACGTAGTAGCTTCGATGATGACGAGCTCCCTATTCATCACCTTATTTACCAACACCTAGTCCAGCTTCCGATTGATGCTCGAGCAGTGTGCATGTCGCGCATTGTATTCATCGGCGGCTGTTCTAGAGTCATAGGCTTGAAGCGGAGGATATTCGACGAGCTGTCGAAACTCGTCCACGAGCGTGGTTGGGACCCCGTTCAGGGGCGTGCACCAAAGCAGTACGAGAACAATGCGTCGCTGAAGAGAGGCAGCCGACGTGCAACCGAAGGTCCTACAGAGATTGAGCCGCCCGCAAGGGAGACGGAAGAACGTAGAGTTACGGGCGAAGATGAGCCTCGAAGCGCAGCGGATGTCATTGAGGACTCCTTGAGGAAGCGAGATAGCCACCATCCTAAAATTCAAGGCACCCTTCGACCTCTGGGTTCTCTCGGGCCGTGGGGAGGAGCCAGCTTGGCATGCCAGCTCAAAGTTATGGCGATGGCTAATATTGACCGCGAGCTGTGGCTGCAACAAGGAGTCAACGGGGCTTCACGGCCGAATGAAGTTGACGTCAAGGCTCAGCAGCGGCAGAGCATGGGACCCGGTGGACTGATGCGAGGAGCTGGAGGTCAATCGAACTGGACATTGGGGGCATGGGGAACTTTATAGCGAGGCGGGTGCAGAGATTTGCCTACAGACATGTGAAAATGCATTGATACCCCGGAGACCTGCTGGCCTTCGAAATATGAAGAAAAGAATGTACGATCAAACTACATAATCATACTCTGTCCAACGCTCGTCTTTTCATTGGAGTGAGCGCGACTGTAGTCAGTTGTGAAGCTGAAGATGCACTTAATTGGGTGAACGGCCCAGTGAAACCCCTGCTATTATGCTTGTAAGCGGTTCATACAGTTATCACGCCGCCTTCGTATCAGATCATCGCACTCCCTCAGAATACTCATTGAGAGGGATACATTGAATTCCAACCTCTCAGTTACCAGACTTCAAAATGGGGAGAGATCCGACAAGTCTCTTGCGCAGTTCACTAGGGGCAGCAAGGAGGCGCCTCCTACACACCTCACCACCCACGCCGCGCATCATTAGCAGAGTGAATTGTTTGGCCTCACACTCACTCCAACAACGCCGTGCCTTTGCAGACGTCAAGCGGCCCTCGACCGCGCCAAAACCCATCATCGACATCAGACATATCAGGGAGAACCCGGAACTACACGAGCAAAATTGTCTCGAGCGCAATTACGTCCAACAGAGCAAGAGCCCCGCCCGCATCAACGAAATTTTTGCGCAATGGCAGGCCCTGCAAAAGGACAGCCGCGCCGTTCGCGAGAGGTCGAACCTGTTGCGCCGCCAGATCGCCAACCCGGCGTCCACCAGCGGCGACGACAATGCCGAATTTAACGAGATCCGGAGCAAGACCCGCGACGAGCTGCTGGACGAGGCCCGCGTGCTCAAGCAGAAGCTCGCGGCCGTGGAGCAGGACGAGGCCAAGCTCGTCGAGGAGATGGAAGGGCTCGCCCTCGCCATCCCCAACCTCACCAGCGACGTCACCCCCGTCGGCGACGAGCCGCGGCTTTTGAGTTACATCAACGAGCACCCCCACGAGACGCCCAGCGCCTCGGACAAGGTGTGGCGGTCCCACGTCCACATCGGCTCGGAGCTGGGCCTCCTCGACTTCGCCGGCGCGGGCACCGTCTCGGGCTGGGGCTGGTACTACCTCCTCGACGAGGCCGCGCAGCTGGAGCAGGCCCTCGTGCAGTACGCCCTCGCCGTCGCCACGCGGCACGGCTGGCGCCAGGTCGCACCGCCCAGCGTCGTCTACAGCCACGTTGCCGCCGCCTGCGGCTTCCAGCCGCGCGACCAAAACGGCGAGCAGCAGATCTACAGCCTCGCGCAGTCCGCCGCCGACGCCGAGCGCGGCAAGCCAGAGCTCTCCCTCGCCGGCACGTCAGAGATCCCGCTGGCCGGCATGAAGGCCGAGACCACCCTCGACGCCACGGAGCTGCCCGCGAAACGCGTTGCCGTCTCCCGGTGCTACCGCGCCGAGGCCGGCGCGCGCGGCGCGAGCACAAAGGGTCTCTACCGCGTCCACGAGTTTACCAAGGTCGAAATGTTCGCCTGGACCGCGCCCGACGCCGACGAGACGGTCGACGTCTTTGAGGAGATGCTCGACATCCAGACCGAGATCCTCGGGTCCCTGGGCTTGCACTGCCGCGTCCTCGAGATGCCGACCGCCGACCTCGGCGCCTCCGCCGTACGCAAGTGCGACATTGAGGCCTTCTTCCCGTCTCGCCAGGAGCAGAACGATGGCTGGGGCGAGGTCACGTCCGCCAGCATCTGCACCGACTACCAGACGCGCAGGCTCGCCACGCGGGCAAAGATTGACGGCAAGCTCACCTTCCCCTGGACCGTCAACGGCACGGCTCTCGCCGTCCCGAGAGTGCTGGCTGCGCTCCTGGAGGCCGGGTGGAACGAGCAGGAAATGTCCGTCTCCATTCCGGCTTGCCTGCAGCCGTGGATGGAAGGAAAGGAAAAGATTGTTCGGAAGACTATCTCATAGCACACGGATACTTTACACAGTCCTACCTGACTTGGACTGAGGACATGGACATGGTGTCTTTTGTAACAACACTTATATTCGCACTTCTGTACATGAGCATTGCCACGTGCATCTAGCGCGTCTCGAAAAAAACCAAAGTCGAGGAGGCATGGCAGGGTAGACCATCAAAAGCATGTTCATCATGTGGCAGAGTCGTAGGGAGGTGATAATTCTGTACTTTACTACTTCCAACACACTACCTACAATACTAAACATCAACTGGACTGTAACCAGCACTACCAATTTCAGACAAAAGAGAAAGGAAACCCAATAACTCCATTTTGATACAAACTACCGTTCATCCCAGGTGACGCCGACCCAGCAGGCTCATGCGTTATTCAATACTCGTCAATATGTCCATATGAAAAAACAACTTCTCAAAAGACACCAATTTCGTTGCCCTAGGCCACGACTTCATTGTTCAGAGTTTCTTGACTGAGGTCGGAGCCAAGGTCTGAACTAACATTAGAACTGACGTTTGAGCTCACGACACTCTCAGTCCACTCGCTTTGGAGGTCACTCTGCAAATCGCTGTGGTTGTCGTCGTAATAGTCCGAGTAATCGCCGTCGCCGGTGTAGTTTTCGGTACTCTCTGTCACGACCGTTGTACCGCGGCTACCACGGCTCATACGACTGCCATGACTGCTGCGACGCAACGTCTCGGTATCACTGGGATCATCGGCCCCAGCTGGTTCTTCGTGCATAACAGGCGTGGAACTAGGCATGTTCTCCTCCTCCGTCTCCTTCAAAGACATATTCTCCTTGTCGAGATCTCCGTAGCCCTTCGAGAAGCCTCCAGCCCAACTGGATTTGCGATGACCACGGGCACCGGCAGTCCTGACGCTCTGGCTGCGCTGAACTCCGCCGGTTGGCACGTTGTTCGTGATCTGGCTCAAGGATAAGATACGGCGAGCAGCGCCTGCTTGCGACGGAGGCTTCAGGTTTCGTTTCGCGGAAAGGGCCAAGTTCACAGCAGGAGACGCAGGCTTCTCGGGGACTTCATTCCCCTGACCCGGCTTCTGGTCTCGGACACGCTTACGGCTCATAGCGTCGCGCCCTTTGGTTGCCTTTGACATCAGCAGTACGCGGGAATGGTCCATAACCCCTTCTAGAATGCGGCGCTCCAAACCCTCGGCACGAGATTCCATATCGTGAAGCTCGTCCCGACGGATATGCAGTGCAGTCTCGAGAGACGAGACATCGCCCGTCAGTCTGGTCTTTTGCCGGATGAGACTTTCTTGCTCCGTTCGAAGCCCGAGAACAGAAGCCCTGAGTCTCTCTTCCTCTTGCTTCAGATCCAGCAGACTAGCTTCGATCTGCTCCTTGAGAGCAAGCTTGCGCTCGAGATCAATGTTCACTTCCTGGAGAAACTGCTCTCTGTCGTCTTCCTCCTCTTTGATCTTCTTGGTCTGGCTTGCAAGGAAGAGCGAGATGTCCGTGGCTGTTTGGATTACTTGCTGATGGACCTTTTCAAGAGTGTCGAGCTGACCAAACGCCTTCTCAGCAGCATGACTATGATCAACGAGCTCGTCCAGCTTGACGTGAACGGCGGCATCGTCGTACTTGTCAGTGGGGATCAATGCCTGCTGCTCGGCAAGCTTGTCCAGCTTGTCTTGCAGGGCTGCGTCATCGTACTTCTCAGTCGGAATCAGCAGCTGCTGTTCAGCCAGAACTCCGAGCTGTTCCCGAATTATTGTGTCATCGTACTTCTCGGTTGGGATCAACAACTGCTGCTCAGCAAGCTTGTCCAGCTTCTCGTGCACTGGCGTATCGTCGTACTTCTCCGTAGGGATCAATGACTGTCCACAGGCAAGCATGTCGAGCTTCTCTTGAACTGCCGCATCGTCGTACTTCTCGGTCGGAAGCAGAGACTGGTACTCAGCGATCCTGTCCAGCTTTTCCTGGACCACTGTGTCGTCGTACTTCTCGGTCGGGATCAACAGCTGCTGTTCAGAGAGCTTGTCAAGCTTCTCATGCACCGGCGCGTCATCGTACTTCTCAACAGGCACCTGAGAGTGCTCCACAAGCATGTCGAGTTTCTCGTGAACGGGCGCGTCGTCATACTTCTCCACAGGTATCTGAGAGTGCTCCACGAGTTTGTCAAGTTTCTCATGGACCGGCGCGTCGTCGTACTTCTCGGTCGGGATCAACAGCTGCTGTTCAACGAGCTTGTCAAGTTTCTCGTGGACCGGCGCATCATCGTACTTTTCGACTGGTACTTGAGAGTGCTCTACAAGCTTGTCGAGCTTCTCATGAACGGGCGTGTCGTCGTATTTCTCTGCCGGAGTGGAAACATGCTCCACGATCTTGTCAAGCTTCTCGTGTACTGGCGCGTCATCGTACTTCTCAGCAGGAACAGAAGCATGTTCAACGAGCTTGTCAAGCTTTTCATGAACACCTGCATCATCGTACTTCTCGACTGGAACCTCGGAATGCTCGATCAATTTGGTAAGCTTCTCCAGAACGACAGTGTCGTCATACTTGTCTGGGATTGGTGGCAGAGCGAGCTCGACTGGCTTGGCATCCTCAATTGTCTTCTGAATATCATTCGTTGACGTCTTGGCGTAATCGTAATGTTGGCCAACGATAAGCAAGACATCTTTGATCGATTCCAAGATCTGAGGTTGAGATTCAACAAGCTGTCCCTGAATGATTTCGACGGCGTCGACAGCTTGCTTCAGGTGATCCCGAGTTTGCTGGTGATCGGCCTTCCCATCTGTGTGGTTCTCCTCAGACTTGGTCATGAGATCCTCAACTCTGGTGAATACGGTCTTGGACGCCTCCTCCATCTTCTCCATCGAGTCGGTAACAGCAGCACCAAGTGTGTCCACGAGAGACTTGAGCTCTTCCGCAACAGCCTTGGTACCCAGGACTGCCTCTTCGGTGCTGGCATCTCTTGCCTCCCCAGCTTTGGCGCGGTCGTCAAGGGCAACGTGAAACTCGTCGTACTTGGTCATCAACTCCGTGACCTTCTCCTCAATCTTGGCGCTCAAGGCATCAGTAGTCTGCTGGAACTTCTCATCTGACTCCAGCTTAGCGCCGACTACGGCGGCCTTGGACTCCTCGAACTCTAGCTTCATCGTATCGGAGAGGTCCTTCAGGTCTTGGTTGACGGAAGCGTTGTTCTCCACTGCTGTCGACACCCCCTCGAGCAACTTTGAGAGGCTCTCGACTCCAGTGGCACCCTCTTCGAGTTTACCCTTGACCAAACCCTGGAACTCCTCGAGGAAGGTCTTGACTTCAGTCACACGTTCGCTAACGCCAACGATCTCGGCTTGGCGCTCCTCGCTTCCCTTGTCGTGCGACTCGACCAGGGAGTCAAGTCGTGTCTTGAGCTCTTCGAGTGGAGCCTTGAGCTCCTCGATGGGGGTCTTGAGCTCCGTCTTGAGCTCCGTCTTCAACTCATCCAATGGGGCTTTCATACCCTCCTGCAGTCCTTCCTTGAGCCCCTCCAAGACCACCAACGCCTCGAGGGGGCCTTTGAGCTCCTCCAAGGTTGTCTCTGTCTTTTTCAGGTCCTCCTTGGTGACTAGGGTGGCGATCTCAGTCTTGAGCAGTTGATCGAACACGTCCTTGATATCGTGACAAGCAGCTTCCACAGCCTCGACGTCAGTCTTGGTAACTCGCTCGGGATCCTCCAATTGCTTGGCAGCGCTCTCTTTCATTTCTTCAAAGCCTGCAGCAACCTGTGTTACCAATGCTTCAACGGATGTCACGTCATCCTTCTTCGGGAGAGTGTCCAGCTGCGTAGTGATGAGATTGATTGCTTCCCTGGTTTCCAGTATGGTGTTCTCCAAGCTGTCTAGATGTTCCTTTCGCACGGCTTGCTCGTTGTCAATGAGGTCGTCCAGCCGACCCTTAGTATTACGAAGGATAGTTTCAATCGCTTGGACGTCCTCCTTTGTTGAAGCATCGGTGCTGACAGGGCTTTCCTTGGACTTGACCCACTCCTGGATGGGCAGAATCGCCTCTTCCAGACGGGTTATATCCTCCTTGGTGACTGAGCTCTGGGCGTTAAGCAGGACTTCTTCGATCCGGGAAGTCTCGTCCTTGGAGACCGACTCTTGTACGAGTCGAAGCATGTCCTCGAGACGGAGCATGTCGTCCTTGGATGCAGATTCCTGGAGAGAACGAAGCATGTCCTCCATACGAGTGAGATCATCTTTGGCGACAGGATCGGCGTTCGCGGGCTCCATGGCCTCGATCTTGATCCGGAGCTGAGTGATGAGAACCTCAAGGTTTTTGATGTCATCCTGCTTGAGGGCATCGGCTGGGACCGGCACAACAGCGCCGTCATGCATGGTCGTCAATGCTTTGTCGTTCTGGCCTTGCAGTTCTCGGAGGCCATCGATTTCTGAGCGGACATTGTCCAGCCCGGCTTTCAATGCGTCGAGGACTTCATCATTGGCTGTGAGGTCCGCTGGCCGGTTCGCGACCTTGTCAATGCTGATGCGCAGATCGGCCAAGCCATCGTGGAGAGCATCTAGAATGTCCGTGACGCCAGCGAAGGGTCGGCGCAACTCGCCACGCACACTGTCGATTCCATCTCTCACGGCTTCGATGATCTCCTTCTGGTTGACTTGTGGAGTGACCGGCACCATGGAGGAGTTGACGGTGTCGCGCAGTGACTCCATGTGTGACTCGATTGTCGACCTGGAATCGCTCGAAACGCGGTCGACCAGCATAGCCATCTCATCTCTGAAGGTATCTAATGTGTCGACAAGAGTTTGGGTGATTTCTTCCTGCCCGGCGGTGCTGCCACTGAGATGACTGACATATGCTTCCATGTCGGCACGAAGCTTCTCCAGGCCGTCCTTAGTAGCGTCTAAAATCTGCTCAGTGTCACGTCCATTGGCGGCGGCGTTCACTTTCGCATCCTCTGTCACTGCTCGGAACTCTCCGCGCATGTACTCAAGAATATCTTGCAAACGAGTGACGACTTCTTCGTTGTTGCTCTGGTGCGGTACGAGAGCTCCGGCGGTAGGCAGATCGTAGCCGCTGAGGCCTTCCTTGACCGCATGAAGCATGTCCTCTCGGGTGAGTTCTTGTGTGAACGCTGAGGGGGCAACAGGGAACTCGAACTCCTCTAAGCACTCGCGAACGGCTTCCAGAATCTCGTCTCGTGAGAGGCTTGTTGGTGTCTCGACGCGTGGAGGCGAAAAATGCTTGAGACCCTCGACAACTGCTTGGAACACCTCTTCTCGCGAAGCTCCCACAGGCTCCTGGTCCCTGTCGACATAGTCCTGCAATCCCTCTTTGAGGTACTCGAGGATCTCTTCGCGTCCAAGACCAGGATCTTGGTTCTCAGTCTCGGGCTTGTAGTTTTCCCAGGCGTCCCTGACTGCCTCGATGACATCCTCCCGATTCAGATCAGGCTCTTTCTCCTGCGATGCTTGGGAGTCTCGGAGCGCTGCTCTCATGGCATTATATATTTCTTGATAGTCGATTGCTGGTGCTCTTGAGGCCACAGAGTTGGCGGACTGGCGTCGATGCTCACGGAGAAGCTCGTCCATGTTCTCTCTCATCTGCTCGATTCCCTCGTGGACGATCTTCGAAATTTCATCATTATCAGTCGAGGGTTCTTCGGACTTTGAGTGTGCCTGAGCTTCGTCCAGTCTCCTTCCAATCTCCCGTCCCATACCCAGCACTTCGCCACGTAGCTCCCGGACAAGAGCCTTGACTTCTGCGGTGAGACCGCCCCCTTGTGCTACGCTGTCCTTAACGGTACGGATGATCTTGAGCACTTCGTCACTGACGATCTCAGAAGCATTGCCAGATGCCGCAGATCTCGAGGCGGGCTCATTATGCAAGGCCCTCTCCGATCGATGGGTCAGCTGACTTGCATATCCAGGGTCGTAATCAAAGTCCATAGTGCTGTTGTCGTCGTCGAACACAGCTGCACGAGGCATATTCCTGGTGCTCTCTCCATGACCGCCGCCGCTTCGCGAGATCATGGCATCAGCTGGCTTAGTCTTGACGAGCTGGATCAGCTCCTCAACCTTCGAAGCGGGCGCCACTCCAGCAAGCTTCTCGGCAACGTCGGTCAGGCGAGCAAGAAGCAGGTCATGTCCCTCCTTCGTACCCATGTCTCTGATAATCTTGTCCAGTATCGCAATGGTAGTCGGAGACTCCGAGTTGGTGTTGGTGTTGGAGTTGCAGAGCGATGGTGTGCTCAAGGCATCTCGATCGATAGATGCCGCAAAGCTGTTCGGTGAAGGGATTCTAGGTAGAGAAAAGGGGCGTCCAGCTTTGCTTGGTGGAGGGGAGGTGTGGTGGGGCTTAGTATCGAGGAACAAGCTGTTGACGAAGGGGTCGCGGGAGCTTGGCCTGCTGCTTGCAGCAGCATCCTGGGCATTGTTGATAAGTTCGCGCAAGCTCTTGCGGATATCCTCGTCCCGAGCTTTTGTCGCTTCCTTCAAACTCAGCAAGTCGGTGGCATTGTCACGGCTTCTTCGGCTCAACTGGGCCATGTCTTTTTGGAGAGCTGTCGCGATGCTAGTGAGACTTAGAATCTGCCCCGAAAGAGCTTCGACCTGTTGAGGAGCCTTGACGAGTGCAGTAGAGCCATTTGCGACATTCTCCTTGTCCTGCTGACCTTGAAGCGGCATATTCTGTATTGCAAGCATGGTAGCAGATTGCGGAGGTGTGTTTTCGCCCAAGATGCTTTGTTGTTGTCTTTTTATCGTCGGACGTACGACTGGCGTCTGACTTTGAACTGATGAAGGCGTGGTAGCCTCTCTCTCCGTCGATCTCAGATCTGCAAAGCTATCTCTTCTGCTATCGGCGAAACTGTCTCTTCTTGTGTCGGCGAAGCTGTCCCTTCTGTTGGCCGCCGGCGTGGAAGGGCGTGTCCGCTCAGGGGATTTTGTCGGCGAAGGGGGGTTGGATTGCTGGCCACTCTCCAAGAGCAGGCTGAGGTCTCTGACGTTTCCTGGTTGTAGGGACTGCATGCGTTTGTGGTGCGATCCTTTGATAAGAGAACGTTCGGGGGATGTTTCGGTATTCCTTTTGGTCAAGGGCGCCGGAAGCATGGCGCTCTCACGAGCTCTTTCGTTTAGAGCAGCGTGAGCAGACTGAATAGCAACGGAAGTTCCTTTCCTAGAGGTTGTAACTGGCGATTGCGGGTTCATGGGCAAGGGCGGTGGTGCCCTGTCGGGATCTGAGCTGTCCCACCTGGTCTTCATCAGTCTACGCCAGATAGCAGACATGGCAAGCGCATCATGAATGTTGTGTATGGGGAATGGGTGTTGATGGAAGAAGTTTCGTGTTTTGGCGACTTACATGGGGACCAGAGCTCTGCCTTGATCAGAAGACATTGATTGTCTGTGTCTCAGAGGACGATCAGCGTCCCTGGAGGCTTCGCGCTCCACGGGCGCCATTGTTCTCGAACGGGGCGACGAGGTGACTAGAATGTGATGGAGGTCGGGTGGGTGATGTTGGTGGTGAGGCTCAGAGGCCTTGGAATGCGGGCGCGAGGGAAAATGTAAGTCAATGCAATGCGACACAGTCCCCCCCAGGCAGTTCGGTGTTGATGATGGGATATTCAGGTAGTGTTAGTCGTTGCTTGAGCGCCGCGCTGCACCAGGAAGAATGGCATAAAGCGTCAATTGCTAGGAGCAGATGTGAAGAAGCTCTGCAGGAAGCGATGATGGCGAATGTGCACAGCAAAACCTAAGCAAAACGAGGTAATGTCAAGTCAAGGTCATCCGGGACTCTGTGATCCAGGGCAAAGCTCGAGTCGGTGACAGCGGTAATATGGGTGGGAGCAGTCTTAAGAGCCGGGTGGGGGGGTTCAATGTTTGTTACCCGGGGGAGTTGGATGGTGGATGGAGCCGGGGATGAGTGTGGATGTGACGACGACGACAACGAACAGGTGCGGTGAGATGTTGTTCGGGGCTGCTCACGTTGACGGGCCCCCCTGCCAATCGAGGTTGACGGCATTTATTTTGCTAGGCGTTGCGGAGCAACCATCACCAACTAGCAGTGCCGTCTGCGCTGTTGCTCAATGTTTGGCTGCGTTGATCGGGCACCCACTCGCGGCTGCATCCAAGCGGGGGCCGCTAGTGAAGCGCCCGTACCCAACCTTCGTGCCATCCAATGCCTACCTTATTCGCCAGGGGTGCTTTGGACGACACTGACGGGAAGAGTGCGATAAGATAAGAGAGGAAACTCGTCGTTTCCTCACATCTTCCTGTTCCTGCACTTCCAATACATTTCTATCGCTCCTCCTAAGTAAGGTCAGGTACCTAACGCTCATTGCTATCAGAGTATCAATTCAGTGAACTGGGGGCAAGAATGTTCCGTAAGGTATTGGTGACAAGAGCGTTTGCAAGGCAAGGGGCTTATCTTCCACTGAAAATTGTTTGTCAATTGCATGGCCCGACCACAGCTCCTAGATTGAGGTATCAACATATCTGGAAAAGAAATTCGACGCTCTCTTTTTCTGGCCACGCAACTGTATATTTATATTGGCATCTACGTATGATATCCTGATCTCGCCAACGTCATTCGATAGCTTCGGTTTCGGGTTGGCGACGCCTCGGTCAAAACAGAGCACCCTCCACATGGTAGGTATCTCGGTTTGACTGACACTGACTGACAGCGTGACCGACGTCAAGGCGTTGCCAGTCTTGGAGTACAATGTCCCAAAATATCCAGTTACTGGACGGGAACGAATAACAATCCCCGATCCAGGTTCTCACCGAATTCACGGAGTCGAGGAGGAGGGACTGGTAGAAAATCGCCAGACCCAACTCACCTATAGTAAAGACAGAAACTAAATTGCTCTTGATTTCTACATCTCAATTCTTGCGGGAGTAATGATACCTAGGAAAAACACCAGCAAGCTCACTTACCAGAGTTACTGCTTTGGCACACGCCGAACTAGGTATACCATCCATTCCCTCTGCCGCGTGAAGGGCAAAGATGCAGTAGTAGTAGCAGCTCGAGCGAGGAAGACCCCCAAAACCAGACACCGGAAAAGGTCGAGAGGCAACCCAATCGTGATTGGCCGTAGACCTGCATCCATCTCCTTCCTTCCAAGATATTCATGAGGTCTAGACGCTAAGCAATGCAATTCTATATCAAGAACCACAACTAAACATGACATCTCGCATGATTGGACAGGAAAGAAGGCAATGATCGACGCGAGGGACCCGACAACTCTAATTCTTTGCTTCTCAGTTGCCACATTGGCGGGGCGGAACGTACACTGCAAGAGCCATGCCCTGATTACCAAGAGAAGACATATAGAACTGAGTATGGATCACGCCGTTGCTGTTGGAGTTTACATTTCATAAAGGGTACCGCGCATCACAGCGGTGATTTTCAATTATTACACGCGTACAAGCCGCGGTGCCATGGTCTACAGCCCTCACATCGCAAAGATAATTGGCAGGGTTTGTACGAATTGGACGCGGGTTGTGTGGTCGTCCGTCGTTGGATGCACACTGCGAGATGCACTGCCACACCCATAAATCACATGAAGAAAGAGTGGCGCAAAATGCTGCGTCAGCGTCAAGCGCCACGACTGCGTACTGGACGCCCGAGGGAGCGTGGGAGGGTTGCAATATAATGAGTTTCGCCAGGTTCTAGAACGACTCCTTCAGCACGACCAGGATGTTCAGACGTAGATCCTTCAGTTCCGCAACCGCAATGACGAGAAACAAGACGGTCGAAGCTGGTCCAACTTTGCCAACCTTCCCGCTGTTTAATTGATGAGGTACTGTGGTGCGGATACTCAAAACATCTATGCACTATGTATTGAGAGGGGGGCAGTGTGTTATGCTCCGTGTCCGAACAAACTTCACATTGCTCCATTCATTAGTAGGGAGACCCTCGCTCTTGAGAGGCGGAAGCCAACAGAGTATGGGACCCCGATGGGCAGTTTGCTCCATTCAATGACCGTCCATTTCAGCCCTTTATGCCCCCGACCGCCTTGGATCAATGCGGCCATCTCGACCAGCGATTGGGACAGATTTTCTCCACCCACAAGAACTTGCAAACCGAGGAGCGGATGCTGAGTTGGTCAAAGATGGCTTGCTCGGTGGCGAAGAACAAGTAGCCACAACTAAAGGTATGTACGATTTGACAGATGTAGCTGGGGAGGGGGGGGGGATTTGCGGTGAACTGACGAAAGAAAGCGGTCGTGGCGCTGTACGGAGTATTGTGTTGGTTGCTGTCGAGACTACGGGGGAACCCCTGTTCCAACCTGTCGCCAGCCGAAAACTCGATCTGAGGCTAAGCCATCGTGGGCCGTATTCAGGTGGGAGTATTCTTACCGACAGACTGATAGGCGGTACATAGACAGGTAGGTAAGACACGTCGATCAGCGGTATCTGGTTTCTCGCATACATTTGAATGTAAACTGGCTATCTGCAAGCCTTGCGATAGCTCAAACTTGAGCGGATGAAGACCTGAAAAAAGGGCTGGCCGAGAAGTGCAAACTTGAGAGGCTGGGAGCCACCAAAGATGGAGGCTAGCGGCCTTCCTGTCCCGGCTTGGTTCCGTTCGAGCCGGCCGCGGTGTGTGCGGGTGGGCTACTCCCCCGGCAAGATGTGCGGGGACATCTAGTACGGATACCGACGAGTCGACGAGTCGGCAACCGGTGTAAGGTATCTTTGGTCCTTGTTCTTCTTGGAGTTCGGGTTGAGGTGACAAGACCTTAGAAGGGTTCGCGACGCTTGTTCAGACTCCCTGCAGTCGCGGGGGCGCTATCATTACTCAAGCACCCAACAGAAACGGTTCAGGATGCTTCTCAATGGGCAGCGGCCGTTGGCTAGTAGACGTTGAAGGCGTGCGGCAAAGTCCAGACACGTGTGGAGGCCAAGTGCCTGAGGTACCTCATGTTTTGGATCGGGTTGGCAACGGGTGGCCGGATGGCAGCGTTTGCGAGACGGCAGTTGTCACTGAAGGCCGCAAAGCCAGACGTTTGCATGGCTTTTCCCAGAACTGGCGATCAAGTTTCATCTGCTGAGGAGATTTCCTACTGCCTCAGCCTCTTCGTGCGAATCCCCTGATGCAATGTGGAAGATTTGGATCGGGTCGGGAACAAGCGAAATTGGAGCCACACGTATTGGACAGAGCAGCTCACTATGTCAAGCTTGATATTTGCGGGCGGTGGTACGAATAACCAGGTTGCAGAGACATGTTGGCAATGACTCTGGTCACTGATGAGAATTCGTAGACCATGCGTAACTACTACGCAGTACGTGGTTCTGAGTCTGTGCTAGGGCGGACGCGGGTCTCGTAAGCATTGAGTGAGTGGTGGCGCATCTTTGATTGATGAGACGGCGTACGATAAACGATGCGCTTGGTGTGGACTGATGCACGGTGTCTCTGTGTGGGTACTTTACACCTTGCAATGCCATGCGATGACCTCCAGGTTGGCGTCGATGTTGCAAAGGAATGTAGAGCACAGGCTTCAAGGTGCCTCATGCGTGGAACAGACGTCAATTCCAGCGTCACCCGTGTCTATTCGATCATGCTCTCCACCTCCCTCGACTCCTCAAGTCGAGTACCTCTCTGTCTAGGTTGGTTTGGTGACTCGGGCTAGACGCTGGCTTCTGGCGGGAGCATACTAGAATGTCTCGGCCGGTGAGGTATAGTGCAATACCTTTTCATTGGAGTACGGTCGATTCTTGCTGTGCGTTTGTAGATGCGAAACAGAGCACGTGTTCGGTGAGGAGTACGGAGTGGTTGAAGTAGGCATACGGAGTACTGAAAGGAAGAGGCAGAGATGACCAGAACCAACGCCGTGACGCTTCAACGAGGCTGGGTCATGAGTGGAGCGCAGGGAGTTGGGTGTAGGGATTCAAGGTGAAGGGCCAGGTGAGTGACGATCACGGAGTTCGCGACGGCCGTGAATGGTGGAGCACAGGCATGGCGAGGGAGTGGGCCACGGCTGAGGGAGGAATTGCTCGAAAGGTTGCATATGGGTACGGAGTATAGAATCTGTAAAAGTCAACCCTGGAGGGTGAAAATGAAGGATACGTGGCGGCGAGAGTTGTAAGGGAGGTGTGAGGTTGCAGAGGGCGGCTTCCCAGCTCATCATGCATGAAAGCCGCCAATTTGCCGACTTTATTACCAAGGCGGCGCAAGAGTCGAAGACCCAGCCAGTTCTTTCCATTTGGTTTGGGCTACTCTACCTAGGTACTACGTACCATACCGCGAATCGGTACGTATTCGAAGAGATAGGTACTCGGCGATTCGGCCCCGAGATGTCGCAACGTACGATTCCGCTTGCTTTTGTCTGGTGCTGTTCAGCCGTGTCTCCCTTCTCCGTCTACCTCTCCCACAGGCGTTGGATGAACGCTGCTTGGTGAAGACCTACGCATTATGTTCTGCTTGCACCAGCACTGGCATGATGGCATCTAACCGAAACAGGCCAGGCGCAAAAGAATGACAACTTTGCGTGTAATCTACGGATGCCACACTAATACTACTAAGGGCCGTCCGGGAGCTCGCGAGGTCGTGGTGGTTGCCAAATCTCATGTGCGACATCAGACGAGCTGGAGCATCCTCTCCATGACTTTGCAAATGGAAACCCGCCCTGTTCGCGCCTGGCTTTGACACATGTGCTCACAGATGCTTGTCGCGATTTCGTCTGCCCAGGGCTGCCTCATTCCCTTGCTTGTCTCAACTCCTACACGGTAAGTACCATAGGTGAGTAAAGGTGTACAGATGCGGCAAGAGACCGGTGAATAAGAGCATTGGCTGCGCGACCGTGATATAGAGAGAAATCGCAAAAAAAAGAAAGGAAGAAAAGAAGGAAAGCAAGGTGGGAGCACACCGCACTGGGGGTCGCCAAATTACACTTCCAAGGACCCGCCAGTTGTTCGCGAGCTGCCTGGAAATCTTTCGTCCCAAGTGGCCGCATCGTCCAATCATGGCGCGTGCGACTGCACCACGGAAGCGCCAGATGGTTTAGCGTTACCGGCCAAGGGGGTGGGGAGGTACACTATAATTCATCACAGCAAAACTGGAAAATCAAACCTGCCTCTTCCTACGAAATACTCCGTACGTCAACTCTCTTGACGCTTGAGGTTCCGTGTGCCTCAAACCCTCTCCATCCCAGGTGGGCCAGTGGCTCGGTTTTCTTTGATGCGCCCAGCCCTGTCGCTTCAAGTTCAGGTGTCCAGTACGAATAGGGAAAGCTACCTGCCTTATCCCATGAGATTGCCGTCAGTCATGGAAGGTGACATGGAAGCAATGGAAAGTACTTGTTTGCTTCACACATTGTAAGGTGAGAGCAAGAGAGGGAAGAAAACGCTCGGGAGGCTCTTCCCCCAAGCTAATTGACCTAAGATAGCTGCTCTCGAAGCGTCCAAGGCGATGGACGACACCAGGAACCTGGAAGCAATCCCATAATACGGATACTTGAAAGATACTTCCTCAAGGTACCTTACCTCAGTCCAGTGCCTCGCCAAGAAGGTGAGAGGCACGAGAGGCTGGCTATCTCTCCCACCTCAGGCATGAATATCCAGGTACCGGCCTGTACCTTGTTCCTGCCTTAGCACCCCTCCTCCCTGCTTTCCTGCCAGCCTGCCAAGGTACCTACCGCCCACCTCCACTACTAAATATTGTACTCCGTACCCGGGCAGTTGCCAATCCTCTCCCCTAGCCCCCCTCGTCAATCACCCTTCGGCGCTATTACTCGAAGGGCACCGCACGAAACCTCTCTAGGACTAAACGCCTCCACTCCTTACTCACTTGGCTTATATTGTCCCACCGCCCTCTGCGCGCCGCCTCCCGACGTCCCTCACGCCTTTCCCGTCACTTTGCGCCTGCGAAACCACCTGCACCCCCAGCTGCAACCTACCTGCATCTGCTGCCCATCGTCTTCCTCGCTGCCGTCTTGCCTTACCTTGAGGCTTGCCCCCAAAGCAACCGCATCCCCCAAAATTTCGGCACCAATTCAATTTCCTCATCGCATCATCCAACGACCACTGCGTATATTTGTCGACTGGCAGTATTGAAGGGCCGACAATCCGCAAAGGGAGGAATCGAGAGGGAACAAACAGCTAGCTGTCAAGAAGACAACCAACCGTCGCCTCGAAATCAGCTGAGAAGAAAGTCGCATCGCGTCGACGGGGGAAGGATCGAAATACGAGGCTGCGAAACAGGACCCGCTTGCTCAACCAGCCACCCGACAACATATTCCTCACCTTCGCCAACTTTTGCGAACAACCATCAACCTCAACCAACTCTAAGAACGAGAGGAGCAGATCGGACTTGTAGCTACCGGCTGACCGTTACCGTTTTGCCGCCTCGCCGTTCCATGTACACCTCAACAACGCGACTCTAATACTAGTTACGCCGTTCGAATCCACTCGCCCTCGAGACATCAACGCCTTTGTTCTTGCCGCCTGCAAGAGCACCTGAATTTGGGAACACTTGACGTTCAAAGGAAAGGGACACCCATTGGCACGTAGCTGTTAGTCTCGCCGCAAACGTCAGCCACCATGGGTTCAACACAGTTTGGCAACTTTTTTGTAAGTTGTGCCCACCATCTTGTCGCATACCGCGTGGTGCTAACCATGTCTACAGAACTTCTGCCGAGACTCAACACTACCCGTCTGCAATGTATGTTGAATTCTTCATCGACATCTCGCGATATGCATCTGATGAGCTTTCGCGAGCTTCGGCAACCTAAACTAACCGATTCTTCCTCAGGTGCTATCCGACAGCCATAGTCAAGCTGGCCCGTGGGACCAATGCGTGTTGAAGGGTATCTCCCTCAGCGGAGGCCGCAAGCTGGGAAATCTCGGCTCAATTCTCATTGCCGCCCTTGCTATTGTCGTGACACTTTTTCTATTGCTGCGGTCTGAGCGGAAGAAGGCTGCAGTAGGTCGGAGGTAAGCCCGTGACGTCGCTCAAGCATTGCGCACGACCGGCAAGCTAACCTTGACGCACAGGGAAATGCAACTGTTCCTTGTCAGCTTTATCATTATTGAAATATGCGAGATCTTCACCGTTGGAGACTTTCCATTGGCGGAAAACGTTCGAATAGTTAGTTTCCCGGTTGAGGCTCTAACTTTGTGGGAGCAATTATCCTGACTGACGTATAGGCTTTCACTGGAATTCATCTTGGTATGATTATTGCATCGACCTGGATCCTCATGCTTAACGCGGTCGTTGGCTACCAAATCGTCGACGATGGAACGCCTATGTCCATGGGCCTGATCATTGCCTCCGCCACTATCCTCTTGGGCGGTACACTTTACATCACGCTTGATACTGGCTTCAAGTGGACGGGTTACTGGGACTCTTCGTACACCGCGCCAAACCGCCACATTGCTCTCTACGTCCTGTACCAGCTTGCGCCGCTAATTTTCCTTGTCGCATTTTTCGTTCTCGAAGCTATCCTCGTCGTTCGAGTTCTCGGCGAGATGCGGCCGATGATCTACTTGACGGCAGCCTTGCTACTCTTTGCCATTGGTCAGATCTTCAACTATGTTGTGAGCTCTCACATCTGCAATGGCACCAATGGTGCGATTGACGGCGCGCTATTCGAGACCTTGTTCACCCTGCTTGCTGTCGTGGCAGTCTGGGTGTTCTGGTCTAGCATCACCGAGGATGATTGGCCCATGCCTGTCGGAACCACCTTTCCCTAGAAAGGAGGCCAGTCTACTATCAAAGGGGAAAACGGTATGATGACACCGTACGCAAACAATTTGTCGAGCACTTGAACAGCGAAGTCCGCGCGACAATGTGGCTGCTGCTTACTTGCAAAGCAGCGATGGGCAGGCCGCATGTCTGGGGTCACCATTCATGCCGTAGCAGTGAGTCCGCTTATCCTCGATGGCGCGCCATGCCCAGCTGTGTCTTTCCGCTGTGAAGATTCGGTCGCCAGCCGCCTTCCACCAGGCCATACAGCCGCGAACCGATGACGATGCGCGAGGTTGAGCTAGTGGCATGGAGCCCACGAGGATGCACAATATGGCCGCACCCATAATCGATCCTGGAGACACCCATCTTGACTCCGGATATTTTCTTTACACTCTTTAGCACCGGCCAACCCAAGTGGTCGAACGACGTGCACGAATTTTGAATACCGAGGGCATGCGATAAGACACATGCTGAATTTTTCATAATTTTCAATCTCACCTAATCCTGAGAGATTTGAGATGGTAATGAGACGAAATGCTGCCTCGGCAGTATAAACCAGCGGAGAAGGAGAGGAGAGATGCCTTTGGGGCATGTTTATGACCTTTGGAAGAGGATTCCATGCTTGAAAGCGCAGATGCATGAGACGATGAATGGACGCGCGAGACGTCTCGTCTTGTTTGTACAGCGTGGTGATTTTGATATTCTACGTATTGGCGGACAGTATACCCCAGAGGAGCGACTAATGTATATGAAAGTCGAATGATGGAATTGACAGATGAATGGTTTACTTACAAGTTCTCGTCTGAAAGATCGTGATTATTCCCGTATAAGTTATAAGCACGCCACATGCCTGTAGCGTTTTGCTAACGCCAAGAAATAATCATCCCCAATGGTCAAATTGTTGTGATGTCCGCAAAGTCGATCTCGTTGGTCATGCAGTCATGTACTGCCCAACGTTCAGCTACCATGCGGACCGAGTAACCATCGACGTCTCCAAAGTCCTTCCGCATGTAGCTGGCCAACCTTGGCTTTCTGATGAGGCGGTGGGAATGTTCTCAATTGCGTCTGGGTAGACATGCGATGTTGAACAGACAAAGGTTAGGTAAAGAATCAAATAATCACTATGCAACTTGCAAACGCTACGAGATAATTCGACAGATTAGTAACGACGCCTGACAGCGACAGACCCACGCGAGACGATCCCATGGTGTGAATTCTCAAAAAACACCCCTACAAAGCAGACGCTTATGCGATCTTGACTTTAACCAAAGTGCAAAACTTCCCGTTCCCTTCAGATTAGCTTCGCTGGTATCCCTTTTCTTCCCTTCTCGTTTGTTGTTTGAGGCGAATTGATCTAGGTTAAAGTGACTTGCGAAGACCGGCACCCATATTGAGCCAGTACCAATGAAGCCATCTCCCGCCAGATTAAGACGAGAAACCAAGCTTCTGCTTTTGCACGCGCGGGATGATACCCACGAGGATCAAGAGAGAAGTTACGACGACAGCCCAGAGCTTCAGCTTCAATACATTATAGTTGAAACCGGTGTCAATGGCTGTCGCAGCCGTCACGAGTAGAAGCACAAGAACGACGTAGCCGCTCCAGCGGTGGTACTTCCAAATTGACTTGGCGGTATCCTCGCCTCCGTACAACTTCGGGGTAGCCCACATTGTGAAGCCGACAATGTACTGCAACAAGAGGATGATGGAGACGGTGACGCCAAGGTAGCCGTGGACGGAGTGGAAGTGGGAGTCTGGGCCCTGCAGGTACTTATTGTACTCGATGATGCCGACGCCGGCGACGAGGAAGAGAAAGGCGAGCAGGTTGAGGCCGGCGTGAACGCGCTGGCCGACGCGCTTCTGCTCGGGAGTGTGCGTCGGCTGCAGCGAGAGGATCGACTGGGTGAGGGTGAAGATGGCGAGACTCTGCGCGAGCGGGTGGCCGGAAAAGAGGATTACGTCCTTCGTCAGCACGGCGGCCCAGATCATGGCAACGAAGATGACGGCGCCGAATTGGGCGATGATACCGGTGCCTGCGAAGGTTTACAAATCAGCAGCCACCCGGAAAACCTCAAAGGGAGACGGGGTGTGGCTGGGGGGGAAACATCATACCGATAATGAGGTTCCTGGCGATGAATTCACCCGGTTCTTGCTGGGCGTCGCCGGGTCGACCGAGAAGAGGCTCGAACTCGTTATCGCCATCGCCTCGTGGGGGTGGTTCTGGAAGTCCTGTGGCAGAAGACATGATCGTTGGCGTAGTCGCGGTTGTCTTTGTTGTTGGGAGTTACAAAGAGGGCCTCGGGAAATGGGTCTCGGGGAATGCGTTGTATTTCTAGGAGCGAGGGCGCAAAGCTACGACAGATCTATTCTCGATTGTCGCGACAGGAATTGCGATTGTTGTAGTCAGGAAGGATGAAGAGATCAAGTTGGGACAAGCACACAGGGCGGTGTTGAAGTATGGCCTAATTGCCGTGATTACGGATAGCCGGGTTTGGAAGGAGGAGAAGGAAGATGAGGGAAGGGACGGCATTTTGGCGGTCGGAGAAGGTACAGAGAAGTCGTCGATGGCGGCATCGATGACGGCGAGGTTGTCTCGAGCTGTGACCTATCGGAGGCCGTGTATTTCGGATTGAGCAGTGGTTGCAGGGGGTGATTGCAGGGAACGGTGCGCTAAACGTTGGAGGTGGGGTAAGGTCAGTAACCTGCCGCTACCGGTCCGTTGCTGTAGAATTCGGGGTGAGGATACGTACCGTGCTGGTATAAGCACCAGAAGCACAAACCAGGCAACCGCTAACATCGATCTCACCCACCATCCTGCACGCATATGGCCACCTCATTGCGCACAAAAGACGCTAAGGACGGTTGCTCTCAAGCTTTCCCCCAGCATGGGCCGGCTCGCATTGTTGTTGCCATTTAGTCGTCTATGCATTCGTCTGCAGGAGGGGCGGAGGTTCGGCTTCTGTCTGGGTGATGACTGTTACTCCCGTGGACAAATCGAGGACCACAACGCTCTTTCAGCGATCTCGAGGCGAAGAAGAGGTAGAGAAGGTCAACCCCAGTTTCTGGCGGGTCGGGTAGGTCCAACGGTCTCCCATCTGCCAATGACGAGAGTTCTGAGGATGATACCTATGCGAGGTGTGCTCGGGAGTTGGACCTCGCGTCGAAAATCACTGCCTTGTCTTGGCCCCATAGCAGTAGACAACCTGACAACCTGGAACCGCAGGTAGTGTGCGTGTCATCTATCTCACGAAAGGTGTGGAAGGAAGTGCTGGTGTCGTCGGTGATGACCCCTCAAGCGACCTCTCTTACCAACTACTTGTTCACGACAACATTTGCCCTTACTTGTGTAGTCTAAGGCTGGTTACTTCCCACGTGATGGACCGAGGGGTACCTCTGACCCTCCGTCGCTTCTCTTCCTCGATTGTTCCTAGCCGCAATATGCGACACCCTCCCGAGCGAACAGCAGCAGCATCTCCCCGTGATGGATGACCCTGCCGACGACGATGATGGTTGTCGGAGCGGTCAATGCCATATCTTATCAGATTCTCAAAGTCACGGGGTGATCGATGTTTGAAGTGTTGTAGACTTTCATGTTGCAGGCTGCCACTGAAGTACATGTACACACACATATACACGCTGGCATAAAGTAAAGATGGAAGCAGAGAGAGGGTCATGAAGACATGAAAACAGGAAGAGGGGCATGGTTCCACCTACATATAATTCTACACACAGACTGCCAGTAACTATACACGGATCTCAAGATCGGAGAGTCTTCCGAATGGTAGCATCTCAGAGCCTCCCGTCCGGCCTTGGCTCGCATATTGGCTTCCACCGCGTACCTCATCGTCCCCAATTTCTCGGCGCCAATTCTACCAGGAGCCTCCCGTCCCGCCCCGCCGACCGAATAGCGGGGTTCGCACCGTCACACTGGACTCACGGGCGCTCAGTGCCACTCGAACTGGGCCGATGGGATTGCGGGGAAAAAAAGCAGCAAACCTGTGTGTCACTGTGGTCACTGTGAACGGGAAAAGTCGCAGATTGGTCCGCCGTCTGGCTGTTAGCACAAGGCAGGTACGTTAATTACCTGATTCAATCGAATCATTACGCCTTTTTTCTGCTTATCGCGCCCCGCGCCGTGACTGCCCGCTGGCCGCCGGCCGCCATGAACCCCTCCAAAACCCTCCAATGCGGCCGTCAGCTGTGGCCGCCCGACCTCGGAACTGGCCGCTCGGCGTAGATTCCACGTTCAGTCGGGTGCTTGAAGAACAATGGGAGAAGGGGGCGGGCGAGGCGCCGAACGCCCAAAGCCCATGACTCTTGCGCGAGACTTTTACTTCTCCTCATCCGACAAACATTCACTTTCACTTTCATCTCACACCTCTCATCCTCTTCCATTCACTTCGTCTACAATTTGCAAACTCCAGGTTGTGATACCATCTATCTAGATATCCTCACAGAACTCACATCTTGGGTGAAACTCTGACCCCGCGCCCGACATATTCTGCCCCTCTTCAATTCTCTCAATACCACGCATTTCAACCTTCATCATGGCCAGCGAACAAGAATACACCCTCGAGCAGGTCAAGGCTTCCAGGGTCGCCTCAGATGATATTGACACAACATTCCGCTCAAGCAGCATTGGTAAGTAATGAGTGAGACACCTCATCGTCCACGCCACCTCGTACACACATACGACAACCTTGTCATGACAAAGAAACAAAAACTGAACCTTCCCTTCAGACTTGATCTCTGCTGCCCTGGGTGGAAAGATTCTCGCCTTCTCAGACGAATGGTTCGCCGAGGCCACCAACTTGTTGACGCCGACCGCGCCCATCAGGCAACCGGGAAAGATGGTCTACACCGGCGCCTGGTACGACGGCTGGGAGACCAGGCGTCACAACACGGAGCCCTTTGACTGGGTCATTGTCCGTCTTGGTGTTGCGTCCGGCACTGTCGAGGGTGTCGAGGTCGACACCGCCTTCTTCTCTGGTAACCACGCCCCCTCAATCTCGGTTGAGGGCTGCTTCAACCTCAACGACGACGAGGTCGTCTCATGGAAGGGTGGCAGGGGCCAGTGGGAGACGATTCTCGGCAACGAAGAGTGTGGCCCGTCGCAGCGCTTCGGATGGAAGCTGGCCGAGCCCAAGCAGAAGCAGTACACTCACGTCCGCCTGAACATGTACCCGGATGGTGGTATTGCCAGATTCCGTCTCTTTGGCCACGCCGTGCCCGTCTTCCCCGACGACAAGGAGGCCATCTTCGACCTGGCTGCCGCCCAGAACGGCGGCGTCGCCATCTCCTGCAGCGACCAGCACTTTGGCACCAAGGACAACCTTCTGCTGCCTGGCCGCGGTAAGGACATGGGAGATGGATGGGAGACGGCCAGATCGCGCAGCAAGGGCCACGTCGACTGGACCATTATCCGTCTCGGCGCTCCCGGTTACGTGCAGAACGTCGTTGTCGACACGGCGCACTTCCGCGGCAACTTCCCGCAAAAGTCAAAGATTGATGCCATCTCGTGGACCGAGAGCGGCGAGCCGGGCGCGGACGCCGCCGGCTGGACGGAGATTGTGGCGCCTAGCAAGTGCGGACCGGATGCGGAGCACGAGTTCCCCAGCGCCGTCAAGGACAAGGCATTCACACACGTCAAGATCACCATTATTCCGGATGGCGGAGTGAAGAGACTGCGCGTCTTTGGCAAGAGAGCATAGACGTTGCGTGTTGAAAACAGGAGCTTGCTACGTATTCTGTGTCTGGATCCTACGAACAGGGTTTGCAAGCATGGTAGCAAGCATAGGCCGCGGGGGAGTAAGAGGCAAAAGCATAACCAAAGACGAGGATAGATAAATAAATCTCGAAAAAAAACTCTGAAATAAGCGAATAAGGGGTAAACTTGATGCCAGGACCTACCTTGCTCCCTCGTATCTGTGTGTGTGAGTGTGCATGCAGCTGGTCTTTGAGTGATTTGGCCGTGCTGGCTGATCATTAGGGGCATTGGCCAGAAGAGAGATGAAGGGGTCAGTCTTAAGGCATTTTTACTATTCTTAGGCATCTCTACCGCAATGGAGGCTTGAAGATGAGTACATTACATAGCAAACCAACGGCAGGCATATTATGTATGTTTTACCTCAGGGTAATGGTGCCGAGGAGGGGTTCTCAACTTGACAGGAGAGAGCGATCTTCAGTTGGTAAAGTTCCGTCAGGGGAAGCTCGGTGTGACACTGCACAGCTAGGGCATGCACGGTCCATACGTACCTAAGGTAAGGTACTCTTCAGCAACGAGGTAAGGTACCTACATACTCTGGCACTGGTTGGAGTCAGGCGGGGGAGCTTCCTTCAGCGTTGCTGTTCAGGCAGTGGATGAGAGGTGAGGTAGCACGGTAGGCACGGATGGGTGCCCGCCGTAATCAATTAGTGACATCAACAGCCCGATCGCCCGTCGTTCATCTACCTGAACTTGGCCCCGTTGGCGTGGACTGTTGCGGGACTCGGGTACCGAGAGTCCTTTCCTATGGGCCAGGACTGGGTCCGGGACTGGGCACACAGCTCACAGCACACACAACTGGACCAAGTGGATTGGACACGGAACAACACTTCGACATCACACGACAGTAGCGGCGCCGAGCGCTATTTCGTTCCTGTTCAACTACCTACCTTTACTTCAACTACTTATCCAGTGCTGGGAGACAGGCCTCGCCCGACATCACAGCTTTTTTGGGAGCCACGAAACTTTCCGTGCGCCGTTTCCCACAAACACCCGGCCCGCATCTTACCTCGAAACTCGCGCCGCATAAAACAATACCCTCGGCCGACTCATTAATGCCTACCGGGCCTCCTGGTTGCCCCTCCTCCCACCATGGACTTCGAGGACGCTAGTGGTGGTTTCGGCGACAAGAAGCCACGCCCACTGCCAGACGACCTGCCCAAGTCTCTCAACGACCGCAGTCGCCGTCCCGTCGAGTTGGTTCCAGAGACGGAGATGTATGATGGATGGCAAGGTTAGTTGAGGTTCCCACGTCATCCGCACACTGCCCATGAGCACGAAGAGGGGGAGCATCGCATACTGACGCCGCTCGACACACCACACAGGACAATCGCAATTCCTGACCACGCCTGTCCTTGCAAAGCCCCTCAACTTTGGCGACCTAAGCCTAGACGACCGCACCTATGACGACGACATCACAGCAGGCCCCAAGAACAGCGACGCGCGCCTCATGGAGATGATTGCCGCACAAGCCGCCCACCGTGTTGGGCCCGGCTTCGACGACGAAGAAACAATACTGTCAAACGAAAAGTTGTCCGAGGATGAGAAGAAGGACTCGCTGCAGAGAGCTCTGAACATGGCTGCCAGCAATGGCGACGTCGAGAGGGTCAGCAGCATCGTGAGCGGCAAGGCAAAGGCTTATGTCGATATTAATGCGCCGGACGAAGACGGAACCCCGCCACTGATATATGCAAGCTGTTTTGTGAGTTAACGCTTGAAGGAGGGGGGGAAGTGCTATCGCTGACTCGGATCCAGGGCCACGAGGGTGTCGTGCAAGCGCTCATCGATGCTGGCGCCGACGTCGACAAGCAAGACCGAAATCAGTGGAGCGCTCTTATGTGGGCGATGACGAATAGGCATAAGAGCATCGCCAAGACTCTCCTCGACAACGGTGCTTCGGCCGAACAAAAGACGTCGTCTGGCCGGACGGCCTTCGACTTCGTCCCTCCCGACAGCGACATGTCCTTCTACCTACATGATAGCGGCTACAATATTGGAAATGCTGGCACCGACGACTTCTACAACCCTGGGTTTTCACAGGATCGGTTCGAGGAAGAAATGGCCGAGAACGAACTGCGGAGGCGGATGATGATGGACAGCGCCCGAGATCTTGAGGTCGACTTGGGCAATGTTGGCATGGATGACCAGCCAGAGGTAAGCTACGATCAGGCACATCTCAAAGGTCTATATGTTGACGTGCGCAGAACTCCGAGGAGCTTGAGGAAGAGCAACCAGAGTTCGAATGGTCTCGCTGTCTTCACGACCAGATGTTTGTTTTCCAGGAACACGAGCTCGACCGCATTCTCGACATCATCATTACGAATATGACGCCCCAGCGATCACCAGCACAAAAGCCTGTACCGGCGAACATGATTTTCTTAAGCGCACGATATGCACACTACCACTCCAGCCCCGACCTCCTAGCCAAGCTCATGATTTCGGCCATGGACAAGATCAACGACGTAGTCGAACAGTATCAGTGGGACATGACGATACTGGCCTTCTGGATATCGAATGCCACTTTGTTGCTTCACTACCTGAAGAAAGACGCCGGGCTCGTGGAGGCCACGGTCGAGTTCCAGGCTCAGCTGTCCGAGCTCATCAACGAGATATTCATCCTCATCGTGCGGGACGCCGAGAGGCGCTTGGACAAGGTGCTTGACGCAGCGATGCTAGACCACGAAACCATCCCAGGCTTCGAAGACATTGCGTTCCAGAACGAGTGGAGGATCTTCAAACGAAAAGCACAAGTCAAGGAAGAGCCCATGGAGAAGCGCTTCCGACCCCCGTCCCCAAAGCAACGGGCGAAGCCTGCTCCGCGCAACGTCACCTCACTACTCTCATCCACCTTGTTTGTTCTTGATCTTTATGATATCCACTCAGTTATTACGGCGCAAATCATCTCTCAACTTCTCTACTGGCTGGGGGCTGAGCTCTTCAACCGCATCATGTCCAACCGAAAGTACTTGGCTCGGACAAAGGCGATGCAAATCCGCATGAACGTGTCAACGCTGGAGGACTGGGCTAGGACCAATAACCGCCAACCAGAACACTATGAAGGAGGTGAGACAAAGTCCTCGGGTGAGACGACCATAGACGCTGCGAGGCGGCACATGGCCCCCGTCATCCAGCTGCTTCAATGGCTGCAGTGCTTCTCGTCACTAGGCGCCGACGACCTCGAGGCCTTGGTCGGTACCCTGCAGCAGTTGAAGAGGTTGAGCCCGCAGCAGCTCATACATGCGGCTTCTCATTACAGGCCGGAGGTTGGCGAAAAGGGGTTGCCTAAGAGCGCTCTCAAGTATCTCAACGCAATCCAGGCAGAGCATGTTCGGAGGAAGGAGGATCGCAAGAGCAGCGCACCGTCAACACCGATCAAGACGAAGCCCGCAAACGGCGGCATAGGGGGAACGCCTGGAAGCCAGACGGCGACAAAGACACCAGGAGCTGACGAGAGTGACGAAGAAGAGGATGACGCGCCGGAGAATCTGCTCATGGACCCGGCTATGATGCTACCCTTCATTCTGCCATCAGTCACGGATATGCTAGTCTCCTACGGCGCTGGCTTCGGCGGCGTCAATAAAGAGAGGGCACGCAAATATATCCCCACGGTACCGCCCGAGTTCCTGTCGAAGCTCGAAGCTAGCGGCGCGCGGAAGGGCCCGATGTTTAGTGAGAAAGACTGGGAGAATGAAGAGGTCTGAGAGAGAAAGAGAGAGGCAAGCCTTCCAAGGGCGGACAAAGTATATGAGTAATGGGAATCAGCATTCGACGTTCAACGGGTTGTCCCATCAAGCGCCGCAGCGCAGAACACCACACAGCATTAGGGGCATTGGTGAACAGACGGGTTCCGAGCTTTTCCAGGACATGACAGCAAGTAGGGCAAAAATATCCCGATAAGCATAGCGTTTGATTGATTCGATGGGGGCAGACGGACGATGCAAGGGGAAGCAAATAGTGTCCACTGCCATATTGTGATAGTCCCTGAGAGGAGCGCGTCACAGAACGAGGGGATTCAATGCAATGGAGGAGGTCATGGTACGGAGTAACAGCTCGCGCTGGGCTGTCTGTAGGTAGAAGCGCTCAGCGATGGGAGTAGAGATATCCAGTCTATTACCAAGACAATTGGTCCATATGTTCTCCTCCCGCTCTCGTTGACTCATACTGGATTGTGCTGGCTCCCCCCCCCCCCCCCAAAAAAAATATTAGGTAGCTCTATGGCATTAGAGAAGGTAGCAACCCCCCACTCTACCCTTAGGTTTGCGCTGTTCGTGGGCAAAGCGGGGAGCATGGAGAAGGGGTCTTCACTGAAGAGAGGAGAAATACAGGCACCGCGGATTTTGCGCTGCGAATAATTCGTCCGAGTCAGCGGTTCCCCCGAGTTTGACTTGAGCCACGTCGACGGAACACAAAAGGAGTCACGAGTTGTTTTCGAGATCCACGACGGAGATCCACGGTGGAAAACCGCGGTTCACGTTCACTTCCTCTACTTGACGTGGTATGGAGAACCGAGGCGCTTACAGATTACTCAGGGCAGAACTTTTTGGCTGCTGTACGATTACACTATATGGCCTTCTGTGGACCTTGGAACGAACATCTTGTGTTGACCATGTGTGGGACGACCCGGTGACACGGAAAAGGGAGGGGGGGCAAGCGCCTAGGGTAGGGAGGGAAGGGGTGCGGAGGACCCTGAAGTTCGAATTGGGGAGGGGCGAGAGGGGGAGGGGGAGGTGGTGAAGTCGAACCCAATGCGGGATATTGAGATGTTGTTCGGAGGTAGGTACTGTGTGTCCGTAGCAAATGTCTCGGGTCCCTCCGACTAGAATCGTACCTAGCATTCGTTCCAATTAGTGAAGTAGGTATTGGGATCAATCACCCATTGGCTGGGCCTCGTCGAGGAAAGTGTCACTCGCGGACTAGGATGTGCCACGTCAGATCTTTGTTCCTGGCGCCGTGCTGGGCTTGGCTGGCAGAGTATCCGTACACTGGACCACTGCACCTATCCCTCTCGAGGGAAGCGGGCGGGCAGGCAAGGCAGACGGGCTCTCCAAAAGAGTTGACGAAAAAAGCGATGGAACGCAAACGCTGTTGGGTGCCTGGCTCTGTGTGATTTGCCAACTGGTCGAGATGTGCTTCGTGGGACGAACCGGGGAACCGCATGGATAGAGCCGGTCGGGAAGTTTCCGTTTGATTCTGAAAGGTCTGGATCTGTTGTTTATTGTTGTACGGGGCACGAAGGCGTGACGTGTTTTGATCCCGTTGCGTTTTGGAGTAATTTGTCCGGGAATTGGAGATGAGAGGGGGAAAGTCTTGAGGCTCAGCTCGAGCGATATTGCGCATTCTTGGGAATCGAATTGCTTTGCATCCCCCAAAACAGTAAGGTAAGGTGCCTGAGCGAGCCTAGGAAAGACAAGAACCGATATGCTCAGAAACTCTCATTTCATTTCAAACCCCTCAGGTTGGCTTGGACATGGATGACGCCAAAGACTCTTCCCAATCCGTATTCGTCCGCGATTTCAGGTCAATGTGCAAAGGGAGAAGAACCCGGAGTTTCTTATACGTCGTCGTGATCGTACATGGGTACGAACGTAGGGCAACTGGAAGTCAACAAGTCAATAAACGTCGCTTGGGCCAACCATGGATGCTACCAGCTTTCCGGCTCATGTACGTACCTTTTATGGTAACTAGGTAGACAACTAGGTTCCCCTGCTCGTCCTACTTAGACCTCTAGTGGTGTCTCTGAGGCTGAGACAGAGGGCATTTGGTGTTGATCCAGACGAGCCGCAAGTCGCAACAGAGTGCCTGTCGATCAAGGGAGGACTTTAAGACAGCCGTATCGTGTGTTTACTTGCGATGATATGCGGCACGGCTTCAGGCTTCAAATGGAAGACTACCTCGGGCCCGGGAGCAAGGGATACGGAAAGCCTGTCCATGGGATGGGGACGACTCGGGCTGGTCGCCAGACGAGCAGTAGTCCAGTCCTTAGCTATCGTCATATCGTAGATTGATGGAATTGACGCTGCGGGAGGCTACAAAGGCTGACAAAGAGACCTGGTTGCAAACGGAGGGAATCCGGGGTCAAGTGCAGAGGCGCGTTTGTTTGCATTGGGTCGGAAGGCCTCGTTCCCGTTTCTTCTCATTTCTTCTTCTCTTCATTTTCCTTGTCGTAAATTGGCAGGTCATGAGAGACATGTTTCCGATAGCCCATGGAACCAGTGGATCGATTGAGACTCTTTCGACAATCAGTGAGCAAGTAATGACGGCCGACTCGTACCGGCGATGCAGGAGCCGAGATGGGAAGGTCAAGAGGTGCGTTGCTCTTCGCCATGATCCGCCAAGCCAGACGTTGGAAATTTTGGAAGATGGAAATCTCGTGCTCCATCTTCACCTTGAACAAGTGTGACCGCAATCTACCACTGCCTCCGCCGGCCGTATTTGTGTCGCCAAGTAGAGATGGGCGTGTAGCTGTGTATCTCCTAGGCAGAAGGGAGATCAAACGGGCCAACCACCCGATAATCCATGTTGCACCGTCGTCGGTTGCCGTGGTTGTGGTCGCGTTGAGACTTGAGATTTGGCGGTCATGAAGAAACCAGCCATGCGAACGGAGCTCGTCATGCAGCAACGTGGGTCCGTCAATGACTGACTGACTCCAAGTAGCGGTCTCTATTGCAGAGATGAAGAAGAGAAAGATAGAGCGCTTCACCGACTCAATGGCAATGGCCTGGCGACGAGGGTGAATTTGTGAAGTATCCGTACGGCCCGTCTTTTCTCTCCCTTCCTTTGGGTAGGGACGCATGGACAGATGGCGGGAACTGGGGCCAATGACCCGATCAAGACTCGTTTGCTGTACAAGGCGACATGGGTTGTTGGCGATGTGGTTGACTGACTGACGACGTCTTTCTCTTAGATTTGTACAGTTTCACCCCCTGTCGTCTTCGTTATTTCTTTTGTGCGAGTATTGTGTGTTTCTCATGCGCACATCCACATGAAGTGAGTTTTGTACCCGGCTACATTGCACTTTACTGCCAATTCCGTCCCCAGGCCATGGTTACAACTGGCAAACAATTTGTGCCTGGAGGTTCAAGGACGATGGACGGCCCTTCCTCACAAGTTCAGACGACAACACCCACTTGCCAAATGTTGAAACCGGGGGGGGGGGGGTCCACTCGGGCTGGCCCAGCCCAGGGCTTCTGTCTGTCCAATTAAATACTGTGTTATGGTGGGACAATCGCCCTTCTGGGACGAAAAGCTGCCAGCATATAGAGACCCAGTGGATAAGGTACTTGCCAAGTTGCCAACCATTCCGATTCCAGGAATGTACTTGGGAGTACGTACCTACGTGCCTTGAGACAGAGAAGCCCTGTTCTCGCTAGGAGCGCATTCCCCACCCCCGACCGCCTCCAACGTGTTGTGGACTTGAACTTCCAATGTGGTCCTGGTGCCGGGCCACTACCGCGATGTATTGCTGCCACCGCCGCTGCCACCGCTTCCTGCATTTGCAACCCGACCCTGCTGGGCTGGAGAGACGATGGTCATGAGCCTGTTACTCATGCCGTTTTCTGTTCAATCTGACGAACGCGGCAAAGACGGCTGGGTGTGTAGGAAATAGAGGGGGCACGTTGGTACGGGGGGAAGCAATTGTGGAAGAAAGAAGAGAAAAGAAAGGATGCCCTGCTGTCTCTCTTTTTCCCCAGCTTAGTTATTCATACCCTCCTCCTTCTCAGCTATCTCGAGTCCGGACCTTGAATTTTGCACATTCACCACTTCATGTCCACACTGCCTCACGTATCCTTCTTCAGCTTCAAGAAACTTTCCTGCCTGCACCTACCTTGGCGTTTATTCATCCTCCCAAGACGCACCTCCGATAGACCACACGCCTTTGAGCACCCGCTTGACTCCAAAAACCCCGCGACGAGACTCTTTCCCGTCACCCAACGGATCTCAACAAACCGACCTCACTCACCTCATAAAGGTAGCCAATCCTCCCTACCAAGCATTCCTCCACCTCTGGCGTAGTATTAGAAAGTATTTTAACACCTGTTTCTTGCTCAGTCTTACCTTGGATTTGCTGGTCATTTGCTATCTAGCACAGACGCAGACTCGCTCAAGTGACTTGACTTACACGACGCCAGCAGAGAACCACACCAAACTCGCGAGCGTCGTCCTTGTCATCGCCGACCTCATATCCCGCTTGCTCCTACGAATACACATCCATCCCTCGCCTATCGCCGCACGTGTACGAATACGTCACGGTCCTGCTGCATTTGCCTCAAACAACCTTCTCTTGGGTTGTTGTTGGAATTGCATTGCATCCCGCCCTCATTCCTCACCTCGGGCTCTTCATCTTGTTTGCCCAATCAAGCTAGCGCCCATCTAGTCCCCAGGTCTTAATTTGGCACACCTGAATCCCAAGCTTACGGCCCTCAGCGCGCTCGACGGTGAGCCACTCACCCTCCACTTATATCGTCACCACACCCGCCTTGGCCGCCTTTCCACTCCATCTTGCTTCAGTTCGACGCCGGCATCTAGACATCGCGGCTCGGCCTGCTAATGAGCAGTTGAGCACGGTCTGATCGGTCCCAAGCTACACCCACACACGCCCCGGCCGGAGCACCCTGAAATATCACGCTATGGCACCCCAAAGATTCGCCAGTATGCGCTTGAAGTCCCGGCCTACGCTCGTACCTTTCAAGGACGATGCTAGCCTCATTGCCCTTCGCTACGAGAAGACGGTCCAGGCAGAGCCTCCCATCCCTATTCTTACACGAATTCCCCAAAGATCTCACTCCTGTTCAACCCGCCGAACTTCCACTTCTGCATCATCATCGACCTTCTCAAGTCCGCCTTCCAGCCCCGTCGTTGTTGCTCCTCCGCCCGCCATCGACCAGCATCCTGCGTTTCGTTCCCGCGCTGCGGCCCGCAATACTACGGTAAACGATTGGAAGAGAGATTCAGGGCTGGCACCTACTGCATCGTCTTCAGCGACTATTGCAGAGGAGGACTGCGAGGACGAAGAGAGCCGTGCATGCGCCAAGATTGCTGCTCTGGAGGCCGACACGATTGTTGTGCAACAAACGGAACAACCTGTGACACCTTCGGTTTGCGAAAGTACTTCCGTCGATGAATTGCTTCTGAGCAAACGAATCTCTGGTCGTTGGTCCACGCCTTGCATCGGCAAAGAGGTCGACAGCATGGATCATTATCAAAATGTGCAGGTCGAAATTGCGCTTGCGGAAAGAAAGAAATCTGGGAGTATTAGCAGCACCTTATCGGTCGATTCTCCCGTTGAGTTGCGGGACAAGAGTCTGGGTGACCTATCACCTGCATCGGCGCCAATCATCTCCCATTCGCGGTCCTCATTTGCAGCCTCCGATGACTCGCCTAATTTCTCCCCTGTCAACATCCACGAAGACTTCCAACTCCTGAGCAAGGATGCCTCTTACTTCTCTCCCATTTCAGTGTCCATCCCCACGGACAACCTCCTCGAAGATGACTTCCTAACAACTCTGTCTTTCTCCAATCGAGGCAGTCTCATGTTTGGTGGTCTTCGCGCGTTCCCCGCACAAACCACCGACGGAACAATGGATGGACAGTCGCAAACGGACAAAGCACACGCGCCTCCGCCAACCCCCCCTGCTGATGCCCCTGCATCGGCCCCAATCCTCCACATTCAATACGAAGAGCCGCCCCAGTCCACTGCCGTCAGCACCACTGAGACCAGCGCGAACCACCTGAACGCCACCGACACAACTACAACCGAAGCAACGACGGGAGAGACGACCACGACTGACACAACGACGGCAGAGACGACTGCAGAGTCGGCCTCGCAAGCCACAATGACGACCCCCAGCATCTGCGTCTTGTCCGCGGACGTGGAGATGGAATCTCGAAAGGTGAGATCGCTCTATGAATCCGGCGAAGGCCTCAGGTGGGAAGACGGAGCCCGACCGTCGGATGTTGGCGAGCGTCTCAACTCGACCGCCGAAACTCCGACGGAGGAGGTCGAAAATGATCCGTATGGTTTCCTTTTGCCCGGATTGTTGCCCGACCAGTACGCTAACGTGTCTCCTGTCTGCAGCGTCGCCGAACTCCAGCCTCCCGCTTGGGGAACTCCAAGATCTGGAAGTTCTTATTCCCAACGACCCGAAACACGCAGCGAGTATGAGGTGGCCGGTGGTCTTGAAGACTGGGAAGACCTCGAGGGATACGACATCGACCGTTATGGCTTCATCAGCCCGCGCAAGCCAGAGAAGAGCAACGGCACACCCGCTGAGCCTAGATCGTCGCAGTCAGCGCCCAGAAGGAAGCACGTCTTTTCAAAGCGAGATGCCTTTGGGTTGGGCTTGCCATCCAGAGGACCCAGTAGGAAGGTGTCCGCTCGATCGCTCAATACTCAAGGATCCAAGGCTTCGGTTGCGTCTCGTCGGTCGACCCGATCCGCAATCAGACAAGCAGGAAACCTGCTCCTACACAATCGCGATCGACGATGGATGGACGAGGCTGGAGAAATGCTTTCGCTTTCATTGGGCGACGAAGAGAAGGTAGAGAAAATCTCCGAGGCCATTAAGAAGAAGGAATGGGAGAGGTCTGAAAAGTGGCGTAAAATGGCCAAGATCGTCAAGAAGGGGAAAGACGGCGAAGGCATGGAATTCGATTTCGATGTTAAGAACCAAAAGCTCATCGACAGGACGTGGAAAGGCATACCCGACCGATGGAGAGCATCTGCCTGGTACTCGTTCATGGCAACCAGCGCCAGAGCTCACAAGGACTCCCCGTCTGAGGATTCCATCATCACCGACTTTCATCGCCTTCAGTGCAGAGGCTCGCCGGACGATGTGCAAATCGACCTGGACGTTCCACGCACCATCAGCAGGCACGTCATGTTCCGGAAGCGCTATCGAGGTGGTCAGCGCTTGCTCTTCCGAGTCTTGCACGCGTTATCGCTTTATTTCCCGAATACTGGCTACGTTCAAGGCATGGCTTCGTTGGCGGCAACGTTGCTCTGCTACTTTGACGAAGAGAAGTGTTTTGTCATGCTCGTACGCATGTGGCAACTACGGGGCCTAGAGAAGCTGTACAGTCCTGGCTTTGACGGCCTGATGGCAGCTTTGAACGACTTTCAAACCAAGTGGCTGGATGGCAAGGACGTCGCCAAGAAGCTGGTAAGACACCCGCGCGCCTTTCAACCGATGACGTTAGACTGACCGTTTCTAGACTGAGCTCTGCATCGATCCTACAGCCTACGGTACCCGATGGTACCTAACACTATTCAACTTATCCATCCCTTTCGCGGCTCAGCTCCGCGTTTGGGATGTCTTCCTACTTCTTGGAGAAAACCCCACAGACTCCCCCAAAGTCCCTGAATCTCCCGTCACCATGAACGGCATCGACATTCTGCACTCTACCAGCGCGGCTTTGATTCATGCACTGCGAGACGTTCTTCTTGACTCAGACTTTGAGAACGCAATGAAGGCTTTGACCTCTTGGATTCCGGTCAAAGATGAGGATATCCTGATGAAGGTGACACGAGCTGAGTGGAAGGCCAGACAGAAGAGGAAGTAGAAACTCTTGTTTCTGCCGCCTACTTGAGCGTTGGTCGGCCGGCTCGTTCCCACATTTCCTTTGTTTTTACACCACGACCTTCGATTTATGGATATGCGTGCAAGGCGTTTATGGAGTCGGTTATGTTGACTTCGACGCATGTCGTCGACCAATACCCCGGGATGAACTGCAAACCTCGTATCTGCTGTTACGGGGGATTTCATTTGTGCACTTGAAACGAACGAAATGCTGGAGAAAGCAACTTGGGTTGCGGGGAGCGCCACCAAAAAAGCGATGCGAGAGGAATGGATCCGCAGTACGAGTTTTTCAAATACCCTTTATGCCATACAATAGCCTGGTGCCAACCTCATATACAGCATCAAATCAATATATAATGTATTAGTCAAGTAATTGGTGCTCCCGACATCTTCTCAGTGTCTACTTTAGCTATGCCAAATGCCTTCCATCTTTGAAGACACGGTCAAGCCTGGATCAAGTTTTGCTTCATCCCACCTGGCTATCTGCCTTCTAGGCCTCGCTAGGCCTTCTTGTCTTCGTCCTTGATAATTATACCATACCCACCAGTGTTGACGCAGTGACTGTAAGAATACCCATGCAGCCGAAATTGAGGCCTCCCCGAAGAAAGACGGGATAAATCACGGCAGGCTGTCTGCGCTTGTCCAATCTTCATCTTAACGTGTGTCTGCCAGTTCCCCCATTCCTTGCCGGTATAGCTGTTAATACCGAGCCCGCTCTGAGTAAAGAAGGACATGAGATCTCAGCTTGCTGTGGTCTTTGACACTGCACAGATGTTTCGTTTTCGTTTGTCTTTTGGAAATACGTGAAGAGTTTGGAATTGAGTAATCCCTCACGATGTTAGTTTGGTCCTGGCTATGTCATATTGAACCTTTCATCACAGCTTAGTTAAGAGTCAGGTTAGAGACATGTGAGCTTAGCTATTTGAGCAGAGAGTAATCGGCAGAACAGTCGGATACCGAAGATTGTTACGGCCCGCACAAACAGCCCTGCCCAAATACACCCACCTTGGAGGAATTGTTGAGATACTTCCATTACCCCCTTCTTCCATATCCTTTCTCGCTCGCTACACTACACGGACCATTCGACTTCGTACCAGATGAGAGGCTATTGCACCATTGGTGTGTATACCAACACTGACTGATCCGAGCCACGATCAATCATGATGAATGTGTGTGACAATCGTGTGGCGTTTGCAGGTGCAGCGATGACTTGGATGGGGCTGAACTTTAGCAAGATGCCATGGCTAGAAGTACACAGAAGGATGCAGTGAGCTTTCGAGATCCTATAGTGGCCGTGTTTTTGAGGAGTTCGCCAAGTCAGTACGATCAACGATGAACAAAGCAGGCTATGGTTTGAGCTGACGGCAATAAAGGAACATTATGATGCGTTCAGACGGTAGTCATTTCTTTGGAATGTCAGCTTTCGATTCTCTCGCGACTAGATCTCCATTTTTTCCCTCCGTCAGTTCAAGATCAAAGTCTCACATCAACTAGGCGTTATGGTGTCAAATGGTCTCACATAACAGGCATCGAGGCGGCTTGTAACGTACTGTTTCCTAAACCGACGAGGAAGGCGGGACACGAGGCCGAATCACTGTCAGCTTTGATCTACAAACTTGCCAAGCTGGATCTCGTAGTAGTGCTGACAGCCTGGCCACGAAAGATGATCGATCGTACAGATCTCAAGAATCGTCAATTTGAACGCGTCAAAATTGAGCTATAAGAACCAGAGTCGATACCCTCTAGATTCGTTCTCCTTATCGATCACAATACGCACACACGCCCAACACGAAGTCTCCTTAGATATCAAAGTAACCGCTACACCTTCAAAATGCTCCAGAACATCCATTTCCTCGCCCTGGTACTTGCAGCTACAGCATCAGCGGCTCCCCTTGACGACTCCAGCCATCTCAACAACGTCGCCTCCGAGCTCCAAGGGCGACAGATCACGCCCCCTCCTTGTATTCCCTACATCATAACCTGAAGCACGGCGACGGGAACCCTAAGAAGTTCCTACACAAGCAAGTGACCGTGAGTGAAATTTGAAAGCTTTCGAAACTGCCAGCTTCTAATCAACGTGTCAGACTACACACATGTGCACCGACGGCCCATGCAGCATCGAAAAGGAGGATAGCGAGACCTACACCATTGAATGGAACGCCTCTATCGCCGACCCGCGAGGCTTCTTCAGCGCCGGCTTCGCCGTCTCCGAGGCCATCACCACAGGTGTGACGAAGGCCTGCAGCAACCAAGAAGGCACGGAGAACCAGTCGCTCTGTGTGTGGTGGTCGCTTGCGCATACCGAGTACGAGGTCCAGGACTGGGAGATGTCGGGGTGCGGGAGCTCCAAGCCCAAGAGGGGCGTATACAAGATCACGGCGCCAAATGCGGATGATGGGAAGAATACCTCGTGTTGTGTGAGGAATAATTGTAGGGGTAATGGGGATGAGTACTGGGCAGATGACAAGGCGATACGGGCTGATGTATTGGGGGATTATGTGCAGCCAAGTTTGGTACACTTCTTGTTAGTCATGCTATCGTTTGGCTCTTGATCAGTTTAATGAAAATAGGTGGCCGAAATAGTTATGAAAACTCTGTTGGCAGTAGCCACCAGAGAGGATTCATCACGTTGTCGACGCAGGGCAACGACACTTGCACCGGCTCAAGGATACTCTTTTGTATGTGTTCGTAACATGGTTGTTCCTGCATATAGTTCACGTGTTACTCTGTTTCAAAGACGGCGTAAGAATCGAGTTTTCGTTTGCAAGTATACAGATAATTTAGATATGGTTATCAAACCCCCTCGTGGAATAGCAACCGAGAAACAAAGACGCCGGGTCACAGTTCCTGGATTTAATGAATGAACTTGGTAAAAACAACTCCTTTTCATATTTAACCCTTTGGCCATTGTATCTATCTGCATTCTGCAGTCCCTAGTCATCACGATAAAGTGCACCATGCAAATCCAGGCGCAGGACGAAGGATTCCAAAAACCTTGCCTCCTTCTTCCTCTTCCTCTCTTTGATAGGAACCTACTCCGACAAACACTTGATCATACCTCGCAGTACCTGTTCGAGGTTAGTACAAGCTGTAGGTCCACCACAAACAAAATGCCTGACTCCCATCGTTACGGTATCGTCACCCACCACTACGAAAACATCAAAACACCTCAAAAAGAGATCAAAAACATACAACACCAGGTATTCGCTGGTCGTCACCGACCCAACTACTAATCCGGCCCTCATTGGCTTATCTATGGGAGAGCGGACGGGATCCCGAGTTTTCCAATGGGTATGGTCGTATGTGACAGGAGGTGATGCCGAAGTTGACTATATTTTCACAACAGGACAGCAGCCACACATCACGAGTCTTGCCCAAGCTCGGGAGACACGCTTTCTTGTAGGTGCTTTATCATTCTTACTGCTTATAGTTCAATGCCGTATTTAATTCTTCAAGAATTGGGTTGAGCATGTGGCTCATATCAAGGCACTCTGGCTTGTTAGTCCAGACAGATCACGGCCCACGCCACGTCTCTAGACCTACATGACCTTATTTCGTACCAGTTCCAGAGCGAGGTAGTCTGAATCGACTGCTCCACCAATAGAGAGTGATTTGGAAAGGACGAGATGTCTTTGGAGAGTTGCCTCTTGTTCACGCTGCTTTCCCCATGACGCGTGAGAATGTTGAGAAGTATTGGATAACAGGATAATGGCCTGACAGATCACGAGCATAATTCAAAAGAGTTATAGAGAAACTAGCACGCCCCTAATACATCTATATGAGAGATCTCATTGAGAATATCAGATAAAGTAGAACGACGTAATTTGCTATGTACTAATCAGCTAGATTTCATCCATACTCATAGGGTCTTTCACGACCTACACTGAGCACGTGGCTCTAAATCATGCTAACAATTGCAACGACCTCAACTAGATTGGAAGTAGTCAAGTATTCATTGTCTCCATTGTCTTGAGATCATCCTCATTACCAAGGCATGCTCCGGCACTTTGCATATAGACTAACCCTGTCGATTGCTCCGGTTGCCGATATGTCGTTACCTACCCCTAACCGCCATACCCAGTGAACGATGTCACCTCAATATCCGAGACGGCGAGGCAGCAATCTAGTCGAACAGCTGTGAATTCCGTGCAAATCGCAAATGTCCGCAGATTAGTTCCAAGCAAGATCCAAACCCAACTCGGTGGCGGCTGTCCTACCAATTTCACCCCGAGGACAAAAGAGGCGCTCCTGTGTACGGTGTACCCCTAGCCTTGCCAAGTGGGTAACAAGATAGGTTGCCGGTCTACGGTATCTCCACTCTACTTCTGGAATTTCTGTGACTGCTACTGCCACTGCCACTATTCTCATGTCATGTTCTCTGTATATTCCGTAGAGCATGCGCCCCAGAGAGAATATGGCGATGCCAATGAGAATGGCAGTGGTAATAAGAAGGCGGCCACGTGTGTGGATCGGCATCCTATTCCGCCTCCCACTTGCTTGCTTCCCCGATCTGTCCGCTGGTATGTGCTCAGATCTTGCAAGCCTCCATGGCTGGCTGGATACTTTAAATATCCTGGCACTGGGGTAATATCGTATGATGTTGAGAAAACCGGAATTCGGTCGTTGATTTCCTTGATAAGATGCGTCTTCCCGTTTCGATAAGGGAAAAGATCAGCAAGAGTCCATCTCCAACTTCCAAGACTCCAGCGTTGGGAGAAGAAACCCCACTTGCTCCGACATCAGGTTTCTCGTACCGTGTACTCCGTACTCCGCAATCCGTTCGTGGATGGGCAATCCCGAGTCCTGACAGGTCGGTAAAACTTGCAAAGTTGCATTCGACGGATGATTTTCCAGAACCGGGTTGATAGAGGCGGCTGGTCGCCTTTGAGGGTAGTATCTGCCAATCTGGATCGTTGATCGTCCCTGCATGGTGGCCCCCCAGACTCCCGAGCCCCCCAAATGATGCGTCAATGAAAGAGGCTTCACCATCGAAGGGCGGAGTGAAGGACGCTGGCTGCATGGACGTGGAGAACAGATGGCGAGCTTCAACCTAGGCGTTGCAATTGACTCTGTCGTGATTGTTGACGCTATGGCATCGCCGGACCTCACTGGCAACTCAGACAAAACCGAGTCAAGAGCGCCTGAGATGTCACGCCGGGTAGTATTGAATCGAGTCATTCCATCTAGCCAAGTTCAGGATTCCACGATATCAAGGTTAGAAAGACTACTCCCTACTACTTACTGGATCTAATGTGCCGTCTAAGCAATTTGCTCACGTCTTTGACCGCAACGCAGCAAACTCACTTCTGTTAAGCGCCAACAAAAACGGACGCGCGAAACGCACAGGCAATGAGTCCAATTCTGTAGCACTCATAAAAAAATAAAAATAAAAACGCCACGGACGCCGGCCGGCGCTCTGGATTTCGGGTCTCAACACGGCCCCCCCGTCCCGAGGCTCCCCGCCTGAGTAGCTTACACCTCACCCCCCACAACGCTTGAACCCATATCCGTGCGCGCCGCGCCATCACCACCGGCCGGCACAGGGCAGCCCTATATGTGGCGGATCATTAAGACGAACCTCAGCTATCCGTACGAATGCCCCCTTCTCTCCTGCAATAGCCGAGATATACACTTTCGGTCAGGTAGTCAAGTCAAGCCAAGCCAAGCCGAAGCTGATTCGACGACGCCCAAACGAAGAGATAACGGCCCGCGGGTTCCTTGATGAACTAGTAGCAGGTTTCGCATGCCGTCCCATTTCCATATCCCGGGACCTTCATCTTCGTTCTGACATGATTACGCCTTTGTGCCAACGCGTCCCTTTCCAGACGCACGTATTCGTACGCCTAACGATTAACACATCCCCAGTCACCGGTATTGTACGGATTAGGTACAGACAAACAAGCATTTGGGAGGCTACGCCCCTCTCTCAGCTCTTCCATGCCCATGCCTGCCCACCTGTTGTACAAATTCCGTTACCCCCTTGCCTCAAATTCAACAAACAAACAATACCGCAAATGTCATTGTCGATCCCAAGCGTAAAAGAGAAGATGTCCGCAGGCGAGACGGGGAATTGCCATTTACTGCGTACAGAAGAAAGGGCAACCCCATTCATACCCCAGTACGCATTCGTACACTCGTAAACCTGGTAGCACCGCCGGGACCGGTCAGAATCCCAATCAGGAAATCAAGCCCACAACCTAGTGAGTTCGTTGCCCACGCCCAAAATGGTCTCGAACACTGACGGTGAAATCCAAAACAAATGCCCACATTCCTCCCCGCCAGGAGGAGTGACGATTCGACGAATGGAGATCTCTCTGACATGTCAAGTCGAGAGTAGAGAGACATGAAGAAAAACAAAACGAAACGAAGCTACGGACAATGAATTAGACTTGCGTCAAAGTCAGGGCTGGCGGGCCATTTTTTTCTCTCGAGGTACCTGTCATGCTGGTGGTTCATGCCCCCGTGCTACCTACCCCCATCCGGGACGGACTCACGGAATGGAAGCGAATACCTGCCATTGTTTCGGGTTGAATCAGAATTGGGACCTGTCCTGCGTAAAAAGTCACTTGCCCCGCCTAAGTATACCTACCTTAGGTACCTCGCATAGCGCCACACACTTGTATCCTGAATTACTGGCTACCTTCCCGCGTGTGCATCGTTCCTGGCAACGGTGCTCTTCGTTGCCTCATTGCCTTTTCCACGTTGAGAGCAGGCAAGCTAAATAACCCAAAAAAATATCAGCTACCCGTAGTTGAAGTCAGTGCGGATAAACATCGATTCAACAAAGAAGCCGGACGCTGAATCGGCTGGACCAATGCCAACGACGCGGTTGAGCGCCCCCGTGTGGCACATACTCATCCAGTCACCCGGTTTCGAGACGCACTGTCCCCAACCCGATCCGCGCATACAGAAAAAAAACAAAACCAAACCAAAAAAAAAAAAAAAAAAGACGTCAATCATCCCCAATCGTCCCATTATCCAACAACATGTTCGCCCAGACAGAACTTGGAAAATCCGCACCTATACAGGCTTAGACTTGCCTCGGGTGTGCATCTTGACCTTGACCAGATCGGGATGGGATGCCAGGCACAAAACCCACCCCCAACGCAACCAACATTGTGGGATTAAAAAAAAAAAAAAAAAAGGGAGCGAAACTCTCATTACCGACGCGGACGCAACCTCGAGGTCCGGGCACCCGGCACGGGCAATGGCCCATGGCCACCCACGGCGGCGGGCGACGGGCGGAAGGGCGGCGGCGGACGGGGCTCGCCCGGCAGCTAGGCCCCACCGAGATGCAAAAAGAGCGCGGGCCATGATTACCCATTACCACTGAGGGAAAAAAAAAGAAGACAGACGCCCGGGCACCTAAGGAAAAAAAAAAAAGAAAAAAAAAAACGAAAAGAAGCCAAGATTCTCCACTCCTCATCTCCATCGCGGAGGGGATGCTAATCTCCCGCCCCGAGCTTAATCCAGCTTTACTATACCATCGTCATCCCTTCTCAGCGTTAGTGCAGCACACTCCCACTCAAGTGATGAAGTTTGGTCGCGCGCCATGTCGACCCAGTGCCTAGTGGCCCAGGTGCTTAGGTAGGTAATGCAACGTCCGAAGCTGGTGAGTGACTTTTCATCACACTTTCTCAATCTTCCTTCATCATTGTCCTGGCCTTTGGCCATTTCCGGCCGGCAAGGGGGGTCAAGCCACGAAATGGCGAGAGAGTGAGAGAAGAGAAGAGGGGTAATACCTAGGATAACTCGGTGCAGGGCGTCATCTAATTACCCTGGTTCCCGGCCCCCTACCCAAATCACCCCTCCGGGCTTCCCACACCCCCAACGCGCAATAATCAAACAAGCGAGATAAGGTATCAATCTCCAAGGGGTTGAAACACGTCTGTCCGTCTCTGCAAAAATGCGTCTTGTCTTGTTTTTTGTCTTTTCTGCAGGGTATCATGATACATGTAAGATTGCCCAAAAGAAGCCAGCCCTAGATTTCAAGAAGCCAACAAGAGTGAAGATATTGCCAAAGTCCACCCTTCCATTTCGAGAAAAACTTGTCCAAATCGAGAAGTCGAAAAATGAAATAACTCCAACCTGAGTCTTAATGCTCTCACCAAACCCCCTTGATGTGTCTCACCTCGCAGGTGGATTTTGGCCGGCCGTTGATGATTTCACCACACCCGACAGCTATAGGTACACCCAAACAAAAAAAATGCAGTGTTGACAGTACCATACACATCAAAACACCAGGTGTGGGAAGAAAGAGAAGCAGAAAAATTGAATCCATATAAAACCCGAGGCTCGTCGGCTATGGATGTACCCGCCCGCCTAAAAGAAGAAGAAAGAATCGAAAGAAATGAAGAAGTGCCGTGACCCGTGCATGCCTTTTGAAGAAGTGAAGAATGCGCGCCTCCGGTTCCAGATCTTCTGGAAAGGCGTCAAGCTTTGAGGAGAAATCCATGCCTCTCTCTCTGTGAAATCGAAGTCATCGACGGCAATCTGAAGCCGCCGTCGAATGCTGTGTCGGCTTTTCCCGCCCCCCGCGCTGTTTCCAGCCATGAGGGTTGGAAAGGCCGAAAAATAACGTGGCGGAATGAATCCAATAGAAGCGAAAAATTCGGAAGAAAATGTCGTACTCATGCATCTCGTTTCGCGAAATTTCGCCGTGATGGTATGGCTGAAACAAGTCGTAAAATTGGCCCGAGCCAAATTTCAATCAGTGCTGCCTGTCGCATGGCTGCTGATCCTGCGACCCCACGCGTCCGTCTCGTCCGTTCACCCCTCACAACGGCGATCGTCGTCGCTCCTCGCCCTGCGCTTGATAAGCTTCCGTTGGCGTCGGCCCGTACTGAGCTGCGTGCGATGGCTCTTCGGACAACAAGGATGATACCGAATGTCCACCAACACTCCTTGGTGCTTGCTGCTGTTGCTGTTGCTGAGCAGAAACCGAACTGGCGCTACCGTATTCCGGGGCCGTGCTGAAGCTTGCGACTTGAGGAGACATGCCTCGAGGCGTCCCGAAACTCTCACCTCGGCCACGACCCGTCGGCCGGTACGACGAAAGATCGCTACGCTGTCGTGTATGCCCGCGTCTTCGCCCCGGCGGGGGGTTCTCAAGCGCTGATCCACCGTGGAAAGGAGGGGACCGCAAGCGTTGATGTTGACTTGGCGGTGGAGGGGCTGGCTGCGGGCCTGTGGCCTTGCGCTTGTTCCTAGGAGACTCCCCTAACGGCCACACCAGCCAAGGTTAGCCTAAAGCGACTCTCTCTTTCGTTTGGTCTTGCTGGACGCACCGGAGGGTGTCGCAGGCTGAGTAGAGCCACCTCCGGCTTGGGATGTCGGCGGGTGCCAGTGGTGAAAGTAGATGGACGGGCTCGGCTGGGCCTCTTGTTGAGACTGCGCAGACTGCGCTGCTGCGTGCTGGTGGCTCTGCAGTGCCGACGGGCCTGGTGGGCCAGAATGAGGGACGTTCGTGTTGAGGCTCGGAAGGTTACTAGATCCCAGTGGCCGGGACACCGAGCCAGTCGAGGACAAAGTCGTTGCCCTTCCCCGCTGGGGAGAGCCCGGGTAGGCTGGGAATCCGTGAGGTCCGGGGGCGGAGCTCGGCGTCGAAGGGACGCCCGCATATTGACCGTAGGGCTGGGACTGAGAATCGCGGCGATGCTCAGGAGAAAGAGGACCTTGGGACGGCAGCAGCTGGGGGTGCTGAGGCTGTCCCTGCTGAGCGAGAAATTGCTGTGCCCATTCCAAAGCCGCAGGAGGAACACCGCCTCCCATTCCGGCAAAGACGAGAGGAACGATGGGCGGGGGGATTCCGCCGCTCAACGAGGTTCGTAGCATGTCGGCCTCGATGCGCCGTTGCTCTAGGCGCAGAGTCTCTTGCCTCGTCTTCTCTTCCTCCTGTCTCCTGCGCTCCTCTTCTGTCTTTGCTGCCAGCCAGCTCCTCATGGAATCCTCGGCGCCTTGCCACTGCGGCGGCGGTCCGGGCAGCTGACCCATCAGGTGGCCATGGCTGGAATGAGCTTGGCCGATGGATTGGGGCGCCGGAGGTGGCGGAGGAGGAGCCGAGCTTGCGTGAGGCGGCTGGGGCGGCAAAGTCATGGCCGCCGGGGGAGGCAGGCCACGATGATGTGCCGACATAGGCTGGCCAGCTGGACTGTGACTACGGGGAATGGACGGCAGCAACTTGTGCGAAGGGTGGTCTTGGTAAGCCAAGGGAGGCGAGGGTCGGGATGTCGAGGGCGGAGTAGGTAGGTCATGGACGGACTTGTAGCCGTAGTGTGTTGGCTGCTTAACTGTGAGCATGGTCATGTATACTCATGTGCTCCAGGTGTTTTTAAAAGTTGTTGAAGTTGAAATCAGACAACATGGGTGGCTGATTTTGTTTCTGGGGGTTGATGTGTGTTTTTTTGTTTTGTTTCCTCGGGTTGTTGTGTATGGAATCGTGTCGAGTCAAGAAAGTGAAGCTGAAGCTCAAGCTGCTGGTGAAGAAGAAGGCAGCGAGCAGTCGGAGAAGAAATTGAGACAAAGGGGAGTTTGAAGGAAGGTCAAGAAGTGGAAAAGTGAGGAAAAAAGCTGCTGGCTGGCCAGTCAAGATGAAGATGGGTGGAAGGAAGACAGGTGAAGAAAGGTTGAAGAAAAAACCCGAGGCGAGAGGTGAGGTAAAAGGTAGGAAAGAACAAATGAAGGTATGGGGGGTGCAGGTGGTGGAAATAACCTTTTTCACAGGCGCGAAGCTGGAAGGGCGGCCAGCTCCAAGTTGGGAAAGAGACTTGGGTTGGACTGGGAAGGGAAAGGGACAGACACCACCTCACAGACACCACACGCCGTACTCCGTACCGAGGAGTACTATGTACATACACACCTACCTTCATCTGCCCTGGACACCTCTCTTTCCATTTCACGCCCGAGAGGGGGGTACGTATTTTTTTCTCAGACTCCCACCCACCAGCACCAGCACCAGCACCAGCACCAGCACCAGCACCAGCACAAGCGGCAACACCAGCAGCTTCTACCCGCAAGGTAGGCGCATAGGTAGTAGTCTGAGGTACGGAGTACTTCACTTTCCTTTCCCAAAGGACGAGAGGGACCCGGAGACCCAGAGGTCCAGAGACCTAGACCCAGACCTGGACCCGAGCCCCAGGGCCTCGAGAGAGAGAATGAGAGGCAACTCCGTGCCCAGCTGGGACTAGTAAGGGACGGCAGCTTGCAAGGAACAGACCAGCTAGCAACGATGCCGTTGTACGGATAGGTGTGTACGAATACTTAGTGGATAGCGAGGGAAAAGCGAGCCCAGGTCAAGGAAAGCAGAGGTATTACATACCATGGCACGCGAGGGCTCATCATCCATCGTCCTCGCCCTCGTCTCTCCCAGTCTCAGATACCTTACCTCACAATCCTGTACTGTCTCCATCCATATCGGGATTCGTAGTACAGACCAAGGGCGGGGCGTACGGTGATGGACCCAGCTCCACGAACGGGCCCAGCCTCATTTAGACATGAAGACGTATTTAGTGCCGACCACGTAAGGCAAGATTGGGAAGGGCTGAGAGTGCTGTTCTGGGTTGGCACAGCAAGCAAGGCTGATGGACGGACAACTCGCATCGTGGGATCGAAGTACGGATACAGGGAGTATCCGTACTCGAGGCGGGATCACAGTCTAGACTAAGCCAGAACTTGAAAGTGACACTGACCCCCAACGTCCCTCCCTTTTGACCTGTACTGTAGATCTCCGGAGCCTCGAAACCTCCACAGAAGGATATGGTATGAATCAAAGCGCCAGGTGCTGACGATGTGCCGATGCATTGCTGGAGTAGTAACGAGAGCCAGGGCGTAACTGTGGGTATTGTAATATGTGGTTTCTGGGAGGATGAGGATGGATCATGGTCATGGTCATGGTCATGGAGGGGGCAGGCAGGCAGGCATTGAACGGCTTCTGTTCTTTGGGAATCCGCGGGCCCACGAGCGGGAAGAGTGACGGGGGTGTGTCCTGTAAAAGTACAATGTGCAAGTGCCTGGATATGGAAATCTGCAATGTATGTATGTGTGTGTGTGTGTGTGGTGTAGGTTCCTCCTCTCAACAGAGTACACTACATATTAGTAGTGTAGTCCTGCGTGTGTGCGCGTGTCTGTCTCCCTCTTTCGTTATTTCACCATTTCCCTTTCCCAAGGAACCCCGGCCGGGGGTTGCAGGTGCGGATACTGATGCAGATGCAGATGCTGGATGGAGACGCGGGAAAGGAGATGAACCACTCCAGCAAGGCCCAGCTGATTCGACGAGGCGTGCAGGAATCATAGTATAGATGCCCAGGTCCATCCAAGGCCGTAGAGTTCCTACGGATACTCAGGAGACACCCAGGAAGTCTCCAACTCTCCTGGCAAATTTGAATCGCAAGCACCACCCACAAAGTGATAAGTGCGGATAGTAGGGGAAAGCAAAGGACAGAGAGAGGCATACGAGTCTAGGAGATGGCCCGGCCGTTTACGGATAGTTCAGGATAAGGCTCGGTGCGGAATGGATGGTGGTCAAGGTGCGTTGCCCGTGGTGGAGAATGACAGTGAGCCTGGTTTATTTCATTTACAACCAGCGCGTATCAGAAGAGATGACACATGGAGGGGGATGAGCACAGGGGGGTGCGCGTTGTTTGTGTCCAAGCCCAGCCCAGTCCAGTCCGCGGTCCCAACCCACAGATCAAGTGGCGCGAGGGTGTGCTTGCACGCCCACACCCACAGGGACTCCTCCCACTCCCAGAACCCCGGCAAGGGCCAAAGGGGGGTGGTGATGGGGATATGAGGGGGGTGCAAACCCGGGAACTGTGGCGAAGGCGGCTAGTCAGCATTGGGCCAAGATGGGGAAATCCCACACTGGCGTAGAATCAGACTTCAAGATGAACTGACGGCAGAGGCGAACGAGGAATGAGGAATGAGGAACGAGGGATGTGGGATGTGGATGTGGGTGTGCTGTCTGTGGATGCTAGATGCTAGAAGGCCAGGATGCCGGATGATGGATGCTGCAGCAAAGACAGTTGGAAATCGGAAGTTGGGGGCGAGAAGTGATGTAAGAAAATCTACCGATCCCTCTCCCAGAACCAGAAAAGGCTGCATGGTGGTTTGGCTTGGAGTCACCATTGTCGAGGATCCCGACATCTTTCAATCGGCCAGCACCTATTCCCAGTCAACCTTGAGCTGGTGTTTTGTATCAGTACTTCCTGCGCCAGTATCGGCTTCGTGTTACTGTCAGCTACAAGTAGAAGTTTTAACCCAATCATTACCACAGCTCTAGAGGCTGTACCGTGACCCAACACCTACGGCTTGTGTATCCAAAAGAAATAGATGGAAAAAAATAAACCGTAACCGCATACCTACAGTATCCGTACTAGGCTCTAATACGAGCTAAAGAGCAAGAGCGGGGGTTGGACTGCGGTATCGTCGAAGCGAGACGAGAACAAGAGGAGACCAGTATCCGGTGGCAAGGCGCAAGCCACCCTCACTGACAGGATGCGCACGACACGCAAGACAATGCATGAGCAGCGCTGCGTATGGCCACCAAGGGGGGGGGGGGGCTGGCAAGCCGGCTCGAGTGAGCGTAGGGCAGGACAAGCCGGGACATGAGATTTTCGGACCTTGGCCTTGATATTGTCGTCCATTTGCTGAGTGTTGACGCTGCCACCGCCGATGAGGCTGCTGCAATTCCCTCTTCTGACTGCGCAATGTGTTTCTGGCTTGCATCGCACACAGTCATCTTTGTCCCCTGGTCCTATGATAATTCTCCGCGCCCTCGTGCTTGGCATGCAGCTTTGTGACCTGATTATGTATAGAGACTCCGCCAGGAGCTGCCGTCGGTGGGTAAGCATTGTAGCTTCGCCTAGCTTCCCAAAGTGGGTAGGTGATTGAGGGGTGTCGTCGTCGGGAAACCGTGTACGCGTGCGAGTGCCGCCGTGTTCTGTTTGAATGCAGTTCAACATCCGTCGCCAACAGGGATAACCTGGTACGCATCTTGGAGGCAGCAGACAGATGCAGAAGTGTGTGAGCAGAGTTCGACCAGAGGCGCAGGGTCGATCCTGATGATGAGTTGACGACACCATCACCCATATGACAGAAGGAAAGAAAGAGGAGAAGCTGCCAAAGCGCGGGGAAGGTTGACAGAGAGATACAACGAGGTCGATATCAGGAAACTCGGGGACAATACCTACACTTCCCCAAAGCTTGATATCAACCGTTTTTGGCCTGGGCCGTACCTTACTCGAGGCTTCAGCTAGACTCTGCACCTTGGTTTCTCACTTTTGTGTTCTCAAGCTCGATACTTACACTAACGAGATGGAGCGGGTTGTGGCCGCAGGTCAGCTGAGAAAGCGAGTTCGAGTGAGTTCGCTCACAAAGCTCTCAGTCCAGAGATACTGATTGGACGCTTTCGCTGCAGACGCGAATGGGACGCGATGCGGTCTCGTGCTGAAGCAGACAAGAACAAGGATACATCTCCTGGCCGCGCTGATGTTTTGTCCAGCCCCCTCCTGTCTCGTCTGGGGGTTTGCTGGTGCGTGTTCGAACATGAAAGCCCCCTCGTCGAGGAATCATAAAGCTTTTCGTGGTTTCGCTGATGATGTGTAGTATTGACTAAGCTTCTTTTTGTCTTCATTCAGCAGCAGCTCACAGACCTCATCTACTGATTATGGGACTAGGTGATACGTAAGGTAGGGATATACGCACCTTGACTGCTGAAAGTGAATTGAGCGATGGATGGGATGCCGAGCCCAGGATTTAGGTCTTGAGTTCAGCGCGGAGCTCCTACTTCCAACACTTGCCTTCCCGCGTCTGCCTCATGTCATCATCATCCTTGACCGTAGCAGCAAAGTTTCTGGCCCAAGAGAAACAATGAGGTTTTGTTACTGTAGCCTTCAGTGAACAGACTCGAGCCCTGCAGCAGCACCAGCGCAACAGGTTGGAGTGGGGTTGGCTGTCCGTAGTCAAAGGGGGATTCAAAAGAGGCCAGCCACAGTTGATGGTTCAAGAATCAGCGGAGAGCTGGAGAAGAGGGTGTGAAGGTGCCATAAGGGGTGTGTGTGGATTTCTTTGGTTTGACGAGGTATTAAAAAACGGGCTGTCGTTGCTGGTATGAGAGGAGGCCACCGAGGGCGAGGCCATGGGAACGAAAGAAGATGGGAGTGGGTGTTCGTAGGTAGTTGGCAGAAAGAAAACGGGACAAGGTGCCTTACTGCAGTAGACGCCTCAGTGAGGTACGTAATTGGCGAGGACGTACCGAGCTCTCAAGGGGCGGGCGGCGTGTGCGTCCGAAGGATTCTGGATGCTCGGGAGATACCTGGACACGTTACGTCGGTACGTACCTACGCCTGTGCGCCATCTCTCCCCTAGGTAGCTTACCTTCTTTACCTTTGCCTTACCTTGCTGCGAATGTTGGCAGGCAAGTACATTGGGACGAAACCGCGAAAAACTGCCTTGTAGATTTTGGAATGTAGAGTAGTGCCCAAGTCAAGAAGATTTGTGTATCTCAAGATGCCTTCAGATGGAAAACGTTCTCTGCTATCTACGCCTACTTCTCATAGCTCCATTATCTTGAAGGTGATGAGTATATTGCTTTTGAAATCAGCATTGAGCGAGATGTTAGTCTGACGTTGACATCCAACAACCTGTCAGCTGAATAGAATACCAGGCACTCTGTACCGTAAGCTTATGAGATCATCATGGAGATTATCCAATGTCAATGTTTGTTGGCATTCGAAGGCACGGCAATGTCCGCGCACGGTAGATCATTTAGTTCGGTTAGCCGTGTGACAATGGTAACCAGAGAAGGCGCAGTCCGCCACATAACTTCGGACTCAAGCTATGTGTAGAGATAGAGTCCAGCGAGCAAGCCATCTGGTGTTGTTGAGTCCTCTCACTTAGGCAATCTGGCAGTGCAATCACTCCAGATACCAGCGGTGTGGCTGATGGACGGGAATATAGTCGAGACATAGGCGAGACCCGATGTAGAAATCGAGAAACCATGTCTTTCAGTGGGCGCTTCCGTAGCGCCTCTGGGTCGCGTGTTGCTTGAGAACCTATCGATGGATGTTGATTCAGAGAGCCAGGCTCTAACTCTACGGGACAAGGTGTCAAGGAGAGATCCCAACACCGAAAGATTCTCTCCGTCATCCATGGGATAGCTTAGTGGTGGCGGGAAGCCTGCCTGGTCCAACGGCGTCTGGGCTAAGTGGCCGCAGCTGTTCGATGCAAGTTCTTGTCTCGTCTGCCGCCCGCCGGCGCTCGTCTCATCCTCGGTAGTCTACGGCAGGCAAGGAAGCGTCTCCTCCACCATCTCTGCGCAGCATTGCCTTGATTCAGTCAGGCGCATCTTGCTACATGGCTCTGAGAGGCGGGACCGGGTGGTCAGGTCATGTCCGCCATCACATTGTCTACAGCCAAAGGAGGCAGAAGACGCATATATGTACGGATAGTCGTTGCTAATTAGTTTTTGACGCTGGTTCGGCTCCGACAGGGGACTGGCTGGAAAAGGAATGGTGGTCGAATGCATCGAGAACCGAGAGGAGGTTGCATGCGTTCTGAGCGCGGTCCACAATGGCGACTGTGCGCAGATGAAGCCGAAGTTATCAACCTGTGTTGCGCAACGGCCAACGTATGGTGATCGGGGAAAGTCCGGCTAGGCAGCGAGATGATATCTCACGACTGATCAAATATGTGCTGCGGTAGTGCTACATTGACGGCCGAGAAAGATCAACAGCATGATTCTCCCCGTCCTCGAAACTGTATTAGGTGAGGAGGAATTTGACTTCTGGCACTGCCGCTCAAACGCGCGAGCACTCGTCCCCGGAAACGACACTTAGGCTTGAGCGATGTAATCTTTTCATCGAGAAACTCTTGGAAGGCTACTGCTACCTGTCAGGCTTCTCGTCCTGTCAGTCGCAAGTGGATTTGTCGACTAGGATCCCCCAAGAGGTCACGCCGACAGGCCCATCTCGGATTTCCAGGCTAATTTGGCATGCTGCTTCAACTCAACACATCGAGTTTATACTCCAGAGGCGAAAGAGTTGCAGTCTTGTGATTGGATGCTTCTTCCAGCCAACAGCGGCGTAGTTGCCAGAATAGGATGTGAACTCTCTTCTGGGGTATCTCGTTACGCAACATGGAGGAAGGTGGTGGCGGCCAAGTTTCGGAGCATTCGTACGTTTAGGAGCACGCGGTGCTCTGTTACTCTGTACGCCATGGCTGATGCTTAGTTGTGCGGAACAGCTCGTTCGACTGTGGCTGGCTACCATTGCCGTAAAAATAGCATTTCACGTTGCACTGTGAATGAATGGCCGCGTTCTCGCCATGTGCGTTACGCCGTTGTGCTGGACTCGAGTTGATGACCAGATACTGACTTTTGAGTAGCGATGTGCAGCGGCTGAAAGCAGACAAGAAACATATCAAGAGTGTACTACGGATACTCTCTTGAACAAAAGTAGAGTCGTCGTTCGTTAAGTGGTGGTGGTTGTGCTGCCATTTCATTCTGGTGGTGCTAATCCTTTCTGTGTTGGTGTATTTGGACTAGGGGACTGGGCTAGACCGGAATCTGGAATCCAGATTCTCGACTTTGGACCCAGCAAATCTCTTTTGCACTTGTAAATGCGATGGCGCCCGGACGATCCCAGATCGCCTTCCATCGGATGTCGACCAATCAACAAGGACGGCACTTTCCCCTCTGAGAAGTTTGTGGCAGGAGCGGTTCCGTCTCTCGATTGGCTCTAGTCTCCTTTCGGATAGCAATGGAGACCAATCTGCATGACTGTGCAGTACGTATCCTCGCGAGGGTGTGATAACAGGGGGGCAGGTGTGGATATATCCCGCGTGCCTGCTCCTTCTTCACAACCACGACGTTTCCTGGAAGCTACACCCCTGCTCGCCCACCCAGTCGGAATGAGCTCCCAAGGAAAGACATTGGGTAGCTAAGAAGGTGCGGAGCTACAAGGCAGGTAAACCCCTGCCATGACTGTTAATCTGAAACACGGTGACGAGGAAACAGGGGCCTTCCTTTTCATCTACGTTGACCACAACTGCCCGCACTTGCACTTGCACTGCTGCAGTCACCAGTGACCACCTACCACCACTTGTTATGTACGGAGTACCTGTTACCACCACCACCACCACCACAATGTAGGTAGGAGCGAAAAAAGGAAGGAGGATGCGCGAAAAACGGAAGATAACATGAGAATAAACATAACGCTCGATTCTGCGCGTGAAGCAGTCACAACAGTCATCAATTGCCGCTGATGGGCACAAGGCGCCCAACCTGTAAAGCATCTGCCCACTACCAACCAGACCGCCATCTTTGTTCCCAAGGCCACTGTCTTTTACGGACGTATGCATCTCTTGATCCATGCTGCTCGGACGAACACCGTCAACGCCCACAAACCATGTCCATTGCTGTAAATGGCCTCGGACGACGTGACGGACAAGTGCCGCCTTGCCATGGCCTACAGCCTACGGATACTTCTTCTTTCTATTGTCAAAGACCCAGGCCAGACTGAAGCTCTTCAGGACGTGCATGACAAGCTTCGGGCAACGCCACGCATCTCAACACTAATCATGCGGCTCTGGGGGACTTGACTTCAACTTTGGGCTTGTGGCTCGATCCAGCAGCTTGGCCCCAACTATCGACAGCCCAGTTTCGCAATATTTGCACTGAGGTGCACTCTACGCCCGCCGCTACCTTGCCACCAGTACTCGGAGATCCATCTTCTCGCCTATTCCGGTCACGACAAAGCCCAGTCTTCGATGGCGCATTCGCAATACCGCCAAAAAAGGCATCGTGGCTCTCGCAGGATGGTCTGTCAACCTTATCCGGGATTTGGGCGGTGGTCCTGCACTTCTGCTTCTTCTACGACGGAACACCGAGGCATGGCCGTTGCCCCCCATCCCCAAGGCCGGACAACGCCACGTCCCTGACCGTTCAATTCACCCGCCCGCTGCAAGAATCTCCAAATCACAATCTCCCCTAATGCCGTCAGCCCTGGGACCCGTCAGACCCCGCCAAGCCAGCGCTTGACACACCCACACATCCTCAGCCTTCCACTGTCCAATTTGGTGGCGGTTTCACCTCACCCATCTAAGATGCCGGCGGCGAGGGCGTTGGCACTCTGGGGGCTCTTCTCCTCAGCTGTGGAAGACTCATAGCGAAATCTACCATGCTGTGCATCGACAGCCTGACATGACAGGCTCTCGAGTAGGCACGCAAAGGCTCTAGATCCTCTCCTTCAACCGAACCGAAGGAGCCATTAACCAGCGCTATCCAAGCGGCTAGCTCAGTTATCACCACCCAGAAACCCAGTTACAGACTGACTGCAATAACCTTGGATTCGCGGACTTCCGGAGAGAACTGCGGAGTAAATTGTGTACCCGCTACAGCAGGCGCAAGTTCTGCTGGTCAAGCCAAGCATTTAAGTCGGCATGTGACGATTCGCAGCGCAGAAAAGATCCTCTGCACTCTGTGTCGACGCGCACGAACTGTAGCGCATTCCTCAGCTGCAGCCAACAATTTGATTGGCTTCGTCTAGCCGAAAGTATTGTCCAGAAAGTTGTGAAGACGGTCCGACGTAGCTGGTCAGGTCCAGGCAGGGGTTCGATTCAGCACGACTCCCGCCATCAAGACTGGCCTGGCGTATGCTTCGTCTTTTCTAGCGATTTCAGTACCTCGAAGTCGGTGTGGTACTACCGAATAGGCCTTTTCTACGATGAATCAGCTCCAATGGTGGCCAGCTCAACACAGCTAATATCCAAGCTAGCTCGGCACACTTGGCAGAAAAAAGGCACGATCGTCAAAGTTTGGACCAGACAAGTGTGGCAAGCATGTGCTTCGCATGCGTTCCGCGACGCATCATGCTCGTGCTTTTGCAACGCTGATCCTCCACGAAGCTTGCCCTAAAGATCTGCGTAGGAGAATGGGAAGGGGCCGGGTTATCGGCGGAACGCGATCGATGGGCTAGGGAGGACGAGACGGGGACGGTGAACAAACCTCACCCAGCCCCACGAGCAACACTACGACACTGACACCCACACCGTTCGAGTCTCGACTCGACACAGGAGTGGCATCGCTACGCGCCAAAGTCCCGCTCCTCCGGCTTATTGGAGCTTGCGCAACTGTCCTATATGCCTAAAAAGATCTGTTGACCGTCCTGATCTGCGATGAGGCCGCATGAAGATCTTTGGTCAACGTGATTAGCGAAGGGGAGAGGCACGCTCAACCAAGCTCAAACTCCGGAAACGCGGCTTTTTCTGCGCAGTCTGGACACGAGCAAAGGAAACACGTTCGTGGTTATCACACGGGACTATAGCTCTTTTTTCTCACTCGAAGTCTGTCTATGGCCGACGAAGACACCGATCTCTCCCCGACCCTCGCGAGCCTCGAACCAAAGTCGATCCTTAAAAACAGAGACTAGGCTGGATTATGCAGTCAGCTAACTGACAGCTTTGCCGCTACGAGCGGCGCGGTACTAGCCTGTCTGGCCCGTGACATCTTCGTGCTAAAACCGTGGTTTAGCAAGCATGTTTGCCCGCTACAGGGCGCATCAGCAGATTGGTTGGGAAGCGTGCGTGGTTGACAGATGTCGACCCGAGCCTACAACGCCATGTGACGCCAATTGAGTGATTTCTGAGACAATGTAGTCTTGTTCTTTCAAGTTCGTGAGACAGGCGACTGTATGCAAAGTTATGGCAAGCTGCCATTGCTGTGTGAACATAAGCTCCAGTTGCGTATGTCGTTGTCTCAAAGGGCTCTGGCCACCTGTTCCCGAGTCGGCATTAGCTCAAGGGAAATGCTGGGTCATTGAGGTACCAGAGTTACCTCTTCGTCATCTCCTGAGGAGAACCACGGCTAACCTGCTCATGGACACAGAGAGATTAGAGGGCAAAGCGTCGCTAGGCCACCCCTTCCGATTCCCCTTCCGTTCTCCAGAACGCCAACGTAGACGGGGACAAGGATTCTCTCAGCCGGCTCTATGTCACTCTGTTGATTGGATCGAAGTTTCGATGATAGTTGTTAGGGAGGTGAAGCTCGACTGATTGCGGCATTGGGCTCGCTAGCTTTTGTCACAAGTTTATTAGGTGGAGAAAGTCAATCCGCCTGGCCTCCCATCCAACCTATCTCATGCATTTCGTCTCATCTCTTTCTGCTTGAGTCGAGAATGATGCTAGGGAAAGGCCCGTAAAGCTCTGGCCGATTTGGGACCATGACCTCGAGTATCCCTACCGCTCCATTTCGAGACGACTGGACAGTCACTGGAAGCATCAGGCCGCCGTCCGAAATGCTCTTCGACGATGCTTATAAGGCTTGCGTCGAAGATAAATGAGGGTAGCGAGGGATACTACCCTGCCACGCCTCGGATCCTCGGAAAAGGAGATTGTCCCGCACGTCATGGTAATTCCCTGTTCCCACCGTCTCTTTCTAGGCGTGCCAGGGGAACTGGACCAGTGTCCATAGACAGGTCCAGGCCAGACTCGACAGAGCTCGCCTACAGTAGACGTACTCCATACAGAGTACAGAGTACAGAGTGCGGATACATTAACCTCATCCTGTCGTGAAGTGGGGGATGCACAAGCAAGGAGAGGATATGCAAGTGTTCCTAGCGGATGCGGGCTGGACGGCAAGATGGTCGCATCCAATTTGCAAGGCGCAACGCCTTGTTTCCCTCTCTTCTACTACGTAGGCTTCGTAGGTTTCGTCTCATCTACAACGGAGAACTCAGCACACATTGGCCGACCAGGCGAGGGCCTTTGCAAGGCATCTCAGCGCTCGCTTGTCAGATTAGGCCAAGGATCTGACTGAGTCTATAGTTCACAGCACGTCATTCACGTGAGTCTATTCCGTTCTGCAATACCTACAAAGTAGACCTCCTGAGGGCAGCGTGCAGGGAGGGCGACTTTTGTGAGGAGTTTGAAATCGGCCAAACACAAGTCCAGGGCATCACCGCCCTACCGAGACAACGGCAGGGCTAGTCAGTGCCACTTGGCCATGCGGACGTTCCCCGGCGAGACGAGGCCTTTCGTCCTTTCCAGCTAGCGTCCCGATATGGAAATGATCTTTGAGGGGTTGCATCTCAAAAGCTCACTGTGGCCAAACCCGTTTTTCAACGTGCCAACCTCCATGGTCTCAAAACCCCCCAAATCCACGGATACTACATCCGGCGAGTCGTTGCGGGAATTAACGACAGGCCAACCGCCAACCGGCCAGGGAGCCGGGACAAGCACCGAGTTGCCAGAGGCATGGGGTGCCTCTAATCCCGCAATGCGTTTTCTCGCCATGTTCTTGGACGGTCGAATCCCTACCCATGCCCACTGTTGTACCTGAGAGGATGAGGCTTGAGGCTTGAGGCTTGAGTGAAGCCCATCCGCATCGGAGGTTTAACCCCCAAAGGCGAAACAATGTTTGCTTCCCGTCTCGCCGGCTCGCGTCTGCCGTGCACGCCGTGTCCGCCGGGAACGGCTTTTACCATCCCCACCTTTAAAGAGAATTCTGAGTAATAGACGATGATGTTACGCGGATGAAGGGGTGGGGACGGCAGGCACTGAGACGGAGTCAGCAGGACGCATCGCGGAAGAGGGGAAGGGCGAATGGCGGCGTGAGGACTGAACGAGCGGAGAATGGCGAGGCAGACACCAGTTCTGCTTCTGCCACTTAACCCCCCACAGCCGAGGGAGATTGAAACCGCGCTGGGCAAGCGTAGAGGCGGAAATCATCACAATTACAGTGAGCAAAGAAGACCCAAGCAGGGCCCAAGCAGGGTGCCCTCGAGTCTGGAAACGGATCGGTACGAAACGGTAATCAGACGTGTCTCTCTCTCCAGAAACCCTTCCCGCCCTTTCGCCCTGCCCTTTCCCTTTCTCCACCATCAGGGAGATGAGAAATTAAGCGGTTCTCGATGGACCGCGGGGCGCCTTGGCATCAAGCAGAAGGAAAGGCAGCGGGCCAGAAGAAGCTCTAGAAGGAAAAGCAAAGCCTCTTCCATTAAAGGTATTCCTAGGATCCGCCTCTTCGCTGTGGCTGTTTTCTCCATCTAGGCTTTCGTTCCTTCGTGAGCGGGCCCTCGCCATATTTTCGGCATTTCCTTCAACTCGGCGTGGGCATCCACATGCAGGCAGAATTCATGGTCTCGGATGCAGGGAGCAAGGTATCAGGACAAGTTGAAGCGTCGTGTTCCCAACTTCCGACAACTTGACAAAAGTTGTCTCGAGATGTTCGGCGTGGCAGGCTGATGTTCTGCCCACCAACCCCACAGCTCATCTGTCTGTAATCCATTTCCCTCCTCCTCACTGTTGTTACCCCCCTTCCTTCGCCTTCAGTCTTGACATGGAGAGTCAGAGTTGGAACTCTTAAGATGAGATGAAAATGATGATTATCGTGAAAGCATCATTGAGGAGAGATCATGCCTGTTAGCTATCAATCAAGTTTAGACGATGACGGGTCGGCGGGAACATCCTGAGAAGAAGAGCATAAGAAGCTCGCACAGACGTGAGGGGGTGTGAACTCTGTTGGTCCAAACATGGGATGATCCTGTGATCTGAGCTGCTGCATTAATAACTTGGACTATTAGAGAAACCTTTTTTTTATTGCGTTTAGGTTTCTTTCGCTCATCTTTGGGTGTAAGGACATTGCTTGATCCGGAACAAAAGGTTTCTGACAAACATGGGACGGAAACCGTCAACCGCATTTGTTTCCCATTCCGATCACATTTCTGGTTGATTGCGAGAACTAGGGCTAGTTTGGACCATGTTGCCTTATTTGACTACCCAGTGTCTAAATTGAATGGATCTCTCTCGCTATATCCCTTTGTGGGATGATGCCTCTGCCTGGAATGAGCGTTTCAAGGGGATTTGTATTCACTTCTGGAACTTGGAAACTAAGGCATGCCGAACGGGCGAGCGTGACGAATCAGGCAAGAGGCAAAGCAAGAGCAAGAGAAAATGAAATGAGGATGAAAAAAAAAACAAGTCGTGCCAAAAGTTGAACCTCCAGCCCAGCCACACAACGGCGAGGCAGATTTTCTCCCTTGTATCTGGCAGAAAACAAGTTGTCCGAATCCATTTCGAGAAGATGGTCCAAAGGGCAGACTCTAGGAAGGGGAGATAGGGAACAGAGAGGAGGAAGGGAAGACGAAGCTCCACTCTGAACATCTCTCGCTCTTACATTGCGGCGGCTTCACTGCCGCAGTCCGGTTTACGAGTAAGTTATTTTGGCCCAAGTTGGTCTGCGCTGGATTCCGCCGTAATCTCTTTTCTCTCTTTTGCTCTCTCGATTCGTATCTCTTCCCTTTCCGTTTAGGCGTTGCTTGAAGGTAAGTAAGCCCCGAGTAAACGTTCGCTCTCTCTCTCTCTCTCTCTCTCTCTCTTCCATCGTCTTCTCCGAGGCTCTGAGCTCTCTCTCGGTGAGATTTCTTGATAATGTGTGATGTGAAACCGCGGGGGGGGGGGGGGGGCAGGCCCCCTACGATGAATATGAGGCCATTTTGCGAGTCGTTCTTGTTAAAGCTGATGACGATGTACATTCTTCTTCATCTATGATAAACCCTCTTTATTTCTTTCCCATTTCCTTACTCCGTATTCCGGCCCCCATCCCATCTAATTGAGCTTTCCTCAAGGCCCACGCCCGCCCGCACACACACAAGCACACGCACGCCCCCCAACCCCATCACTCCCTCACCATCCACATCCACACATACGCACACGCACACAAGGCTAATCTGGAGTTCCGAGGGACCGATTACACCCTGGCGATTCAATTTAGATATCCTTGTCAAGCTGGTAAGAAATCAAAATGCGGTTGATCTTGAAAGTCACGAGTGGCAGGCACACTAAAGCCTGCTTCAGGGTACTTTGTTTGGTTCGTTGATGACTGGAAGTTCGGATCGGGCGAGGGATGGTATATTAGATCAACCAAAAAGTCCTCACGAGATCTCCAAATGTGGGCATGCCAAACATCCCAGCAAAGAAAAAGAAGAAGAGAACAATCTATCGGGGCGGTTCCACCTCCTCCTTCGTGTTTCTCTTCTTCATCTGGAGCTTGCAAAACGGCCCCCAAAGAGTCGCACCTTCCCCCCACCCCCGGCCTTCCCGGCAAAGGTGACGAGCATGAGTGAGATGAACTACATCGCACTCTCACCGCCAACCGCTCGGTCGGCCGGCAGGTCTTCCCCCAGATTTGGTTGTCCAATTTCGAAGCAGTGTGGCCTTGTAAGTAAGATGAGATAGGTCCCGGCGATGAACGGCGGTGGGAGTTGTGGGCTGACAGAGAGGCGCGTGAACGCGTAGACCCTGTTCCCTTCGTGTAATTCATATACGAGAGAGCACTGCCACGGATAGAGACTGGGCAAAGGGTAGAAGTCGTCAGAATCCGTGAGAGGGAGGTATCCGTAGAGACTGCCATGGCAAGGGCGGTGCAGGGTGATGCTGTGTCCAGCTTTTCACCTCTCCTTGAGTTGTTCTGCCCTCTCTCTCGAGTGATCTCTCTCACCATCCTACGGGTCGAGCTCATCTGCAAAGGGAATCTAGACTTTGGTTTGACTCAACGACCGCGTGATACCCGTTCGGCAGTCGGATAGCGAGCGGACATAAGACTCTTTAGCTTCCCTCCCTCCTCCTCCCTCCATGACCACCCCGTCTTCGATGTCCAAGTGAAAAGTTCTGTGTAACTGTGTCCCTCTATCTCCGATGCCCAGACGCGCGATGCAAGAGCCCGAAACCTCACAACCATGTACGGCTCCATCTCAAACTTCCCAAGAGAAAGGTAAGTAAAGTACTCTTGGGGGCCGAAAGGGGAAAGGAGCTCGCAGACAGAAAGAGCAAGGAGCTCTGCGAGTCTACCCAGGAAGTGCGGAGCACCTCGGCAACTACCTAGGAAAGAAAGAGAAAGAGAGAGAGGAAAAAGAAATAATGAGCAGAGAGAGAAACAGAGAGAGACGGTTCACAATGTCTTAGACGATTAAATGCAAATCACCAGAAACATATAATAAAAAATACCGTTCTCCTTCATTTTGCGCAAACACCCTTTCCACCCTTTTCAAAGGTTCCCAAATCCAGGATCGAGGCTTATAGGAGAGACAGTATGGGAAAGAGGGAGGCCGGTTGGTCTGCCGTGCCGCCCCTTTCCCCCCGATTAGGGAGCGGCAGAGAGAAAAGGTTGCATGGGATTTGCATTTCCGGATCTACTGTCTCACGTTTCCCACTGCCCTACTGCTCTCTTTCGAATGTCCCTGATATCAGACATGACAAAGACGGGTGTGAGCGTCGCGCAACATGTAGGCACGTCGCCCACTGCTGGCAATGCCCAAGATGTATCCTAAACTTTTTCTTTCTGTCGAGAGGAAGTAATGAATGAGTGCTCGAGAACCCAGAGCTCATACGTCCCAGCTCTTCCTTATCTGGGAATTTGAAATCTCTGGTTAGCAGCCGCGTGGACCTATCGTTTTGTACCGTACATCGAAAAAACGGGCGATACAACATTCACACCTCGTGGCAGGTTCTCAAAAAGGGCCGGAAGGGAGGCAGTGTCTCGGTCGATCGGCGAGCGCACGCGGGGAGAAAGAGAAGAGAAAGGGCAGTACTTCATGCAGACATGAACTGGAGCAGAGGAGGATTTGCAATTCTAGTCCATCTAGACCCATCTGTACATTCCCGTTGTCTCAAACCATCTTATGCACGTCAACGGCGCCACTTACAACAGGCTGGGCTGACTGCGACATGGCCTATGAGAGACAGTACAGCAGCAGAATATACATAGACGGAGGCGTGAGAGTGGGGGATCAGGAGGGCTCGCTCCCATCATCAGCTTACCTCTGCATCGCGGTACGTACGGGCGTGCTCAGGAACAACATAAGCTTGCTTCACCTTCAGACCTACTTCTTGGCAAGACAGGACGAGGCAACCACTCAGCATACAAGGCGCAGTATATGGACCCGTAGATCATTTGCAATGAAAGGTGAAATTCCTTTTACCTCCTAAAACTCCCTTGAACCCTCAACGGGCAGGCTACGTGTCATGGTGATGCTATGGGGTGGTGTTCGAAAGGCAACATTGCCCGGAACTATGGTACTCGAAAGATGCCCGTTCAACTCCCTTTCCTCCCTTTCCGATAATATCAGACGTAATTCCTGCCAGTTATAAAATAAAATCAATATCGGAGACGCATTGCCTCCCGCTTGTAGAGAGGAAGGCGTTTCCTTGAGCCTCTTTTCCCTCCCTTCTTTGGCCCTATACTGTGCCCATGCTGGGACTTGTTGATGTGAGACGTTTGTTGGAATCACACCCTCCTGGAAAGCCTTCCCTCTTCTCCACCCCAGCCACAGCTGGCTAAACTGGTATGTACCGAGTGTCCTTCCCAATCAAACGGCATCATCCATCCGTCTCAACGCCCCCAGCTAGTCGTCCAGTCCCGTGGATCGAAAGGGAAGGAGGCGGCCTCCATCACCTTAGCTTGGGAAGATCTTGTCTCTGCTACTGGACCCCTGCGAACTCACACTATTGCGGTTTGTATGGTATGGTAAATTCTCCGGCTTGAGATTCTCATCCGTCGACGAGGCCGTGCCCTGACGCTGCGGCGCTTTCTTGGTAAGCACTGCCCTGGGTTTCTCGGCCGGTAGCGACTCGCTGCTGGTGCGTGTCTTGGTCAGCTTGCGAGACGCACGTTTCTGCGACGGCGCTTGCGACTGCGTCTCAGCAATAGATCCCGGGTCCGTAGTGGACCTTGTGTCGCTCGATAGGCGGCTAGATGTCGAGGTGCTGTTGGACGGTCGGCTGTATGCCGGATTGTCTCTGATTGGAAGGTGAAAATTCGCCGCGGCTCCGTTTTGGTCCGCAGTTATGTATGACGGCGAAGTGGAAGAAGAGCGGATGGCATCAGGAGATGAGGCGGCCTGGGTGGCTGTTAGCGTTGAAGCCTCGAAAATCCGACTAGAGACTCGCTTACGGATGCTTGAGGGCTGACATAGGTGTCCAACTTCTTCTTTAGCACCTCCGAGCGCACCGGCTTCGCGAGATAGTCGTTCATGCCTGCCGCCAGACACTTTTCTCGATCTCCCTGAATGGCCGATGCCGTCATGGCGATGACGAGGATCTTCCGTACAACGTCTATAGAATCCTTCCGAATCATCTTAGTCGCCTCGTATCCATCCAGCACGGGCATCTGTACGTCCATGAGAACCACATGGTAGGGTCGACCTTCCCTAGCCTTTTGCCGCAAGCCCTCCACAGCCTTCAAGCCGTTCTCGTAAGCATCCACGGTGGTGTAGCCCAGCCGTTGCGCATACTGGATGGCAATTTTCTGGTTAATGGGGTTGTCCTCCGCGACGCAAATCCTAATTTGGTCTTTGGGAACGGCGGTGAGGTCCAAGAACGGATTAGGCGACTCGCCGCGCTCGAGGTACGCAGAGCGCTCGACGGCTGGAGGGGACTTCATTTGCTGCGCGTCTCCGGCAGAAACGTCAGACTTAGCCTTGTCGAAAGTGACCTTGAACCATGCCGTTGTTCCCACGCCTTCTTGACTGTCGAGCTGGATCTTGCCCTTCATCATCGTTTCGATCAGCGACTTGCAAATGCTCAGACCGAGGCCGCTGCCGCCGTACTTCCGTGCTGTGCTGGTGTCTGCCTGGCTGAAGGGCTGGAAGAGCTTGACCAATTGCTGTTGCGGGATACCGATTCCGGTATCCTGAACTCTGAAGAGCAGTGTAGCTTTGTCGTTGGTCTCAGATTCCACTCGAGCCCCAATTGTAATTGAACCGTCCTCAGTAAACTTCAAACTGTTGCTGATGAGGTTTCCCAAGACCTGATGGAGTCTGATGGGGTCTCCAAAGATGAGTAGAGATGGTAGGTCAATATCCTGTATAATCTTGACGTTCTTCTGTTTCGTCTTTTGCCGGTTGCTGTAGGACACCGCTCGAACAACCTCCCGAACCATCTCTTCTGGGTTGAAAGCGATCACGTACAGCTTCATCTTGTCGGCCTCCATTCTCGAAAAGTCGAGAATATCGTTGATGACCGTCAACAACAGCTCTGCCGACACCTTGATATTATCCGCCATCTCTTGCTGGTCCTTGTCTAGCTCGCTGTCCTTCAGCAATTCAGAGTTGCCGATAACACCGTTGAGCGGCGTTCGCAGTTCGTGCGAAACGTTGGCAAGAAATATCGACTTGGCCTTGGCGGCCTCTTCGGCGAGCTTGACGTTACGCTTGGCTTCAGCTTCAGCGTGCTTGGCTTTTGTCTCTGCTTCCAGTGCCTTTGCAAGGGCGCGCTTCTGCAGCGCAACCATGGAGACATTCTCTGCCGAGACTTTCTCTACGGCCTTCATGGCTAGGGCATTTGAGTAACTGATGCCAATCTGGTTGACTAGCAGCTGGAGGACGGACACATTACGATCGGTGAAAGACCCTGGCTCGCCCTCGAGATAGAGAACTCCGAGCAGCGGTTTTGAGCCGTGACAGATGGGAATCGCAATGATGGCCTTGCTAAGGACATTCCGTTGTAGCCAAGCCTCGCTCACGTTACCAAAACGCTCGTCACTGATGATGTCGGGAATGAAGACAGCCTCTCGGAACCGCGTGCAGTAGAGAATAACGTTCTCAGCAACGAGTGAGGTACCAGCAAGTGGAAGACCGGGGATATGAGCTGACGCTCCCCGTTCCGGATCACCGCTGGCTGCGAGAGACCACCCAGACTCATCCGAATCTTGTACCACAATGGCGGCTAGTGTAGCAGAGCCTCCGCAAGTCTGCAGAATGACATCGCACATAGTCTTGAGGAGCTCGTCGACCCGAAGAACGCCGGAAATGACCTGGGATGAGAGCAAAATCGCGTGCAAATCGATCATATCGAGTGCTGGCAGACCTGCCCCAGGTTCATTGTGCTCGTGCATTGAGCCACGCCACGCACCAATCCGATCGCCCTTTATATCGGCGATTGCAGTGTGGTTAGACTGCTGCATCCCTTCTGGCCCTTCTTCGCCATCCACAGCGCGGTAGTCAACAGTGCCGCTGTCTCCGGCGAAGTCGGTCTGAACCGCAGCGTCTATCGCTCTGGGGTTTCTTGTCGGGCTGTGAAGAAGGACGGCGTGTTCTTCCTCCAGGCGCTCAGCCACGGCCACGGCGCCGAACTGACGGTAGAACGCAATGGCATCCCTAAAGGCAGAGCGAGCTAGCCGTCGAGCCTTGCGTCTAACGAGCGTGCCGGCCATCAGTGTGTTGCCCAGTGCCGCTTCGAAAATGTAATTATGTTCCTCGGCGTTATCCAGAGCCTCCTCGTAGAGCTTGACCGCGCCCCCATAATCGCCGTTCAATTCCGCGACTTGGGCCTCTAAGATTCTGGACCATGAAAGGTAGTTCACTTCGGTGTATACCTCCCATTCCTTGATTCGCTTGGTCAGTTCGCGCAGCGTGCGTAGAATACTCTCGGTTTCGCCGTCTAGACTGCTGGGATCTAGACGAGGGTCGTTGAGCCTCCGAAGCATCCTTCCTGCAAGAGCAAGTCCGTAGAAAAAGATGACTAGCCTGCTGTTGCGAGCCGACCATAGGTTCTGGATGGACTCGTAACACATCTCACCGACCTCAATCGCGCGATCGTAATGGCCGTAGATGAAGAGCGGAACTATCTCAATAGTCTCATACCAAAGAACCGATCGATTGCCGTTTTGAGTGTTGGCTCTCAGCCATGACTTGTAGTTTGCCGAATTGTGATGATCATCAGTCATGACCTCGGAGGGATCGGTTGTCCGCGTCTTGCCCTGCAAAGCCCGACAAGCTTGCCGAATGGAGATCAGGAGAGTGCCACCCCGCGTATCATGGTGCCAGTTTGGAATCTCTTCACAGCCATACTGGCAGAAAGCCTCGAGGTCGGCACAATTCTCGCTCGCAAAGAACTTGAGCTGCGCCGCAAGCCCAAAGCTGAGTATCGAGGAAATCCGATCACCGGCTGCAGCCGCATAGTCGACTGAGCCCTCCAAGTGCGTCAACGCCACGGCGATCGGAATTTGAACATGCCCGATGAAGTTGGCGTACAGCATATAGCCTCTAGCCATCGAGAAGGGATCACGGTATCGGTCAAGTAGCTCAATACAGACGTTGCCCACCTCAACTGCGAAGCTCACCATGTTGAATCTGGCCAGAGCGACGAGACCGAGATGTAGAAACGCCATGCCTGATTGAGGGAAAGCGCCGTGAGTGAGATGTAGATCCAGCATGACGAGGGAGAGGTGGTAGAATCGCAAGTAGTCGCTCCACCACGCAGCGCTGACAGTCTCTGCCAACACAGCACCGATAGACGGCAAGCTGGGGTCTGTTGATGGTGTCGGGTTCATCAGCTCGTTCTTGTCCATGGTCTGTATTCTCACAGACATCTTCTCGAACTGATCGTCGCATTTTTCAAAGGTGGGTTCGTCATCGAATTGCACGTCAAGTGCCTGTAGACATTCTTTCAGTGCAGCCAGCGCGCCTCGGGCATTGCCACCTTGCGCTAGGGTTCTGGACTGGAGGACATAGGCTGGCGCCTTGTCTAGAGGGCTTCGTGCACACTGGAAAATTGTATCTAGGAGGGAGTTAGCTGCGGCATGATTGCTCATGTACAGATAGCATTCCGCAGCCCGTAGATGCAGCTGCATCGTCTCATCATACGAGACATCCTCAAGCTGGTCGTTCCATGGATCTGGCTGAAGTAGAGCGACTGCCGTACTGTAAAGTTTTGAGCCAGTTGGGCGGGCACAATTCTCCACGGCCGACTGTGCGCACTCGTACAGTAGCTTACGGTACGTCTGGCGTCTAGGGACACGCTTCTTGATAATGTCGACAGACTCGCAGATGTGCGCAGCGGTGTTGTCCTTGGCTCTGGGATCAACTGAATAGTACTTGAGAAGCGTCTGTGCAATAACGAAATGCATCTTTCGCGCGTTGCATTCCTTCAATGCTGCCGACGCCTGAATAAATCGGTCGTGGGCGAAGCGGAATCTATCGTCTGTCTCGCTCGGGACGATGATATAAGCCTGAACCGCGGCTTGCAGTCCGTTGATTGCTTCTTGCTGAGAGTACGTCGCGTGGTATTGTTCGTTGCCTGGACCTTGACACGATGCCTCTTCATTGTCCTGGTACTGGAACTCGCCACTCAGAAGTCTGCAAATGAGCTCGAATGAGAAGGAAGATCCGAGGAGTGCAGCCCATGCAAGTATCGCTCTAGAGGCTGGAGGTAGCTCGCTCAATCTCCGTGTGATGAAACCGGTATCGAGTATGTCATAGTCGCTTGCGCCTTTGAAGTGCTCGAAGAGTCTATCGAGGTCGAAATGCCAGTTGCTGTCTCTGTAGTCGTACCATATACACTTCTTCCGGTAACAGGCGCTCAGCATCTCTCGCATATAGAATGGGTTGCCTGCTGTTTTGGACTGTATGACCAAAGCCAGAGGAAGAACCTCCTCCTTTGGTCTGCACAGCGTCGTCGCGACATATTGGATGATGTCATCCTCGCAGAGGGGAGTCAGTTTGATTCGGGTCACTACGGGACCGCCTGATCGTGGAAACTCTGCTAACTGGTCAGCATATGATGGCGGCTTTGGACGGTGCGAGAAACTTGCCTTCGGACTCGGGAGGTGAGATGATAGATTGAACTTGTTCCGGTGATAGCTCCTCTGGGCGGTAGGTTATGATGACGACCATCTTCATCCGTGCCCCAATGATCTGTGTAATCAATTCCATGGACTCATCATCTGCAAAGTGAAGGTCATCCAGCACAAAACATATGAACTTGTGGGATGTGAACATGCGAAGCACGTCGAGGAAGGTGTTCATCAATCGCATGGTTTTGGTTGCTCCACCAGCTCGCAGGAAGTCCTGGGACGCTTGTGAAGAGATGACCGTAGGCTTGTTCAAGCGGCCCGGCGAGCTTCCCGGCGACGAGCCACGCCTCTTGAGCCCTGCCCTGATGGACCGACTTTGAGTTATGCTTTGAGTGATGGACACTGATCGAGGAACGGAGCTGTCAAGCGCGCCTATGAGGAAGTCTGGTAGCCCAAGGACTTTGTGCAGCATTGGCCACACCGGACGAACGTATTGCTTTAGCGCCTGGTGAAAGGGGGTATCCGTGTTTCGCTCGCCGAATACCTGTTTGAAGAGTGACGACAGCAGCTTAAGCAGTGGTCCAAACGCAGTTCGGCGCGCGGTATCAAATTTTGCCGTGGCACAGTATCCCCTCCTCCTGGCTTCAGCGAGTGTCGACTGGTAGAGGCAGCTCTTGCCCAAGCCCCCGGCTCCTTCGACGAGAACGATCTCGCAGTGTCCGCGCCTACGGAACTTTGCCGATCCGAGCTGACGTGACAAACTCGAGGACGATGATTCCACTGCACTCAGTCGGTTGCTGTCTGTTGGCGTACCTACACCATCAATAAGACTCCGAGTTTCGATCGAGACCGATTGGTGTCTTTCCCATTGCCTCTCCCACGGCCTGGTCATTCTCGCAAACGGACCGGAATTAGACGAGGCGATGGTGTCGCCCGATATCGTCTGAGTATCGGATAGGACGGACGGAACAAAACTAGCCTTTGACTGCCTAGGATCAGAGGACGTAGTATGCGTGAAGGATCCGCTGCGACGTGTCGTGCCTTCTGCCGAGCTTGCGCCCTCGCTCGACAGGTCCCCGCAGTCAGGGAGCTCAACCGAGAGCTGCGAACCATCAGAGAAGCGGTTGTTTGTTGTAGACTTTTGATTCATCGAATGGCTCTTGGCGACCCGCTCAATGACTCTGATAACTTCTGCTCTTTCTTTTTGCCGGCCGATCATCATACTGGGTAGGATGAAGAAGGACGAGATGTCTTTTTCGCCAATCTTCCACTCCTTAAGCGCCAACCAGTCGCCGTCGGTCAAGAATTGCTGCACCTTGAGAAGGTCATGCTTCAAACCACTAGCCGAATGATATCGATCAGCGACGGACTTGGCCGTGCACTTCTGTATGATGCGTCCGATAACGTCGGGTATATCGAGCCGAACTTGCGATACATTGGGGATTCTCCGCCCTAGAACGCCTTGCACAATATCGAGGGGCGTCTCGCCATCAAATACCGGCTGTTGTGTGAGTAACGTCCAGAACACGACTCCAAGAGAGTAGATGTCAGTCCGACTATCAGGTTCTGCCGGCATACGACCTGTCTGCTCCGGGCTAATATAGAGGAGCTTGTTCTTGGCGCCCAATTCTTTTGATAGGCTCGACCATGAGGTGCTTGACAAGCCCCCCTCGAAGGATCTCGTCCCCGTGCCAAAGTTGATGAGCTTGACCGAGTTTGTCTCGATATTGAAGTGGAAGGCGTCCGGCCTGATCTCTCCATGCGTAATCACCTGCCCATAGTGGAGGATTTCCAGGCACTGACTAGCGCCAATGGCAAAGTCGAGGAAGTATTGTAGGTCTATCGGAGGCTTCAAGCGCAAATTCTGTTTGCGATACGCCTCGTACCGGTCGTCGACCTTCCTGGCCTTGTAGAATGCCGGTCCCATGTCCATCAGATCAAAGAGGTAGTTCTGGCCGGGATGCTGATAGATTGCGACCACAATAGAACCCCGATCGCCGGGGTGAGGAGCGAGTCGGATGAGGTCGAGCGGCTTGACAATGTGCAGTCCTTGAGGGTCGGCCGTGGCAAATAGGTTCTTAGCTATATGGAAGGCCCTCTCCTCACGGAGCACATGGTAGGAGACGCGAGCCACCACTGGCTCTTCTACGTATGATATCTCTGCAGCGCCGGCGGGGACTGCGGGCGGCGAGGTAGCCGAGAAGTCGCTGCTCGCATCGCTGGGTAGGCCCGAGTGAAGGCTGGAGGAACTCGTATGCTCGGAGGGCGACGGTCGACCGGACTGTAGTCTCGCGATCGAACCGGGACTCGAGGCGGGTAAGGATGAAGAGGAGGAGGGCTGGTATGGAGATACAAATCTGGTACCGCAAACGTGCCTGTCCGCACAGGTTAGCCATTGCAACACTTGAGGAGAGGTAGAGAGAAAGCGACAGAGATTGTTCTTTGGTGCTCGGCGGGCAACACTGGAAGGCAATGGTGTGGGGGCGGGACTCACCAGATGTCGTAAGATGTATGGAAGGGAAGCCGGGACTCGTCCCAGGTAAAGCCGGCGATCTGGCGAAGGCGCTCAAAAAGGCGCGAGGGAGGGTCGAAGTGGTCGTCCGACACGATGGCAGTGCCGTCCATCATTGAGGCCGGTCATTAGGCGCAAGCCGGAGCTTGGAGGCCAGGTGCACTTGTCGATGGTGGGGATGAGTGGGATTTTGGAGGGGCGCTCAGTTCCTTGAGTATCGGCGTCGGCCTTTGTTTCGCAGTCGGCGATGATGTCGTCGCGAGAGTCAAAGTTGACGTAGATGGGGTCGTGAATATCAGCTAGAGACTACCGTCCATGTCATATTTCTATGGGAAGCTCGAGGCGCAACTTGTACGACGGGGGTTGGGTAAACCGGAGGATTACAGTGCGGATGGTGTTGATGTTTCTGTGCATGCGAGAGGTCTCTTGCATCGGCCGGGTATGGGTATGCACGCGCGCAATCGGATCAGGTGGACGAGGGGTGGTCGGCCTCGCTATGGATACGGCGAAAAGGCAGCAGCAACAGCAATCTTCAGCAGTCTGTGAACTGAGGAAGACGAAGAATGACTAGGGGTTTAGAGGGCGTCGTCGGGCGACGGACGGGTGAGCGAGTGGGCAGCTGTCGGAGGAGGAATAACCAGTCGTTGACGGTGCCGTTTGAACCTCTCGCTTTCACACCTGGGACCTCGAACAGAACTGGACCTTTGCTTGGCCGTCTTGCTGACCACTTAGGATCGAGATGGGGCAGGATGCACGCTGCACGGAGACGTTGAGCGATGGTGGCATCCGGCGACAGGGCAGCCGGAGGTTGCTTAAGGTGCGGCACTGGACAGGCGCGGGCAAGGGCAGGCTGGAGTTCTGAAGCAGCAGCACCCTTGAGGAGTGGAGTACGTAATGATTTTTAAGAGGAGCAAAGGGCACCTTCCAAGCGCCAGGGACCAAGCCCACGCCTTCCCAAGCACCAAGTTCTCTTCCACCTTAGCTGTTACGGAGTACATACTTACCTTACCTTACTACCTACCTAGGTACGTGAGTGCTAAGGCATCCTCAGTATCCATTCGCAATGGGACGTATCCCTCCAGCTTTCAAGGGAAATGGAAGCCTCCACCTGCCCTGGAAAACTTGAATCTAACCAGGCCAACTCCTGGCACTGCAACCTTTCAGTTGTATCTCGGAATTGTTCCAAGAAAGCAGAGAATACCTTACATACACCTGGAAGTAGCAGGAGTAGTCGCACTTGCATACAGAGCACCCCATGTTACTTGCATATTAGGGACCCGGAGAAAACAGACAACTTCAAGACCGACACACGCATGTGCCGTAGTAAGTCAGAGGCCAAATAGGGAATGGGGCAGCCATCCAATCCAGTATGGAAGGTATCAAACGCCTCCCCAAACTCCCCTCGTCAAACATGCAAACGTTGGTGTCTCTGTTAAACAAAAACAGGACCCACGCCAGTGACATCTCGGCGTTCTTTCCTTGTCTCGTTCCTCTCGTTCCCTTCAGGCGGCTCCTTGTTCCCCTTCTCCTTTCCTCTATACGAACACACAGTAAGGCAGTCTCAACAAGGAATTTGGTGCTCTTGTGAAAAAGGCTCCGCAACGGATATGCCTGCGCTGAAATTCGGAGAGATGAACAAAACAGATCACCAAGACGAGGAGAAGGAAGATGCATGCCAATCTAACCCCTGGTCACAGCAGTGGAGGAAGAGAGAAGCTATCCACTTATTTGGGGGCTCTAGGCCCTTGAGCAGAAAGCATTCCCAGCCCATCATCGCTCGCTCCTATCTCCCGGTGCTCCAACGGCAAACAGTCTCCAGTCAGCGCCAGATAAACGCGAATGGAATCATGAATGGTGTACCCGGCAGGCAGAGGTAGCTCGAAGCATTAGGCATGCAAAATCCAGTACAAGAAAGGGGTAAACATCCACCACAGGCAATGATTGGCAGGCACAAAAAAACAATCGTCGCTACGTTCTCACCTTCTCGACCGTCTGTTTGGCCGAGCTCGCAGATACAAAATGTCGATCATCGGAGCTCTCAGCCGTCCACATTCACAGCGATGAACAGGGCTAACTGGGGTGACACAGAGCATCTTGTGCTCAAACCCTCAATGCCCATCCATGCCCACCAGTCAATCGACAGGCGGTGCCTCATGCTATTCAACTCTCCAAACTCCTACGAGCCTCACATCTTTCACCCACCAAGCTCCTGACGAACTTTTCGCCAGAACCTTGAAAGATGACGGGAGATATGGAGGTACAGACAACCTTCAGTCTGTTCTCAAATCTACGGATAGATCTGGCCACACTCCTTCACACTGAACTGCCGGAGCCTTTGTTCCCTGCTTTTTTTTGTCCGTTTCCGCCGCTTTCCACCCGTCGCCCTTTCTCCGTCTCGCTAGGTCCGTCGCGCCATGATGGAACCTATCAGTTTAGCACCACCGGCTTTCCCTCCCCCCATCCACCTCCCGGGTCCCGTCCTGGTTTTCCTTGCAATGAGCACCATTGACCGCTGATTCCTTGACTGTCCCGTCTCAACACCTAGGCCTTCTCCTTTGCTGATCTTTTCCGCACGCCCGGTCATTCGCCGGAGCTGAACGTTTCCATTCTGACAGCTGGTCCAAAGTCTCGAAGGCTCGAAGGCTGAAGTTGACCATGTCGTTGTTAGAGCATAGGTAGACATGTTTACCCATCTTCTGTGGTAGGTTATGCAGCACTGGTTCCAACGTCCGCCTACTGTAAGGGTAGTCAATCAAAGGGTCCAGAGCTCAATATGAACCAAATATCCAGCCGTTTCTTAATACCAGGGTAGAAACCACGCCGTCTCTTTCACCAAGGAAATAAGATAAAATGCCCCCCCACCGCCGCCGTGGAACTGACGGAGCCGTCGCGACTCATTCACATACCCAAACCCCTGCTCCTCCAAGTCTTCTAGTACCAAATTTTCAGCTCTCAGGGAAATTCTCGAAGGTGTCTTTGGCGAGACGGTGAGTAAGAAACTTAGTGGCGAGACTAGCATCGAATCATCGAAGCCATCCATCTCATCATTTTTTTCAAGATTTCTTGTAGATACCTGAGTCGTGGCATAAAATCCTTAGAGTTTAGGGCGAACAAGTTAAAGCCAAAAGACAAAAAGAAAATGATGTCATTGGCGCACTGCCAAACTAGTCTGTGCTACGATGCTACCCACCTCACTCGGACCCTGAGTTTTTTTTTTTTTTTTTTTTTTTTGTGATTTGACTGCGTCGCTTCTTTAGCGTCGTAGAAAAGAGTGCGAGGAAAGAAGAAGACGAAATCAGTAAACTGGTGTATACCCGCTTGGCTGCAATAAACCACTTCGCCACTTTCTTCACGATTTCCGTCTGATATTAACCCAAATCCATTTACCCGCGGGGTCTGGGGATATTACTAAGAATAAAGCACTCGCAACGACCGAGTTGCCTACCGATTCCCTGTTACCCGTGCAATATTGGCCTAGGACTATAGGTCCCTGAACCAGTTTCCTCTGAACTCCATAGCTAAATATCAAGAATCAGCGTCGCACTTACGGAGACGACGAAGATGCAGAATCTCGTATCAACTCATCCGAATTTTGTGATGGGTAGCCTCGATTCCTTGGTTCTGATGAGTTGAGCCTCGTAGGCTTGAAATACGCTGACTAAGTAGAATGGGGGAAACGAGAAAACAAGCAAACAAGGACATGTCAGACGCCAGAGACAAGGGTGCCAAACTCAACGGCTCACTGGATCGTGACTTTTTGTCAGATAGACGCTAGTTCGACCGGATGGCGGACCGTTTCCGTTGGCATGCCCATTACGCATCAGTAACACTACAGCTTCATATGCAAGGGTCGCAGCTATCCGGACGCACCTCCGACGCCGAGGCCACACGGGAGACGACAAGACGATATCAGAGTGGAACAAACAAATGCTCGAATGGTGTGAGATTGTAGGGGCCAAACATCTATACTCTATGTAGGTATTCCTTTTCGAGGGCAAGCTGGCCCCCCACGCCTACAGCTGCGCACGACTTTCAACATCAACATCGTGGGTATGGCGCACCGGATGATATTCCCTCCCCCGCCCCAATTCAACATCGTAAAAACTCCCAGGTATTCTCTTTATGCTTAGCCAAAAGCAGCTCCCTTTTTCCTGAGCTTGCCTCCTTCCATTGGTCATGCTCATGCTTCTTTCTATTGCTTTATAGCAACAAAACTTGAAAAATCAATGCAATTCTTTGCCTCCTTTTCTAACAGCTTCCGCCACCATACGGTAGGCTTACTTGCTGTGCGAGGGAATGCCGTTGGCCTGGGAGCCGAAGGCGAATGACGCGGCAAGGCGACGCTCCTCGTTCTTGCGGCTGTTGACGAAGTCGGGGTAGTTGAGCGTGAGCTCGACGGCGCCGTTGACAATGTTGTCGGCGGCCTCGACACCCAGCATGAAAGAGTGGTCCTGGTTGCCGACCTCGTATCTCCAGGAACCGAAGCGGCCACGAGAGTAGATGCCCTGGTCGAGGAGCTTGGGAAGGAGGTCCTTGAGGACTCCCTCTCTCTCGAGCGAGGGGGTGGGGTAGCCGTGGTTGAAGCGGCGGTGGTAGGTGGAGACGATCTCGTCCTCGGGCTTGATCATCTCGGTGTTGATAAGACCCTGAATGCACTGCTGGAGGAGCTTCTCCTGCTCAACGGGCTTCATGGAAGACTCGGAGACCTCAAGCATAATGGACCAGTAAGGGCCCTCCTTGGCCTCGGTAGAGGAGGCCTTCTCGCCGTTGGCGAGGTACAGCGTAGGCAGCTTGACGTCGGCCTCGGGCTGGTTGTAGGGAGAGTAGTTGGAGAAGATGGTGGCGCGGTAGAAGGGGCAGTTGTCCTCGGGGAAGTACAGCCAGCACTTGTCGCCAATGCGGTCGGGGCGAGCGCCACGGATACCGACACCGATAACGTGAGTGGAGGAGTAGAACAGACCCTTGGACAGGCTGACGAGCTCCTGGTTGCCCATGCGCTCGACGAGCTGGTCGACGTTCATGGTGGAAATGAGCTTGCCGTACTGGACCTTGGTGCCGTCCTTGAGGGTGACAATCTTCTTCTCGGCGTCAACCTTCTCAACGGTGCCCTTCTCGCCGTAGCGAGTCTTCTCCTTGGGCAGGGTGTTGGCAACAGCGATCCAGATACCACCGGTACCGTCACGGGCGGGGAACTTGAAGGTGGCGTTGGGGCCCCAGTTACCGGCAACCTTGTTCATGACGACGTTCTCGGTGACGAGCTTCAGGTTGGGAGCAGCAACACGCTCTCCGAGCCACGCGCATTGCATCTGTAGAGAGATTAAAGTTAGCAAGCAGATCCAGTCTCAGGAGAGGTCTGTTCGCATGGAGGAAGTAGGCTTACCTTGGTCGTGGGGACAGCCCAGACCTTGTAGTTGTAGGGGCGCATGAAGATGTTGGCAACACCCTCACCGCAGTTGCGGAGGATCCACTCATCGAAGTCCTTGGGCTTCTTGTCGGCGACACGGCACTCGAGGGCGGCGTCAATGAGGCCGTTCATGCACTTAACCTGGTCCTCCTTGGGCAGGATAGAGATGTTGTTCTGGAAGGGGTAGGGAACCCAGATGCCCTTGTAGCGGACGTAGGAGACACGCTCGTGCGTGAACCAGTCATCCTCCTTGGGGAGCGCCTCCTCGATGCAGTCGTCGAAGTACTTGTAGTGGGAGAAGATGACGTGGCCACCAACATCGTAGAGCTGTTCATTGGAAGCTGGTTAGAAATTGTTTCTTTGGCTAAACAACACCCAATTCCTGAGCAATCTTCCTGCTGCGAAGGAAAGCGTGGGAAACAAGGAGGCACTCACAAAACCCTCAGGGGTGGTATCAGTGCCAGCAAGACCACCGGCCTTCTCAGCGGAGTCAACAAGCAGCCATGAGGGGCCGTTCTGCAGTCAATGTTAGCATTGAAACAATGGGCGGGCTGGGGTAGTGGCAATTTGGCGGTGAGGACGCACAATCTGGTTCAGACGCTTCGCAGCACCGAGACCGGTCGGGCCAGCGCCGATAACCAAGACGTCAACGTTGCTAAATGAGGGGAATACAGTCAGTCGAGATTCTTCAATGATTTGGGCGTCTGGAATGCCATGCAGATCCGGAGCCGTGGCTCTGGAATGGGCGCAATGGGCAAGCGAAAGACATTTGGGACGCAAAGGGGACAAGGAGGAATAACTCACATGTCAGCCATGGTGGGGGATGTGTGTAGAAGGTGTTGGGGAAGCAGCAACAGAAAGAGAGCGGCTCTTGTGGAGGAGAATCTGGCAACAAGAGGAGAATTGCAAGATCAAGGAGCAAGTGATGCACCGAAGGGGAAGAGAAAGCGAAGTTGAGGATTGGCAGCAAAGAAAGGAAGGAGGAGGAAAGAAAAGTCGCGCGGGAGGTGGTAGCCGTGGTCGTTGCTGTAGATATGGGTTTTTGCTTTCGAGCGGTTCCAGAGAAAAAGGGGACACACACCAGGACTAGACTGCCCAGGTACCGAACTCGACTGGGAGGCGAGGTGTGTGTACCTGCTTCCTGACTGAGGGAGGTAGGTAATGAGGTGCCTGACTGACTGGTGGTTCTTGCTGGCTGAGGGGACGGAAGATGGTGGTGGTGGTGCTTCTGCTGCCACTTGCTGCTGCTGCGCTGTTACTTCCTGCTTCCTTCCCGCACCGCAACTGTGATGGAGGGGCCAAATTATTATTTGGGACAAGGGGTTTAGCGGGGCCCCCTGGTCAAGGACATGAAGCTCACATTTGGTGTCTTTCATGGGTGGGTGCCAAGTGCCAAACGGTACGTACCGTTCCTGCTATGTACATACCTACCTTACCTGAGCCTTAGTGTCATGTTCTAAGATGCTCCGTCCACCATCTCATGGAAGGCACGCCGCGCTCTTCTACCTAGGTACCTAGACACGCCCCCACATTTTGAGATAATCGCAACATCGACACCACCATTGCCGCCGAGAACACACACGCTCCAGTGTTGCCGTTTGAAGGGTACACTTCTTCTACTTTGCCAATGGGATTCTCTCTTCAAGATACTGCTATCGCTATAGATCTCCAGCACCAATTGAATCACCAGTATCGAGTCTCGACGAGGTGTGGTTAAGATGGTGGAGACACCCCGGTACACCATACACCAGATTTACTGCTTGCTATACCTACCGAATTGGCGGCTGGCGTCGAAGCTACTTTATCTGCAGCCACCATATGCCTCGCTGTCACCAAACGAGGCTCTCAACTAAAGCAAGCGGCCAAGCGCGTGTGCATCCCGTCTTTATGTATAACAAAATCGTTTCCTACGTCCCGGCGCATCTTGTCCCGGCAATTTGAGACAAGGTCTTATTTGACAGAAACTCTCCTTGCCTCGTGGCAACCGCCGCCGAATGACCATGCTAGCATTTGCCCATTATCTCATCCACGGAACAGACTCAGGCCTCTCACTACCCGTGCCGCACTCTGTCTATCCGCAGATGACAGCCCGCACCCAGGCTCAAGTTCGCTCCCTCGTCCGTCATGAGCCAAGACAGACCACCTCAGTCTCCTTCTCCTTCTCCTTCTCCATCTCACAGGGGTCTAGGCCCTGGCCTGCACAGCAAAACTGGAACGGAAACGTCGACGGGCGGCGCGGACGGCAGCGAACCGCAACCCCAGGCCGGGCCCTCGTGCTGGCTCGCCACACGCTTGCCTGCCTTGCCTTGCTTGCTTCCTTCCCATTGCCCCCCTTGCTCATATGAACCCCCAACCTCTGGACTCTGGAAGTCTGGGCATTTCATGATTTCATGTGGGAGCGGGAGAAAGAAGAAAGATGCGGCGGCCGTATGCTCACCACTAGCCTTACACAGTAATACAGGGGGAGACTCTCGACTCACTTGAAAGCTGAGACTCTTGCTCGAGAGGACGACGGATGCCAATGTTACAGCCACCACAGTGGAGCTGCCAGAAGCTTGTCCACCATCGCGCACCGTTTAAAAGACAGACCATCCGGATACACATACCGCATACCACTGATTTCAGTCTCCGAGTGTCTCCAATAGCGGCACCGGGGCCTGGCTAAGTTCCTGCGACCCACGGCGGGTTACAGAGTTGAGAGTGTGGGTTGCCTGTAATTGGCTTCGCAGACGACATCATAAGAGACGGGTGGGTTTTTTTTCTTGCTTTCTCGCGATGCAAAGGCACTGAGCCATATGATCATGACCGTACCACTCGTACGTAGGGAGGTTTAGTGAGACTGAGCCTCGAGAGACATGGGCTGAAAGCCCGGATCAGCCGTCAACGGTCCCAAAAAAGTGAGGCATTATAGACGTGAGCCGCGAGCGTGAGTATGATCCGAGATCAGGCCCGTGTTGAGGTTCAAAGGTGGGATGGAAGAAAGATATGGGCCATACACCCTCCATCCACCAGGGTCTGGTCTGGCCTGGCCTGGTTTGTCCTGTTCCTCCTATCCACAGTCCTCGTTTGTGCGGTCTGGAAACCGGGAAATGGAGAGAGATGTGGAGGCAAACTCGCCTTCGCTTCCCCAAGGACTCGAGGACACGTTCCCTACTTTCCCATTTTTTCCTTGTCCCCTCCCCCCATAGGTGCCCATTAACCACGTACGTACACGCACCCGTCAACCCGTTCCAATACACTAGTAGGGGTTGGTGTTTGGCCGTAGAAGAACCCAAGAGGAACAGTTCATGATCCACCCTCAATAGGTCCGCAAAGTTCAACCCCTCCATCATAGACACAAGTAAGTATGGATACTAGCAGCGGGCAGAGACTCATAACAAAGTAACAACAAAGGATACAGGCGGGCAGGCATGACGGGAAGAAGCATAGCAGACTGCGACAGACTTATTAGCCAAGTCACCCTACCAATTTGACACCTCAAAGAGATTGACTTTCAAACATGCAGATCGTCCGTAGTGTAATCAACGACAGACAGGCACAGGGAAGGGCCCGCAAGGTTCACAACCCAATCTCGAATCTATGTCGAGCGTACCCGTAGTCGTAGAAAGGTTGTCGCGAAACTCGGAAACACACACCTCACGGCTGCTGCTCCTCATTCTGATTGATGAAAATCTCCAGTCTAATTCGGCCTCGACGCACCGTTCGCGCGCCGCAGCACCCACCAGTGAACACCCACCCACCTTTTCACACACTACCGCAGTAGACGGTGACAGACCGCCAAGGCAATGGTAACCTATATGCACGTCTCTTGTTGACCGCCTCCCGTCGGGGATACAGTGCGTTGGTTCCGTCGAGATGCTGCACCTTCATCAGCTGCCGGCAAACCAGAACAGAGGGATCAGAAAGGCCCAAGGGCATCGACAGCAACCATATGTGCCTCTCTCTCGTCCTCTGCAGGGTCCCTGGTCCTGCCGTCAAAGCAACGCTTCCGAATGGTCAATTGCCCATCAGTTTGTCGGACGCTGTTGGTGCTGGCTTTGCTGCCCGCTGCCGCTCCTTACCCTGTCCCGGACTCCCGGCAACGCAGATCCTATGCTGGCTCCTGAAGTTCACGATCCTCTTCGGGCTAACTCGTTGTTACTCTGAACTCCTAGTCTTGGACAACTTCGGTCGTTGCCCAAAGAGGCGTTTGGCTGAATCCATATTGTACCGTCCTGGGAATGAGCGGCGCTTCTCTGACCCGTGAACTGCCAGTTCCCGGATGGCAGATGCTGGCGTGGCGTGCCAATCTCTCCGCCATTCGGAAGTGGGTTGGACCTTCGATGTGGCTTGCGCTAATAATTTTGATAATTCGACTCAAAACCCACTGTCAATCTGCATTCACACGTTGTTTTCGCCTCCATTTCCCAGTCGGGCAGCTGCCGTCCGTCATTTCGCTCAAACTCTCAGACTTGGGGGGCTTCAAGCCTTCACCTGTCATTGTTTTCGTGTGCGTCTGTGTACCTACCGTTGCCGCTGCCGCTGCCGCTCCCGCCACATTGTCATCCTTCCGTGGACCGTGGGGTTTGACCAACCAAGTTGGTATGGTTGGCCGGGGAAGGATTCGACTCATCTTGGCTATCTCTCGGACATTAGCCAGATGGTCGACCACGTTTCTCTGTGGTTTGATTCGCGAGCTACAGAGCCTCCATGGTGACATGAAGTACGGGGCGCCTAAGGTAAGGTAGTCTGGACCTGTTGCAGCCCGCCTTCACTGAGATTGTCTAGATTGGAGAGCCCTAAGCCGAGTTGCGATGTCTTCGATAACGGAACCTTGCTCAGTGTAATCTCATAAAATGAGCGCAATCCCACCTCCGTGGGCACGCTGCAGCTCGTCAAGAAGCCGTCATGCAAAGCAGCAAAACAAACTTGCCTCAATTTGTTCAATTTGTTGTCCCGCACAGCAGCAATGACACCAGGGCTTGTTGTGAATCGTTTCGGCCTGGCGACAACTCGGCGGTTCTCCATGAGTCGGGTACGCGTCCAAGGCCGAGCCTGAGTCGCAGACAGATACCCAACCGTACCTTTGCTCCGTACGAATAAGTACAAAGAGCCGAAACGTGATATTCGTCGACGTTTTGGACCACGTTCATGCCGGCGCGCCTCAAGCTGCTTTTGCTTCTGCGCCAGTGAGACAAGCCGAAAAGGGACGCCAACAGTTTTGTGATCCAGTGTCCCGTCGCCTCTACCCGCACTTTATCCTAGCGGGATGGGGCGCTCCAATCGCCTGCTTGCAAAAGCCCATGTTCCATCTGCTCATTTTCATCAACTTCGTGCATCGCCAATCAAGATGCGAGCAGGGATATCGTTGTTTCCCGCGCTGGTGCGAGGTGGTCTGCATCTCGCCTTTCACTCAGCGATCGTCGTCTCAAGAGATTTGAAGTTGGTCTTTCTTATTTCTTCTCGCCTTGCCAATGCCCGTGCTGCCCCCACGGAGCCAGCGAGCTCGTTGTGCTTTGTGTGCTAAGGAAATAAGATGAGCCAGGGCAAAACGGTGCAAGGGACTGGGAGACAGGTGGCACTCGGGCCAGGTGCCACCGTATGAACATCTAGCAATCTGGGAAATCTCCCCGTGCTCTCTCTTCACTCCTGATCTGTTGTCGTCACCGCTGGGTCCGCGTTGGACTGTTGATGGAGCAGCACGACTTAATTTCGATCCGTCGGTAGTTGTTACAAACAGACGTCGTTCTGGATCCCTTGCCAGCTTTGGTTGTTGGCGATTGACGTTTCCCATCCCAATGTGGGATTGCCCCTGCCTCTCATTTGCGGAGCAGCAAAGGAGGCTGTGAAAGTCGATCACCAAATGTTGACCATCGGTCCGTCAGTTGGCAAGTGGTCCATTTGGCAGGCATCTCTGTGTGCGTGGATTAGAGCACGCGTGTCGTCCCCAGCACCACCTCCATACTCCGTACTCCGTACTCCAGTATCGAAAGACGGCCTCTCCCCCGAACAAGACATTTGCTGGAATGCCTGCCCGGCAGCCGGCACAGGGGTACGGGACCCATCTCATCAACATTCTGAAACAGACAAACTGGGCCTCTTGTAGATCAGCCTGGCCAGTTTCGGGGCACCGCATGAATGTCGAATTGATCAGCCGCCGATTCAGGGAAGCACTCCAAACACTGAGTTTCTAATAACAGCAGCCCCAGCTGGAGAATTGCAGCGGAGACTTTGGCTGACAGAATGCTTGGTATCGAGGCTGTGATCACTCACTCGTCGAGCGAGTACGAATGTGTAGCATCGAGCGGCCTGGAGGTAAATACTTTCGTCTGATGAACATTCGGATACCTGGTGCTGTATACACAGGTCACGGGTTAATGTAGGACAGCAAGCTGCAACCCTGCGACCAAAAAACACAAATAGCAACATGAAGGAGATGCAAGACAAGATGCATGTCCCATTAAATAGATCCAGACGGACGGACCCAATGAGAGATTGACGATCCCCAGCTATGTCAGCCTTTCCAAGATGAAAAGTGGCAGCCTTGTCGCAAACACAACCTCGAAGCTTTCTGAGTGTACCACGTATCGATGGTTTGGTTTTGCAGAAGCGGCGTGTTGAGTCGAGGCTTAGTTGTCGGCTCCGGTATCTGAATTGTCGTTCCACATGCCACTTGCTACATGCCACACGGCACTCGTCACCGTTGAGTTTGGACATAGTCGTACTGAGGAAGGATTTGGTACGGCGAGTGTGGCAGCCACGCAAGAGGCAGGATGAGTAAGGCTGAAGTGAGACCTGGCTAGACGCAGAAGTTGGAATGAACTCTTCGGGGCCGAGAGATGATGTCCGAAAGCCTGAAGGACGTGAGGCGAGCAGGCTTCAGCCTCCCGAACACAAAGGACCCGAGCAGCCGGTGTCCACGATCTGCCATCTGTCCGAGTAAACCCGAAAGGCGCCTCAAGGCGTGGCATGGCGAAGATGGCGTCCCATCTTTCAGAGTAGGGCGATGGGAGGGCCAGGGGGCAGCTTGGAGCCGCGACCCAGGGACCAGCACCCACGTCCCGGATTCCGCTTTCCGGAACAATTCATCACCAATTTGGCGCACTGATGAGCGACACGTCGACGGATTCGGTCCTTGGAGGCGACGAGAACAAGAGCCGTGAAAAAGAGCGAGGGCTGTGCTTGTCAGTCGTAGGACAATCCAAAGTCTAGGTTGGGTAAGGTATCCGCAAGTGAAAAATCCTAGGGTCCCACCAGCTCGCGACTCGTGGGATGAAAGGGCAGTCAACTTGGATGCAGATGATAGGAAACGGGAATGGCTGAGTTGCATGTACAGAGTACAAGCGACAAACTTGGCCGGGTGCCTCGGTGACCTTGTTCCTATAGAGCGCGATAGTCCAGGTGTCAAGGTCCCTCACAGGGTGAAGGACTCGGGAAGAGAAGAGAACGTCTTGGGGGTCTGAGAGTTGGAGATGTGAAAACGCAAGTGACATGGAAGGTGCGACTACAGGCGGCATCCCATCCGAAGCGGTCTTACCCGCGCAAACCTGGAAGGCAGCGTGGCACCTCGCGAGAAGGAAGCACCGACTGATACGGATAGTGACGGAAGGCAGGATGATGGGGTGTTGAACCGCGTCCGCACGTGTTCGAGAAGGGTATGTAACCAGTAAAGCAAGCGCGAGTCTGACATTAATTACAGCCGAGGAAGGTGCCCATAGTAGGAATGATGCCATCTTGTTAGAGCAACAAGTTAGTGCTCGCCGTAGAAGACGGACAGAAGCAGTATGGACTACTTTGCTTTTGCTAAGGTATGGATGGTGCTAATGCATGAGCCTCCCTCCAAGGGAAGCAAGTTTCTTTTCTTCTTTTCTCCTGCGGCTTCTAGCTTATTTTTAAGACCAGTTTAAATTGCAGCGTTGAGAGATAGTGCGTCTAGATCTCAGATACACAGCTCATGTCACCAAATATAGTCATATAGTCATATAGGGCAGTATGTATACCCCACGGTTACCGGCTCTAAGAATGCGTGCCAGTTCCAGAGTTTAGAGGTGGCCTAGTTTACCACATGGCCAGAGACCATGGCCTTAAAGATAGACTTGACGATAACTATGCTACAGCCTACGGCCACAAGTGACAAACGCATTGAGATGTCATTTGGACCCTGGTGACAAGACCTGACCGAGACCTGCCTTAGCTGCGGCTGTAAGGTCAAGGCCCGATGTGTGAGACTGCAAGACTGAGGCGAGGCCGGGGTGGCTTGGCCCCCCTTTCGGAGCAATCATCCAATTCTCTTAATCAACAGTAAGAGCCTCTTTTCGCCTAGCACAGCAGCGAATACCTAGCACCATGGGGGTTGAATAGCACGTATGGATAATGTTAGTGATGGTACGGAGTACTGGATCTGTAAACGGCCGGATTGGCTGCAAGGTACGGCTACATGTACATATCGGCCAAGGGGACAAGAGCTGCATGAGATGCAGTCCAATGTAATATCGAGTGCCTGCCACAATACACCGCTCTCGAGTCCCATTAGGACTAGGTTGTTGTAGTGCTTTTGAAGGTATCCATAGGAAGCGGATCACTTTCATGAGGGTTCATTGACAAGAGTCAAGTATCGCTTCTCAGGTCTGGTACCAAGACTCGATTGATCTTCAAAGCTCTTGCTATGCTGAGCCATGGCAGAAACGACCTTCCTAACTCTATCTGCAGCGCCATCGCCGTCGTCCGACCTGCTCAAGAGTCAAGCCTCACCCACTATAATACTTCAAGGTTCTGAGGTGAGAAAAAGAGAGGAGCCAGGTGCCGTGGTACCTTGCCTTAGTCACGTCGTTGGTGAGATGCCAAGGACCAGAACGTGGGTGAGCGGGCAGAGCTTGATTTGCGGCCCCTATCCAAGATTGGCAGCACTAATATTAGTCCCATCGGAGCCCCTGAGAGGGTGGCGTACCACGCAGTCGCACCCACGCTTGCCACGGCCGACGCTGGGAGTCTGGAGTCACTGTCTGGACAAGTGGCCCCCTCCATCCTGCTCTCTCCCTCACAGTTGCAGAGTGGGACCTGGGTGTCGTCTTCCTGTACCAGGTACATGCGGGCTGCGCTCCGGCCAAGGTGCCAACACCTGCTGGCGGGTAGAAAGCTCCACTCTACCAGGTATCCGTGACTGTACATCGCCTGCCGGATCCTGGATTGGGCGGGCTTGATCGCGTCAACGTGAACCTCAATTTCCAGAACAAGAGCAGGAGCAAGGAGAGAGAGGGTACCTACGCAACTACACACGTACCTGCCACACAGTATGCGGTAAACACACCATAGAGAAGGGAAAGGAAAAGGCAAAGGAAAGAGAGAGAGGGGCGGGAAATACCTACGAATACACTACAGACGAAGAAATCGATTTTTTTTTCTCTCACGCCCATCGCTGCTAATTGCCGGGGGGCATCCATATCTTTGCTGCACTACAACCTCGCCTACCCACCCCCCTTCCTCTTTTTTCCCTTCCTTCTTCCCCTTTCCCTTTCCAACACCCTGCAAGCAGCAGCTGTCCTCTTTTTTCAGACCTCTATTAAACTGTTCCTGTAAGGTCGTGGTTGTCAAAAGCTTCCTGCTTTCGGCTTTTTCTTTCGATTCTCCCTCTTCCTTCACCACAAGTTACAGATTCAGAAAGCCGTGCTCAGCCCCATTCCAAGGTTTGAACCGGCTCAAGTACCACCACAGGTGTCCGTTAACGTCTAACTTTGGGACCCCCCATTGCATACTGTTAAAGCACCTGTCGCCTACCCCACGACACCTTTAACGAGTTGCTTGGCCGTCCCGTCCACTCGCTCGCTCTCGTTTTTGCGCGTCTCTTCTTTTTTTGCTCCCGAGCTGTATCAACTTGCTCCTACATCAACATCAACCGCCGCTACCGACGACCTCAATCAATCCTCCGCCTACCTCAACCACTCGTCCCCTACACCCTTTTCCCCATTCCGCACACCAAACCGTCACAATGGGTGCCGACGAGAAGACGCGCGTTTCAGGCGAGGTTCCTCGTGGAGAGAACGGCTCTATCCTGCCTACCACGAACCAGGACGCCGAGAAGTCGTCTCCTCAATCCAAGGGTCCTCAGATCCATCCCGCTCTCTACGTCATGTAAGAAACTAGAACCTCGATTTTCCGCTGTTGCGAAAGTTGGCTGACCCAATCCTCTCGCAGTGTCTGGATCTCGCTGTCCTCCTCCGTCATTCTGTTCAACAAATGGATTCTCGACACCCTCAACTTCCGTAAGCCGATCGAGACGACAGCTTGGAGCTCTAGGCAGGATGCTAATTAACCACAGGCTACCCGGTTATTCTGACGACCTACCACTTGACTTTCGCGACCATCATGACCCAGATCCTCGCTCGCTGGACTCACGTTCTCGACGGACGCAAGTCGGTCAAGATGACTGGCCGTGTCTACGTGCGTGCCATCGTGCCTATCGGTGTCTTCTTCAGCTTGAGCTTGATCTGCGGTAACTTGACCTACCTGTACCTCTCGGTTGCTTTCATCCAGATGCTCAAGGCTACGACCCCCGTCGCTGTCCTCCTCTCTGGATGGGCCCTTGGTGTCTCCACGCCCAACCTAAAGGTCTTCCTGAACGTCTCCGTTATCGTCGTTGGTGTCATCATTGCTTCCATTGGCGAGATCAAGTTCGTCTGGATTGGTGTCATCTTCCAGATCGGTGGTGTCATCTTCGAGGCCCTGCGTTTGACCATGGTCCAGCGCCTGCTCAGCTCTGCCGACTACAAGATGGACCCCCTCGTTTCCGTCTACTACTTCGCTCCTATCTGCGCTGTCATGAACTTGGCTGTTGCTCTCATTTGGGAGATTCCCAAGGTCACCATGGACCAGGTGTACAACGTTGGCCTGTTCACTTTCTTCTTGAACGGTCTCTGCGCCTTCCTGCTGAACGTCTCTGTCGTCTTTTTGGTAAGTTTTGATGCCTTCAAGATCTCCCAATCACCGTTACTAACACTATTTTCAGATCGGCAAGACCTCTTCCCTGGTCCTGACTCTCTGCGGTGTCCTCAAGGACGTGATGCTGGTTGCCGCCTCCATGGCCATTTGGGGCACCCAGGTCTCCGGTCTCCAGTTCTTCGGATACAGCATCGCCCTCGGTGGCATGGTCTACTACAAGCTCGGCTTTGAGCAGATCAAGGGCTACATGGGTGAGGGCGGTCGCCAGTGGGCCGAGTTCGGCCAGCGCAAGCCGATTCTTCGCAAGCTTACCATCATTGTGTTCTCCGCCTTCGTGCTCTTCACCATGCTTGGCGGCCTGGCACCGACGTACGCTCCCGAGTACGACCCCCACAACCTCATCAACGAGGTCAACAGCCACTTCGGCAGCAGCAGGGCATAGGTTATGGGATAGAAGGCGATAGCATCTTTCCTTTGGCCTGTCATTTTCCTATTTGTGGGCGTAGAGATGTGATGATACCAAACTCTCTCTACGCGACGATTACCCTGTTCTGAGTACATATTACGAACTTCCTTTCACCCATGTTCACTGTTGACCTTTTTTTCTTTTTCTTCCTTTTTTAATCCGGAAAACGGAACCGACTTTTGTTTGACTGGGGAGTTACACCCGTGTACAGCTATAGAGCAACGGCGCAGAGCGCAAAAGGGACCAGGTTGCATAGCTTGCATCATGAAGTTCTAATCTGATGTACTCTAGACGGAGGAGGATATAGACATGTACGTACGCAATGATACACAAAGCTTAAAGCAAAGGACGGCGGTATTCCGCAACGAAATGACTGGTGACATGAGGCGATGTGCGCGGGGTTCGAAACTTGAATGCCAATGGTGTAGAAACACACATTGACTCGGCTCACTTGAGACCACTTACTAGGCATGCCAAACTTGAGTTGGCGAATGGAAAAGAAGCTTCGGCCAGTAAGAGTGTTTCTAGCTTATAGCTGTCACCCTCAGCAATTATGATGCATCAGGCCAGAAGACAACATCAGCTGGCCATCGTCGAATCAGTCACCATTATCACACTACAAGAGCGCTCAATCTAAACGGCGATGGTCTCAACATCTAACGTAAGCCGTGGTTTCAGCAATTCGGTCTTGGCTTGTAATAGAGGGTTGTGTGGGTGGGTTACAATATTTTGTGCAACAAGTTATGTGGGTCGCACTGCAATTGAGCCTGTGGGCTGCCGAGTATTGATGGCATGAAATTGAAAGCACTCAGCATACCTAGGTAGGGACCATAGCAACTATCACGACTCGATTTGGCTGGAAAAGTTGGTTTGACTTGCTTATTTCATGTTCCATTGATCATGGCCATCCCACGGCCGAGGGCTGAATCATACCCATCAGTCATCATAGACCCTTGACCCCTTTTTACTCTCACTTCTTTTGTGTCTATCACTCTTCCGGTCACAGCAGCAGCGCGGCGGCATTTTTTCCAGTTTGTTGAGGTATCACAGGGCAAACGTCTTGGATTTCAATGGTTTCTCATTGGGAGCCCTTAAACCGAGGACCTCAGATGCCAATTGATGCTCTTTACAAGCCAGCCCAACTCCCCGACCTGTTGACGATTGCAGAAAACGGTTTGTCCTTTAAAATCCTGTGCTTGGTATTAGTACATGTACGAATTGCCAGTAGCCGACGCATAGCCTCTGCCTCGCCGGGAACGGAGCCCCCGGAGGAAAGATGGCAAACGTTGGATGTGAGGAGAGAGAGTGACATACTCAGAGGCGTGAAGAACCATCTGTTCTTTCCGCTCGTGTAACGCTCCTCCAGAACCTTCTTCACCTGCTTCTTGGCATCCTCACGCTGGGTGACCTCCTTGAAGGTGTCGTTGCTGACGACGCCCTTGAGGCCCTCGAGCTCGAGAGTGTAGCGGGTGGGCATCAAGTGGTTGTAGTTGACAAGCTTGACGAAGGGCTTGATCTTGTTGCGCTTCTCCTGGCGGGTCTTGGACATGCGGCGGGTGATCTTGGAGGGGTAGCGCTCGATGCCGGCGACCAGGGCGTGGCCGAAGGGGTGAGCCTTGTTGCCAGAGTCGACAGGCTGGATGATGACGACCTGCAGAGAGGAACGTTAGCAATCGCTCGGGATTATTGGATGTGTATGTGTGGGCAAGTGCCCCAACATAATCCACCATTGTCCTCCTCCGCAGTAAATTTCGTGGATGCCCTCAACCCAAAATATCGGACGCTCGAAGAGTGTAAAAAGTGTTTGGTCGGACCGGTGTTTCCTCCTGTTCTTTTCGCAATTCGGAATCGTTTCGTATAGTCGTCGCCATAATTTCCTTCCCATAGTTCCCTGGCCAAACACTTTCACACTCCTCGACATCGATGTTGGGTGACCTTCATCCGCGCCCCTCCTTCTCGCGAAGTCGGGGTTGAATATAGTACTGCGACGGGGTAGGCTTTCTCGAGAATTTTCGTATATAATCGTACCTTCTTGCCGGCGTAACGGCCGTGGGTGATGATGGCGACTCTGCCGACCTTGAGGAACTTCATTTTGACCTGCGCTGTCGGTGGGTGCTGGGCGTACTGGGCGGTTGGTGAAAGTTGCTGCGACGTGAGATCCTGGATTTGATAACCTAGAGGAAATTTCAAAATTGATCCGTGGGAGGGAGGGACCTAAGCATGTGCCCGGTCACGTGGTCGAAATTTCACTGGGGAATAAGCGAATCACTGGTGGTGGGTGGTGCTGCAAGTGGGGGCCGTTGGCAATAGAAGGACGCTTCCACTGACCAGCGTCCGCGCTGGAGCTCTACTGGACGGGCCACTGGTACCCAGGTACCGTGCCCGTACGGCGCTCAGTCTGCTCCACTTCCCAAGCTGGCCACGGAGCTCATCGCGAACTTCCTCCGATCCATTTCAACAACAGCCTAGCTTTACCACGCCCCACGAACGACGCGACCTCCCGCGACGACGACGACAATACGCAAACACACACCATGGCTCCTCCACCTGCGTATATCATCTCCAAGGTCGCGGACCCCATCTTTGCCTTGGTGATTGGACTTGGTGCCGCTGCGACGAGAATCAATCGCGAGGAGAAGGAAAAGGGCAAGACTACACCAGAGACCATTGCGGCGGCGAAGAGGTACGGTGTCTATCAGCAGTACACTGGTACGATCTCTGACTAACCCAACCGGATACCTAGACGTCTAGGGCTTCTCAAGGCTTCCGCATAGGCACTCATAGTGACAGCCATTGGCAAGGGAGGAGATGCGACGCTTCAACCGCCTTTGCTTACATTACAACTTGTTGATACTATATACACCCTTACTCGCCGTAGGACGGCCCATACTCCTTCTTCATCGCCTCCCGGACCATCTGCCCGCACAGCTTCGCCGTGGGATTCGTGCTCACTGCCAGACTCTTAGCGATCTCGTTGCCGTACCTTCCGCCATAGGCAAAGTCCCGAGACGCCGCCTCCTCGAACACAAGCTTCGTCCAGCTGGCTTCTCGCCTCCCTTCCGCGACCTGTACGCTGTGCTCCTCTACGAGCTTGGCAGTCATGTGGTAGATGGCGGCGCGCTGCGTGTATGCTAGCGATAGGGTCTTGGCTGCCTGAGGCGACATGGCGCCGAACATTGTACGGGGCGTCAAGAGGGAGATAGACTTTTCACTATCTTCCAGGGCGATCTTTGAGTACCGGATCAACTCGGCGCTTTCGGGCGCCTGTACGAGCCGCTGCGGCGTTGGTGGTGCTCCCGCCAACAGCATCGTGTCTCCGTACAGCCGCCTCAGCGCTTGTACGCGGTTGTTCCTCGCGCTGGCATAGTTGGGGTACGCTTCGATGAAGTCGTTCAGCTTCGAGAGAAGTCCTTTGTACTCTTGCACTGGTTCAGATACAGTTCTCGGCCGCAATCCTGCCAATTGAAGTTCGAGCTGTTGCATGGACATGATGATCTCACGCTCCTTCTGTATCACTCGCTCGTAGACAGCGGCATCAGCGATGTGAGGATCCCGGGGCAGGGATGGGTCGAGGAGGACGTTCACCGAAGGGTCGGATTCGGGGTCCTTGATCTTGTCAAGTACGTTTACGTCTCGTCGAGTCAGGTCCACAGAAGCCATCTTGCAGTGTTGAATTGGAGATTGAATAATTTTGGGAAGAATACTGATGTTCTTTGTCGAAGGAACAGATTCGAGATAAATCGAACTTTTTTGCGATGCGTGACGATGGACCGTCTACGCTTTTTTCCGATCTCAAAAGTGACAAATACCGCCAGGACTGGCTGGCAGCACGGCAACCTTTATCAGACGCAACACTTTCGAGCGGCTCCAGCGGGGGGGCAAGCAGCAGATGCTCACATTCCGCACTTTGACGGCTACGAAAGGGTTTCAGAGGCGATGAGATAAGGCACATGCCGTCATGGTGGGTACCCCACCCATCCCACAAGCAGAGAGCCCAGACGTTCCCCAGGATGAACGGAAACAGCGGCTTGGTCGCCTGTGCCCTCCTGTTCTTTGTATTCCAGGTTGAATCTGGGAGGGTGCTGCGCGGGATGGCGGGCATAGCCTGGAGCATCCGAAGCATGGGTGGGGAACCCGTCAAAGCCGCGCCGCACATGGGCCGGCCAGCGGCGGCTTATCGCGGCTCACCGCGGCCATCACACTCGGCCGGCGCCTTTCCGCTTGCGATTGGCATCTCACCTCAACGCTGTATCGCCGGCTCTACGCTTTACCGCTGCCAACCTCTCCTTCTACTTCGGGACGCTACTGCCAGGTATCGAAGCCATTCTAGGATGGCGCCCGTCCCGTCGCGAATTGCCTATGCGCAAGGACTGTGGACAGAGACAGGATCTAGAGACTACCCCCGCCCGGGAGGGAAGGTTGGCCAGTGACAAGCGTTAGATGCGGCGACGGGGAGCCACCAATCTACGGGCGTGGAATGCAGGATTACTCAAGTCCTTGTCCTCCAAAGGCGGAAGTCCGTCGTTGAATAAGGTTCATATATGATAATACAGTGTCAGTGTCTTGGTACATATAAGGATAGACGGTGCAACGTACATAACACGGACAGTCCCCCCCCTTTTCCTCAACGAGCAACGTCTACAATCTCACTAGCTTTAACCATCGACTCTGTCTGCCTCTTATCAGAGAATCATAACGCACTTACACACGCTCATACTCCTTGACCCTAGTCCTGTCACCCCCGAAAACTTCTGAGTGTCAATGTCCCCTTCTGCTATCACAGACTCCCCGCCACAGCAAGCCGCCTACCCGGCATCAACAGATCTCGGCGATGGACTCGCAGTACAGCATCCGCCGCCCAACTTCCAGGGCTACGATCACGTAACCTGGTGGGTTGGCAACGCCAAGCAGGCCGCTGCTTACTACACTACTCTCTTCGGCTTCAAAACCGTAGCATACAAGGGCCTCGAAACGGGCAGCAGGTATATCGCCTCGTACGCCGTCGCCAACCACGACGTCCGTTTCGTCTTCACCTCCCCGGTGCGATCACTGGCCCACCTCCCCGAGGATGAGCCCATCTCAGACGCGGAGCGAGAGCTCCTGCGCGAGATTCACGCTCACCTCGAGAAGCACGGCGACGCCGTAAAGGATGTCGCCTTCGAGGTCGACAATGTCGAGGGCGTATACAACAAGGCCGTCTCAGAGGGCGCCGATGCCGTTCAGCCCCCGACCGTCCTCAAGGACAAGGAACACGGCAACGTCCTGACCGCCGTCATCCGCACCTACGGCGACACGACGCACACGCTCATCTCCCGCAACGGATATTCGGGCCCCTTCCTCCCGGGCTTCCGCGCCGCGAAGCCCACCACGGCCACCGTCACGCTCCCCAACGTGCCCCTGGCCCGGATCGACCACTGCGTCGGCAACCAGTCCTGGAACGAAATGGTGTCGGCCTGCGCCTTTTACGAGCAGTGCCTGTCCTTCCACCGCTTCTGGTCCGTCGACGACTCGCAAATCTGCACAGAGTTCTCGGCCCTCAACTCCATCGTCATGGCCTCGGCCAACAACATGGTCAAGATGCCCATCAACGAACCCGCGCCCGGCAAGAAGAAGTCTCAGATCGAGGAGTACGTCGTCTTCAACTCGGGCGCCGGCGTCCAGCACATTGCCCTACTGACCCAGGACATCATCACCACCGTGTCGGCCATGCGCGCCCGCGGCGTTGAGTTCATCAACGTCCCCTCGACCTACTATGACACCATGCGCCACCGCCTCAAGACGGAGAAGCGCAACTGGGAGCTCAAGGAGGACCTCGCCACCATTGAGGCGCTCAACATTCTTATCGACTACGACGAGCAGGGATACTTGCTTCAGCTCTTCACTAAGCCGCTCATGGACCGCCCCACCGTCTTTGTTGAGATTATCCAGCGCAACCACTTTGAGGGTTTCGGTGCCGGTAACTTCAAGAGCTTGTTCGAGGCTATTGAGCGCGAGCAGGCCGAGCGTGGAAACTTGTAAAGCAAAAACAGGTAGTTAAACCAAGTTAAACCTCATGTCAGTATCACACGATTGTTCGTATCCGCACTCGTGATGGTGTCGAATGTGAGGCCATGATGCTCATCTCTCAGCCAGCCAACTTCTTGTTGAGGGGGTTCTGCAGGGTACGATAGGTATATTTAAAAACATGGTCCTTACCTGGACCTCTTGCGCCGATGAACTCTTTTCTCCAATTCCTGTGCTCCGTTGATGCTGCCATCCGATTGTCCAAATGCAAACTGCCGAGTGTTGGCCAACTCTAGCCAGAGCGCTACTTCCTCTCTCTCCTCCATGGGAGCTCCACGCTTCCTCCAAGATCCACCATCCTATATTCCGTTTCCCATACATCTGTTAGTGTCATGAGTCCACCGCCATAGCCGTTCCATTGGTTTGATGCTCATGCGTCCCATTCGTCTCGTTAATCACCTCCATCGCCGCCCCACGGGTGTCACTTTGGCATCCAGGGCAGTTGTGAATGACCTCATGCGCGTAGACGTCGCAGTCGATGCAAAAGTGATTATCACACACCGTGCAGGCGTACCGTCCGCTTTCACTAACCCCCTTCAGCTCTGCCGCTTTCACCGGGGTCGGGGCAACGGGCCCTGTCGTCGTAGCCACGCCATCTTGGTCCTTGCCCTTGTCCTTCTTCTTGGAGGCCTTGGGCGGTTCCGGAAAGTTGGTGAGGCACGAATAGCATGCTTTCGACTTGGCGGCCGCGGCCCAGGTGACCTCGATCCAGTTCCGTAACGGAAAGAGATGGTGGTATGAGCGCGCGAGATGGGTGGAGAGGATGAGCGTCAGACTACAGGCGGGACACTCGATGGGCAGACGACACACGCGGGTAGCGCATCGCGTGCAGAGATAGCCTTCGCGGGCGGGTTTGTTATGGCAGGCGCATACGGCTGTCGTCTCGCCCTGCGCGAGAGTGCGCGAGGGGAAGCCCATCATGAGCAGAGAAGCGGTGCTCTGGGCGGCCGTCCGGGTAACGGGTGGGGTCGTGGCGGCGAGGAGGAGATCGCGGAAGTGGGCATCGTTCATGCAGACGCTGTACTGCGTGTCGTCGCCGGCGTTGGTGCGGGTGCATAGTTCTCCGCAGATGGCGACCTGCGCCGCGAGGCCGACGATGGTAACGCGGATTTTATCGGATATGAGGGAGTCTATTGTGGTATGGATGTCGCCCGGGTCGGAGGAGAGGAGGGCGCCAAATACTATTAGGACTTCTCGTGTGCCGTGGGAAGGTGCGTGGCTGTCGGGTCAGAGTCAGTATCTGTCTGTAAAGCTTAGGGAATGGCGTTATCACGTACAAAAGGGCACCGCGACACATCTCAAGCGCATTCTGCAAACTTGGGTTGCCTGACGGATCTTGGCCCTCGAATTCTTTCAGCTTCTCCAGGTGGTCTGTCGGATTGCCGCTCATCTCGCTGATTCGTAGAGCCACGCCATCCCGCATGCCGACGATGCCCAGCTGCGAGATTGGGTTCTGTTCGAAGTACTCCTTCACGAAGTCGGCCGCGTACGCCCAGGCTACACGATAGCGGTTCGGGAGCATGTCCTTCTCGGTCATGGCGAATGACATGTCTAGCACCAGCACCAGATGTCTGATAATGCCGCGCTGCAGTGGCGTTGTGTCTCTCAGCAGCCTCCTCCTCTTCTCGGCCTCCAAGCTTGCCCCGACCGCGAGACTGCCGTCAGCGCCCTCTGTGACTTGCTCCCAACTTCGCTTGACCTCCTCCCATCGCGCCTTGGAATTGCCGCCTTTCCCCTTCTTTCCACCTTTTCTCGCATCGCCGCCTCTACCGTTGGTCACCTGCAAGTCATCATCAGACATGTCATGGTACTCGCCATCGGAGTCGGCCATGATGGATGACGTCGATCGGAGGCCCCGATCTTCGTATTGCTTCGTACGTCGGGTTTCGGTCGCTCGATTTCGTAAGTTTAGCGGTCGCAAATACCCAGCGGGACGTCTAGCAGGTCGCGGATTATTTGCGTAAGAAATCAATGGGTGATCGGACAGGTGAGTTGGAAGAAGTGAAAGTGGGCGCCACAAGGCTATGAGGAAAAGATCGCAGCCTCGCACTTTAGGCCTGGAAGCTCCTTGACCACAGCCAATCAGAAGGCGTGTAATGCACACCCTTGTTGGTGGTGCTTCACATGCAACTTACTATTGCCCTTACAGCCTGTTTTAATTACTGAGTGCTTGGCAGATTTCATTCAGCTTGGTGCAGGCGCATGCGAGTACTTTCCCTTAAATAAGTCCATGAGCCTTCAAGTCCCCGCAGAGACGGGTTTGATTCAGCCCAAGCCATCGCCCCTGGGAGATGTAGTGAAGGGAATCTCGCAACGACTACTCCTGGGTCACTTGACATTGTAATGTGCTTTTCATTATGAACTTGAGTTCTCGAAGTTGACTTGATAGTGGCAAGCACTCTCAGTCATATCGTTCTGCTGCTGCGTTGATCAGTACGCTCATCTGCTGCACCGCATTCGGGATGGGAAGATCGCTTACCATGTTGCATATATATAACCGTAGTGAGATATCCACGATGCCGCATCCTCCAGTATCGAAATAGGTACATTGGCGGAGCTATGGTGGGGTATGACAGGGGACACCCGAACCCCGGAGCTCCCGGGGGTTCGGCTTCGCGGTTCTATCCGGATCGGCGCCGGTCCAATGAGAGTGGGGAACTTAGCCGTCCGGTCTTCCGACGCGACCCAGCCTTGGATGATTGAAGGACAAAGCATGCGAGCAGCCCGTCAAACTGTTCTCTACCCTATTCGGTGATTGTTTTGCACCTTGGCGAGACGCTGTCACGTCAGAGTATTTCCTCATTCCAGCTTAGCGCATTTCTCAATTTCCAATATCACTGAGCCGGCTGGGAAAACCACGTCAGGTCCTCGTTGATGGTTTCCGGGCTGACGTCTTCATCCATGTAATTTAAAGCTATTCAAGGTCGCGTTTGGTCACCGAGTAACTGAAATCCATTAGGCCGAATGCTGCTTCCCGGAGCGAACGAGTCTGTCTTTCCTCTACTGGTAATGTAACCTTCTCGTCCGTCACGCTAGTCGCTCCTTTCGTACGATCCGCGAAGTCCCATGTACGGCTTCCTGGAAGAAGTACAAGGTTATGCAGGCTTCACGAGAATTTGCTTCAGATGATGAGTGCCGCCGTGGGTTTCGACAGTGGTAAATATATAACTAGCCAAGGCGCCATGTTGAGACTGCAGCTTGCCTGCCCTCCAAAGACGAGACGGTATACTAATACTCATGACTGTATATATGTCATCGAGAGTGTTTGACTGATATAAAACCATCTAACAAATCCACGCCGCAGAACCCTCAGGACTCCTTCGAGACTGAGGCGTATGTGCCCCAGACTCCAGCACCAGATCTTATTCTCCTCTCATATGGGTACCCAATTCTTTCTATCGGTGCGGCGAGAAGTGAAAACCGGTCTAGGGCGGTCAAGCGACACATGAGAGTTGGCGAAGACTGTGATTGGGAAGGCTTATGGAGAAACATATCCAAGTGACTCCTCTTTGCCGTTGTCCTGGGCATATCATTCTCTATATACACTTGGAACATCACTTTCATGTATCTTTTGAGGAAGTCAACATGTTCGAGTGTTGGTTTTATCACTTTCCTGTGCATCACTTGATCTGTGTTGCAGAGCACGTCATATATGGAGAGGAATCATATCTCTCAATGACACTAGATTGCTGGGATGAGAATACTACGTTGATGAACACCACTCTGGCGGGAGCCCTCTTTGAGGCTATTTGGTAGGTCCCGCATAAGTAGCAAGGTGTATCTCGAGGGGAAACAGACAAGAAGTTCATGCCTTTGTGAAGTTCGCCATGACAAATCTCGTATTCGAACAGCCATTGAACCCTATAACCTGGCATAGATGTTTTCCCTCTTGAACCGGGTTTTCCTTCAACCCCTTCTTCACCAGAGCCAACCGAGGGGAGGCTTTTGGTTGCATGTTCGCTGTTGAATCCTCCTGAGTAGGTGCACTCACGTTTCCATGATTCGATCTTCCGTGTGTTTCAAAGAGGTCGAGGTTTGCTGACTTATCATAAGCTTTCTATCGGAGTCTCTCTGATGCTGCGATGACATGGCCAGAACAAATCGATATTTACTAGAGGTTCGATACTTACTAGAGGTTGCCGCCCTATTGTACAGTTGCAATCACCTGGAGCGGAGATCCCAAAGTCGAGACTCTGACTAATAGTTATCGCAACATCTCGTAAACACAATTCATCTCCTTCCATCCTAAGAGATCGTTGTTTTTATGCGCACAGCAATCCGGGAGTGTAGAACATGATCCAGGTACCATGTCAACAAGGCAAAGCAGCTTGAAGATATCCGATTACCTGAGATGATATTGAATTGGTTTCGCATGTGGTGTTCCGTGCGATTATATGTCCCCGTGCTGCTCAAGTAGTAGTGGAGTAGAAATGTACTACGAAATGTGGATTCCTGTTGAATAGCACAGAGCAGCTAAAGATTAATGGGCTTGTCATTCAACAAAAAGGACGAGTATAATAGAGCTTATGCTAACCATTCGGATGGAATTGTAACGTGTGTTCATTTCATTATTGACTAGGTCATCTCGAACTCAGGGCGGGGAAAACAAATGAGGCTGAGAATGCGAGGAATTGACATCGCCAAAACACCACACCATAAATAAACCACAAAGACTGAGATCTTGAAGTTGAGGACTTCTACACCAGTAAAATAGTTGGTTTCATTGAAAAGGCTCTCTGAATCCATTGTGGGGGATGGATGGTAGAGCCGCAACACCAGCATCACGAGATTTCGCAGTCACGATATTAGCAACTCTGCATCGCCAAACGACCACATACGACCATACCCATTGGAAAACTCGGGATCCCGTCCGCTCTCCCATAGATAAGCCAATGAGGGCCGGATTAGTAGTTGGGTCGGTGACGACCAGCGAATACCTGGTGTTGTATGTTTTGTTTTGCATTTTTGCCAGTCTGATATCGGGCCCAGTGGGGCGTTCCTCGCCGGTTCAGTGGAAATGTTGTTTGGGTGGATGGCTGGAACGCCGCGGCGCAGTGAAAACCGAGCACGATGTAGAAATTTATATGGGCTTATTTCTGCCATCGAATACAGGAGGCAGCTCTAGTCCAAGGAGTATTGCTGTAGATATTCCACAACAGCTAGGCCATCTGCCCTGGTTCTCGGGAAACCGGTTCTCAACTGGCACTAGAGGAGGATCATACATATTCTCATGGACAGAATCTGTCAGTTTTCAATCCTGACGCTACGGCTAAGCATTACCCGTCAAGACTCGAGAAGGAACCCCCCCTTATCCGTACAAGGACTCGAGAAGTGGGCAGATGAGGTAAGACTATCTTGCAGTGGGCCTGTGTGTAAGGGTGGTCCGGAGCCTGCTCCTAACGTTGGCTCTTAGTATGTACAAAGTAATTCATGTCAACTACGGTCATATTTGCCATGGATCATTACTGGGTTAGGACGAGGTGGAAGGCAGAGTAGTCGGTCCTACGACATTGGCAGAGCCCGGGTCAATCTCAAAAACAACAAGCCTCTCGCGAGGAGTCCATCAAAGCAACTCCTGCTCGGCCGAGTCTACCAGTGACACAAACAAAGACCAGGAGACGCGACCAGACAGCTGGGATTCGAGACCAGAAACTTAATCGAACATGATCGGGGGCAACTAGCCAGCCTCTCAGGCTAAGGGAATGGAATTGTCTCCGGCGAAATGCAAAGTGGAAACCAATTGGTACTTTCATCGAGATCGACGATAAACGTCCATGTACTCCGTACTCTGTAGGTCTTGAAAAAGCAGAGAAATGACTTTCATCTGCCGTCTCAGCTTTCGTCTGTCGACGCTAACGTCCGGGGGCGGCTGGGACTTGTCCACAAAGCGTTAGCCAGCAAGAACTGCAAAACTCCTTTCCCGGGCCCCCATCCATCAACTCGGGACACGTTTGAGGCTTTTCGGGGCAACAGAAGGAAATTTCAGCGCATTCTGATTGATTGGTTGGTCAATGTGCCATCCGCCATCGCCGCCACGCTTAAAGGAGGGCGAAATGTCGAGGAGCTATGGACTTGGGCATGCGCCACGCGGTGTGCTCCATCTCATAAGCCCGCTAACACCAGTCGGACGCCTGGGAATCACTGCCTGTGGATTTGAACTTCAGTTTTCGAGGACAAGGGATCCACCAAGGCGTTAGTACGGTAGACAGATTTCCAAAGTGAAGCTCGCGATGTGCTGAGGTCTAGAGTGTTCGTGGCTGAGACGTAAAATCCAGCCACACTGTGTGGCTGGAATTTGTGGCTTGCGTGAAAACGGGGATCAGCTTTCAAACATTTGCTGGTGCCGATGCTGCCGTCTTGTCGGTTCCGGGCCTCGAATCTTGACATGGCAAAATCTTGGCATGCGGACAGGAACAAGAAAGTCTCAGTGAAGATCAAGGCAAACGCTGCGGATTTCGCAACGAGATATCGGCCTCCCCGCTGCTTCCGCCGTTCAGCGGTCTCGGGAACGCGTTGCAAGACAAGTTGAAGTCGTTTTCCCCTTCCCGAAATTCAGATCTCGTACGCCACTTGATGGCTTCCGTCTCAGTTCATCCCAAGTTCAGGCTGGAATGACGGGCGTGCTCCCCACGTCCGTCTGAACGATTGGTCGCAGATATTTGGGCTGGCGTTCACTGTAGTATACGGACGGTCTATGATGACTAAAGCCGGAGAAAGATGCCCGCGTGGCACGCTGAAGGCGGGAGACGGGCGACGGGAGACGGGAGCTGCGTGTAGCGGGGTATAGATGATGTGTGTGTAATGTGCATGCGTGCCTGCCGCAACCTACCTTTTAGATATAGCACGAGCGCCGTCGTGGCTGGCAAATATCGGACTCCTGCATGCCAACTAATGCGGATAGGTAAGAAAACTGCGTTGTCGCGCCGTGTCCTTGATGATTGGCTTGGTCGTATGCTGAGAAGTCCGCACCGGGGCCCAATAGCGGCGGAAACGCGCATGGCTGGGTTGGACGGAAGAGGAAGGCTTCTAGAGCGCTGTCAATCTCGTGATAGTCTCACGAAGTACCTACCACAATAGTCACGACTGACAGATCTTGCCGTCTCAATTAGTGTCTAGCTGGGAGGAGATGACCTTGGTACGGAGTACAGTAGTGTTGGAACAGGCGAGATGGGGCCTGGGGCTCGATGGTCTGCTTTTAAGGCGCTCAAGCGCTGGGCAGAAAAAGCTGTCAGGTCCGCGGTGATGGTTATGTTGGGACGATGGTCTCCCGGAAATCGGTTTGTGGAACCAATGTGATTGGGGAGTGAGGTCAAGGCTAAGCTCGCATTTGATTTTGACTGCATCCGTTGTGTAGTTAGCCAATTACGAGCCAAGATGATAAGTAGCCCATGTGTCAAAGGGAATTCGTATACTACGTAGGGTACTGCGAAAAGGAGGCTCGAATGATGGAGAAATGCAGCAATCCGCCGCAATGCGATGTCCTGTGGTGCCTGTACTGCGGTACCTTAGGTTGTTGGTACAGTAGTACATTTGCGCCTCTGGGACTGGGAGGGGGTTCCCATTCCCCGGCCTTCCAGGGCCAGGATTCCCATTGCAGTTAGGGCGCCATCGAGAAAGCTACGATGTATGTTGACGTCATTTTATCCTCATTTAGCGTGAGAGAGACAAGCTTCAGGGGTCTGAAAGGTCATGCGTTGTCGAAAAGGACGAGTCTGCCCTGTGGGCTGTGGAGCGAGGCGCCTGTGCAAGTCGTGAGCTAGGCTCAATAAGCGTTGACTCTCCTCTCAAGCCGCATTCTGGTCTTCGCTGGGGTTTGTGGGTTGCTGACAGCGCGATGTGATTGAAATTGGCTCTGCCGTACGGAGTACCTCATCCAAGTACCTGAAGCTCTCCCTTGTATCCGGAGCAGCGTCCGTTAGCTCGATGAGTTTGTCTTGATGCTGTAGGATGTTGTCTTGTTCTCTGTATACATGTAGGCACAAATAAGGGGTCCAACCTGGATTCAGGGTCGAGAAAAGGCGTTGGCTGTGTCTGTAGTGTAGCAAGTAACTTCGCCCATCACCCATCATTGTCTCTCCTATGAAGTGACGAGTTGGTAAGGTAGAGTGTGCGTTTCTGAGTAAGGCAAGAAGTGTCGATGTTGCACCATGCCGTCAGCGTAGAGCCTCTTGCCTTTGCTATCGATTTCATGGAGAGAAGGAAGTAGGGCGGGTCGCGTGACTAGCTGTGCTATCCACGAGTGTTGGGAATAGCGAGCACACCTTCCGTTCGTGTCAATGACCAAGTGAGTGGTTGCTTGCTATTGAAACTTGCAAGAGGAAACTAAAAGGGGGAAAGGGGAAGGAAGGGAGTATTTGGCGCAAATGCAAGACAGACAAACACTGAATGGAAACAAGCCCGCCTGAGTTGTGGCCCAGTCGCCAATCAAACGTGGACGGAAACCCTGCCGCGGCAGCATCGCCGTCCCCCTTTCGAGGAGTCCAGTGGCCAGCCACGTCCGAAGTTATCGCGTCTTGTCCAGCAGTGGAGGTTAGTGAATAACCGGCGCCCTGGCGGCGTGACACCCGCTCCGGCTGCAGAGCCAGAATGGGATGGCCACATTCTTTTCTGGAACAGGTGCCATCTAGCTAGCCCACTAATGATCACGTCCCCGTCGTAACTAAGCCTATGGCGTTCACCGATACGGCTTGACAAGCTTGTTATGCCCCGTATACCGCGCATTAGTGAGGTGTGAGATGCCAGAAGTGAGTTAATCAGTCATTCCATTTGGCTGGTCGCCGTTCCATGATTGGGGTAAATGGGAACTGGGCAAGAAACGTCCTGTTTTCGCTCATCAGCTCGTCAATATGAGCAAATAGAGTGAAAGTGAATCCCGGCGTAATACCAAATTGCTGGGTACAGGGCGAAGGGGCGGGAAAATTCTGCAAAGCAAGGCTGCAGACATCACCGCGTCGTCGTTCCAACTCACCGTTTCCCAGGGCATATCCCAATTTCTTGCCCTGGTGTGGTGGAGTTCATCAGATCGCAGTCGTCAACTGAGTGTAGCCTTAAATCGCGACTACCAAATAGCGTCGCCCAATCATTAAAAAACCAGGTCCATTACAGTGCGGGGAGCCGGGGCGGGACTCTGTCAGTTGACCACCTTCAAATCAAAAGATGGCCCAGCATACCTTGCCATGCTAGCTTGTCGTGAATTGTAGCTTTGCAGTGGGAACGAGTGCTGGAGTCCGACGCGGACGAGCGTGTGACAATTCGATTCTGACCACCTGAGTCGAACAATAGCGGCGGTCACCGGAGCGCAGACTAGACAAGTGATAGACATGCGCGGTCCGAGGTATTGTACGCGTACCTGATGGAGTCAACGGATGCTTCGTAATTGTGACATATCCGTGACTCGATCAGAGTCTCAACTTGCTGCATGATAGTATACTGTGCCTGGCAAATCAACTTTCCTTCCACGTCTTTTGTTGGAACATGATCGCCCTGGATGCCGTCTTAGTCGAGAATTTGCTGCAACGACGTTGTATTTGTGTTCGACCTTGCATCGTGCCGTTTTGAATTTTTTGTGGGCAAACCAGGTTAGAGTTGACGGCAGCGCGGCGCATTGGGATCTGCCCTGGCTGCCTTTGTTGGTTTGTTTGCGGCCTGTTCCGGAGTTCGGGGGAGGGCAGGGGGTTTTGCCATGAGCACGATGGTCGATCTAAACGTTGTGTACCACGAGTCTGAAGTTTTTGATGGCCGCGTGGTATCTAAAATCGGGCCGGATTGCCTGGGTAGTTCCGTCTGGATACTGGGTCGAGGTGCGGGAATCCGTGTCTCGTGTCGTGTCTAGGACGTCCCGCCAACCTCCAACGCGTTACAACTTGGGTACGCATACGATGGTGGTGTTTGTGGTGGTGGTTAGAGAGTGCAGAGAGTCATGAGCTTGCCGCTGCCTTGAAGGTTGAACGGAGACACCATGGTCCGGGGAGCGTTCGATATGTCAAAACAAGGCCGACTAGTGGTTGTCCTGTAGCGGCTCATGTGTGCGAGGCGAAGGAAAAGGCCCTGTTCAGGTATGGGAAACCCGGCCTTGTAAGCGGCCGGGTGGGTTCCGTTACGGGAGACGTGGAGTTGCCATTGAAACGGCGGACAGTATCCGACGGAGCCTCACAGCCTTTCTGGCTCCGAGATTCCCAGGTCCGCGAACCGTGAGCTGCCGCGTCTTTACCAGGGGCACTGTGCGATGCGGTGCGGACTGCGGCGTTGTCTGGGGGTGGATCCCGGGATAGAATATAGAGGCTGGGAAGAGAATTGGTTGCGTGCTCAGATGCAGATTCGCACCAACAATTGAGATGCGATGAGTGAATGTCCGTCTGCCTGTGCGGCGGACCAGGGCCAGCAACCTTTGCAGAAACGGACGAGTTCGAGACGGAGGGGACTCCAGAAGCAATTAATCGAGGATAGACGGGTTTAACGAAGACGGAGAGGCAGATTTGAGTGGATGCCGCGAGTGTGGAGCTTGGGGGCCAGCGGCAGCCACGCCGTGTGATGTAATGGGGCACGTATCGGTGCAGGACTCCCCACATCTTGCCAGGGCACGTACATTTTCATGTACCTGTACCTTTACTGTTGTACATCCGCGCGACTTGATCGTGGATGTTGACGATGCGACTATCCGGACCGCACTGGTTGGGCCACTGGCTGTGGCCGGGTGCACCAAGGTAGATAGCCAGCTGCTACTGCTAAATGTATGGAGGTATATCAAAGAACATCTCTGTATACAGAAGCCCGAGAAGTGTGAATTGTAGTTTAGCTGGAGATTGTAATGTGTTGATGAGTGAGGTGATGTTGTTTTGCTCGAAACTGTAGTGGATTAAGGACTGTCCTGTCGGTCCATCTGTCATGAATGCCTTATTGAATACCAAGGTAGGACAGATGAACGATCGGTACGTCGAAAAGAGTGAGTAAGCCGAGTATCGATACTTCAATGGTGCAGGGATGACGGACCCACCAGACCAGTTATCTTCCAAGGAAGCACCCGTTGGCAGACCTGTGTGTTTTCTTCTTAGGTTCTTTCCCTCTGGTTTGGTGGCTGCCCGTAATTAGCTATTTTCTGCCCAAGAACCTTGGGAAAGAGCTTGATTTGATGAACGGGATAGGAGGCAATGGCCGGTGATTCCAATTCCAATAGGGCAGCCAGCTAGCTTACCTACAGTGTTGACCGAGACATTGACGACGCTGGCGACTGAGGGTTTACTGACTGGTTGGTTCCCCCTCCGCGACTGGACAGCTGAAGCTGACTGTGATTTGTTGGCGCCGCCGCCGCCGCCTTTCGCATGCCGTGCGGTTGGAATCAGAGGTGGCCCATCTCGTCAGGTACCTTATTTCTCAGCTGGGCCTGGGGCTACGTCATAGGCCCCCGGTGGACCGTCCACCCTTTCCTTTCTTGATCTTTTCGTCCATTGTGCCTCTCCTTCCCAAATTCCCACGCCCTCTTGCTGCGTTTCTCGCTTCGCTTCGCTTCCTCCAGTCTTCTGCCCGCTCCCCGCCCCCCCTGTTCTCCGTCATCCGTCATCCGTCACCCGTCACCGTCACCGTCACCGTTCCCGTCAGGCCCGCCGTCAACGCAGACTTTTGAGAAAGAGAAAGATAGAGAGAGAGGAGAGACTGAGGAGACCCATTCCGACAGAAACTGAAAGAGAAAGAGAATCAGCGCCGGGAATATTGCACACGCCCCTCAACACACCACGATAGGCGTTACGGACACGCATACTTGCTCCTGTCCCCATTCCCAGTCCTAAAAGACCTGCTAGGTAGGCCTGGTCCCAGTCCCGTTCTCTTCCAGCCCATGCCTCTTTCAGTTCAGTCCAAACGCACATCCCATCCGTACCATCCCACACCAACCTACCTAACCTTGCCTCACCCTTCACCACGAGTTACCAATACAAACCAGACCGTTGCAATCTTTCCTCCACCACTGCACCACGCGCTCTTACTTACGGCATTTTCCTTCGACTTCCAGATCGTCACCTTCGTTCGCCTCACCGCATCCCGTCGATCGAATTTTTCCAACCGTGACTTTTCCCCTCTCCCACTCAAAATACCGCGACCGAACCCCTCGTCGTCCACCTCCTCTTTCGACTTTGCCACGACACATTTATTCGCCGTCACTGTTCGTCACGACCCGGCCGGACACCTTCTCGAAGCGACATCACCAATCCCGACCAACACTTCACCATCTCTGTGTATGGGGCGCTCTATTCTATGAGGAATGCCAAGCACGAGCCTTCCAGTAGACAAGAAAGACTCGTCCTCTGCGCGTCGGCTTAGCCTTCCAAGACGAACGACGCCCGATTCGAAAAAGTCGCCTGCCAAAGAATCGCCCGTCAACCTTCCGAGCCCCCGCCATGGACTGACACTCGATTCTTTAAAGACTGGTAGACATGCGCGAGCCGCAATGGCGGATGTGTCCAAGGAGCAGTCTTCAAAGTCGCCCAGCGACCGCTCCAGGGCGCAAACCGAGCCCTTCGTCACCAAGGCTACGAGTCCTGGCGGTGCTGGTGCGGATACTAACCTGAAGCGCAGCGCGGGTGTGTCCAGGGCTAGTGATGACGTTGCTGGTGGCATGGGCGGCAAGGAACCAAAAAGTAAAACTGAGTATGCTGCAGGGACCGACGACGAGACGCCACCGGCCCTTTCTGAATCCCAGATACAACTAAATCGATACCGAGAGCGATTGGCACGAGACTTGGAGAAGCGCGAGATGGCGACGAGAGGCTTAATGGCGACAACCCCCGACAAGGTGCGCGTCTCACCAATCCAGGAGGAAAGTGGCAACTCGCCGCGCACACAGGCTGGAATCGCGGGCTTGGCAACGACATCGTCCAATCTAACCACAACGTCAACGGAGTCCGGCAACACCATTCGTGGCGGCATGACGCCCGGTCATATCGCGGGAACTCCTTCTTACCCCTTCCCGCGCATGTATACGCCGGGGTACGGCCCGGGCGCGATGAATCGACCATTCGGGAACATGTCCCCAACTGCAGCCGCTTTCATGGCGCAGGGTATGTCGTTCGAGGGTTTCGGCGCCGCTCAAGATAGGGTCATGTCCGGCTCATCAACACCAGCATCGGCCCTAACCTTTCTCCCCGCCGGAGCCACTGGCCAACTGGAGGGCGATTTCCCAAGCCCAAACCTCTATGATCTGTCGCTGATGCTCAATGCCGAGCCGGGAATGGATGCGTGGTGGAACACCGTCGTTCAAATCATGAGAGACGTCTACAAAGCCGAGAGAGTGACACTTGCTGTGCCGGCTGACACCACCGATATCGAGAACGTGCCCTGGGGTCAGAAAGCAACGTACAACGAGCACCAGGAGGACGACCTCAGCCTCGGATACATGGCAAGGGGAAGCAGTTTGATACCCAGTAGCGCCGGCGACATTGGCTCGGAAGAGCCTCCTTTACCCGAAGATGCGGCACGACCCAGGATGTTGTCTCGACCCAGTCTCCAAACTCGGCACTCATTCACGACGTATGAGGAGAATAGGGAACGAAAAGGAAACAGCAATGAGAGGCTCTTGCCCTCACGCCGACCTGCGCAACTGGGCAGAAGCAAAAGCTACTTCCCGCCTGGCCAGGCGACCGAGGACATGGCCCAAGAGCCACTTGGGCCAGCTTTGAACCAATCTGCACTCGCTGAGCATGACGCTGAAGAGCAGAACGTACCGAGCTGGGAGGCTCCAACTGGCGCTCAATCCGACACAGAGGGTAGAGTGCTTCCTGTGCTTCAAGCTCTGGATTACGAGGCTGATCCTCTCATCGACCACGGCGGTGTCATGCGTGTTCTTGAACGAGGCAAGGTCATCGCACTGACAAGAAGTTACCCCTATCTTCAGAACTTGCCAGAGGAGACGCCAGCCAAGTCAAGAGTAACAGCAAACACGACCTCGGCTGAGGCAGCGAGGAAAAAGCTGAAGAGGGGCCGAATCGAGTCTACACAAAAGCTTTCGACGATTTTGAGTGGTTCAAGTTCCTCCTGGAGCTCTAGCCGTAGTCACAGTGGTGACAAGCCATCCAGCATAATTTCGCGACTTTCCGAGGACGAGCCACGCCCACTCACCCCCAAATACGAGGAGTTTGAACAGGCACCGCCATCGCCTTGGTCCCAGTCCCCGGCGCCGTCTCCAGCCGTGCGGGCAGATCCGAACGAGAACCCCTTCTTCACTGATGCCATGGTCGATGAGGACTCTTTCAACCCCGAGTCTGCACCTGCAGACTACGCAGGAATGCGACCTCCTGAAGCTATTGGCGTGGATAACGCATGGACAGTCCTTCACATTCCGTTGACACATCTACTGCTTTCAAAGCCTGTCCATCCCTTCAAGCTTGACACAACCATCCTGGAGCAAAAATCTCACTCTCGCAGCCGCAGTGAAGCCCAGGACGCTACTGGCGGCGATGATGATGACGATGCTACCTCATCCCCATGGCAGCGCAAAGATAAGCCCGCGCCTATTGCTATTCTGTCGATTCTCAGTCCCGTCATCCCATATCCATCAAACCTTCGCCATTCACTAGAGTATCTTGCCCCGCACCTAGCAACCTCCTTTTCTCTATGTCGTCATTATACGAATTTGGAGACAGAGCTTGCTGGTCTCAACCGGCGCAGGCCTCACACTGCCGGGTTCGGCGCGCTTGCTGCCGACGGGCGTCCCCTAGCAGACCCTGCCAGCATCGGCAATCTAAGCTTTATGGCCTCTGATGATATGGCGGCCCAACGTTCGCTCGCGGGCAGCATTACCAGTCCCAGCGATTACTCAGGTGTCTCCAAGAGTGCTGCTGGCTCCCCACTTGGCACGCCTGGTTCCATGCATCATGCCATTGACAAGTCTGGATTTGCGACCAGTCCTGCGCAAGTTGGGGGAGACAGCTACTTTGGCACCAAGCTGAAGCCGGGCAACTCGAGGGTTGAGATGGCTTCTGCGACTTCTCAGAGGACAAGAAGAAGTTCAAAGGAAGATTCGCCACTGGACAAGCGCCAAGCTCGTCTCTCCGCTTCATACAAGCCTCTTAACACGGAGCCTGCTCAGACGCCTGGGGAGAGTGAAGACCTGGTCGAGCTCAACGTCGAAAGCCGAGTATCGACGCCGGGAGGTTCCAAGAGAGTGCTCTCCCACGAACTCAAGAATTATCTCGACGAAATCGCTGTGCTCGAACCTCGACTCAAGTCAGCTGACCAGAGAAGTTCTGTCGGCAGTCATCACACTCTCTTGCATTCCTACGGTGCCGACTTTGCGACGAGCTTCCAATCGCTACCACCTAGCTCAAGTGTGGTCAGTAGACCGGTACCCCACACTGCTCCGACTCGAACAGGCTCCATAAATGTTGGCCCAGTAGACATGCCACCGCCATCAGATCGTCTCAAGGGTCTCATACTAGACTCTTTGCCTGCTCACGTCTTTGTCTCGCTGCCGCAGTCAGGCGAAATCGTCTGGGTCAATAGTCGCTACCTTACCTACCGCGGTCAGACAGTCTCTGATCTGGCTGCCGATCCTTGGGGCAGCATTCACCCAGACGACAGAGATGAATATCTGAAGGCATGGAGCCATTCCTTACGCACTGGTGAACAGTTCTCGAGGACTGTTCGCATCAAACGCTTTGATGGGGCCTACCGATGGTTCTATGCTCGTGCTGTTGCGTCCCGCGATAAACGTGGAGTCATGATGCAATTCCTCGGCTCCTACATGGATATCCATGACCAACATATTGCGGAACTTAAGGCTGCACGGCAAGAGGAGATTGAGGCCTCAGAGGCAAAGCACAGACTTCTGGCCAATCTCATCCCTCAAATCATATTCACTGCAACTGAAGACGAAGGTATTACTTTTGCCAACGAGCAATGGCTGTCGTACACGGGACAGAGTTTCGAAGACTGCCTCGGCCTGGGGTTCATGGACTTTGTGCATCCTGATGACCTGGCCAAATGCCACATACCCACAGACAGACCACCAACGCCGATGCCCTTTAAGTTCGATCGTACAGGGCACCAAGACCCAGCGTCATCTGAGGCGACGTTGGCCAGCTTTGTATCAGGCAAAACGCAAAGCCAGATGGAAACCAACCTTCGAGGCATCCACCAAGCCTTGTCACGGAATAACAGCTCGAGCAGTAGCTCGGTCTACGAGATGCCCACCGCTGATTTGACGGCTTTGGCCAGGCAGGGTATTATCAAAGTGACAACCGACAGCAACGGCAGACTATCATACACGACCGAGGTGCGGTTACGATCCAAGAATGGAGAGTACAGATGGCACCTAATCCGGTGCGTCGAGATCGACAACATTGACTTTGGAAATGGAGCCAGCTCCTACTTTGGCTCAGCTACGGACATCAACGACCACAAACTACTTGAAGCCAAACTCAAGGAGGCTATGGAGTCTAAGAGTAGATTCCTGAGCAACATGTCGCACGAGATCCGGACGCCACTCATTGGGATTTCAGGAATGGTCAGCTTCCTGCAAGACACCATTCTCAACGAAGAGCAGCGAGACTACACCAACACCATTCAGACGAGTGCTAACAGTCTGTTGATGATCATCAATGACATTCTGGATTTGTCGAAGGTCGATGCCGGAATGATGAAGCTCAAATACGAATGGTTCCATACCCGCTCTCTCATTGAGGATGTCAATGAGTTGGTCTCCACCATGGCTATTGCTAAAAGGCTAGAGCTGAATTACATCGTGGAGGAGGATGTTCCGGCTTGGGTCAAGGGCGATAAGGTCCGGATTCGCCAAGTGCTCCTTAACGTCATCGGCAATGCCATCAAGTTCACTGCCGAGGGAGAGGTCTTCAGTCGATGCAGGGTTCATACCAACAAAGATTCGACCCAGGACCAGCACGAGATCATGCTCGAGTTCGCCATCATTGACACAGGCCGCGGTTTCTCCAAGGAGGAGGCAGATCTCATATTCAAGCCATTCAGTCAAATCGATGGAAGCAGCACCCGACAGCATGGCGGAAGTGGTCTGGGACTAGTCATCTCGAGACAGTTGGTGGAACTGCACGGAGGTAAGATGGAAGGTAGTGCTGTCCCTGGAAAAGGGTCAACGTTCACCTTCACTGCCAAGTTTGCTTTGCCGACAAAGGAGGATCATCCTGATGCACCCTTGAGTCCTGAGAGCTTGCAACCCACTTCCAATGTGACTCAAGATGTGGCTATTATCCGCCCTTCAAAGAACTTGCCCTCACCTACGCCCGCATCAACAGACAGCCCCAAGACTGACACTGAGTTCACGTCGCCTGCTGTTGCTTCTAGCGGAAGTTCAGCTCCATCGGTCCAGTCTGGCGTCTCTCGGGCTACGGAGCGTACGTCCGTTACGTCCGTGTCCTCGATCAACGTTGGACTGGTTCACTTCAGCGAAGCAGCAAGAGCAAGTGGCCAAGATCTGTCGCAGATGAAGCTCGAGCTACCTTCCAGCGAGTCTTCACCAGGCAAAACGCCTACACCCGAGACCTCCAAACCGACAAAACCTGAAGACTTGAAGCCTCCAATGTACTCCATCCTCATCATCTGCCCTCAGACTCATAGTCGTGAAGCCACGGCACAACACATCGAGATGACTCTGCCCAAGGATGTGCCTCATCAAATCACAGCACTAGACTCTACCGAAAAGGCGCAGAAGTTGCTTGGGGGAGAGGAGTCTGTCAATTTCACTCACATCGTCCTCAACTTGCCGTCTCCAGAGGAGATTATCGGCCTCATGGAGCAGATTACAAAGTCGACAACCATCAACAATACGACAATCCTCATTCTATCAGACTCAGTTCAACGGCAAGCCGTAATGAGACTTGCGACAGATACGAAGTATGAGAAACTTGTGTCAGAAAACATTGTCACTTTCATCTACAAACCTGTCAAGCCATCGAGGTTTGCCGTCATCTTTGATCCTGACAAGGTCCGCGATCTGAGCGTTGATCGGAACCGCTCAACTGCACAACGTATGGTTGAAACTCAGAAGGCGAGTTACCAGGAGATTGGAAAACGTATGGGCAACAAAGGGTATAAGGTGCTACTGGTTGAAGACAACCCTGTGAACCAGAAGGTTCTACAGAAGTACTTGAAGAAGGTTGGCGTGGAGGTTGAAGTGGCCGCCGATGGCGCCGAGTGCACCGAAATGGTGTTTGATCACGCCCACAACTACTACTCCTTGATACTCGTAAGTGCTCATCATCTCGCAAGACGTGTCGCTCTGCTGACTAACTTTCTAGTGCGACTTGCATATGCCACGCAAGGATGGCTACCAGGCCTGCCGAGAAATTCGACAATGGGAGAAAGAGCAAGGGTTCAAGAAGCTTCCCATCATTGCGCTTTCGGCCAATGTCATGTCCGATGTTCAGGACAAATGCGTTGCGGCCGGGTTCAGCGACTACGTCACCAAGCCCGTCGACTTCATTGATCTCAGCAGAGCCATGTCCAGGTTCTTCTGAAGCCTAGAGAAAGACGCAAAACCAGGATAAACAACAATAAGAGGCGGGACTACCAAGTCTCGTCCCTCATGCACTTCTGCCTGCTGCAATAGCATAGGCGCCCGCACTACACGGTTACATTCAAACACACAAAAATGGGGTTCATACTAGCAAGGCATGGCATTTGGGAAAACAGGAGTTTCGGGGATTCACGAAAGATTCAGGTTCATCATGGTTAATATGGTCCTTTCTGCTCATTGTGTACAACTGCTTCGAGGCGGATACCATCATAGAGACGTACCTCTAGAGGAGGGTCTATTGCAAAAGGGAGTTACTTCAGGATTATACATTAGCTTATATTCTTCTTACGGACTCACGACAGGGATGACACATGTCGTCGTAGCTTTGGCGATGTATGTGCATGGCGTCCAAAGTGTGGGCCAACACCGGGCTTGCAGTAGAGGCATGGACGGAAATCGTTCTGATCAGGTGCCTACATGTTGGGTATAGGATGGGTCAAGCCAGGCACGGAGGTCAGCCAATACGTAAGGACGCAGCTCGATGAGTGGCCTGCGTTTGGGAGAGGAGATGGATACTTTCGTTGTGTGCTTGGTAGGGTTTGTGGGCAGAGATGGCGGTAATTGTGATTGAAAGACGATATCTCAATACATTCAATGACGCTAAAATTTACATAGCTACTTCAGCTTGCGTGTATGTGAGGTAATTATGTGGCTGTCGAATTTCAAAGCGCTGAGTGAGGCTCAAGTCAGACAGGCAAATTCGTGGTGTCGTCGAAGCTGGCTTATTGACTCAACCTCAGGTTGGGACCGCTTTGTTCCTGCTTTGTAGAGCAAATCCAAGCAACCTTCCTCCACTATTTTCCTCTCTTTCTTAATATATAGCATTCTACAGGTCTTACCCACTCTACCATTCGGACGAGGCAGTGTCCCAGACACTGGAGAGAGACAGAAGGTCTAGGTGATCCGGCCTTACTCTTGCCTAGTCCGACTCTGCCAATTGAACCCACTTCAAAGTGATCTATTTCGCTGATTTCCGTATCCAGGCTGAAGCTGGATGCCACTTTCCACTCGAGAGCGACGCCAGCCAGGAGGGTGATGGTTGAAGATTCAGCCTTACCACCCCCACCGTCAAAGTTCTTTCGCTACTCTCAACCCACAACCTTATATTTTCTTTGCCTCGAAGACTGGAACGCGAGAGGCCTATCGATTCTCTCTCCTTCTTTCCTCTTTCGATGACGGCTGTCCATTCATTTGTCTCGCACCTCCTCGCTGCATCTGCTACCTTCGGACCGTCCATCCCAACACTCGCTTCAAAGTGGCCGCGAATAGCTTCCCTTCCTTTCTTCATTCGTTAATCCTGATCTTGTCTTTTAGTACTTTTATGGAGCGCAAGACCTCCCTTCCTCTTCCAATTTCAGTCATTTATACCACACACTACTTGCAAACAACCTCCCGACCGGATCACTCGGCGCTAGGTGGCTTACATCTCTGATACCGGCCTTCCCCGATCCTTTCGAGCCCCCAGGCGAAATCAACTGATATACGCAATTCTGATACAGTCACCAGAGCTCAATTGAAAGGTAGCTCCTTCCGTTGCTAGTTTACGCGTAGGGTCTAGTCGCCATTCATCTCGAGGCATCACACAAGTCTCACCAAGTACAACACCACGGCATACTCCTCAACCGGCCACGAGTAAAGCAGTCAAAAACATGACTTTGCCCTGGATTCAACCTGGAAAGAGGCGTGCGAGCGAAGGTGAGCACAACGCGCCTAAAAGAAAGCGAGTCGAACAACGAAACCGTTCGAGCGTGGTCGTGCCCAGTGCAGCACCGCGGGTGATGATGGGAACAAGGCCAGAACAGCGTCAACATCAATATATGCGAAGACACAGAAGAACCATGGCGGTTGGAAGTTCAGGTAATGGCTCAAAGGGTTGTGGCTGGCCTATGGCTACAGACTTTTGTCTCCGAAAGAGAAATTTCATCGCTGATATATCGCAGCCCGAATCCCAGAATTTCGCCCACCGCGGCCAACTCGTCTCGGCTGCTTCCCTGAAGTCTCCCGTCACAGTAAGAAGAATATGCAAAACATTTTGGTTTCCTTACTTAACAGAAGTGTTAGGCGTGGCGTCGCTTTGCCGAAACCCAGCAAATGTCCAAGTCGAAACCGATGCCGGCTACAACCTCGCCAAGATGTCCGACCTCAAGCCTGACATGAGCGTTCAGGAGAAGCTAATTTTAGGACTCCGAACTGGGTTACAACGCAGGGACGAGTACCGAGCCAAGGTTGAACAAGACCCAGCCCGTTTACGACATGAATCTCGAAACGATATCATGGCTTTTGGTGGCATCGATATGACCGACCTTGCCCTCGCCTTGCCGAAGTCATTAAGACAGAAGGAAGTTATCAACGCTGCTGAAGATGAGAAACGGCGTTTGGGGTTTCCATCCATGGAAGTTACTCTACCAGACAGAAGCCCGGCTTATGCCAACGAGTGGTGGGACATGTATAACGCTTACATCAGAGCCAGATCGATGTTTGTGTAAGCTATCTTTTTGTCGATAGAGAATATTTCGCTCATCAGTAAACAGCAAAGGGGCCTCTCTCAGGCTTACGGCAGTATCACGTCCATACAACAAGACCGTCCACAGCATTCCCGGAGTAATTGCTTGGCGGCGGGCCGATCAGATCATGAATATCGAGTGGCAACCCAGCTACCACGGCATGTCAATGAACAAGAGCTTCAGCGCCTTTCAAGCCAGGTCTATGGAATTGAACGGGTATCGGAGGCGTTCGATACAGTACGTACACTTCCAAAGGGAGAACAACGGGCAAAAGTCGTTTCCGGGGGGGGCCCTGGGTACTAATGCAGGAGACGACGACGATAACTCGAGTTTCACCACAGAGAGGTTCTTTGAACGTGATCGGAAACACAAACTATCATTGATAGACTTGGATATGTAAGTATTTCGTCCTTATTCGACACATGGCCTAGCTAAAACTTTATCCAAGCACCGATATCAACGGAGTGAAACGCAGATGGGTATGCATCGAGATAACCAAGCCTCTGGCCCAAGTCAACGGCCCAGCTCCGATCGAACTGACACCAATGCCACAATCTTTCATCAAGATTGCTATACCTTGTGACAGCATCCTAGTAGTGGTGAGCACCAGCAAGCCACTGCCCATCATGGAAGAGCAACTGGACAAGATGGAACCTCCACAGCTTGGTGATTTTGACAAGCTTACCATTGGGAGGGTCGATTCAGGTTTAGAGAATGTGAAGATGAGGCTGAAGATTTCCGGAGACGGCGTGCCAATCTTCGTGACCGGGTCCAAAAAGGGTCATATGCCGGATGACAGCACACTTGACGACTTTCTCTGCGCATCGGATGTGACTGGTCTTCCCTGGAAAGAAACAGACAGACGTGTCAGCAAGAGTGCGTTGTTGCTGAGGAAGGCCGAGTTCTGGGACCGCTTTAATTTGGCGGCAGACGCCGACAAAGTGCGGTGGGAATCACTCCAGGACGCCATGGCGAGCGATGAGTGCATCGTAGACATTACCTTTGAGGGTGATTGGCAAGAATTTGCCCCGGTTGCTGGGGCGTCTCAGTCAAGGTGGACGCCTGTGCAGCATGAGTCGTCGCAATCTCAACATAGTATCAGGCCGCAAGGTCTGAATAAAGGGCAAAACAGCAGACACCAAGGCAACACGGCTCCTTCTAAAAGTTCTGGGCTTCGCAACGAAGTCCATTGGTAGGACCAACAAACTAGGTAGCAGTTGGGGGTCGAGTGGGAAATGGCCGAATTGCAAGCAAAGAATGCGCAAGAGATAGAAGTTGCGTCAAATAATGAGTAATTCAATGGTTCAGGGCATGGACGTCTAGGATATGGCATAGAATCTCTCTACAGCGGACTGGCAGAGGCTCAGAAGGACTTTGGGGGGCAGTAAGAGCGAGTGTTCCGTAGCTGAATTTGGCTGATTGGTGCGTACCAGTTTATCGTTCTAGTGAGCCATCTGAGTGATTCATGGCTATGCAGGAGAGAGAAGAGACCGAAAAGAATGACTTCACTGGGAAGCGAACAAAAGGTAAGGTTGAGTGAGGCTCGAGGACTTTCAAATTAATACAAAGACCCCCCCCCCCCCACCATACCCCTCGGCCATGTTTCCCTGACCTTTTATGACGAGATGGAAAACAATTCAAGTCTAAGTACCGCAAACCTGATTTTCGGGAAGTATTCAAGTCCTAGAACTCCGGCTGAAAGAGAAATACCCGCTCGGGAGGGGGGATGCTCTCGACAGAAACCCTTTTTACTGTTCCATAGGGGGTTATGTCACTAAGGGGCAAGTCTGCTGGCTGAGTAACCCTTCGTCTTGCGAGCGGGCCCTGAGTATGTAAAATGACCCTATGGTACTTTTCCTCTTCGTTCCTCCTGAGAATTTGCTAAATCCCCTGGCCCCAAACTTCTGCTGGAATTACTCCTGGGTAGAGTATGGGACGTTGTCAAAGGTGGGTCCATCGGTGTGCCAAGCCAGAAGCCAGGTGAAGCTCGGTGAAGCCGGGGAAAAGGTTCCGCCGAGCTCCAGCTTCATCCCGCCAAAAAACAAACCCGCCCAGCGAACTTTTTAGAAGCCCGGTGCCTTGAGCAGCAGCAGCACCACCACCCCCGCCATCTCCACGGTTTCCTCTGCAACGGTGAAGCTCTTCGCCAAACACACATCCTCTCGACGACACCAATTTTTTATTGAGGTTCTTAAAATCGTTGTCGCACAACCATGCAGGCTCCAGTAGTGGTAATGAGTATGGCAGCCCCTCCTTCCCCAGAGCTCTGACTAGCTACCCCCCCAAATATCAGGATCAGGTACTAACTGCGTACTCTACAGACACCGGTGCCGGTGAACGGCAGACGGGTCGCAAGGCCCAGATGTCCAACATCGCGGCTGCCAAGACGTACGATGTTCTTTCGAAAACTCCATAGACACTCGCTAACCCCACCATCAGCGTCGCCGACATTATTCGATCATGCTTGGGTCCCAAGGCTATGTTGAAGATGCTCCTCGACCCCATGGGCGGTATCGTCCTTACCAACGATGGCCATGCCATCCTCAGAGAGATTGAGGTCTCGCACCCTGCAGCAAAGAGCATGATTGAGCTCAGCCGGACACAAGACGAAGAGGTTGGCGATGGTACAACAACGGTCATTATTCTGGGTAAGCCCCTGAAAGCTATCCTGCTTATAAAGCCAGAGACTGACCTGGCCCAGCTGGCGAGATGCTTGCGCAGTCCCTCCCCCAGCTCGAGCGTAACATTCACCCCGTCCAGATCATCGCCGCCTTCCGCCGCGCGCTGAAGGACGCCCTCGAGATCGTCGACGATATCTCCCTCCCCATCGATGTCAACGACGACAAGGCCATGCGCGGCCTCATTTCCTCTTCTATCGGCACCAAGTTCGTCTCGAGATGGTCCGACCTGATGTGCGACCTGGCTCTCCGCGCCGTCCGCACCGTCACCTGGGAGGCCGGCAACGGAAAAACCGAGGTCGACATCAAGAGATACGCACGTGTGGAGAAGGTGCCGGGCGGTGAGATCGAGGACAGCAGAGTGCTAGACGGAGTCATGCTCAACAAGGACATCACCCACCCCAAGATGCGCCGGAGAATAGAGAATCCCAGAATCGTCCTCCTCGACTGCCCCTTGGAGTACAAGAAGGGCGAGTCGCAGACCAATATCGAGATTTCCAAGGAGGAGGACTGGAACCGTATCCTGCAGATTGAGGAGGAGCAGGTTAAGGCTATGTGCGAGGGTATTATTGCTCTTAAGCCCGATCTGGTCATTACCGAGAAGGGTGTCTCAGGTGCGTCTTATTGTCGGCTAGGTATTGGGGAATGAGGGCTAACATCCTGCAGATCTCGCTCAGCACTACTTCATGAAGGCTAACATCACCGCCCTCCGCCGCGTTCGCAAGACGGACAACAACAGAATAGCAAGAGCGACGGGCGCCACCATTGTCAACCGCGTCGATGACATCCAGGACTCCGATGTCGGCACGCTCTGCGGCCTGTTTGAGATTGAGAAGATTGGCGACGAGTACTTCACCTTCCTCACCGGATGCAAGAACCCCAAGGCCTGCACAGTGCTCCTCCGCGGCCCGTCGAAGGACGTGCTCAACGAGATTGAGCGTAACCTGCAGGATGCCATGGGTGTTGCTCGCAACGTCATGTTCAACCCCAGACTCTCCCCCGGTGGTGGTGCTACTGAGATGGCCGTCTCGGTGCGGTTGAGCCAGCTCGCAAAGGGCGTCGAGGGTGTCCAGCAATGGCCGTACAAGGCCGTCGCTGACGCCCTTGAGGTTATCCCCCGTACCTTGGTCCAGAACGCCGGTGCCAGCCCCGTCAGAGTACTGACTGACCTGCGCGCCAAGCACGCAGAGGGCAAGCACTCGTGGGGTATCAACGGTGACTCTGGCGTTGTCGCCGACATGAAGGAGTACGGTGTGTGGGAGCCGGAGGCTATCAAGTTGCAGAGCATCAAGACGGCGATTGAGGTATGTCTACATTGGTTTACGATTTTTGCCCCTCTTTTCTTTTTATCTTTTACACATTGTTCAACAATACTAATACATGGCTCACAGTCCGCTTGCTTGCTCCTCAGAGTAGACGACATTTGCAGCGCAAGAAAGGCAGCGCAAATGGGCAACGGCCTGCACGGAGGTGGCGACGAATAAGATGCCTGTTGACGTTAGTCGGATCCGGTATTTTTCATGACGAAGACGGGAGAGCGGTTGCAATGAGCAGTGATGAAGATGAAAAAAAAAAGGTCATACCCCTGTATGGATGCATAGATATGGGATTAGAAATTACCTAGACGACTGAAGTTCTCGGGACATCTCCAAAGGACAAAAAAAGCTTTGATGCTCATGCTTTTCTGAAAATGCCCCCCTGTCTTGTGTCTCCTGTCTTGTCAAATCAATGTTTAAGTTGGGCGCGGGACCCACCGAACACTTGGTGTTTGGTCTGAAGTTATTTTTGGTCACGCCAAGCTTATGTTCAAGCTTGAAAAAAAGAGCTCAAAGCTCGACAGCAACTGAACCCCAAGACCCAGGCTCAGGTCCAAGGGGCCCTCCAAAACCACGGGACGATGAATCAGTCCTCGTCGTGGATCACGATACCCGGGGGCTGAGCAGCTCCTGACGAGGTCGTTGCCGTCTCTGAGCCCTTGCTCTTGCCGTTCTTATCATCCTTGGCATCTTCATCCTCCTTGTTTGTAGATGTTTCCGCCGCACCCCTTGCGGCGACACCACCACTTGACGAAGAAGCGGCTGCAGCTCCTCCCTTTGCCACGCCAGCAACAGCACCACCACCACCGGGTCCCTTTTTACCCTTTTGCTTCTTCTTATCCCTCTTTTCCCGATTCTTCCTCGTGCGCTCCTCGTCCTTGGCAGCCCGCTCGGCCTTTTGCCGCTCAAACTCGTCGTTTTCCTTCTCCTGTCTAACCTCATCGTCCATGGCGCGCAGGCGGTCGTACTCGCGGCGCCGGCTGGCCTTGTAGACGTGGAACTCGCCGGAGCCGGCGCCGGCGGAGGAACCTTGGACGTTTGTGACGATCTCGGGCGGGGCGGCGACGGCGCGTTTGGCGACGGCGCCGGGACCGGAAGGGAGACGGATCTCTTGGTCTGGTTTGGAGAAGAGGGTCTCGAGGTGTTTTGCGTGTTCGGAGACGGGGGTGAGGGCGCGTTTCTTTGTTGGGCGGCGGGAGCGGGGGTCCGCTGAGGTGGGGATTGATTCGGGGCCTTCGCCGGACATTTTTGCTGCTGCTGTTGCGGCCGGTGGTGTTCGGGGTGTGGAAGGGAGGTCGGTCGGTCGGTTGAGGACCGGATCCTGCGGGTTCGGCGGTGGGCGGTTGCGTTGAGCGGCTTTTGAGATTGGCGGGGGAGAGTCGTATGATTGTGGGATGAGGCTGGATGTGGAATGGGCTGATCCGGGGGGGAGGAACGTTGGTAGGCCCGGCTACGGTGATTGCGCTTTGCTAGCAGCTATACGATGGGCTATGCAAAACGGGCGGGCGGGAAGGCGCATGTGATGGTAGCCGTCTGCGTACGTAGCTGGGTGGTTTGCGTTGCAGTCTTCCCCGGTCTAGGCAGAGTGTGACTGACTGTTGGAGTGGGTGAAGTGGGCGATTGAATGTTGGTGACTTGATGTTTGATTGTGAGCTACAACAAGAGATCGCGAGATGGAGGCGCGCGCGCGGCGTAAGGTAAGGTAATCTAAGCGGGAAAAGATTGGCGCGCGGTGGTGTGGTGAGAGGTCGGTCGGTTGTGGGCGGCTAGGAGATGGGCCGAGGTGGCGGCGGCTGTCTGCTGTTTCTGACCTGCCTGTTGGTAAGAACCGGTAAGAGTCAAGCACGTTTGCGGCGAGGTGTGCGATTGCCTGTTTGCCATTTGGAAAGGCTGAGGAAATGAAGCAAGGTGATTGGGGGCGACGGGAGTTGCAAGGCGTGGGCAAGGTTGTGTGGATGAGGTGGGGAACAAAGATTGAATGTCGAATGACAGTGCTGGGAATGGGCGGTTCTGGCCAACGCGCCTAATCGGAGCATGCAGATGAACCACGCTTGAGCCAGACGAGGTGCGGAATTTGAGTGACACAAGCACTCGGTACGGATACACATACTTTTTTGAGTTTACCTTACTATGCATGTATGGGGTTGCAGTGATGTTGGTTGTCAGGCGTCAAGATGGACGTGATGAGTGAATCACAATCACAGGAAGGGAATATTGGTTGGGAAGACTGCAGAAAGAGGAGTTGCACCACAACGTCCAACAGAATGTATGCGGTTTGCTCTTCGTCCGTTGGATGAAGATGCATTTTGGGGTTGTAGTATGGCTTCACCTGGAATGCGGGCACTTTGGTTCTGCAGGTAAGACAAAAGTAAGTAGTGCCGGCAGACCCCGTTTCCCCTCCATTCTTTTTTTACAAAATACAATCCGTGAATGGATGTCCGTATTCGCAGACCCGTTCAGAGAGAACCTACCTACCTTACCTTAGGCAAAGGTACTCATAAAACGTGAAAGAGAAAGGAAGGATAAAAAATTGCAAGTGCCGCCGTGCCGCCGCAAGGTGGGGCATACAGCCTCGCCGCTTGTCGGAGGGTAGGTGCGCCAATCAGGGGCTGCACATTCCCTGTCTCAAGGTGCCAGCTCGAGCCCTGCCTCTGACGTCTGGTTGGCTGACAGGGCGTTGAGATCTTCCGATGTACCCCGCTGTAGAGCCAGAGATGGCCAGGGGCCGTGGCCTGTTGGAACAACTTGGAGGGGGGACGGCCCTGCCTGTCTTTAACCCCCCGCGGAATACCTAAAGAGCCAGCCCAAGTCGATTGGGTTGTCTCTGGTAAAGGTATGTACAGGGCAGAGTGTGGATGGGTCTGTTTGACTGTCATTCATTTGGGTGGGACGAGGGGTCCTTTTCTCTAGTATACCTCCTACAGGAGATTTGCGCTTTTGCGGCTGGCTTGCGGCTCGCGGCTTGCCATGGCAATACCCAAAAATACCTGGCACACAAGGGGCAACACGCCGTCGATTGATGTACAGTCCTCATGCCCCTATGCGGGAGTTGATCATTGTCACTCATGGCGGCAGTGGCATGGGCAAGATACGTATCGCATGCAAGCAGTCAGTGATGGTGGATGCATCAGACAACCAAGAGAGTCCCTGAGAGTCACACTTCCCCTCCAAAAAAACACCCCTGAGACTTCTCTCTTGCAATGACAGACATGTCCATTCCATCCCACTTAAACCACTCCTTGCTACGCCTTACGTTCCTTGCACCTTCAACCCAAACCCAACGCATCTCAACCTCTTCAACCTGTTGGTCGGAAACGTCTACACACTACTAAAGCAGGCTCCATCCCTCTCCCCGTCCGTTCCTAAGGTTAAGGTTGGCATAAAGCGATACACGTACAACGGCAGCCCCATCCCAAGGTTTGCCTCTGCGACTAGCATCCGCCCCCCGTCTACCACTCTCCTGCCTTTGCCCCGCCACGCCTCATTCTTTCCCCTACACTTCCACATCCTTCCCGGTCAACAAGGTTCCCAACGCTACGACTTTTTGCGACAAGAGGCTCGCGTCCATTTTGTTTGCACAGAGCTTTGTTCACTTCTCTGAATGGTATTCTTCGGGCAATAAAGAACTTCTTGCTGCTTACAATAACCACAACCACCTCTCTCACTACACCGCCGACAACCACATTGTCGACCGCTCCAAACAACTTCTAGGCGCCTGACCCCGATTACAAACCGGAAAACACACCCGCTACAACCCGACATCATGGTCAAACCGAGGCTCATCATCCTCATTCGGCACGCTCAGTCAGAGGGCAACAGTGCGACTCTCTCTTTCTTTCTCTGTTTCCCTTGGTCCGAGATATCTCCGTTCGACCGGATTGCTAACTGTTTTTCACAACGCAGAGAACCGCGATATTCACCAAACGATACCCGACCACCGAGTAAAGTTGACACAAGATGGCTGGCAACAAGCCTACGAAGCTGGCCGCAACCTGCGCAAGTTACTGCGTGCCGATGACACACTGCATTTCTTTACTTCCCCCTACCGCCGGACTCGCGAGACAACCGAGGGCATTCTCTCGACTCTGACATCCGACGAGGAGGATCCTTCTCCGTTCAAGCGCTCCAACATCAAGGTCTACGAGGAACCTCGCTTGCGTGAGCAGGACTTTGGTAACTTCCAGCCGTGCTCCGCCGAAATGGAACGCATGTGGCAAGAGCGTGCCGATTACGGCCATTTCTTCTACCGCATCCCCAATGGCGAGAGCGCCGCAGACGCCTACGACAGAGTTAGTGGCTTCAATGAGAGTCTGTGGCGTCAGTTTGGCGAGAATGATTTTGCCAGCGTTTGTGTATTAGGTATGCCGGACACCTCCGAGCCGTTTTGCCTTGTGTTGCTAACTCCTTTAGTCACCCACGGCCTCATGTCCCGGGTGTTCTTGATGAAGTGGTATCACTTCACTGTCGAGTACTTTGAGGACCTGCGGAATGTCAACCACTGCGAGTTTCTCATCATGCGCAAGCAAGAAGAGAGCGGCAAGTACATCCTCGAGAATAAACTCCGGACATGGTCAGAGCTACGCAAGGAGCGGGCCGAGTTAAAGGAGAAGGAGGAGAAGGAACGTAGCGAGGTCGAGGGAAACCAGGAAAGGTCCACCAAGGATGCCAAGAACGGTACTCTTCTCGAACGCAGTAAGACCTTCATCGTCACGCGGCGCTGGGGTGGCTGTCCTAACGGGTGTAATCACAAGAGCCACTACCAGAGGCGAGACGACCTGGAAGCCCTTCGCCGAACGGACGAAGTCACCTCTAATGGGTCTGTTGTATCCCGTCGGCAGTCCCCTGCACCAGGACGGCGACCCATTAAGCGATGCGAGCAGGGATACACATCCGACGAGGGCACCGACAGCGATGGCCGGCCACCGCAGATCGACGTCACCCGAGCTCGCCATGAAGTTGTTTCATCTCCCGATGGAACCCCATCCTTTATCTCTGCCGAAGATCGTCTACGGAGCATGATCTCGCCGCACCTGAATGTTGGCCGCGATTTTGGCGGGACTTTCTCCGGACAGACCTCGATTGCCGGCAGTGACACAGACTCTTCCGAGGAGGATGGCCACAGACCGGAGGTCACAGCCGTGACCAAGATCAAGGTTGGCATTGTGTCTAATGGAGACGGCAACGGCGCCAACGGCAGTATCAACAGCATCGTCGGTGGTCAAACCAAAGGAAACATGACACCAAACACCGAAGATGAGCAATCAGACGAGAAGAGCCGGCGGCGCCGCGCCAACCGCCTTGGCGATACCAATAGCAGCCACCGAGGCTCTGAGGCAGACGAGGATGACATTGACGCCGCGGAGAAGCGGGACAGGAGTATCTTGGGCAGTGTTTACTGAACGACATGACGAAGGCGCCACACGGTGGTTTGAAAACAGGCCACACGAAGCTAAGCGGGTTTCTTTCTGGAAAGGCGCATCACGGATAAGGGACCTGTGCAGGAATGCGGCTTTTCTGTTCTCCTTTGCTCATGAACGATTTACATGCTTGCGATTAGGAGTTCATAACGCATTAGACGGGCACGGGTTACTTCATCGATGGCGCCTTGTTGGATTCGTTGTTGTATAGTTGTTGGTTACGACTTGAGGAGGATATACCTAGATTGCATGGTGCGAATAGACAAAAAGGGGCAGTCACGTCAATGCCCACAAATTGAAACATTCGAGCGTTTTCTGCCAATATGACTGTTATGTTGATTTGATGTATAAGTGACAGGATCACTATCCGCGGCGTGTAGTCTGAGTGCTCCTTGCTGACGTCGGCATAAAAGACGAAAGTGATTCCATGGGAGTCAGTCATAGGTGTAAAGGGAGACGCCATGTTTATTGATGAAGACAAATTCAAGTCATCCCTTCCTACTTTGCATAGGCAATGAATAAACCGAACTCGACCTCCCAATGACTTGGAAAAATCATTGAGAGGAGCCTCGTTGCGTAAGAAGCAAATATTGACTCTTTAATCAGCTGGTCTTGATCATCATAGAGCATCGTCGTATCTGGTTGGAGCATGAGAAGTAGCAAAACTATCCCATGACTATGAAAGCACGAAAAAGGAGAGGCTGGTTCCTTTATGTTCTTGAACTCAACTGGCTGACCACTCTCTGTGTTCCAGCCGAGATGGGCGAGGGACAATGATCCCGTGTACAAGTGCGTATTCATCCCATCTACTGAATACACATGGGAAGGAGCCCATATATACCCCCTCAACGCCATTCCCGTCACCAGCCAGACGGCGCCCGTCTAGGTCGACGGGTCAGGTCAAACTGGCTGGGTGGTGGAGTGGTATCAAGGTCAACAATTAATTCGCCCCAATACATGCCTACTCGACGACAGGCTCCTAGTTCGATTTCCAGCATGAGCACCAAGCGATGTAACCCCCAATTCAGCACCAGGGGGGGGGGGTGAACTCTTTGTTTTTTCTTCCTATCTTCATGTGTAACGGGTTTTGATTCCGTGACGTCTAATGGTCATTCGTATCAAACGCCCTGCCTCATGTCCTTCGTTAACGATGAAGCCTCAGCTTTCGACTACATAGCACTGCTACAAGTCGGGGTTTTCCAGAGCAGTTCCGCAAGCGGCTCTTAAGATTACGAACACATGGTAAGGTAGGCAATCTAAGATTAATAAATAGCCTAGCAGCACCGCTGCTTCTCCGTTTCTCTATAGTGACACTGTGATATATGCGTGCTGGTAGTGAGCAGGAGACCTCACCAACCGGAATTGGATCATGAGAGAAAATCTCAGAAAGGAGACCACTATCCATCGCTCTTTCCGAGTCTCCCAAAGTCCCTTCGGCGTGAGCCCACGTAGACGGCATCTTGGCACCTCCGGCGCCTTGGGCCAATCAGCGTCCTGAATGGGCCGAGAGGAGAATGCAATGCCTTGCTTTAGTAATCGCTGACGTAAAAGGCTTCCTTGCAACAAAGCTCTTACCTGGATAACAAGGCTATTACTCTGGTCGGATGTACGGAATGAAGGAGTGATTCATGATTCCGGCGGTGTGACAAGCCAAAAGGCCCCTGTGAGGGCGGCGGCGGCCCGCTGCGTAGAGTATAGCCAGCTTACTTGCCGCGCGCTTCTCAACGTTCCAAAAGAAAATGTGACGAGCTCTCACTTTAGGCTTTGATCGGTTGGGATCCATGGACGCTGGACCGGAACTCTTTTTTCCGAGAGAAAATTAAACAGCCTACCTGGTGGAACCTGCCACAAGTCAGACCCGTATAGCAGGCATGCAGGTGGCGCTTCCAAGACCACTTTACAATAGCTGCTGAGGGATACATTTAGAAGGCCTTGAAACTTTACGTAAATGAGATGAACGACAGAAAACCGTATCACCGCTTGAGTTCAAGAGCACTCGAGACAGTGGTAAGAAACTAACTTCAGGCACAGCTACGCAAGGTAGTTGGCACTCACGAAGAGAATGCGCGTGTGAAGAACGCAGCTCAGGCCGCTATCAGTACTCTGTCGGAAACATCAGTAATCAAGTGGGATAAGTCTATTCTCATTTCTCATCAAGACATATCACGGGCTAGACCCGTTGAAGGTTTGAAGAGTTGAAGGTCGAAAGTGTCCGTATAAAGAACTCAGTCAACCCCGATTACGTTTAGGGTGAGATCAGAGCCAATGATCATACGCCTGCGCCTCCTCCTCCTCCTGGGTAATAATACTTCATGAAGTCGAATTTGGGAGTCGCATCGGCAAGTAGGTTTTTCACAACCAAGGTAAGGTTAGTTTGACTTGCGCCGGGAAATTGGTGGTCGATATTCTGCCCAGCCCTGCCGTCTTGATTAAGACAACGCGCGTCTTGAGCCTTGGCTCTCGTGCGCATGGCACGACTCGATGGCAAAGATTGAGGACGAAATCATGGGATGCACGATAAGTATACCAAAGAGGCGCCAGGGGGTTTGTCTTATACCAAGGACCTGTTCGTAAGTCTTTGAATGCAATCTCTACGTTCGCAACGCCCCCACGCGATCTTGCGAGTTACCATCCTCTAGTAGAGCGAACCCGAAGTAGAAAATTGTGGCGCGTGCAAAGGCCAACTACAGTCTTCAGAGAACAAGCTTCGCCACGAGGGTAGTTTCCAGGGGTTTTAGGGATACCCGTACTCTGTCATAGCAACTTTTCCCGCTGCTGAAATGCTCGTCCTCTTAATGCATTACGCTTCGAAATAAGATGAGGCTTAAGCCACTATACTCCTAAAGGAGACTTGCCATAATGGGGAGTTAAGCTTAGCAAAGAAGTTACCTGACTCGAAAGGGCGGCCTTATAAACCTTCACATATTAACCATCTCCCTGTTTCCCTAAGACTTCCCACGTTCCCGTCTCTACGGTTGCAGATCTTTTCTGCTCTTTCTACGCAGTACTTCGGCGACTTTTCTCTCACGTTGTCCAACTTAGCTAGTAGGTTCAGCACGGATGGTAAGTTGCTCTGAGAGCCTCACGAACAGACCATCTTGATCCATATTGTGCTCTTTCAACTGATTCAGGGCCAGAACCTGTAATTAAACTCTACTGAGGTAGTGTCAGTGTTCTGTTGCGGAGACTCCGGACGGCTTACAGGAAACTGACTGATGCGTGGATGGAACAGCCTCAACTCCGTCACGCAAGAGTGTAAGTCCGCGAAGAGTATAAGTCCACTCAGGTAGCTAGATACAGTATTCTTGCATAATATGACCACCGTGAATCTCACTTCAGTCTCTCCTTGACCTCACGCTGCGATCTTTGTGTGTAATTCAACAGGCCGTAGTTCTCCCATCACTCATTCAAGGAAGACACAGCATACACTCTTTTATTCCAATAAGTAATCTTTTTCAAAAGTTTTGAACTTTCAGCGCTGAAGATGGCTTCTGTCTCGTTCAAGAGCCTCGCGGCTCTGGCCCTGGCCGTCTCGCAACCGGCTCTCGCCGCTGTGTTCCCGACAAACATCTTCAACCGTTCCGAAATCGAGGCCATGTCTCTGGAGAAGCGCGGCTCTATGTATGCCTACCAGCTCTGGGATTCTGCCGAGATTCCGTACATCCTGCAGGGCCTCCCCCACGACCTTTCAGAGTCGATCCGCGGCGCCATGCGAGAGTGGGAGCAGTCGACTTGCATCCGTTTCCTCCCCAAGACGAGCCAAGGTGCCTGGGCCAATTTCAAAAAGGTAACGTATACTTGCAAAAGAGAATATGGTTTGGGCTGCGCGACTGACTGACTCCTAGTTTGACGACGGATGTTTCTCCAGGGGCTTAGGCTCTCCTGGCTCGGGAGAGAGACTCGTCAATCTCGATTACCCCAATGCTTGGGAGAAATTTCTTTCCTTCGGAACGTATAAGGCCTGTCTCGACGCCGGAACGCCTTCTCACGAGGTAAGAATATACCATATCATCTTTGCAATGTACAGAGACTTATACCGGAATTTTAGCTTGGACATCTGATCGGACTCACCCATGAGCACCAACGCCCCGACCGCGACCAATACATTCGCATCCTGACAGACCGCGTCCAAACGGACGACCTCGACCAGTTCACAATCGACACGGGCGCCGACGTTTCCATCCCCTTCGACTACAACTCCGTCATGATCTACGACACCAAGGCCTTTGCCAAGACCAACAAGCTGACGCCCATCTCCGGCTCGGCAAGCTTGAAGCACACAATGGAAACCGTCACGGACAAGAAGATCGACCCCTGGAACTCCCCGACCGCCAACGACTTCAAGGCCGTCAACAACGCCTACGCCTGCGAGGAGTACTACACCCGCGTGATCCCGCAGTGCCTCGCCGGCAGCATCCCGTCCAACGGCGACTTCTCTTCCTACTCCTTCATTCTCGACAAGCACACCGAGGCCTACATGGCCGCCAACGGCTATACCCACGTCGCGGCCCACCAGAACTGCCGCGCCAATATGGTTGGCCAGGATACCGACAACTGGGGCTTCACGCCGCTCAACGGCTGGGGACCCCGCGCGCAGTACAAGATCACCACGAACCGCTGCAAGAAGGACCACGACCGCCACGCCAGCCGGTATGAGGTTGCCCTGTGCAAGGGAGACAACGAGGGTGCCTGTGATATCAAGTGCGGTCTTCGCCGCGTCTGCCCCTTTGATGCGAGTGGCAAGCAGGTCGATAGCAAGGCTATTGATGTTGTTGACAACAACCTGTGGATTTGCCACCCTCACTAAGCAGACTCATTCTTGGGTTAACTAAGATCACTATGGTTTGAGCCTGGCTGATAGTGAGTCTAATCAACTGGATTGTACAAAACTTGGATGTATGAGGAGATGAGAGACGGCATAGCATACGGCATGTTGGGAGTTCCCGGGGGTGCGTAGTTGTTGCGTAGGAAGGATAGGAAATGCATAATAGCTTAGCTTAGTTACATCGATTGAATCGAAATTTCAGTCTAGGCATTGCTGAAGGAGTTTGAAGCGGTCCTATGGAAATCTTCGTCTTCAACTAGACGGCGTCACCTCACTTTCCTTGACATCAAGGCTGAAAGTAGACCTCTGGGTTTTATTTTCTAAAGTTATGCTGTCTGGAGCTCTCCCAACTCACCCAGAGCTATGACAGCGTCCATCGCCACGACTTCGAGATCTACTGATGCTCCAAGAAGTGGCACTGTCACTAGCACATTCCCTTTGCCAATATCAGGCAGCACAAGATCGGTTGACCATGCATAGTGGGATGATTAGCATTATTGATTCAATATACTGCAAGCCGTGATAGCTAAGCTCACTGCCCATGACTTTCATCATGGCCCTTGTCTTTTCGGTGACTATCTTGCCCGGTTTGATTGTGTACGCATGCCCGTCGCACATTTCGAAGTGCTTTTTAAGACCTGGTGCAATCATTGACGCAGGTCATCCCATCTCTGGATAATACACGGCGATGGGACTTCCTGGCATTTTCACAGAAAAAGCCTCCCAAAATTGAAATTGCGATAGGCTTCTGTACAGTTTTGGAACAACATCACGGCGTTCTGCTTGAATTCGGCCAGCGATGAGGGGATTCGGGCTTCAACAGATTCACATATGTACTACCATGGGCACACTGATGCCTCTGCCCCCTTAAACACCCTTCGACTTCGTGGCGATTATGGCTAAACCTCCTCAGTATACTGGCGTGATAGCATTTCTTGCCGCTGTAAACACTTGAGTTTCAAAATCCCCGTGGATCCAGTTGCGACATCGATATCGAGAAACATGACCAGGACTGAAGTTTGAATGCCTAGTCACGCAGTTAGAAGTCTACAAGCTCTCTGGGTCCTGTGTAACTTTGACCATGCACGATGGCGTTGAAGAAATCAAGTACTTAAGAAACGTGATCTTACCTTGAAGCATTGTCTATGATGCATCCGAACGAGGCTTTTTGATTCTGTGGCAACCGCGGCAGTAGGAGAGCCGAGGAGGGAGCGATAGTAGCGAGTAGCCACAGAAGCAGAGGCCGAGGCACGGGGGACTATATAAGCGTAAGACTCCATCATTCTCCGGTAGGGCCGAGTTTTGATTATCCTAGGGGAGAAGCTATTCGACCTTCACCGCAATAAGCCCCTTGGTGGTCCCCCACTCTTCGAAGGCCTAGAGAGGTGTCCATATGTTCGCTGATTGAACCGAAGTAGGACATAGGTAGATACCAGAAGGCTGGGAAACTTCGGCTCAAAATATACAAAAGAAGCTTCTAGCGCGTCAAAATGGCTTGAGAGGCACCAAGCTGAGAAGAAGTTGGGTGAGAATACGCTTGGGGGCTGATTGAGAGACGCCGAGGTCCGCAGTCGAAAGAAAAGAGCAACATTGTTGTTGTTTGAGACAGTCAAGTGGCTGGCTGTCTTTGAAGCTTTCTAAAGGGAAACTCAGATGCCAGAGAGTCGCGCTTAATTTGTGACGTGACTGGCACGGAGATTGACGGTGAAGCATGACAGAGAGCAAAAGGGAATGGCCATCGTTTTCCTCACAGCGATGAAGTACTTACCGCCTGTCAGATGCCCTGCCTTGAGATGGTATGCTTTACAACGTGACCCTTGGAAGCTTCGTAGATGCTGAAGGTACTTGGTACAAAGAAGGAAGTAATGATCTAGATGTCTTCCGTTCGGCGACGTGAGAGCTTGGCTGAGACTGAACAATCCAGGCCTGTAAAGCCAACAGACAACCTGCGGCAGCTGAAGTCTGTTACCTGAGCGTGTGTGATACCATAGAACGTGGTGGGGCTCTAAAGGGGCAGGAAGCTGCTCATGATGTTGCTGAGGGTAACTTAATTCACGTCTTTGTCTGAAAGGTATATTGAACCACAACTACACTCTAGACCGCATTTCATATCCTCCTAGTTACTTGGAAAGCCCCTCCAAGCCCATACCTACAAGCACGGTAAGGAAGTCGAGGCGATGACTGGTTTGTCATAATACAGCGCCTGAGTAGAGGCCGTGATCTGCTGGAAAGTCTAGTTCAACATCGTTCTAATCATACAACCGGCCCCCGAGCAAACCATCACCTGATACATGTCACTGCCGCATGCAGCTCCCAGGATGCATCAAATCTGACCACTTACGAAAGATAACACGGTGCTCACAAAAGCTCGACCCAAAGTAATAAGATGTCGACAGTATCTTGTAGCCAGACGTAAATCGACTATCCAGGACAGAAGCCTACAGTTTGACGTCAACGTAAGGTCATCATCAAAGCCTCGAGAGCACCGCGTGCCCTTGTTTCACTAACCACGGGCCCGGACAAGCACACCAAGACCCGGCAATCGGTCTGGTCATTCTCGGCCGGCCGCAAGCCTTCCGCAGCCCTCACCCGTCCGAGTGCCGCCGATCGGATAACCTCTCAGCTCTGGCTCTTACAATCCAACAAAGTGTAGGGCACCATCGGATGCATCGTATTCGCTTGGCACAGACTCTTCCGTACCTCGCATCCTTCTCGGCTTCGCACCGCTCGGCCCCGATCCACCAACACATAACTTTACGAGGCCCCGCCAGCACACCCGCAGCTCCCGAAACAGCGCCGGCCGGGAGCACCGTGCCCCTCCTCCACAGAGACAGAGTGGAACCCTCCAGTACGGTGCTCCTCCGAACTTTCCGGCCAACAAGCTCCGTTGCGAAGGACAACGGGCAACGGAGTACGTAGTCCGTTAGTCAGGGCGCTCAAGCTTCAGCTGTGCTTCTGAAACGAGCCATATGCTCGTAAGAGGGCAGAGAAAAGTCTAGACAGACAGGAGATGCGATGACTAAAGTTTCTCGAAACCTCGTTTAGCTACTCGCGGACTCGTGTTAAGCACGCATGTCCGAGAGAAACAACGGACTGTTCAAACCTTTTTATCTTCACTCTTCCCGAAAGTCTAACCTTGCATGCTATGATTTTTTACCTAACAGCTTCATCACACTAGGCTTTTGCTATTGAGAGAAAAAGCTTGTACTGAAAATAGCTCTGTCGTGCAAGCATCATCAAACCAGACCATGAACGCAACACCCCCATCGAGACAGAGTTTTGACCCCTTTCGATGAGCTTCTAAACAGTGGTGGCTCTGGGCAAAAAGCTGGGCAATGGTTGAGAGCGGAAATGCTGACTACATTCGGCTTACAAAGCAAAAGTATCACAATGCCAGAATCCCATCGCCACTTACCACAGCATCGCGATTATAGGGTATTGGGGAGAAAAACCTTGAACGTTCCATCCTCGTCCAAATCCAAGGGTCCATGCCGCGCCGCGGGCATCAAAACCGATGGCGTTGCTTTCGCGAGCACGACACGATAAACTTTCACGGCCCTGCCCGCACCGCAACACCCCTCCCCCTGGCCACAGACCGGACACAAGCTCCTCCTTTGGGTTGAAGCAACCGAAATCTTCTGCTCAATGCTATGAAGCTGCGGTAGGTAGCATTGGGGGCCGTTGAAGAAAAAAGAGCGCGAAGAATCGAGCAAATAACACTTTGCAATTAATATGTCGATAGTAGATAGGAATTGCCGTGGTGTTGCATTGCAGATGTCTTCCCACCCCTCCGTCCCACAGTCCCATCCCGCGCCGCTCATATCCGGTTTTTGTCACCCACATCACGACGCAGAAAAAAACCTGTTCGGTGGTGACATTTCTCGGCCTCGGTGATCTGCAACCTACGTTTTGGCATCAGTTTGGGATTCCCACTGTTTTCCCCGCCCGCCGTCCCCTTCTCTCCTCCCCCAGACGGACAGCGCCGCAAGGCGGTTACGGCTACGGAGTTTACAGGCTAAGAGGGCGAGAGATGCCCGGCCGGTCCGCCGATCATCGCCAACAGAGCTGGATGTATCCGTAAAGCCCAAGAAAATTTGCACACCCCCGGGAGCTCCGCAAAACAGACTTCCAGCTTGTCCCGCTGGCGCTCTGCGCTGGCCCGGCGCCGTTCGCCGAGGACGGAAACGATGCGCGGGCGACTCTTCAATCTCCAAGCCAATGCCGCGGGGTGCGCCGGATCGTCTCCCAAGCTCCCTAACACAACAGAGACAAAGAAGTCAACGGCCGCTGAAGGATTTCTTGGGGTATTTGAAAGGACCGCATAGATGCTAGCTGTCCTTTTTCGAGATAAGGTTGATAGAGTAGCTGAATTCGCCATCTACCATCCCGTGATAGTCTTGAGCCCGTCCTACACTAATTGAATTCGGTCTAGACGGTCCAGAAATCCTTTCTTCAGCCTTTCAAGCAAAGGGTATGATAGAGAGACATTTTGTGGAGGCAATATACAGACGGGCCTGGACATTTCGCAATGCGGCGCCTGTCTTGCGCGCGCTTGCGTGCTGGGTGCCACCCCATGATCCATCCCCATCGATCGAGGCCGACCTTTCCATATTGCTTAATTGCGGCCCTCGAGTCATTTTGACGACAACGAGGAGGGGTGGGTTGCTGAACGAGGCCCGAATAAGGCCCTGCCAACCCCTTGATAGTGTAGCTGTAGATCGTCGGACTGCGCCTTGCTAGATCGAAAGGGATGGGACCCCCTCGGATCGCGGAATCGAAAGAATCGACGATGTCGAAAAGAAAATCTCGAAGAAAAAAATCCAGGGCTGACTGGCTGTCAAGGGTCTCAGGTTTTTTCCTGCCTTTGCATGTGGCCTGACACGCCTGGCGTGACGATCCCATCAAGTTTTCCAACCAACGCTACCAAAGGCTTGGGCAGCAGCGCCGCCGCTGACGGGGAGCTAAGGTATCTTCATTCTTTGACGTGTCTGAAAAAACCACAAGACCGGGTTTTCGAGTCCAGGGATGCGGGACAAGCAAATGGACGACGCCCGATCTAACTTCTCAGCCATCAGTCATAGCTTGCCCATGGTCTCCATCCATCCCTCTGAAGAAACAGAACCCGTCGTCCAACCGTCGGCGCCGGCTTCCCGTGGTGCCGTGCTAAGGTGAAAATCTGCACCGGTCATTCGGGCAGCATGGCCTTGTTTTCCTTCAACACTAGAAGGCTCCATCGTGTGTTAAAACCGGGTTTCTTTTTGAGGCCTGGCTGAGCTGAGAGGGGCCTCCCCCCGAAAATCCTGGGGAGAGCTAGACTCGGCTAAGCTTGAGCTACTGCGTTTGGTAGCGATGGCTTCAGTATGCGTACGTAAAAAGGTGGTGAGTGTGCAGTCCATGTGGACTTGCCAGAGAGCAAGTGCAAGAAAGGCCATTGACGAACAAGTTTCTTGTTTAGTGGATGGCCCCAGGATGAATCCTCCATGACGGGAGCACTAAAGAAGCTGTGAATCTCTGACCCATAAGGTACGTATAAGGATTCGTGCACAACTTACACAAAAGGGCGTCTTCATATCAAAGCCATGTGAGCTGGGGTTGTCCTTGCTCAATTTTGTGCAAGAAGATGGGGCCTTGACGCCTTGGGGCTGTGGACTCACACCCCGTGCCCTACGTTCACTCCACGGAGTCCGGAGCGGGCTGGCGGCGTCCGGGAAGGAAAAGAGAGAGGGAGGTTGGGGGCTTCCTCTGGCATTGTGGAGCCCGGTGCTGGCCGGCTCTCCCCGGCCTGTGACGGCGATCCAAGCAGAACCTCAAGACAACGCATCGTCCAGGTCTCCACTCGAGGTACGGAGTTACCTTGTGGATAGGCTTTGTCTTCTCGCAGCTCTCTCGCTCGGCAGCGAGGCCGTGAGGTCCGTCTGGTCCGGTTGAGGTCCCCGTCCAGTCAGGCAAGAAGAGTGGAATTATGGAGAACCCGGAAGATTCACGGGTTTCTAAAGTTCCTGAGGGAGATTGTTTGGGGAGCAAGGGCCGTCCGCTGGGCGTCACGACTCACAGAGCAAACAACTCCACAAGCATGAGCATATCCGCAATGCCAAGCTTGTTTCTGGTGTATGTACTCACTGCGTGTGCTTGCCAATGGCCTTGGAAACCTGAGGCCACTACCTTTCCCCAGTTTGTGCTCCAGCTCAGTGAAGGCTGAAGCATCCAGACTCTTCATCGACCGCCGGGTCTGGCTTAGGTAAGTCTGCCTCCGTCGTTTCAAGGCGTCCCGGTGGGGATGTTCGATGCTACCGTGGCACGCGTTGGTTGTCCTCGTCGCTGCGATAGTGCGTCCTTTTTTTCACGGGAAAGGTCTGGACTCTCGAGTTTCCACAGAAGAAGGTATTCTCCTCAGATCCTGTGACGGGGGATCCGCAGAGCGAATCCAGGAACCGGTGACGCAGCACGAGATGCGCATAGAGAGCGTCGCACAGCATCGTGACTGTACATACATACGGGAACAACTGGAACTCGGCACCCACCTCAGCTCCGTCTGGCTCGCAAGCTTCAGGTATGGAGCCCGCCCAGGAACTCCTGAGAAGCGAGAAGATGCTGTGGATGATTATGGCATGACTGGAACAAGAGGGTCCTTTCGTACCCAAGTGTACCTAACAGTTGCACTACGTTCCCACCGTCATACCTGAATGTAGGGAACCACCTCTGCCCCCACTCCTATCCAGGTACGCATCACAGGGTCAGAGGATGCGTACTACGGAGGAATAGTGAATAGGCAAACGCCAGTAAGTGCATTCAAGGGGACCAGTCTTTTGGTGGAAACGATGACAAGAGAAACATGTACTCCGCAATACGCTACCTCTTCCGTACCCAGTATTGTTTCGATGCGCTTTGGCACTTAAGGTCCAGACCGGAACATAGGGCACAACTTGTCACCGCAAGCGTGTGAAAGATATTGCAAACAAAGTCCCCACCATGGTGCGTGGTATCGCAACATTGACCCATCGTCGCACGCAATGCAGGAACTTTGCTGGCGTGCCCGCTGAGAGCCGACTCGATAGTATCAACGGTGAGGGCCGGGTCGGTGAAACACCTGGGTCTCGGCGATGGAGACTCTACAACGACATGCGCCGCGTAAATACGATCTGCCTGACTGTCGGTTTAGACAAGAAAAAACAAAAACGGAACTTTGGTGACTTGACAGTGATTCAACATGCACGCACTCTCACAGTTACACACAGTTACTCACACAAGAAATAATCCCCACTAGTTACATGTGTGGGGGGGTTTGGTAGGTTTCTGCTTTTCCATTGCGAAACTTTGTTTTATTCCTTTTTGTCTCTACTGGGAATGTTGGAATACAGTGGGGGGTTCATGTTGCGCCATGTTTCGCTTTGATCGAGTTAAACAAACTCCTCTTTGCATAACGCTGTAGATTGCTTATTGCTGTTGTTTTTCTGTCTTGCTTTAAAGCATAAACGACTTCTGCGGGCGGTTTTTTAGGCGAGACCGGCAAAGCTAAGTAAGACCTGATATCTTTTCCCCCCTTGCCTTGTATCCGTAAATCCACTACACAAAAGGAAAAAGCAAGAAGGTTACACAGCCTCAGTCGAAAGACGGACGGCCTATCCTTGACTTTGACGGGAGAATGACGAGCAAAAACAGAGTTGCATAGCAATAGCAAGCATAGGCGGGTGAGTGGTTAGGTAATCGGCGACCCATAGGTCCTTGAGACAAAGGCGACGATGAGTCAACTTCAAACCAGGACGTCACCGAGCTGCCAAGGCAGGAGAAGAATGGAATCTACCAAACGATACAAAGTACCTTGGTTCTTGCCAGCTTACCTCCAAGCTCGGTGGTACCTGGAATGTCAACGGGGAATGCTGGCCGGAAACCGAAAATAGTCCCCGAAAATAAGACATGGAAACTTTGAACAAAGTTGGAACCGGGTCCCAAAGTCCGGTGAGGTGTCTCCGTACCTCCTTGCCTTTTCGTAACCTCTTTCATGAAGCTAAGCGAGAAAAAGTTAATAGTAAGAGAAATCTTGAGGATCACGAGCATCTCTCCAATATTGAAGAGTCATAGTCATACGGATGAGAAGCCGAGACGATGGAAAGGGAAAAAAAAGTGGATGAAACCCGCCAAAAATGGGAAGAAAAGAGTCACAGCTTCACATGGCAAGAAAATTTGCAAGCACCAAAAAAACTCCGCAGTAAGGTATCCGTGAGGTAGGTTGTCTTCGAGCTCCATGATCCCATCCAATTGGGCCCAGCGCCGCGGCATCCCGCGTTGACAGCTCCGAGAACCCTGTCTCTAATCCCGCCTATCCGCCCCTCCCTTAGCTTTCCATTTTTTTCTTTCTTGGGTTTCCAATTCTTTCTATGGAGTGCCTGCCTACGAAATACGTATTTCCCACCACCGCTTTTCCATGCCTCGAATCAGGTATCAATAGTCAAGGGTACGAAGGCCATCCGGGAATGGTAGCGAGCAATGTTCGGACATTTAATTTACTTGACCCTGTATTCGCAGTCTCGCATTGTGAATTGCAAAAGAGCTGAGCTGTGCTGTTCACGGTCACAAGAATCTGGATCACGGATGGACTCCTTCCTAACGTGGTATGGCGTCGTCTGGCTTTTGCATATTCTTAGCCTTGGGTGCGTGCATGGCATTTCGCGCACATCTTGCTTGCTTTTTTCGCTTCCTAGTTGCAAAATGCCATCCTCCATCTTTCTCCCACTCTGTCATCAACACCCCCTGATCGAAGAATGTCTCTAAGCCAGTGTTTGGGGGTGTTGGTTGTCTTTCCATTTCTTTTCTCTTCCCACTACGAGGTATTCGTAGCTGTCCCCCACCCCCCCACGCACGCCACGCAGGAATGCTCTTGATTTCTTATGTCTTGATCCAGCTAGACGGTCCATACACCCACTTCCTGTGCCCGCCCGTATGAGTCTGCATTCCAATGAGGCTGCCAGCTGCTTATGGCACTCGTAAAGCTCTAGCAAGCCACCGCCTAGTTCGACAGTTTCACAGAGTTTTTCAAGTCAAGTCAAGTCATGCCATCATCATTATCATTACCCAGCAAACGTCCCGCCCTGCCGGAGCGCCTTGTTGCCGCAGGTTCGTGAACGTATGTCTCTCCGTCAGAGTCAAGTCAGCCTTGTACGGGTTACCGACGAACTGGGAAACAAGAGCGGCCGGCGTGTAGTCGTACGTCCCCAAGTAACACAAACCTGCGTCTAAGACTTTTATTCCTTTCCGTACATTTTGCTGTGAACATGAATTGGAACGTCTTACGAATACCATATTTTGTACCTTGCACACAATTGACGAGAAAAGTTTTCTCCCCCCCCCCCCCCTTTTTTTTTTTTTGTGTAACTTGCGCGCCGTGTGTACAGAAGATGAGAACCATGAGGAAAACGTCTCACTCAGCGGTACCCATGGGTATCTCGTAACTTCGCCTGGCGTAAGATGGCATGTTGCCCACCCCTTGGTTCACCCATTTCCCACAATCCAGATATTTTTCACCGTTGCACCGACACCCCGTTCTCAGCACCGGGCGTCGCACAAAAAGAACTAGGACAGAGTTTTCGCTTTGATCTAGAGCAAGGCATAGGTAACATTTTCCATCGTGGTAGCCGAACCCTTGGGGAAAATTTTTCAATCATCCAAAACCGAAGCTAGCACGAGTGTCTCTCTCGATCTCCCTCTCTCTCAACATTCACCTCGCAGGCAAGAGACTTCTAACCATACCTTACGCAGCATGTTCCCAGGCACGCATAATGTCCGGTATGGTGTACCTGTCCGTAGGTAGTCAGGTTGCCCTGCCCTGCCCTGAGGCTCAACTTTAGGTAACTGCGTAAGGTAGGGCGCCAGCAAACCCAGCAAGGGGCCCCCCGCCCAAAACTTCCAAGAATAAAAACGACCCATGTCCGGGAGATCTTCCCCGTGGGCTCCACAGCCTCTCTCAGGCTGAGAGGCCTGGTGAGAAAGCAAAAGTACTTTGTAGGCAAGTATTGCACGCAAGGATACAAAAGATACCTCTGCTCTGCCGTGCCCTTCCTTGTGCTGCCACCCCCACCGGCACATCCCGCGCCCCGGTGCTGGCCAACGCTATCCAATTCGCAGAGCTCTGGGCGTGTGCGACAACGCACAAACCTAGGATGGACAAAACACACGCCCATACATCTCTCTCACTTGCAAAGATGCAGACTTGTATCCGTAGTCCGTAACAGAAGGGAGAATTGGGATTATGAAATCAGGTTCTCACAGAAGAGACTTCACAACGGGAGGGAACTTGCACCTCCGTCGCCGATACACTTACACTCTCTGGCCTGATCGCTCACCAATAGACCAAAGAAAAAGAGCATGTTTCAGCCTACGAGTTCTCATCGGCCGGGTTCGTGTCTTGTCTCGCACTTCCAAAACCTAACACGCGAGAAAAATCTCTTCAACCAAAGCTGAGCTGAGCTACGACCTACAGGCACAACAACGGCGAGCCCTGTGCCCTAGCTCCGGGTCACACCCCCCTCTGGAATGCCCCGTCTCGTAAGGCTCACCAATCGTCGGCACGCCTTGGAGACTCGCCAGGTGGTCTAGCTGTAGATTCTTGTCCCGGCGTGGTGCTTCCTGGTTGACTGCACATGAACCGGCCCGCAACAACGGCATCAGGCCATCCACGAAAGCCTCTCTCTCCAGTAAAGTCTCACTCTCACTCTCGCTCTCATCCCACTCCTCTTGCTCGGGGGGAACGGCAGAGGCTTTTGCATAGACAGACGCCCCTTTGGTTGAGCGCGGCCCGTGAGCCCAGCGAAAGCCCGCAATGGGGATAAGTGATGCGCAAGCCTACTGGAGGAATTGTCTCGCTCCAGCTGCAATCTGCCTGATGAGCCCTTCAAATCGCTTTCAGAAATTTTCACAAACAAAAAAGGGACGCGATCCACATCCTCACCGGTGAAGCACAAGCTCCCACGGTCCCGTCAGGTCAGGCCGAGAGGGGCTAAGTTTCTGATCCAAGAGGCTTCAACGACGTGGGGAAAGGGACGGAAAATATGCACATGCCACTATGACACGTCGCCAGCATGAATGACGGGCATCAGAAAAACGGAAAAAGAAAGGGGGCAAAAGATTGGTGAAAGGAGAGAAAAACTTCCTCATCCCTTCGATTGCGCCCGGTTCCCACACAGGCAGCCCACTCACTGAACGTAGGCTGGCTCCGACTCCAGCTTCCAAGACCGTACATAGACGAGGAAAAAGTCATCAGATCATATGGAGTATCCGTTCGTACAAGGGGCAATGACAAGCCGAATCGATGATCTGAGGGCCAGAGGCGGGAAATTTCCCCCGCTACTTGCTTCCCAGTAAGCGGGCCGCGGAATGGCGGCGGGCGGATACGATCTGTCTCTCTTTCACAAAGTGAGATTTGTGTGCTTGAACAAGCCCAGCCGGGGGAAAGGGAACACTGTGACCGTTCCATCGGAAACGGGAAAGCCCAGCATTTCGTCGCTCCAAGATCGAACCATTGTCTGATCAGGTCAGGACGACACTCCCCCCTCCGATGACAACGACGGTAAATGAGGGACAAGAGGCAGCCGATTGCGGATGAAACGGGGCCAGCCTAGGCGACGTGAGGAGGTCAATGTTGAAAAATGAGGAAGAAAAAAATGCCTCTCCTTACGAATGCCCAACAAAAAGCTTTGAGGCGGCCCGTGTCGATTTGGCAAATCTGGCTGCCCATTTGCAATTGCTGACATGAACGGCAACAACATGAGGCAATTGCAATGCGGCGAGGGCATCTCCCCGATTGGTAATGAGACCAGCAAAGTGCAATAAATTAGTGCCGTGGCCTAGATCGCTCAGCAGTTAAACAAGGTTTTCTGGCTGCAACTCACCCCGGATAATTGCAAAAAGTCTGGACCGGTCTTGCAAGCTTTGTGATTCGGCCTGATGTTGGTTAAAAGTCAACCGAGGAGGATGAAACGGGAGCCCGCCCCAAGATTCGATGACTTGTGGTCGTGTCAATCTGTGACTGGCAAAGAGGATGCTGACGCATCTCCTGGCAGTTGGCTCTTCTTTCCATGTCTACCAGGTACCTTGACGCGGCACGGCATTGAAGCTTCGTCGAAAGCTGCCACGCTGCTTGGACAGGAATACTCCGTAGAGAAGGGAGGGACGGTCCCGTTGTTTGAACCTCGTTTGCCGTGGCTGCCCAGGAAAGATCTGGTTCGCCTCAACCCCTTGTCCCTCCCGTCCCGGAAACTTTCGACTCAATTGCCTTTGGACGGGTTCTCGCCAAATGTGCCCTGCGTTCACGTAAGGTGCGGGAAAGGTGCGGGTATCCTTCAGAGATGTTCCTTGCAACGATGCCGGACACGGGACGAGGCACGGCACAAGTTTGTCTCAGGCTCCTCAACCCAGCAGCCGTGGCCCAGACAGCAAGAACAATGACACTCTGTACAACGGATCGGTTCGCTGCTCTTCCTGTCAGCGTTTCCGCTGATGATGCTTGGCCATGAAGCGTCTGACCGTGCCGTGTGTCACGGGCCTGCGAAGTATTATTCCCAGGGACCTGGGATGCCGTGCTCCTTCGGATCAGTCCAGACTGAAAGATGAAACCGGTGTCCGCAAGGTGAGAGGAGAGAAAAAGCTTGACGTCATTGTCGGCTTGTCGTGGTTCAAGGGGGAAAGTCGTATTACGTGAGCCGGCTCAAGGCTCTTGACGATGGGGCGTGACCGCCGAGCAGACAATAGACAGTTCAGCTTTCGGGCCTGCATCTATCCGAATTCGAAAGGCACAGGCACAGGCACCGATGAGAAAGACCAGAGTCTTTCGTCTGGTGCGAGACAATAGCCTCCATGCTCTCATTCAATCAGAAATTACATAACATGACCGACCACTTGTGAGATATGCGGGTGAGACGGCCCCTGCCTCGTTGCAAGAGAGTACTGTTACCGCAGCACCTGGTTGAGTGGTTGGACGGCAGAATATGTCTAGTGCTCATACTACAGCGGGTAAAACGGGTTTGTTCAATAGAGACCGCCCGACTGGCGAAGGTCGATCACCGTGATACTTGTTCGAGGGCGTGTACTCGCTGTGCAGAAGAGGATGTGTCTGAGGTGTAAAACAGAAAGCGATGCGGTGGCTTGAAATGCAGGCGGTGCAACGGCACAACACCCGCTTTGAGGTGCCATGGTGGTTCGACTCGAGACTCCCGGGCTGCTCTTGAATACCGTTGGCGCTCAGAGGTACTAAAGCATTGCAGCACAACTGAAGCGAGCCGACGAAACCCGCCTCGGATATGGACACCCAGTTATCACGGGGAGTATAGACGAAGACCGCTCAGCGTACAACGAAGCCAAACTTTGTTTTGTTCTGTTTGCTGTTATTTTCCCTTGATACATGTCTCCGGAACGACTCACCGTTCAATGTAAAACAGAACGGGTAGTAAAGGCGACTAGGGCGCAGAGCGGGCATAACGAGCAAGAACCTGAGTACGGAGTACCTAGGCCATTGCCAGGCGCACAGAGACCAGACACCATGGATCGATCGATCCGTTGCGTTGCCCTTTCCGAAGGGAGACGGAGAGAAAAGAAGATTCAGAGGCTGATCCATGCTGTGAAAATTTTCACCTCTGTCCCAAGCCTAAAGTACCGTAAAGCGAGGGCCAGGCCGCCAGGGAAAGGGGGCGTCAAAACGCAGAACGGCTGGTTTGACGAGTTGTAAGATCGTTGAAGGAATGAGTCTCTGTAGCCACTCCCCCAACAAACCCGGAGAGGGGGAGATGGAGGCATAACAGACTGGTCGTATCAAATGCTGCCAACACCGTCACAATGCACCATGTCTAAAGTGGAAGTCGTCGTCCAGTTGGCTGTGGTGCAAATTATTGCTGCTGCTTCAGAGACGGAAGGAAAGGCGTAAGCTGCAGATGAAAGGCAAAGGCACACTTGCGGCCCTCAAGCCTGCTTCTTGGGGATCATGATCGTGAGGCATTGTCTTCCTATTGGGTTATTTGGCTATTCCAATTCGTCAAGGCCACCTAATGTGAGTAGGCAGAGGCGAACTGAAGGCGAACTGAGGCAACTGTAAGTGGCTCGGCGCTGACGGAGCTTGTCTGTCACACACACACACAGTCTGCAAAGAGACAGAAACGGCTGGCAGGCATCGGTTAAGGCAGTGACAGGTCGGACTGCCTGGATAATGTCCGGGGGCTGAAGCTGAGGCGTTGTGCAGAATCGACTTGAACAAAGGTGCTCCTTGCTCTGCACTCTACAGCAAGCAGGACGCAGGCCTTTCTGAGTGATGAAGCACACCTTCAGGCGAGCACTGAGAGGCGGACGCCTCGTCTGTTGGAAATTCCCATGTCGAATTGAAGCCCTGTCCTGGCCACTTACAGCTGGCGAGACGCCTGAGCAAGCCGCCCTGTCTCCAGACTCTCCCACCTGTAGGCTGTCCTCAGCAGAGCGCCTCTGGTGCTGGAGGGTTCCATAATAGCACTATCGCTTCCACTGGGCCGCCACACCCTTGCTCGAGGATGTTAGAGCTGGTCGCAATTTGGATTGGGCTGGGCCGCACTCTCACGTCCCATCCCCATCCTTGCCCTTTCTCTCCCATCGGCGCTTGCCAATAGCGGCTGCCTCAACTGCTGCTGGTGGGTGTCGACTGTTGAGTGAAAGACTGGAAATGCACGACTGAACGGATTGAGGAGTCACGGAGTGAGTGTCGTGGTTAGCGTTCGGGCCGCCCTCGACACCCCACGGATTCGGCCCAGGTTCAGGGCCCAGATGCAGTCCAGTCCAGCCCACTGAGTCCAGTCCTCAAGCCAGGCAGGCCCCTCGGTTCTGGAAAAAAGATTTCCTTGAGGGCTCCGAATATTGGGGGCGGCATTGATGGAGACCGAGAGGGCCATGGCAATAAGCAAGCCAGCTCCGAGATGAGGAGCAGTTGTTGATGATGTGCACATCGTTGGTCTGAGCGGCGGTAGCAAACAGCCAATTTGAAAGGCTGCCCAGTGCCACAATGCCATTTCTTTCACTTCTTGCTCGACGCCCCCTGGGCTAAAAGATAGCTTCGTAGCTGTTTTCACTCTCCTGTCCGTATCCGAAGCGCCCTGTACAGTAACACGCGCGGAGGGGGGGGGGGTGGTAGTCGTCTATTGGACGTGGTCAGGTTGCGGCTACAACCGAGATTCCATCGCACATGAAAAAGAGGCTCTCGCAACTTGGCGGGGGTCTTCCTGTCAGATACGTCTCCTCCTAAGTCCCCTCCCTTTTCTTGTGGATCGTGGATCTGAGTGAGAAAAGAGGGTTCGGCTTCGAAAGCCGCCTCCATAATCCATTTCGGTTCGAGCTGCGTCAGAGGACGATGGGGCAGAAGGATGGCATGTTTTCTCGCGCAGCTCACGTCATGGCGGTCATGTGGGCGGCATTGTCGTTATTTACGGGTCCCCTGTTGTCCGCAATGGACAAAATTTTCTGAATTGACGATGGATGCCGCCGTGGTGTATGGATGAGCAGGCGTGTGCGTGTGTTTGGCGGGGAATCGTCCTGTCAGGGGGGGGGGGCCAGGTGCGTATTCGCCCTTTTTGGAATTTGACATCGGGCATAGCTGCTGGTGAGAGGTGGTGCCCTGGGCTGCGGGTTTGCGACTGCGGTGCTCGGAGACATGGGCCACTCCGGTCGGAGAGCAAGAGATGAGAGACGAGAAAGACGTCGTGGCGACTGTGACTTGCTGAAAGCATCTCATCTTTCTCGCTTGCTCAATCTTGGTGCGAGATTGCGAACTGTGCGCCATCGAGATGACCTCCACCGTGGGACAGCAGCCATGCATTATTATGTTTTGCGTGCTTGCGCAGGTGCGAGCAATATTTGGGATGTGTGTCGTTGAAGCCGTCCATGGGCATAAGGTAAGGTACCTTAGGCACGTACGGATACATAGGTACATAGACACATAGGGTAGGTACCTTAGGTAGCCAGGTTTCATCCTCTCCCGTCGTACGCAGTGGCTCGATGACTAAGATGGCTACGCTGGCTTGATGTTTAGTGCCTGTTTGACCTCAACCTGGAAGATACCTTCCCTCCCTTGCCTCAATACAGCTGTACAAAGGTACTTACATACTTACTCCATGAGGCAGGAAGGAGGCACGGGGGAGGAAGAAAAGAACAAGGCGACGGATGGACAAGAAAAGAAATACAAGGTACCTTACCTTACCTTGTGTAGTTACTGTGTAGACGGGAAAGCAAGGTATCTCGCAAGACTTTGGAAATCCCCATTAAAACAGGCGGCATGGGAAAGTGCAATGCGTTGTGCCCGACATTGATGGCACGCACAATCGTACCATGCATTTGCCAGTTCCATCATCTCTCACTTTCTCGCTGATTCGCCATTCGCCTCTTCCACTGTCAAGACTCAAGAAAATGATAAGCCATGGGAAACACGTGTACGGCAATCCGTATCCTGCTTCTCCAATTTCTGTCCTTTTTGCGGCTTGCCTGTCTGCCTATCCTTGGGCCTTTTGGAGGGCCCTGAGCTGCACGTTGTCAACGTGGGCAATTGAGCCGTTGTTAAAAGTCTGCAATGACACGACAGAAAAAAAAAACAAAGGGAAGAAAAAAAGAAAATGCATTCGTCAATCAGACGCCCACCAACCAACTAACCAACTCCCCTACCCAACGTGCCAATGTTCTCCATTAATTGTTACCTTAGTTGTGTTCCCGAATTGTGCGCCGTGTCCGACCCCCGTTCACCGTCCCTTCCCAGTCTGTGGTATGTTTGGCAACTTCCGAGCGAACAAAAATAATCTTGGCGTGGGATCCTGGCCAAAAATTTCACCAACTTTTGCTCCCTTCGGACCAAACTCCATTGCACCTGGGCCAGGGGCTCTCAAAGCGTAATGGGGGAATTCTGAACTTTCCGGCACTATGACGACTTTTCCCGCAGACCCACAGCTCCGTCGCGAAGGCTCCAGAAGTGGATGCGGATTGTACTGGCATGGACAGAGTTAGAGTCATCGTTGATTGCAGTCATCAGAGTCACACATGTAGGTAGTAGCAAGTGGAAAAATTCTTGTCAAGCTTTGAACTGGTCTTATATTTTTAGTCCATCTCAATCTGGCGGTGCTAGTCCATTCCTCTGGAATCTCCGCTACCCAGTTGATCCGTCACTTTGATAATGCCTAATGTTTATACCAGTCCAAGCTGCCATCAGAGGTCATTTTGCCTCGAGGCTTCGTCCAATGCCAGGGTCTTTACCCAATCTTTGTCGTAATATGAGCCCTTCCGCTCTCGTGACAGGCTACCTCTCGTCCATTCCGTGGCGAGGTGTAATGAAGCCAAAGGCGAGATACTCAATCTCTCAGTGCCATACTTGTAAACAACCCTTGGTTACAAGCCCCCAATGTCGTGGTACAATCCCAGTGTTCCCCATTGTTGCGCCCTGATGTGATTGATGCAGATGTCCTGCCAAGCCAAGTACTCCCCGTAGTTGACCCAAACTTTTTTTTATAATGCAGTACTCCGATGTAATGCCCGTTTTGTTACAACAAAGTCGAACCCAAAGAAAAGAGAAAAGAGTCGGTGTGCCGATGGTGTATCGAGTAAACTGAGTTGCGTGCTGTGCTGGAAAAAGGAAACGATGCCACTTGTGCTGTGGCTAAGGGTATATTGAACAGTGTGTAGATGAAGAGGTCGTGTTCGATTTAGGCGGATCGTCGACGCTGGAGTCTCGCCTGATCAAAAGACACGGCGTAGGCTTGGAGCTCCCTCTTGGCCTTCTCTGAAAGCTGGCTGCCATCGGTGTTGGATGATGTTGTGCTCTGCATCGAGCACAGGCTGGAGTTGGAGCTCGAAGTGGTCAGGATGCGGCGAGTGGTGATGGGTGCCCTCGAAGACGAGAGGTAGGATTGTCTGGAGGGGGTGCTGCCGTAGGGTTGAGCGTTGGTGAAGTCGTAGGCGGGCGAGAGGTAAAAGTTGTTGGACTGTTGCCTTGAAGAAGTCCAATGGTAGGAAGGGGTGTTCAAGCCGGGCGAGCTGGCAACTGAGCTGGGTGTAGATGTCTTCTCGAAGTCGGCGAGGCGGCAGGATTCGGAGCAGTAGGCAGTACCATCGGTCTGCTTGTCGCAGCCGAGGCAGAACTCGTGAGTCCAGAGGTCGAAGGCGGCCATTGCGTCTGGATTTGTGGTGTGTAGTTGTTTGAGTTTGGCGTTGTGTGTTGAGCAGAACCGAGTCGAGTCGACTAGTGTTCAAGTGGTGGACTGAAGGTGATAGTTGGTGTTTGTGCGTAGGCAAGTTGTGATGATGAGTGTGGGTGGTGGCAGGTGTTTAAAGAGTTGGACGGGATTGCAGTCGATATATGAACAGAACTGGAAGCCACAAGCAAGAGAGTGAGCCACGAACAAATGCCGGAGGAGAAGATGAGTGAAGTCGAATGATGAGAGAACGAGAGGTGGATCGAGGTGTGGAAAGAGGTCGGCTCATATGTATCTATCCTCGAAGCACAGCCTGCCCACCAGTGGAGGAGCACGCCCAAGACAAGTGCATAGCAAGTACCTATGCTGTGGTGGGTGGGTGCAAAGATACTTGGAAGTGGATGAAGAGAGCGACAAGACGCCTATCCACCACACAAACATGCACACACAAGCACAAGGGCAGGAAGTGGCCGCTAGTGTGCAGGTCCGGGGTGGAGATGGCAAGATGGAGATGGAGGGCAGAGAGACAGCAAGGATGGCATTGGCAATCTGATGGGCTGAGCCAGGACCCCACTTCCAGTTCTCATGCCCTGCAGCAGATAGCGCCCACTGAAGGAGAGAAGGGGGTGTCTGGGAGAGAGAGAGGGGTGTGGGAGGGGAGGGTGGGAGAGCAAGGTCAAGTGGGAGTGAGGAGTGAGGAGTGAGGGAAAGAGGGGGTGGTGGGTGGTAGAGAGAGATGAGGGGAGAGCGAGATGGACGAGATTGGCAAATTGGGGGGGAAGGGAGCGAGAGAGAGTCACAGAGTTACAGAGTCATAGAGAGAGAGATTTGTTAGGGAAGGGGACGAGGGAAGGGAAAAGGTACGTACCCATCTTCGGGAGGGCAGGGGAAGAAGGAGCAGGGGACCATGCAGCAGACTTGGGCGTGTGATGATTTCCTCTGAAAATTTTCTGCGTCAAAGGCGACAATTGTGCTCACTGCTCAGAGTTTGAGGGCATGAGCGAGGTGTGTGGATGGCTGGATAGAGAGAGGGGGTGCAGAAACATAATTCATCAGCAAAAGAGTTGTGAAGAAATGGAAAGTGCAGAGAAAGCGGGGGCAACAGTGGGGTGGAGTACCACTTCGTACTTGCTAGGTGAAACTGGGCTGCAAAGATACTTGGTCTTGTCCGCTCTGCTGCTGCTCCTGCGTTATCTGCTAACTTCCTGAGGATGCGACGGTCCCAAGGCAGGCCAGCCAGAGAGAGCCAACTGTCGACGATGACGCCAGGGGGCGTGTGGACATCCGAGAGCTGCATAAGGCAGCACCCAACGCAGTCCAAAGTGCCTACGGATACTGCGTTCTCCAGCTGAGTGGGCAGCAGCTCAGAGTGGATGCAAATGGCGTGGGCAGCAGGAAGAAGGCAGCCAATATCTGTACCCCTTTCGCTTGTATTGCGGCATCGCCAGGCACGGGTCTGCCCGCTTATGACAGTGATGCAGCGGATTGTGCAATCGATGACTACCTCAGGCATGAGTACAGATGGCTGCTGCAGACGCTGAACCGAAGCTGCTCGTTTTGAACCAGTGAGAACGAGCTGGGTGGATACCAAGAGACCTGTGTGCGCTAGCATCGTTTCGGTCTAGTGGATGCGGGTGCCATTGGCCCAAGCTCTCGTCTCCGGTCATTCCCTCACGCCCCTGGTGCTGTCCCGACTCCCAACTCCCAAGGAAACTGGTCCACTTTCTCCGTCTTTTCCTTGCCAAGGCCAAACCCATGATCGACACCCACGCCCTCCCAATTGATGCTAGCATAGCTCGACCCCGGCCTCTCTCAAGGAGCAGTCAGGTGTTTGGTCAGATCCAGAGCTGCACCGTCGTCTCTCTTCCTCCTGTGTTGCTTGCTGCCACCAGAGACATTGGTAGCAGCAGCAGCAGCAGCAAAACAGCACACCACCACGAGCACCAGCATCGCTAGTATTCGTACTCTGTGCCCTGCATGGGATTCTGGCCACCCTCGGACGACCCAAGAGAAGGATATGTTGAATTGAGTGATTAATCAGAAGTGCGTTTGCGACTGAACCACTACTTTCAAACCCGGCCTGAAAGCTGAGCACCCCAGAGCTCGATCCCGTTCAACGCCACTGTACACAAGCAGTACGCCTCGGGGGCTGGCTGGACCAGTCTAGATCGCGCATGTTCCCTCCTCGCCTGGGTGAGCCCGGACTCGAAGCAAGGAGATGAACGAAGAAAGAAAGAAAAAACTCTTCAACCTCAATCTCCCCATTGGTTCCCAACATTCTTCGAATCCCTACATCCCCCGTGTCCGTCACCATCAGCTTCCTCGCAATTCTCGTTGTCGCTGGTATTATGGTGTTCTCCAAAAACACATGGACACAACGGGTGTCAGCCCAAGATCATGAGAAATCAAATCAGTCCTTTGTCGAATGATATGAGGCATGGAGCCGCGTGGGGGGTTGGTATCCGCAAAAATAGCGACAGCGGCCGTCCCCTTCTCCATGGCCCACTTTACTTTGTGACTCTGTAAAGACTGGAGAATTTTCCTTGAGCGGCAGAGCGGCAGTGAAGAGAGGCCAACGGCGACGGCAACACCACACACGCCGGGCCAAGACAGACTGCCATTGAATACTACGATGGCGGTAGCCAGTGGAGAAGGCAAACTCAACACTGGCACTCTTTCTGGCACGACTGGTCCCTTCAAAATTCAGACAACTGATGGATGCTGGTGCAACCAACCAACCAAGCACCTTGACGTTTTCGTGTGTCTCTGCTTCTGCAGCGGCCTCTTTTCGTGTCGCCGCTTCTGTCTCAAGACGACTCCCCTCTTCTAGCCCACCACAACCACGTAACGACAACGGCAACTGATCGACCCTGCTGCAGGAGGTGGATGAGGCCGCGAGGGTTGGGGAGGGTCAGAGACCAGGTAAAAGCCGTCGGGCTCATCATTGGCTGCCAGCCAAATTGTGCAGATCCAACGCCAATATCAACACCATCCTGTCGTGGGGTGGCGTCAGAGCAAAAACCTGGGGTTGACCATCGCTATCCGTCCATCCTAGCACGCAATTGAGATTTCGTCGTGTCCTAGAAGCATTGCGAGATTCCCGTCGTCGGCTGTCTTCGTCAAGAAGGCTGTGTCCTGGTTTCGAGAGTTTCGACACAATCCTCATGACCGCCTAAACCCAGGTCAACCTGGCATGACAGCTAAACGTTAACTCGCGACGGACCACTGCAAGTCCGCCCATGGAGTCTCGCTCAAACTCCCTTCAAATACGAATTGATACTGTGGCATCACAACACCCCGAAGCTATGTCACCCTCGATCGGCTGGTCTGCCCACTGTCATCATCGTCTGTTTTCCTGGCCCATTCATCTACGTTACAGACACTGCGAAACATGCTGTCTTCCTAGCTCATGCGGACCTAGGAACTAAAACTAGTGCAGCTTGGGAGCGATTCCAATCTCTCGCAAAAGTCCGAGTACGCCCCCATGATGCACTCCTCTTCCTCAAGCAATGACTATGGAGCCAGTCCGTCAAGGGTATCGGAGATCTTGTGCTTCAACAACCCGATGTCTCCACCCTAGGCCAACGGCACGGCAGGAGTAGTCTCGCAGACACACGTCTGGAGGCTACAGTGTCACGATTCTGCTGGGTGCACTATGACACTATCCGTGACGACGGACCCGTGGAGACTCAAGAACGGTGACATAAGGAGAAAGTTCGTCACATCAACTGTCTCTCCAAAAGCTCCTATCGTCTGCAGCCGCTATTCGCCGTTGATATCTCCGTTGAGGCCCTCAGTGGTCGTCCATCCATGCAGTTGGAATTTGCTGCGGGCCAAGAGCGGCTAAACCGGTTCGGCCACCACCCGCATACGTTTTGAGGCGGGGGAGGAGAAACAGGCTCACAACGTTGAACAAATCAGCGTCACAACATGCCTCCCCACACTAACACCATACCTACCTCCCGAGTCGACCGATGGCATAGTAGGCCGTCCAGGTTGCCCACCTGACCACCCGTACTGACGCCTTCGCCCAAACATGCATTCTGCGGCCCTTCATGCAGCTTCTGCATCACGGATTGTTGCAGGACCTAACCCTGGAGCTGGATCCCCTATGGATCAGAAGAGTTCGTCGCCTTCGTCACTTTGGGGGGAGTGACGTCTTGACGTAGGAGCGCCTGCGGCTGTCGAAGCAACCACCTTGGGAAACTCACGAGGCTTCCATTGCGGAGCGACTGGATCTACAGTTACCTAACAAACCAGTGGGAGAGGTGAAGCTTTGGGCCGTTCACCACAACCTTCAACGCCGAAAGCCAATCAAGGCCGACGAACAAGACGATCCATCCCGCCATCTTTGCGATTGTCGCCGTGATCGTCCTTCGAGTGCCGGCCGCTCTTTCGACAAGGCTGCCGCGGCTATCTGATTAAAGCGCTGATCCAAATAGCAACAGCCATTGCGATCACGAAATTGATGTCTCTGGCAATAGCAGAGAGACAAGAACCCCATGACTCCTATTAGCTTGGTTTCAACGTAGCGGCACCCTTCAGATAAGCCATCTCTTTATGCACACAGCCAATCACGCAGCTTGCTTCGACCTCGCCGAGACCCTTCTTCCAGGAACTGGCACACTTCTCAGAGACATCGTCAGGATGATCATTTAATCCGCCGCCCGCTGATATCTGCATCAGGTTCCTGGGTCTCTCTCCAACCACCAACCCACTCATATCCGGGAGGTTGTGGGGTTGAGTGCAACCAACCTTGCGTGCTCCGACGGCTCCTAGCGATCTGGCGTGGGATTCTGAGGATAAGTGCTAGCCCTCAAGTTATCAGTACGCGTGTGGCGTGGGCTACGTGGGCTTTGCGCCCGCACGAGATAGTGCTGCTTCGCCCACAAGTGGGACGCATTCAAGCGCCAAGTCAACTCGACCCAGAGCGAGCGAACAGATACCTGAGAGGCGAGAATTCTCGCTCGTACGGGAATAGCCCCTTCGCCCGGATTTACATGTCGGCTATCGAGCAAGTCCTTTCTATTGCCTAACGAGACGCGGCAAATACGTCAAACTCATTCGGGAGAGCGAACATAAGATAGCATCGGATTTGTCGGCGTCCGTAACGACGAAGACGAGATTCTGCCAAATCTGCCACATACAACTTTAAATCTTTGAAGGCGGGAGCCTCGGACTTGGCTGAGATGAGGGAAGCAATAGAGTTCGATCGAGTTGCGGCCGGGGTGGAGGGCTAGGAACAAAGGATTCGCACTGGCTCCCGTCTAACGCCGTTGGTGTAGGTGCGCTAAAGCAGGAACCAGTCGCGCCAGCCTCGGGCCTGGCCATCGCAGTATTAGTGAGCTGCTGCGCTTATCGGTATCTTGGTTGTGGGACAGGTCAATTCAAGGATTGTTCAAGACGAGAAACAGCGAAACCCAGATCAACCACATCCCCCACACCTGCGGCAAGCAGTCGATGAAGAACCCGCAGCGTCGTTCGCCTCGCCCGATATCTTGCTTTTCTAGATGCCGTAGCTTGTAGCTCTAAGCTGAAGGTGAGGGTAGTCTCGATCGAGCCATGCTCCGAGCATTATTTCGGTCGGATCCGGCGAAATGGGGGGGGGGGGCAGCTGGGGGTCTTCATTTATTTCAATGCACGCCGATGATCCCGCAATGTCCCGTACTAGCCCTTATCTCACAAACCCTTCACGACCGCTGCCGAATGAAGCTGCAGCATCGAGCACAGAATACGGAGTATCTGTGTATCTATCCGTACGAAGGATACCTACGTATCGTCATCCCTCATGCCGAGAACCAGTTTCGACATCGATGCCGCACCGCAGCTTCAAAATCGAGACTAGAGAAGGCATTGCCGTGTTCCTGACACGGGCCATGCGCAAAAACAGGGACTAGCCCTGCTCCGCCCGCAAAGGAGAACTGGGGATCAGGTGGAGGTCAAAGAAGGCGTGTTCGGACCATGTCCATCTTGGTCTGTCTTCAGACGTCGAGTATCGCAGAGGCTTCACCTGGGTTCCTGGCCCTTGAATCCGAGCCGCCGCTTGTTTCTAGCTGTGGTCCCAAGACTCGGCCCTTTAGACTCTTCGACAATGCTAGGTGGATCAAGAGCGACAAGCAGACTGCAGGCGTTGAGGACGACGCAGATACCTGATAATGATATTCAGTCTAAAGGGTCTCACGCTCTCAGCAAATCTGCCCAGCTGTCTATCACTGGGGCTAGCATGGCATCAAGCGGTCCTGACTGACCCGTCGTCCTCGGTACGGATACGTTCAGCATGATCACGAGTACTTGCCGCTGGAATTCTCCAGAACACCTCCAATGTCTCGCAGACACCCCGTGACACCGTTCTTTTCTGCCCAAGCTGAGATCTTCTCAGTGACTATCCGCACCTCATTGGACGAGTCGAAAACCACAGCTTGATTACCAACGCCAGGTCTAGCCTTGTTTAGTATAACGAAGACGTAGTCCCTCAAGTACAGCAGGAATTATGCTATCGATGCGCAACCAGAAAACGACGAAGGCACCACTAATGATCGAGGGCTGGCTCGATAGGTGCGGGCGCGTTGGAGGCTATCACGGCGTCGGCCGATCGTTGTGTGACAGCAATGCACGTAATTGACGAAGCAACAGGAGACCCCCCAACTCTTTGGACCAGACGTCGAGCCGTAGTGATTTTCCTCGAATCGCTAGATCTGGCTATGAATTTGCGTGCTTACCAAGACCGCGGCCGCGTCGAATCTGGCCAAGTTCGGATAACCCGTACCTTGCAGCAAAATGGCTCACTCCTCGAAATAGTTGAGCGCCGCTGCACCATACAGAAAGGTTCCATCTCATCCGATATCAGTAGTGGAGCGCGGCACGTACTTCGCTGGACAGTGTACGGACAGATTGAGCTCACCAGGCCTGAAGGAGCATGGCAAGATTCAAGTCCCCGAACCCCTGAGCTCAGGAGCAGAGTTGCCGGCTAACGAAGTGAAAAATTCCAGGGTCCGGGACGCAGAATTCCAGAGCTTAACAATGTCGAAGTGTGAGTCAATTGCGCCCCTGAAGGCGTTGAGGGACAGGCAGAAAAAAAATCTGCAATACTCGAGTCGCCAACGTTACCAACATCCTCTGCTTTGGGCCAAATCAGGTGTGTCCTCCGGAAGCACAGAGCACGTTATTTACACACAGACACCATTCTGGGTTTGATTCGATCTTGGCTGCCATGTATTAAGCGCGATCGTTGTTCTCGGCCTCTGCTCTCCCCCATGTCAGCAACCAGACAGGCGCTGTCTTAGAGTCACCCCTCTGTCATGCTCAGCGTCCCCCACGCTTTTGCTCTCTATTTTTCTTTGAATTTTTTTCCCAACCCTTGGCGAGAAGACTGACCAATCTATGCCCTGGTCATATCGATATGCTGGAGATGCAGTGTAACTACGCTACGGATACAGCATCAGGAGTTTGTGCGAAGAAAATGGCCGACTGGCGAGAGCGACGGGAGCTGCAGGGGAGGCCTGTCCATTCAAGTCCTTTGCTATAGCCCGTCTTCGGACAGCCGTGTCAACCATTTGGAAGAGAAGCGGCGGCAGGAGACGTAGAGTGGCTCAGAGCGAGGCGTCTTGCAGCCCCTTTCGCTACCTACTCAAGTTCTCCCAGGCTTCACGAGAATCATACCTACACAACAGTCTCAGACATTTGGTGTTGACGTTGTTGCAACTTCGTGTCTTATTTGGGCAACAACATCGGAGGTTCTCATATTATGACGGTGGACGCCCATAGGGCTCCAGTCCCAATGATTCCCAAATCCCTTGGAGGAGCCGCCGAGTATCGCGCTGAGGTGAGCGTCCGCGCCGCCATGACTAGAATTGTGCTGGATGCAGCAAGGCGGAAATGGTGTCGACCCACGCATGTTGAAAATCCCAATGGCGAGGGACACAGGCGGCGGGAGAGCCCTCAAGCGAAGGGCCGCTCTGTTCCCGTTGCCTAACCCACCGTATTGGATTCGAAGGCGAGTGGACGATGGGCTCGGGCAAAGACCTCCTGCGCCAATAGCAAACATGTACAGCCAGGCATGCTCGCGCCATAGCGACGAGCGATGTTGGTGTTTGTCGGTTTGGTCGACGGCGTCAGCCGCCTCTCATCTGCCTCTTCACCTTCGTTTCGGGGTTTGAGTAACCCCCCTTGATTGGCTCATGACGGTTCCCTGTATCAAGTGGAATCAGATGGTATCCGTACGCTTGGCCCATCATTATTCATCGTGGACAAGAAGCACACTCAAGCCGCAAGTGGGTTTACCGAATGACCCCAGATGTCATCAAGCCAACCATCACCCCACCCATGCGGCCATGTATGTATGTACCTCCCATGCCTTTGCTCCTGTCTCACTCGATTATTGCTTTTTTTTACAAGGTCGGCGTAGGTCGCGGAGAAAAAGGGTTAGTTCATCAAAAGAGCGTGATGTTGCTAAGCCTCGTTTGGACTTCAAGTCTGAGAAGTGATCTGGTGATGGGCCCACTATTCGTGTCAAATGGGCCGGTTCAGTAAAGTGTTGCGTCGAAACGATAATTGTGGTTTTCCTTTCTCCGCATTCTTGGTGGGCTCTCCTTCATCTCAAACGGGGCGGGTCCGTGGGAAACGGCGGAGGCATGGCGAGACAAACCAAAAGACGACGAGAGAGATGGTCGGTCACATTCTCAAGGCTCGAGGAGCGGCTGACCGATGAGCATGGATTGGGAAGACTGGCCAATGTTTCTGTATTCGTACGTCTGCACACTGGTATCACTCCGCAGATAGTGTGGTGATCCAAGTCCCGGACATACTGAGTGGGCGGTGATGCAATCGTCGTTCGGGGGGGGTTTAATTTGAGACTTGAACGACGAGCATCTCCGTGTCACGTTATTTCCTTCCCCGCATTCCTGGCGAGATGACGGGTGGAGCCATCCGTCGCATGGCTCGCATCGACCAACAAAGCCAAGCTTGCCCGCCCACTTGCTTGAATCCTTGAGGCTTGGATTCCTCTCTATGCTGTATCCATATTACGTAGTATGTATACGGAGTACCTTTGTTTGTATAGGTATGCTCGTAGTCCGTTGCGTCTCTAGCTTCGATGTCGATTTGGCAAAAAGAAACAGCAACTGACGATCCTTTCAATCATTGTTATAGCCCAAGTTTGGGTGCTGCTCAAACCAGCTTTGCTCTAACTAGACAGCTAGAAGACGCCAAACTGAACATCTCCCACCACCATCGCATGACTGCACGAATTGAATATGTCTATCCGGAGTCATATTTTTTTCCCTCTTGATACTCGGACGAAGGCGATACATCAGACGAAAAGAATGCAAAGGCCTCTCAATCCATGAATAGCATCACTCCGGGCGTAACGCCACACCATCACTATCCAAGTCCCTGCCCTGTCGACTATCGAAATCCCCCCAAAGCCACACACGACAAAGGTCGAACCCACATCCGCCGTTTCCCTGTTTCCATTTTTTTTCTTACCCCAATCTGTCAGGGGGTGGTTAGCTGCAGGCAGGCCAGCAATAACGGATGCAACTCCTCGTTGGCCTGTTCATAACTGCAATCGCTTATCCAGAAGGAAGCGAGAAGAGAATAGGTAGTAAGCACCATGGATAGATAGACTAGAAAGAGAGAGAGAGAGAGAGAATGACCGTAACGGGCGACGTGCATATCCGAACATGTCAGGGCCATTGGCACCGTAAGAATGCAGTTTCTGCTTGATGGTGAGCATGGTCGAGAGCTAGTGGTTGCCTGCCCGCCTGCTTATTGCCCTCGTAAGCATTACGGGTTCGTGAGCCTTGGGGACCTGGGGTTTACCTTGCTTCCAAGGCGATCACGCACTCACTGCTTTGCTTAGCGTCTCCTGGAGCCCGTCGAGGAGGTGGGGGGAGAGGGCTCTCTTACAGGCCTCGAGCTTACGGTCAAGTTACAAGTATGATGATGGTATCAGCAAGCGAGCACGTCTTTCTGGGGGATGGGTAAGAGGTATTTCGGACTAGCAAACTCCAGAGGGTCTAGGACTCTAGAGACTGAGGGAGGGATTGACTGTGAAAGTGACGCGTGGCTTGGCAAACCAAACCGACACCCCCAGCCTAGTCTCCGGACACTATCGTATCCGACAGGACCGACGCTGCCGTTCTAGCCTGGTTGCTGCTTAATTCCAGGGGGTGTGGGGGAAGGGAAGGGGTTTTTCTTGGGGGGGGGGGAGGGCTCTGCGACGCTTCGGACAGCGCTTACTTCACCTGGCCACGCCTGGTCCGGGCAGAAAACGAAAGGAATATTTTATGGTGCTATGACTAGGACTATCTGACGCAACGGTCGTGATAACTGACAAAAGTTGCGGGGTGCGACGGCGGCAAGCGGGCGGGCGTTGCGTTTTTTGTGTGGGACTGGACTGCGGGCAGTAAACAAACTTGTCTCGGTCTGCGACACCTTGTTGATAGGAACTTGATATGCGGGTAGTTTGGCATTGTGGGACTCTTTTTCGTGCATGGTCTTCGAGCCATTATCATCCAGCTGATAACTCTTGTTATCTATGTCATTTTCACGTTACTCGAAACGTCAAGTCGGCTCGAATGAGGGGGGCGAGTTGTCCATCGCTCAGTTATTTCGACATGCTTTGGGCGAGAGGGGTTCGGGATTTGGTGTTACACGAATGGTACCGCAGTCCTGACTGTTTCTGGGGCAGGCAGACAGGCAGGCAAGGCAATGATGGGTCCGGTCACTGGTGAGAGCTCGGGAGGCTCGTAACCCTCGGATCGCAGTTGGTCCGTGATACCCTGGCAGCGCCCTCCGAGGACTGTCAACTTTTGTGAGGGGGAAGGGAGGGTTGCAGAGGCCTAGAGGCTAGAACTGACGACAGCGGCGAGTATCCAATCATTCATCACTTCTTTAATGGTCCTTGAGCCTGCCGGTGATCGTGCTATACGTTCATATCATCTCACAATTTTTTGGAGTTACGCAAGAGTTGTCCTGCATTTTGCCTGCCCCCCGTCGACGAAATGAAAGTGAGGTTGGGGTAGTAGGATCGTAGGGTCGTAGCAGGCGAAAAGGAGTACGTGCCTTTGGTTCCGTCTCAACCGCCTGGGCCTAATCAGCTGCGCCTATTCGAAGATGGTAGGTATGCCTTTGGAAATTGAGAGGGCGTTGCAATGTCTCGGAAACATCGTGATAGACGACACCATCTCTCTGGTCATCCTCTCCTTGAGGCTTTTATTTTTTTCGCCTTGCGGGCTGTGAATGTTACGTAACTTACGTTGATCGACTGCTGGTGTGAAGCTATGGATCTACAACTTTACAAGTGGCATGTATTGCATCTCGCTTCTGCTATGGAGGTATTAGTCTGCCCATTCTTTTCAAACGGTTCCGGTGTTAAGATGCCGTTGGGTGGTGTCCCGTCTGGAACGCGAACCCACGCGCCGCAGGGTCGCTTCGACGCCGTTGGCCTCGTAAGTCTCAGCTTTCTTCTTCTTTCGTGGGCGTGTTTTCTCTTCTTGTGGCGAAAGGTCAAACAATCTCTCTCTCAGCGTCTCGGTAGCGTACAATAACAAGGAAAGGAAGACAAGAAGCATGAACGAGAGACCATCCTCACTCATCCAAGTCCAATCGAACCATTCTCCTTCGCCCCTTGCTTGGAAACCACGCCGATATGCAGACAACCAAGTGCTTAGACTAAAATCGAAAAGCAAGAGGAAATGACAAGTCTAACGCCACCAAGCAACCATCGCCGGTCGACGAGAGTGAGAAGAAGGTCCGCTCCAAAAGAGCCTTCAGCTTTGTCTTGAACTAGCTATCTATTCTGCCCACGGCGCCATGTGGCCTGTTCCCCCCTTCTCCTCCTCCCACGCTCTGTCCCAAAGGAGAGGCACGCATCTGTGACGGGATGCACGAGTGTGCAGATTCCCGGCCACCACCATCGAACTCCGACCATCGACACCACTGTCGTCCCATTTCTAGGTAGGGAGAGAGGGTGAGGAGAAAGGGGGGACTAGACCTTGCAGACACCCTCGCGCCGGGCTTGCCTCCCATACTTCTGCACCAATCTTGTGTGTGGTGGTTGCGACCCCTCCATTTCAACTGTGCAGCCATCGTCGACCAGTCACTCAGTCACTCGACGCCAAACATTCAACAGCCCATCTTGCCTCCCAGAGCCAAGTGCAGGGTAGGGTCATTTCCCTCTGCGGCCTCCTCCTCCTTCCATCTCCTTCTCCTTCTCGCCACCCAAGCCAATGTAGGGGCAAAAGTACACACAATAGACGCTCAGCTAAGATTCTTCCTACACTCACGTCCACATCCAGCCGTTCCACGCCTGTGGGCTCCCCTCTCCGGCTTGGTGCTGTCCCGACTTGGACTACTCAAGGTGTGGCCTGCATCAGACCGGGCTGACCGGGCCACACCGTGAGCAGGAAAGGCGCAGGAAGGGGGCTGATGACAAGGCAGGCGGCTTATGTGTTGCTGGTGGTCTCTCATACACACCTCTTTGGGAAACGATAGAACCGATTCTGACTCACCTGGCCCTTAGCCATCGTCCTCCTGATGAAGCAGAAACTTTCTTGCTCTCAACCTGCTTTTTCTTTCGCAAGAGGCAACCATCATCTCACCGTCGGGTCAGCCAGCCTCACGGGATATTTCTTATCGCAGAAAACACCCCTCCATCTTTGATCCATGATGGGTTAGTGGGGGAAAAGGTCACCGAGCCAGGTGAGCCGTGAGCCGGTCCAGCCCTGGCGAATAAGGAGGTAAAACCCGGTCAGCAGTCCAATGAGAGGTGGTCATCTTCGTTCCTGCTTCGGCATTTCTTTTTGCTATTTCGTTTCCTGCCGAATCTGCCAGGGGCATTTCCCTCTGGCTGGGACCAAGGTCAAGGGGAATCGATCCTTGCTAATGCAGTCCAGTTCTCGCTCGAGAGCGGGCGCTGTCGAGCTATTGTTGGTTGGCTTACAGATCACCAACACTGCTTTTCATCATTTCATCTTGAGGCTCATTTCTGGGCTACCGGGGGGTAGGATGAGAGCCCTGGCAGCTGTCAGCGAGCTTTCATTGGGGAATGGGGATTCCTCTGAAATTTGGGCCGGATTCCGTCCGCGACGGGCGCGCGATCCCCCTCTCTCTATCTCTCTTGCGGCCTGCCTTGCAAGGCCCCGGCCGGACCTAACGGCGAGGAACCACGGAATTTTGTTTGGGGGATCCAATCAATAGAACCCGTCCATCTCCCGAGCCGCCGGGCCTAGACCGTCCGTTCATACTCTACTTCCCCTGTCATCTCACTGCCCCCCCTGTTCGAGGTGGACAGGAGTTCGGGGTTTGTTGATCAGTGAAGAAAAACACACCCCTTGAGCTCTTGTTTCTAACGGACATTAACCGGCTATTTGATACAGATTGCTGATCTTGTCCAGATGGGTAGACACGGCTTTGAAGTTGTGAGAATTTGAGAAGGAGCCCAGAGTCAGGGGCGCGCAGGGGCTGCGGCCGCGGGCAAGATACTGGTATGGTCGATGGGAGTTTGCAAAGAAACAGAGACCGGGGGCGTCTCGGAGGTGATACATCATACACCCCTTGGCAAGTTGGCACTTTTTTTTGCCATGGCGCTCGACTTTCTGGATTCACAACGGCAGTTGGTTGGGGAGAAACAAGAATTGAGAATTTGAGAGGAAAAAGAAAGCACGGATTGGGACGGAAACAGCCGGTGAGCTGTCGCACAGACTGCCAATCTTCACCGATGAGGGTCCCCCCGTCTCCGGGCTTTCTTTTTCTTTCTCTCTCCACGCCATGCCATGCCCGCATGTTGCTGGCCGGTAAGGCGAGCCTCCGGCGCGGGAGCTGGGCTCCACACCGGTGGGATGTGGAGCGATGGGGGAGCTCGGTGCTTGATGTTTTGGAGGAGGAGGGGAAGAAGCTAAGCTACGGCTACCTGGAATATCAGGAAGCAAAAGACGGGAGGTCGCAGCTTTCGATTCGGGGATGATAGCACGGCGGCGAGCTGTGGCGGCGCTTCTTCTCCCTTGCCTTTCGGTCTGCTGAGGATGGGACGAGGATGCGGGTGCCCGCGCATCAAACCAGCTCGGCTTGCCTAGCCTCTGGGTCGTGCAAGGCCACCGAGACGCCTTTCAGCTATGCCGACGATGAGGGGAGAGACGGGAGATCGCGTCGAGAATGCCAGCATCCGTGGACCGTGAGGCCTTTTGGCGTGATGGCTTACTCTCCGGCGAGCAAGGATTTCTGCTGCTGTGCAGTTGGGATAGGTAGAGCAGCTGGACGTACATCTCCTAGTGTGAACGCGCAAGAGCGGAGAGACCCGTACACGCGTTGTGCTCCACGAATCGACCGGATCGTTTTCTTCATGCAGGTCTCATCACGATGAAGGAAGCGTATCTCGGTTAGAGACAGATCGGTCTGGCTGCCGAGTGCCATCTGAGGGAGGAGATCAGCCTCGGAGGAGGACTAAGGAGTGCAATTTTGGATGTTCGTTAGTGTACTCACACGTCGACGTCGGGGATGGGTGAAGCGATGGTCGGGCAATCTAGATGGCGCCAGGGGTGAAGATCGTACGGGTCATAGATTTCGGGGTTTTTACTAGGGTTCTTTTGTTTGTTGGAGAGACTTTTTTCCAGCTCTCTCAAATTTGTCCATGTTGGTGAGTGCGAAGAATTCCTCCCCCTTGTCTAGCTGCGGGGGAGATTCTCTTGTAAGCATCACGGTGACGAAACAGAAACAATTCGAATACTGTGGTCTTCTGGGTCTCGAATCCAGTAAGCGATATGACCACCTATGCGTCTGGAAGGCTGCCTGTCCTCTATCATTCATGGTGCCATATTGGCAAACTCACGCAATCTCGCAGAGACTGATTCGGGTTCCTTTGCGAGTGAGTGAACAGCCCCTGAAGACATGTTCACATGCTGGAATTAGGAGCTCGGAGTGAGTGTTCATGGATGGCGGGAAGACAAGTTGGCATGTCGCACGAACCTGCACCGCGCCGACTGGCATAAATACAAGACTTGAGGGCAGAGACCTACCCATGGCGTCTCACTCTATCCCTCTACCTGTACAGTTGCAGTCACTCGACAGATGATGCGCCACGATCATGCAATACTCGACTGTGGGTGTTTCCATCTCCATCATAGGTGTGACCTCCCTTCTCAGATGAAAGCGCAGGCCTCCGTCACGTCTCTCCGTTAGACCGGCTTTGCATGATCGAGGGCCTAGATCAGACCCTGCCGGGGGATGACGGCCATTGGAGCTCGGGGTTTGCTCCAGAGTTATCGTGGAATCGAGAAGATACTTCGTCGATGACAAGGATGGAACTCCACAGCTGAATGTCTTCTACCGCATGAATTTGGCTACTGGATGTGCCTTGTAAGCGATGGAGGGAGGGTCAACGTAGAGGCGGCTCGTCGAGATACAGACACGCTCTGGAAGGAGTGTGAAGTGAATTAGACATTAGCCTGGAATAGCTTCGTCCAGCGTGGGGGTTGAGGGTTTGATGACTGCTGACAGCAACGAGGATGGCAAGGGAAGGTGAGTTGCAATTGGCTATCTGGGGCTCTTTCCTTCTTTTTTCTTTTCCGTGGCAAAGACAACGCTTTCTCAGCTTGGCTGTGCAAATGCTTGACTGAAGTGTCTACGATGATGACAAGTTACCTCCGGTGTTAATGTTCGCAAGAGACTTATAGCTAGCCTTAATTTCTGTTTCACTTCAGCTGCATATACGTCGCTTCGTAGAGCGGCGGGAAGAGTCTCCCCAGTCGCTTCGGGCCTCTGGTGTCGTCGTCATGGATGCGCATCAGATTCTTGAGGCTAGAAAAGGGAGAAAGCAAGAGTGTGGGAAAGCCCCGACATGACGAGAAGAAAAGTAAGTCCCAGTGAACATTCCCAAACGTGAGAGGTATTGTACTGTTCAACTAGTACCACTGAGAGAGATTCAAACTTCCTAATCACGCACGCTATTGGAGAAGTAGTAGGGAGGCAATCGCGACCTTTGAAGTCACTTGCAGTGGTTCAATTACTCGACTGCTGCAGTTTATCCGATCGAGGAGCTGTTCCATCCTTCTCTGGGAGTAGGCATGATCACGTAGATATTCTCTCCATAGCTATGGTACTTAGTCCGGTATATCTGAGTATCAAGAGATCATCGGGAAAGCGAATCAATGAGTAGGAACTATTACTCGAATATTGGCGAGCACAAAGCTGTGTCTCACTAGCCGTTCACATAGAGTTAAATGTAGAGAAGCATTGGCATAGTGTAGATATCGTGAGTGAATCGAGGGGAAAACGAATTCAAGTCTTGGCTCGTAACCCTAGGATAGACAATGCATCGTATTCCATGGTGACAGCTCCCTGCAGCTTTCATGAGAGTTTACATACCGCACGTATACTCTTATGAATTATCTTTGAAGTAGATCGTTCATAGTTTGGTGGCTCAGATCTCCCAGTCGCTATCACTTCTTAAGCTCTGTCTGAGTCGGCTGCCAACTGTAAATGAAGGTTTCCGAGTAGATTAGATGAGATAGCAGGCACGACCAGCAAGGATATGGAATAGAAATCTGTTGCTTCATCAACTTCGTCGCATATGACGGGTTTTCTCCAATGTCGTTGGCAATTTTCGAGATTTCTTTTCCTTTGAGGGTGGTGTCTTCTCTGCGATCTGATATGGGCGATCTTGAATGGCGCTATGCCATGCCCATGGCAACAACCGAATTGAGAACTGGAACAGTCTGGCATGAGCCCAAGATTAACGGAATAGGATACGTTGACCGGCGTTATCATACTATGGCTCTCAAAGCCTAGACTGAGTGGCCGTATTGTGGAAGTGAGAGCCCGACAAGCGCCATGAATTCGTGTTTGACGGGTGCCAAGTACATCTTCAGAACTATTCAAAGATCTTACGCAAAAGTGATATCTAAAGACCTATATGTAAATAAGCTCCTGGGACTTTATAAAAGAGTTCTTAGCCTTCAGACATCAGAGCCATTTTCGTAGGATCGATTAGATGCTTTTGGGACTGGCAATCCCGTCTCGATCCTAGTGGACAAAGATAGCATGATAACATGAAGTTAAGCCAAGCAGTGCGGTATAGAGATATGTTAAAGTAGAAACTTTGGAAAGAAGCTGTATGGTGATCATCCGTAGAGCTGAAGATCCAAACTCCATGTTTTGTGTTGAATGTTCCTCCCCGCAGGCGCGTCTCTAAGTGCTCACTTGAGCGGAGTGCAGACGCTCCCTGGTCTTCAATATTTCCTCAATTATAATGCGAGAATGAATTCGTCCAAGTGGGTATATTGGAGGTAAGAACGTGGACGTGTGAAGCTCAACCCGTGTAAAGCCGTTGATCGTGGACGTCCGTTCAAGCCACAGCTCACGCCACAACCACCGATCCGGACAGCTCGCACCGGCCGGCCCCACACCCCGCGGACCCCACCATAAAAAAACCCCTGCTTCCCTTGACTTTGCTCGGTAGAAAGCCCAAATCCTACCAACTTTTTGCGACCACATCCCGCCAAAAGAATCGAGCTTCCCTGAAACCACGACCAATTGACGAGACATTGAGCTGTTGCAAGCTCGACCAGGAACTACACGAAACTCCGCGAGTACTATACCCAGTCTGCGAACAGGGACGAAAACAGAGAAAAAACCCCACACCTAGAGAAAGCAATGGCGTCTGCACAGCAGGTTCTGCTCTCCCCGGCAGAGCTCGCCTACCTCCACTCGACCCTCTCCCTCACGCCGCCCATCCGCCCAGACGGCCGCAAGGCAAACCAGTTCCGCCCCCTGACCGCAGAGACGGGCATCCTTCCCGGCACCAACGGCAGCGCGCGCATCTGCTTCTCCGATGGCACGGAGGCCATCGTAGGCGTCAAGGCGGAGATCGAGAAGACGGCCAGCCCGTTTGGCGCAGACGTAGACGGCGAGGAGTCTCCAGAGACGAGGAAAGACGCGGGCAAGAAGGAGGTGGTCAAGGGCAACAATGACTGGCTCGAGATAACGGTCGAGATCCCGGCCTCCAGGGAGGACGACGCCGCGACTGTTTTCCTTGCCAACATGCTCAGCGAAGCGTTGCTCGCTGACGGAGAGTTTACCAAGAAGCTACGGATCAACAGTCGGTTCCACTGGAAGCTCTACCTAGACGTTTGTCCCCCAATCTCCTCCTCCAACACACACAGACACACCGTTGTCTCTTTGAAGACTAGACGCTAACACACTATCCCAATAGATCCTCCTCATCTCCCCGCCTCTATCCTACCCGCTGCCCCTCCTCTCACTCACAACCCACCTCTCGCTCCTCGCAACCCGCCTCCCGCGCCTCAAGTCAGAGGGCGACGAAGACCCCATGTTCGACGACGACTGGCAGGCCTCGACGTTCCTGTACCCCCGCGACGGCAGCGCACCAGTCAACGGCGGCTCGCGCCCGCCCATAACACTGCTCGTCATCGCCGTCGGCGGCAACGTCATCTTCGACCCCGCGCGCGAGGAGCTCGCCGTCGCGGAGTCGGCGTTGGCGGTCTCGGTCGCTGAGGAGAAGACAGCCGCTTCGATTGGCGGAATGGACGTCGACGGTCGCCAGCTGAAGCTGCTCTCCGTGCGGACGGTCGACCCGCCTTCGAGGTTGACGGCGCCCGGCGTGCCCAACTCTGTGAATCCGGCTACCGGTCTTGCGGGCACACCGTCAAAGGCACCGGCAGTCCCGGCGGCTGCGCAGGGACAGGCCGCGGAGGGAGTTTGGAAGCCGCCTATAGGAGGTACCAAGGTACACGTGATTGAGGGGATGATCTCCAAGGTTCTGGAGAAGGGGGGCGTCGCGGACGAGGTGCTGGAGGCGATTGCCGCGGTAGAGCTGGCCTAAGGGTTCGATCTCTAGGGCTTGAGAAAGGGGTTTAATGTTTTGCGATATGTCAGGATGGGCAACGGAAAGACAAAAGTCATGATACCAATTGGCGGTTCTGGTTTGTAATGTCATGTTGTACATGGTTCGGTGGAGGGTATATTACAAAAATAGCGTGCTCATCCCCCGTTACATCTTACACATGGATGGGTTCCTCTTCTCTTATCTTAATTAGAAGATGCCAAGCCACTTCTTCCTCTGCTCGTTCTCTGCAGGTGCCGTCGCCTCGGCGTCTCCAGCCACGGGGGAGGCCTCCATCGCGGCAGCGGCCACAGCCTTGTCCTCCTCCGACTCTTCCTTCATGCCCAAAAAGTTGGCAATGGGGTTCTCCTTGTCCAGTCCGTGGACCTTGCGGTAGTACTGACGCTTCGCGACGTCGTCGGTGTGGCGCGAGTGCGCGGCAATGGCCTTTTCGTTACGGTCGCGCTCGTGGAGCTGCATCACATGTACCCATGTGCGGATGAACTGGATGGGGCTGCTCCAGAACTCGGAGGCGGGGGGCAGGAGGTGCTTGAACGGGGATGTCTGGGAAAAGTTGAGGACCAACGTCGAGATGGCCAGCGTCGTGAGTGTTCCCTAGAGGATCCAATGTTAGCTAAACCCATTGGTCCAAACAAGCTACGGCCCGCATATGTGTGTTCCTGCCAGTGGAGGAACACTGAGTTCTACTGACCAGGGAGATGAAGAGGTGGACTTTGCGGCTGTTGAAGAACCAATGCGCCCACGTCCCCTCGGGAGCCATCATGCCGGGATACTCGCGTGTGCGCTGGGCGCGGACTTCCTGGTTGCTGAGCGGACCGCCATAGTGCTTCGGGCCATTGTTCTTGGGCAACCGGGCGCCGTGGGAGGGCGGGTTGAACTTGGCCGGCTTCTCGAGGATGAGGGGTCCCTTCTGGCCCGCCTTTGTCGGCTTGGACGAGGCGTACCGAATCGTCCACACCGCGTTCCGGCGGAGCGCCGCCGAGGCCCCCGTTACGGCCGGCCGGCCGGTAGAGGTCGCTGCTACGCGCCACATGGGGCTCAAGGCCGGGAGGAGGAACCTGGGGAGGAGGGTTGTGGCCGAGGTCGTCATTGATGTTGTTGGTTTGCCACTATAAAAGCAGCGGCGGCAAAGGAACGGTGCTGGACCCTCACAACGTTGCCTTGCCCGATGTTTGCCGACGTTGCGAAGGACGGCGGTCAAGGAACAAAGTAGGTCACCTGGACGGCGATGGTTTAGACTTTCGGGGGTCAGGCGTCTGTTTCACAGCGTCATTGAGGCTCTGGTATGGATCAACGGGATCATCAGGTGCGCGCCGGCAGGATCGGTCGGGGCTGGAAAAATGGAAGCTCCAGAAGAATTTCTCTGCTCCAAAAAGTTACAGTGGAGCTCAGGTAAGGTATGATGAGAGGCTGGAAGCTAAAGGGTCGCCGAACTACCCCCGTCGCGCATCTGGGCGCATGTACGGGTACGTACCTGACCCATAGGAAAAACCACCCTTGCTCACTTCAATGGACGATCGCGATGACCATACGGCTACTCTGTCTCGTGTGTAGCAGCATCAGCATTAACACTACAGCTATTATTGGCTGCAAGATTGACAGTTCGGGATCTGGAACAGACAGACGCCGAGGTGAAAGAGGCCAGAAAGCACGGATATGGGCAGATTTAGGAATCCCAGTCGAAGCTCGGCAAACGGGATGTTGGCGACAGCCTAAGAGGACCAAGTGAGAGATAAAAGACCAAAAAAAATGCTAGTGGCAGGGACACCGACAAAGGTCCCCGCTGGCCCGCCGCGCCGCCCCGTTGGTTGAGTCGTTGACCTGGCACTCCTGCCAAAAAGCGAGCTGGTCCCGTCACCAAAACACCGAGGCGCAGCGGAGAAAGCGTTCTTCCGGGAGCAGTATCCGGTTTTGCCCGGGTAGCGACCCCCGGACGCATCACCTTCTGACCAATGCTGCACATCTGATTGGCGGTCGCGTCGCCACACCGTGTGGCTTGTGCGCCGCGGTACCCAGGTTCAGTGAGCTCATTCCAGGCTTTTTTCTCTCGTTGCGGCGTGTGCTGGGTACGTCGCCAGGTGCCTTTCCGCCGGGTTGTTGTCATAATTAAAATCGGATAGCCTTTTTTTGCCGTACTGTCGTCTCGTCTTTTTCTTTACTTGGTCCGATCCGATTCTAAAAGTTTTTCTCTCCCCCTTCTTCCTCCATTCCTCACTCTCAACCATCTACACCCCAAACGACCTACTTGACGACCTGCAAAAGACATTCTTCTTTTGCACCTTCTACCTGATACCCCTTTTCAAATCCTTTTAATTATCCTATAATCCGTCAAAATGGCTGGTGGTAAGTCTCTCTCACCTCACGCGCGCGCGCCGTCCTCTCCGTCCGTTTTCGCTTTGCTTTGCGGATCCCCGATGATTGTCCAACCCTCCGAGCGCCTCAATCCGCCACGAGCCATTGAGCAGCGAAGTTACCCTCGCTGAGTCTCGATCGGTTCGGAACTGCTTCGCGGGCCAATTCGGCTTCGATTTCACCTCGTGCGACACCTTCGTCCTCAGCGATTCGTTTCTCCTAGCACCTCCGACATCTTGCGCCAATTTCCTGGCATCTCGCTTGATGGGGCAAAAAACAGGGGCCCGATGAGCGAGACACAAGAAGGCGTCGACAGGGGCGGCGAAGCAGCGTATACGCTCACGACGAGTGCTCACTACGGGCGGCCGGGCTCTCATCGGGTCTTAATCCAAGCGAACAACGAAATGTGTCGCGGAATACACATCACCTACCCAGACCAGTGAACTGACCTCGAGGAATCTAGGTGACGCTAAGAAGGGTGCCAACCTCTTCAAGACCCGTTGCGCTCAGTGCCACACCGTCGAGGCCGACGGCGGCAACAAGATCGGCCCTGCTCTGCACGGCCTTTGGGGCCGCAAGACCGGTTCCGTCGAGGGTTACTCCTACACCGACGCCAACAAGAAGAAGGGTATCGAGTGGAACGACCAGACTCTTGTAAGCTCTTCCGACGACGTTCAAATTCATTGCTCTGCTAACCATGAGCCTTCGTACAGTTCGAGTACCTCGAGAACCCCAAGAAGTACATTCCCGGCACCAAGATGGCGTTCGGTGGTCTCAAGAAGGAGAAGGACCGCAACGACCTCATTGCGTACGTTTTCACTGTCACTCAACATCTCACTCAAGACTCACTCACTGACCATGACGACAGCTACCTCAAGGATGTCACCAAATAGATGGATTGATGTGTAACGATAGGATTGCATTAGACGAACTGGCGATTTGCGTTTTGTACCAATAGACCACTCTAGAACAGTGTGTTTTGGGGGCTTCACTGAACAAGCCCGTTTTCTCTCGAAAATTCTCCCCTTTCAAAGACGGTTGTAATACAACAAATTTCATTTTGCGAAACAAACGCCACAGACACATGCGCGTGCCATTCTTGATTGTTCCTGTAGCATCCGTGCCTGCAAATCATTACCGTGTCCATGATGTCAGATCTGGCGCGCCTTGTGACCCGGAGCTGGCCGGGGCCAAAAAAGAAAAAAAAAAACCTGCTTACTCAGGTGGTGCAGTAGTGCGGCCACTCTGTCCCCTTCAGCCAGTCAGATGACTCGCTCTGTGTTGTCATCCTGGCACCTCGTCATAGGTCCTGTCCTGTCACCGAATCATGAATGTCAGGAACGTGTTACGGGATGCAACGGGAAAAGGTCGGTCAATTGTTCCAAAATAGCGGTTTTTGAAGGTCGTTGCGGCTCAAGCAGTCGTTCTGCAAGCATCAGAAAAAGTATAATCTTCTGCATGCCCCCGACCGGTGTCGACGACTGTCACTTCTCCACTCTCAGTGGTCAGTGAGTCTGGACCCAATCACGCGATCGTCGTCGTCCGCAGGAGGACTTTCCCCGACACTTGCGTTGAACTATCATCTTATTTATTGTCCAGTTGAATCTTCAAAGAGCGAGGTCTTAGATGAGGTAAATGGTAAGTGTTGGGGATGCGATTGACACTGAACGTGCGCTCAGCCCCTGGTTCTTGCTACAGCTACCTATTCTACGAGTAGTCTTGCAACCAGATAGCAAGTCCGAGATGATGTCTTAACACACAATAAGAACAGGCCAAAAGGTGATCGAAATCACTTTCTCGTGCTTGGAAACATTCGGTTTACTAAGTAATTCCCAGAAGGTCTGTACGTCTGAATGTGGTGTGCATGTCTGCCCAATCTTGGAATCCCTAGTACGTCCGTCTGCCCCGTATAGACCATCGTTGACGACTTGGAGTCGGGAGAGAAAGGAGAGTAAATGCAATTTTCATATGTACTGAAAATCTCATAGAACATCTGGCCGATGGGTGACCAAACAACGACGTGCAATTGAAGCTATCGTCAAAACCGTCTTTATTTCGCACACCCCTTAAGTCCTGAAGAACGTTTCCAACATCGGCTTTCTAACACTCTAGGTCACTGGATCAAAACCTACTTAGATTATATAGACCGCTTCATGCAGCCCATCTTGCATCCGGCCTGGTATAGAGGCAGAAACCTGTGCCTGGGGCTTTCCTCATTGGCCGCTCCCGCCCCTTATGAGAAGTGAATCATCTCTAGATATCACCAACAAGCAATGGGCCGTATGGTCGAGGGGTCCTGAGCTGTAGAGGCCCCGGTTGAACCGTGAAGTTTCCGGTTTATTTCGGGGTCCATGTTCGATCCTTCGATCGGTCCATTGTTTGTTGACTTTTTTTTGATTTGACCCCAATCTCTACCTAGGTACTGTTCACGATAACCACACCTGCCGGCTATCCCAGTTAGCCATACAAACCCAAATCATTACTCCCTAACTACTTTCTCTATGCTTTTACGATAATCAGTGACGACTGCTATGCTCTCGAGGTTCATCCCCTGTCATAAGGTTATGAAAGTATATCGACCAAGCCTTCAGCTACTAGCTAAAACCAGCCGGTAAAGAATTAACTTACTTTACCTCATGTAAAGATATTCAAGACATTGAATAGGTAGAGACTGAATTGATATTGACTTACTCTCATTCCCACAACGTTTGATCGTATTCAGAGGGCAAGTGCCGACCAGCAGCCTTCCCAGACAGAATAAGCAGGCACATCCACCATCACACCTTCCCCGCCAGCCCTAAAGCTCCATAGGCGAGAAAACTTCGAGGAAGGGTATGAGCAGCGTCTGATGTGTACATGACCTAGTGACGGAACAGCAAAAAGCGTGATGGGTCCCGCAAGGGTTGCAAGTTCGAGTAGAGTTGTGCTCATAAAAATTGGTAGTCCTACATAATGCCACAGACAGCTCATTTTTGTCATCACATTCAGTTCTTATTGTAAAGGGGTCGCTGGCTTAGTATGAATCTTGTGGCATCCCTTTTTTTATTGGCGTTTATGGGTTTTTTTTGGGGGGGTAGGAGAAGCGCGGGTGAGTAGGGTGCTGGGTCCGGCCCTGGTGTTTTCATCGCCTCTGGTGATGGTGTTGGCTCCTTCTCTGACTCAAGCTATGTTCAATGTCTGCTGCTTTTCTTATTCCCATGCCATGAGATCCAAGATGGTGGCGGAGAGGTAATACGAAGATCTTGTTTATAACAGTTGCGATGAGATGTTTGAGCAATAGCCATGAGATGAGGACAAGCCATGTAGAGGGAGGCTCGGCAGTTCGCTCGTCTACACGAAGTGTACGTAGCTTGGCCAAATTCTTGGAATAGATGTTCAACAATACAGTCGAGACTTTCACTCGGCTTCCTTCAGTATCTGAGGTACCTAACCATATGGGAGAGGACCCATGATATGAGCCCAATTGCTCTCTAAAAGACACCAGAACCCCCCAAATAACAAATGCAGCAATGAAAAGACAAACTCAACTTTTCTCTATCAGTCAACTTTTCTTCGTCTAACAGTCCACCTCTAGACCTATCCTTGCCCTTCCTCACGTCTGATGATGCAACTTATTCGCCAGCCTCCTATACGTCTCCGGGTTCGGCACACTCGGCTTCGTCTTGCTCAGCGCAGCCTCCCAATCACTCTTGATCAACGCCGGCTCTCCGCCCTCGTACCGCAAAACACATTCGTCCAGCGCGTTCTTATACAAGCCGTACAGATCCGCACCGCTGAAACCGGCACACCGCTTATCCCGCGCAATCGCCTCAACGTCCACGACGTCGTTATCACCGTCACCCTGGCCTTCTGGCTGCACTCCTCCACCGATGCCGTTGCGCACAATCGTCCTCAAGATATCGACGCGCTCGTCCTCGGTAGGCAAATCCACAAACAGCAGCTTGTCAAGACGTCCGGGGCGCAAGATGGCCGGGTCAATCATGTCGGGCCGGTTACTCGTGCCGATAACATAGACCTCACCCCTATCCCCGGCGCCGTCGAGCTCCGCAAGCAGCGCGTTGACGACGCGGGCGCCCGCCTCGGTGGTGGTGTTCTCCCGCTTGGGCACGAGCGAATCCATCTCGTCAAAGAAGAGGATGCACGGCGCGCAGGATTTCGCCCTCGTGAACAGCTCGCGGATCGCGCGCTCCGACTCGCCCACGTACTTGTTGAGCAGCTCGGGGCCCTTGATGAGGATGAAGCTCGCCTGCGCGTCGTTGGCGACGGCCTTTGCGACGAGCGTCTTGCCGCAGCCGGGGGGGCCGAAGAGGAGCACGCCCGCGGGCCGCTGCTTGCCGAATTTCTGGAAGAGTAGGGGTTCCTTGATGCGTCGGACAATGGAGACCTGGAAGGCGGCGCGGACGGAGTGCAGGGCGCCGACTTCGGACCAGGAGGTGCTGGGGATGGAGCTGAAGCCTTCGCGGCGCATGTAAGGGGTGTGCTCGGCGATGGCGTCGACAAAGTCCTGCTGGCTTACGTGGACGCGCGTCGGGGTCGTGTAGGATGGGTGCTCGATATAGTCGTACCACAGGCAGGCGTCGTCGAGGTCGCGGGCGGCGTTATCCGCGTGCGAGAAGGAGCTCTCCGTATCCATTCTCTCGGCCTGGATGGTGTTCCTGGCGCGCGCCTCTTCTACGTCCATGAAGCGGTCGCTGGCCTTGCGGTTGGCGACCTGGATCACGGCGCGGATATCGTCGCCGACGAAGCCGTGCGTGCGGACGGCGAGGGCCTGGAAGTCGACTTCGGAGGGTATGTCGAGCTCTCTTGTCAGGGCCTTGAAGATCTCCTCTCGGGCGTCCGTGTTGGGCACCTTGACCGTGATGGTCTGCGCAAAGTAGTCTGGTCTCCGCAGCGTCGGGTCGACGAGCTCGAGCTTACTCGTCGTGCCCACGATCACCACCCGTTGCCCCTCACGCTCCCAGTCTCGCAAGCGCCGGAGACCGAGCTTGAGCTGTGAAATTACCTCATGGTCGAACTCGCTGTGGCTGTTGCCCGACTTGACCATGTACTCATCCAGGTGGTCGAACAGGACGACGCACGGCGCAATCTTCTTCGCCTCGTCCAGCACGTCGGTGAAAATCTTGCTCACTTTCTCAGGCGACCGCGTCTCGCTAAGGTATCGCCCGATAGAGATAACAGGCGTCCTCGTCCTCCAAGAAAGCGACCGCACGAGAGACTGCTTGCCCGTGCCCGGGGGTCCTGAGATGAGGATTCCCATCGGCTGCTCTCCAAAGCATGCGAAATCCTCCGGCTTCCGCGCGCGCGCAAAGACGTACCGCTGCAGCTCCTCGATGATGCCACGCACGCCGCCGAGAACGACCGAACCCGGAGGGATCTGCTCGGGGCCGTACTTGGCCGCCTTGAGCGCCTTCTTCGTGACGGCCGCCTGAGCGGTCTCTGAAGCGTCGCCCGTCTTGAACTTTGACGACTTGGAGACAATGGCCGAGGCGTCGCTGACATTACCGGTGCCGGTGCCGTTACTGTTGCCATTGCCGTTGGCAGCCTCGGGCTCAGGTGAGATGCGGCGTTTCTTGGTGCTTTTGCCGTCTGACCCCTGGGCAGTGGGCACCGCCGGAGCGACGTTCCAGTGCTTCGTCATTTGTCTGTTGAGAAGAAATCGATCTTCCGGCTATGAAAAGGGAGGTGGTGTCAGAAAAAAAGGGAACGTCATGTGAAGGAGACGGAAGGTAAAACTCACTTTGTATTCTTCAGCCTGCTCCAACAAGTCGTCGCTGTCCTCAGATTCGGCCTCTTCTTCCTTGCGGAAATCCAGAACCCTCTCAATCGCGTCCTCCAGTGGTTTCCTCTTTTGTCGGCTCAGACTTGAATTCGACTTTTTAATCGACTCGTATATCGCCGTTACTGTCAACCGTGGCGGTCTCTTTCTCTTGGCGCCGCCGTCCCTGTCCTTGCTCTTCTTCGCCTGCCACTCTCCTTCCCTCTCGTCCTCCAGCTTTTTTACAATCTGATATACGTCACGGTCGAGACCGGACCGGAGGCTGATGCGGGCCATGTTGAGGCGTGAAAGTTGATGAGACTCACTGGAAGAGACTCACTGGAAGAAGGGTGAGTCTCTCACTCACAGCGTCGAAGGCGACTGGTAAGGAAAAAAAAAGATTGAGGTGGGTGGGATGTGTGAATGGAGCACTATGATTGGTTGTTATGGTATCTTGACCCACAAAATAATTGCCGTTTCTGCGGACTCGGCCAAGGCCTCTCTGAATATCTTCTCCGTTATGATAACCGCTACCTTTATTATCGTCTCTCAACTTCGTCTCTTGAACAGTACTGATTGAAGACCAAGATGTGGAGAGAGTAACCTATCTTGTATATCTTGTACAAGAAGAAGGTGATAGTAGCCATAGTATCCAGGAATGGTGAGAATAGAGGCAAGGCAGTGAGAGGTAAAGTATCCTGTCAACCACCTGCCTTTATATCACCATCAAACCCGATCAGTTCTTGTGCCTCCAATTACCTTGTTATCCAAGAAATCATCAATTGAATGGAATGAGTCACAAGTGGGAGGACTCAAGGCCGGGGTAGAATAAAGGCGAGTAATAATCAAGCTTTTCAGCCACGATTGAAGTCATCAACGCCAGTCGTCCTCGGGGGCTATGAGTCCGTGCCAGAACTACACCATCACGACTATCGACTAGGCTCTCAGGTATCTCTTTGCCAAAATCGGAAGTGCATTGGATTACGCCGGGAAAGGATTTTGGTGCTTTAGTGACGGTCAAAGTTTCAAAAGGTTCACAAACGCAGGCACAGCACATGTCATCTATCAAATGGTGACTAACGCTATTGCGCTGCTGACTGAGGTTTCATTACCGCATTTTTGCCAGAAAACGATTTCCTTGAGCGCCACCAAAAGTCGTTGACTCAGGAGCGCATCACGAAGCAAATTGAGGTCCGGAATGCACGAAAGACGTGTTATCTATCTGTTGATTTGCCTACATAACAAGCTTTCTACCACTAAGATGGGTCTTTCGCCTTGGCCGCATGTATAGCTTTTGTTTTGATTTACTCCTTCTCCATCCGTCATTTCCTCTACTCGCCTCACGGGAAGGTTTCAAGATACAGTCCTCTCCCAGAGGGAAAAGACTAGGCACCAAGTCGCCCTCCTCACCATTTTCCGTTGCCAGATGAGTGAAATGAAATAAAACGGCCCCGTCTGTGTCAACGCCAGGGGGCCTCAAAGCGGTGAAAGGTTATCCTGCAATCGTCATGTCATCTATCCATGGTATCACTACAGAATGAGCGGGCGGTTGTGGGCCGCAGAGCCAGGGATTGGCGAGTCGTGCTCTAGTCCGTGACGCATGGCTTCTGGTCAGAGCCCGTAGAGCTCCCACTCATCGAAAATATCCTGTCCCTTGAAAACTCTCGTCGCATTGTCTGCGCTCTCGAGGTTCCTTTTCGGGGCATACTCGGTTCGTAACTCTTGAGCAAGTCACAACTCGTCATCCTCTAGCTCAGAGGGCTTCAGCAGACCGCCAACCTTGCCACGGCGCTCGAGGTCCGCCGCCTTGGCGTCCCGCTCCTGCTGCTCCTTCTCGACCTGGAATAGTTCCGCATTGTCGCCAGCGAACTCCTTCAGGGAGATGAGGAAGTCACGCAGGTTGAGACGGAACTTGTCGTACTGGGTGTTCAATGTGAACAGGCCCTCGACAAAGGTCTGGATTTGAGCTCTGGATATCATGTTAGCATTCGTCATGCCGTACTTTCTTGTTGGTACTCACGGTTGCAGGTTGGGGAAGGCACCACGAAGCAAGTTAGCCACGAAGTTAGCGAGGAACTCCTTGTTGGAGGTGCCAGCCGCCGCCTGGTCGGGGCTGTAAATCGGGCCCTGGATCTTGGCTGCGCTTCCGTCGGCAGGCTCCACAAAGTAGAACATCCTCATCAAAACCATAGACTGAGTCTTGAAACCGGCCTTGTGGTCGTTGTCAGTGAGAACGAAGAAGACGTCCTGCAGGATGGTGATGAAGAACTGCTGGAAGAAGGCGTTGGCCGTCTGCACATCAGTCTTCTCCGCAATGTTGTTGATGAGCTCCAAGCACATGTTAAGTCCAGCAGCCTCCACATCACGGTTATCGTGCTTGAATGCCCATGAACACGAGTCGATGACGAACTTGAACTGGCGGTTATCAAGCTTCAACAGCGCCGGGAAGCAGTGAAGGTTGATCGCGCGAAGAAGGTTGAAGAACTCGACACGGTGCTCAGGGAATTCAGAGAAGTCCTTGTTGATCATGTCCAGAGTGCACTCGAAGACATTCTCCATGATGTTCGGGACCTGGTCCTCCATCAAAGTGGAAAGCTTGGTGATAATCGCAGACATGGCCTTGAGGACTTCGGCGTCACGGGCTCCCGGCACGTTGCGGTTGTAGTCGATCAAGATGGACTCAAGCAGGGGAGGAACCATCTGTTGGCGCACAGATTGCAGATCCTCGGCCTTCTCAACGTACGTCTCAACGAGCTTGAGAATCTCCTTCTTGATGGTACGCAGTCCACGGACATGCGGCATCTTGGTAGCAATCTCGCCTGTGAAATGTCAGTCACGAGACTATTTGCTTCGTTGCATGTGCAGACTCACCCTGCTTTTGGACAGCCTCGGAAATCAGTTCACTGGTAGCACGGTACATCTGCAGCATATCGAGGAAGATGCGACCAATCTGGGGGTAAAAGTACGGGCCGATGGATGTGCAAGCGGAGACGTTCGTCTTCATGATGTTGCCAATAACCTTAATCGTCTCGGCATCTTGAAGAATGACGGGGTTGACCCGGGCCTGCTTGATAATCTCATCCCACGCCGCGTTCGGAATGGCCATCAAATCGCTGAGTAGACGCTCCTGCTGGTGCTTGTTGCCCTGGGCAGCCACCATGTAACCGCAGGCCTCGTAGAAAGTGTGCACTTGCTGAGGCGAGAGATCGCAGGTGATCTTGTGCATGTTGCGAACAATCTCCTCAATGAAGGGCTCCTGCTCACTGGGCTGCAGAGCAACGAAGTGGCGACGGCACTGTCTCGCGATCTTGATGAAGGTATCGCAAGCCATGTCCTGGACACCTGCGAGGAGTCAGCATTAGATTCATAGACAGGGTTCGGGGAGACGTACCCTCATGCGACTCGTGCATGAACTCGAAGAGCTTATTGACGACAGTCTTGAGGAACTTCCAGTGCGCCTTCAAAAACCGGGGGTATTGTCCAACAATGTACATGATGTTGGAGGCGACGACGGCCTTGTTGTCCTTGCCACGCTTCATCTCGGTGAGGCCCAAAAGATCCTTAATGACAGTGACCAGGAATCTCTTCTCAGTCTCCTCGTTCATGGCCAGGGAAATCGAACCGATGGCCCAGCAAAGAACGTTGCAGTTGTGCCATGACCACTCGCTGCCATCGACCTGCCGGGCGAGCTTCTCCGTCATGATGTTCTCAGTGTCCACAACGTCCAAGTGCGTTAGGTACACCAAGCACTCTCTGATGGTCTTGTAAAGCTGGACTGTGTCGCTCTCCTTGACGAACTCGCGGACGATTTCTCCCTCATCGTTCTCGACAATGAGGACCTCCTCAGGACGGACCATCTTCTCAATCATGACGGTGCGAAGGTTGGAAAGGACCTCGTTGTACTTGTGCTTACGAAGCGGGTAGTTGTTGAGCAGCGACGGGTTCGGCGCGCCGCCTCCAGACATGCCACCGGCCATGCCCATCAAGGGGTTGAGCTCAGTCATGGGGAGTTGCTGCATCTCATCGTAGAGCTCGTTGACGAGCTTGAGCCAGTAGTCAAGACAGATCTTGAAGATCTCGCGGTCGTTGATCTGGGATACGCGAATTAGGTAATAATGACCGTGAGTAAGGAAGTCCCGGTTCGGCAAGTTCTCAATGAGCTGCGAGTTGTTAGCATCAAGATGACAGCAGCAAGAGAGCGTCGTCTCACATTCAGGTGCATGCCGAAGAAATTGCACAGGAAAAGAGCCAAGTTCTGAATGAACCCCTGATCTCTGGAGTTGCTTTGGCTGTATGTCGACTTAAGGTCGAGGGTGATGGGAATGATGGTGGCGATGGTCGTTAGCACCTCGGTGAACATCTTGACCAGCTGCTCATCGTAAGAATTAGGCTGGCCGGGCCCACCAGTTTGCAGACCGCCAATCTCGGTCAAACACTGCAGAGCGATGTTGCGGAACTCGGGAACGGGCAAAAATCGTGTACGCAAGGTGTCGATGAGCGGCGTCTCGAAGATGTAACCGAGAGGAATCCAGTTGCAGAAGCGCAATAATGTCTCGAGGGTGGCCTTGACCAGGCTCGGCTGATCGGCGGTGTTCAGGACCTCCTGGCAGAGGGTGAAGATTTGAGAAAACTCGGCGCACATGGTGGTCTTCAGATTCCGGGTCTTGGTGGATGTCATTTGCTCGGCGGAGTAGTCGAATACCTCCTCGGACAGCAGGCGCAGAATGACCATGTTGTTCTCGCAAATGGACAGACTGGAGTGGCACGACGTGATAATCTCGTTGATGAACGTGGGCCAGTTGTGAGGCCATTCTTGCTTCAGGATCGAGATGAGGACGATGTTGAGCTTGTTCAACAGGATCTTCTGTTCCTTCATCGATTCTTCGGAGCTCGAGCACTGGATAATGAACTGCACGACGAAGTTGCGGATGCCTGAGCATTGTCAGTAGGAGTATGGGAAGTAGAGGCAAACCCACGAACCTTGGCACTGGTCTCTAGGCAGAACCTTCCATCTTGTCATAATAACATTATCAAGCACCTGCAATCCCAAAACTAAAGAATCGTCAGCTGTTTTGCACCCCGTCGTCTTGGTGGTTCGCGCCCAACATACACTTTGTTTGAGGGTGGGTCGCTTCGGCGAGGATCTTGTCGACAAGAAGCCAGGAATCTTGGTCTTCCTTGAACTGCAGCAGGAATCGTGTTAGAGACTGAGGCCATGGCCCATGTGAACGAGGTGGTGTTGGTCGCGTACCTGGTTAAGCGTTGCTTGCGCTTGCTTTTGCTATATTGACAGAATCATCGGTCAGCCTCGGCCAAAAATCTCAGACGGAGCCGGGGCAGAAAACTGCAGCGCACCTGTTCTCCACGGCCCTCGTAGAAGGAGCGGACGATCTCGTCCAGCTCCGGGATCGTGATAGCCATCGCTGGTGGTGCGGTACGGGGGGCGGGGTGTGGTGGACGACAGGTCGATCTCGATCGCAAGACGCAGCAACGGTAGTGAGGGGGAATCTGGTCGCGGCACAACTCTCCCCAAAGTCAGGAGGAGGGCAGGCGGGGGCGAAAGCGATGGCGCGGTCGCGGGGGGGTTTTTGGGGATCGGTATACGAGCGCTACGGCTGATGCAGCAAAGAAGGACGAGTTCGTATGTTGTTCGCGAGGAAGATTTGTGCAATTGGAAGAGAGAAGGAGAGCGGCAGAGAGGTGGGAGGTGAGGGAAGTCTGCCTGGCGTGAAGGCGAGGATAGGTTGGTTATCGAGAGAGCAAAAGAGGCGGATGGCGGGGGACAATCAATTTTGTCAGCCGCCCGCTAACTCCACCAGCCACAGGTAGTGATACCTTACCTCCCAGTGCCTCCCCACGCCCACGGCAACGAGCAGTCCACCTACGGGTCAGTGTTTCCTCACGCTCTTTACCGACCTTTTGGTCTCCAATTTACAAGTCACCGTGCCTAATTACTACAGGGCAGCTGCGAAGCTTGGGCCTGCACCAGCCCTGCACTTTACCTCTTTTCGTTTCTTCAGTGGAAAACTTGTGTTTCCATCTCCGCCCGAGGTACCTTTCTACCTAAAGCACTGGACCTTACACAGTCCCGGTCACCTAAGGTGAGATACCTACCTATAGGTAGGTAGGCACGGAAGGTACGGATAGGCAGAAGTGTACCGTGGTGCTCAGTGCTCCCAAAGGCACTAAGAGAAGAGGTGTCGATGTTGCTGCTGCACAGCACCCCTCTTTTCCACCTGCGCTCACCTGGCGCGTTGAACCCTGTCAGGTCAACCTCACCTAGCAACCAGACAGCGTGACAGCTACTGCCACTTTGACAGTGCACCACCGATGCGCGTCATCGGTGGCATGTCCACACCGACAGCTCACCTTTCCGCAACCTTCTCTTCACCTTGCCTTCCCGGCCGGCTACTTACACCTCCTCTTCATCTGCATCGGCCGAAGCGCGTATGAAATTGCAGTGGCGCATGGAATCGGCCTTTCCTTTTCCACTCGGCAGCCCCTCTTGTTGGTTAGATTTCCTTCCGAGCTGGCCACCCATCATCCCCATCATCACTCAGTCAGTGAGTCCAAGTAATGTACTGGTACAAAGCCACTCCTCACCCCCACCTGCCCTACAGTACCTTTATACAGTATCGCCTTACCTCGGAGAATAACACGGCGAAGCGTCCGACAAATGTAGCTTGGCGAGGCATCTTTCATGTTCCCCCAAATATCGAGGAAGTATAAAGTCTAATAAAACTAACGGGACATTCAAGAAGGTATTCTGAGACTAATGAGATACCCTATTTAACAAGAACGAAGGGGCAATCAATGCTAAATTACACCAAATTATTGACTTATTGGCCATGTTATTCACTCGTTCATCGCGGAAGATGATCCAACCTCATTGTAGCCTGACAGGCAAACAACTTCACAAGGTAGCTGACATATCAATAACGCGCGCCTGACCTGTGGACCCCTGTTTACAATGAGCCCATGAGAACGAACCGTTGCCCATCACACTTAGACTTTTGCCAACTAATCACATTAAGCGCCGCTTGCCCTGGCCATCATTGTGACTTTCTACAAATTTGTTTCAGCTTTCATTTCTTTCTTCCTCATACTTTGATCAGAAGAAGCCATGCCAGATCTAATAAACATATAATTGCTCGGGCTCAGCCAGTCTATACAACCCAAACCCCTTGTCTCTACTCCTTTTTGTAGCCAACTTCAAACAAACTGTCCTGCAAAGCCTTGATCGCATTGTCGATATCCTTGCGGTTGGGGTCTGTCACGCTGACACCCATGTGTCCGAAACGGATGTACTTGGGCTGAATCTCCTTGTGAATACCGCCGGCGAAAATGATGCCCTTCTTGGCGAGGCTAGGCAGCACGTCGGTCGCCTTGACGCTGTCGGGGAGGTAGATGGCGGTCATGCCGTGGGCCTGGTCGTCGGGGTTGGCGGCAACCTGCTTCAGTCCAAGGTCTGCGACAGCCTTCTTGACCTTGTCGGAAACCTCCTTGTGCCTGGCGAACCGCTCGGAAAGGGGCTTGGAGAGGATCTGGGTGAGGCCGGTGTGCAGGGCGTGAATCAGTTGGGGCGAGGGTGTCGCAAAGTAAGAGGGCTTCTTGGCCTCGTAGTTTTGCATAACTTGTGACTTGATTAGCGATCGAGATCCCACTCGGATTGTGCGCCGCGATACTTACCAGGGGTCCAGTTCTTGAACGAAGCAAAGTACGACGCCGGGGGAGTCTTGCGCTGGGCAAACGCCTTCATGGCCGCACCGCTGAACATGGAAATCGACAGACCGGCAGGGACGCCAATAGCCTTTTGACTGGCGGTAATGACACCATCGAGCTTCCACTCGTCAAACTGTATCTCCTCAACGCCGACACTGCAGACACCGTCGACGATGACAAGGGTCTCGGGGGAGACCTTCTTGACCAAGGCGGTCAACTCCTTGAGCTCACTCAGCACGGCGGTGGACGTATCGACGTGGGTGACGGTCAGGACCTTGTACTTCTTCTCGGACAGGGCCTTCTCGATCTCGGGCAGCTGGGGGCGGGATCCGACGGGGGCTCTCAGCTCGGTGACGTTGGCGCCGTAGGTCTTGAAGCAGTCCGTGAAGCCATTGCTGAAGTAGCCGGTGGCGAGGACAAGGACGTCCTCACCGGCCTCGACGAGGTTGGCGGCAACGAGGTCCCAGCCGAGGGTACCGGAGCCAGAGATGACAAAGGGTTGCGCTGAGGGGTCCTTGGTGATGAAGAGCTGGCGCAGCATAGACAGCGTCTCGCCAAAGGTGTTTACGAAACCGGGACCGACATGGCTCTCACTGGAGACGGGTGTAGGTCAGCATGGTGTTCTGGGTATACCGGGAGGGCATCCGGTGGAGACGGAGGGTGTGCCGGAGGGAGAAGGACTTCAGACCTGTAGTGGCTCATGGACTGGAGGACGGCATCGTCGAATTCGATGGGCCCCGGGATGAGGAGGGTCGAGTGAGGTGGTTGAGAAGACATTGTGGAAACTGGTCGTGCCTATGGATGGTGTGAGTGTGAGAAGGAAAGTTGGATTTATCAATTGGAGGGGTTTTAGTCTGGGGTAGATCGAATTTAAAAAAGGGTGGACTTACAGCCGTTGATGTAGTCGTCGCAGGTTCCGATGGTCGCAGGTGTCTCGAGATGAGCGATACCCGAGCTGATGAGGGGTTGCTAAGGTTGTGGAGGGGCATTCTCCCCTGCTTCGCCAACGTGCGGAGAGGGAGCTGGAGCCGCCTTAGGGGAACGTGCATGTGCGCCTATGCGTCATTCACACCTCGGGAGGTAAGCCGATAGTCTTTATCGGATGGAGGATGTAATTGGTCTAGGAACAATGAGTTGTGAGGGCTCTTACGATTTTGCTCGGATCAGTCCCGTCGCGGGGAGTACAAGTCTAGGAAGAGGAGGCCGAGAACGACTTTAAAGGAGCGGATACCGGGGCCGAAGTCTTTTGAGAACCCCTTGTTTAGACTACCTTTGGTGAATAAAAAGCAAACAGTGTACGCAATGCCATAGAGTAATCCTTGCCTTGGATTTTTTTTTTTCTTCTGTAAGACGCAATGCTGTTGTCTGTCTGGCTGATGTGTCCCCGCCTCTAAAAGTGGCTGGGCTTTGGTGCTTTGGTTCTTTGGGGGGCTTTTCTGGAGCACACTAGGCAATGAGCGTGGAGAGACGGACAGTCGACTTTCGCGTGTGAAAGTCAAGCAAGAGAAGCCTGAGGGAAAGGGAAGACAAGGAGTAAACTCGGCATTCAAGTCCGAGTCAGGAGAGTGCCGTGTCTCTTACCGGTGTCCTGGCGTCGGAGAGTGGAGAGCTCCGAGTTCAAACGAGAGACGTTGAGAGCACCTAGCAATTACGAATAACATTGACTGGATGGCATGAGCCATGCTGAAGAGGAGCTCCCGTCCCTCCTGAGTTCGGGGGACGGCACCGGACGACATCGGCGCTTTCCCAAGTTTGGAACAGGCTTACCGAGCCACACTTCTGTGGAATATCCCACTTGAGATTGTGGCTTGCCCTCCATAATCAGCCCCACTTTGACCGTTGCAACTGAGGCTGAGGTGGGAAAGCGGTCGCAGCGGCGGTGCATCATGAGCTACATACACCGAGCCGACACAGCGAAGCTACCTTATCGAGGATCACTACGTCAGATCAAGAGACGGCCAATTCAATACCTGGCTGCCAGAGCTACATAGACCATCGTCGCATCGTTTCAGCGATCCACCGACACCCTCAGCCGGAACCGCCCCGGCCCGCGGACCTTCGAATCGGCCGCGCAACTCTAGGTCTCACAGCAGGCAGCTCCTGAATCCCCGGCGCTCTTATCAATCACCACCTTCACGTCCCCCGTCAACATGGCGTTCTTAATTCTAGTTATTGGTGACCTCCACATCCCAGATCGCGCCCTCGATATCCCCCCAAAGGTACACACCTTCTCCCCGCTTGGCCCGGTTCCCTCTCCCCTCCCCTCTCCCCACAACAGCTTCAGCAAGCTAACACACAACACCCAAACAACAGTTCAAGAAGCTCCTTGCCCCAGGAAAGATCGGCCAGACCCTCTGCCTGGGCAATTTGACAGACAAGCACACGTACGAGTACCTCCGCACCATCGCCCCGGACCTCAAGATCGTAAAGGGCCGCTTCGACGTCGAGGCCACCAGCCTGCCCCTCACCCAGGTCGTCACCCACGGCTCCCTGCGCATCGGCTTCCTCGAGGGCTTCACCCTCGTCTCCAACGAGCCCGACCTCCTCCTCGCCGAGGCCAACAAGCTCGACGTCGACGTCCTCTGCTGGGGCGGCACCCACAAGTTCGACGCCTTTGAGTACATGGACAAGTTCTTCGTCAACCCAGGCAGCGCCACGGGCGCCTTCACCGCGGGCTGGGGCAAAGACGGGGAGGAGCCCGTCCCCAGCTTCTGTTTGATGGACGTGAGTAGCATCCAATTCATTGCCCCAAGCTGGCCGGCTCGGATGCTATCTAGTAGGGGACAAGCATATGTCGTACTTGTTTTGCTGACAGCCAGTCCAGGTACAAGGGATTTCTCTTACTCTCTACGTATACCAACTACGGAAAGACGACAAAGGCAACGAGAATGTTGCTGTAGAAAAGGTGACATACACGAAGCCTGTGGAACCATCGGCAGCAGCATAAATCAATGGCGCAATGACGACAGGAGAAGGCGTTTAATCGAGGACGTGGACATTTGCAAGAAAAAGTGGAAGATCCAGCCATCATCGACTGGTTATCATGATTCAAGACCACAAGAACGTAGGCAAATGATGATCATGATAATAATATAAGTTTCAGCCAGCCATTATTCGGGGCGTCAAGCTCGCTATGCTCCCCTATATGCACAATAAACCCAATCGCGTGCGTCTCCCTTGGTATCCAGACGGCAGTGGCCCTTCTACGGACCTACCCAGAAACTTAGACAAAACAAGGAGAATGGTATTTGACAACGTATCCAACTCCAAAAAAAAAACACCAGTGCTAGCCGTCAGTGTCATCAAGTGGTGGTCATTACAACATCATGCTCCTTCTCCGCATCGACACTTTGGAATTTGTTTCCTGAAAGTCGCTGCTGCTCTCCACACTCTCGAAGCTGCTATCTTCGACACATTCTGCTTCTGCGCGATTCCTTTTGGGCAAGACCATCGACGCTCTCTTTCTGGGCCCACCGGACTTGGGTCGCTGGCTCACTTCTGCCCCCTCCCCTCTGAAGTCGTCCCTCGTTGTAGACGACGCCCGTCTTGATGGTTTGGACTGTCGCGCTGGCAAAGTGAGGTCCTTTGTATCGACAACCCGAAACGTGTCGCTAGCCGGTGTTGAGGCGGGGAACTCATAGGGATCAGCCTCCCTCTCGGGCGACAATGTCGATTGGCGGCTGGGTGTCTTCTCTGGGGCAGTCGAGCTGCTAGCCTTTTGTTGGAAAGGCCTCTGTCCTTCGCCCTCACTGATCGAGCCCGACATCATGGCGGACGACCGTTTCTTACGAAGTGGTTTAGCCACGGCGAGAAGTCGTTCCGGCGACATCGGTTTGTCGATGGGCTCGTGGGGGCTCTTCTGACCTTGCCGGCTGATTACAGACGGCGAAGCAGCAGCCGCAATCTGCTGCCAAGTAGCATCGTCACTAGATTCGCTTTTGGTCATTGGTGCCGCATCCGACGCAGATGGATCTGAACTGGCGCTGCCACTACGCTGAAGGTACCTCGTCTGACCAGTAACGGCGTCATAAAGTTCCTTCGTAGGGCGTCGCATCTTGTCACGCAGGTTCGGTTCTGCGTAGCTGACCGAAGCGCGTGCCCTCCTACTTGGCCGTGAAGTTTCGCCCTGGGAAGAGATGTCGTTTGGCGGCGGCGTATCCCGAACACTCGGCAGGCTCATTCTAGACGCTGGCTCAGGGGATGCTGGTGATAGGAGAGCAGCTTCGATGGGTACCGTTTCTGTACTCGGCAGAACGTCGACAGTGGGTGCTGGTGATGGCACTGTGGCAATGACAACTTTGACTGGCTCAGGCTCGGGTCTGGATTCGGCCTCGGCTTCTCTAATCTTCTGCGCAGCCCTCTGGCTTGCGGCGCGCGGCTTCGGCTTTTCAGGGGCGACCTTAGAGTCATTCGCTGCGTCTTTGGAGCTCTTCACAGGCGAAGCCATGTCGTCATTCGTGCTCTTGGCCGACAATGGCTTTCTCGAGTTGACTGGTGCCGACATTCGTTCTCTAGCCTCACGGCGTCTGTTGGCGAGCTCTTTCAGCGTCTGTCCGCTAGGTTGCTCGCGTGCCTCAAGCGGGCGTTGCTCGAACTCTTTTGACTTCGATGGTTGGATGGGAGGGTTTGTGATTTTGGCAAGGTCGTCTCCCATGCTATGCTTTCTCTTTGATCCAGCCTTGACGACAATCGGAAGCACGGGGGGCAAGATGGGAGTCTCCTTGGGTGGGTGCTTGGCATCGGGTCTGGCGTCTTCCGTCTTGGTCGCAGCATCGGGCCGCACAATGACATTTCTCTCGGGCTTCTGTGTCGTTCGGGATACGGGTGCTGGAGCTACTACTGGCGCTGGTGTTGGTGATTTTACCGGCGAGCTGTTTGTGGCTGCCTGCGGTTCTGTGGCACTCAGGGGTCGACGAGGGGATCCGATGTCAACGGAGTCTGCATCGACGAATCGCGACATTGGTGGAGGACCAAGTTCCGGGGAATCAGTGGTATCGGCGTTGTCTGTTGTATCTGTCGTATCGGCGGCTTCTGAGCACAGAGCGAGGATTTGGTCACGGCTTTGTCACGTTAGCACCACAAATTCGACGACAGGCATCACGGCCGACTTACTCAAGTGTTGCCCTTGGGTATGATTTGTTCTCTGTGATAGGCGGTAGGCGGCCCTCTTGCAGCGCTCGAGCCTCTGTGTCCTTTACTGGCTCGCGTGGCGGCCGTCTCTGGGGAGGGCTGCCACGCGGCAGACTTGCTCTGGAAATCCGTCTGCCTCGAGGGCTCGCGTGTCTTTTCGTGGGAGGTTCTTGGCCGAGATTGGAAAGGAGCGACATGCAGTCCATCAACTGGGATTCGAGTCTGGATCTGATGTCCAGGGCATGGTCTGCTATCCTCCGAGCATTGCTATCCTCGAGCTCCTTCTCCAGCTCAATAATTCGGCCATTCAGCTGGAGGTTTTCTGACAGGGAACGAGAATAATCTGCTTCGAGGTTGTGGATGCGATTCAAGTGAACGGCGTTTGCTCTGGCAAGGTCTCTGTTTTGGCGCAATAGCTTCCTGCGTACTACAATAACACAAGTTAGTCGATGAGATGAAGTGAAGACAGGAAAGTAAACATACGCGTGTCTATGCTATCTGTAGATACGGGGGGTTCGTTTAGTCGGGCCATGGTGCATTCTGGAGTAGTGAACAAAAAGCCAACACGCGATGAGACCAAAACGTGAGGAATGGAAGAGTCAAATCAGCGAAGCATGACAAGAAGGTGGCTGGGACAGTGACGATGGGGTCGGGGGGAGGGCGAAAATTTACCGAAGTGTCATTTATTTACACTCGACCTAATTGGGTCTAGTGTCAACAATGGTGCAGGGAAGAGGGGGTTGCTGGGGGCGCAATTGGACGGGTCCAGCTCTCCACCGCCTGCCGCATCCTTTTTCATGTGCTCACTCTCACCGAACCTTTGACGGTTTCTCTGACCTGCAGAACGCTTCCAGCCCTGTTTGATTCATTACCCCGCCACACTTTTGAGCCTTTCCCAACTCGAACCCGACGCACAACGAACTTCTTACGAACGTCAAGCGATAGACTCATCTGCCACCTTCAGACATGTCCTTCCCGACTCGATCACTCTCGACTCGACTCCCGGGCGCGGGGTCGCAAAACGCTTCCGCGGGCCCGTCGCCCATGCTGGTAGCGCGCATCGCAGAAAAGAAGGCAGAGCTGGAGCACTTGAAGGATTTGCGCGATCTCAGTGCTGCCGTCGCAGGCCAGATGGAAGCACTGGAGCAGAAGCTGTCAACGCTTTCAGATGGCACAGAAGGTCAGCACGACCCGTCGATGGACCCATAATGAGTATCCGAGCTGACGGATGAAAGCGATTGCTATGGTAATTAGCAACTGGCATAACGTGCTACGCGCTATCAATATGGCATCCGGTAGGTTTGAGCTGCATGCGACGCACATGACAGTAACTGACACGGAATTTGTAGCCCAACTTGCCAAGCCGCCTCCGCAAGAAGAAACGTTGGAATCGGAGGAACTCAACATGTCCCTGCCGCAGACACTGGTTCGCATTCCGACAGAACACGCTCCAACGCTTCAGGCGCAGGCCGAAAACGCAGCAGAGAATGCAGAGAGTAGTATGGCTACGCCATGATAAGAGTTCACGAGCGACGGGTCTTTGGCCCGAAAAGCAAAACATCCCTTATATGAAGGGGCAGCTTTCAAATCTAAGGTAGCCTTGGGAAGCTCGCTCACGTTGGAACCGTTGTCGGCAGCTACCACTTTGTGGCATGCCCAAGTGTTGGACGGAAAGCTACACCTCTTAGCGTCTTCTTCCGGCAGTTTGATGTCGGCGCTGGATTGGGTAGGGAAGCTCCACTCCAAGTCAACAAACACTAACAAGTGAGGTGCGGGGTCCCAGACACCCAAATGGACGGGAAGGACGCGACTTGGAGTCTCAACGCGTCTCTTAGTCATCCCAATCTGGCACCCGTCTCACCCGTTAGCCGTTACCAGTGACACGGAGTAGACGCAACGAAACGGGAGGTGCCTCACCCCCGTGACTACCCGGAGGCCCTTGGCAAGCTGGTCCTCAGAACTCGGGAGCGAGGGGATCTATCGAGCCTGCCACGCTTGTGCTCATTCGCTGTTGGTTGGTGGTTTTATTGGGAGGAAACTGACAAGTAGGGGAAAGATCAAATTGAAGCCAATTTCCCGCCATTTTGGTGGCTGTCAGGCTAGAAGTTCTTCTCTTCCACATCACGCTGTTTGTCTTGCTTCCATTCCGCTTCCATCCCAAAACAACAAGCACTTTAGCCCATCACATTCAAAGAGCTCTTCTTTTTGGACACTTTCAGCCTTGTCCTCCACACTCGGTCTTGAACCAGAATCTTACGGCCAATACCTACAGAGAGTGCCGTCTACGAAGTAGTGTTCCAGCCAATAACCCCGCCATATTACACGTACCCCAGCTGGTCTCAAGCGAAATTGCTCGCCAATCCCAGACAGCCCACTGTCTCCCACGTATTGCGGCCCATTTGTCTTTCAATTTGTCTGGGGTCAGCGGTTCCCTGTCTGGGTTCAGGTCGGAATCGGAGATTGTCGAGCATAATGGGTCGCATCTCTCGATCCAACACCGTGAGCCACGGCTTCGGCATCCTCGAAGACACCTCTGGTCCCGGCACTCATGCTTCTTCTGACGCAAACGGCCCTCACACCTTCAACAACGTTGCTGCTCTCGAAGATTGTGACACTAACAGTCGCCAAAGAACGCCGGAATTCATCGACGCTTTAACCGACAAACTCAAGGAATTACATATTTACAGTCCTAAGAAGAACCGTGCCGAGAGATCACTGCTGCAACCTGTGCGACGCCGCACTCGATCTTCTATTGACTCCAAGATCTTCCCAACCCTTCAACACATCAGGGAAGAAGTCGAAATCTGTGACGGAAACTCAAGTGTGACTAGCCCTACGCAAGGACCAGTCCTTGCCAACGTGCCTCAAGAGACCAAACAAGACGAGGGTATCCCATCATCAACTGAAACACGTGCTGCGGTACCGACTTCCCCTCGCCAAACGTCAGATTCATTTGAAGCCAACGGGTCCAACTTCTGTTCTGAAGGTTCGCTCATCCGATTGCTGCCATGTGGTCTTTCAACTAACCATATTAGTCCTGCGCGCAATTGGTCTTGAACAGCAACATCTTAACACAGATCTTAACATACAGAAGTCCATCGCACGGCACAGGTCAGGTCAGTATGACTATGTACTTTCGATTCCGAACCCAGACGGCCCGACTAGGCGCAACAATGCGACCAGTAGACGAGAAGACGTCACGCTCGACTATGGCTGCAACGTCTTAGTCCACACCGACCGCGCTGAGGAAAGTCTATGCAGTCAGCGAAAACCGGCTAATGCTTTCAAACTTCTAGCAACACCTCTGATATTTGACGAAGCATCTCGGAGTGCGTCGCATTCATCGTCAGAAAACGACGACAAGATGGCTATTGCTGAACCGCTTGTTCGGCTTGCCTCTCCAGCGCCTGCAGGGTACGAAAGCCCCATGACGAAATCTGCCATTAACGTGTCCGTCGTCGAACAAATTCACTCCAAGGAGTCATCTCTGGACTACGTGGACCACCCCAAGGACAGAGTAGTTTCCTTCTCGTCTACGGACGAGAGCATGGCCCCAACGGAGGACGTTCCCCGCACTCCATCTAGGTCAACCTCGACCAGTTCGAGATCTCGAATTGAGGACTCAGTAGAAGCCATCGATAAACTCGAGGAGGAATTGGAGGCCATTAATACCCGCTTGGAGACACCAAGCAAGTCTCGACGGATTCAATTTGTGGTGGATGAGTCTACTACGATAGCTCCCACAAGGGAATCACCTATTAGGCGGCCCGCCCCCATGTTGAACCGCACTCAATCTGTTGGCGCCGCAGCCAAAAGATCGTCACAGGTACGCGCAAACCAGAGAAAGTCTGTCAATTTTGACAGCGAGATCCCAAAGGGATCCCCTGGAAAAGCACCTACTACAAGGCCTCCTGTGCCTCGTCCAACCAGCCTTCTACCGCCCAAACCGCCTGCCAAATCCACGAGGGCTCCTACCAAACCCTCTTTTGAGCTGCCAGGTGAGGCCACCGCTCGCGATATCAAGGCGAGGCGCGACGCTCGCCTGGCTCAACAGGCCCAGGAGAAGGTCGCTGCGGCAGTCCCTCAGCGAACTAGATCTCTCAAGGCCCCGACCAAGCCTAACTTTGAGCTGCCCGGCGAGGCAATTTCCAGGCGCAAGAGAGAGGAGCGAGAAGCTCGTCTCAAACAGCAAGAAGAGGATGAGCGAAGGCGTCGCGAGTTCAAGGCGAGTCCTATCAAGGCAAGGCTGGGAACGGCTACGCAACCTCGAGAGACCGTGGCTAGTCGAGCTCGCCAGAACAAGGGATCCGAGGCCAGCGACTTGGAAAGCCCGTCGAAGCGCTCATCAATCATGGGCACTCCTCGTACGCTTGCGAGAACGAGTTCGACGAGGTCACCACAGACTCGCGGCAGAGGTACCTCACAGTCAGGTACAGAGACCCAGCTTAGCCGTGCTACATCTACATCTACGGGTAGCATGAGCGGCAAGCGAAGCGCGCTATCTGTTGAGGAGATTGAGCAGCAAAAGGTTAAGGGCCGTGAGGTCTTCCACCGTGACAACTTCTACACCCAAGACAAGGAGCGAGAGCGCCGCGAACGCGAGTGGAACGCTAAGATGGCCCGCGAGCAAGCTGCGGAACGCTCCAGACAAGCGAGCCGAGAGTGGCGCGAAAAGCAACAACGCAGCAAGCTCGCTATTTTGGCTGCCGCGGCAGGCCAGACAGTATGATGGGCCCGACGTGAGGATTTTTGAGACCCTGTTTGGCATGGTCTGGCCCTTTTTTGTAAATTATTCGACCAGCGTATGGAGCCTGGTGCCTGTGCTGATGGAGATGCGTGGAGTCTGGGGCAACGGTATCGACTGTTCAGCTGGCAAGGTTGACACATAGACACGTGCCGTATAGGAGTTTTGATGTTCAGTTTTAGAACTTGCTTATGGTTTAGCATCGATATGTCGATTGCTGTCCTTGTTTAAAGTTTGACTAGGCCCGTTGGTTGCTGAAAATGAATCTCTCTTAACCCATGAGTACAACTCTAAAGACGCTTGTTTGGGTACTGTATGTGAGCACTTGTAGATCAACAATGCTATTTTCAGATCAATGATCGTACAAGTAGTCCGTGGGAGCATTTACCGCCTAAGGCAGAAATGAGAACGATTGATTTGTGAGAACCGTCAGGCGAGTATTCGTCAATGAACAAGACACCGCGTTGTAGAGGTAGAGTGTAACCCGGGGTATGGAGACAACGGCGGGACCGCACGGCCGGCTAGCGTGCCGGCGCTAGCGGAGCACGCCAACGACATCCCGTTGGGTCCAGCGGATGAGTCGCTCCTCTTTAACCTTTCATTACATCGACATACAAGCAATTTCAGGATTGGTAGATTCGACGGAAGACAAAAGCAAGCCAGCAATCGAACACATATCGGCATCAATTCTCCACAACCTAATTTTTGGTACTTTACCGCGAAAAACACCATTAGAACATGAGCCCCGCAGCCTCCACCCCATCCCGAGACCAGCGGCCGACGGTCCGTCTGGATCAAGGAGCTTTCGTCGGCACCACGCTCTCTGAACCAGAGTTCCCGCGCGATGTGGAGGCGTTCCTCGGTGTGCCGTATGCGAAGTGCCAGCGTCTTCGTCGGCCGGAGGAGCCGGGCCACTCTGGCGACTCGTTTGATGCGGCCGAGTACGGACCCGTGTGTCCCACCGCGGACCCGACGTACCCAGCGGATGAAGAGGGGTGTTTGAACGCTAACGTATTTCGTCCGGTGGGGGCAGTGGTGGAAGGGAAGAAGGTCCCGGTTTTGGTGTATAGTACGTCTATGGGTTCCCCCTTTCCAGCCGATGGTTGCGGTGCAGCTGTTTGAAGTACAACGTATGTATATACTAACAGCAGTCGAATGTAGCGCATGGCGGGGCTTTCAACTTCGGAAGGGGAGGGGAAAGGAACCTCGCGGCGTTTGTTTCGTTTTCGAAGCGCGATGTGGTTGCCGTGAGCTTCAATTATCGTCTTGGGCCGCTGGGGTTCCTCCCGTGTGGTTTTGCTGCCGGGGAAGTCATCGCGAATCTGGGGTTGATGGACCAGAGGGCGCTGCTCGAGTGGGTGCAGCGCAATATTGGCAGGTTTGGCGGAGATGAGGGGGATGTCACGGTCATGGGCTTCAGCGCCGGGGCGCATTCGGTATGTTCACACCTCCTTCACAGCCATCTTCCATCTCTCTATTTCTATTCCACTCTTCCCCTAGGATGAAGTAGTCATGAAAGGGAGAGTCAATTGGAGTGCTAACACGCAAGCACACAGCTCGGCCACCACCTCCTCTCCCCGCCCTCGCGCCGCCTCTTCCACCGCGCCATCCTCGAATCCGGCGCCCCGACAGCCCGCTCCGTCCTCGCGGCCACGCACCCCCGCCACGAAGCACAATTCACCCGCTTCCTAACCCACGCAGGCCTCTCTAGACTCTCATCGACGCCAGGCGAGATTTTACCAGCCCTTCGCGCCCTGCCCCTTGAAAAAATCCTTCAGGCCTCGCTGGCTACCTGGTCAGAGTGTGCCCCCTCGGTCCAATGGCCCTTTCAACCATCCATCGAGGAAACCAGCAGCAGCAACAACGACAACGACAGCAGCAGCAGTAGCATGATCCCCCTCGCCCCAATCAAAACCTGGACTTCACCCACACTCCTCCCTCCCCTCCCGCCCCTCCTAACAGGCTTCAACACCTCCGAAGGCACAATGTTCGTGCCCGCAACAGCCTCCTCCCCAACAGCCCTCTCAGACTTCTTCTCCGCCCTCATCCCCGCCCTCTCCGCCGCAGACCTCGCGACCCTGGAGACGCTGTATCCGCCGCCGTCGACGTACCCGCCTCCTCCGACGGCCTCTCACGGCGCCCAGTTCCGGCGGCTGGCGCAGGCCTACGGGCACTACGGGTACATTGCACCGCTCCTCCACTCGGCGCACTTTGCCTCCAAGAAGAAGTCGGCCGGGGATGCTGGCGCGGCACCGGTCTGGGTATACGAGTACGCCGCACACGCCGACCTCGCCGCCGCAAACCACGGCGACCACGTCCCCGCGGCAACACACGACACGAACATCCTCACCCCGCACAAGACGCCTGGTCTGCTCGCCGTCTCGGACGCAATGCACGCCCACTGGTCCTCCTTCGCCACGACCTCTGACCCCAACGCCGTCGATACCAGCCATGACAACCCGGGCCCAACCTCAAACGGCGTCTCCTGGCCCCCCTTCATCTCCCCCTTTGGCGACACCGCCGCGGACGACTACATCCCGCGACCGGCAGACGACCCCACCGAGACGAGGGGCAAGATCCTCGTCTTTGGCGAGGGCAACGACGAGCTCATGGGCCGTCTGGGCCAGCGGCGCCGGGGCACCGTGGCGCGCGTGCGGACGCTGACCGAGGCCGAGGTGAGGCAGTTCCGGTTCTGGTGGGATCGGGTTGGGCTGAGCGAGGGTATGGGTGTTGTTGAACAGGAGGGGTCCAGGTTGTAGGAGAATCTGTTATAGACGAGTCGATTGTTAGAGGAAAAATTCGTGTTACCAGATACTGAATCTGCGCTTAGATGGCTTATAGTGAAACGGCACGATAAAGCGATATGAATGCAAGAGTAGATTGACAAAGGAATATTCATTCATACGTGTCTATATGAGACTGTGTTTCGAAATCTTAGAGATGTCGACTATCCTACTCTTCAACTACCTACTACTATACTAGAATCCTCCAACTTTTCTTGTGCGGAAGCTCGTTTGTTGCTGCCAAGGTACCCTTGGTTGCTTTGCCCAGGAAAGACATTAGCAAATCATGTTGCCTGTGCGCGCCCTTCATGGGCATGCAATGCACAACAGATTAAACTGGAGCAACACGCTGTGGATAGCATGGGTCGATATAAATCCCAAAGATGTTTATGTATATGACGAATAAATCATGTGCGTCGAAGTGGATTATGATCTCCGTGGCATTGGGCGAGCCATTACGTTTGGAATACGCCAGGCAAGGCAACGGAGTAAACAATATTAAAAGTAAGAGAAGCGTCACGTGGCAATAAAATGCCACCGTGTCGCATGGTGCCGTAAATCCGTAACGCCGTATGTGTTTCTCGATTTTCGAGATCGTTGGTCTGATGGGGAGGGTGGGTATCTTCGGAACAGAACCCCAGCAGACTAATAAGCAACAAACAAAACTTTTGGAGTAACACACCAGACCTTGTCTAGAAGTTCTGGGAAATACCAGCGTTTTGCTGTTGGGGATAGTGCGAAGGGTTCTCAATCCGAGTGTTGCGACGAGCTGGGTTGTCGCGGATGACCGGTTGGCCGGGGAGCTCAGTAGCCGGGTTGGCGTAAGGGCTGTCAGAGTACGGGTTGTTGGCGTACTGATCGTAGTAACCATTCCCATTGCCATTGCCGTTGCTGCCGCCGCCGCTGTATGCCATGCCGATTCCGTCAGAGGTATCTGAGTGGTTCCCTGCGCTGTAGGAAGATGACGCATTGGAAGGTCCACGTTGAACACCGCCTCCACGGTTCATGGCTGCTGAAGGGCCCATGGCGCCAAGAATTTCGCCATCAGGTGAGTACGAGCCGTCGTTGATCAAAGGCTCTCCTGAACGGTTGTCAGTTCCTCCATGGCTGGGTGAAGTTGTATCCGAGTATGCCGCACCTGTGTTGCCTCCAGACATGGTCGTGGACGCCTTACGTCCGGTGGAGCCGGCAAGAGTGGTAGAACCCCAACCACGGTATCCGGATGAGGCCGCATCTTCCTTCATTTCGTACGAGCCGCCATCGCCAAGGGACGGAATTGTGGGGTCAGCATTCGGGTTGTAGGCATAGTCCTCGACCTCCTTTCGTCGCTCCTCCTCGGCGTCCTTGCGCTGCTTCCTCTTCCTCCAGAAGTACAGGCCAGCCAGGATGAGCAGGGCAACAGCAGCGATGGGTACGACAACAGCAACCGCGATAGTGCCCCCGTTACCGAGACCGCCCTTGGAGTTACCGCCGGAGTTGATGGCGCCGCCTGATGCCGTAGCGGAAGCAGATGAGCTGGCAGCAGTTCCGGTCTGCGTGACACCCTTGGTCTGAGTGATGACGGTAAAGATGGTGCTTGTCTGACCTCCTGCTTCGGTCGGCGTGATGACGACAGTAGTCGCGACTAGGGTAGTTTGCTGTTGCTGGGTAGTACTTTCGGCAGCTTGAGTAGTCGGAGTCGTGTTCTGCTGCTGAGTAGTTGGTGCAGCTGCCGCAGAAGTCGTCGCTGCCGGAGCTTGAGACGTGGTTGGTGCTGCTGCCGCGGAGGTTTGCTGCGTCGTGGGTTGTTGCGCGGTGGTAGGAGCCGCTGCTGCGGAGGTCTCTGCCGGAGGAGTGGTGGTGACGGCGGCGGCGCTCGTCTCTGCGGGTGCGGAAGTGCCCGGTGTCGCGGCGGGAGCCGTTGTGGCCTCGCCGCCCGGGGTCGTAGCATTCGACGACATTGTGTTTTCTTGTCTCAGCAAGATCTGTGGCGGTTGACTAGGTGGTGAAGACATATTAGCGACTGGTGAAGGAGCAGCTTTGATAGCATCGCCAGACTCCGAACAAGGGATGATGAGTATTCAACAAAACAAGACGACGGAAGAGCTGAGATGGGACGACGAGTTAGGCAATTGGCAACCAAGGCCAAAGACCCAATCATTTTGTGCGCAACTAACACAACAGATGCAGCAGGTTTCTTGGGAGGCAAATTGATGATCGGCAGAGATGCCGTAGTGCACTCGGCAAAATCTGGGAAGCACAGCGTCGAACAACGTACCTCCAATGAGAGCGATTGGCTCACACGTAGCTTGCAGGGCGGAGAAAGGGAGGTGTTTCAATACAAGCGATTCTGCAATGAACAACTCGTCTTTAAAAGTGCGGTCGACTCTCAACCAAGCCGTGTGAGAGGCCAAGTTTGGCGATGCACGTGGAACTGGCGGCGGCGGTTCGAGGCCTCGATTCAGGGCAAAGCGACACACAATTGACGGGTGCGTCGGGGTGTCGAGGCGAGGATGGAGTCTTGGTCAAGAGTTTCTTTGGAAAATTGTGGGAAGTAATTGTCGCGTCTGGGCGGTAACAACGGCGATGGAGCGACGGGTGTTCAGACAAGACGAACGGTTGATTATTGGCGCGAGTGGCTGAGTCAGGTTCAGGTGGTGCCTGTGTGCCTGTGAGGGAGCTCCCAAGACGGACCGTCTCCTGGCTACTGCGCGGGTCGGCGTTGGGTTCGGCGGTTGGCAGGGCCCTACTTCGCTTGGTTCGTACAGACGAGACGGTACCTGGTCGCGGGCAGTATCCGTCCAAGGCGTATTCCGTAGTGCCGCGCGAGTATTGTAGTATTGTCGATCCTCAGTGACGAAGTGGGATCGATTGGCGACGGCGTCACAGGAAAGTGGGAAAAAGCAAAAGGACAGGGCAGAGAATTTGCAAGAGTTAGAGCGAGAGGAGGAAGGTGAAAAGTAGGAAGAAATGGGGAAGAGGGGAAAGAGGAGGGAGGAGGAGGAGAGCAAGGTCGCGATTTCCTTGGAAGGATGCGGACTGATGCTGATGCCGCTGCCAATTGAAAGTGAAAGAGGAAGGACCAGGGAGGGGGTTGACGAGCAAGGACGGCCGGGGGGACGGGGGTGGAAGGATATTGACGGGAAGGCAGCGAAAGGGAGGGAGGCAGAAGGGGGGAGGGCAGCTCCGAAGGAGCGGCAGAGGAAGGCGCGGAAATATGTATGTTTTGAGCAAGAGCAATCCAGCACCTCTTCGTGCAGCGTGCCTGCCCAAGTGAAGTGGACCGACCTCCCCTTCCTCCTTCTTCACAGCCCTCCCGCCCTGCCATTTACGTCCAAGGGAATCATTGGAAGTCACGACCGTCAACCCTGCTGGCGTGTGCCTGTCTCGTGTCCGAACATCTAGCTCCAAGCTGCAATGTACGGATACTGCAAGCCAGCCTCCAGTGCAGGTCAAAGTCAGACTGCAAATGGAAGACCAAAAAAGGAAACTCAGTGGTACTGGCCTGACTGGGTAGACTGACCTGACCATCCACCGTTGCCTTAAGGTGCGGGTGGGTGGCTCAGCGGGAGTTAGGGCCGCTGCTTCAGTGGCAGGGCGCTGAGCTATGCTGCGACCAGCCTCAGGTCAGCCAAGACAGTACATGATCTCTCCTACAAACTTGCGCTGAACATAAGTATCTCCCTGATGCTACTAACGCATCTGCCAGTGGAGCGGACCTAGAGAGAACCTGACTAGGACAAAGTACCTTGTAGAAAGGGCCGATCTGTAGTTCGCGCGAGGTATGCATGGCACGTTGCAATGAATGGGCTCAGCCATATGAATACCTATCTATGCGGACAGCAGAGAGAACAATTTTAGCCCCGTTGAGTTCTCCGAGTCTCGAGTATTGAAAAATTGACAGCTTCTGCCCAAAGTTCTAACTCTTGTCGCGTGCTCGAGAGGAACAAGGCGGCTTCTGCCGTCCATCATCTCCCGTGTCTCAGTCATTTCGCAACTGCTGCGGTACATGCCCGTTGAGATTGCGAATTGCTGAGCCGCTGCCCTCTCTGGCTCGCAGGGACCACAAACTCCCCGAGCCTCGAGGGACCCCTGGCACGTACAAAAGCCTAAAGCCCTTGGAGCTCCTTAGAGCTGGCCATACATCACAGCACCAAGGACGAATGGAGAGTACTCCCGGAAGGCGGCAGCGGATGCTTCCAGTCCGGGAATGTTGGCTGCTTCCTTTCATATCGTCGAATGCCTGCCGAGTCTTGTTCCTGATCCAAACGGGCCAAAGAGGGAAAGACCAGCAATCAGCTGCCTCCAAACCCACCCGGGCCACCGGCCTTAGCCCTCAGGTCAGAACCGTCAAGTATGCCGCAACGCAGCCGCACATGGTCCCTGATGTCCCTGATGTGCGTTCCCGATGTCGCGGCTTCGACACCTTTCAACCAGAGACATGAATGCAAAATACGACACCTCAAACGCGACACGCCAGGTAGATACGCAAGCAACTCAAAGCAAGGCATGTCGGTCAGGTTTCACCTCATCTACTCTCTCTTCTCAATTTTGCAGACTCTAGCCAACTTTCAAACCTAAATACTTCAGACGACGGACAGCCCGCAATCAAAATCCAGTCAACCTCCACTATGGTATCTTGCTGTGCGAAAACATCCCGGCAGGCCATCCTTCAAACAGTCCCTGCACCGGCCGTGCCTCGCTCTGGACTTTGAACTCTGGACGCCTGGAGACTGGAGTCCTCTCCCCCGGGCCCGTGGAGAAAATTGACCTCATCAACGGGATTCGCGAGTTCGCTTCGCTTTGCTGGGGACACCGGAGGGCCCGTTCGCTCCCTCTCGTATCCAGAGTGACGGTCGTTGGCTCCAGAACTGGTTAATTTCCCCTGCCCAGCGAGCATGCACCTTCCTGGTAGACCACGCCGACTGCCAGGTCCACCGTCTGCAACACTCGAGATGGCATCATTTGCTTCCAAAGAAGAAGAAGCGAAGAAACGCATCGCAACCATTCTGGTGGTCAATCTTCTCCGTACGAATATATGGACACAATCTCAAAGGGTCACAAGTCGGCAAGTGCCAGTTGGCTCATGTCCACGAATACGTATCTTGGTCTCAGTCCACGTTGGATGTCTCAAACAAGCCAACGCCCGGTCAGGAATGTCACCGACATTCACCAACAACCAATCCTCACAAGTTTTGAAGTTCAAATTTCGATGCATGCCTCCGAGACTCTGTTATCACTTGGCTCTCACCATTCAACCCACCCGCTATTGTCGAACACACCGACTCTACTGATGACTTGTTTATTTTGAAGCTCATATCCACCTTGGTCTCCCTTACGTCTTCTCTATAGCGACCAGGTTCAGCCTTTACCGACCTGAGCGTTTGCCTCCCTCTACGGATACAGGCTTCTCGGCACCTGTGGAGCCATTCGTATCCCCCAAAATAGAGGCTGCTGATCCTCAGCCGGTGCCTTTTTCTCGGCGAGCACCGCATTCGATCTGTTGTGCGATCCCATCGATCTACAAAGGTGGCCGTATGGCGTCAATTGCGCGCTTCTGTTGGTCAGATCGGCGGGGGTTTGGCCTGCTTGACCAAGCACCAGACTGCCAGAATGCATCTCAGCCAGCTGTCGAAGCGCGGCAGGACGATTTCGAACGAAAGCCGGCCGGGTCAAAACACACCCGGCCGGCCCTGTGGCGGCTAACAACCATCGTGGCAGCACACGTCGGAGGAGAGCTTGAACCTTCCGGCTGAAGCTGGACAACAACCTTTAGTCGACAAAGGCTCGAATGCTGGCTTGGCAAAGGGTAGCTGGCATGACATTGCTGATGCTTCAAGGGCTGCTTTCTTCGATAACGCATGTCTGACTAACAACCGGTCGTTTCTCCGTCACTATGCCGTTGGCACGAGCTTATTCGGCCAAAGGTTACGTTTCCATCCCTCCTGAATTCTCTGTAGCATTGGTGGTCAGAGTCTTCTGTCATCCAGACCGCTCCGGAAGCTTGTCACACAAGCCTCGAAGCTGCATAGTCCAGTGTCCGGATCAAACAAGTCCACCGCTGCCTGTCTGCAGGTCACAACTCAGAGCCTCTTAGCTTCAAATCGACGCTGCCACAATGCTCGCCTTCTTTCTTTGCGCGAGTATTCAGGCAGTTTGAGTCCGAATGCAATCGGTCGTAATAGCCAGTATGGCGGGCTCTGTCATCGTAATGGCCTGCTATTATGACTTCAATGGCACATATACCTCCACATGACGTCCATTGTGCCCAACCCTGGCTCAGCATCCGCAAACTTCAGCCGGGATACATTGTCAAGGTTGGCCCCAGGATGTCAAGATCTCATGGCGTATTGGCATAATAACAACAGGAACAATATGCCCTCGGTTCGGGCAGGGCTCTTGAAAGCAAAAGATCTACAACAACCAACGTCATGTTCCCCTCACTTCCCTCCACACTCACGGAGCATTGACCCAAACTTCGTCGACCTCTCAGCCTCTGTCCTTGGAAAGCATTTTGCAAAAGGGTCTCAGGATCACTTCATCCCAACATCCGGACTTCGGCTTTTGTCCTCAATTCGACGACGAGACTCCTCGCCGACTAGATTCAATCGTTCCTACACAACTTTCTTCGGACCAAGTCCGATGATGGCGATGCCGGTACCCGTAGGTCGGATTGCCTTAATGCAGTCGACTATGCGTGTCTGGCCTGTGTAGTGTCACGTCACCGTGTGCGCCGTCGAGCTGCCGGGACTCTCTCACCGACAGAAAGAACCTTCGATGTGCTCTTTCTCACGCCACCTCGCCGGAAACGTACATTCGGCACGAGGCGAGGTAGCGCAACGCCTGCATAGACTCAAAGTCTCTCGATGTTGTTTGCCAGATCCGTGCCGACACCTTTTGGCTCATCGAATTAGCAACCAGGGATCCTAGACAGCAAATCGCCCTCTACAAGAGCCCCTTCAAGGGATCGTTCTTTGTCTCCTGTTTCTATTTTACATCTGTCCGATTGACACTTGATTAGCTTAACGGCGCTCAATTGGCTTCCACCATGGAGCCACGCTACCCGAGCTCTGGTCTCGTCTCCAAAACCGCCACACATATGGCTATGCGCTCCCAAATGCCACATTTTAGAAAGCAACCCAGCCCCTCCACCCATTGGCTTACGGGTGCCCTTCCTTCGAGCAAACGCCACTGACTGTAAGCTTGGGTCAAGCGTGAGCCTTCCCGCTCCACACAAGCCATCCAAGTGTCCGATGTAAAAATAACTTTACCATTAAGCTCTTTCCGGATGCTTTCGAAGAGCATCTGATTGCCATCCCGTCTTTTCTCGAAGCACGCCAAGTGTCGTGTCCGTATGCGCGCCAAAGGGCTGGCTTTTCCATACGAAAATCGGGAGGGGAACGGGCTGCGGATGGTTATTGATTGCTGACTCGTCTCCAAGAGGAAAACAACCGTACGCAGCACGGCAGTTGTACAGTACGTTGCTTACTGACGGAGCATTCATCCTTCTCGAAAGACGAACATCTCGTGATTCCTTATCGAACTGCTTGGAACCGAGATGCAGTCAGACTCTGACTAGACAAGACTAGACTTGCCTCGGTAATCGATACCCCGGCCAGCGCATGCCCGACCAAGCGGCGCCGGGGCATCTGCTCTATCTTGCGACAAAACTTTCCGTTTGCACCGTGGGGGCTGTGGCGGCGGCTGTGTCCTATCTGATTGTGTCCTAGCATCCGCCGATTGACGATGTGATTAGGCTTAAATCATTTCCAAAGCGCCGGAGCATTGGAGGCCGTCAGGTCTACCGATGCCTTTTGGGGAGGGTTCTCCGTACGGCATACGGTTACCCTGTAGCCTTGTCTACCCTACGAGGCCCTCGGACTTTGATATGCCGGTGTCTTTGTGAGCACTCATGTGGTGTAGTATCATGGAAGTAGGTCATGGTAGTCACGGGGCTTCCTATGCCTCGAGTTAGGCCATACATGCGTATCACAGCCCACGTGTACAGGAAGAGAAAACCATCACTTTGCAACACAAGACGGGACACAAATCTCAGTATACTTTCTGTAGTATTCATCATCTAGTTGTTGATGGTTGGCATACGGTAGCAATGTCCCGGAGCCCTTTTTCTATATGCAAACCCTCCCGCCATGTTGCCAAATGAGGCTGAGGGAGAGGGCTGGTTTAAAAAATAAAAACTATTTGTCGTGACCCAAATACTCCACGCAGCGAAACAGAAAAAGGGTTTCAACACAAAAAGACATTAGCAGTATATCGCTACTAAATGCGAGAAGAAATAACACCGTTATGCAAAATTCCAAATCCCATAAAGGTAAGGGTAGAAAGGCTCCTCTTTTTGTTTGTCCGCGCAAATTCATGTACATGGATAATCCCAGTGCGTGCGAATAGGCTCAAAAGTCGTGACCGTCGATTCGGCGCTGCCGTATCAATACGCGGAAGTCAAAGTAATGATATCAACAAGCAGAAAAACGTCGTTCGCCGTTTAAGGACGCATGCCCCATTGTGGCTTGAGCTGGTCATCGAGGGCCGTTGGCGTGAAAACAGTGTCACCGGGCAGGCGGCTGACTCTGCCGGCACCGCTGCGGAGCGCGGCCTGTTGGACAGCCGAGATACCACTACGATTGCTACGAATGCTACCAGCATCGCTCATGTTGTCACCGTCCTTGAACTTGCGGGGAGGAGCAAAGTCGAGGCCAGTGAAGGTTCCGGATTTACGCAGCAAGTGACTGTCCAACTGTTAGTGACTTCTACATCTTTCCAGTGTCTATAAGGGATAACTTACGGGCTGGGCATGGCAGGCATCTCTTCGAAGCTGCTAACCAATGGGGAATGGACAGGAATTGAAGGCGCTGCGTAAGGGCGTCTCTCACCCGCCGGACTCTGGGAACGGCCACGCGCGCGGGAAGAGAAGGTCTCGGGAGGAGCGAAGTCGAGAGGGTTCAGGATGGAGAAGGAGTCATCCTTGAGCTTGGACGGGTTGGGCATGGTAGTCAAGTCGGCAGGGGGAGGTCCCTTGGGCTTGGGTCTACCTCCAGCGGTCCTGTTGGACACTGAAGAGCCAGGCCGAGGAGTGTACTGGCTGGACATGTCGGATCCCGGTCGAGAAGGTCCAAGGCGGCTGGACATGGCCGAGCCGGCACGAGGAGGAGGACGTCTGCCACCGGGGCCGGGGCTGGCCATGCGACCGCCCATGGAACCATGCATAGCCCGGGGAGGAGGCGGGCCACGGAAGCGGGAGCCGCTGGGTGGTGGCGTCATTGCACGACGAGTGACGGGCTGAGCGTAGGGCATGACGAACGAGTTGCTCTCAGGATCGAAGTAGGCATCGCCGCCGGGACCACCGTTGTAGCTCGGGTCGTAGTCCTCATAGTATTGAGGGCCGCCAGGAGGAGGTCCTCTGGGGGGTCCGCGAGGTCCTTGAGGCATGGGAGGCGGGGCTTGGCCAGCGTGCGGGTTGTCGGGGTCGAAGTACTCCTTGTAGAATGATCTGATTCTGTTGGCACGCTCTTCAGGGTCCTCGGACTCAGTCACCTCATCAGGAGGCAGGGGTCGGAAGCCAACTGAAAGCCTCTTGGCGTCCTGACCCGGAACACCAAGTGCACGTGACATGCGGTTGTCGTTCATATCCACAGAGCGTCTCTGAGATCGGCCTCTATCCTCAAAGTCATAGTCGTAATAGCTTTCGCGGTCGTAAGCATTCGTTTCCTCGGGCACAATAGTCGGGAGTGTTGAGGGAGCAGCATTCTTCTGGGCGGGGAAGTTCATGTCGTCGAGACCAAGGCCAACGGGGGCTGCGGCCGGCGTGCTATCCAGCTCTTGAACTTCGGGAATGGACGGGTTCTTGGCGGATGGACGAGGGTTGCTGGGAAGTCCCCTTTGAGCGACAGGGGCAGGTTCCGGGACGTCGGGAATCTGAGGAAGGGAATCGCCGTTTCTGTCATCGGGGTACGGCATGGTCTCGATCTTGGGAATAATAGGCTCAGCGATGAGCGGGCTTCGAATGACCGGGGAGGTGGGGGACAAGACGACGGGAGAACTTGTCGTCATGATTTCGAGGGCGGGGGAGCCAGACCTGGACTTGGGCGTGGCGAAGGGGTCTGCCGTCGCAGGAGGAGGCCTGGGGAGGGAGTTTTGCCTAGGAGGCAAGGTGTTCTGGGTCATCGTGGTGCGACCAGTCATGGCGGAACCGCGTCGGCTCGTCGATTTGGTGTAAACGGAAGCACCATCGGGCTTGTACGATCGGATGGAACCGACATCGCTGCCGGTGTACCCAGCCACGGGCCGGTAGGGGTCTGCCTCGCTGTGGAGGGTTCTCGCGAGAGAGTGCAGAGACTCACGCGAGCTCTGAAGACCGGGGGGAAGAAGGTAGGGGCTGTCCAGGTTCATGTCCATAGACAGTTGACGATGCTTCGTGTCGAGGCCCATTCCCTTCTCACGGAACATCATGCTCTTGCGCTTTCCTTTTCCACCCTTATCAGAACTGGTCTCGCCAAGTCCGAAGTCCAGGCCTCGGTTGGGATCAGTCGCATCCTCCTGTTTTTGCCTCTTGACATTTCTTCGGTGGAAGTAGAACAGCAAACACAAAGCGCCGACGATGGGGATCCTAGGAACAGTCAGCACATTCGTACACATACCCTACTCGAGAACTCGTTAAGACCTACGTGACGCCAAGAGTGATGGGCAATGTGAGGGTAGAAGGGTCGACTGGCTTCTCACACTGACTGGCTGAGCCGGTACAGGTTTCTCTAGTTCCAATGATACGAGAGACGATTCGGAGGGGCGCGACAGATCGCTCGTTGTTGACCGGCTGGACGTCCCGGATGGGAATTCGGGAGGCCATCACGTAGCCATTGGCGTTGAATGAAGCCATTTTGAAATTGGGCGGTTTCGACAGAAAGATACCGTGGTACCTTGAAGCAACTCTCCACTGATAACCGGTTCTCTCTTTCAGGTCGACGGTTGACCTCGAGAATTTCTCCTTCCTTCACTGATTGAAATTACCACTATGCCACCATTACCGGACCAAAGATCGTATCGGGGAGTCGGGACGGATTTCGAGGGGATGGTTGGGACAATTGGTTGAATGTCAAGGCACCAAAGCAAGTGGTCGAAGGATTCGAGTTTTGAATCGAATCTCGTGCGAAGTGAACGGTTCCGAACGCCTGGGCGGGATGCTGTATACAAAAAGAGTGACTACCACCGAAAATATTCGGTCGGTGGAATTCTGGGTTTGGGGTTTTGTTGTGTTGAGTAAAGAACGACTTTGGAGTGAGTTTGACGGGTCGGTCAGATCCGGTGATCCATTCACACAATCCACGATGTTCCTAAAAAAGAGTGACGAGCCCGCTGGCAGGCAGAGAGAGGATTGTGGAAAGTGGAAAGTCGGCGGATGTCACTGGCCTCGGAAGATCAGAGTAACGACCGACGATGGGGGGGAGTAGGGACGGAAGGAAAGAGGAACGAGAGTAAGTCCCTTTTGGGGGTGAGGGCGAGCAAAAGAGAGGCGAGAAGGAGATCCGAGAGTGGGAGCGAAAGAAGACGGAGACGAGCCACCACAGTCCTGAGTCCACAGTCCACAGTCCACAGCAGCAAGCAGCGACAGGCTGCAGGTCAAGCGAAGCGAAGCGAAACGAGCCAACGAGCGGACGGGGAGGAGGAGATTGAGCAGCAACGGACCAACGAGACAACGACTCTTGCACGCAGCCTTGACCTGGACCTGTACATGGACCTGTACCTGGACCTAGACCTAGACCTGGACAGCTCACTCTTACTGCTGTTCCTTTGCTCCTCTGCTCCTTTGCTGACGGCTCCTTGCTGGCTCCTTACTTGTATGTACACCATGGAGAGGAGGGCCAGAGAAAGAGAGAACCTTGAACATTGACCCATGACCGTGAGCCTGGACCTTGTAAGATGGCCGGGATGACAACAGCTAGACCCATCGTGGACATCCCGCGCCGTCCTACCGCCAGACACGAGAGCGAGTGCTACCATTGGATCGAATGGAGTTCAATAAGTTCAGTAGCACACGAAAAACGAATAAAAAGATTGGGGGTGAGAAACTCAGGAGGAGGAACCACTGGACTGTGGTCGGACGGTACCCACGGTACGTACACAAACTACCCAGTACGTACCCGCTATGAAAAGGGGGGTGGTGCCTGTCGACCTGGGAAAGTCCCAGGGTGATGGGCCGGGGTTGGAAAGAACCGTTTTTTGTGGAAACGGGCGAATGAAAAGCAATTTCCTCAAATGAGCCGGGGCTGGCGCGACTTTTACCACCCCTGGTCCGAGCCCGCAGAGGGCAGCACGGCACGATTAGTGTACGCAGCGCGAATCCTCTGCGTCTTCTTCGTTTTCTTCCATCTCTCTCTTCTCATCCGTACGGCCACGGAGGAGTATCTATCGCCTTTTCATATGGCAACATAATTGTTATTCGCTTCGGACCTCCATTGAGCTTCTGACGGCCTTCCTCTTAACATTTGGTTCTATTCTGGTCTGCAACACTGCATACCGCCGCTACCACATCTCCATGAATACTATCAACTCGCGCCATTGGCTTCCTACCCGCGCTGTCCACACCCAACCGTTCCCTCAAGCAGCCGCAAGTCAGGTACGGGCGACCGCTGACTGGCTGATGCCGGCTGTGCCATCCCAAGAGCGTTGCACTAAAATCGATACAAGCGCATGGTCCTACAGGGTCTTCCCTCGTCTAGCGCAGGGATTTGCTGCAGGAACGCGCCCCTCCTCGACCTTGGAAAGCTCCAACGGGTGGAGATCGTTCATCAGATGGCATCACATTGGATGGATGGGACGGTGAACAAACATCAGTCAGCAGAAGCAGCACGGTCAACAGACACCGTGCAAAAGATTGCCCTTCTTACGGTCGATTTCCACCCAAACACCCGCCATATCCTACTCAGCTTCATCCCAACACTTCGATGTTTGGTGTTTCGTCCGAACAAGGAGTCGATTTCTTCACACTGTCACCACCTCAATTCTGACCGACAAAAAAATTCAATGGGACAAAAGATATGGCAAAGCAGCAGACGGACAAGATGCTCTGGCCTCACTCTGCGACTTGTCCACCTCCGCCCGCGCAGGCGGTAGAAGTACATGCACAACCACACCGCAGGCTTGCAGCGCTAATCTTCCCGTCGAACTAGTGGCTTCAGTGGCTTCTAGATCCTCGGCCGCTGTTTCTGGATCCAGACTGGTCTCAGACATCCCCAGCATCCGTTCATATCTACTCTTATGAATACGCTGTCCATCTTGTTGTTTTCTTATGCACCCAACATCAGGGGCACAAGCCAATCTGTCGACAAGACTTATCGGGAGACTCCGCCGACACTCGAGCCCAGGCTGTCTCGCCGGCGAAACTACACCCAACCCCCAGACCCAGCCCAAGTCTCTACCGAAATTGGAGCCGTTACCTGAAGCTGCGTCGGGTCTTTGTCTCTCCTCTTGGAAGTCAGGTCCCGGGTTTTACCAAGGGGTTGCCGGACGGTGACGACGCCGGCGACAAGTTACAATTCTTGGACATGGAATGAGGTCGTCAACGGTCACAGCCTGGCAGGCGGGCACTCCCGGGGTTAAGGTGAACCTCTCCTGATAACCTCATCGAGGAGGCTGAGCTCCCGCCCGCTCTCCACCGTGCTCCCCCGCTGGCGCGTTCGCGATCCACGCCAGTTTATGCCTCTCTTCTCTTGACGTGCCGACTACCCATTGCAGCTTACCTCTTTTGGTCCAACTCCCAAATGTACCACTCAACGCGTATGGAGTATGCCTCTGGAGTATCAACCAAACCATCCTACGAAAGGCATAGATAGGCTTGCAACCCCAAAAGCCTCTGCCTGCCTATACTTAGCTGATGGTATTGAACGGTGCGACGCAACTCCTGACTTGCGCGTCTCTTATCGGAGTTTGTCTTACAGTGCATCCGCACATCATCGTACTAAATCGCGCGCACGGCTTCTCATCTCTAATCAGCGTTTCTGCATGCAACACCGGGTAGACAAGCGCATTGTACAACAGGCTGAGCTTACCAAAACGCAGACGGTAGCGGTAGCATTGCCAGCGAGTCCAACAACAACAACACCAACGCGGCATCTCGAGCCGTCATTTCGGCTCTGGGTGGGGGTGGGCAATCCCAGTAGCACCTCCAGCGACGATCACTCACCTCTTTCCAGGGTAAACACCTCCGTTCAAATCAGAGAGAAACAGGGAAACAAAGGCTCCCCTCTTAACCCAGGACCTCCCAGCTTCGCATCATGCGGTCGCCGCGTCGCACCTCTCCCCTTTTACGGGGGATCCATGCAGCGACAACGGAGGGCCGGGTTAAGGGGCCGGTAAGAAAAAGAGATGCGGCAGTTGTCCGGCTCAGCGCATCGCATCTGGTATCCTTTCCCGCCGGCACCGATAATCGAGGGGGATCTGAGTCGCATGTCATCGCGATGCATTGCAGCGCCAGTCCCGTTCCTTGGGAATTCGAGCCAGGTGTCTGCCATGGCTGTTGGCCTGTTGCTAATCAGCTGGATGTGTTCTCGTCCGGCTCTATCGTCCGAGACTCGAGAGTAGCCGTCATCGGGTTTCTGGCCGGTGCAGCTACCAGACTACCAGCAGCGGTGCCAATGCCAAGAAAAGAGGGGAGTGCTCATCCCCTTTTGCAAGACAGTCCCTGATTCCACCGACGTTCCAATGTCCCCGCCGGGTTCTTCTATTTGAAGAGAGACAGAAGCATTCCGCCTGCATGTCTACGTAAGCATGTCTCCGGAGAAACAAGCATAGACGTATGTCTCGTCTCACGTGCCACCCGACAAGACAATGTCACCTCATATGAGTGCGAGAACAATGAAGCCACACGAGTTGTCCAGGTGTCCAACAACGTCGTCGAATTCCCTCGATCCAAGACTCAGGGGTTGAGGCGGCTCTGAACTGGCAAGATTGGCTAGACCAGCCGCTGCTGATGAGGATGAGAAAAAGTCAATCCCATTGCTGGCTTGGCGAACCAGTCAAAAAGCCCAAATCACAATTGGCATTGCCCCCAGTCGAGTAATTAAGCTAATCTCGATGGATCCTCCAAAGCTTGGTCATTGGCCGAGAAATCTTGATCGGCCCCGTCCTCTTGGTGTGCTCTAGATTTGCTGCCAATCACAATGCCTGGTGGTCGACCGCTATCACGACAGTCTGCAACGCTCGTATAAAGGGCGTATAATCGGCAACTGTACAGATGCATTTCATAAAGTTGTGATTCCTTGCACAAACTTTACATCACCCACTGATTATGTAGATGTGCTATCCGTACGCCGTATATCGATATCGTTATCTCTACGGAGTACGGATACGCTGACTCCAGACTGTAGGACACTCCACATAGACTCTATGGCCAACGGGTCAATTTCGAGCCCTGCAACGCCACCATAAACTTGTACGGATAGTAGACACTGTCCGACGGTTGCACTCGGCCCGCTGTATCAAGGACAGCGGTATCGACACGGTCCTGCGCCAGGTGCTAATAATTGTAAATATCTGCCGCAGCACACTATTAAGTCTTGAATCGTGTGAGTTCAATGTCCTGGCTTTGTACGAATACGCAGTGCGGATATTCTACCTTGCTTCCCGTTTTCTGTACGGATATTGGCAATGGTCCAAAGTTTCCACCGCCAAGGAATAAGTCTGAAAGTTGCAATAACCTCATGTCCGCCCCTGTGAGGCTCTGCCAACCTGACATAGGCTGCATAGCTCAGTGTCCTGGTTACAAAATAAAACGGCAGAATCTTCGCTTCTTCAAGACCTCAACTGCCCAGCCTCATCGGAACCCCCGTCGCCTTAATCTCGTCTCATCTCGCCCTCCGCAGCCCTCGTACCACAGAAACAAGGGCCCCTTCCCCCCTTCCTACTGCTCCCCAGCTTCACATCCCATTCAGTGATTCTAGTATCCTCCCTTTACGGATACCCGTGGGCTCTTTTCTCCTTGTTCATAGCGTTTCAGCCTCAGCCTCGTCGCGAGCCCGCCGCGCCGAACTGTCCGACAGCTGGTAGAACTCGGGCGCGTACTCCACCAGCCAATTCTTTTCGATTTTTGTAATGTCCCGTATGAATATCTTGTTGGCCGTCTCCATGACCTCGTGGAAGATGACCCAGTCGGCCTTGCGGTTGAACATGAGGGAGCTGGGGTGCGCGTGGAGCGTCGTCTCGCCCGAGACGTTGCGGAACGTGCCGTCCGGTTGCATCCTCGCCGCGTGCGCAAAGTAGCCCGTCGTGAGGCACCGCCGGATCTGCTCCGCCTTTGTGGAGTTGTCGTGCTTTTGTTGATGCTGCTGCCGTGAGCCCGCGGGGCCGAAGGACTGCTGCTGCTGCTGCTCATTGTCGGCGGCGATGCCGAACTTTTCGAGGTACCGCTTCAGCTGGCCCCGTATGCTGACGGCCCTGGTCATGGTCTTGAAGTTGAGGTTGTGGTCCCGACAGAACTTTGACTCCTTCCTGCCCTTTGTCACAAAGGCCTGGTAGGCGTTGAGCAGCGTCAGGTGGTCGCCCTCGTCGGCGGCGAACTTGCGCCGCGACAGCTCCATCTGTTGCCTCTCGCCGTCGTGGTGGAACCAGACGTTGTTTCCGCCGGCGCTCGTCATGGCCGCGATGGTGAGCATCTCGCTCAGGCACCCAAACGACTGCGCGCCGAGCAGAGTTTTTGCCATCATCGGCTCGACGGCCAGTTCAGCCATGCGGTAGCCCAGCGGCTTCGTCAGCTTGGCGTAGTCGTCGAGGGCGCCCAGGGAGTAGAGGAGCTCCAGGGCTTTGGCCATGAGCTCTGCCGGCGGCGGGCTGAGGAAGTTGAAGCGCAGGACGTTGTCGATGCCGAGGGCTTTGAGTTGCAGGATAAAGGGCGCCAGGTTGGAGCGCTGCATCTCGGGGACGGTGACCTCGGGGAGGGCGAGGTAGGCGTCTTCCGTGTAGAGCCGGAAGCATTTGCCCGGTCGGGTGCGTCCCGCGCGGCCGGCGCGCTGGGACGCCGAGGCCTTTGAGATGGCGGTCGAGGTGAGGGTCTCGATGCCCGTCCGCGGGTTGTAGGCGCGCAGCTTGGCGAAGCCCGTGTCGATTACGTAGACGATGCCGTCGATTGTGATGGAGGCCTCGGCCATGTTGGTGGCGAAGACGACCTTGCGCGTGCCCTCGGGAGGCTTATCAAAGACGTACATTTGTTGCTCTGTCGAGAGACCCGCGTATAGGGGCAGCGCTTGTAGTGTCTGCTGGCCGCGAGGTTGGTTCGGGTCGAGCAGGCGGTCGGCAACGGCTTGGATGGCGTTGTCGATTTCTTCACGGCCTGTGAGGAAGACGAGTATGTCGCCTTCGGACTCTGTCGTGTGTATGTCGAAGACTGTGGAGATTGCCTTTTCGACGTAGTCCTCTGTTGGTGATTCTAGATAGAGGACGTCGACGTGATGTGCTCTGCCCTCCAAGCTAATAATTGCACCCTTTTCGTTGTCGTCAGCGGCATCGGCCTTTCCATCCTTGTCCTCCGGAGCGGTGACCGTCTTCTTCTGCTCGTCCCCCGGAGAGGTCGTGAAGAACTTTAAGAACTCCTCAGCCTGTAGTGTTGCACTGCTAATGATGATGCGCAGCTCAGGCCTCTTCTTGAGAATCTTCTTGAGTAGTCCCAGGAGGATATCAGTGCTGATGGAACGTTCGTGGGCTTCGTCTACCATGATGACAGAGTACCGCGTCAGCAAGGGGTCAACAAGTGCTTCCCTGATGAGCAGCCCGTCCGTCATGAACTTGATGCGCGTCTGCGCCGAGGTGTTGTCCTCGAACCGGATAGCGTAGCCGACCTGCTGGCCAATCTCACAGCCAACCTCCTCGGCGACGCGGAGCGCGACCGTCGTCGCCGCCACGCGGCGCGGCTGCGTGATGCCGATGACCTTGCCGTCTGCGCACCATCCCGCGGCTTCGAGGAACTGGGGGATCTGCGTGGTCTTGCCGGAGCCGGTCTGGCCGACGACGATGGTGACCTGCTTGGTCTCGATGAGATAAAGAAGGGCCTGGCGGTGCTTTGCGATGGGGAGGAGGGCCGACGGCTTGTGCAGGGCCGGGATGAAGGCCGAGTTGAGATCGAAGTCTGCCATGGTTTGGTGAGAACCTTTTGGCTATTGACTAGAGACTGTTTATGTGTTAGAAATGGGTAATGTTTATTCAATTTGGCGATTTTACCTTCAAATACTGGCAACTGACCTTACATCAATCATCAAGATATGAGAGATATTGTAAGACAATAGGTCTGTCACCTTGTATACCTCATTTTGACTGCCAGCTTTTCTTGTAAGTGTGGTTTGGCCTCACGATTGGCCTCGTTTGCAAGTGGTTGTCGACATTGAACGTTGCAATTTTGGCCGGTCAGAGTGTCGCCAGCTGGGACCAGATGGCGCTCTCTGGTTGCATCCCACCATAAGCTTCAACCTACATTGTCAAACAGCTGACATAATAATACGCCGCTCAGCATCTAAAGTCTCCCTTTCCATCTTTTTATCGCCCATGTACCTAAATGACTTGGTCTACAACGTTCTTTGATGCTTCTTGTATCTTGTCTACTTCAAGGGTATTTTAGGCAACTAAAGGAGCAGCGGGAGGGGTTATCGTGATGAAAAAGAAGCTGTCAGGATCACTTGGTACAATTTGACGACAAGTGTGGCGGTAGGATTGTGGCTTAGCATTAAGCTCAAGCTGGCGCCTAGAAGTTCCCAGTTCCCCAAAGGAGGCGCGGCGTCATCAGCTTCGTAACCCACTTTAATGTCATCTCGCCAGCTAAGGTACCCTCCAGTCTCCAACCCCTCCGTCCGGGCGCGCGCATTCCGCAACGTCCTTGCACCTAACAATCTCGCGAAAGCAAGCAAATTACCCCCCCTCCATCCTTCAGCAGACTTGCCTGCTAGCTACTCCTTTTCTTTTGCTGGGGACCTTCATCTTGCACCGAGACGAACTCTCTCCCAAGGAGAGAAGAAGTACTGGAGAGCGACCGAACAGTAGTCATGTCTGCCCCCATCGAAACAGTGCGCATATATCCCGTCCCCCGAAACGAGCCCAAACTTCATGCACATGTACCCTGTCAAGAGAGAGACTGACACCCTCATCTCTTTTTCCACAGAACAAGCTTACTTCCTCGAGCGGGCCCGAGTCGCCTACAACAGTCCGACCCCTGGATCTGTCCGACGACGAAGACATCCAGGAAACAGGTGTTCTCGGCGGTGAGGCTCCTACTACATCTCAGGCTACCACCAAGACCACCAACACCAACACCACCTCGTCCAACATGACCTCCTCGACACCCGTCGCCGCCGAAGCGGCCCCACCAAAGCCCCCGAGACCCTCCGGCGAGACGCAGAAGACGGAGGACATCTTGAAGGAGGCCTTCCCTAGCATCGACATCTCCGTCGTTAAGGCGGTCCTGAGAGCCAGCGGCGGAAAGATTGATCCGGCTTTCAATGCCCTCTTGGGTATGTGTCGCGTGACCCCCCATCACTTACCCAAAAACCGCCAACAAAGTTCCATTACTGACAGGGCCCCGATATAGAAATGACTGATCCCGATGCGGCCCAGCACGAGACAACCGACGAACAACCCCCTCCCCAGCCTCCCCGCCCCCAGGGCGGCGCGCAGCTGTCCCAGCTCGAAGCCGACGAGCTCTACGCACGACAGCTGGCGGAGCATTTTGACAATGTCGGAAGTTACGAAGCTAGAACCTCTAACCGGAGCCCCGGCGGTGGCGGCGGCCGTGTGAGGAGGCAGCAGACCGGCCTCGAGCCCAGACCGAACGCTGAGGACCGCGAACCCAACTTCTTTGACGATGAGTTGCCGGTGATTCAGGAGAAGCTCCGAAAGGGGTTCGTGGAGACGCAGGGCAAGGTCAATAGCTGGATCACCACAATGAAGAAGAGGTTTGACGAGGAGTTTGCCGACGAGGATGAATCCAGTCACCAGCGGCCGGGTCAAGGCCAGGGCCAGGGCCAGTATGGCGCCCGACGACCCGGCGAGTCGAGCCGTCGGAGCGGCGACTACGAGAGATACGACGCCGATCCTCAGGTGCTCAGCGACGACTTCGCGGGTATGAAGTTCACCGCCGACGGAAGTAAGTCCCGATGCCCCTTTTCGCGGCTACATCCCCCCTTTGGCACTGTTGCTATCCCGCACGATCTAACAATGGGACCCAGCGCCTCTCCGCGATAACAACAGACCTCTGTCAAACCCTGACCTCTACAAGCCCCCTCCACCCTCAAAGTCGCCCAAGCCCCACGACGGCCGCAAGGTGGCCTTCAGGGAAGGCGCCGAGGAGATCGACGTGTACGGCTCGTCGCCCAGACGCTCCGCCGAAGACCTGTCCGGTTCAAAGGCAAAGGCCAGCAAGTGGCAGCCCCTGTCGACGGTCGACCCGAACCCCATCAGCGACAACGACCCCTTCAGCCTGGGCGACAGCGAAGACGAGCGGGAGGCAAAGGAGAAGGCCGCGTCCACCAGCAAGGATACTACTACCAAGGATGCCGGCGCCAGCTCGGAGGACAGCGAAAGGCTCAAGAAGGCCGCAGCCGAGGCTATGGCGGATAGCCTCGTCGAGTCCAAGAGCGGCGAGACGGCTGGTGCTGACGCCAAGAAGAATTGAGATTTTGAACCTCCAGAGCGAGGCTTGGCTGTTGTGATCTGAGGAAGTAAGGGTGGCTTTTGCGTTGATACACTACTTTCATTTTCAGATCTCCAAAACCCCCCACGCCATGGCTTGAGCGACACGACGAAGACAGCCTGGCAAACCAGGGGGGGGGGGTCTCGGGAGGCATGGCGAACCTGGGATTTTCATGATTCCCCCTTTCCATTTCACTAGGAAACGTACCTTTAGTTAGGACATCTAAATTGAAATTATCCCGCAATTGTGTTGCTGTTGCCCAAGTTCCTCCCTCATTGTTGAAGAATACCAGAGTCGGATTTCATGTTGTCGCCTAGAAACTAGGCCGATTTGCCGACTTGGCGTTGGTGTGAGTTGGAAGTTGGAACACATAGAAACAGGAAGGTCACGCGGATCTTGCATAGAGAGAGGCGTGATGATGATGTACGGGTAAGAAGACCCCGAAGCATATGAAGCATACGGGATGTGATACTCGCAAAAGACCCTAGTATGGGCGATCGGTCTCTGACGTATGCGTACGTTGTGAATATGGCTGTCGTTCGCGATGCGGCAAGCAGCGGATGGGGATGGGGGCCGCGGCCTTTTCCAGCATGGCCGCTTGCCAGGTTGCCTAGGTTCAGGATGGCCTGCGGATGCAAACATGTCAAGGTAAGGTAGCATGCAGCTGATATGCCCCGCCATGCTGCCGTCCCATTCCCGAGCAGTCGTATCGTGATATAACCGATCCGAGGCGGTAGAAAGGCCCAGGCGTATTAGTGAGTAGCGTCCTTCAACTGCTGGTTCTGGCTCACAGACGAGATGATTCAAAGGAGCCCATGCCCAAATTGACAGTGTTTATGCCCCACGATGACCTCTGGAACCCCATCCCGTCCCCATCCTCGGGCTTTGATAGTCTTTTGCTGATTGGCCCCTATATCCGACCAAAAAAACAAGCATTTTGATTCGCAAGGGTTTACAATATAAGTTGAGAAACCCATCAATAACAGCGGGCTGGGAATGTATCGCATCACCCGCTTTCTGGGTCGTTGGACTCGCCAACAGTTTGTGGAGCGAAGCGAAAGAGCGAGAAGTAGCCGCTATGAGTTGGATGCCCCCCTCGCGGGTTGATGTGCCCCGCACCATCTTGATTGGACGGGGAAGTTCTGATGTGGTTTTTCTGCCCACCACTCCGGCTGGTTCCGTATTGATGCAGGTTGCTGGAGCTCCTGCTGCTGCAAGTCTGGGCTTGAAACATCCCAATCAGTTAGAGCTGAGAGGGCCTTTTCCTTCGTACCCAAAATGATTTGGCGAAAGCCAGCTAGAGGAGATGGCCAGAGTAGGGTTCTGAACGGTACTTGTCGCCCTTGAGCACTACCCCTCAACGGCACGTCTCGGTGAAATTGGAAGTCCATTAAGCCGTATAGGGCTTCGCTAGACCGGCCAATTTCTCGAGAAGAGAGAGGATTAAGTAGGACCGAAAAATGAATAGTGTCGAATGGAAAATCTCGGATCCAGGTGTGGAAGAGGTTGTGATTTTGTGCCGAAAAAAATAGAGACAGGAATTTTCCAACAGTTCAACGCCCCGAGTTTTTGGCAGTGTGCTGTTGTGCCTCTCTCAGCCTTGTCCTTGGCATATCGAGAGGAAAACGTGGTTCGTGTGCGAGCCGTCATTGGCCGGCGATCTGAAGACTTGGCTTTGGGGGGAAGCGAATCAAGCGCATGTGTGGGTGGGAGGTGGACTCCACGGGTGTTCCTTGAGGCCATGTACATGTTTTTTTGGTACATGTTGTCGACGTACTGCTGGTGACGGCTGCGGCTATTGAAAAGTAGGTAGGAAGGGAGCTCTGGCAAAACGGACACGGCCGTCGAGAATTTCAGGCCCCTCCAGGATCCACGCTGAGGCAGTGAGAAATGGCACACGTGCTCGGTTTCTGCGATATTATACACTGCCAGACGCAATGCGTTGTTGAACTGCCACAAAGCGGGTACATTTGATGGTTCAGGTCGTCCGACTATTTTCTCGTTTCCGAGATGGCGCGAGAACTTGCCCGAGTAGGTAGGTACAAGCAGAGGATGCTCGCTTTGATCTTGACCAGGGCAGACAAGGTCGGAAGAGGGCAGAGGCACAAGGTACGATGATATGGTACTTAGTAGGTATGTGATAGATTGTAGGCGAGATGTTCCTTGGGAGCTCATCGTAGGCCGGCGTTGGGAGACTTTCCGAGTATGGCGAAACGGCAGGGCACTGGCCACAAAACAGTCAAAGAGCCACACTTGATGCCTTCCATTTCTTGCCCAGTTGAATCTGAGTGGATGATTCTCGCAGCTCTTGCAGTTCTCGCAGGTGTAACGTCGTCTTCAGTGCGCATTTACTTTAGGTACCTTAGCAGGTAGGTAAGGGTGGCAGGAGTGACAAGAGAAAAGGTACCCCGCACCTCACAGCTAGACAGGGGAGGGGCTGATCGATGCTCTTGCTCTCTTGCACGCAGCACACGCTGCACGGGCAAGAATAACCAGACCCAACTTCCCAATGGAAGCACGTACCCAGGGCCGGCAGGTGGACCCATACTCTGGCCCGTTGCTGGTGCTTCTCGGACCTGCTATTGGTCAGACCGATACCATGGTTGGCCAAGACCCCGGTCGGCACCCATTTACATTTCACGACTTTGACTGCCAACTGCCTCTGCCACTACGGCCTGCCCTGCTAGCCCATCGTCTTGAGAGAAAGAGAGAGAGAAGTGAGGAAAGGTAGATACACACAGTACCTCCTGATCTGGACCCCTTGGAATTTGGGTTTCTAGAGTCGCATCTCACTTCTCATTCACCACTCCCCAAATCCGAAGTCTAGATCTGGGCTGCTGTCATTCTTACCGCCGCCGCCCTGCAGACCTCGACATACCGATGAGGTAGAGTTGCAGAACCATACAACTCACTCATCTGACCTATCCTCGGTTTGCCTAATTCGACGTCACTCTCACACGACACCAACACAGACGCATACGCCACGGCCGCAACTTACGGCAACTCCAGACATTACTATTCTCATCCAAAAGAGCATAGGTTGAAGCAATCACCGCTTGAACCTGCTATCTTGATCGGTAAGCATGAATGTCTCTCAACAATCAATCTCGTGATCTGTTTCGATTCGGCGCAAGTCTGTTTACTGTTGCCTTTGTCTTTGCCTTTGCCTTCGTCTTGATTACACTCCGACTCACATCAACTCTCTTTCTACCCCTCGATCCATGCTTTACTGCTTCTTTTGCATAACCCCTATCACCAAGGTCGACGACGCACTCGTTTCCTGTTATTCCCCAGTCAGACTAGGAAACGGTGCCAATACCCTGGACAGGACGATGTTCTGGTCCCCGGCCGCGCCTGGTTTTCCTAACCTCACCCCCCGTCCAACCCGTAACTAGATCTGGTCCTGGGCCAACTCAGACCTTGCTTTCCTCATCGGAGACAAACAACGGGTGTGCCATCCGACACTGGCGCTGACATGGTATGTTGCCATCCACTGGTTGCTAGTACCTGCAACCATTCATCGTTCTCCCTGCCCCCACGCAGCGTCTGGCATCAATAACTATTACCTACTTGTGACACCTGTTCAGAGCAAATGCCTGACCATGTCCATGTTCTTAGAGCCGCGTGCGTTGTTGCCCCTCTTTCTTCAGAGCCTGGTTGTCACCGAGGCATGCCCGGGATAGCTTCAGAATACCCCCACCTACTACCCATCTTGCTCGTTATGACTTAGTTTCTCTACGGGTACTGCTTATGGGTTCCTGCTCCTCCTTCTGCGTGCTCAATTTTTTCAGTCATAGCTACTTGGTGGCTCTACTGGCCAAGCGGTCGTCTTATTGCACGAGGGATATCTCCCGATCATCGTCCCCTTTAATCTAGACCTTCAAATTCTAACTCAACCAACAGCTTCGAATCCTTACCTCAACTTGGATATTCGCCTGTCTTTGTCCGCTACTCAGTCTACCTCACGCGGCAGGATTCTATCTTGCTGATCGCCAAAAAAGGCCTTGGTTTCCCCCAACTCGTCATCCCATTAGCTTGCGCCACTGAAGAGCACCCCACGTACGGTTCTCTACATTAACCCGCAGCTGTTCTACACAACTCTGCCACGAGGCGACGTCACTCAGCATACCCTTGTGCGAGTGGCTACTTTGCTTGCCTGCCGCCGACGCATAATCACACCCGCAGAGCCTCCTACTGTCATCAGCTTTCTCCCTGCAGACATCCACTGTCAGCTTGCCACTACTGGAGGGCACATAGGCTGCTCTCTCTTACAACGATCACTTTTGGACACCGTGATCCCACGGGCGTCCGTCCATCATGTCAGTCTCTTGGCCTTAGCTAACCCCTAGTGTGTTCTCACTGGCGAACTTGTGCTGATATAACAGCAGGAAGTTCGGCAAGCAGATTCAGAAGCGTCAGCTTGAAGTTCCAGAGTATGCCGCTAGTTTTGTAAACTACAAGGCTCTCAAAAAGGTACGTTTCGTTGCCCGGCAGTTCCCTCTTCAGTCTCTATCCCCCTTTTGTTACCCCGTTCTCTCGCTTCTCTTCTGCATTGGATGGAAGCTTGGTACGCAAACCACAAAAAGGAGAAAAACCCCCTCTAGAATTTAGTCAACTCGGTACCCGACACTGTCCCGTCAGGGGCAGGTGAATGGAGCAAGCCCCCATGGCAATAGCTAATCACATCCGGCATTACCACTGACATTCGCTACTAGCTGATCAAGAAATTGTCGGCTACGCCCACGCTGAGCGCACAACATGACCCTCTCCGCTCCGCAATATCTATAGACTCCCAGGCTGCCCTTCAGGCCAACAAGGCCACATTTTTCTTCCAATTGGTATGTATCCAGTCATGGGTCAGTGCGATGAACTTCCCAACGTACTTACTGACTCTCGAACAGGAACGAGAGCTCGAAAAGGTCAACGCCTTTTACCTACAAAAGGAGGCAGAGGTATGCAATAATTTCTCTTGTCTAATGTAATGACTCTACCCTGTCAGAACTGACTCCCGCCTAGCTCAAGGTGCGACTGAAGACTCTTCTCGACAAGAAGAAGGTGTTGCAGTCTCGCAATGGTGTTTCCAGACGTTCGGCCAAGTTCACAACTCTCGAAGAGGGCTTCCAACAGTTTGCCAGCGACTTGAACAAGCTGCAACAATTTGTTGAGATCAACGGGACTGCTTTCTCCAAGATCCTCAAAAAGTGGGACAAGACGTCAAAGTCGAAAACCAAAGAACTCTACCTATCCAGAGCAGTCGAGGTCCAGCCCTTCTTCAATGCCACCGTCATTAGCGAACTATCCGACCAGGCCACTACTAGTCTCCAAGAGCTGGGGGCTTGGGCCGAGGGTGACAATGTCAGCTTCGAGCCTCGTAGTGATCATATCGTGAGCAGCCAGCATCTACTCGGAACTGACGAAGGTGATGCGGATACACTACTCCTCGACACGGTCATTTCAGGGAACCTCGAGGCTTTGAGGGATCTCCTGATTCGAATGCGGACGGCTGCTAGCTCGTCCTCAGGCTCTGACATCTCTCTGATGGAGAGAGTGACTAGAACGTTCCTCGCTGCCATTCACGAAGCGCCTAAAGAGACTCTACAGGCTCTCCTCGATACGGGCTTGGTCGACATACAGTCAGAGGACGACATTAACGAACGAAATTGCCTGCACCAAGCTGCCATCTACGGGAACTCGTTTGTCCTTGAATACGGCCTGGCAAAAGGTGTTGCTGTCAGTCGTACCGATGTGTATGGCAGAGTGCCGCTGCACTATGCCAGTATGCATGGACGATTGGACATGCTCGACGCCCTGACTAGTGGTAAGATCTATATAAGTACAGGCAATGTGGCTGCATGGTTGCTGACATAGCCTCACAGCGGATACTTCAACGATAGATTTGATCGACCATGATAACTTTACCCCTCTGGTACACTCAATCATTCACGGCCACCTTCAGTGCGTCGAACGACTGCTAGCAAAGTCCGCTCGAATCGACCCTGTCTCTGACGCAGACCATGTACCGCTGAACCTTGCCTGCGAGCATGGTTCGTTGGCAATCGTGGAAATGCTCCTCCAGCATGGAGCACAGATCGTTCCCGACGCTGAAGGACTCTATCCCCAACACCTTGTTGCTCGATCAGGCCAAAGGCCAGAGCTTCTCCTTTTGCTCAAGAACTTTGGAGCAAATCTCGATCAGGTTGATAAGTTGTACGGATGGACGCCCCTGGTTCATGCCGCGAGCGAAGGCAACGTTCCCTGCCTCCAAGGGTTACTGGACGTCGGAGCAGACCCCAACATCGTCGACGAAAAGGACCTGCCAGCAATGTATTACGCTGTCTGGGAAGGCCACCTCGAATGCATGCAATTGCTTGCACCGTACAACGCAAGAACGAAGGCGAGCCCCATGATCATGCAGCCCGGATTGGGACCAATGATGAGCAGCGGGCCCGACCCGATGGCCCTTGACCCGGATGCCATCCCTGAACTTGAGCTGCCGCCGCCGATCATACCGTTGCGCCGGTACGGACACAACTTCCTGGACACCAAGACGGTCATTCAGATCAGTTTCGAGGAAAATGGGGACCAACCCCTAGTGTTCTTCCACGACGGGAAGTACCCTGCCGCCCGACTCACCATTTCATCAAAGGTTTCGGATCTCATCCCGAAGAATATCATGCTGCCTTTCCAAGAAGATACCCGTATTGTTTCCTTTCAAATCGACAATTTGGAGTCATTTACACTCGATTTCGACGTTTTCCCTACCTACGGCGCGAAGATCATTGCGAAGACGGTGGCCCTTCCCAATACCTTCAAGGCGCTGCTTAGTAGCTCTGGGAAGTGCTGTCTCCCCCTGTTCGATCCAAGGCTACGAGCAATTGGCCAGATCAGCTTCCACACTCAGGTCATCAAGCCGTTCAACGGTAAGCCACTCGAGATTACGGATTTCGAAACGTACTGGAAGGCAACAAGCCAATTCGACCGCAGTCCAAGCACATTTGTGACTGGTTCGAGTTTGTCAGGTGACTTTGTCCAACTCTTCGTTCAGCACACCAGCGATGGTGTACCTGTCTTGTGGCCGAGATGGACGATACCATGTGGTGGAATTGACCTGCCCATCTCAAGATTGACAATGGAGCAGTTCAATACGATCACGTCAAAGAGCCCTAGCAGAGCCGAACTGGCATCATTACCAACAAGGCCTCTGGACGCAATTGCGGACGTCCATCGGGTTCTTGCGACAGCGGGTATCCCTCTGAACGAGGCACTGGCTCTGCTCCCGCATGGCATGCATGTCAACATCCAGATTTTGTATCCGTCACTGGACGAGGAAAGGTCACTGGGCCTGGGCCCGTCGTTGGACCTGAACACATTCGTTGACTCTCTTCTCACTAATGTGTTTGATCACGCCCGCGCTCAGCGAGCTCAGTCGCTCGAGTCGGTCCGTTCTGTGGTGTTCAGTTCATATAACCCGAGCATGTGCACAGCACTCAACTGGAAGCAGCCAAACTTCCCCGTGTTCCTGTGCAACGATCTGGGACGGGAGGATGTCATGGCGCCGCCGGACATCATCCAGAGCCACGGCAGAAGATCTGCATCAATCAAGGAGGTGGTTCGGGTTGCGCAAGGCAACAACTTTATGGGCTTAATTTGCTGCTCACGGCTTTTGGTAGGTTTAGGCCCTTTCGTTGATGGCTGTGATATTCTTACTGACTGTACAACAGGAGATGGTCCCCGCCCTGGTGGACGCCATCAAGTCACACGGTCTTGCACTGGTCACAGATAAGTCACTGGATCCGTCGTCGACAAATTCTCTGACAGATCCGTTCCCGCGACTGCCAAAGGGAGTGGACGGTGTCCTGAAAAGCCACGGTGTCTTGCGCTTCAACGAATCCATAGATGTGTAGTAGATTGTTGTAATTACGTGTCAGAAAAAGTTAATAGACTTGTGTGTGTGCACCTTTTTCAATCTCGATTCGTGACAGCCTGACCTCTGGATATTCCTTTTTCGCGCTCGCTGCATCATAGTTACATCGTCATTCCAGCATAAGTCGTAAAGTTAACTCCTTGCGGTCCCGTGGTATCCGTAGTAAAACAAAAGAATAATACACATCTCCCGCCGCCACGTAGCTAATTTTTCTTGGAGTCATAAGCTTTACGCGCCTTTGAAACCATACTTGAGCGCGGCCAACTCTTTTTCCGGATCGACGCTGCCCATGACCACCTTTGCAATGAGAACAACGACGTACACTATAGCAGGCAAGTTCCCCAGCCCCACGTGGCCAAACGAAGCCTTCTCGCTCGACTTCGTCGCCAACCCCGCCAGGATAAGCATACCACAGAGTCCGAGGTTGAGGTACGGCAGATACAGCTCCAGTGGACCTTTTTGCTCCTCGGCGAAAGAAAAAGAGCTCCGCCTGCGTCTCCTCTGCGTTGTCTGAATGGGCTGGTAGGACGACGGACCGCCGGAGACGGACGAGGTCGAGGACTCGAGCGAGGAGGCCGGGCTGGGGCGCGGAGTCTTTGGTCGGGACCATGCGTCGAGCCAGGGGATTCCGGTCGCGCCTGGGGGTTGGGTGTGGAGGAGGTAGGCGGTCGAGAGGAGGGATGTCAGAGAGAGGAGGGAGGTGAGCGGGGCGGAGAGGCGGGCGAGGTTTATGAGGTAGGGGATCGTTGTTAGGAGGGGAAGGGCGAGGAGGGCGGTTGCGAATTGGGCGTTGCGGGCTGCGTTATCTTCTGCGAGGCGGCGGATGAGGGTTTCTTGTTCTAGGTTAGGGGGTTGGGTGTTAGCTTTTGATGTAAGACGGAATGGAAAGATGAAGAGTGAGGGGAATGGGATGGCTTGGGAATGAGGTTTTGGTATCTTTTGCGTCGTACCCTCTTCGTCCATGGCTTCTGGCTGTGAGTCTGCCGAGTCGTCGTCTGTGGGATAGTGGAATGTACGCCGCAGACGAGCGGCTGCGCCTCGAGGTTCTGCCATTTTAGTATAGAGGTTGTCAAATGCGCGATGAGCTGCAGCGGGTTGCTGGTGTTTTGTAATGATGTCGTAGTTGTTAAAGGCGCAAACACTTGGTCTACGTGTTGATAAGTCCAGTCGATGAAGACAGATTTGTAGAAGCCCGGGTAGGTAAGCTACGTAAGGTATCGGTGCAATAGGTGTAGATGGAGCTTACCTACTTACCTCTCGCAGAGGGGGCCGTGACCGACCACTCAGCCTTATGACGCGCGACAGCTGGACAATGTGCGACAGGGGTCTTGGGTCCAGGGTCTGATTGGTTACTGTTTATCGATTGCTTTTTTTCTCTGCTTTCCAAATGCCCACGCCAGGACCCCGGGAATTTTCGAGAAAGAGCTTTGGCCCGCCCACCGAGAGTCGAGACCGACCGACCGAACTGACCGAACTTGCATGGTCTGATTCGGAGCATCCCGAGAATTTGACCTAGACGCAACGCCCGGCATCACGAAATTTGAACCGACCACACCCACCGACGCGGTAGCCCCGACTTCACTCGTAGGACGATTTCGATTCCACGGGGAGTTTCATTTCTAGCATGTTCTCAAACACAGCCACCAGGAGGCTCGCCTCCTCGCTGCGCAGCGCCGCCGCGAGGCAACGGCAGCAGCCGCAGCAACTCAGAGCGCAGGCTCAAAGGAGATGGGCGACCGCAGCGCCGAAGCCCGGGTCCGGACCGCTGATGGAGCGGCGCGCAGATCGAGAACTCCCAGGTAGACTGCTCGTCTTTCTCCCCCCCTTTCCCTCTTCTCTCTTCCCGTTTTCATCCATCCGCTAACCACCACAATTCTTTCAATAGACCTCAACCAGATCACCTTCCGCTGGTCCCGCACCCTCCCCCTCTTCGCCGCCGCCATCGCCCTCAGCAGCATCGCAATCTTCAACTACCAAAAGTCCTCCTCACCCGTCATCGCCTCGACCCTCTACGCGCTGCGCACCTCCCCGAAAGCCCGCGAGTACCTAGGCGACGAGGTGCAGTTCAAGCACCAGATCCCCTGGATCGCCGGCGAGATGAATCAGCTCCACGGGCGCATCGACATCAGCTTCAGCGTCAAGGGGTCCCGCAACGAGGCCGTCATGAAGTTTGCCAGCTTCCGGACGTCGCACAAGGGCCTGTTCGAGACGACCGAGTGGAGCTTGGAGACGCCCGACGGGCGCAAGATTGATCTGCTCGACGGGGCGGATCCGTTCAAGGGGTCTATTCCGGGTGATGATTTGAGTGATGATGATCTCGAGGCTGTGGTGTCGGCGGCGGAGACGAGGGGTTTCAGGCAGAATATCAAGTGAGTGAGAGAGACAAGGAGGACCGTTGAATACAGGGCAGCACTACAGTCACTTCAAGGTCTCGTGAAGGGAATCGTCATCAAAAGCATGCATGGGTTCGAGGTAGTTCAAGTCATTGGGTTGGAATTCGGGTCGGGCGAGATAATGACCCTAAAGCTATGCGCCTCTCTTAATGGGGTGATAAATGTACAACATGTATAGTACACAGACTTTCGTAAACAACAGTAGGGGAAAAGGGGGAGGGTGGACGATATCTATACAAGTGCCGGGAGCTCTTTCCTCTCCTTCTTCAGCACCAAGTGCCTCTCTCTGGCCTCCTGCAATCTCGCCTCGCCATCCACGTTGGCCTCCAACAGCTCCTTCAACTTGTCCTGCCTGTAAGGAAGCGCCGGCGCCTTCCTCTTGACGGCATCCTGCAGCTTGACGATGCAGTTCTTGGGGCCCGCGACAGCGCCCTTGACGAGCACGACGCCCAGCTCGTTGTCCACCTTGAGCACCGTCAGGTTCTGCACCGTGACGCGCTCGTTACCCATGCGACCGGGCATCTTCTTGCCGGGCATGACTCTGGAACCGGAACCCTGCGAGGGGCCGGTGGTACCGATGGTGCGGTGGTTGAGCGAGTTACCGTGGGACGCCTCCTGACCCGCGAAGCCGTGGCGCTTCATACCACCGGCGAAGCCCATGCCGCGGCTGTTGGAACGGACGTCGACGTACTGGCCCGTCTGGAACCAGTCCGGAAACAGCTGGGCGCCGACGGGCAGCAGCCCTTCCTTGGTGCGGACTTTGAACTCGGCCAGGTGGCGCTTGGGCGCGATGCCCTTGGCCTCGTAGTAGCCCAGCATCGGCCTCTCGACGTTGCGCGGCTCCTTGGAGCCGGAGCCGATCTGAACGGCCCAGTAGCCGTTGTCCGGGCGGGTCTTGTTGGCGACGACCTGGACCTGGTCGAGCTGGAGGACGGTGCAGGGGACACGCTTCTTGCCATAGTAGATGGCCGTCATGCCCTTCTTGACGGCGAGGACGCCGGTGCGGAGGGGCGTCGTCTTCTCGCGGCGGGCGAGGGCCGCGGCGGGACCAGTGGTGAGGACGGGGAGGCCGGCGGTGGGCTGGTTGAAACGGGTGGGCTTGCTGCGTTTGGGCGCCGTGGACCAGCCGTACTTTACGCCGCGCTTCGCGGTGAAAGGGAGGAGCTGGAGGCGAGGGGCGATGACGGCCGAGGCATTGGCGGCGGCGGAACAGGTGTTTGATATCGTCGTCGTCGTCGATCGGAGGAGCTGGAGGCAGCTCGGGGGTAGTCGGGGCGCCATGGTGGATGGCCGGGGGGTGGAATTGAGGGCGGAAAGAGGTGGTCTGGTGTGAGGTCGGCGATGGAATTTTTTGGAGTTGAGGTCGGATCTGAGTGCCTGGGGTGGAAATCTTGAAGTGGTCCGTGCACCTCCCTGAAGTGAAATGGTCACTGAGCTTACCAGGAGCTCATGCCAGGGTCTTTTCTCACTTTTTCAAAGAATAACTCTGCGATCAATCAGGATACTCAAGTAAACATTCCATTTTCTCTATTCAATTGACAGATTCTTGAGAGCAAAGAGCCACTTTACTCCAGCGAAAGTCTTGCTCTACACCAAGAAGACTAAACTTGGCCAAGATGGATAAAACACCCATCATCCATGCTTACAGACATCTCTACCGTGAGCTCCTACGAGCGGTTCAATTCGCACCGCCGCACAGGTACACCGTCCGCAACCAGCTGAGAGCGTCGTTTCGCGATAAAGACGCGGTGTGGGACCCGGAGGTTTCCAAGAGAACACTGTGGTTCATACAGGCGGCTCGCAGAGAGGCCGGTATCGAGCACAAGGTTCTCAAGAACCTCGTCCGCGTGGCTTGGGAGAGGCAGAATATGGATACGTGGAAGGTCAGCTTTCGCAAGGAATCGGAATCCCGGGGCAAGGATGTGTGAGTTTTGCTTTTGATTCGGTTGTGAGAGATACGGTTGCTGACGTTGAATTATTCAGCATCCAAGAGGCCAACAACATGAAAGCTACAGTATACAATCACTATGACATGACGATAAACATGCTGAACAAGTCGATGGGTATTCGACTGAGATGATGGTCTCGAGCAAGTCACGGTAGTCTTGATCGAGTTGTCACTCGCACGCCTGCACTGGCTGTCATCAAAGAGTGCAGCTTGACCAATTCCTGAGAATCTCAAACGGTTCCACCTTACTGGAAGTGCAGGCATTGATGGAGACATGTCCATCTCAGCATGCCCAGGCGGGATCATCAGCCCAGATACCACGCTTCGAGGCTTGTTGTGGTGCCAGGGTGAGAAGACGGCAGGCAGAGGACGGAACGGAACACGATAAGCCCGAAACGTCGCGATGCAGTACCTATTCTCTTATCCGATGATAAGCCATTGGAGGAAACTGGCGTTGGGGAGAGAAACGACCGCTGGTGCGACCTTTGCCAGGCGGGCGATCTGCAGATGCGCGGGGTCAGCAAGTGAAACGGCTCACCTGTGGTTGGTTAGCACGTTTGGCTACGTGAAGGTTGGAGCAGCCGTCTAAGCTGTTGATGGTTGCATGGTCGATTATTTGCTCGCGAAGCGCTGCTGGCGCCCGCTTGTATGTTGATTCTTGCTGTTTATGAGCTCATTATTCCTCGCCTCTTGCGGAACGCTGCTTCAGTTTCCCCGAATCAGGCCAGAGATCTTGAGACAGTGTCATTCAACAGAGAAAACCCGTCGGGAGGTTGATGGGGGCATATGAATAGGGACCTAGATGGCTGCACCTCGGAGGCAATAACGTTTTGTCGTACATGGCGGGCGTTCTGCCCCAAATGTTGAGAAGTAAGCGAGAAGTGAGGTGCCCGACCTTCACGGACTGAGCTGAGGGCTGAGGGGGAAGAGTTGAGGCGAACCCCCGTGTACACCCCCCGTGTCGGAGCCAAGAGTCTCGGCCGCCAGGGCGGTGGTGGTCGGCCCTTTGCCGGTACGGGGAGATATATAAAAAGAGTGGTTCCCTTGGAAATCTGTTTTTGAGTACCAAAAATACTCAATTCGGAAACAATATGGCTCGCCCCGTGAAACCGACCCGCTGTTGTCGTAAGGTGGTCGACCGAGTTGTCCGCCTGGACAAGTACGATATTTCCAAAGCTCGGGTGAGAAAACACTCTGTGACACTAGAGATAGCCCACCAGGGAGAGAACTGGGAGAGGCGTCACTGGCAGTCTGGCTTGTGACGGTGGATTCTTGAGATGGCAACACTGGCCAATCTGGGCTGATTGGTGTTAGCGGCCGCTACCGGGAGGAACAAATGAGAAGCGCAGGATCGTTGGAGATCCAACGGGGCCCTGGTCTCGTTTCAGTGGACCTAGACACTAAGGCAAAGGTATCTTCTGCTGGTGCTACTGCTGCTACGAAGTGAAGTGCGTGGGTGCGTCCTGGAGATACCAATCAGCAATGGTACGACTGGTCGCTCAGCGGGGCCAAAGGGGGGCCTCCCAGGTGCGGAAAGGATGCAGCTTTCCGCACCACGAACTGCCCTGGTCCTGCAGCTTTGGAATGGTCGTGGTTTTGAAGGTACCTCCTGATACAACCATCGCAGAGTCGGAACCTCACCCGGTCACTTGAAGTTGAGGGAAGAAGGGGGAAGACGAGGGGGGGCAAGGTGCTGAACTGAGCTTGCCTTGAGGTCAGGGAAAGGCAAGGTTGGGTGCTGTATAAGTTGTGGCTGTAATCGTACCTTCAACTAAGTACTTAGCTGAGGTGCCCCTACGAATACAACAGTCTGTGATGCGGATGTATCTTTCTACGCCGTAGATTCCCACTGCCGACCCCGCAATCCGAGTTACCTTTGAAGTATCCGTAGTTCACGCCTACCTTACCCTTCGATGATTCTTCCCTTCTTCTCTCTTTCATCTTAACCCGCAAATCTCTCATGGTTAGCGGGCACAACAGCGTCAATTCCCGGGGGTTCAGCTCTCGATTCCCCAGACTGCCTTGAGACAGCTCTTTTCACATCTCTGACCGATCGACTCGTCATCAGCATCATCGTCTCTGTTTCCCTACTGCTTCTCGCCGTCTATCCTCCAAACTTCGCGAGCCCGTCATCCCGTCGCCCTGTTTGTCGCTCGTCCACACCATCACCCCAACTCCACCTGCTGCGCGGTCTGGATGGACCAAACCCCAACTGGCAAAGGGCCGTATCACGACCGCGCTGAAGACTTTGATCTCTCGCCACGAGATCACCGTCTGAAGGCGCTGCCATCTCGTCACTGCTAGAAGCATGCCAGCGACAGAAGCCGAATATCACCAGATACATCATGTTCCGGCCCGCCAACCGACTGCGATCATGCCTCGAGCTCAGGAAGAGCGCCCGCAGAGGCTGGTCAAGCGCTATCGCACCGAGATCGCCGCCAGCACGTCGAGTATGTTCTCGACTGTCCTTGCATTTCCCCTCGATAGCGTGAAAACGCGAATGCAGACCTACCGATACGAAGGCTTCCTCGATTGTGTGACGCACACATACCGCACCGAGAAGTTGAGAGGCTTCTTTCGGGGTAAGGAGTCCCTCATTCCCTCTGTCCCTCTTCCTCCACCCCCCTTATACACGCGACCCCTCATCTCGCCTCAAGTCATGATCCCATTGACTAACCTTCTTTTGCCCCTCACTAGGCGTCCTTGCCCCAATGGCCAGCATCACACTCGTCCGAACCATGTCCTTTTCGATTTACCAACGCGCCAAACACAATTACTCGGGCTGGGTTAAGAACGCCCTGGGATTCGACGTGCTGCAGCATGTGAATCAGAAAGGCACATATCCGAATCTGTACTCCATTGCCTGTTTTGGAGCCGCCGGCGCCACTGCCGGCTCATGTATCACGCTTCTCGCCTGCCCCTTTGAGCTCACCAAGCTCAGCGCGCAGGTGGCTGTCTTGTTGTCAGACCAACAAAAGCTCAAGGAAGCAAATTGCCGCGCCACCAATGGCCACCAGGTTGCAGCAAGCTACCAAAATAAGGGCACTTTCAAGACCATGCGCAACATTGTTCGTCATAGGGGTGCTCTGGGGCTTTACACTGGCTTCAACTTGCACTTGTGTAAGTCTGCCCAGGCGTACAACCCCATCAAAACCCTCAGCTGACCATTTCAGTGCGAGATACTTTGGGTACGGCCATTTACTTCATGGTCTACGAGAGCGGAAAGCAGCTCGGAACTACCTTTGGTGGTGACCACCCGACGACTAATAAGTTCGCGGTTGTCATCTCTGGGGGCATGTGCGGGATAGTATCCTGGGCAATGATATGTATGTGCTTTCTGGTGCAAAAGTACCTCGGGCAAGTGACGCTAATACTCTGGCAGACCCCATTGACTCGGCAAAGAGTATCTACCAGCGAAACTCTCTCTTGTACTCGAAAGGGCAACAGGTTGAGCCGCCGCCGAAGATTGAGTTCTTCAAACGAAATATGTATCGCGGACTAGGGGTTTCAATGGGTCGCTCATGCGTCGTCAACGCCATCTTTTTCTCCGCTTTCGAATTCACCAAAAAGCATCTCAACTCCCTGGATGACAACTAAGGAACGATGATTTGCATGAACTATCTGCTAGCTATGCAAATCGCAGTTGAACAAGCGCATACATAATGATCGATGGCGTTTTGGCTCGGTGGATGATGTGGACCACCGAGCATACTTGGGACAATGGAACGGAAGCAAGGACAGAAACCAAGTTGTAGTTTGGATTCGACTGCAATCAAATTATAAGTTATTGAAAGAGAATTGCGATGCTTCGTTTGGTGACCTCAGGCTGCCCGCCCAGTGTGCGGGATACGACATCTGTTCAGGCCTTTAACATCGGGCACCTTATAAGCAAGTGAGGGTCTAGACGCATCCTCTCATAAAGTTTTGATCGAAACAACCTCGGTTTACCCTTTTGGACCTCCCTTGCTCAGCCTCTTGACGATTCCTTCGTACCTACCTTACGGGCGCTTAATCTCGGTATATGGTTTTAGACAAGGTAGGCAATTAAGCATGCCTAAGTTCGCGCGCCTGGCTGAAGATCGGTGGGCCCGTGCATCAACACCCCGCCACTATCATCACGTGCCGATAGTGCCTCGCAGGAATCCGAGTTGCGACCCGACCTCTTTTGGGCCTTCCTGCGTCTGCGTCTTCAACAGGCACTACTCTGCCTCAACCAGCCCTGGCGTTTCCGTCGTGACTTGTGACCTTTTGCTTCCACGCATTTAGCATCCAAGCACCACCGTCCGCGCGCGCCCTTTATCCGAGTGCAACGAGCTCCTGCCGCAACTGATTTTGACGAGTCGCATATTTCCAAGTCTCCGCCGACTGGAAATTGGAACTTTCCTTCTTGTCTACCGATCTGCGTGATCCCTGCTTTTACCGTTTCCTTCGCGCGCAGCAAGTACCTACTTACTTGCTGACGTCGACGCCTTCGGGAAGAAGGTGCAACTTTGCAGACGCGCCTTCCTGGCCTGACGTACTTGACTTGGGACACCGCCCCGTCTCCGTGTTGGCTCTGGTGCGAGACAAAGATTGTCATTCTTCTCACTAACTGTCGTTTTCCATCATCTTTTTTCTTTTCCCGAGGGGCAGCTTTAGACGGCATTTGGTTTCCGAACCACCATGGTAAGCTGATAACAAAGGAGGATCATCAGACATGGGGAGAGAGAAGAAACCACACCCCGGCCCGGGTACCACGGCCAAGGACCGCCACCGCAAGGCTGGCAAGATCAATAAAGCCATTGACCGAAGTCAGCCGTTACCGCCAGGACTCGTCGCTGCGAAGCCGGTTACTGTGGTGAACAACAGCAAACACCAGTCATATTTCGAGTTCATCGAGAACAAAGATAAGAAGAAGCCTCTGCTCTTCCAGGTATGCCGCGCTGAGGCGGTTCCCTCGACACTTGCCGACCACCGGACTAACCAACACTGCGCCAGATTACAACAAACAAAACCCCGCCTCCTGGGATGAGGCATATCCCCCTTGGCAATCCTGAACTGACCGAACGATGCAAGGACATCTCGAGAGAGACTGGTGCCTCGGTCTACATTGTGGTAAGACGATGCCGAAGACTAACAGCCGTCAGGAACGATGATTGACCAGTTGTGATCTAGACCATGGCCAAGAATAACGCCTCGGACTTGAGCCAACAAATACACCGTGTCGGACACCATATTCGCGAGTATATCGTGGACAGGGCGCTAGAGGAATTAGGACTGGACAGTGTCAACGAGCCGGAACTCATAGGTCAAGGCGACGCTCAGGTTGAGAAGATTCCCGAGAAACAAAACGATATCGACAAGCAGGCAGACGCCGCCCTACGAGAGCTATTCCCTCGCATTCCGAACACGGATCGACAACAAATCATCGATCATGCCTTCCAAAAGGTTTGTGATGCCGTGAGGTTTAGGGGTGAAATGGGTAGGTGCTAACGAATTACTATAGGGAACAAAGTTCAAAGGCGACCTAGTCGTAGGGCTCCAGCAGGAACTATCTCTGTCGCGGCGAGTGCAGCTTGCCGTCCTGGCACACATTCGACATAACCATACCAGATATGATCAGCTTCTTAGGGAGACAACCTGGCACAATGCCAGGCGAGTGACAGAACAGCTCTGTCTTGACTTCCTCGTCAAGTGGCGAGGCGACGACGAGAATGGCCGCGATCAGCTTGACGAAATTCTTCGCGAGGTAGTGGTTCTCTCCGATGATTCTGACGAGGAGGACTCGGACGAGGAGCCTGAGTCCGACTCGTCAGAGGTTCTCATCACCAGGTCCAACAACATTGGCAGATTGTCGACACCGGCCGTAGCCCAGAACGTCGCTAACCGCGATAAACGCTTGTCGACAGCGATACCGTCGCATCCAGGATCTCCGATGCTTGTTGCCACGCCCGGGATGTCCAGGAGGGCTTACAAAAAGGCACGCAGACGGGCCAAACATCGTGAGCGTAACTTCAGTCGTTATGAGGCTGCTGCAAACGCTGCCTGGGATAACGCCAGACAGCGGCAGCGCGGGCCCGATGATCGCATGAACCAGGCGGGCAGCTCCGTTAGTCACGGAGCGCATCAACAGGGTCCGCCTGTTGAATTCATCGAGAACAGAGCCCCCATGGAGCGTATCAATCATGCGGGTTCGCAGATGAGGCTGCCTCCTGCACCCCCCAACAACGCAGGTGCCCGCGCTCGAGAGAGCCACCAGCTGCAAGATTTCCTCCACCCTTCCATTGAGCCAAGATCCCCTGACGGCGTGAGATCACCATCACGCTATTCCCATGGCGTGGTGGAATTCACAGACCGAAGAGGTCATGAGCTATATCCGCGTCTGAACTCCCCTCCCCGTGGCCCACTGATACGAGAGGAGCGCTATGTCCATCAAGCCCCCATTCACCAAAGCCATCCCATCCATGCGAGACCTTTGCGTGATGGCCAGGACATTGTTCAGCCGCCTGTATTATCATACCGCAATGTGCCACAGGATTCCCATCGGCCACTTGTGTATCAGCAGCCTCTGCGAGACCAGAGCCCTCCCCGACCTCAGGTTTACGCTGATAGAATCATCCACCGAGAGGACAACCTGAGACGACGTCAAGGCAGTGTTCCAGGAGAGAGAGCCAACCCCATTATGATTGAGGATCACAATGTTCACCAAGGTACAGTCGTTCTTGGCACAGGCGAAAGCGTCCGGGACAGATTTGGCCCCGACGTTGAGATTCTCGCTGTCCATCGCCCCGGACGTGATCGTGGCCATCATGGCCCGGATCCACAACGTTTCAATTCAATCGATGAAGGCTTCATTCGCTTGCGGGAGAACAATGTTGATCAGCGGAATGGATTAGCAGAGGAGGGCTTCCTCCGGCTTAGAGAGCGCCCTGTCGTCGAACCCAGACATTATGCATATGGCATTGATAGACGTTCTCGTCTCGATGACCACCGGGCTACACAACAGTTACAGCCATACCGAGCAGCTGAACCTTCAGGGCAGGCTATCTACGTTAGGCGCGTGGAGAGACCGCCGCGAGCTGATGTATCCCATCCAGCGCACAACTATGAACGTGTGGAAGCGGTCAGAAATGACAGCCTTGCTCAGCGCGGAGTCCCGTCGCCCGTGTACGGCGGAGCGTAAGTCAAGGACTAAGAACACTCGAAATCTACCAACTAACCCAGTTAACGCATAGGCAATATGAGCATCAGCAACATCATCCGATGCAGGGAGCATACGGTGTTCCCGTCCATCGACACGCCATGCCAGCCCAACAACTTGATGACCCTTTCAGGTCCGACAGATATCGGCCATCACCACCTCGCGCACCGCCGCGCCAGTGGCCGCGCGCCAATGACGACGTGATCGTGCTTGAGTAGGTAATGGCTGTGCGGAATAGATTTCCAACACTTACCATGATCGGAATGGTTATGCAAGCATGTGCGAAAAGGAACAGGGACGACAGCATGTATATGGAGTACAGGGATTACAAGCATCCGTCGACGAGGGTTTGGGTTTTGAGAATCGTCGTGGACGGACGGGCAAGGTATAGTCATTTTTTGTTGTAGGACGGAAGGGGTTGGTTGGTCATTCAGTGACAGCTTGGCGAGGATGCATGGAAGGAGTTGTTGTTAGATATGATACCCATGGTCGATGAGCAAAAACTGCTCTCGTCTGCGTCTTAGTGGCGGACTATGGATGGGACGGCCCCATTCGAATGAGAACATGTTAAAGAACCACATTGCCTTCATCACACAGAAAGTGCCGTCAAATGACTTCGCGATCAGTCGAAAGTGACCTGGTCATTGAGCATTACCCTCCATTACAGATGCCAAGCTCACAAAAGCTCGGTCCAGAATTGCAGTTGGTCACAATACTTCGGTGTCCTGCACGTACACAGGCTTGGTGAGGTGGTAGAAATTTTGTCATGATGTTGAGGCTTTCCATCGGGTCTGCGGCAGGCAACCATCAGCCGACCACGCCATCCATTATCGAGAATGATGTCGATACGAAGAAGAGACAATGGCAACTTCCTCTTCCAGGTTCTATCAAAATCTTAAGACACTGTCAAAAGGGGTGGTGATACTCATTGTGGCCTGGCTCTCGAACCGAATTGACAAGGTACTCCAGTATTTCAAACCACTCCATCGACCGCTCCTATATGTATGAACCATGGGTGGGCTCAGGAAGGCTGAGCTCAGTCAGTTCTGGCTCTATGCCATCCATGATTGCACATACCAAAAAGAGTTCACCGCCCCCCCTCCCCCCCGGTGCTGAACTGGGGGCTACATCTCTTGCTGCTCATGCTGGGATTCGAACTCGGGTACTCGCTAAGCGTGCCGTCGAGTAGGTTGGTTGGCGTACGATTGATTGTTGACCATGAACCACTCCGCCACCCAGGCAGTTTGACCTGGCCCGTCGACCTAGATGGGCGCGGGCTGCCTGGTGACTGGAAAGGAGTTGAGGGGGTTTATAAAAGATGCTCCGGGAAGGTAGGAACCTTGGGGGATGGGGGCCCCGTGAATACTCGATTTATCATACGAGGTACGCTTGGCTATGAAATGTCTGTGGGATAACTGCCGAGCCCACGTTCCTGGATTGGATAAATGTGTTTTATTCCCATGAAGTATATAATAACTCTCCTATCGGGTTTATAATTGATGCCAACACCATCATCGTTTCTAAACCACGCGGAGTTGCAAACACGGTGACTGGAACTCGCTTGAATGCGCTTGCTGTAGAGAACACTTGGAACTGCGCTCATGTAGGTGGTGTTGGGTTGTAGATATCCTGTTACATAGGCACTCTCCGCGGTCAAGGTCCCTTCTTCTCGCCCCCTCGCGCTTTGCTGGTATTCTCTCACCAATACGCCCTATGAGACAGACGCCGCTACCGATCGGTGGATACCGAAGTGAGTCTTGCTTGTCACGATCCCATTACGGTCTCTAAGCACTGCGGTGGTCACAAGTGCCAGATTTCCCTTGCCCCTGGAGACCCGCGCATGTGTCTTCTGCTGAAACAGGAAGGCATCACGCTGGAAAAACAAAACAGACTTGAGTAACGTATGACGACTTTATGCTACAGTTAATCCGAGTTCCAGCTAGCGTATCTTGAAGACTTTGCACCGTTGAGTGCGTATCTCGGGACATGACATAGACACAAGTACGCAGCGACTTTGATAACTCAAAGGTCGCGAAAATCTCCTTCCAGAGCCGAGTGTACCCATCGTCAATGAACACCAATCGCCGAGCAAGCCATCACCATCCTGTAAAGCCAAGATTGAAGTCATGTTAATGTGATCATCAGCTCATATATATTGAACCCCTCTGAGAGTTGATTCTAGCAGCCAAGTAACGGCACATTCCGTAAGAATGCAACGGTATAGTTGATGAATCCAACAACAAAAAGCAAACATGTCAAACCTTTCCCGCCGCCCCTAGTCTAGTTTCATATTGCCGCGCGCGCAGAGATGGAAATAGCTAAGGTACTATAGATAAACGTGACGAAAAGAAAAGACATGCTTCCAAACCTCAACTCCATGAAAATGCAACCAAGAAAGTTCCCCTCGCATGCTTGAAGCCCCTTGTATCATCGAAAACGTAAAGGTAAGAAAGATGTTGCTAAGGATAAACGACGCAGCCTAATAGACACCCCATCATGATGCCAACATGGCCTGCCTCGTCCGGGTCGGCTGCTGCGCCTCGGGCTCCTCTTCCTCTTCGCCCTGCGGGGTCGGCAGTTTCGTGTCGGGCACCTTGGGGAGCTTGGGCGGGTTGCGGATGGCGTCTTCGGCGGCGACGCTGGCCTCGAGAGCGGCGAGCTCGTCTTCGACTTCTTCTTCGTCTTGGACTGATATACGGCCGCCGAGCATCTCGCTGACTTCCTGTAGAGTGGGTAAAAAAGAGCGTATGTTAGCCAAGGTTCCAAAACACACATGAACCTAGCACCAAGGCGGATTCCATACCCTTTGATAAGCGATAGCATCAGCCGTCTCGCCCATGAGCTTCTCCACGTGCTCGATGCCGCCCATCTCGGAGTGAATCTCCTTGAGCACCTTGGTACCCTGCTGTAGACCGAACACGACGTCCTTCTGGATCATGGCGAACTCGACCGACGACGTGAGCTTCTCGAGCTGCTCGAGCTGGGCATCCGTCTTTTGCAGGAGGGACTCTTGGTATTTCTTCCGGCGGAGGGCGAGCAAGGCGCGCGGCTTGTCGCCCTTTGCGAGCATCTGCTTCGCGATGGCCGTCTCTTTATCTGTCAGGACCGTGATGCGGCGCTGGTACTGGTGGAGCTTGTCGCGTTGGAGCTTCATGTCTAGAATTGCCCTGAAGGAGGGAGAGGTTCAAAGGTTAGCGAGAGTAGTTTACATTGTGAATGTGCGTGGTGGGATGGACGTGCGACGGCGCATTGCGGATTACGCAGCGTCGGCGTCGCATGCGCGCGCGCGATATTGCGGTAGGATCAAGAGCTCGGGGACGTACTTGTCCTGGGCGGTGACTTTACTTGTGTTGCCGCCCATTTTGGAGAAGAGGATGATGCGATGCGACTATGCGATTCGGTTACAGTGTTGAGTTGGGGAGGAAGTCAGAAGGGTGGCCGACTTCGTTGCGAAGAGGGTGCGTGTGTATGGCAAAGGAGAAAGGCGAACGAAGTGCCCGTGAGGTAGGTGTTTGGTGCACGAGGTTTCGGAGGTAGTTCGGTCGGTCAGTCGGACACGCGATACCGGTGATCGGTGACGGAGGAGGAATGGAGAGTCGGTCTGGGTCTCGTGCCTGAACCGGCTCGGTTTCGAGCCGCAACGCTGCGACGGAGGGTGGACTGGGGGCACCGCTGCGAGTGCTCCGAGGGTGGGCGGGCAGTTCGTCATTGCTCTTTCCCCCATGTATCAGGTGGGGGCGATTGCGGACCCTGATAAGATAAGAACGTTTGAGGTTCCCAAAACCTACCTTAGTAAGTAAGGTACCTTAAGTTACGACGAGCGCAGCTAATGTGTCTTAGGTAATTCATGTTACCGGGCCAACGCTTTTGCAACTTCATGCCTCCAATCCTCTTGCCTACCTTACCTTACCTTAGTTGAGGTATCGCCGACTACATCTCTGTTGGATGGTGGTGCAATGGTGTACATCATGGAGTGGCGACCACATTTCATGAGCCGTTTCCACTTTAGCATCATCGGCTGGGCTAATGCTGATATCGAACGCAATGACAGGCATGAAAATACCTCACTCAAGATGATTTAGACAATTACAGTTGCCATCCCATAGTAGCGAGTGAGACCAATGGATCTCACTTGCATTCAACACGACATAAAAGTCCGGCTTGCAACGCTTCCTCTTCCTGCATTCGCTCTAACCATAATGCTAGCTGCAATACAGATAGATATGTACACAGCCGGCCACCAGCAGAGTCAAGCCAAGCCAACCCTTCACAGATTAGGATTCCAAAAGTCCACCACCATATCCTCCAACAACTCGGGTCCCAAGGCCGCCACCAGCTCCGCAATGCCAGCCTTGAGACATCCGCTCACCCCGACGTCCTGACGCTCCCACGCGACAAGATCGCCAGTCTCGAAAAGAAGTCCAGAGCCATCTATCCGCAGCTTGATATGGTCCATCTCCTCAAGTGAGCGGATCTCGTCAAGCGACAGGATGCCCGGCATACCAGTGTTGAACAAGAACGTGTCGTCATCGTGGTCATTCTCCTCATTCTTGGGATCTTCTGTAAACTCTTCTTGGCCGGCCGCAGGCTGATCTGAAGTATCCTTGGCTCCTTCGGCAGCTGGTGCGTCGGCTCTCTCCTTTGATAAGCTTAGGTACGGCTTGTTGTCCAAAAGGTCCGTGACTCTCTTGTCCATGAGATCCCAAGCCAGCGTCTCGGGATCCAGGATGTACTGGGGCGTGTAGTCCATCTTGTATCGCATCTTGGGACAGCTGTGAATGTAGAAGCCGGGATACCAGTAACGATAGCCATCTTCCTGTGCCAGAGCAATCTCACGGATCGCGCCCAACTTCCCTGGTGCAAACTTGTGGATGGACTCGTGGTAAAGAAAGTATACGGCGGAAACGCAGTGAGGGAGCAGATCCAGTACACCAATGGCTACCAATTCACCATCCAAACGGTAGCACTGATGGAACGAACCGAGCTTTTGCTCTTTGCCGTCGGCCGTCGTGATTGTCTTGCGCTGGACCGGAGACTCGCACAGAAAGCGTTGGAAGCCGCGGCGAGAGATGTCGGCCGGCTCCTCCCCATGAACGACTCGCTGGTAGTTCTCATACACTAAGTACTTTTCCTCGGTGAAGACATCATCTTCTAGGGTGACGGTAAAGACATGGGCGGGCTCTGGAGGCAGCTGCAGGGAGTCATATTCCGCCTCGTGGACCCTCTCGATCAAGTCGAACTCAGAATCCCGTTTCTTTGCCTGCTCGCGTGACCGAGGGTGGAGGCGAGCTGCCTCCTTGATGTAGGCATCGCCCGTCAGGTATTTGTTGAACCGGTTGATGGTTTGTCGCTGATCTCGGGTGGGTTTGAACTGGGTGGAGTCCAGGCGGAGGGTGTAGTGAACGCAGCACGCGTGAAGTTGGTCCGGTCGGTAGAGGGTCGTCCCGGAGCGCCTCCAGTAGTGATCCAGCAAGGTTTGATAGTATTCAGGAGTAAGGGATGTGGACTTGGCATAGTAAGAGAAGCCTGTCGAGTAGTGGCTCAAGTTAGTGACGGATCAGATCAGGGAATCCCACAGTGGCCGACCGCAAGTCACTATTCCGCAAGCCCTTGTGCGGCTTACACGAGACGACATGGGAGAAAACGAGGGATGGCATTCACGTTTTGACTGACTCTTGCCTTGGCGGCCACAATAACCACAGCGCGACGAATTAGAATATCCTAAGCTTGTATTAGCAAACCATATGGTGTGAAGTCTTGTTCAGTAGTAGCTAGCTAAGCGCAATTCCCAAACCGCGTAAAACTGAAGATGTTTCTGAGATGTGAACATTATTGAATGGGAACAAGTCTCGTAGCGTTGAGCCTTAAGGTCGAATAAGAGCAGAGAACAGGGGGCTATGGGAGCAAATGAAAAAGCCAATCGCGTGCCTTCGGGTTCAATGTACGTATAGTGAAGACACATCCCGAATTTTGGAGGCAAATGGGCTGGCAAGCATGGGATTACGCATCCATGCCGTGCAGACAGACCCCCAACTTGATCCGACTTCGAAGGATTGAAGTCAGGTTTGTGTGACTGAGAATGGGATGCAGTGACATCGATCGGCGCAGATGCACGAGGGAAAAAAGGCAACTAAGCCAGTTCCAGACCGACCAAGGGAGCTACCCCATAAAATGCCACGAGCCAACGGCGGCTGAGAGAAGTTGCACGGGGGCAGATGGTTGGAGGAGAGAATAGGACGAAGGACTCACCGATTGGAGTTATATAGGACAAGGCATCGCCAGGGGTCTGCATGCTTGTGTCGTCCATGACTGTCTGGTCTGCTGCGACTTGCTCGCTCTACTAACGCGCCAGGGAAGCAGCCAGCTCGACTAGTGCTAGGCAAGCACGAAACGTTGGCTGATATTTGAAGTGATCGCTTCCGAGGCGGGCACGCGGGTTGACGTCTAAACGCCCGGCGAAGAGGAGGGGTACGCTATGTATCTTGTGACTGTGATGACAAGATGAGAGTCGAGGGTTGAGTCGCTGCCTTTCTATCCCCTCTTTGACGGATGGCGCTGTTCGGCTAGGGATTCGACTTGATGCAGTGAAGCCCAGTCGGGAAGTGTACTTGTTGGTGGAACTCTCACACCCCTTGCGGCATTGGAGTGGGAAAGCGTGGGGTCGCGAAGCTTGAGATGGAGTGAGGGGTTAGTCGCGAGACACGACCTAACGGCCTTTTTCTTTTTTAGTTGCAGCGCTGTGAATTGCCAGCTGGTTGGCCGTGACGTCTGTTGTCTAGCGCTTGGCGCAGTGCGGCCTGACAACCTGGAAGACAGAGGAATATGAAGTGAATGCGACGCGAGTGAGGCTCTCCCCTTGGAAATATGAGGAGTCTGCCTGTGACATGGACCGGTATTTATTTGTAGTCTGTAGTGGCCAGTCAATATCCAGTATGTGACCTCGAATAGTCCCCCCAAAAAGAGGTATGACGACGTTGCGTTTGTCTGCCTGCTCGCGCGCTTGCCTCACCTTACCGCCCCATTTAATTGTGCCTGCTGGTCCCAGTCTGTTTGTACCTTGTCTGCCAACGCAGACACTCTGCTCTTTGACTCGAACCAGCTCGTCGAAGCCCGTGTAAGTTGAGTCGGTAGACGTTGACCCTCAATGTGCCGGCTCGGCTTAGCTATACGCCGCTCTTTGTTTGCTGTGTGTATCTGCTGGTCAGTCGCCCGACGACGATGGAGGCACGGGTATGCAGGAGCTCAGCGTCTGGAGCATGGGTAATGCAAATGTGCAGCGTTACCCTACCTCGCGGCAGATGACTACACCATTAGGTCTGCAATCTCGGTGGCCCGAAGGGATGTCGCATACGACGTGCCAGGATGAGGTGGCGGCGGCTCTGTCGGATCGGAGAATGACGCGAGAGAGGCGCCTGGATGAGAAGTTGATATGCGATAGCTTGAGTAAACGGTACGGCTTCGGAATTTCAAGCTTAAAATGCTACTGATAGTAGCAGTCGAGTGAGCGTGCCAGCTGCAGCATCAGGAGGCAAGACCAACCGAAACGGGCCCCAAGGTAAGCAGGTAGCAATGAGGCATCGAGATACGATCGGCGGTGAATGCAAGTGAGCTATGGGGGTGTTGTATTTCGTCGCATCGCTTAGGGTTGTATCTGGACCTCCCTCCTGGAACTCGATGGAAGAACAGAAGCTGCGTTCCAGTGCACGCACCCGCCAGGTCGAATAACCTACCGGCTGAGGATTCTAAACCTGGAGGTAGGTAGGTTCGGATACTTAGCCCTTCGTCAAGGATCTCAAGGCTTACGGATCGCGATGGTCAGCATCGGACTAACTCATCAAGAAGGTCCTTCGTTGGCTGTTCAACTCGCACACGGTGGCCTTGAGCGGAAGTTGCAACCCCACGTCAAAGTCCTATCCTGGATGCGAAAGTGTCTTTTGGTTGGTGAATTACCCGTAACATGAGTGGCCAGCGTGCTTCCAGTTCTGATGCAGTGTGGGATGTATCCCGTCAAACGTCTGAAATACAACCAGCTGCGATAGGTGTGAGTGTGGCCGCAGCCCTTCCCTGAGCTCGATGTTGAGCTACCTCGCTAGAGAGTCAAAGACGAAGGATTTTGGTTTCATTTCAGCCAGACACTGGAGCAGTAACCACGCAGTCTGCGCGTTGTATCGATGATCGTTAAATTTAGTCCTGATGCTCTGTGATCATTGTTACCTGTCCATACTAAGACAATTTACACCGGAATTCTCAATAGGCCGCAGACGTGTTCTTGAGCATAAACGTCGTTGTGGATGACACTGGCAGGACACATCAGAGCTCTCAAGCCAATCAGAACCTGCCGCAATGAGTTCACTCTCGAAACCAATTAGTGCCCAGAATGTACGACAACACCTGGACTCCAATTGAACTGCCATAAAAAGGCTCCGATTCTAGTGTGATGGTGTCGGTGATGGAAGGCTTTGGCAGCAGCCAGGTAGCTGTTTGATCTTGGCGTATGAGCTTATAACTCTTCGCTGAAGGCCACCTCGCAGGCTCGTTCTCAATCTAGCCGACGCCTGAAGACAGTGCCTGGCTACTGAGAATCCAAAGCGAGCATGCCAATATCGCCAGCATGAAGCTGCCATCCTGCAGCCAGGCAGCTTGCGGATGAGTCGGTCCCCGTTGAAGATTTGGCATTCACTTCCAGGTAGTGCCCCCAAGAGAATTAGTTCTACGCAATCCTCAGTCGGGGGCGGGGGCCCCTTGTTCAGCCCAAAAGCAAGTCAACCGGTCCCTACCCGCCAGCTGTTCGCACGTCAAAGGAGGCGCTTGAGTTGACTAGAACCGTTGTTCGGTTCATTGCGCCCCTCTGTTGTCTAGGGAGACTTTGTTCAGCAAAGAATCCCACTGGTCTTGTCGAGTCAGAGGAACCTATTCTTACAGATAGCGGACGCAAAGCACATGGCGAATCGAATAGGTCTTGCAAGTTCCTGGGCAGCGTCAACTGATTCTTTAGCCACGAGGTAACAGGCAGCTGCTGGCCTAAACAACGTTCTTGCACTTGCTCATTTTAGTCGGAGCGACACGGCGTGGCTTGCATTGGACACCTGTGCCAGCGAGATGCTTGTTCGACGCATCACTTGGCCCGGGAGCCAAGACAACAATAGATTATGGGGGCAACGGAGAACTAGTGTTGTGTACAGTGTACTTCTGGGTAATGCGAATGGTTCCCGGCTCTGTTGACTGATTCGAGCCTGGGGAGATGGAACGGATACGAACCGTTGTGTTCGTGCCAAGCGACATTGGAGACGGTCTAAACATTGGTAGCATGGCCGATTATTAGTTGATTAGTTGAGTCCGAAGGCTAGGTAACCTTCGGGTGCTCTTTGCAAGTCGCAACTCTTGGAAACGCCGAGCAAACTTTCAAAGAAAGACATTCCAACCTAACCTGGAAGCGCACACGCAAGTCCTTCAGATAAGGCGTGGTATCAATTAACATTTTTCAGACATGATGATATGGGTGGACTTTGTAAAGGCAGATGCGGATGATTTGAGTTGCAGGCCCAAAAGGTACTCTGCACATTGGCAAGAAACTGAGAAGGTTGTGGTAGCAAACGGTGTGGGAAGTACAGCAGTGCAATGTCGATACGGTTGGCAAGCCGCAAATATGAGGATTAGAGGGAACGTCTTGGTCGCCAGAGCTGGACTTGATGGGACCAGTCTCTCCAGCCCCATCAGGTCCTCTGCAGCACCCCACCCCTCTAACGCATTCTTGGGAACATGGCCTGCCGCAAATGCAGTGGATGCCGAGCCTGCAGGGCATGCGGCACATTTGGCATCCAATGCTTGTGCTCGAGGTTTCGAGTGCGCCGGCGGCGATGTCGACGAATAGTGGGTATGGTATGTAGATATGTACTGCGTACCCCGTGGGCCCGAGAAGTCTGAAGATGCAGAGAAAATACTCGTGGGAATACCGGACAGCCAGGCAAGGCGTAACGAGTTTCGGACTGACTGACTGACTGAAAGCGGCCGATGGAAAGGAAGCGCTGGAACACTGGGTCTGGACTTCTGGGCGTGGATGGCGAGACTGGAGGAAACATAGAGAGAAAGAGAGAGGAAGGTACAGGGTGCCGTACAGATACCTTACCAGCCCGCGCTTTCCTGGCCTTTCCCGTCCCTTCCCAAAATGTCAGGTTGAGCTTCCCTGTGCCTGCCTCAGTCTGCGGACCTGCCCTGACTGTATCCCAGAAACCCAGGGCAGAGAGACAGACCAACAGGGAGCTTTCCCCATGCATGTCACTTCTCACCCCCATCTCTTGCCTGTCCTTGCCACACCCTGTTGATTTTTCTTATGTATCTTTATTTCTCTGCCTCTTGGTCGGCTTTTCTACGCTCAACTCATGCATCCGCTACGGGATACCTACTGTTGCCCACATTGGCTACTCTGCTCATCCTTCCCACACGCCGCAGCCACACCACATTTTCTTTCCCTTCTCTCGGTCTCTCTCTTTCTCACACACACACACACACACCAACCTACCTTAGCTTTCCGTCCCCAGCCTGGCATCATACCCTGACCTCCCATCTACCTTCACTTTTTTCCTCTCTCTCTCTCTCTCTCTCTCTCTCTCTAACCAGCGTAGCCTGCCAGCTAGCTAGACCACCTGAGTAGTCCCTCCTCCCCCCTGCTCGGTACCGTGGGCTGTTGGAGGCACAAGCTCTGCCTTCAAAGGGTTAAGTATATAAATCAACTTTAATTTCCCCTGGAGCCCGTTCCCGCCCAATTTTTGCTCTTATGGCACGAGACATGCCACTCTCTGGCCTGCACCAGAGCTCCCAGCTACTATTACTACCGCCGCCTGAGCAACCTACGTCCATCCTGGCCCATCCCGGCCTTGACTTCTTTCACTTTCCACGTTGAACACCTTTGCTCCTTGTGTCCGTTCCGTTGCCGTCAGCTCCTTGAGCCAAGATATACAATCCCCATCTTTTACCTTCTCACTAAGGTCTTTCGTCACTCAGTGGTGCGTGCCTCAGTCATATCTGACGCCGCGTCTTTCCGCTTCATCCTCCTTCCCGCCTCCTCTCTGGTCTACAACAAGCAACCTTTGTCACCCAGAACTCTCAAACCCCGAACCAGCCAGGCGACGAGTTTTCTTGCTCTTCTGTCCTATCTCCATCGCCCGGCCGACACGACACTTGTCTGCCTTGCCCCGACTTTGCTCTCTGTAAGCCATTGAGTGACTCGGTACGGTCAAGGTTTGCCCTTTGGCCGGAAGCGTGCGCCTGCTGGCCCGACACAGGCTGGTCCCACTCGTTTCTCCATCGTGGTGGTGAATCCATCCGAGCGTTCCCTCAGCTGGTCTCTCTTTCACTCTTTCGCTCTCTGCTGCTGCTGCTGCTGCTGCTGCTGCCGCCGCACCTACGATCGCACCGCCTTGGGGTCTGCCCTGGTCGGGTCTCGCAGAGAAATCTAGTAGCTGCTACTGGTTCTCAAATCCGAGTATCGTTCGAAGCTACAACACGCGCCAACAACCTGCGCTTCACTCAGGGTTCTCTCGCTGTCGTGTGATTCGGCATCGCACCCTTTCCCATTTCCAACAGCTCATATCACTTAAAAAAAGCGCGATCATGTCGTTGAAAAACCTTTGAACCCGCATCGAACCCCGACACCCACCGCCGCCCGGACAGATTTGGACTTGCAAATCATCTTGCGAGGGAAAAAAGTTACCGGACCTACCGCCACCGCACATCAGAGCAGCCCCCCACCATAACCGACCCCAAACACATTCCAAAATAAACCCCGCGACAGACGAGCTTTCCGAGATGGCTTCCTCTCATAAGGAGCGGACGATGGAGTCACGCACGGGAAGAAGCAAGCAGCGTAAGTGCGCAAACGGGGCAGAGGCAATACCCCTCCCATTCTGAGCCTCTTCCCCCGACCCTGGTGCGCCTGCTCGCTGCGCGGGACCCACTAACACCTTGGTCATCGCAGGTTACAACTCCAAAGGCGAGCGCTTGGTTGCTGGTGTTGTTCCCCTAACCAAGGACAAGCGCTACGTCCTCCTCATCCAGTCCACCCGTCGGAAGGGCTGGGTACTGCCCAAGGGCGGCTGGGAGACAGACGAGGAGTGCACCGAAGCGGCGGCGCGTGAAGCCTGGGAAGAAGCAGGCATCACTATCGAGATCGACTATGATTTGGGAGACATCGTCGAGACGAGAGCACCGAAGCACTCTAGCAAAGACTCAGCCAAGGCCCTGTATAGGTTCTACGAGGCTACCGTCACAGCGCAAGAGGAAGCTTGGCCCGAGAGCCACAAGAGGGAACGCCAGTGGATGACATACGCCCAGGCCAAAGATGCGTTGGCAGCTCGACCTGAGCTCCTTGAGGCATTGACAAGATGCACTATGAAGAAGTCATAATACGCACCCGGCGCATAGACGCCCGAGGTTCCTTGGCTTTTGTTTGCTCCTGGTTCCTAGCGCAAACAGACATCTTCACGGTGCAATATGCTACCAAGGTCACCGCTGTTGTTAAACAAAGATGCGCCCCTGCGATGATCTATGGATCACGAAGAAGCTGAAAGTGCCAAAGGCTCCTTGACTCCCGATAGAGGAGATGATGTCCCCGAAGAGCACACCTGGTAATTCGTCGGCTCCATTTGGTTTACAGACGAAACAACTCTCGTACTGACCCGCCGAGGAAAGAAAAACAAGAAAAGAAAAATAATTGCATTATGATATGGGCGTTGATGGTTTGCTTGCTATAGATGACGAAAATCAAAAGGGGCGGCCCAGGACTGGCATGGGAAGCATCAAAGAGCAGAACTGCAACTGAGAAATGGCGAAGCGGGAGTATTTTCATGGCAGTCATGGCCATTCATGACTGAAGCCAATGCTCTTTGGAACTGTTGGGGACACTTTGCGAGATCGAATGATTCTTTGATTATAGATAGACCAACGCAATAGTCCGCAGAGAGCAGTATCGTGAGAAAGAGACAACACGAAGCTAGACGTAAGAAAGCTGCGACCCTTCTGAGGTTCGTGTGACCAGACCTTTTCCAAGACCTGATCCAAAACCTAGTCTCCTCCATGTCACTGGCGCGACACAAAGCCTTCCTCACCAACCGCAAATGTCTACCTTCTGTCTGTCAGCGCAGGCATCGGAAGTTGAGAGCAGACATCCGGATTGAACTGGCTGCTTCCCCTCCACAGCACCACCCAAACACCCAAGGTACCGTCAGGGACCGCGACTGCCCCGCATGCATCTGAGATCATCAGAAATTTTGACAGCAGGGATTGACTCATGCCCCGCCTTTCACGTGCCCTAGCCGCCTACCTCCCACCAGCAAACGATCCGTGCCTGCGGTCTCTGCCGGGACGGTTCAGCTCCACCCGGCTCCTTCTGCCATGTTGTTGTACCTCTTCGGATGACGCAAAAACAGGCTTTCCGATGCCACACTCCAGCTACCTTTGAGAACACCGCCACACCCACCAAGCCGTACCAGGGAGGACCCCACGATGATGATGGCTTGATCGATCACACCCAGCGTTTCTGAGCCAAAAGAAGCGACCAAAGCACGATTGCCCGTACCGAGAAGATTGAGGCAAGCTATTAACGAGTGCTCGAAAACCCCTCTTGATGATGTCCTTGTGCGGCACATTATAATTCACCCATTCGCTTTGCTGCATCGCATTCGCCTCGCACCCTCTTTTTGCGCCCAAATCGATGGACTGGGACAGGCCCGAATGCAATAACTACCACATACCAATGACAACAAGATAACAATGGAAAACCTCAACATCTCCGATGCCCCTCCCCAGGGGCCCCAGCCCGTTCTCGGCGGCCGCGCGCCGCCTCCCCAACAGACCCCTCAGCTCCCGCCTCAGATGTTCACCACTGCGGCGCAGCTGCTGGACATGACCGACAGTATGGGAAATACCACGGCAGCCTCGGCCGCATGAGTGCTGCGGTACTCTTCGCGACACCAAACGCTAACCTTCCGTCAGAGAAGCTCATGGTTGCACTGCGCGACGGGCGCAAACTGATTGGCGTCCTCCGTAGCTGGGACCAATTCGGTATGTAAACGACAAAACCCCAGACAACTCGTGAAGCTGTACTTGGAAAAAAGGCTGACAATGGACCTCTTTCCTTTACCTGTTCTCAGCCAACCTCGTTCTTCAAGACACCGTCGAGCGCGTCTACGCCCACCCGGACCCGGAAGCTAACCCGCCCCGCGAAGGGGGCCTCTTTGCGGATATCAAGCGCGGCATCTTCCTTGTTCGCGGCGAGAACGTGCTCCTCCTGGGTGAGATCGACCTCGACAAGGACGACGACCCACCCGTGGGTTACGAGCCGGGCGAGCTTAAGCTGGTTCAGGGCCTGGCAAACGAGAGGAAGGAGAAGGAGAAGGCGCGCGACAAGGGGCGGATCAAGAAGCTCAGCACACTGGGCTTCGAGGGCGAGAACATGGGCGAGATCCTGCTCTGATTCTCCCTGGTTCATGTTCTTATCCCCCTCTCCCCCGCCTTCACGATGACATTTCTGCGCGGGAAAACCCTGACCATCAGAACAACAGCAACTCAGCTTATGGTCTCTTTATTCATTCTCCATATGACTCACGAATGCACGCCGAATGAGAATGGGTTCGGGTTGGATTCGAGCTGGGAAAGGAAGCCAAACCCTGAGACCCTGATGTGGTCTATGTGATTGCCGAGTGATACAACGCACCGGCTGTCCACTTTGTCCTTCCGACGCCGCAGTGGAAGGCTGGTAGGATGCTTGAGCAGAATATTGTGAAATGCTCGTCATCCAGGGTCCGGTCATTACGACCGACGCCAGCAGAATAGATTTTAAAGCGTTTTACAAATTACCTGGGAAAAGCTTGAAGTTGTGCGTGTTGTTTTGCTCTTCTCGTCTCTCTAGCACTCGGTCACCTGGCGCTCATTCAAATCAATGTTTATTTACAAAGTTGCAAGGGAAGTCCATATCTTTATACGTTACTCCCTTGGCTCACAAGTATATGCTCTTCATTATAACCCAGGAACGAAGCCCTCAACTAGGACATCCCACTCGCTAGGGAAGTGAGGTCCCTCCTCACCATCCCAACCACCAGCCATCATGGCCACGGCTAGCAGCAGACTACTCGAGCTCGGGAAGTACGGCGTCGGCACCCTCGTCCCGCCGACGGGGTATCCCGCGTCGTCAAACTGGAACGTCGGGTGGAGAAGATAGTCGACGGCACGATTCGCGTCGCCCAGGCGGAGGCTGTTCATCGCGAGCATGGGGAAATCCCAGCCAAAGGATTCGTCGAGGTCCCACAGCGCCCAGATCCGGGCAGCGGTCTCCTCGAGTGCGGGGCGGTTCAGCGGCGGGCCCGAGGCCGGCGGCGGGAGGAGGCCAAAGATGCCGGCCATGGCCGGGTGGTCTTGCACCGTCGTCGTGTTGGCTGTCCACATGTTGGGGATGTCTTGGTAGACGGGGTACGTGCCGTCGATGATGGGTAGGGGCGCGAGGTTATCTCTGACGGTGGCCCAGGCTTCCGGGACGGAAGCGTTCTGGCGGGATTTCCAGGCGATGGCGACGTCGAGGCCGAAGCGCCAGTACGCGAGCTCAAAGGTCGGGTTGACGGTGGCGTTGGGGTTGGTGTTCTCCGAGACCGGGTACATGGGCGGACCGAGGTCGTAGACGCCCGTCGTCTCGTTGAGGAAGGCGTACGAGGCCATAAAGTCCGCCGTCGCGGTGAGGACGGCGTCCCAGTCAGCGAGGGTCTGCGTGGTGGGCGCGTGGCGGTAGGCGAGCTCGGCAAAGTACATTGGGTGCGGCTGCTGCCAGATGAGGAGGGTGTTGATCTCGCCGGGGGCGTCGATAGTAGAGGGGTCCGTCATTTTGCCCCAGCGAGCGCCGGCGTAGCCTTGGGTTGAGGCGCGGTTGAGGGAGGTGGGGAGTAGGTGGGTATAGGTTCCGGGGAGGGAGCGGGCGAGGAGGGCGTGGTTGTTCCAGCGGGCGAATTGGAGTGTGTGCCAGAGGATCATTTCCATCTTGGAGCGAGTGTGTGAGCTGGATGTAGTCCCTCATCAAGGGATTTGGAGGATGGAACTTACATGGAACTTGCCAAACCATCCATTGTTCACGAGACCGGACTCTATGTCCCTGTCAGCACTCTTCTCGGGCGACAGAGAAGTTGATAGGGGGTTTGGATCGCTAAATCACCTTGTGGAGGATAGTCTGACGCCGAGTTCACCGCCACGAGATACTGAGACTGGATTATCCTGCGCTGAAGCTCGGTCGCGTTGGCATCCGATGTCCCCGTTAGGTCTACAAAGGCCCCGTTGTTCCAATAAGCTGGCCACCATTCCCGCGAAGCCGCCACGACGCCGTCAAGCTCGGGAACGGATTCGGGTGCAGACGGCGCAAAATTGGCCGTGAATCGTAGCGTATTCGTCCCACTGGTCGAAAGGACATACCGATGGCTCCCGTCGGTCGGTGGTTTGATAGCACCACTACCACCAGCGGCGACATCCCACTCGAGTGACAAGTCGTATTGCATGGTGGTCAAATCGTGATGGATCGTGGCCTTGTTGGTCTCCCCTCCGCCAGGGGTCGATAGGGATGTCTTATGCAGGTCCGTCTGGTTGAAGACGCCTACGAACGGGGCGCCAAACTTGTCGTTTGTCGGGTAGGGAAAGTCGAAGAAGATGGATAAGGCGCCGGAGGAGAGCAGGGCTGATTCGACGGACACGGCGACGCTGTCCAAGGACGGGTCGGCCCAGGTTTCGACCTTGACGGTGTGGTTTTTATATATGAAGCTGGAACGGATGACGCCCGTCCACATGTCGAGGATCTGTTCCTTGTTGCTAAGCATGTCCTCCGTGACTGTCGTATTGCTGCTGTCGAAAAAGGAGAAGCCGATGGTGCCTAGATTAATACGGTGCGGGTTCTCGCGGAGCCAGTCTGCGATGTCGTTGTTTGAGGGGTTGGCCATGTTGTACTGTACAAGTCGGCCGTGTGTCCACCATTCTGTGCCGTGGTAGTCTATCGTGAAGAGAGTCAGCACATACTTTCTCGACCCAATACTATTGTACGCCTCTCGGTCGTGCTATCTCACCTTCGATTTGAGTCTGACCAGGCGTTGTGGGCAAGCTGAAATTGTGCCATCCCCATGTCGACATCGTCGCAAAGGGGCTGAAGGTCTGGAGACCCGTGATATCGGCACCAAAGGCGAAGTTGCCGTTGCCTACCTGCAGAGGCGTCTCAGGGGAACTGGCATTACGGCGAGGGTTGAAGGCTTGGACGACCTTTTGCCTGTCGATTTTGGCCTCGATGAGGCTGCAGAGCAGCGGTAGAAGATGTACAACACGCATGACTGTCACCTTCCAATTGGGAAATATCAAGACCGCATATGGGAAGCCAAATCGATGCGATGTGTATGGTGTCTACCCCGGACATCACGTTACGCGGGGAAACCGCGCTGCTCTTATTTCATCCCCAAGAGATCTGCGGTCCGGCCATGACGGCGCGTGAGGCCGGGTCCTCCCCTCTTGTGGTCATGTGTGAAGTTTGTGTCCATTGTTCATGTCCGCCTAGTACTCACTTTTCGGTGTGGTTTGCACCGAAGGCACCAATGCCATGCTATGGATAGGCCCTGAGGAACGATGAGGGGAAAGAGATAAACTACGAATGCGGGGATGACATGGTCTCCACTTTGGAATTGAGGCTATTCAAAACAGAGGCCGGCAGAAGTCCTCGTGGAGGATTAAGTTTGTCTGCGGAGAAAACGACAGGGATGCCACAAGTGGGCGACTCGGCTGAATTAACAGTTGAAAGCCTCCAGATGCCCTGAGGCTGGAAGTCGAAGTATAATGGCATCGAAAACTACCAACAGCAATTGGATCTTACCGTCCGCAAATGCAAAATGCCGTAATTCTGGGTCCTGGCTCCGGGAATTAAGAGCCCAACCCGATGTCATCCGGCTGTCCGTCACTGGGGGAAGCGGGACAGGCCCGGTCTTCAGCCACATCCGGCAGGGGCTAACTGTGGCTGATGTATCCACCAGCTAGGCTCCTGCAGCCCAGCAACCGCCCCGATTGGGCAAGCGCATAAACATCACTCATCCCTTCGATACAGTAGGGGGGACCCTTTCACAAGCACCTTACCTCATGTCGCCTAAACAGCCAACACAGCGCACCGTGGATCCAACAACATCTTGATTTGGCATTTCACCTCCAGACATACCTCCTCCGGTCGCGCAAACAGGATTCGAGCATCGAGTCGACACCTTTGGACGTCATATGATTATCTGGTATGTTACAACATCAATGGCATCTCTCTGCGACTTCCCTCTGGATTTCAATTGTTCCATTACCCCGCTAACCACTGGAATGAGCAGCCTTCGACGATAACATTAAACATCGAACCTCCTTTCGCGCGCATTTCGATAATAGACGCCGCCTACCATGGACAGGGTCGCGGGCCTCACAGTGTCAGTACTACACCCAACACCGCATCTATGATGTCCCTTTTGCAATACATTAGTGTGAGGACGGGTTTGCTGGCGGGAATACCACCGCTGCCACCCCCAGTACCGCCAGCTGTACCCGATCCTCCCCCACGGCAATATGGCGGTAGTCTCGTCAATCGAGACGTGACTGTCATCCAGACTCCTGAACCGCAGATCCCAGAACCAGTATTGACAGCTGCTGACGATAACTACGAGGACGGCAGTAACCAGAAAGCGGCTAGGAACCAGTTTCGGGCGCGTACTGTCAAGGGAGCCAACAACGGTGTTGCACTGCGACAGTATGCTGAGGCTACACTTGGAGGCGGCAGCCTGCGTAAGGTTGTGAAGTTGCCTGAAGGCGAAGACGAGAATGAGTGGTTGGCAGTCAATAGTGAGTATCAGCCGGGGGAATTAAGAGGTGGACCAAAGGAAACGGCACGACTGACACGACCCAAATGCAGTGGTCGACTTTTACAACCAGATCAACCTCCTCTACGGCGCTATTACCGAATTTTGCTCGCCTCAGTCATGCCCCGAGATGAAGGCAACTGACGAGTTTGAGTACTTGTGGCAGGACAGTGAAAACTACAAGAGGCCGACTAAGATGGCCGCGCCGGACTACATTGAGCACTTGATGGCCTGGGTACAGCGTCACATTGATGACGAGCAAATCCTGCCGAGCAGAATTGGTGTGTATTGCTTTGACATACTCAACGGTATATTGTTTTTAACATGGACCGCTAGGTGTTGCCTTCCCCAAATCATTTCCCTCAACAGTGCGGCAGATCTTCAAGCGCATGTATCGCGTTTATGCCCACGTCTACTGCCACCACTACGCAGTCATCAGAGAGCTTGGACTGGAGCCCCATCTCAACACGAGTTTCAAGCAGTACGTTCTGTTCGTCGACGAGCACAAATTGGCTAGTGGCAAGGACTTTTATGGTCCTTTGAACGATCTCGCGGAGAAGATGATTGAGAGCGACTGAGACAGGCCAGACGAGCCTTTCGAGAGTATGAATGCATGCATTGTCTAGGCGTTGGGGAAACACGGATGACACGCCGGTTGGCAAGGTAATAAGGAAGGTCTGATGATTGGCGCGTGGGGCTTTGACACTGCTGAGCCTGTGGACATGAGGCATTGAAGCGGTTATTGTGATATCACTGTAGACTACAAACTGGGTAACGGGTAGTACGGCTTTGGTTTGAGAATTCGAGAATTGAGAATGATCAAATCGCTGTGCATTCTCGAGTATTTTGGGTACACTGCATGGAGTTCCATCTTGAAGTTGTGAGGCTACAAGTGACTTGCTTCGTCCCATTGCACCAGAATTGGCTTCAAAGAGTGGAGCTTGGGCCTGCCTGTTCAGTAACAACGAGCACCTCCGATTTCCACCGACCCGAGCCCTTGACCCGCTTACCTAAGTTGATGCCTTACCACTCAACCAGCAAGCAGACGCAACGTCCCAAGGCATCAACATTCTAAATTGCCGAAGTTCAAACCTCAACCTCGAAAACCGACGCAAGCTACCACTGCGTCTCGTTCGAATCCAGCCATCCCTTCCCGCCCGTCTCCCATATTCAATTGAACTCCACCACCCACCACAACCGGAACCTCTCTTTCGCCCGACATGTTCTCGAGACAGGCTGTTCGCACCCTCCGAGCGGCGGCTCCCGCTTCGCGCCTCGTTGCCCGCGCCCCGGCCGTCCGCACCTACGCCGCTGCCGCCGCGACCGAGGCCGTCAAGCCCCCCGTCGCCGTCTTTGGCCTCGACGGCACCTACGCCACTGCCCTGGTACGCACTTGTTCCTCTCGTTGTACTGGTTATCCCCTGGACGGAGGGCAATTGAATGGGATCAATTGGCTGGGGGAGGAAGTTGTTGATTGAGAGGATTGATGGGGAATGAGGGAGCTTTACGGAAGGACTTTGAGGCATCGAGGGAAAAACACGACCGGGATGGGGAAAACCACTCAAAGATCTTACAGACGGCTAACTTTGCCCGATCACAGTACACCGCCGCCTCCAAGACCTCTTCCCTGGACCCCACGGCCAAGGCCCTGGCCACCCTCGACGCCATCTTCGCCAAGGACCCCAAGCTGACCACCGTCCTCGCCGCGCCCACCCTGACCCCCGAGGACAAGTCCGCCATCGTCGCCGAGCTCACCAAGCAGGCCGGCGCCGGCTCCCAGGAGACCGTCAAGAACTTCCTTGCCGCCCTCGCCGAGAACAACCGCCTCGGCCTCCTCCCCGGCATCACCCAGAAGTTCGCCGAGATCATGAGCGCCGCCCGCGGCGAGGTTGAGCTCACTGTCACCAGCGCCACTGTAGGTTTCCTTTCTCTCAATCGAGACTTGAATATGGGGGCATATGCGGTTCGTCGTTAAGAAATCAAAGACGGACCCGCAATGTCTAGACAGCTGTTGTACCTTGAACGTTGCAACGTATCAACGAGGGAATTTCGCACATGCATTCAGGGACGTCATTGAAAACATGCCACTGACACCCATTCTCAGCAACTCGACAACAAGACCCTCAACCGCCTCGAGAGCTCCATCGCCAAGTCCTCCTACGTCGGCCAGGGCAAGAAGCTCAAGGTCACCAACAACGTACGTTTTATCGCCTTACCCTCATCTCCGAGCTGTCCCTCCGAGACCATCTCGGTCCAGAAGCTGCGGCATCAGACATCTGGTTTCCTCCGTGACTAACACGCCCTTCTTTCTAGGTCAACCCCGATATCGTCGGAGGCCTCATTGTCGAGATTGGCGACCGGACCATCGACCTCAGCGTCTCTGGCAAGATTGCCAAGCTCAACAAGCTTCTCACTGACACTTTGTAAAAACACACACACACAAAATCTTCCATCATACTAGCATGAAGAAATCCTAATCCTCCTTCTCCCCCACACCGAACCAAACCTCCTCCCTTATTTTCTCTTTGTGTGCGTGTGTGTCTATCTTGTAAACTTGATTGGGCGGGGGTTTAGTGGGAAGGAGGAGGGTGAGGAGGGAGAGAACGGTCCGGCTCTTTCCACGTGTAACGACAAAACTCACGTGAGATAAAAAGCTGGATTAAAATGTTGGTTGGCCGCTTGCTCCCCTCCCTCGGGGCGAGAGGACAATTAGGGGGAAGCCCGAATGAGACGAAAGCTGTGCATAGTTCTGTCTACAATAGAAGCATTCACGGAACCCCTTTTCTACCACACACACACACACACACACTAGTCCTCGTGAAGGCTACCTCTCTTCCGGTCTGGAACTGAAAAAGTGGCGGATGCGCCAGCTGTTGGTATTCGCTCTCACCGCGATCCCTCCACATCGTAACGACGGCACGCTCGACCGACCTTCCAAATGTAAAGAAAACATGATTCAACAACGAACGATCAATCTCTAAGTACTGCCTTCCCCCCTGCCCCCTCAAAGATAAGTCTTTTGTGATTCCCGTGCCTTGTAGAAGCTCGTTTTCTCAACATCATCGCGGCTGCCTGAAGATCCTGACAAAGTTGTGCCTCACTAGGCAAACCAAGTGTCTTGGGCTGGCCATGATTGACTCTGTATTACATCGAGGTCAAACGACCTTGTTTGTGCCACGTATCTCAGCCCAGCAAGCCATGTTTTCTATCCCCTTCTACACTGGACCTTCGCCTGGAAATGGCTGATAGCTTGATTTGGCGAGAAATGTGTGATACGTATGTGCGAACGTTAAGAGGATGGTCCACAGTACGGGCATCTCAAGATGAACGAGCACCAGAAGCCTTTTTTGAAACCCAATCTACGTGTATTAACCCTAGGAACCTCTCTACCTCTGCAGTCTAACAGTCCTGTATATGGCTCTATGTGCATTGATGGCAGTTTTTTGGGTTTCTCATCATGCTCACCACGCAAGGAAAACTCCAAGGATGCACTCGTACTCTTCTTTTACCCGCCCACATCCAAGATGCACAAATACCAGCCTATCCCTCGACTTTTTCGCGTTTCCTGACGATTGGAGGGAAGCTCTAGACACCAGCCTCATACTCGTTGTCAGTTCCACCCGGGTGCTCTTTGTCCTCCTTGAACCTCTCCAGCTGATCCGAGATGTAGCGATGCATATGTGCGTCGGCCTCCGACTTCTCTCTCATCCTCTGCCGAAGCTTCTCAGGGTCATCCAACGTGGCCGAGTTGCTCAGTGAGTCGTCGCCATTAGTCTCGTCAAAGTCACTCCTTGCACCGATGGATCTCGCCGTTGATGATCTGCGCATCCGCGGCTTGCCACCAGGACCAGGCGTCATCGAGCCACGGCGATCAGTGCCGCGGGCAAAGATGTCATCAAAGTAGTGAGACATGCCCGCCGAGGGAGTGCGGGGAGTATGAGGCAGACGGCAGTTGATACTGGAAACCCATGTTAGCAATCATGTTCAGAGGTGTCAGAGTAGAGACAATCTTACCCAGTGTCGTGAATCATACGAGCCATCAAACCGGTCCAACCGCACTGGTGGGTAGCGCCGAGTCCACGGCCACTGTCGCCGTCGAAGAACTCGTAGAACCAGAGGTAGTCCTTCCAGTGAGGGTCGAAGTCCAGAAGATCATTTCCGGCGTTGATGCTACGCCGGCCCTCGTCGTTACGCGTCATCAAGTGCTGCAGACGATGCTGAATCTCCTCGGAGACGTGGCCCAAATGCATGTAGTCGCCACTTCCCGTGGGACATTCGACTTGGAACTCGTGTCCGTAGAACAAGAAGAATCGCTGAAGAGACTCAACCAGAAGGAAGTTGACACACAACCAAATGGGGCCTCTCCAGTTACTGTTGCCACCAAACAGACCGCTATCAGAGTCACCGGGAACGTAGCCGACGGAGAAAGTTTGGCCATTAACCTCCATCGAGAAGGGGTGCTCCTTGTGGTACTTTGACAAGGAACGAATTCCGTGCTCACTGAAGAACTCGTCCTCATCAAGCATGCGGTAGAGAATCTTCTCAAGCCTGTCCTTGCTGACAATTGACAAGAGAATACGATTGCCCTTTCCACGCTTGGCGATACTGGCCATGTTTCGCTCGGCCAAATCGCAGCGGTTCTCCATGAACCAATCAACCCTCTTTTTAAATGAGGGGAGCTTGTTGATAAGCTCAGGCTCAAGAGTCAGGGTTGCGTAAAGTGGAATCAATCCGACAAGAGAGCGGACTGGGAGCTGCTGGATCCAGGGGCCGCCCCATGAAATGGCATCGTAGTAGAAACCATCCTCATCATTCCAGAGCGACTTCTCGTCTTTTTGGCCAGTCCTGAAGGTCATGGCGTCACTGATGAAGATGAAATGCTCAAAGAACTTGGAAGCAATATCCTCGTATGTGCGTCGGTGCTTTGCAAGCTCAAGAGCAATGTTGAGCATGCTGAGACAGTAGAAGGCCATCCATCCGGTACTGTCGGCCTGCTCCAAAGAGCCGCCGGTTGGGAGAGGCTCAGAGCGGTTGAAAAGACCAATGTTGTCGAGACCGAGGAAGCCTCCCTCGAAGACGTTCTTGCCATCGGCGTCCTTGCGGTTAACCCACCAGGTGAAGTTCAGCAACAGCTTCTGGAAAACTCTCTCGAGGAAGTCCAAATCCTGGCGTCCGTAGAGCTTGCGCTCAATCTTGAACACTCGGAACGTGGCCCAAGCATGAACGGGAGGGTTTACGTCGCCAAAGTTCCACTCGTACCTATGCGGCGTTAATTCCAGTCTACTTCGGTCATCTGGAGAGCAACTTACGCTGGCAGCTGGCCGTTGGGATGGCAGTACCACTCTCTGGTGAAGAGATCAAGCTGCTTCTTGGCGAAGTCTGGATCCATCATCGCCAATGTGATGCAGTGGAAAGCACTGTCCCACGCAGCAAAGAAGGGATATTCCCAAGAGTCGGGCATAGACAAAATATCGTCGCAGTGCATATGTTTCCACTGAGAGTTGCGAATGTCTTTTCTGCTGGGGGGCGGAGGGGGTTGTGTCGGGTCACCATTCGCCCATTGGTCCCAGATGAAGAGGTAATGCTGCTTAGTCCACATCATTCCGGAGAAGGCCTGACGCTGAATGTTGCGCAGATCGTCTGCCATGGGGAGGGGGCTGAGGCGGTAGTAGAAGTCGTCGGCCTCAGCGATCCTCAGATCGACCAGGTCATCAAAGTCACCTTCGTCGAAGTAGGTCTGGTTCTTCTTGGAGAAGCGGAAACGGACGACGGCGCACTCGCCGGGAGGAACACCACCATCCTCGTTGAAGCTGAACCAGGCAGCGCACTTGGTGCCCTTCTGTGCTGGGTTGACGGCCCCCTTTTCCTTCTCGCAAATGTGACGGTGGAAGGCGTCCTTGACATACGGAGTCTTGTTGTCCTGCTCGTACAATAGCTCATAGTTGGTGTCGTTGTCGGTAAACAACATCTGGGGTATTACGTCCTCGCCGCTGGTTCCAACACCGGGAGAAGGTGACATCAGGAAGTAACGGTCCCCGAGCTTGTGATGCTTGGACTTGGCCAGGCCCTCGCCAACGTTCTCGATGGATGGCTTCTTGTCCTCGGGCTCCCGGCCCCAGGCCCAGGTGTTGCGGAACCACATTTGCGGCACAATGTGAAGTGGTGCCGGATCGGGACCTCTGTTCCATGCGGTAACACGGAACAGGATCTCCTCGGGGTCGTCCGTCTCCTTTGCCGTCTCGATGAAAATATCCCAGTACCTGTCTTCGTCGAAGATGCCCGTGTCAACGATCTGGTACTCCTTGTCTTCCTTGCCTCTGCGTGCATTTTCTTCCAACAGGTCCTTGTAAGGGAACTTCTTCTGCGGGTACTTGTAGAGGAACTTCATGTAGGAATGCTGCGGGCGGATTGTCAGTATGAGCAGTTGGGGACCAGCTCTTTCCAACTTACTGTCTGCAATGTCTGTTAGCTATTGAACTACAAATATTCACGGCAACCTTGAACTACTTACGGGGGTATTGTCAACGTGGAAGTGAGCTTCCTTGACACTCTCGCCATGGTTACCCTGGGGGTTTGAGAGACCAAATAATCTCTCCTTGAGGAAATCGCTGTCGAATTATCAGCTCTTTGTACGAAGCATAACGAGCCGACGAGCGCTTGACTAACTCTTCCTCGTTCCAGAAAGAAAATCCAATGTTTTGGAAGCCGTGGGTATCAGAAACGCCGGCAATTCCATCCTCACCCCATCTGTAGGCTCGGGATCGTGCGTCGTCATGGGTAAAGTCTGGGGCATGCTGTCAGCGGATTGCGACTGGAGCTCGTGGGGAATGGCGGGGTGTGCTCACGACTCCACGCGTCTCCGTCGGGACTGTAATCCTCTCGCACTGCGACACGGCTTTGATTAGATTATGTTTGTTTCGCTAACGGCCGGATTGTCAGCTGCAGCAGCAGCACCAACCGCAGCAGCAATGGTAGCAGCTGGGTCTGAATCTGAAGCTGGAGCTTGAGCTGCCACTCACCAGTGGCCCATTGGCGTTCGGCAACGTAAGGGCCCCATTTCTTCCAGTACTTCTCGCGTCTGCGGTCTTCCTTGAGACGCTTCTCCTCCTCGGTAAGGTACTCGTGACCGTCAAAGACAACCATGGTGGGCGAATAGGCACCTCGTAGCGTTGGATAGACAGAGCACGCCCTTCACGACAGCGAAAGCAGCGTCGTTGAGGGTTGAGGGATTTCCAGAGCGTAGGATTGAGGGCGAGTTGTGGGCTTGTGGCGAGAGAAGAAAGAGAGAGAGAGAGAGAGAGAGAGAGAGAGGGTGTAGGTTCGGCGGGACGAAGTGCAGGGTTAGAATGGAGGCGACCTTTAGTAAGAACCAGAGACCCTAGCCAGCAATGCCTACCGAGAACAGCACGAGCAGAGCACGTCACGTATCACGATAACCTCAGCGACAGGCGGTCAGTTTCGTTCACACCTGGTCGTCGAGCTGGCTCAACAAGGGGAGGAAGGTCGAGACTCTCGAGGTTGCAGAATGCAAGATTGCGTAGAGGACCGGGAGGTAAGGCTAGGTAGGTAGGTAGTAGCGTAGGTGCGTCTTATTTAGAGGGGGAGACTCGAGAGATAGAGACGAGAAAAATAAATTAGAAATGCGGCTACTAGTATGTATGTGCCTCACTGCCCTGAGTGACGGATGTGCCAGCAGGGAACCGACGTGTTGGGAAATACGCGGGCAATGGCGGGAGCTCTGGTCCGAAAAGAATGAGATAGCGCCTCAGCATCTTCAGGTACCAGGTAAGAAACCAACCAACCAAGGGCTGCGATAACAAAGCTACCTGAAGCCCAATCGACGACAATGAGTCGAGCGAGGTAGGCATTCGATAGCCCAAGTGCAGTGCGGAGTGTCAGCGGAGGTAACAGCGAACAAGCAGCTGCGACACGAGTAAGCAGAAAAACTTCCGTGGTTCTGGAGAGTACTCCGTAGCTTAGCCTCACAGCCCGCGGCAGTAACAGCCGCGGGCAAGCAAGCAAGCAAGCCGCTGCAGCACACACCGGGGGGGGGGGGGGCAGGCATCCAAGGTTGAGGGGGTGACGGCCGCGGGGCATTCAAGCCATGCCATTTTGTTTGCCCATCTGGAATGGCCGCCATACGACCTACGTACCTCGCACTGGAAATTTTGTGCCATTTTACCTATGGCTTCTGCCAACCTTGAATGCCTGCGTTCCCCAGTGCTCCCCCCCATTCGTCTCCGCACTCCGCAAGACATAGAGGAGTAGCTGAGCAGCACAACCTTAGCTAACGATTGCCTGCCAATTGCTCTCTGAGATCAGCATACAAGTCTAATAGAGGAGCTTGAACTCACCGTCCCTCGTAAAATATTTTCTCCCCAAAGTTCCCCCCTTCTTGCTTCAACCACCGACCATCCAATTGCTACCTCCTGGACACCGATATCACAGCGGCTGGCTGGTGCTGTTGCCCCTTGCTGCCCCTCTCTTTGAAACGCTAAAATCAGAGCTTTCAGGAGCATGACGTCAATGGGCTCTAGCGCACCTCCATCCAACCTAGCGGGGCAGCTCTTCGCCGGCCACATCTCACTGCATTGGGCCGTCGCTGCCACCCCCGGGGACCCGACATGGCCTGGACCGCCGCCGACTGACAAGGGCACATGGGAACATGCGAATCGATCGTCGATGAAGTGCTGTTTTGGTTCTGGTTGCCGCCGCCGTACAAACCCAGACACACTTCCAATGGTCCCCGGTCCGACGAGAGAAACGTGGTTTGATGTTGGTGGTGTTCATGGTGAGCCTCAATGACTTCTTTTGACTCCTAAGCCCTAATGGCTAGCGTTACCGTCCGTCCTTCACTTAGCCTACAAAATCAGAGACAAAAAATTAATTTCCGCCGTCACATAATCCGGGAGAACGTTGGTCCAGTCATTGTGCTGGCATGATTCGAATAAATCGGACTCGACTGACGGGACCAGTGTCGACAGTAATTCGAGGCCATCATCGACCTCAAAATCAATTGCTGAACAGGATATCTATAACGTCAAAAAACCGAGCCAGATCGCCTAGAAACAGTCCCACTACGCTGCGTGAACCTGACATGTTGATATGTACGCATGCATGCGCCAATGACGTCTCGCGCGAGCTAATGACCAGCTTGCCCGCAGACGTTGCGCCTTCGTCCGTCTATGCTCCCGTTGGAGTTGGGCAAAGGAGTCTTCCCGTCGAGACACTTCGCCGGTTTGCCAGATTCTATTTGGCGAACCACGGAAACTTCTTCTTGTTGTACTCAGCACCACCGCCCGCCGTGCTTTCCAGCTGTACACTCCGTTGATATATCTCCTGTGAAGACGTGTTAGTCATGCTGTGACGATGACAGGGGTTAAGACTGCACTTACTTCTTCATCTGTTGGCATCCTGCAATCCAAAATCAGCTCCCTGGCTGCCTCGTGCTTCGAGAGGTTCGGGTACGCAGTTCCCTGACTCTTCATGAGCGGCAGCAGTACTTCACCGAGTACCTCAAATTTCTTCCAGTTGACTCTATCGCCTTCAGGCCCCACAAATGTTTTGCTTCCCTCCTCGGCCGAGACAAGGTCTCTCCGGTGTAGCGGAATGTAGGGTATCCGTGGCAACGGGGAATTCTCCCATGCCAGTCGGTACGCAAAGTGACTCTTTTGTGTACCCATGAGAATGCCCAATTTCGCAAACGACTTTTGTGCTTCAGGCGGCACCAGTGCCCACGTCTGCGCCAAACGATGGACCGCCGTGCCGTTGATCCCTGCGAGCACTGCCGCCAGACCGTTGTAGTTGTTGAGCCGCCGCAGCTTTTGTGCAATGTTCATGAACTTTTCTAGCATCTGAGACCGATGCTTTGCCTTGTCTCGCAACAATATGAGATTGGCAACCCACTTCGCCACGTGGTTAAAGTGGTTAATCATCCGATTGACGTTCTTGAGACTCTTGCATTTGGATCGTTGCTCCAACGAGAGACTCACATGCCGCACAAAGTCTCTGATACGGATGGAAGAAAACATGACCCAGTCGATGCGCGTCATCTCATCGGCGATGTCGTCGTCCGTGATGTCCATGAAAATATGATAACGGAACTTGTTCATCGGTAGCACATCCGTGGGCTCCATGTTCGCTGCCTCTCTTTCGTACTCGTCGTAAGAGTGAAATGAGACGTGCGTGCCCACACTACTTGTCCTGTCCACTTGGGAAAAGTCGGAGCTGCCAGAAGGTCTCTCGTCTGGAGTCCTATCGTTGTCAATGGTCAAGGTGATCATACCGTTGGACATGTCTGATGTAGAGCGCGTCTTTTCTCTCGACAAAAGTTTGCTGCCTTCTTCGTCTGCGACTTCGTCCGACTTTGCCCATCCGGTGTTGTCATCCTCCACCACACTGAATTCGAGATGTCGCCGAATTTGCTGCGCAGCGATGGAGAAGATTGGCTCGGTGGAGAGATGTTTAATAAACTCTTCTAGGTTTCGCCTCGTTCCTGATCGCGCAAAGTCGCCAGGGTACAGCGAGACCCATTTTGCGACGACCTCAATGATTCTGAGCTGTGTTGCGGTCTTGGAAAGATAATGTGCTGCTTTGTCGTCTCTGACGCGGTCAAGTCGCGTAAGTATAGCCGAGAAGAGCTCGCCTGGTGCTGCAAACTTCCGGTAGAGACACAAGAAAACATCGGAGAAGTTGTTGTCCGCTTTGGTCATCCGGGGAGCAATGAGCCGGTCGACGAGTTCGTCAAAGGCCACACCTGCTGACTTGGTCGGCTTCTCGAGGAAGCTATCATCGCTCCGTTGAAGAATGGGGATCTCCTCTGAGTATCTGAATGATTCGGCGTCTGACTCCTCCATGTCTAGGAACGAATCCGTCGGCCCGCGGTCGAGACGTATCCCAGGTGTCCGTAGCTGACTCGAGACAGTTTGTTGAGACTCCTCCTCAATGGTATCGGATGGGCCGAACGAGCCCGAACTTGAAGGCGCGCCACCAAAGTCGGTTATTCGAGGACTTCGTGGAGGATGTGGGCCACGTAAATGATCGGGGATGGGAGGGGGAACACCTCGAAGAAGCGACAAATCAGAGCTCGCTCGGCTATGTTTACTCTGCTGACTTAGCGGGCGTCCGTTGGAGCTGTCGTGGGCCTCGAGGTTGGCCGCCGAGGCTGCACGACGGCGGGGCATGCCCGATTCCGATTGTGATTCTGGCATTTCATCAGCATTAACATTGACTACTTGTGCATTCGATGATGGGCTCCAATTACCCTTGCGGTAAGCGATCGAGGCTTTCAAGGTTGTGTTCAGGCACGCTCTGGCGCGTTCCGGACTACTTGTAGACAGATTGAACATCCCAACGCACGACTTGAAATACTCGTGGCTGGCGACTCGCTGCGAATCAACCTGCCTTTCGCTCTCTGGATGATCGCATTTATTGGCGACAAGGACAGCCGGCAGACCCGACTTTGTCAGAGCAGCTAGCGCGTGTCAGCAAGACGCGCCGCGTCCAGACGAATCAAACGGCGGGAATTAGGCTCACCAATCGTTTGGGGCAATTCCTTCATGCTCTCTTTATTCGTGACGTCGTAAATAATGAGGGCGCCATCGACCCGCGGGACGATGTGGCCGTTGATCTGTTTCGGCCATTGGATGGGCTGCAGCGGGTTCAGCTCAAAGTATTCGAGGTCAAGCTCGATCAGCGTCACGCCGTATGTGACATTGTCGACGACCATGCGGACGCTGGATGCATTGGTTATGGGCGGCCGTGATAGGCCCAGCACGCGCTGGACGAAGGACGACTTGCCAACGCCCGAGGCGCCAATGACTGCGATATTGAGGCTCTCCATGATGGCGGAGGTTGGTGGTTGCTATGATCGTCAGCCCCTTTTTTCCACTCCCGTCTCATCAGCTACCCCGCAGTCTGTGTCTAGTGGGGCATTATTACCCAGTATAAGGAATGTCCTATTATCAACGACTCTCTTCTTGGGGGCGGCCAGCGCTCGTTGGGCGTGTCGTCATCGCGGAACTCGAAAGCGTCGAAATCGAATTCTTCGTCCTCCTCGTCTTCGTCCTCCTGGCTGTCGCTCGCGTTTTCGTTTCCGTTTTCGTTTTCTTCTCCTTCGTCTTCGGCGTCGGCGTCGGCGTCGTCAAATGAAGTCGCAGTCCAACGAGGGTCAAGTGCAAGCGCCCCTTCAATGTTGTTATCGTCAAATCGCAAAAAGAATGGGTCGTCGACTATGGAGATGAAGGAGTCGCGGTAATTGGCAGGTTGCTCAGAGCCAGTGGCAGAGGGCCGTATTGGCTCGATCGATGACTCTCGGTGGACGGCGTAATGAGGTGTATGTCTCTTCGGAGCGGCGGGGGCGGATCGATGAGCGGCGTCGCGATCGGTTCGTCGGGAGGAGGAGAAGGAGGAGACAGCGGCGGCAGCAGTTGAGTGGTCGGCGGAATAGTACTTCGAAGGTATGCGAGAGCCTTCTGAACTCCTGTGAGCCTTTCGAGCTCCGATAGGGTCGGACGCCATGGCCACGACCGGGGGAGGGCAGAGGCTGTTCGGGGGAGGCAAACAACATACAATGTGCAAAGAAGAAGAGATTGAAAAGATCACGACCGAACAAGAACAGAGCGGACTGGCAGGGCCTTGGGTGAAAACCAAACTTTTGGGACAGTGGATGCACTGACTAAAAGCCGGGATTTCAGAGCCTCAAGGAAGGCATGGCAAACCCACCGGGGACCGTTCTTCTTAGTGTGGTCTGCCTCGTGTGTACCTTGCTTCTCGTCGGGGGCCCTTGGAAATGGTTGCTGGGCCGGTGAGAAACCTTGACCACAGCTTGGGCAAGCAAGGTGTGCGTATGATCTGGTAGGTAAGGTACAGTCTAAGGTACGTACGTACGAACGGGACTGCGGCTCGTCAGATCAGGTACACAAGCGTATCCGTTAGAGGTACTGGGTGCGTCTGAATAGCGCGAACGCAGTACGGATACTTCGTACGGATAGGATGGGACAGGAACAGGAACAGGAGAAGCAGGATAGAGCTTCGTGGTGCGGCAGACCAGGGGTTCGAAAAAGGGGCCTGGTTTATTTTTTTTCTCGCTAGGAGCTCCACCGGTGCGCAGATGTCGGGCTTGTGAGAAGTGACGGGCGTGGATTGAGAGGAGCAGCGTAAGCGTCCAGTTCGTCGACGATGCTAGACACACAGCAAATGAGGTCAGTCGCGGATCCAGGCCAAGGGCTCCGGGCCCTTCCAAGCTCCAGCAGGGAAATTCAGGAAGGGGGGGGCCGAGCTTGCTGCGATTGCGATTGAAATTGGGATTTAGGATTCTGCCAACTTGGCTGGGCGATGATGGGGGGAGCGTTTGTCCCCTCTAGCGTTGACTAGGGGGTTCAAGATCGAACCAAACCAGGACACCAACGCAATGGCACTTCTTGTTTGTAGCACGGCATGTGCTGTTCCTGTTGCTTCTGGAAGGGGGCCGGGGGCCCGGGGGTTGGTAGGTTTGCTTCCTTACGTACCTTTTGGTCGTTGTAGTTGGAGTTGTGGATGGTTGAATCCTAGGCTGCGCTGGTTTGGGACCAGACTTGACCAAGTAAGATGAGGGAATGGATAGGGGTGGTGGTGGTGGTGGAGGAGGAGAAAGAAGCGTCAAGGTCCCGTCAGGAGACGAATTGAGAGACTAACGGGAGAGCGGGAAGGGGCCGCGACGATCAGGACCGCTGACCGAGAGACGAGCCGTTGAGGGGTAATACCGTACGGTACGGATACTTTGTAGGTAATACGGAGCAAGAAATCTGAGGTTCTAGTGATTACTGTGTACGGTGTCCGTAAGGTAAGGTAGTCCGTATATTTTGCTGCCGACCCTACCGGACCATGGAAGACCAAAGGCACGGGCACGTCTGCTGGTTTATCAGCAAGTTGGAGTAGTCAAAAACAGGTGTACAGAGATAAATAAGCGTATCCGTCTCTCTGGTTGGGAATGCAGCTGATGCGAATGGATACTCTATCACCTGCAACGGGGGGGTTCAGGACAGAAACGGCTGCATGGGACAGAACTGAACGTGGATGTGGACGTGGAATTGAAAGTGGAAGTGGACGGGAGCAACCAGGGAAGCGGAGAAAGGGACAAGGGATGTTCCACTGCGCCCTGAGCAGCTGGGCTCTTTCCGTTCTACTGTGTGTAATTACCAGTCGGTACCTAAGTACTTCCATTTCTGGATGAGGAGGAAGGAACACTGTGAAATCAAAGAAGGAAGCTCGGGCCCCCGGCACCATGCGGAGTGGATTCAAGGTCCATTTTGTTCGGGGCCCATCCATCCAATGACAAGACTTGAAAGCGTTGGTACCACTGGACCCCTTCGACGTCCACGGAACGTTTGAACTTTCCTTCTGCCGAATGATTGGTCACCGTTGCTGAATTCATCCTTCCTCTCCATTCAAGATATCTCAAGACCCTCAGTGGCTCCAAATTCAAGGTGGAACTTGAAAGTGCAGGGAGACAGCTACTACCTTTCTCGGTGGGTGTGGTGCGAGTCCGTCGGTACCCAACGGATACTCATACGTCCCTTGCTGCTCCAGTGGACCTCTCTCCTTCCGAAGCTAGAAATCTACTGGGCCGACCTAACTTAAGTACCTTAGACGGCTTCGATGCACCAAAGGTACCTAAGATGTTATGCATCCGTAGCTGCCACTGCTCCTTAACGCCAACCTGCCTTACTATTACCTACACTGATTCCTTTCCTTGCATTGAGCAGCCCGAACTACATACGCAGTAGCCCACCAAAAATCAAGTCAAATCAAACCCTCGTGAATCATGTCGTCCGGGGTTGACTCCGGCTCGTTGCTCCGGGTCCAGCTTCCTCATTGCGACCAACATCACCAACTGGCGGTCTGCAAACTCTACCAGCTCAGGACTTGAACCCCAGATGAACATCCCTTTGTACACCAAGACCTACTATTATGCTTCTTCCCACTGTCCTCACGAGGTACGCTGCACTTGTCCGGACAATCTACCTTTTTCAGCAGCAAACTCACTTGCGCCGAAACCCAATACCAACTCACCGATGACGTACGGATGCCCAGTTCGCGACAAGCTCGCCATGGGTCAATCCTGCAGGGCCAAACTCATGCCCAACAAGCTTCTGTCAAGAACAATGCTGCTGGCGCGCGTACAGACACCATTCATGTCTCAAGATGAAGCACTTCAATTTGTGCCATGATCCTCCGGCGCCCATATCATCGCAATTTCGCATCAGCACGTGGTCCGCAGGCCAATAAAGCTTCCTAGCTTAGCTCCACGAGCTTCTGCAGGGTTGCTTTCACCATCAAGCCATGCTCCCGAAACGCACCATCGTTGATTCCTTCGCATACTAACAGTCACAGTTTACCATGTTTGGAGCGAACCAAAAAAAGACTCCAGGTTTCGTCTCGAAATAAGCGGCATTCCAAGGTGTTTTCTCCAGGAATATGATCCCGGCAATGGCTCTGAGCCGTTCCAGTAGCTCGGGACCTGGATGGTTGCCGGTCATCTTCGGTCGGCATTGGCACGCAGATCTGGCCTCGACATTCCACCAGGCCGGGTTGCGATGCAAGTTGCTCCATCTACGGATATTCCATCAAGTATCTTGCCCACTTCACGGCGGACACAAACAATATTGTGTATTTCTGTACGGAGTACGGTTGCGGCATCTTCATTCAATGTGTCCGACCTCCCTGGACATTTGACGACGCACCGGCCTCAACTCGGACTATTGGAGCCTGGTTCGAATAAACTTCTGTCAAAAAATTGAGCACGGTTCATTGAGAAATTGCCTGGCCATCCCTCGTCCCAAGCCCTTTTCTACCTGAGCATCGCAATAATGAAGAAATGGTACCGACGTCTTCAGCTCCAATGAACCCCCCTTTGCAAACACCAGATCGCGCTACTTGATCCTTCTCCGTTTCACGATGGAAACAATTTATCGTTCGACTTTCTGACACGAAGGATTGGCAACCGGCGCTGACACGGATCGCAGTGGAAATAACGTCGTCGACTAAATTGTGGCCGCGTTCTTGGCATCTCTCCACTGGAGGACCCTTGTCTTGGGCCACGTTCCTGCGCTTTGGCTACGGATATAGTTACAAGTGCCTCCATCAAAGTGTATATCCCAAGCTACCACATGAAGTCCTGGACTCATCCAACATCAGCTGATGACAATGTCGCGGCTTTCACTTGTGGTTCTCACGATCTCGCCAGCAACTCGAATTCAAGTCAGTGCAACACAATAGCGCTGGCTCTAGCCTGCCTCTTTTCTTTTCTTTCTTGCTTTTTCAGGTCTGCAGCGGGAGAACCGCATGGTCGATAAGCGGGCCGATTGTGGCATTGGCCTTCTCAATAGACTGAAAAATGCCAGCCACGGCTTGACGACGGCGTCGTCTGGCGAACAGTACCCGCCTCACTTAGTTATACGGGCTGCTGCTATTCCAAAACCATCATGAGCTGGAATGCCATGCTCTTGCTCAAGATTTTTTGTGAGGACCGGCAATACGTATTCGAAGAGGTTGAGTTACGTGTCGAGCTGAGGGACTCGACATTTCGCCGTTGGTGGTTAGGCTACGTCTAGGTCGCAAACCACACATCAGGCCCGGCCCGGCTCCGAGAGAGAACACAAGGGAATTGGGTGTGTTAGCAAAGTCAAAATGGTCAGCTCCGGATCAGCAATCTTTATTTCACACACTTGCAGCTGTGGCGTAGCAGAATGACTTGTGTGCCTCCAACAACTACGTACGGATACAGGGAATGGAGGGCTGCTTGTGGGGTTCGTACGCGGCAGTTCAGGGTGCCGCCAGCAACACACTCGATGGATGCGTGGCTGCATCGCCAAGCTGCATGATATGGCTTCGTAAAACCCAGCGTAGGGTTACATGGAAGGCGATACGAGGGCAAGACATGCAGACGTGCAGCAAGCTGCACAAGTGGACAACCCCATTCCTACGGTACCTTTCTCTCGCGATACCTCACCGAGTCTTATATGGCGTGTTTTGCATAGAGACCTTGCTGCGCTGGGAGCCGCGCCTTTTTGCGATATACGGATTGCGGTGAGAACGGTGAAGTCGGCGGACTGAGTGAGAAAAGCAACAAAGCTCTCTTGACGTACTGTTCAGTTTGTTCGGATGGCAAGCAGAATTTCTTACCAAGGCAAGCAGGCAGCGTTACCACCAACCGAGACAATTGCTGTTGGTCAGACTCAAAGTCAACAGTCTAGAGTCTAGGGGTGAGATGCTGCGGTTCTATCCACTGGGTGCGCCTATTCAGGAGATCGCGCCATGGCCGAATCCAGCGTGTGTTGCAGGAGCATTAAGAGATAAGACGACGCTTGGCGGACCATTTGCTGATCATACCCAATAGGATTGACTCTGTCATCAGTTGGGTCTAACAACCTCCCTGGGGGATCGAGTCTTCCGGTTTCGTCTGCATCTGCAGCGTTTATTCACTAACCGTCTGGATATCACTCACTGCCGAGAGCCGCCGATCTTCCTTCTTCTTTGTCTCTGATAATTTCTTTTCTCTTACTTTTTCTCCGTCGACTTACTTGCTTACTGACGGTGATTTGGTGATGGTTCCAAGACATAGGCGAGCCCAAAAGCTAACCTCACCATGCTCGATGGCTGGGATGTCTTGAGGCTTCAGATGGCGCGGTCGAACTTCTTGTCTGTCGATCTCTCCGTACCCAGCGTGACAGCCCTCGTCTGGGGTTGGAAAGCTGGGGGAGACTGGGGAGGGACGGTGACCCGAAGGAACGTGGCATCACCTCCACACCCTCCCGTAGTCGACACCAGCAACCTCAACCCATTGATCAGAAGACAGAAACGAAGCCGTCTAACTCGGTTGTGCGGCGCACATGGAGCCACCGTGCATATCACGCTTGTCAGGGAACTAGTCAACTCCCCCTTTACCCCTTCCCCTGCCGCAGCAGACTTGCTTCTAGCCTCCAGTCTTGACATTTGCAAGAAGCGCACCACAGGCTGCCCTACAGTGACTAACGCCCGCACATACCCTTCGACACACATCAGAAGCATGTTCAGGCCACAATGTACACGGCATGTTGGCCATTGTCCTACCCTCCGACCATGCTCTCATACAGAGGTCGGATGGTGAATTGCTGTCGAGGTTTTAGAACAGACAGCGCCACCGACGTCCGAAGAAGTGGTCGAGGTCCTTGAGCAGTGAGGAGAGAGGAGGAGGAAGCCGGCTCCGTGTGGTGTCGGTGAAGCGTGCGAACGCCCGGAGACAGTCCCAAAGCGGCATCCGATCACTGGTCCAGTGTAACTCGGATGACCAACAAGGCGTCTAACATGTCGAGCCATACCGCGTTTGTCCGGCCGGTTCATCCAAAAGGTAGGCTCAAGCACCACGGCCATGCTACCTTAATTTTTATTCTTCCCCCTTCAGTCCCCTGTCACCTTATTTTTTGTGGTATATTTTCTTTGCAGGTCACGATCTTGGTCGAATAAGGAATGGTTCGGGTTAGCTGGTGGTGGTGGTCTCCCGGCACCCCAGTTCATGCGCGCCCTTACTCGCCCACAGGCTAGGGCCGATATTCTAATGAAATCACATCGGACTAGTACGGAGAAGTCGGCTATTCGTACAGCAGGAGGTCGTCACGCTGAACATGTTGATACAACACCTCAGACGCAGGGTTGATTGGTGCCGCCGAGAGAAGGAAAGGGACAGGGAAGGGGAAGTACAGGAAAGAAAGAATGGGTCTAGGAGACTGGCGGTGGTATGCAGGTTTGATAGCTTGTCTGTCCCATGCGCTGCGTGCCGACAAGCGCAAAGAAAAGGTGGGCAACCCTCAGATAACGAACTGTCCAGGGCCCTCGAGTTCCCATCCTCGCCGCTTAAGGTAAGGTACAAGTCTCCGTCAGGTAAGGTTACTGAGGATAGTAAGGCGAGGTGGGCTGGTTAAAGGTCCAATTCCCCGTCTTACAGCTCAGTGAGGCAAGGCGAGGGATCTTTTGAAGCCTAGTACCTGAAGCCAAATAAGCGGCGCGATGCGTGATGCGTGATGGAGGCGGTTGTATTTCCCAAACCCCACCTGCTTTAACTGCAATCCCGAAAGGCTCCAGAATGGAGAGTGCAACGTAAAGCTTTCCAAGCATGAAGCCGTTCGAAAATGCTTTTCCATGCTGACGGTATGGACTAAGAATTATGGTATCCCCTGAGATTCCGAGTACTTGTCTGCCTTTGGTCTAAATGGACGCAAATGGTCTCCAATCCAACCCCCATGCATTCATTCCCATCCACACCGGGCCATTACCATGACCAGAACCAGTCAGTCCCTCAAGCCATTAAATACCATCAGAGGTGTCTAAAAATGCAACCTATGGAACGCTCGTGTCTCTCAAGACATCCGTGAACCCCCCCTTGTGGTTTTTAATTCTTCACGTTCCCATACCCCCTTCGCAAAGCCCGTCTCTTCTCGCTACCGACCACTTCTCCCTCTCAGTCACTTTTTCTTGTCTCTTCAGCCTTCTCTGGTCTCTCATCTCTTTCCTCGGTCTTTCGCTAGATCGCCCTCGCATTTCTCACACACACAAACACCACGCAAAGTCGAGTGTGTTGTCTCTCCAAATCCTTGTTGCGCCAGACACCACCCACAAAAGCCACACCCTCCGTCGTCCGAGTTCTGCCAGACCAGGCTCCCGTCCCATTCTCTGTCTCGCCGTCACCACGCGCGCATACGGAGAGGCATCAGAGAAAGACACAGAGAGGAAATAGCACGCTTGGTGGCAGGTCTGAAGTTTGTCCCCGTGAGGTACATATTGTCTGGGACCCTGCGGGACTAGCGACGCACACCACCGCCGACATCTTCTCTTGCATCTTTTCCGCCTTTTTTATTTTATTTTGCTGTCTCTTGTCTCTTCTGTCACTGTTACTTGTCTCTGTTTAATCGACCTTTGCGTACCTCACATCACACACATACGCACACACATACACAGACACCTTGCCCGACGTTATTCACCACCTTCCAACCGCCGCACTCCGGCACGCACGACACGCACGCACCAATAGCCCCCAAAACGCAGGTCCAGCGCCTGGGACGTTCCCAATCGCCGACAGGACGACAGGACCCTTGGAACCGCGAAAGGAAGAAGAGCTCTGCGACCCACTTCACCCGCCTTGGTCCAGACGGACGGTGGTGCATCTCGCTCGCTTGAGCCTTGGATTGAGCCCGCGTGCTACTTGCTTGCTTGTCCGGTTCCTACGTCCCGGTCGTATGACATATACATAACCCCAGGACACCCCGAGACCGCTGTTGAACCCAAGGGTCATTCAACTTTCCAACTGTAGATCCTTCTTCATCTATCTTTTTTCTCTCTCACCCACAGGGGCGTTCTCAACCGGGCGTTCACGTCAAAGGAAAGCAAGCCTCTTTTTTGGCAACGGATGTTACCTACATGACTACTACCCCTGCCAGGAAACAAACAACCTTAACTGCCCGACCCGACTTGCTCTGACGATCAACCCACCCCCGCGTTCTCTCAGTTCACTCAATTACCCACTGGAGCATCTCCATTCATACATAAAAAGCGCCCTCCGTCCGGAAACGCTTTTTGCGACTACGCCTTGTTTTCTAACAAACTCGGCACTGAGCCTCGTCATTCACATTCATTCCGGAGTTTCGAAGATTTGAATCTTTAATTGGAACCTTGATCTCGAGTATCGGTGGAGTAGTTTCCATTCCAGCGATCAACATGTTATACAACATGAGCTACCCTCGTGATCAGCCGACGGCGGCGGCAGCTCAGCCCATCAAGCCAATCGCCCCTCCTCGGCCGAGACAGCGGTGCTCGCAGCCGATGCCTTTCGACCCCGAGGAACTGTCTCAAAAACTCGTCAAGGTCCTTGCCGATCAGAAGCTTCACGCCGAGAAGAGAAGGAGGGCCAGAGCGGAGGCCACCGCGCCGTCCAAACCGGCAGCACCAGCTCCAGCCCTCAACGGGCTACAAGATGGTCACCCACAGCATGCAAGCTTGGCTAGGGAGTATCTTGATCAAGGGTCACTCAAGCCCGGCCAGTCCACCACCACCACCAGACCTGCGCAGCCTACCGTAAAGCCAACCAAGGAGAGAGTGGATTCTGGCAGCTCCGCAAGGTCAAAGTCCAAGACGTCCGACGCAGACACCCGCAGCTCCAAGTCTGGCGGAAAGGACTCGTCTTCGAAACGCAAAGGCTCTGACGGTGACAAGCACCCCTTCATCCCACAGTTCGCCGCGGCGCAGTTCTCGCGCACAACGACGACCGAGACGTCGGACAGCAAGGGTCTCGTTCGCAAGCTGTCGAGGACGGCCCTCAGGATTGCGCAAGGCCACCGCGAGAGGCATCAGGACCGCGCCCCCATCACCCACGAACAGATTCCGGAAATGGCTGAGCTGGGCAGCTCCCGCGCGCACCGTGACCGTAACCACCACAGACACACCATTGAAGGACCGCTGGGTGTTGGCCGGGCCGGTGAGATTGACCACACCAGATCTGCCAGGCGGGCTACAACCGGTGACATTCTCCTCCCCTTTGAATCTGGTGCTTCTTCACCATATCATCTTGATGATCCCGAGGCGGCGGATCACAACCCCTATGAGCACCGCGTGGACTGGACCCAAAGCGACGAAGCGCAGCCGCAGCCGAAGACGAAGCCGTCACTGCGCAAGGCGGATTCCATATGGGCTCTGAAGCATAAACTCGGAGCCCTCACCAGACACGGGCGGGAAGAAAACCACTCCCGGGACAACAGCCCGCCGTCCGACACCGCCTTGAGGTCGCCCAAGAGCGGATTCTTTGCGCGATTCAAAGTCAACCACTGAGCTCCGAAAGAAAACTTTTGTCAAGGGAGTAAATAGGACCCTTACCTGATGATCGATACCATCTATGCATACACGGCGCGGTTTTGCAGCACACTCGCGGTCGAACGTGTGTATACGTACGCCTTATCCAACACAGGGCTGCCGCAAAATACACGCAGGCCGCCCGCCTTAATCATACCATAACCCAATCCAAAACCACAAAACGCCCTCTCACCCGCGGTCCTCCGTCATGAGGCGTCTAATCAGCTCGGCATCCTTCTCAGCCGCCTGTTTCCTAATCACCTCTTCCGCCTCGGCCGCCGCGCTCGCCTGCGACATGAGGTGGTTAATGAGCTCGACGTACTCCCTCACGCCCTCGCCGTCCTCGCCGTCGGCGGCCCTGGCCCTCCGCAGCGCCTCTTTCCCCTTGCGGATCCCGACGTCGTGCGTCCACTGCTCCTTTTTCGGGTTCGCGGCCGCCAAAGCCCGCGCCTTCATCATGTCGTTGAGGCTGCTCCCCGTGGACTGCAGTTCCGGCGGCGGCTCCGTGGCGGCGAAGATCTCGAGGAGTCGCGCCTGCAGCGTCGGGTACCGTCGGAAGAGGTACCGGAGCTGGTCCGAGTCGTCGAGGACGCTGAAGGGGTTCCTTGGGTCGCTTGCGGCGGCGGCATCGCCGCTCGGCGCGGGGGGCTCGATGGCGGCTGAGGCGGGTTTCGGCGCCGGTTCGGGATCGGGCGGGTGGTTCTCGCGGTGCGTTTTGTTACACGGGACGGAGCAGCTGGAGGGAGAAAGGGGAAGCCCGCAAGTCAGTAAAGATAATGTATATAATGAGAAACAAACCACGTATAACGAAGAATGAGTACTTTTGAAGAAAACGCCATGAAACAGGCTCGAGCATAATTGTGAAAAAAAGTACGTACAATGGTAATGCGCAGCGCGTGCACTTGTATTTTCCCTCTTTTTCGTGGCATACACCACACATCTTTGTCTTTGGCGCGGACGGGGGAGGACGCTGTGTTGTCGTCTCTGACGTCTCGTCTGCTGCTGCTCCTGCCGCGGGTTGTGTCTGTGTCGTTTGCACCGTGGGAGCTGTTGTTGCTGCTGCTGCTGCTGCTGCTGCTGCTGAACCCTCACCGTCACCCAGCTCACCCTCGCCTTCACCTGCCGTCAGTGAGGCATTCGCCATCGCCGCCGTCGTAGCCCTCGTCTTTGCCTCGCCATCGTCATCGTCGTCTTGTTGCGAGGGGCTCGTTGCGCGGGACCGTTTCGCGGCGGGGGGTCGGGACTCGGGTTCGGTTGCTAGGTCGTCTTGTGCGGCGCGTTTGGGGGATGTCGGGGGGGCGGCGTTGGTGGAGGTGTCGTCTGGGATTGACATCTTGGGAGGAGGAGGAGTAGGGAAGCCGGCGGTTCGGTCGACTATTTCTTGGTTCTGGAGAGGGCGGAGGGAAGGGGGTCCGGAGGAGGCTGTCGCTGGCGAAGAACGAGTGTCGTGGAAGAGTGTCCGTTTGCTGGCTGGAAAGTTGCTCTCCGTTGTCGGGTATGTTGCGTCGATGTTCAATGGTTGCTCTCTCGCTCTCCGAAAAGGAAAAAAAAAAAGTAAATACGGATAAAGTGCTGACTAGAGACAAGGGTAAGGACAAGCCTTTGCGATTCAGGGTACAGATAGGTAGGTAATGTAAGGTGGTCAAGGATCGAGATAACGTCGTTGGACGCTTTGAGTAACGATAACCCCGCGTTCCTTTTTTTTTTTTTCTTTCTGTCTTCTTTCCTTTTTTTCTGCCAGTTGGGTTGCGAGAGACTTCTCTGCTTTGGGCTCCTTTTCGAAACTTTTTTCTGCCGTCTGTCTGTTTGACGATTTTCCGGCGGGGCGTTTTCCTCCATAATACCTTGGTTCCTTAAAACCTTGGGCGGTGAACAGCCTCTTGACCGCCAAAATACCTTACCTTAGCTGTCCCCGAGCTCCCCACAAAAGCATTCACTTCATAGAAACCGGGAATTCCACGGACCAACCCGAGGGGTTCCATGAGTGGCAGTTTTCTGCGTCATTCTTCTCCAGCTGTCCGAACCCCCTGGCACTGACTGAGTGGTCCACCGTCCACCGTTCACTGACCCTGACCCCCAAGAAAGGACAGGGCCAAAAACTGACCAATTCCCGCAGAGAGCCTCGATGATTGGTAATGCAACGCCTCGGAATTGAGAGGCATGTGCAAAAAAAGTGGAAAGCTCTTTCCAGTTTTGTCAACCTTTTTCCTCGCGCTGTAATTTGCCTGCTGTCAAAATTCAAAGGTTCCGTCACCGGATGTAATGCCGAGGTGTGAGGTTTGGTAAATTTGTACGGATACGTCTGAATAATCAACATTTTCGCCGATACATCTTCCCACAACATTTACGACTTTTCTCCTCACTCTTGGACGACCAAAAACCTTCGCCCTCGACATTGTATATTCAGTCAACAACGACGATAGCGACGAATCATCGGATCGGAGAGACCCCGACGGCCACCAAACACATTAAATCTTTCGCTACAATGTCATCGTACAGAGCAACGAGGACGGCCCTCCGCGCCGTCGCGCGCACATCGAGGCTCGCCACCTCCAGACCCTCACAATCGCGATCCTTCGCCAGCGTACACACCGGCTTCCTCCAAAACAACCAAACATCACAACGCCGCCCGACGACAACAACAAGTCGACACCAACAATCCCTCCAGCGACAATCCCCCTTTGCCGCCCGCACCGGCGCCGTCCGCACAATCTTCATCCAGACCGAAAACACGCCCAACCCAGACGCCGTAAAGTTCCTCCCGAACCACCGCATCCTCCCCGACACCCTCTCCACCCCCTTCATCGAGTACCTCAACCCGCGCTCCACCATCGCGCCGCCCTACCCGTCCCCGCTCGCCGCCCAGCTCATGAACATTGACGGCGTCACCTCGGTCTTCTACGGCGCCGACTTCATCACCGTCAACAAATCCCCCGACGCGAACTGGGCACACATCCGCCCGGAGATCTTCGCCCTCATCACCGAGGCTATCACCTCGGGCCAGACCATCGTCACCGTCTCGGCAGACAAGGAAGGCGGTGTCGGTGCGGCCGCCGACGGCGCCCCCGAGGAGCCCGATAGTTTGGCGTACGATGAAAACGACAGCGAGGTTGTCGGCATGATCAAGGAGCTTCTCGAGACGAGGATACGGCCTGCTATCCAGGAGGACGGCGGCGATATCGAGTTCCGCGGGTTCACGGACGAGGGTACCGTGCTGCTGAAGCTTCGCGGTGCGTGCCGGACGTGCGATTCTAGCACCGTGACGTTGAAGAATGGTATTGAGAGCATGCTGATGCATTATGTAAGTTGACTCAACATCTGTGGTTCTTGGGAGGTTTCCTGGAGATTTCCTGCAAAGTGCCTCCCGAATAACCGTAGAACATACGTGCTGACGTTGGCATATCCAGATTGAGGAGGTCAAGTCCGTCGAGCAGATCCTCGACCAGGAGGAGGAGATTGCCATCCAAGAATTTGCAAAGTTTGAGGAGAAGCTCAAGTCCCAGAAGGGACCCGAGGCGACCGCGGCATAAACAGTAGCACGCTCGAATGCGATATGAGGAAGACTGTCCAGAAGTGGTTCCCAAACACTTCTCAGAATGACGAAACAACAAGATATTGAGGAGGCGCATGATACCTGTAGAACTGCTGTATAATTAAAGAGAAACGTGTCATCCGGCTTCAACCCGGTGACGGAGACAATACCCACTACCAAAAGCGTACACTGCTATTCCTTCATCGCAGCCTCGTCCACGTCTACGTAGGGTTACGCCAGCCTCGCATAGTCAAGGTGTGCACAGATAATGAATGACCTGGTCCGAGACCTACCTCGCAAACCGCTATCGCTGAGCCTCGTGTTCGGTCGGATGTGATGCCTCACTGACCCGGAATGGGCTGCGTCGCCTCGAACGTAAAAAAAGGAAAAAGTCAAGGTTCGAGCTGGGGCCGGTCCAGGTCCAAATGGATGACGATATGGGTGAGCCTATGAGGGCCTGTTGCGCACAACCCTACCACCGCCGGCGTCAAGTCAGATTGCAGAATTCAGACAAATGCCGTTGACAATGCGAGTAAAGATCATCCATGGCCTGCTAAAGCCTAGCCAGCCGCGTTCGAGATCAGTATCCGTCGTAACGCAATGCGCAGGCCCAGCAGGGTTGGCGGAGGGTTTTCCCTATTGCCCTCGTCCTGATTGGACTCTGGCCCCAACCAAGGGTCGCTGCAGCGGATCAGGGCGGGGGGCCGGGGGTGGTCGTTCCCGTACAGGAACCCCTCATCGAATCATCAAAACCCCTCAACTCTCTTGCGTCTTGACGTCCCCACGGTTGAGCAATTCTGAGAGTGGTTTTAACGTTCACGCCATTTCGTCTGCCGTACCTCATCAGAACGGCCATCTCCGTCTTGTTTCCCACCCCTCTTTCTCTCCTTAAACAGGCCTCAGGAGGTCAACGGCCCACCGAATTCCTGGCTCGTCTTTTCTGCTCGGTCAAGTTTAGGTTCCTTGACTTCCGCTGATCTCGTGCCGCATCTCCTCATCATCATGCCAGTCTGCCGGGTGCATGCCTGTCCCGTCTCTGCCTCCGCACCGAGTACCACCAGTGCCCCCTAGGAAACGATTGGCAGGCCCCTGTTGACGTTGCTACAATATCGCAGTACAGAATTAGTTGCGAACAGCAAGCCATGGTATTGATGCCGACTTACACTGTAATCTGAGGCAGACCAGATGCAAGAGCGGAACAGTTGCGGTCGCGCCAGGTGGGCCAGGAGAGGACCGATCTTGGAGACCCTGAGTATCCGTCTTTAGTTGCAGTAGCGCCGCTTGGTGGGCAGCAACTTCGAAGAAACCCAACATTCCAAGGTCAAACTTCCAGATGATTCCCTTCAAGATCCGCGTACGGATAGGTGCTCCTAGGTTGTGAATGTTTGACGCCCGCTCAGACGTTTTTCTGGCCACCTTTTGACTTCTGGCTTCTTGGGGAGCCGTTGCAGCAGCCGCTCACGGTTGAGTTTAATGACAAGATGATAATCCGGGGTAAAGCCCCCTGGCTGATTTTGACTTTCGCCCTCCATCGGTGTCGTCGATCTCCAGTGACGGTGCGGTACGTTGCGTTTCGTTGCCGTCTTTGATGGTCGCATTTGTAGACCACCAGATCATCCTATTAACTGCAGAGAATACCTGGGTATATCTCGTCATCTTCGTATACGTGATATAGGTCGGGTTGCTAGGTCTCAAGCTCGGCGCATCGTCCAAAACTGAAGCGTGACGCTCAGTCTCACTCTTACCAGGGTGTGGTTGATAGACAAGCTGCAATTCAGGAGTAGAAAGGTATTCAAATGGCTAAAGAAAACCCCTCAATGTCTGATGCGTTCATACTCTCCTCATAGCTGGTCGATGGAATCGAAATGCGTGATACTGCGGATCTAGTAGTGCGTCGGCCTAGAGGCGGAAAGTCATCCGTGGTCGTATCTATCTCAAAGACGCACCAGACATTGTCTCCGCCCACCGGTTGCCGGCAGTGCGTTCCTTCATCGTCGTCAATACTGCTTACCTGGGTTTACACCTGATTCGATATCGAAAGCTCCGAACCGTGCCATACGCCTAGAGTCTGGATGATGCCACTGTGAGGTCAGTGGGACAGTCCAATCGAAGAAGCCTTTGAAGATGAAGGAGGTTAGCTTGAGGATGGCGCGCGTGACATGCTGCAGCAGCCCGTTTACTCCACAGATCCTTACCCCTCCTCGGTCTCGGAGAAGTGCCCTGAACCCAGACCTTCATCGCCAAACCTTCTGCCTGCATCTGCACATGCACCTCTGCCTCTAGTGGTGCCTCCCTTTGGCATCAGAGATGGTATGTAGTGATAGTCTCCTATAGGTCATTGACCGGCGATACTCAGTGCAAAAGCTGGTCCGTCATTTTGTGGGTCGTAGTCCTCTCTCCCTTTGCCGGTAGTAGCGGCCGTGGCTCCAGATTTCTCGCATCATGGCACTTGGGACCTTGACTCCTCTTCAGCTGATACTTGTAGAACAGGGTCTCAGCAACTTCGAGGCGTCTCATACTGATATTAAGTGGCGTAGACTGAAAGACGTTTCCTTGTACCTTGTCGCCTTGTTTGTATCGGAACGTGAGCCCACGGACATTCGTAGAACATGGATCTAGTGCGGGGTGGTGAGGGATGAGGACCGATGGCAAGCTGCAGAATTCCAGCCACCCTTGCAACTTTCAACGGCAAACCTCCAAACTTTCCAGGGAAACCGCCATGCGAACATCGACCGTGGCTCCCGCTGCCGTACAAAGTGTTCCCGGACATGATGGCGCGTGCTCTATGTTGCGTTCAAGAAACAGACGTGTTTGGATCACGACTGTGTCTCACGTACGTCCGCGGCCTAGGCCAAGTAGTAGAAGGGTGAGACCCTGCAACGGCGAGACCACCAGATGTTCTTGGGCACTTAGGACGATGGATGCAGTCAACCGGTTGGCTGGCTCGACTTGCTGGTGGTTCAAATATGCTCCTCCTGATTGCAGCGCTATGCCACCGCTGACCGAAGTTGGACTTGGCCATTTGTTGATCAAGGGGCGAAAGGCCGCTAAAGGTTGGAGGATCGGCGATGGGCGAATGGGCTCAGCCTGTTACAGCCGCATAGAGGTCAGATGGCCACTTCATGCCCGGAGGCTGAGGGAAAGCATACAAGAAGAAAGCTGCAGTATTAACGGCATCGTCGGGGACCACTCTGACCGCAGGTAGTATTCATGTCGGCGATCCGGAAAAGTTCGTTCCTCGCTCACGCTGGTTTTCCTAGGTGTTTCGATAGTGTAGTTTCGCTGTGTGATAGTCGCATCCTTAGAAGTTGTTCTTAGCCCTCAGATCCCCCCCCCTCCGGGGCCACGGAAGAATGGTGGGCCGAAGGGAACATCGGATGTGCAAACATGACGGTAGCGCCGGAATATATGGAAACAAAACCTTCAATGTAATGTAGGAAGTACGCCGCGCTGGCGAATATATGAAGTGTATGCGTGTGCCGCCGTCGACTGGGGTACATGGGCGTACTATGCAGACGTATCACACAACGCTTCTCTGCAGGCATGGCATGTCATGAGCGGGGTGGTGGTGATTGAGGTGATTTGTAGTTGTAGGACTCGAAAGAATCTTATGCGCAAGTGCCATCATTTTCTGCAGACGCGGATGAAGGATTGACCATAGGAGATGGCAGTGCAACCCGCTTTATTCGGGAAGCTTCTTAGTCGTCGAGGCTGGCCTTGATTAAGAACGGAGTAGCGAGGTATCAATATGGATACGGTATTGTTGTATGCCGGTGCTGCGTCTGCCGCGACTTGTCGCCCGAGTCTACTGTATATCGAAGTCTCGGCCGGAGCACGACGAAGTAGTGAGGATTTGATGAGTATGTAATTATGCAGACCGAGGTAGCATCGATGTACGAACAGAGGTCCAGCCATGAACTAGCGAGAAATATAGCAAATGAGAGAGGAAGCGCTGAGGTGGAAACAAGATGTCCCCGTCGAGGTGCCACCATGGATTCGGATGGACGGGGAGGAGCCAAGACGTCGCGAGAGGCTCCCATGTGCTTCGTAGGTAGTGTGCATGCTGTTAGTGGGTAGGTACGAAGACCTATCACCAGGCACCTTTGATGGCTTGTTTCCAATTTCGATTCCATCTGTCTGTCATAATGGAAACCAGAGTCCAGTCCGGTAGGCTCTGTTTCCCCGCTTCCTTCCCTCTTGCCCCCCGAAACCCACGATCTGAAGAGGCAGCTCCTGCTCTAGTTGCTGTTGGGTGAACAAAGAAGCAACGGCCTGGAGGACATGGTCTGAGATGGTTGGTCACTTGCAGACGGGCGGCCCCACTAGCCACAACCCCTGAGCCCTGACAGGCCCGGCCTGGCCTTGCTAGTCCGCCCATCCCTGTGTTTCCTGAATTTTGATTGGCAGTAGAATCGAGCAAAAGGTGGAGATTTGCCTGGAGAACAGTGTGGGGAATCGGGAAGATGCTAGGCAGTACGTACCTGCGAATGACCAAGGACGGTTAGCTCGGATCCACCGCTTGAGACGGGCACTCTGGTCACACTGTGCCGCCAGAGAGACAGGCATGGCAGGCACCTCCGTCCAGCCTGTTTGTCCTGCCCTGCATGCTCGACGACATTGCGTTTGGGGGATTTTCAGATTGAGATATCTTCCTTCCAGCATTTCACCTATTACCTTACTTGGATACGAAGAGAGTGAAATCTCAACTTGGCACACCACCCGCACATATGAGGTATAGTGGCAGGCGGACTTTACAACGGCTACACTTCTTCTTTCTCTCGAGCTACTATTGCATTGCCAGAGCTGCCATCCCTTATACATCTTTTCCACTTTCGGCCTGCTACTCGCGGAACCCCATTCTCTTGCACCAAGTACCTGCATACCCGTTCTCTGTACGGAAATACCAATGGAGAAGTACAACACCACACCCATACCTTACCTTGGCAACCGGATTTCTCTAGTAGCAGTTCTTGGATAACTTCCTTCCATCTTTCCATTTTTTCTGCCCTCGTCGTCTGGGCTATTCTAGCTCCCGCTTGCTGTCACCCTGCAAATTTATCCACCTAAGCAGGTACCTTGGCCTGCAAAGGGTGTCGAGGCTGTTCTCTTGGGCCCTACCACACCGTGGTCTCGCTTTCCGCTGCACACCCTCTTGAATTGCACCTGGGCCACTCAAAACTCTTTGACGGGAAATGGGGAGCCCTCTAGCTGCCACAGAAAGAAAAGAAAAACGCAAAGAGTGTGTCTCCTTGTTCTTGCTGCCGTTCCATGATTCTAACACATCTCGCAGGTGATTGGGTACCTTCTTCCCCCTTTACCTGCTTCAACAAGCAAGCAGTGCAAGGTGTACATCACTACTTTCTTGGGGCAACCTCAATGCAAAGATGTCTTGCCAGACCAACAGGACCTTGCCCCCTCTACGATATTTACGCAGACTTCAGCAAGTGCTGTTCACAGCCAACGCGTTGATTCTCTTCTTATTGTTACTTCTCTCTTTCTCCAGTGGCGGTCTGGATGCTCTTCATTCCTAGTCCCAGCTTTTGCTACACCCTACTATACATGCGCGGCGACCAAGTGGTCGATTCTGTGGATCGGAAAATGGGTACACTTTTCTTTCACTTCGCCATGAAGGATGCCATCAAATATCGTCAATATTTGATGCGTTCTTCTGTGCATTGGAATGTTCAAGGCAGCCTTTGCATAGCAATATCTTCTTCAACATTGTTGTGTTTCATCAAGTCGACGACTTGCAAGGCAACTTGGATGCAGCCTTCCGGCTACCACCTTGCTGCTATGCTGGAGGTCCAAGGTACCATTGCTATCCGGGCATTCCTTTGGATGCTCCTCCGCCTTACCAGCAGTTTGAGGGGGGCACGGAGTAGAAGTGAGGGAAAACAAGTCCGAATACAGGAACAGATACCTACCCTACTCTTTACCTTCACCACAAGGCAGTCGGCAGGGTATGGTTTTCCCCTTCACCTCGTCCGAGGCCCCCTTTTTCCTTTTTCTTAGGTTGTCTTGGTTTTTCTCCCCATCTCAGCATCACCGTTGTGCTTCCATCGTCCCGAAGCGTTCCCACTCTCCCGTACGATGATCAACTGGGACCTGCCCACTTGTCCCCTCCACCGATATTAGTCGACTTGATCCACAACCAGCGCGCACACTCCCGTCCCTGACAATCCGTTGACCTCGACAGGTACAGGGCCTCCAGCGCATACCTTACCTCCAGGTTCCGTGCTACCTGCCCGTGCTCTTTCGGGCCTAGGAGCACTGAGGTGGGCTGGGACAGGCATCTCCCCCCCCCCCCCAGACCAAAACCAACCAGGGCTTAGCTTGTTCTTCCGTGCGTACCCTTGGCCTGGGGTTAGTGCTGTTCATACAGTGCATGCCGCTCGTGTGGCTTGCAGCGCACACAGACAGGCACACACCAACTCAACCCAAACTCAACTGGACCAAGAGAAGACGGGAGCCCGAGACTTGGGTGGACTGGACTGGACCTGGCTGGCCTGGCCTGGCCTGGGGAAGCTGGAGTTGGAGCTGGAGCAGCTGCTGGAGCTGGATATCGACTGCATTGCATCTCTCCTTGAGCGTACTCTCTCTGTCTCTTTCTCTCTGCAAGTCTGCGCACACTGCATCTGCATTATTACGGAGCACTCCCGTTGCTACCACACTTTTTACTTTACCTCACCTCGAGGTAACTTACCTCCATATTCCAATGCATGACCTGCTTGGCCTTGCTGGAACTGACCCAAACTGGGCCTCTTTTCCCACTACGCCCTATCCCATCATTGCCTTAGGTACCCTGCCCTTACTTTTGTGGTAGGTACCTTATTGGAATACCTCTTCAGATCGGGCCCCCTCTCGTCTCTTCTTTACTCCCATCGACACGACGACCTCTTGACCTCGCATCGTCTTATTAGCGAGCTACGGATACCTTGTCCAGCTCCGCCTACATCCATCCATAGGTACGCACATACACACACCACTCACTCACTCACTCACTCACACACACCACCCATACCTACCTTACCTACACCCATCCATCTATACCCCATACTTCCACACACACACACACACACACACACCACACTCATTCAGTTCGCCCTCCTCCTCTCCTCAACCCAACTCAACTCCCCTCACTGTGCCCGCGGTTTGTGTGTCGTCAGGTGGCAAGCTACCTCCCCCTCAGTCATCCTGTCTCTCACACTCTCGCCTGGTGGCCCTATTCCTTGACCTCACCTTACCTTACGGACACCCTGAACCGGACCCCTTCTCTCTCTCTCATAGGTACGCACCAGCCACTTGGACAAGCTTCTGGTCTCGTGTCGCAGTCGCAACGTCTTTCTCCTCCCCCGCTTCCGTCAACGTACTACAACTGTGACCTCTTTCCATCCTCCTCAAACCTCTCCAACACTCTGCTCGTCTGTTCTCCTTCTTCCCCCTCTCCGTGCTTCTCCTCATCTGTCCTTCAAGCCCGTCGCACCCCAAAGGATCGAGGGCGCCGCCCAAGACATTCTTCTTTCTCATCCCCCCTTCCAGCATCCACATCTACATCCACAGCTTTCACCCGCATTCCACTTTGCGATCGCTGTTCATCCACTACGCGACGACAATGGGCTGCGCGTAACCTGCCTGCTCTCACTCTTGTCGCATTACCATTCTGTTCCTCCTCCGCCACTAACGAACGGCATCGCACCTCGATTCTAGACGGTACGGATACGCATACAATACAACACGCGCGCGCAGCACACGCATAGCTTCTCCATTCGACGACAGCCCCAGCTTCGCTGCGTGACCCCTCGCCGTACACCACGTTGATTATTTTCCTTTGGGCAACTTTGGGTCTGGGTTAGACGAACTGGTATAGACGACTTTTCGCGCTTTTTTCGGCTCCCGTTTTACGCGCGCCATAATCATCTTGCTTCATCGCCATCTCTCGCTCTCTCGACGCTCTCACTCACCCACTCTCTCCCACTCACTCACTCCCTCAACCCCCTTCGACCAACGACTTCACAGCCTGGTCACTGTGCGGACTACCTTTTCTCTTTCCCTGCAACGGCACATCGCGACTCTTCTCAGGGCAGCATTTCTCCATAACGCCTCGACCCGACTCGCCTTGCCGCGCCACGCATCAGTCGTCACCTACGAGCCTCTGCCGCGCCTTCCCACATCGATTTCGCCTCGGTCACCCGATCAGATTGTTTCCTCAGCATCTAGAAATTGCAACATTTGATACCCTGGCGATAGATCTACCCGGTTTCCCGCAGTTCGGTACGTACCCTGTTTTCACTCGTCTGCTGTACGAATCACACACTTCATGTCGCAAGGCTGCTGCTGTCTGGCGGAAAATCCTCCGAAGACAAGCTCCACTGCCTTTCCTTGGGTACATTCCGTCGTGTCTGTCTGATTCTGTCTGAGTGCGACTGCCTCACGCGTGTCACCCAGCGCTGCCCAAGCTCAGATCCCCGTCTTCCCTCGGCACCTTGGCGAGATCACCTCGACATCGTGGTCTACCACAAAATTCTGTACTCGCTCACATTCGCATTTGTGTCTTGTCATCAACTATTTGCCCACTTTACCCTTTCGTGCGCCAGGCCTCGAACGTCTCTGTCTCGTGGCTCGTGGCTCGTGGCTCGGACCTCGTGGCGCCTTCCAATTGCCCTTCGCCAGTTGCTGTCAGCTTTGACCTGCAGCGCAAGCCGCAGCTCGCCGTGACACCCAAAGCTGGTTGCGGCGAAACTCGTCTCTTTCATCTTGTCTCACAGCGCTTGCCTTTAACGTTTGATGACCTAGCTGCTAACTCAACTGCTAGTCTCATTCGGAGTTTACCGCCTTTCATCCTTCTTTCAAGAACACCTGACCAAGCTTCGTCAGCCCATCACTTACTTTTCTCCCGTTTGAACAAATCGTTTCTCTAAAGTCTCCAAAAAGCTATCAAGCAGCTCACCTCTGTCAATTTCAGTAATTGATCAGGTACTCAGAAGTGGACCAGACTTTCCGTTTTTCCATCGGGAGGCCACAATAGGTGGACAATGAGTTCTGGTACGGGAAGTACTAGCAACGCCAAACCCGGCCCGTCTTCCAAACAGGGTCAGGGCACTTTCTCCGCAGTGAACAGCCACGCCATTCTTCTTGATAAGCTTAACCGTCGATCAACGCCCGACTCTGAAGCTTTAGCCAGCTCAGACGACGAGGCTGATTCTCATCGCCAAGAGCCACCTCAGCAGACGCAACCTCAGAAGCCTGTCAGAAGAGCTTCTTGGCTCAACGATACTACTCAACCGCTGCCTCGACCCCGAAAAGGTTCATTCGCGAGCAGCTCCATGTCTCCTACGGCTTCTCACCCAAGCACCCCTTCCGCGGAAGGAAACGCGCCTTGGAGCACTCACACCCAGTCATCCGGCGTCATGGGTCGCGCTCCTGTTCCGGGAGCCTCCTTCACCTGGGGCACCGGTATCTGGAACAACGAGAGAAAGGATCCTCCCTCGCGTCTGAGTGAGGTTTTGCCCTCGCCCACATCGACTATGCCACCTGGATCAGCTGGAGGCTCCTTTTTCAACCCCGATAGCTATGGACAGACATCTCCTGCACCGCGAGACTCTGGCCCCAACGCTCAAATCCCCTTCGCGATCCCCCTTCACCCTACGCCTAAGACGTACCGTTCTCAGTCGTACTCAGTTGGTCAATTAGAACCTGACGCGCCTCCGGCCGCTATGAGCAGCTCCACGATTCTTGGTCGCGGACGTGCCCATGGACACTCTGGCCTACAGCACCGGCCTTCCCGGCCCAGCATGCTGAGTGAGATGTCGAACGAGGGAGGCCTGCTTGGAAAGGTCAAGGAGGTGGATGACGATGACGATGAGAGTGCGACAGAATCAATGCAGAGTTCAATGCATCAGTCTGCTGAGGCGAAGACCATCGAGCTGCTTGCTCGCGAGAATGCGATGCTGCGTCAACAACAACAAGCGCAGCAGCAGCAACAACAGCAACAGCAGCAGCAGCAGCAGTATCAGAACCGACTCCGTCCTAGAGCTTCCACCGGAGCTGCGTACGGTCTTGGTAATGGTTACACCTTGCGCGAGGCCGTTCCCGAGGAATCTGACTTTGCCATCGACGAACTTGATGAGGCCAATGACGGCAGTGAGATGGCGGCGAAAAGAGCTCTGGGTCGTAGAATGAGCGAGTTCGGGGCGTCAGGGTTCCGCTCGCCGTACGAGAACAGAAAGTTGGAGAACGTTAAGAAGGCATTCTGGCACAGCTCTCTCGGTTTTGGCGGTCCTGAAGGCCAGCAGAGCCGCAGGCACTCATTTGCGGATATTCCTACCCGCCAAGGTTCCATCAGCTCCATCAACGAGTCTTTCAACGCGCTCGACACCCCCATTGCTGAGCAGCCGCAACCCCAGGACTATTCCTTGGCCTATTCGGAAAACCAGAACTACCCCCTCGGCAACACAGGTAAGTTGGACTATTACTTTGGCATGAATCAAGCTGACTCATAGATAAAGCTGCTTACTTTACTCCCGGTGGAGGTCTTGCTGCTCCCCCCCAGAGCATGCAGTTCAACAACACTTTCCCATCGGCCTACTCGATGCACCCTCCTTATGGAAACCGTGCACCTTCGCCCCATCGCAATGTGTATGCCATGTCGCAGCCGCGCCACAACCAGCTGCTTCACATTGTCTTGTTCAAGTGCGCTAGAGCGGATGTCTTCTACATCCAGGAGGGTACCGGCTTGACCGTGAAGCCCGGTGATCTCGTCATCGTCGAAGCTGATCGAGGAACTGACTTGGGCACTGTCGCCCGCGACAATGTCGACTGGCAAACTGCCAAGGAGCTCAAGGAGCATTACGCAGAGGAGCAGTACAAGTGGCTGATGATGTATTCTCAGAATGCCGCTGCTGCCCAGGATGGTACAGGAGCTGGCCTTATGGCGGCCGCAAATGGCCTCCAGGGCAGCGCTGTTGGCGGAATGGGCCCGCCTAATCAGCATGGTCATATGCAGGAACCCAATGCTGGAGAGCTTAAGCCTAAGCTCATCAAGCGCCTGGCACAGAGTCACGAGATCCACGCCTTGCGGGACAAGGAGGGCAACGAGGCCAAGGCCAAGCGAGTCTGCATGCAAAAGGTCAAGGAGCATGGACTGAACATGGAGATTCTCGATGCCGAGTTCCAAATGTAAGTGTCTGGACGAACCTGACGAACAGAGGTGAGGCTAACTGCGCACAGGGATTGGAAGAAGCTGACATTCTACTACTTCGCTGATTCGTACATCAACTTCAATTCGCTCGTTACGGATCTGTTCAAGATCTACAAGACCAGAATCTGGATGTCGGCCATCAACCCAGCATCCTTCGCCAGTCCCACCTTGGGTATTCAGGCGCCTAGCGGCGTCGGACCCGGAGCGGTTGGCGTGGGTCGCGGTGGATCGAACAATTCCGAGCGACGCTCTGCGCAGCAGCAACAGCAGCAGAACCAGGAACAGCACTCTGGAGGATTCGGTGGTTCAGGTCCACCTGGCCGTGGATTTCAGAACTCATTCACCCCGCCGTTTGGTGAAAGGCCTGGAGGTCCGGCCGGTGGCTACGGTCAACCGAATTATCCCTATTCGCACATGGGCGGCATGGGCACTACGCCCAGGCCTGGAAACATGCCCTACGTCCCTGGAGTTGTTCCGTCGCTCGATAGCTACAGCTTCCCTGGCGCAGCTGACTATCAGATGCGATCTCGCTTCCAGCCGGGAACAGACGGACCTGGCCCGCATGAGTCAGGCGTGGGCCCGATGAACACTCAGAGTGAATGGGCTACCGCATTTCAGGGCCTTTCCTTGAACAGTCGCTGATGATACAGGCGCCTGACGTTGGAAACGGCCACGATATTGGTTTCTCATGTTCCACCGCGAACTCGACCTTCTCAACGGGCATTCCATAACCGTTCGTCATTCGGCGAATTCTTACCAACTGTCGGCCCAGCGGCTTATCGTACGTTTTTACGATTGGCATGGTTGTGGCATTGTAAGCATAGCCTGGGCTGCAGAGTCTGGCAACACTTTTTTTTATTTCCTCTTCTCACTGTCGGAGTTGGACGGCTTCAAACTTTTTGTTTTTAAATTGCCAAAAACTGGCGGGACCTTTGTGCTTCTTTCGGACAGAAAAAAGAAGACATAAAGGACGAAAAAATGGGAAGACATGCTGGATCCCCAAACACCTTCATTTTCACTTTTACTCTACAGGCTTGTTTCGAGACTTTGCAATTACGGCCTAATTTCCCACCAGCACAACCCCCAATTCATGATGAATGAGAGATTCAAGAGGAGATTGAGAGACTTTCACTACTACTCAGGGCACTACCGTCATAGACAGAGAGACTTGTTTTTTACTTTTTTTCCACACAAGCATGGTGTAACCCGAGACTTAAAAAAAAAAAGGGACTTTTGTTTCTGGGTAATGGGCCAATGTCGGATTCTTGTACGAAAATTCTTGCTTTTCCGTCGACTTTTAGGTATTTGAGAATATGAGGGCCAGAAATTCAATGCCTTTCTATTCTAATGTGTCTGTGACGTATCCATCTCTCACTGCCTGTCTCTCAAGGACCATCTCTATCAATGACTTGGAGGAACTTCCTATGGCATCTGCCTGGAACGTGATAAGACCAGCGAAGCTAATTTCGAGCGTAAGCCTCAGAGCCTAGAGTTTTGGAACATATTTTCAGATTGGAAAATTCAGTAAGAGTGCGTGTAGAGAAGAGATGAAAGCCTGAAAGGTTTGGACAAATAGGCAAGCTGGGCTGGATGAAAGAATGTAACCGCAAGGTAGGGTAGACGAGACGGGCTGATAGTCTAGTAGCCATTTATCACCACGTCGCTGCAAGTCACTTGGAGTTTTCCATTGAGTATGACGGAGGCATTGCAAACTCATTTGTCGTTCTCCGTCTAGACCCTTCCCAGATTTTGTGAAATGGTAGGGAGGGTAGACTTTAGAAATGAAATCTGCACCGAATGGCGATGAGCGTATAAGTCGAAATCGAAATGATCATCAACTTATGAGGTAGTCAAAGTCTCACTGATAGGCCGTTCATGGCTGCGAAGAATCATACTGGTCCCACAGTTTCCTAAACGTGCCTGTTGGAAGAAATCCTTCCATCTCTACGCCTAAGCACACCGAGCTCACTTCACCGAGGGAATGCCACACACCGAGACGCGAGCCCCATAATTAGGTTCGGGGCAAGCCCAGCCCCAGCTGCGCTAGCCATTTCGGGACTAGTAAGACCGCACAAACTCTACCCTTCCTCGATTTTTCCCCTTCCACTCAAACATTTCTCAATCGTCGTCCAATTCATCAACACCACCACCAAAACCTCGGCAGCCGGATTTTACGTGAACAGCTGGTTTGTCCCCCCTCCCCCCGTTCCTTTTCTTCGACAACCTTTGTCGCTCTCTTCTTTTCTCAATCATCACCACATTTACCAAAACCGAAGAGGCTAACCTGACGCCGTCGCCGCAGTCAAAATGGGTGCCCTCAAGTATGTCGAAGAGCTCCAGAAGAAGAAGCAGTCCGATGTGATGCGCTTCCTTCTGCGTGTTCGCTGCTGGGAAGTACGTTGAAACCACCCGATTCCGATACCATGTGGACGCACGACAAAGTTCAATTCTCCTCGATCTCGCTTCTCCCTCTCTCGATCAACCCCCGAACCCGAAAATTTTCGATGCTGGATTCCTTTCTATTGAGGGGTCTCGAGGTCCAAATTTTCTCGGTTTGAGGGTATCATGAGGAACTAGTGGAGACTTGGGGGGAAAACTTTGCGTTCCTGCTATACACTCGTTGAACATTTGCTGAGAGTGCATCAATATAGCTCCGACAGCTGAATGTCATCCACCGCGCCTCGCGTCCCTCGCGCCCCGACAAGGCTCGCCGCCTCGGTTACAAGGCCAAGCAGGGCTACGTTATCTACCGTGCCCGCGTCCGCCGTGGAGGCCGCAAGAAGCCCGTCGCCAAGGGTGCCACCTTCGGTACGTTGCGAATCCTTAACGAGAGGGAAACAGTCTGCGTCTCTTGAAGACCGAGCTGGTTCCCCCTCATACGACACTCTTACCAGCGAGAGGGACGAATTTGCTAACGGGAATGGAATCATACAGGCAAGCCCACCAACCAGGGTGTCAACCAGCTCAAGTACCAGCGCTCCCTCGCCTCCACCGCCGAGGAGCGTGTCGGCCGCCGCTGCGCCAACTTGCGCGTCCTCAACTCGTACTGGGTTAACCAGGACTCCACCTACAAGTACTACGAGGTCATCCTCGTCGACCCCCAGCACAAGGCCATCCGCCAGGACCCCCGCATCAACTGGATCGTCGCCCCCGTCCACAAGCACCGCGAGGCTCGCGGTCTCACCGCCACCGGCAAGAAGTCCCGCGGCCTCAACAAGGGCCACCGCTACAACAAGACCCAGGCCGGTCGCAGAAAGACCTGGAAGCGCCACAACACCCTGTCCCTGTGGCGCTACCGGTAAACGGTTTCGCCCACTCGCACTGGACGATTCTGAAAAGGCTACCGGGCCGCTCGCGTACCACGACTGTCTTACTACGAGTACGGCTTCGGCTGCCAGGTGTGGTGTTCGCGGAGGACACGACGACGGCGGTGGATCATCATCATCATGGAAGGTATTCGGGATTTGGCCACTACTTTCACGACTTGGGAAAGCACTTGATATCATGCGCTGGAGTGTTCTTCTTCCTCTGGCTAGAGTCCCAGAGGTCAAAAAGGCTCAATCGATACGAAAAATGGAACACAACTTTTTCGAGGTTCTTAACTTGAAAAAACTTGGAGGGCTCGGCGTACAAATGATGAATTATGTGATTTCAATGTGATACACTTGAACAAAAGTTGTCTCCTCTCCTCGATCCTAGTGCTACATGCGATTTTGTTCTGTTCTTGTGTTTAAATCACATCCGTGCAAAGAGGATGCTTCTCCCACCCTCATTGATATTATTTCTCTCCTGCCATATTGTGTACAAGGCGAATACTGCAACTCAATGTGCAACTTGCACAGTGAACTGTTGCCCCTTTCAACTGCATTTTCTGTACTGAAAATTTCAACCAGGGTTTCGACGGTGTGGGGACTGTTAGCGATTCAAAATGGATACGACTGCGGAGACGATCGTGTGATGATTCCCTTAGGTCCCTCTCTCAAAGCCCACGACCTCAATTCTTACATTCCCTAGGCTTGCGATGCTCCTAAATAGACTCCCCATCAGACACCTGAAAGGGCAGTGTTTCTCATTATTACGGCGTATGGTCAAGACGGAATTGATAACAAAGCTTTATAATTATGACTGATCCCTCAATCGTGCATCTACTTCTGTTTAATGCCTGATAATCGATTGCTGGTCATGATCAGTGAAGAAAGATTCCTAAATCTCATGTTCCTCGCCGTACACCGTGCCGTCGTGTCGGGTATTTTTTCAAAGCCAAACTAAATCATCCGTGAAACGCCGTTCCACCCTGCCTAATAGGGATGTATATTCTGTAATACCAAGGCTGCTGTGAAGTCCGTTGATTTCAATCTCATCGAGACATAGAAGAATGTCGTGTGCGAGTAACATCCGCCACTCCTTAGAAGCGGCTCACGTTGCTGGCCAGGCTGTACTTGGTATGACGGTGGCCAGCCATGGCGGGGTGCAGAGCAGTAGCCGGACGAGAGATATCGGGCATGATGGGGCTGCGGCGGGATTCATCGTAGTCAGGCTCTGATTCGTGGCCCTGCTCGACATCGTGAGCGATAGGGTGGCTGATGTTGGGACGAGGGCTGGTATCGTCGTTGGTTTTGCTCCAAGGCGTGAACTTCTGCGTGAGGCGCTTGAACTTGTTGTTTGGCTTCTCGTTGCGGATCGAGTTGCTTCTGACAGAGTATCCGTCAGCGTACGAGTTCTTGCCGGAGGCAAGGGTGCCGTCGCTGCGAATGTTGCGGGCGTTGATGCCGTTGCTGCCATCCCGGAAGACAATGGACGAGATGATGTTGAAGAAACCAAAGGTGATGGCCAGAATGCCCGAGGCGAGGATGAGACGCCAGAGAGGAAGACCAATAGTCTCAACAGAGTAGGCGGGCACCGTGATACCCCCAAGAATGTGGCAGCCCATGACGACCATGGCGATTCCCAGCCAGCTGAGGCCATGCTCGGGGGAGAGGGTCGGCCAGTTGCGCATGAAGTAGGCGCGGAAGACGTTTAGCTCGGAGACAATGAGGAAAATGGCGAAGCAGAAGGTGAAGAAGCGGGAGGCCGAATCGAAGAAGGCAAAGTTGCCCTTGAGAATGGACATAACGATCATGGTCCAGGTGGCGGCGCTGACAGCCAAGAGGCCGATGATATTGAACGCTCGGAAGACGTTGAGGATCAAGTGACCCGAGCCACGAAGGCTGGAGTTTTCAGAGAGGTTGAACATTTTCTTGATTGTAGTTGGAGAACAGCAGTTGCGACGTTTTCGGTTTTTCGAGGCAGCCGTATGTGTTTGAGTACTCGGTAGCTCTGGTGAAGAGTATCGAGGTCCTGGGGTAGCATTAGTGACGAGTCCGAGATCGACCAAGGGCGAACCACCATACAAGTAAGGAGAGTATTGAGTGAATAGCGGCTGGTGGTGAGCTCGGTAGCGATGAGGTCCGTAGCAAAACTTCGGTCAGTCCAAGCTGACGAGGTAATCCAAGCGACTGGTGATTCGGTGGTAGAGTATCGAGCGCGATGGTACGATTAGAGACGAGTAGGAAATATTCCCGGAAACCAGTCCAGGAGAGTTGGCGTTATAGAGAAAGTGTTGATGTCTTCACAAAGGAAGGAGACAAGGCGACGAGAGTATGAGGAGGGAAAGATTGTAGGCGAACAGGATTAGTAGATGCCCAAGAACAGAATCTGTTCAAGGCTGTTCGATGGGGAAAGAGGGAAGGGAGCTCCTGCCAGAAAGGACCGGTGGGTAGGTTCGACGTCAAAGGAAGGAGGGACGGGAGCTCCTTCTCCTTTAATACAGACAGGACCCTGATTGACTATGGATTCTTGTCCCACGACCTGAGCTTAACGAAACATGGGGTGAAAAGTAATGCAAAGCACCTGAAGTAAAGATAGGTAAGTAACTCCGTACCTTGCTCCGAGCAGTGCCCTTATTCCTTGTCTTCCTGCACGTCACCTGGGATTTTGTCATCCCAGCGACGAGGCAAGAAGAAAGTCAGGTCCAATTTGACCAAAGGGAGCCTGCCCGGTGGCCCTCTCCATTCGCCGTTTCGAATCACAGCCAAAAGTTTCGCGCAACCAGCAACCAATCATTCTAGCAGCGCCAGAGGGCCATCAGGGCCGGGATGCATCGGCGGAGACTCAGCATGGGGGGTGGGGGATGGAGGGGAGACGATGGAGCGTTCATGGGTTCTCTCACGAACGGCTTGGACGATCCCTCGACGTCCCGGGCGGTATGAGAACTAGAATACTGGGGTGTGGGTAAATAGGATATGCGGGATAGAGGACGGGATCATGGAGAGACGCAGATGGTGGACTCTCGAGCGTGATAGCGGGACGAGGTGCTGTGTGCTTCCTGCGGTTGAGGTTCCAGACGACGCCATGCGGCAACCAGACGTGGTTTCAATGAGACCCCTGATCGAGCACGCGCAGCCCAGAGCAGCTAACAACTTTGTCTGTCGGTCATTCTCTCGTCGTCACGGTATGGGTCGGGCAGCGGTGGCCTCGCTGCGTGAGAGTGACACCATCTTCATCGTGGAGCTGCTGATAACCTGTGGCGCTCGCCAGATCGTCGAAGAAGATACACCCGTGACACTCAGCTCGGCAAAGTGCAAAAGACGAGACGACGGAGGGTCTAGAGGGCAGAGACCATGACAGACATGGGTGGCATGAACATGCCGTGGGCCGCTTTCATCCAATCGTGCGCTGAAAGTCGAACTGCTGCAGCTTGTTCAAGTAGAGGGCAAGCAATTCAGGCGCAACGAACCTATGGGAGGGCGGCAAAAGTACAAAGTTGGCGGAGCAGGAGGCGAATATTCAAGCATTGAGAGGTCCAGACGGGATCCGAGGTAGGGATGTCTATGGTATGGTAGACGGGGGAGGTTTGCTCAGGGTTACAAACAAAGTGAACAGTCGAGAGTGGAAGGGACATGGCAACTTCTCAGTTCTCGGGCGCGATGCCGGATTGATTGGATGACGGGCGACGAGACGTTGTTTCATGCGAGTTTAGCAAAGACAGCCGCCGGCCGAAATGCCAGGCACACATGTCCGCTGGGCGTACCCCTGCAGGCGCCATAAGTACCGATTCGCTGTGCAGAGTTGGGCTTCATGGGCCAATTCCAGTGTGAGCGGCAACGCAAGGTACCTGAACTTGCGTCCCACCCTGCGGCAGTGAAGACTTGAAGGCCGTAGGCCCGTAGCTGGCTCTTCCGAGTGCGATTTCGCAGCACGGGCGAGCCCCAAACCTCCGGTACGGAGTCCCCACCGTCATACCGATAGAGCATAAGTCTTTTATACTCCATGAAATCCGATTTTACCAGCGAACGCTCTGTATAATCACTGATATCCAATGTGATTCCGCCTTGTGATTCCACGCGAGTGAGTAATGTGCAACTAACCGCAGCTTGGATCTCCAAGCCTTGGTCGTTCGGCTATGTTTCTCTCCGATTATTGAAGAACATCCCGAGGCATATGCCCATTTTCAATTTCAAGCTAAAGTAGATATGACAGACCAGCTGAATAACAAATCCTCAGATCAACATTTTCTGGGAAAGCTGACCTCAGCCATCCTCAAAGACAGCGATTGGCTGCGATCATAGCTCTTCGTGCGTCCGTCTGAGGTAGGCGGCTTAAGGCTTTCCATCGCGCCATGATCACTTACAAGCGGTATCGCCAGATGGTAATGAAACCTGATCGTGAAACCAAAAGACTGGACAAGAGGCGTGCATCTACAGATTGCAGGGCGGCCGTGCCCCCGACAGCTTGCGGTGCATCGGACGGGGCCTGTATTCGATTTCCGAGTTATTTATGACGACTGTGGCCCGTCAAGAGGGTCGCTTGGGATTAAGCGCCCGTCCGCGTACCACCTCATTTCGTGATGCCGCCTGTAAGTGAGGTCGTAAGCGTGGTCTCCACCCTCTAGACCACATTTGAGAGTATCTTACGAGGACGACAATGTTTACGCGCGCCAAAAAAGAAGAAATTGCCGCCAGAATATAGAGCTATTCTAAATCAGGGCTCTGCTAAATTCCTGGTTCAACCATTTGAGCCGCATCCCGCGGCGTCTATCTGTCCGATTTAGCGGAACCCTCCAGCCGCCAGTCTTGTACGATGTGGCCACGGCCACATCACCGTGGCAGTGCTGGCGTCAAATATCAATTCCCAGGGTATCTGCTTCGTGAATAGAAATCGGAAGTGCTGACAGTGTTCGCTCTTCATCCAGTACTTCATTATTCTTGCGCCAGAGTCTTCATGCTTGACTTTGCCTATTTTGCTCTAGGGTCTAACCCAGTGAAGGACGAAGTTTGCCTTGATTATCAGCCTAATTGAGGAGAAGCCCTGTACCGAAATCCTTTGCGAGTTGCCGACTTGTAAAAGAAGAGCCCACTTCACATCTCCTGCCCTTCTGGCTACCAAGTCTATATCTCAAGTTTCTTGCTTCTAGTTCGACCGCAAGGGTTACTGCACATTTCGGGCAGGGCTCCCGGTGTGTGAAGAGAAGTATCAATGGAATCTTGGAGGCGTTCATTCACTGAACATCCTATGCTGTGATATTAGGCTCAGGCAGACTCGTCGGTTGATTAACTTAAGAGGCACTATTTCCCCCGAGTTGCGTGTTTGTATCTTAATAGCAAGTGTCCAGAGTAGATACCCCATACTTGTGTAGAGAAAATAGGTAACTGTACAGGACTTCGTCGATATACCGAGATCATTCTATCTTCGTATCTCATTTCTTTTTCCAATTCTTGACAATTAGGCGATGTTGTTATGGTAGGCGATTCACGTCTTCCAGGTCGATAGAAAGAATCTACACAACGACATAAGATACCTTGCCTTGCCTTTCTTACCTACCTTGTGGTACCTAGGTACTGAGAGCTAGGAGTGATGGGTGAGCCGAGATGAGATAAGATAAGGAAAACACTGGATGAGGTCAGCGAACCTGTGCGACTCGCACCTTCCAGGTTCCTATGATTTCCCTGCTTGGTAGCCCAAGGCACGTGAGCTCAAGTGGGTCCGTTATTGCCTTTCACTGTCACTTCCTACCTACCTCCATTAGCCTCACGACCCGACGTCAAATTCCTTTCCGCCAGACTTGCTGCAGGTTGAGCATTCTTCCATCAAACACAACGACAACTCGCGACCGACATCGCCCCCGGCAAGGATCTGATTCGACTTGACCTGAAATCGGTCAAGGCTTTTCTTTTCATTGACTCGTCTCGCTGCGACCAAATCGTGACTACCCAACTGCCACTTCCACTCCCATTTTGCTCTTTGTCCTCGCCATTCTCGCGACGTTCTCCGTACGTTTGGCGACCGTCAATATCTACGAAGGTCCCATCGCATTCTTCAAGCGGACGCGAAAACCATCAACTGGATAATGTTGTGACGGTGTCCTTGCTCTCTGCTTGGATTTGGTTGGCTTTTGGTGGGAGGACTTGAGCAGAAAGAGGGTCTGGACGCGAGAATTGGAATCTGCAAACCGGCCCCTTCCACTTTAGGTTACCTGCGTCGTCTCTCCTTCCAAGCTGCAGACTGGTGCTCCTCCATAATAAGGGTGGTTTATTGTGTTTTCCATTGCATAGGGTGAAGGCGCTTGACTTCGAGGTCGATCTGAATCTTCCCCGCTGCCATTGCGTTCTCACTTTCCTGCAGATCTCGCTCGCCATCGCGTGCTCTTGACAGACAAACATTCATCATCAAGGATATCGCTACCCAGGAATAACCACAATCATGTCGTACGAGTCATCCGCCACAGAAGTCGCTGAGGACTATCGTCAAGCTCTTGAAGACTTGACTACCAATGTGCGATTCGAAATTAGCAATCTGACGATGATTGCAAGAGAGCAGACCGAGCATGCCCAAGTCATCTCTGAAGTCTTGCAGGACCATATCTTGAAGGTAGGCTCTATCCATCAGCTTTCCGGCAACGGCCCGCGTTGTCTGCCAAGTCCTTCTCAAGCGCAGCTTGGGAAGTCACGAAGCTCCCTTTCCCCAAAGTAACGATCCATGCTGACATGTTTGACAGGCGCCAGCGCACAAGAAGCTCCCAGCCCTCTACGTCCTCGATTCGATTGTCAAGAATGTCGGCACTCCGTACACATTATTTTTCGGAGCAAAGCTATACCAGACGTTTATGGAAGCATACGCGGCTGTTGATGGCCAGGTTCGCCGCAAGATGGATGAAATGCTCCGCACCTGGAAGGAGCCTGTTCCTGGATCTCTGGACAAGCGTCCAGTCTTTGCGTCAGAAGTAACGGCACCTATTGAGAGCGCCCTCATCAAGGCTCGCACATCCGCGCTTCAGGCTCAGCAAGGACGACCAGCAGGTCGCGGCCGACCTGCTGCTACGCCGTATCGCGATACACCAACACCGCCGGGTATGCGACCTGGCTCGAACCAGCCGATGCCATACGGTCAACCTCCACCCATGCCACAAGCGAATGGCAACCGACCTCCGAGTGCGCCGCTTCCACACCATCCGCAGATGGCTCCTTATGCAGTACGTCCATTCTACCATTTAGCACTTGATATCACACACTGACAGACCTTACAGCCTCCTCCGCCATCATACAGTGCTCAACCTTCGGCAGCTCCTGGTCCCTACCAACCCCCTCCGCAGGTGCCATACGGAGCCGGACTCTCAGGACCTCAGGCTGCTGGGATAAACAAAGACTCTCTGGGTCAAGATATCCAGAAGTTGATCGATGCGTCGAAGTTGGAGTTTGCACAGAACCCCCATGATCATAGTATTCAACAAAGACTCAAGGCGTTGTTGGATGTGCAGAGCTTGCTTCAACATCAGAACTTGCCCCAGGACCAGTTGGTCCTCATTAAGAATCAAGTAGCCGATCTTGCCGTAAAAGTGAGGCCGTTCTCGGCCCAGAGCTCAACCCCTACTGCTACAACTGTCCCTCATCATCCACCGCCGCCACCTGCGGCGCCTGTAGTACCATCTGGCCTGCCTCCGCAGCAAGCTGGAGTGACGCTTGATGCCCTCTTGGGCCAAGGAGCTCTTGCTGCTCTGTTGTCACGGCAGTCTGCCACGCCACAGCTTTCAACGCCGCCGCCCCCTCCTCATGCCAGCATGACGATCCGGTCTCCTCCCCCACAGAGGGCCGAGCCGCAAAGACAGCCCAGTGCGCCGCCGGCAACAGATCCTATGGCGTTGCTGGCCGGCTTACGGCAAGCCGGAATCCTTCGGGGAGCAGCTCCAAGCGCAACACCGACGCCAGCAGCCCCAGCACCAGTGCCCCCTCCAGGGATGCCTATGATGCCTCCCGGATTCTTGCCCCCTAACATTGCAAGCTTGCTGGCTTCCGGCCAACTGCCGCCAATTCCTCCGCTTGGGGGTATGAGCGGCAACCAGCTTGATGCGGCGGCTTTGAAACAACAGTCAGTTTATCTCGGAATCTTACCGGAAGCACGAATGCTAATCCTTTCCAGATTCCAACCTCACTTAATCCCGTCTCTCTTTGAGCAGTTGGGTCCTCAATGCACCCAATGTGGTAGACGTTTCAAGACGGATGATGAGGGCAGGAAGAAGAAGATGGCGCATATGGATTGGCACTTCAAGGCACACCAACGACTCGCAGAAGCAGAGAAAAGAGGCCAGCACCGAAGCTGGTATGTCGATAACAATGTGAGTCACCATCAGCCCCTTATAAACCTTTGGAATAGCCTAACATCATACAGGACTGGGTCAAGTCCCGAGAGGCCATTGATGTCGACCACGTTGCGGCTGCGGACAAGTCTTCGTCTAGTCCTGGCCGAGGGAAGAAGGAGGCCAAGCCTCGATATATTCCTGTGCCAGATGCATCCAGCGGGATCAATAGCAAATGTCCCATCTGCCAAGAGAAATTTGAGAACAAGTGGCTTGAGACTGCTCAAGAATGGGTGTGGCTGGATACTACGTTGGTCGGCAATCGAGCATATCACTTTAGCTGTCATTCGGAAGCGACACAAGCACGCGAAAGCACACCAGTCTATACGAAGAGAGCGCCTGAGCCATCGCACGGCAAGAAGCGCAAAGCAGAGGTAAGCCGGAATGCAACTCTTTTCGCAATGTCGGCAGGGACTAACCATGGTTTCAGGGTGACCAAAAACCGTTTCGCGGAAAGATGAAGAAGGACAAAGACAAAGATACCGTCAAATGGCCCAAGGCGGAACTTGACTACTGAGAGCTGAACAGTCGACACGCGGAAACTCTTCAAGACGCCTGCCAACATCATGCAAAGCACTCGGATATATCTGCAAAAGCTATCAACGGCATTTGCTGCATCTTCACCTGCAGGACGCCTCATCGACAATCATCACGCATTGCCGACTCACGCCCATCAGCCTGTCATGGAGCATATTATCCTATGGCGGTGAGGCGACACAGTCGTGTATGCGACAGGATTGCCAACGCGCCCATGGAGGACACAAAAAAGCAATATTTGGTGGGGTCCGGTCCAGCAAGAGAGCCGATCGTTGGGGATCGGCACGGACGGAACAACGGAAAGCGGACACAAAAGAAGTGTGGTGAGGCTCCGTTGTTCGGAGTTGCCGGGCAAAAGATCGGCAGACCATCTTCGATATCGCAGTTGGTTCACCTGCTTGGCAAGGCTAGGCCGCATCAGCAAAGACGGCGTGGTCATCAGCCCAGAACAGGGGAAGAAAGTCAGGCAAGACGAAAGCCGAACACACCGCAACACCGTACAGGTGACAGCGAAGCATCAGGGGCGGCCTGGTCGGGTGTTCACATGGCATGCAGAGATTTTTCTTTCTCGGTGTGCTATCGTGCTGCCGAGATATGGAGTTTATTAACAAACGAAATACCCAGTACGGCGGTGGTCATTATGCAGCCCTGACAGGTATGGTTAGGTAGCAAGCGGAATAGAGGAATGTTACCCTAAACAAATCTTGAGATTGTAGTGCATGGAAAAGGTGTTCCGCTTATGATTTCCCTTATGTGAGTTTACTCCACAGTAGCTCTTGTGATCCATGTCCTGGGGGAGAGCAGCAGACACGTTCGTTTCCACACTCCCCACAGTCCACAGTCTTGACTCTGCGCTAGAGGGTGGCCTATCTGTCGCATCCCTGTCCAGCTTATGTCTGATTCGACAATTGCTTACAAGTTTTTGGGAGCATTCTGGTTAGAGAGTATTCCGGTGAATGTGGCGGGCTAGAGCTGATTCGGGCTACGTTTGGGAAATCCATGGTGAGGAAGAAAGTACACAAACTCTGAGGCGGGTTGTTGGGCAGTGATTGGGTCGCATGAAGACGGGAAAGATGGAGAAGAAAAAAAAGGAAGGGAGGAGGGGTGGGTGCGAAGGGTGGTTTGATCATTGATGGCGTTGGGTTTTTTCTTTTGGTTTCGGCACCGCAAAAGGATGAAGCGGCGGGCGAAGCGGGCGCGGGCGGGAAACGGTAGCCTTACGGTAGAGATGGTGTTGAGGAAGGCACGGCCGGGGGAGGATTCCTGTTGATTGCCACAAGGCCCCAGGGGAGCGGGGGGAACGAGTTGGGAGTTGGCCGGTGACCCGGGGGCGGGATGAGTGCCCCGGCCCACCGTTTTGGGGGGCTTGCCGGGCCTCGTGTCTTTTTTGGTTCGGGGGTAGGGTGGCACGGTGGCTGAGACAAAGGTGTTTCTCCTCTTTTCCCGTGGTTCGTCATCGTGTTTAAGACGACTCCATCGTACCGTTTATATAGACTCGTTAGGTTGAGAAAGAATTCGCCGGCGACGCTACCGGTTCTAGTCCCAACCACCATAGAGTTTGACAGGAGACAGTGAGATGTTACCTAGTTCTAGGCGACTATTAATACAGAGGGAGGGAAGCCTCAACTGATGGCATCTTCAAGATCTCGAGATCACACGTAGTTGATCAATACTTGAAGTAACTTTATTCTCTTTTGTTGGAATTTTGGAATGGTGAATATGTCATAACGGGGATTGATGGTTCTATGCGGGCCGCAAAGTCAGTCTTGCAGCCAAATTAGTCATGTCTAACCTGGGCTCTTTGTGTCACACATCAGGTGGGAGAAGTGTCAGAACCAGAACGGTAGACGACAGACGGTAGAAGATCAACAAAGCTGGTGTTGAGGTTTCCAAGCTGCCCAGTCCGGAGACTTTAGAAAACACGAGGCTTGCAGACCCTGTGGCTCTGGGAGTCTGGAATCGAGTGGTTGGGCTTCTGGAACCCTTTGGGCCATCTCCTTTCTCAGGGACCCTCCCGGCTTTTCCAACATCTTCCCCGAGCATCCATCCCATCACCTTCCTGCATGGTTGCATGGTTTGCTGCCAATCTGCCACTCTGCTTTTCCCCGCCAGCTCTGGACTGCTGCTTGAGGTTCCTAATATGGAACGAGATTGTCAGGTGGGCTTGGCCATCTTTTTTTCTACCAGTCCACACTATTACCTTACAGATAGTGTACCATGTCCCAAAAGGTCACCCTTGCCGCCCCCATGCAACCCCCAAGATTCTAATTCTTGATGGGCGCGGGGGGCCACTGGGGGGGTGGTGCGGATGTCGGCTTACAGTGGATTTTTTGCCCCTCCACCCCTCCATGCCCTCGGTGTTGCCCCCGTCCCGAGGGTAGTCCCAGCTTGGAACCTCCCCGGGGGGAATACCTAGCGCTTGGAACTGCAGCTCTTACACCACAGGTGGCACGCGGATCCCAACCGGACATGCTTATGGCTTCTTTCCTTTTTGCTGTGTCATTTTTTTTTTGCCATCCGAGGGGCTGGTTGGCCCTGTCTTGCATCATGTACTGCCCATCTGGCAGCAAGTACCTGCAAGGCAGGGTAGCTCTTGTACGTACCTAACTGCTCTCACCTCACCTTTACCCCACTTGGAGGGGCAAAAGGGGTCCAGGTCCTACGCAGTAGGCGCAACACTAGCTACCGTACCTTACGGTGGAAGAACCGCCATCTACGCAGTAGTAAGGTAAGGTAAAGCAGGCAAGCACCAAGCTCCCGTCCCCTCCCTTTCGTCACAGGAAGAGGGGACGAAAAAATAAGGGTGTGTGCCGATGATGGAGGTCTGGATTGAACCTGACCTTTTCCAGTGAATCAGACCTTCCCCCGTCCTGGTCGTATTATGGTGCTCTTTTAAGGAAGAGCTCCCGTCGCCTTTTTTGTTGATCAACAAAACCGCCTTTGCCCAAGAAGCTCTACACTTTCACGCCTTGTCTGCCTTCACTCCCTACTCCCTACCACAGACTGCCTAAGAAATCACACAATCTTCTCCTGCCCGTGAATAGGACCTTACTATTCGTAATCACCCTCGGTCTGCACAATGGAGTAAGTTCAAGCCACTGTTCCAGCCAGTTGCCTACCTGCCTGTGACCGAGCAATCGAGCTGGGCCAAAGCCTCACGATGTATCCAAGAGCTAACAGTCTACCTCTAGGGTCCAATCCACCGCACCTCCCCAACCTCTGGTAAGTTCGACCGGAACGGAGCTCCGTTCCTTGATTTTCAGAGACCAGACCATTGACTCGAAGTGTTTTACCAGGACCACTACATCGGCATCGATGTCGGCACTGGTTCGGCCAGAGCTTGCATCATTGACGAGACTGGCGACATCAAGGGCCTTGCTAGCGAGCCCATCAAGCTGTGGCAGCCTGAGACCGGATATTATGTAAGTCACTTCAGAGCCTCGCCTTCTCTTCATCACTTTGGCGGTCAACCCCCCCGAGGAGTTGAGCTCAGCTGACCTCTCCGGAAGGAACAATCCACTTCAGATATTTGGGCATGCATCTGCCACTGCGTGAAGCAAGTCCTCGTCGAGTCCAAGGTCGACCCTGATATTATCAAGGGCATCGGTTTCGACGCAACCTGCTCCCTCGCCGTCTTCAGCCACGATACCGACGAGCCCGTCGCCGTCACCGGCCCTGATTTTGACAATGCCGATGGTAACGACCGCAATGTTATTCTCTGGCTGGACCACCGCCCTGTCGAGGAGACGGAGAAGATCAACGCCACGAAGCACAACCTGCTCAAGTACGTTGGCGGAACCATGAGCATCGAGATGGAAATTCCCAAGGTCCTGTGGCTCAAGAACAACATGCCCAAGGAGCTCTTTGACCGCTGCAAGTTCTACGACCTTGCTGATGCGCTCACGCACATGGCCACTGGCAACGAGACGCGGAGTTTCTGCAGCACCGTCTGCAAGCAGGGCTACGTTCCTGTCGGTGTTGACGGCAGTGTCAAGGGCTGGCAGGATGACTTCCTGGCGACAATTGGGCTCGAAGACCTTGTCGAGGACGATTTCAAGCGTATGGGTGGTGTCAACGGGGTGGTGAGCCTTTTTCATTTGAACCCTCCTCTTCTATTGGTTCAGCGTCGAGACAAAAGTGCAATTGACTGACATGGTTTTTCACAGAATGGAAAATATCAGAGCGCTGGCGAGCTCGTGGGTGGTCTTTGCAAGAAGGCCGCGGCAGAGCTCGGCCTTCCCGAGGGTATCGCCGTTGGTGGCGGCGTTATTGACGCCTACGCCGGCTGGATTGGTACTGTCGGCGCCAAGGTCGAACTTCCGCCAGGCCATCTCGAGGCGGACCAGCCCAAGAACGACCTTTCCCAAGCCTTCCACAGACTCGCGGCGGTTGCCGGTACATCGACGTGCCACTTGGCCATGTCCAGAGAGGCAGTGTTCGTGCCTGGCGTTTGGGGCCCATACCGAGACGTCTTGCTTCCTGAGTTCTGGATGGCCGAAGGTGGCCAGTCTGCCACCGGCGAGCTCCTTCGACACATTCTCGAAATCCACCCTGCCTTTATCGAAACGAACGCGCTTGCCACGGCCGAGTCGAAGAACATTTACGAGTTCCTGAACTCCCACTTGGAATACATGCGTGAGAAGAGCGGTGCCCCGTCAATCTCATACCTGGGCCGTCACTTCTTCCTATACGGTGACCTGTGGGGTAACAGATCACCAGTCGCAGACCCGAACATGAAGGGTGCCGTGGTTGGCTTGAGCAGCGACAAAACCACGGACAACCTGGCGTTGTGGTACTACGGCACGATGGAGTTCATCGCCATGCAGACTCGACAGATTGTTGAGGCGATGAACACGTCCGGACACGAGCTTAACACGATCTTCATGTCCGGCAGTCAGTGCCAGAACCCACTGTTAATGGACTTGATGGCTACCATCTGCGACATGCCTGTCTTGGTACCCAAGTACACCAACGCGGCCGTTGTTCACGGTGCTGCCATGCTGGGCGCCAAAGCGGCAACCGCGACTGAGGATGGCACAACGGAGAACCTGTGGTCCATCATGGACCGTATGAGCAAGCCTGGCCGCCTCGTGAAGCCAGGCACACTCAAGGGTGAGAAGTTCTTGTTCGATGCCAAGTACAAGGTGTTCCTGGATCAATGCAAGACGCAACAGGAGTACCGGAAGCAGGTTGATGCTGCCCTCGACCAGTGGCTCAACAACTGAAGTGTTTTGGGAATGGGTTTTGTGGTGTGAAACGATTAGACGACCTCGAGAATTGGGTGAAGGGGCATTTACGGCCTGCAGTAACGGAACTTGAATTTTAACTGGGAGGGCTGTAACAGGAGTTGAAGGGATAATGAGAATAGCCATTCTTTCATGAGTAAAAACGAAATAGTTCAAACTACGATTTCACATTCTGCAATACCCAATGTCATAAAGTGATTTAAATCGGAGTATTCCTGCCGATGCGGCCATATGCGAGGTAATAATTCGCATACCTTCGGCATCAATCGATGGCGCCCCACCGGATGGGTTTCGTAGCTGCAAAGCTGCATCTGTAGCAAACACACGTGCCTCTGAGTGTAGCTGTTGATAGGACAATGGCTGCGGCGCTACGTAACGGGACTGTGGAACTTTGCGGTGCTGGGACGGGAGAGTGGTGGGGCCGCGCGAGCAACACAGGCCAAGCTTCGCCTTCTTGCAGGTGCCAAACCCCATCGTCTTCAACTGTCACCCACGACCTTACCTCTTTTTCTCTGGTTAGACTGGTGATTATTCCCACTTCTGCGCTTGAACTAGACGACAGGAATTCGCCTGACGGGAAGAGCAGGAAGAATTAGGACCGAAGCAAGGAAGAAAAAGACGAGGGTTTCGTTCGATATCCCCTGTCGCGCCAGCCACATCAACCAGCGTTGCCTCGTTACACCCGAACCCGAAGCTTGTTTTTTCCCTAGTCACGACCTACCCCTTCGACCAACTCGATCGAGAATTTTCACGACCAGACTTCCCAGCTCACACCTCTGTCATCCTTGGGGATCAAAAGTATCCTCGACTTCCGATATCCCGTATCGAAGCGACTGAAGCGACACCCCCGTCTATCCCAAACTCGAACCCTATCTACCACCAACCGCCGCGATGCGCTTTGGGAAGACACTGCGGTTGGCCGTGTACGCGCCATGGAAGGACAAGTACATCGACTACGCGAAGCTCAAGTCGCTTCTGCGGGAAGACAAGTACGATGACGAAGATGTTGCGTGGACAGAGGACGACGAGAACCGCTTCTGCGACGAGATTTTCAACGGTCAACTCGAGAAGGTCGCCGCGTTTCAGGAGCAGACCTTCAAGGCTCTGAAAGACCGAGTCGAAGCCGCGTTTGAGAAGCTCAAGGAATTGGCACCGCCGACTAGTGAGGAGGATGAAGGGGCGGAGAACGACCAGATCAAGAAGCCCGACGCTGCGACGGCGCAGAAGCTGAAGGACATTGAGACGGAGCTCGACAAGATCACGACCGAAATCTCGGAGCTGAAGAAGTACAGCAACATCAACTACACTGGTTTCCTCAAGATCGTCAAGAAACATGACCGCAAGAGGGGCGATAGATACAAGGTGCGACCGATGATGCAGCTGAGCCTGGCGAAACGGCCCTTCAACTCGGAGCAAGGCTACTCGCCCTTGCTCAACAAGCTGTCCATCATGTACTATGCTATTCGGCAGCAGCTGGACGACGGCGCCGGCGATGCGCAGCCACTGGATCTTGAGAGCCAAGGAGAGACGCGGCACGGCGAGCGGTACACCGCCCACAAGTTCTGGGTCCACCCGGATAACCTACTGGAGGTCAAGACGTATATTATGAGACGTCTTCCGGCCCTTGTCTACAGCGAGCAGTCTGCTAAGGAGCTGGATGGAAGCAATGACCCGACCATCACGTCGCTTTATTTTGATAACTCAAAGTTCGATTTGTACGGGAAGAAGGTGGAGCGCAAGGCGGAAGCGTCCTCGCTCCGCGTACGTTGGTATGGCCAATTGAGTGCGAAGCCTGAGTTGTTCCTCGAACAGAAGATTGTTGGAGAACAAGGATCCAGCGAGGAGCGAAAGTTTCCCATTAAGGACAAGTATATCAAGCCCTTCATCGACGGCACCTACAAGATGGAGAAGACGGTGGAGAAGATGGAGCGTCAGGGCCAGCAGGCGGAGGTGGTTGAGAATTTCAAGAGCACCGTCGAGTCTCTTCAGGGTTTCATGCAAGAGAACAAGCTACAGCCCGTCTTGCGCGCAAACTATGTTCGCACCGCTTTCCAGAAGCCCGCGGACGACCGCGTGCGTATCTCCATCGACACAGAGGTAGCCTTCATCCGGGAGGACACGCTGGACAGAGATAGGCCGTGCCGCGACCCAGCAGAATGGCACCGTCTCGATATTGACGGTCGAAACCTGACGTACCCGTTCAAGGATATCAACCAAAGCGAGGTCTCCCGTTTCCCCTACGCCATTCTGGAGATCAAGCTGAAAGAGGACCCCAACCGTAAGCGCCCTGCGTGGATCACGGACCTGATGGCATCCCACCTGGTGCACCCCACGCCTCGCTTCTCCAAGTTTGTCCACGGCATTGCCTCCTTGTTTGAGGACTTTGTCAACAACCTGCCCTTCTGGTTGAGCGATCTGGAGGCGGACATCCGCAAGGACCCGCAGGTGGCTTTCGAGGCCGAGGAGCAGCGCAAGGCGCAGAGAGCCGAGGACGAGCAGGCCGTCGGCAGCTTTTTGGGCAATAAGGTGAGCTCGTATAAGATATCCAAGAGTTCGCCGGCCGGCCAGTCGTACCTCGCCAACAGAATGGCCGCCGAGAGCTCGCGCTCCCAGTCGAGACCCGTCAACGACGAGTCACAGCAGTCGTCGAGCCGCCAGAACGGCGAGGGCTCCAACGGCCAGCAGAGGAGCTACGGCACGCTTTCGTCCGTGCTCCCCGGCTTCTCTCTGTCCAAGTACTCGCAGGCGCGGAGGGCGCAAAAGAACCAGCAGCAGCTGCCCGAGGGCGTCGTGGAGCCGACCGAGTGGATCAAGAACTCGGGCGAGCTCAAGATTGAGCCCAAGGTGTGGCTGGCCAACGAGCGCACGTTCCTCAAGTGGCAGCACATCTGCATCCTGCTCGGCGCGCTCGCAGTGTCGCTCTACACGGCCGCCGGGGAGAACTTCCTGGCCGAGGTCATGGGCATCGTGTACATCTGCATCGCCGTGTTTGCCGGCGTCTGGGGTTATGGCATGATGAGGCTGCGGAGGAAGATGATTATTGGCCGCAGCGGCAAGGATTTCGATAACCTTGTCGGACCGTTGATTATCAGCATCGCGTTGATGGCTGCGCTGGTGATCAACTTTGTGCTTGCCGTAAGTTTCCCCTTCCGTTTGAACTTTTACAAACGTGATTCATGAGTGAAGATACTAAAAGTGGTTTTCTAGTACCGCTCCGCTATCGAGAGGATGGAGGCGGGCAAGGGGGTGCTCAACGGCGGTAATGCCACTGGAGAGCCCATCCGACAAGAGCTCATCTGAGGGGATGAGGGGTTTGTGAAGTAAAGTGTGGGGACAAAAGCGTTGATTGATGGAGCATCTCATGAGATGCTCACTGTTTTCTTTGTAAGCTGTAGTTTGTTTGCGTTTGCATGGTTTGGTTGGTGTGCTGCATTTGGATCGGTGCTCTTTCCTTTTTACTTGGTATTGGTTATGATACCTGTCGATGTTAAGGTAGAAGAAGCGGTGTTGTATGAGATAAATATGGTGTGATAATCAATATTCTGTGTGTATGGTTGTGCCTTTTATGACTGTAGCATATTGTGAGGTGTGATGAGTTGGAGGGAAGAGAGAAGAGACGCTGAGTGCCTTCTTAATGTTGGGATGTCGTATAGGCTTCGTGTTAGCTTGTGCTTAGAAAGCCTTCCGTTTCGTGTAAGTGCAAGTGAGAGATTTGAAGGCTGCGCTTCCAGTTGTGGTGTCACGTGGACGCTGCCTTGACTATGCCAGCCAGCTAGCTACTTAGACCTCTTGGTGTGTGACATCAGATATCAGAAAGGAGACTGTTTTGCCGGGCTGTGGAACGTCTCCAATGGTGCCTATGAGAGCCAGAGGCGGAGTGACAACGCTTCTAAGTCCTACCGAGGTTCTCCTGTCATGAAAGCGATTTCGATACATACCGAGTGCGCATCTTCGTCTCGACACCGCAGTTGGAAGATCTCAGAGTCATAGTCGAAGACTCATGTGATTCCTTGTCGTGTCTGATGATGGCTATGGTAAACCAATAGATCCGCCGGCTTCTTAGCAACGGAGTACTAGTATTTAATCCTACATAGCTCGGGTCTTTCGATATCTTCCCCTCTACAGGTTCGATTTTGGCGGTCGGGGTATCAATAGAGACTAATCTCGAGCTGAAATGACACACAGCTCCTTGGTGGGATCCTGCGCGGGGTTTAATGAGTCGTAGCCTTTCGCCGTGCCAGGGAAAGACAGCAAATGGTACACCCACCGTCAGCTTCCAGTTGGCCATGGAAGCTTCTCAGGGGGGCGGAATACTTGTGGAACGGAGAGGAGGGGTGATGTGCAGGATGAGGTTTATGTTGAGATTTTCCATCTATCAATAAGGGTTCGTACATGATCTTGGGGCTCCGGTACAGCTACAACGAAGAAAAAGGCCAAAACCTCGAGATTAAGGTCTCTGAACTGCGAAATGATCTACAGAAGTTATACAATATCCATGCTCTTCGGACCTCAATGCCCTCGCGGCTTTTTTTATTATGTTAAAGAAGTGTTCGTGGTAAGAAGGATAGTCCCCTCTGGTGCCTCTCTGCTTATTGAAGCCGTTCTTTTTCACTTGTCTCGACGCACCTATCTACCTACACCTCATCCCAAACGCCGCCTCCGTTTAGCACCGACTCCACCCAAACGACCTCATTTCCCTCAATTACCGATACCATGCCCTTCCAGCTTCTTCAGCGAGGGTAGATCTATTGGTTAGACAGGCGAAGGTGTGAAGTCGATATTTATTGACGGAAGAGGTCGCTGAGGCATATGTTGTGCTTGTGGCGTGGGCATAGGGGGAACTGATGCTCGCCCCATATTATCCTGCTCTATACCTCGCCCCGTCCACACTTGGTCCCAAATATCTTCAATTATACTGTCTTGACTCATCGGAGCAGCACCCTGCCTCGAATTGTCATCTGTGAGGTTCACAAAGCGAGATCTTGTGGTAGCGAAAATGTCGTCGCTCAGTGTGACTTGAAAATGAGGATCCTGATTAGAAGGCATATTGCGAGGCATGCCTGGTTGATTGGGCACCACCATGTCCGCCGGCATGCCATTCTGCTGTAATTGCGGCGGTTCCTGTCGTCGTTGCAGTTGCAAGTCCAGGAATTCTTTTCGCAGTTGCAAGTCCGAGTATTCTTCTTGCAGTTGTTGCTGCTGTTGTCGTTGCAGTTGCAAGTCCAAGTATCCCTTTTGCAGTTGCAGTTGCTGTTGCTGTTGCAATTGCTGTTGCAGTTGCTGTTGCCGACGCCGTTGCTGTCGCTGTTGCTGTCCCGGTCGTTGTCGCTGTTGCTGTCCCGATCGCTGTCGCCGCCCCTGTCGCTGTTGCCAGTTTGAGTGTTGCCGCATAGCGCGCTGCACCTGTCGACTGATCTGAATTCCCAACTGCGGCTTAGACAGAAACCTTTCCTCCGTTTCAGTCAGTTGCGTCGCCTGGGGCGCCTGCTGGGCTCCAACGTGTGTTGGTGCATACGCCGGGGAAGGCGCGAACGCTTCTGAGCTTTTGTAGTCCGATGTTTCTGGAGGACTCTGCTGGGAAACTGTGGTTCGTATAGGAGCTTGATTGCTTGCACCATACTGTGATTCTTGGCGACCCTGCTTGGCATTTGCTAACGACGTCGCAGGCGCTTGACTCCCCTGGCCCAGTCTCTGAGGAATCTGCCGAGGAATCGATGGTAGTGGGGGTGAGGGATGGCATCTTCTCTGGTGGTCATTCAATTGTCTTTGAGAGGTAAACCCAACATCGTTGTAGAAGCAGTCTTGTGTGAAGCATCGTAGTTTCTCTTGATGTCTCGCTGAGTGATCCTTCAGCTGTAATGTTGAGGAGTATCCGACCACAGCTTTATCGCATCCATAGATGGAACACACAAATGCGGTCGGGCCATATTCTTCTTTGAATGCGATGAAATCCTGAGCTGAAAGCCCTGAACAATTTGTCCCTGTCAAGAGGTCCACAACATACGTGTGGTACCTTGTTCTGACAGATGAGAATAATGTGGCATCTCTTGGGGAGGGCACAGTCTCTGCGCAACAACAGTCAAGAGTCAGCAAATCTGCGTTGTGTCACAGATGAGTGGACAGCTATTTGTAAACGTACCAACAGAATCCTTCGTTGCTTTTCGAAGTGCAAGGGCGCCCTGGACTAGTGCTCTTGCTGAGGGGAGGCTTTCGAGCCAATGTAAACGAGGATCAAGGCTTTCCGCATTGGAGATTCGCGTGGCCTCTTCTCCCACCAGGCCGATCCAACTTCTAGCAAGCGCCATGAGTTGTCCTTGTATTCTCAAAGAATCGGGTGTGCAAAACCCTTGACTGAGCTCGAGGTACTCCAGTAGGTGCTCAATCCAGTGTTCATGAGCGTAGGGAAGAAGTCCGTAGAAACCCTGTGCAACACAGTAAAGATGCTGCAGGCGTTCCATGGTTTCGTCGGCCAGAGCCAAGCTCTGTGTCAACTGCGCAATACAGGCAGTTGTGATATCTCGGCAAGAATCTACCTTGTTGATGAACGGTCCACTGGATTGGGCTTGGAGAAATCTCGCACGAGACGTCAACCAATCTGAGGGTGTGGGAGCAGGTTACTTGGGACACTTACTTGGGTACTGTGGCGTGGATGAACACCATGGTTGCACCTGGGCCATCCTCTATGAACGGTTTGCAAAGATCCAATACGTTCGAAAACGGTTTCGTTTTCTCGTTGATTATGGTCGAATCGGCATGGAGAATTCGACCCAGTCGTAATTCAAATCTCCTCATAGGCTGGCCGCCCTTCGAAAACACCATCCAGCCAAATATTCGTCGTAACTTCGACACATCTGTTGCCTGACAGCGGCTTATGATGCTGGTGAGAGTCTTGTAATATCTGGGTAAAATCAGCCATGATACGAAGAATCGGAGAGGTTATAGAAAATACGCTTGTTCAAGGTCTTTCGGGAAGGCCTCGACACTCGATCTCAGCTCTTGGATACTGTCCGTCGTCTCCAACACCTGTAATACTAGGTGGACCCATAGAAACATTCCTGCGCTGCCGTCAATTTTTCCTATCTTTTTTTCGTGCTTAGGGGGAATTCTCATGCCTTCTGCTCTTTTGAGGATTGTTTCTCGAATATCAGTGAACACCGATTGTGGAACGTGACCGTCTAGCCCCTCACGGATAGTCTCCAGGCGGTTTGAGACAATCAAGCCAATATCCTTACAAACAGACGCAGACTGTTTCCCAACTATCAATGTTGGCCTGCCCTTCAAGTTCCTCGCTATGCTCGGGATATCTTGGCTAGATATGAGCAATCTGAAGTTTTCCTGCGTCTCTGCCAGCTTTGTCAGGGTTTTGATCAATTCTCCATGCTCCGATGACACAATCTCATCAATTCCATCGATGATCAGGCGCAAGTCGTCGAAGAAGTTGAAAAGTTTTGGAATAAGTTCTTTCAGAAATGATGTTGAAGGTGATTTCCCAGAAACGACACACTCTTTGTACATGAACGATGCCGTCTCCGGAATAATGTCCAGAATCTGGGCACATATGCTCCGTAAGACCTGTACGGTTACCCCATAGCCTGTGCTATGATAATCACAGAAGAAGAATAAGCACTTCCATGTGGGATTTGATCTGAGGAAGTAGATGAGTTGCGAACATAGGATGGATTTGCCTTGGAAGATCAGTCGGTATAAATGAATTAAGCCGGACGCAGCTTACCAGAACCAGGCTTTCCATGAAGCCACAAAACCGGCTTTCCTCTGCCTTTTTGTAGCCAAGATCGGACCTGGGGTGATCCAGTCACCCATTGAGATGTTCCATCGAGACAACGTTTGTGAAGGCGCTCAAGCTTTTCCTCGTTTCTGTCGCTCACTTGAAGCCACTTGTTGACAGCTTCGCGCTGGTAGATCTCTTCTTTATTTTCTTGATCTTGCGCATTCTCCAGAGCTTTTTGCCGCCATTCTCTAGCTTGTACTATCTCATAGGAAGCTGCCTCCCTGTCTATGAGCTCGCCGGTTGTGACGATGCTCTCAATTAATGAATCAAACCGATGCTGAAATCGACCCCAACAGGTTGAGAAGAGCATTGCCCACCCTAGAAACCTATCAGCATTGAATTGCAAAAGTGGCTCTTTTCTTGAGGACAACTTACCCGGCTTTTGTACCAGCCGGTATGCATGGCAGTGGAAGTCAATGATGTCCTCGTATATGTGTCCCAGTAGTTGCTGGAAGTCGTGGCTGTCTGGGAACGCATTGCCGTATCGAGAGAAACGCGGAAGCGAGGTCCCGATTCGGCTATAAGCAGCGAGGATCTTATCTAGTGCATGAGTGTGGTCCTGGGATATCTAAGCGAATCGGCATTTTTAGCATTACAATACCTTAATCAAGCGGTAGATACAAGTCAACTCACTTGAAGGATGAGCTTGAGGGGCGCCTAGATGGGTGATAGTGATGATCAGATTGTCGATCTTGGAAGCTTTTCTTTGGTGGAGGAGCTCACCCATATGTAAGGCAGGAACGGAACGCCATTAGAGAGGACATCGATGGGCTTCGTCAAACGATCAGCTGCGTCGAGAAAAGGTACGAGCCGTTCGAAGTTTCGTAACTTTTGACGCGAGGCGAGATAGCGCTCCATCTGACTGATAGCCTTGCGAACATCTTCGACACTCTTGACGTTTTCCAATCGCCGCGTCTCTTCGTCCGACAAGTGTGACCGGAAGCGCTCACACGCTCTTTGGAGCTGCAGAAGAGCCATGTTGGATTATCCAAACCGTTTGCGTCAAGAGTTCCGGTGTGCTGTTGTGCTAGAAATCGGGCACGTTTGCGCACTTATATATTGCTGGAGGATACCTGAGACTGTAATCGCGAATGCTTTGCATAGCCACGGTTTTCCTGAGTTTGAGTGGCGCAATACAGCCACCAATTTTGGCATAGATTAGGTGCCAATGGGTCGACACCAACCACTCCAATGTGGAGCGGCGTTACATGCACTGCCCAGCGTGTTATTACACGAGGCTGAAGTGCCCCTGTCCTATGCGAAGCGGTAAGGCAACGGTGAGGCGGAGCCTGCCTGCGATGTTCAATGACCAGTGGTGCTGTTACCCCATAAGAGCCATCCACCCTGATGCTGCCTATCAGTTGCGAGTCTGACGCTTCGAGGCACACGGCATCCGGTCACTATCACTGGAAAGTTCTGGGAGAGGCGCGTCGCACAATTCGTTCTCTAAACCTCCTCGATGGCGTCAGATCCTCATCATGGCATAAAGCGGCGGCGGGCAGACGGAAACTCGGTAGCATTCGGGTCAGTTTCCGTTACATACCAATGTTTTGCCTCAGGAGATGAGAGTCAAAGGACCAGGAAGAAGCCATTAGTGTTTTTCAATGATTTTTCTGTTGAAGCATATCCGCAGGTCATCTCTGAAAGGCTTGCTTGCGAATTCGAGGGTTCTCAGATGCCTAAGTTTGAGGACCAAATCATCTGTTTTGGAATGGTATGTCTGTTGAAGCTTATTCAAAGCCTAGATTCTCCAAGACTAATCAGGAAAGCTCACATCATTGAACGCACAATGGATGACCGACATTGAGCGGACCCGAGTAACGAAGGTTCATCTAATCCTAGACAATGAATGGCAACTGGTGTCTTCAACACACCCAGATTTCCGCGCAGCTTTGGATCCACGCGGTCGTGAGTGGCTCGAGTTATTTCACCGCGAAGGCATCAGCATCGACATTCTCGGGCTACCACCTGGGCAAGAGGTTGTCGACGATGATAGCATACAACTTTGGATAACATTATACGGACCACGGGAAATAGCCCAGGTAGTCGGGAGTACGCTGCAAGAAGCCGAGCTTTACCTACAGGATCCAGCTTTCTCTCTAACAGATGTCGAATACTTCAATCCGCAACGCTTTACTAATGCGGAGGGAAGTCGAACTGCCGACTTTCGAACTGTTCTTTCAAACGAGGACGAAGTCTCAGCTGGCATGGATGAGACGCTGGTGGCCATAGACGTGTTAAAGAGCGTCACTTCAACAACTGTGCGACATGAGACGAGCGGTTCATATTACCTTCAGACAGAGCTGCAAAGGTGAGAACAAATACGTCTCAGCCGTTGAATAGAGCAATGCTCAAATCAACTGAAACAAGTCACCAGAAGCAAGGCTTGACGTTTATGCTTGAACGAGAATGTGGTTGGCGGCTACATGAACCTAATGGGGATGTGTGGTCTCAACACGTCGACGAGTTTGGGAGAACAACGTGAGAATACTCTCCATCACTCACTGGCATTAAGCTGACTGTCCAGTTACATCAATAATGTCAACTCGTCGTTTCGTTGCACACCCCCTGCTCCTTTCAAAGGCGGAATTCTTGCCGATTTCATGGGTCTCGGCAAGACACTCAGTATGATATCACTTATTGCCCATGATAAGCTCTGGGAGAGTGGATCACAGTCCTCGATACAAGAACCGAACCCGCTAGGTTCTGGTGGTACACTTATTGTAGTGCCTCTCTCACGTATGTCTTTAATCATGTGGGGTCCTGCTTGAACAGAAATAACTGATGTACGCTCCAGTTCTCGATAACTGGGAAAAGGAATTGAGCAAGTACGTGAACTTGCAGACCAATTTCTCGGTGTTTGTGATTGAGTAACAAATTTTCTAGACACCTTCGTGGGGATCACTTCAACTGGCGTCGTCATCACGCGAAAACCCAAATGCAAGATGTGTGCCACCTCAGCACAAGTGACATTGTCCTCACGACGTACACGACACTTGCAAAGGAGTGGAAAATTCATGTGCAAACCAACACGAGTCCAATTTTCTCACATGAATGGCATCGAATCATTTTGGATGAAGGTGTGTACCCTCAGTTATTGTGGTCAACCTGCAGACTGACATGAACCTATCAACACAGGACATGAGATCAAGGACCTCAGGACAGCAAAAGCTCAAGCCATCTGTGAGCTGAGAGGTGACTGCAAGTGGGTGGTCACCGGAACACCAATTCAGAACCGACTTTCTGAGCTCCACAGCCTATTTCATTTTCTTGGGTTGCATCCGTATGATGACAAGAAAGCCTTTGACAGGGACATAACAAACCCCTGGCTTCGCGGGGAAGAGACTGGACCAGAGGCGTTGAAGAAAATTCTCAGCTACGTGATGTTGAGACGTTCGCAAGACACGATAACCTTACCAGAACGACGAGATCACCGGCGGCATCTTCATCTCAGCCCTCAGGAGCAACGTATGTATGACGCCGTCAAAATCAAAACCATTGAGTTTATCGACAACGCACTAGCATCTCCTGGAGGTAAAGATAGTTACAGTAATGCGTTGGAGAAAATCAATGCTCTGAGGCTTGTCTGCGAGCTGGGATGCTTCCAAAGGCTCAACCTTCAACGGAAGCCTGCCTCTTATGCGGGGCTCCTGCCAGGAACACCAGATCGACAATCAATTCCACTTACACCCGGAAGAGAAATAGAGGAGGACGGAGATGTCCATAATGGAACCGTTGCCGTAGCGATCGACAATTTCTGTCCGCCTTTACCTATGCTTGGGTCTGACTTGACCCAAGAACCAAGCGGCATGCTCTGTGGTTCCACGCCGACAGATGAATGGCCGACCAAGATCAAAGCTCTTGTCAGCGATATCAAATGCTGCGTTCCGGGAACAAAAAGGTAGCATTGAGGCCTTCCTTGACCTAGATCACGTAGCTAACGGGGCCCAGTATTGTATTTTCGTACCGAACATCTATCCTTGATGTCGCCGAACTAGCTCTCAACGACACCGGAATCTGCTGCGCCAAGATAGATGGCAAGAAAAGCTCAAGCAAGAGAAGTCGTATCATTGACGAATTCTCAAAGGCGGACGGGCCGTCCATACTTTTGTTGTCCTTAGGTTGCGGCGCTGTCGGGTATGTCCAGCCCATTCACTAGCGCTAAGTTGTGTCACTATCACGCAAGATGTCATGAACTCTGATGTCTTCTAAATAGGTTGACGCTCACTGCTGCTTCGAGAGCCTATCTGCTTGAACCACAATGGAACCCGTCTATTGAGGAGCAGGCACTGGCGAGGATACACAGAATAGGGCAGACTCAAGAGATCACAACCATTCGATTTGTGATAAGCAATTCGATAGAGCAGGTAAGCAACGTTGCATGCTAGTGAAGAAGATTACTGACAGCCATTGTCATAGTATGTCTTGGATATCCAGAACGGGAAGCGTGATCTCATGAGTCTCCTGAGCTCAAAGCCTGCGACAAGTCAACAATTGACAGCCAAATTACAGGTAAATCCAACGCTACCTTTCTATGCACAATGTGCCATCTAACGGATTTCAAAGCAATTGCGTCAGCTTCTTAGATAGGCAATATCCCAGAGATGGAGAAAGGACATCATGGCTTCCTAGGAAGGGCATCCACGCTTGTCACCAATGGCTCAACTCTAGGCTGATAATCTGAGTAGTACGAACCGGGATAGATGCTGAAGTAGATGCAGAAAAGAAACAAATCATGATGCAACCAGAACAGCTCATCATTACAGGCAGTGCCTTGGTTTGAAGGAGACGACTTCTCTCTCAGATGGCGTAATCCCCTCAAACACTTCTAACTATGAGAGACAAAGAAAAAGGAAAAAAGAAACAGGGGAGGGAGAGGGGATACTGACCTTATAATTCACGCCCCTATTCGGATTCGAACAGCGCGCCCCTCGGACCAGCACGGCTTCATCGGAGTATTTCATAAAACACGACTCTGCGTCAGAGTCGAAACCACCCGGCCATTTGGCCTGGTGGGTGCTGGTGACAGGAACTGTGATTAGACTCCTTAAGTAGCTCGGTACGTCACCTGGACAACCATTACTGGGGAAGGAGGGAAGTAGAGGTGGAAGGTGCGCCTTCCTAACGGGGCAGGGGGCGGAGGCTTTGGGATGGGAGGCACTCGCTTGGCCGCACCTGGGAGGTATACGGTTCTAAGCAAGATGCCTAATCCCCAAGGTAAGGTAGATGGCTTCCCCTTGGCGTCGAGTGATTCATCTGGTGACGTGAAGTAGACGTGCTACACTTGGAAAGACGGGAGTCAACGAGATCTAGCCCACACGAAGCTTGGAGATGGCGTCGACGTTGGCATGCCTGACCCCTCTTGACATCTGCACTTGCTAATTTGACAGTCTTGTCTTACTTTACCAGTTTCGCCAAGTGGGAAGAACCGATGATCACAATAACATTACAAGCACTGTCAAGCCGACAGTGTTCTGAGTAAACACTAGTTGACCCATGGAAATGACAGAGTCGAGGAATGAAAGTGAACCGAGGTCTATAAAACCAGTGAGTCTTGTGACGTGACAATTATAGCTGCCGATATTTCTGTTTCTTGTCTGGCAATCCATATGTCTAGCAGACTATGGTAGTCAATCAAGTCTTTGGGATTGATCATTTCTATTTTATTTCAGCACACCAAAGCTTGTATTCCCAAGCTACTTGTTTGGATGAGCCTTGTCTCTAACCTACCATGTAGAAGCAGACGACCTGGTGGGTAGGGATGATGAAGACATGGCCACGTAAATTAAATACATAACTTGGAGGCCCTCAGAATCGTCAGGAAGGTACCTCAGAATTTGAAAGGCTAGAAGACCCGTCAGAGGCAAGACGAACGACGTATATGGCGACCCGCGTGCCTCTGACCCGCTCCTTCCAGGCCTCCGCCTTCCTGCCTCCCGTCACTTGCCAGAGGTCATGTGCCGATCCCCACTCCTTCCTATGTTCGCGATATCAGATGAATAAACAATGGAATACACACAAGAAGAAACCAATATAGAACCCCTCGATCCCATTCCTGTCACCAGCCAGCAGGCGCCCCCTTGGGGGTCAGGTCAAAACTGGCTGGGTGGTGGAGTGGTTGAAGTCCACGAACAGCCTAATCGGTGAAGGCTCAGAGGTCCCGAGTTCGAGTCGACTAAAAATCCCAGCATGTGCACCAAGAGATGTAGCCCCCGTTCGCCACCGGGGGGGTGAACTCTTTTGCTTTTTTTTTGGTTTGTCCTTGTTGTCTGAACCTAGACAATACAAGTCGACGAATCGACAAGTAGTAATAGAGAGAGCCACTCGTGCTCTTCGCGGTGACGAGGAGACTCCTCGTCACATGACTTACTTCGATAGATATACTACTGGCTAGCTATCAATTGCTGCAAAACACTTCCCGGTTGACGGGCTACGGAGAAGAATGCTGCTGGTGCCGCAAAAGCATTAGCCAGGCAATATTTCTCTATTTTAGTCTCTAGACGCCATTCGGTCCTTCAGACGCTTCGGCTAAAGATATAAAGGCCACACTACGAATGATAACACGAGAAAGGCGTGGGCGCAATTACGGTACTACTAAAGCAGGAATGTACTGCTATTGGACACCATAGCCTTTACATACTGGCCCCGAAGAGTACATAACCATGTACCCAGGGGCTCAGGCGGGGTTCTTCACTACTCCAAACTACCGCCTCCAGCCGTGATCTTTTTCTGGGCGCATTCAGTCGATATCGACTGGTATGATATGCTATGGCCCAGTGCATGAACGCGATAGCAGGTGATCACTAGGTGGGTCCGGAGCGGAACAGACTCCGGAAGAGCTTACGGCATACGCAAAGGGAAATGGCATCGCCGGCAATAGTCCGTGAGTTCAGAAGATGGGCACCAGAATTCACGAATTTGGCATGTCGAGGTGTAGCTTTCTGATCATTGAAGAAAGTTCAGGGTCCAAGAGTCTGCCCAGTGCTTAGGTTGAACTCTGTAGATAACCTCTGGCTCGTAGTTCAGTGCGCCAGGAAGGTTGGACTGATCTTAGTCCAACAGCGTGTTTCGAATGGAGGATTTCCGTGTCTCCGTGGCTATCTTCGTGGTCCGTTGGGGCGCTGGACTTGGACGTGAGCCATGAGTTGTAAGCAGATGCTGCTTATCAGACTGCTTGCCTTCTCCACCGCCAGGCCGGAGCTACTTAACCGGAGTTCGGAGTGCCGAGGACTTACTATATCGGGGACATGAGAGGGTTGAGCAAGATATGCCGCGGCGGGCGAGAGCGTCGAGATGCAGCGACCATCATGTGGACAGGTAACTTGGAGGTCTATACAAGGCCTTTAATATGGAATCAGAAAGACGGCTTCCAGAATACCAGAGACCCCGGACCCGGCTGTCACACCATCTAGACGACAGGTCGAAACACAAGATCCAGAGTTACACCAGGAAGATCCTTTAGATTGAGGAACATGTCAGACCACTGGTCTACAGACGAGAACGGCGGGGAGTAACATCGTCGGTTCGTTAGACCACGTCAGATTCACAGCGCGTATAGCAGCCGGCATGTTAATGTTGGAGAAGCCGCGGGGAGTGAAAGGCGACCAGTCAATGACGTAAAAGAGAGTTCTCTGCTCTGCTGCGGCAGAGGGCGCAGGGCGGTCATGACAAAGCGAACGGGTGGATGCCGGAAGTGTCGGACATTGGTTTCTGGAGGCGGCAGCGTCGAGGTCCGGTGGGCGGCCATCCGACTCTGCTGGAGTCTGGTTCGGAGCCGGGTATCACGACATAAAGTAAAGACTTTCGAAGAAGAGTTGACTCTGGGCAAATGTTTCGCTCACTAGACGAAGGCGGCGGACCCTGAGAACGGTTCTGTTGGGACAAAAGGCCTGGGTCGTTCGAGACAGGAGCCAGTTCCGGTACAGAGACGTAACAGGTTGATTGGGCGGCTGGGCAACAAGCATCTCGAGGGGTCGCGATCTCGATCGAGGAGTGGTCCAACGGGCGTCGAACTCTTGTTACGGCATCGGATGGTAAAAGCGGTCGTTGACGTGCATGGACGAGGGCGGTAAAAGATGGGTTCGTGGGCTCTAGTGCCGGCGGTGGAGGTGAATAAGTGGTTTGTTGTTGGCGGTAATAGTTGGATAAAGCTAGGATTGGGGTTCCTTGGATTCGGGATCCGGATAGGGCGTCCAGTTTGTTCGATAGGTGTCGTGTACTGCCTACCTAATAGACTACGGATAGTAAGAAGCAGTTGCTGGAAACTTGGGAACAAGCACACCCAAAAAACGAGGCAAACGAGGGACGAAGAAGCTCGGACAGACGCATGGCCCTGGAGTTGGTGCTAGGCGAGTCAGATTGCGTGGAGAGAGCGGGATGACATACGACGTGGCAGGTTTGGATTTCTTGCTTGCCGGCAAGGGAGACTGGGTTTCCCTTTCCTCGACGTCAAACGTGCAGGCTCATTCGCTGTTGAGTTGTCGGGCATCTGCGACGGCTTGGCCTATCACGACGAACCTCGTTTGCGGTTGCGTGGTTGACTTTTCCCACAGCCACCTGATCTTGGTTGTAAAAGTAATAAGGCAGTCAGGTATTGACTGACTGGAACCCTAACCCTAACCCTAACCCTAACCCTAACCCTAACCCTAACCCTAACCCTAACCCTAACCCTAACCCTAACCGCTATAAGCCTACGGGGCGGGCCCTGGTCTTGGTTATATATATTAGGTCGTAATACGCCGCTACCTATGCCCCCGCTACTACTCGTACTAATTAGCTTCTACTACGCCCGCGCACGGGCTATACGAATACGCTTAATTAGCTTTAGCCGCCCCGCAACCTTCGGCCGCGCTACGTATTAAGCTAAGGTATAGGTTAAATAGATTAGTATAAGAATCTAATTTTATTCTCTAGCGCCTAGTATTATCTTTCTAAGTAGAGTTATATTAAAGTTAATACCTTCCTTACGGATCCTTATTAGACCAATGAAAAGTGATAAAGGGCGGACGAACTGCGTATATTTAATCGCTTTCTAGTATTAATGAATTAATATTTCGAATTTGGCCCTTTAGTGTCCCGCAATGACGATCCACGGCTTCTACCCAAAGCTAACGTAGTTACAAGACCATAGAGAGGCGTCGTCTTCGTACTAGCTAGTACCGGAGTACTTTGCACCGATATGGGTGTATAACGAGTTCCTACTAGCAATGGCTTCCATGGATGTAAGTGCATCCCCAGGCTGCAGGAACGACTCGATATTAGTTATTAGTAGCGCCCCGGTATAGTACGGTATGGATATTTTGGGGGATGGGGGGGTTGGGCTACGCCGTCGAGGAGAGCTATGGCCTCGTTATTTAATGGCATCTCTAGCATCTCGAAGAAGTCCGGCAAAGTAAGCTTTATCGACAGCGATAGCTTGATCTTTGAGTAAGAATAATGAATGCAGCAAACCCTTTTGAAGAAACATGACGGATAAAACTTACTACCTATACGTTCAACTTCGTTATACTGTTGATGTTAAGCTTATTAATGGTCAATGTGTCTGGATTTTGTTAATATGCCGCCTACTTACCCCTGGCCTTTTCCAACCTATAAGCTAAGGTAAGATGATCTTGGGTGAGCGCGGTTATTTCGTGTGCAAGGAATTGGATTACGGGAATAACGTCACTATGTATGAAGAATGATGTGATCAAGAGCCAAATCTGATGGCTTTATACACGCAGAATAGTTCATACACTACGTGGTATGGTTTTATCAAGTATTAAAGCCAAAAAATTATATTGAACTTCGGAGGCACAGTCCTCACGCCTAGTGCAGTCCACGAAAACAGAGACTATGTAGACAAATTTATCAGTCCTGAATGGCTTAGCAAGGGCGCAATAAATCATGTGTTCATATGTGCATGTCATCTTGTGTGGCAAGCAGTAGGTCTCACGCTTTTCCTCTTCCTAGATGTGTACGACATGCTGCGGAAACTCCTGAAGACAACGAACATGAAATAAAGCAACATGGTCAGTAAGAGCATCATCATCGAAAGTGGCGACTTGATAGCACGTCCAGAACCACATGAGCTTAGAAAACACTATTCGCCAGCTTCTCCAGATTCTCTACGATCGTAGGGAAACAGTCTACCACCCTGATATCGCCCATCTTCCCAGCCAAACAGCCAACAACAACATTTCGGAATGTTTCCCCAGCGAAGAAAGCCAATCTTTGGTCAGCATGTTTCAGGAGTCTTGTCTGGGCCGTTGTTGTGGGCTTGTCCTCCATCTCTGGCGCTACCAAAGCTCCCTTATCAATCTGATCAGCGCGAGACCAAAGCCCAATCTCGAGTAAGACAACACCAAGAGCTAGGCACACAGCCGATTAGCACTCATCAGTACCCCCGCAAATTTTACTTACCATAGACATCATGAATCTTTCCGAACCGTTTCGTAGGCTGACCCCATCTCTCTGGATGCCGGTAAATGTTTCGTTTCAGTTCTGATTCGCCAAACTGGTCGGAAAAGTCGGAGTCTTGCCGTGAGTATTCAAACCCAATCAGTTTTGCGCCCTCGAGTATTGTGGACATCCCAGCGTGTTCGGGAAATAGTAGAATATTCTCTGAGCGGATAGACTTGTGGACCCAAGAGTACGTGTGAAGCCTCTGTACGCAGGCTGCCAAACTGTGTGCTAGGCGCAATCTGGCGGAGAGGGATGGCCGCCCTGCTTTAGATCGTTCGTCGAGAAGGTTTGAAAGAGTAAGCGGCGGTTTTGATGGATTAGTAGGCTTTGGGAGCTTAAATAAGAGACCGAACCTCTGGCCTGGCGTATCTTCAAAGTAGTGCGTACATGGCAAGACTGCCAACGCTGGGTCGCTCGACGGAGCATCATGCAGTAGGGCGGCCAACTGAATTACGCGTTCTCGAATAACGACCGCACTCACAGCACTGCCCGAGTCTGGTGTGTAACCCTTCGACTCTACCAGGTAGCACCCATCCGAGCCTTTGAGATTTCCGAGCTCAAAGTTGGGCAATTTGGCCATGATGGACAAGTCGTTCAAAAGTGCTTCTTTGGCGTATGATCCAGGGGAGATGTCTGCTGGTGGGGTGATGACCAGCTTCCGCAGTTCAATTCCTCGCAAAAGCCCTATAGATCCTGCATCGACATCTTTTTCCAGTTTCTGAAGCCTCTCTAATGTCTCAAAGAAAGTCGATGGCCACCACGCTGCCTCAAGTAAGTTCTGTATTCTTTCGGTCCAAGCCTCGAACTCAGATACAAGCTTCTCGGTACTGTTTTTGTCGAAGGCTACCCAGAGCATTTTCTTTGCCCATCCCACAGATTTTTGCTGGGCAATGGCCGACTCCTTTTTTGACGATGAAAGACTCTTGACGCGGTCCTCTTCCGACATGGATGCCAAGTCGCCAAGTTCGAGGCTCTCAGCTCGGTCCTGCACTTTGTACTGTCCTCTCACCGCAGCATATTCCATCAAGAGTCCATAGAGCTCTCTTAGCAGCCCCAGGATATCATCGCAAACCGTCTTGGGCAGATGCTCGATTAAGCAACCGGGCATGGCCGGCGCGAACTTGCTGTCTTCAAAGAGAACTCGTTCCATAGAGCCTAGTCGGGTTCGCTGAATCGAAAATCGCAGCCGGAGGCGGTCAGCATCCTTCCCGAAGTTGCTGTAGTTGGTCAGGGTGTTGTCTATCGTGGAACATATAGGTTTGATCAGTGCGACAGCACCGAGCACTAGTCCAGCGGCCTCCATGATGCGGGGAAATCGATTTTCGTGCGGGCTAAATAAGATGATTAGAATGGTAAGAGGAAACAATTGAGGTGTTAAATAACCCGTCGAGAGGGTAGCTCATTCAGAGACCCGGGCCAATTTCGCGGCTTTTAAGTGGCTCAGTTGTGACGCTATTCCTACTCTGTCAAGATTTTCCTGCAAGTCAGGCTGCAACGCGTCAGGTGGTGCAAGTCCTTCTAGATTGGGGTGCGGCTGAATACGAAGTGTACCAAGTCAGACCATCGGAATGCGCGGGAATGGTGCACTGGGAAAGATAGACTACCTATAAAAGCCACATCCTATCCCCCCATTTCTAGGCCTGGTGACAACCGTCCAACTAAGTCCACCTCTTATGACGAATAACAAAGTCGAACCGAGATGAGCTTGATATGGGACATCCGCACTGTTCTTGCCTCTGAGGCACTTTCGACAGTCAATCAATCCGATCCCGAGTCAGCGACGACAACCAGAACAGCAGCCGAGCTCGAGCCGATAGATGTGTGGAATTACCTAGTCAGTCTAAGTGAAGACGAGACAATCAGAAACTCGGAATCGTCGGACGACCACGTCAAACTCACACACTTCAAAGATGCCGACTTTGATCACAGTTGGGATGCCCGCCCGGTTCATCTCGGCGACGGCGCGTCTTATTCTGTTGATAAAGTCACTCTAAGCATCAAAAGAGATGACGGAAATCCTATCATTGTTGCGGTTAAAAAGATCAACTTGTTTGGCAATTCTGAATCCCGAAGTGATTGGAGTGCCGCTACGAGACATCGCTCTGTCGCGACGGTGTTGAAGGAGCTCCGCATTCTCGCGATTCCATCCATCGAGGAGCATTTAAATATTGTCTCTTTGTTGGGATTTAGATCAGAGTATTCGTCGACATCCCCTCAGAACAGCACCAATGTCTCTTTAGTCATGGAATATGGCTCACACGGAACTCTTCGGGACTTTTGCAAATGCCACTCAGATGATGAAACCTTCGATCTAGTAGCTAAGGCTCGATTCATGCATGACATTGCCAGCGGGCTAGCTAAGTTGCACAGTTGCGGCATTGCCCATGGAGATATCAAGTTGGAGAACACGCTTGTATTCGACGGGAACAAAGGACAGCTCATAGCAAAGCTTTCTGACTTTGGGCATTCGATTCTCGATCTCTACGATTCTGAAGAACCGCAGGGAGTTTATCTTGGAACACCGCTTATGAATGCTCCTGAGGTGAGAACTAGACGTTATGCTCCCCATCATGCACAGGACTTCTTCAAATGCGACATATTCTCGTTCGGCTTGTTGATATGGGAGCTTCTGCTAGATGGAAAACATTACTTCACTACCCTGCAAGGCGCTGAGGATGCAGATGAAAGCACTGATATGATGGCATATCTATGCAATCTTCCAAAAGACGAACTTCTTCTTCAGAGTCTGAAATACTTGCAAGGGTTGCCCGAGAAGAATCAGGCTCCCCTGATTCAACTGGTCATCCGCACTTTGCAGGCTTCGCTGAGGGATGATCCCGAGCGAAGGCGTGGTATCGAGGTCATTCTGGCCGGGTTTAGACAGCACAAGGACTTGACTAGGGATGATTGGATGTAGGCACCAGATATTGTTTAGCTGAAGTGCATCATTACTGACAACAGCTGTAGGAGGCAAGGCACGAGCTCGTTCGCACTCAGTTCACTACCAGATCAGGCCCCTGGCTCGAGTTCAGGAAAGTCTTTGACGACCAGATCGGTAAGTTATGAATCTAAGATGTTTCATGAGTCTTTTTGAAGTATGCTGACCGACAAGGCTATTCCCCGAATGCCGCGTATCATTCAAGTCGACTTTGTGGACCAACTCCTCCGCATCTCAAGGGATGGTTCATCGCTAACCGAAAAGCGGACTGCTCTCTTCGAACTAGCTATGTGCTACATTCACGGAGTTGGTATGGAGAGACCGGACTTGAGCAAAGCACTTGACCTGCTTATGGAGTCTGCGCAGCTTGAGAGTGCAAAAGCTCTTGGGCTTATCTTTCGCCTTTCCGATGTCCTCGGAGTCGATCTCCCACCTCCCTTGTGGCAAATACCCCATCAGCTCGTTGGGGTCGAAAAGGAGCTATTAGGCATCAAAGGCGATGACAACTTTGTCAGGCGTCTTCGTTTACACGAGAGATGCAAACAGCGAGATACCTTGAATCGTTCTTTCGACATCCTACATGAGGGCAACCCCATAATCGAAGGCATATGCTTGGATCGTGTAGAAGAGAGTCTGAAACGTTTGACTTCAAGAGACATCAGATTCGAAGATTTAGAGTGTATCTCTCAGGTAGAGGACTATGAAAGTGTACCGACGCGAGAGAGTCTCCTCAGTGTTGCGGTGCGCCAGGGTATCAAGCCTCTAGTCAAATTTCTTTTACCTTCAGAGGCCTCTGGATCAATCAAATCCAGGATGATTTGGACCGACAGTCTGCTTACGATTGCCTGTCAGGGAGGTCATCTCAATATTCTCGAGCTTCTCCTCTCAAGGGATGTGCCAACGCGCCTCACCGAGAGCCATCCCGAAACACCCTTCCACTGGCTGAGTATGTTTGAGCCTGAAGAGGTCGAGTCTGCCATGTATCTGCTTTTGAGCAACAACAATCTCAAAGACGATCTCAAAGTCAGCGTGCTTAGCCCTGGAATTGAAGTAGGAAACTGCTCGTTTCTGGGCACCGCGCTCGAATTCGCTATTGCCGCGAACAATGGTCCACTAGTTGACCTGTTCATCAAGCGCACATCGAAAAGTTCCTCCAACTACCAGCTCCACACAATTGGATGGACTCAGAACACCTTTTCTTTGGCCTGCTCACTGCATCTTCATGGCTTGATTCCGAAATTACTTCGCCTAGAAGAGAACTACCGTACGACACAATGGACAACCTCATCGGCTCAGTCATCTAGTCTCTTCTGTCTCCTGTGCCCCCATGACGCTCTACTACCACTATTGGTCCATGGCCAGATGTCGCGAGTTGCACTCGACTCTACGATTGACCTACTGATTCAGAATGGGGCTTCTTGTGCTGAAGAGGATCAACGTGGGTCATCCATACTCATGAAAGCCTTGAGCGCTGCACCGTGCAGATTCACTACGGATCTGCTGCTGGCTCTGATCGACCGTGGGGCACGTTGTACACTTCGCGGAAAAGAAGCGTTGATGAATGCCGTCTTACGCATCTGCAAAAGGGAAGACCGCGCCGGACCGGCCATAGTGAAGCTTTTGCTAGAAAAAGGGGTGCTCTCGCCAACTATTGACAATTTGTCGGTCGCTTTGGAGCAAGGCAACACGGCTGTAGCATCCGTTTTTCTTGATTTCGAAAGTGAGGGGAAAAGAATCGACGCCAAAGATCCTTTCGTAGCTGGTGACGTATCGTTTTCCTTACTTTTCCTCGCGACACCATCCGGAAATGCATCTACTGTCGAACTTCTCCTTGATCACGGAGCCGACATCAATTCCAAGTGGGGGGAACGAACGCCCCTAGAAGCGGCAATCAGTTTAGAGAAGTGCGACGCTGAGACCATTGATCTCTTAATCGCGCGAGGCGCGGCTCTAGCATACGGCAGCTTCTCCCTGCTACACCGTGCAGCCTCATCGGCTTCCCGGGTCAATGGTCACCATGTTCTATTTCATCTCCTCAAAAACCCACAGATCAGAAATCTGATAAACACCACGACGAACTTCGATGATGAAAACTGCGGTATCACGCCTCTCAATATAGCAGTCTATTCCGGAAATCCTGGCGCGGTTCACGCCCTCCTCCAAGCCGGAGCTCTTGTCGAGACAGGAGACGCGCTAGAAACGATTTTACGACTCGCGGTTAACGTTGGCCGACGTCCCCAAACCAGTCCTTTGTGGAAAGAGAAAACCATCAATGAAGAGAGCCTCTACAAGTGGCGCTTAGACATGGAGAATATCATCATTACCCTGCTGGGTAAAGGAAATCCAGGTCACGGGAGGTGTAGTCTTCACATTGCTACTGAGTTGAACAACCGACCAAGGGTTATAGAGCTAGTCGAGCACCACGGCTATCGCATCTTTGTTGGAGATAAAGAAAAGCTCCTGCCTACAGCATACCTAGAAGACTTAGACAGTTTGAGTGGGGATGGAGACGCACCGGAGTACCTGGAGAACTTGCGACTACTCAAGGAGTACATTCAAACTAAGCTACTTGAAGAAATAGCTCGGGATTTAGAGAAACCAGATTTCATCAAGAAGATGCTGGAGGATCTCTCAGTCGAAGACAACGCAGACCTTAGCAATGAGGATGCGAGAGTCACTTTTGAAAAGGCTCTCTCAAAACTTGAGACCGAACGGAACGAAATCAGTCTATCATTGGGTGATGGATTCGAGACACCTTTGGAAAGGGAAACGGAATTAAGAAATTCTCTTGAGACGCAAAGACAAAGATTGGGAGCCACTCATTCCACAACTTTGAAGACCGCGACTACTCTCTGCGACTTGCTCACATTGCTTTACAGGTTTGATGAAGCTGCACTGCTCAATCAAGAAATCCTCAAAGGGAGAGAAGCCCAACTGCCTTCGGATAGCCCGGAGCTCTTCGAATCTTTGCTAGATAGGGTTTGTGTCCTTGCAGGTCAAGCCAAGACTCGGGAAGCCCACGAGGATGCTCAGAGCATTCATAAAAGGGCAGTCGACACGTTCGGGATCACACATCCCGTGACGCTCAAAGCAGAAGCCTTTCTGGCCTGTACATATTCCATTCTTGGGCAGTTCGACCTTGCGATATCCATGGCAGAAGGAATCTTGAAGGCCTACGACAACCACGACTTGGACGAAGACGAAAAGTTCGAGGGCTATAGACACTCCTTGCTCGAGCTGAGATGTAACCTTGCGGTTGACTACTGCAAAGCCCAAAGATTCAACGAGGCGGCAGTAATAGCGAGAGCCTTGCCATCCTCGCTTCTTTATGTAAAAAAAGGAGAGTTCTTCCGCACATTCGACGCAATCATCAACGTTGCTGCCAATTTGGAATTTTATCAGCGATTTGAGGATTCCGACTCTGTCTATCGCTCCATAATCAAGATGTGCATCAAGACGCATGGGAAAAAGAACGCGTACTGCACCCGGCTTACTTTAGAGAAGCTTGCCAACAGCTACCAGTCTCGGTGCTTGTGGAAGCAAGAGTCAGAGACGCGCCAAACGCTGGTTGAAGTTCTTAAATCGGCATCGAGCGCGGCAGACCACGAAGCATCAACTCAGATGATCAACCTAGCCATCTCATTGAAGAACGAGCAGCGGTTGGTTGAAGAAAGCGTCGTCCTCGAACAGGTTCTTGAGGGGTATGAACTCTGTCTCCAGCCTGACCTTATGGACATTTCCCGTGTCAAGGTCATGCTGTGCGTGAATCTTAGGAAACAGAAACAAGTCGACCGGGCGGAGCAATACGGGCGTGAGGCTCTTGAGGAGTATCGAGCTCACCTCGGTCAAGAGCACGATACAACTATTATTGCTCAATACGCGCTTGCCTCAATCATGCTTATCTCACATCAAGACAAGGTTCATGATGCTGTTCAGCTTCTACAACAGAATGCGGACATCGTGGCTCGCAAGTTTGGCGAAGTCCACCCAGAGACTAGGGCTGCAACTTTGCACCTGGTCAGGGCCTATATTAGGGCCAAACGCTTTGAAGAGGCCGAGGAGGCAGCACACCAGTGTCTCAAGATCAGCGGCAAGGTCCCGGAGTCCAGCAAAGCTTTGGAGAAAGCATATCATTATCTCGGATACGCCAAAGAGCTTCAAGATGAACTGGACGAAGCGAGTACCTTTTATAGAGCCTCTATTGAAATAGGGCTTGACAGTCGCGATGGGGTGCACTCTGATGATTCAATATATACCATGAGGCTCTTGGCAGCAATTCACGTTGGGAACAAAGACTTCCAAGAAGCTGAGACTCTTTTGCTGGAGATCTTGGCAGCGTCGCCGCAGGTCTATGGGACAACCCGCCCTGACATGGCCTGTCGCGTCCATCATCTACTGGGACAGGTTTACGGAAATACCGATAAGGCCCAAGAGTCCGCCGAGAACCATAGCTTAGCAGTAGATCTGGCTCGTGAAGCGCTCGGCGAAGATGCAGAGGAGACTATGTGGTTTACGGAGAGCCTCATCAGTGCAAAGTTGGCGACTCAATCGTTTCGAGAGGCACTCCAGCTTGCTGAAGAGCTTCTGGCACATTCCGAGGAAGAACTCGGCGAATTACATGAACTCTCACTCGCAGTCAAGCAAAGCCTTCTCGTCATCTACCAAAAACTAGGAATGTGGCCAGAGTCAGAGCGCCTCCATCGGGAATTCCTCCACTCTTTCGAAGAAACTGGGGTTGACTCCCCCGACGAATATGCCTTTCTCTATCGATCCCTATCAAATGCATGCACCAAGCAAGGCTTCCACAGCGACGCAGAAGTCTTCCTTTCGAAATTCTGGGATTGGTTCCAAAACAGCGAACCAGACCAAGAAGAAGAAACGGTCGAGGTTATGGCCGAGTTGGCACGAGCTTACGCAAGAACGGGAAATTTCGACGTCGCGAATCAGTTCATATCCCGCATGCAGGCCATAAGCGAGTCTCTCTTTCCTGACGATGACTATGATTATGAAGATAATCGGGACATTCTTTGCGCATCCGCGCGCGCAGATGTCATGTTCCTGTCCTGTCAACGGGAGGAAGCTGCAGACTTAAAGCAGAAATACGTGGACCTTCAACCCACCGACTTGGATGCGGCACTCGCCTTATTGGACATGTACGAGACAATAGGCGAATATTCTAAAGCGGCAAAGGCTCTGCCTTTAGCCATTGGCGCTGCTTGGATCCTCAAGACGCAGTCAAGCCCGGAGGTTCACCAAGTGGCGATCGCCAAGGTTGCTACTTATGATTCAAGGATACATACAGCAATAGGCGATTTTGAACTTGCCCAAGAACAGGCTACATTGGCAGTGAATCGGGCATCAAAGTGGGATCTCGGCAACTTCACCTACGCCGAAACATATCGAAACGCTCTCCAAGCCATGATGACGTTGTATGAGACACTCGGACGGGACAGAGAGAGGGAGGAGACAAGACTTAAGGTCAGTGATGGTCTTTGTATTTGGGTACCTTCTCTAGCTAAACATTCATGCAGCTTATGAAAGAACTTCGCCGACAGGAAGAAGCCAGGGACAACCACTTGGATGGATTGGCACGAGACCAGGCGAAGGTGAAAAGCTTTTTGACAGGAATGCTTTCAGTAGGACATCCTTAGGAACCTAGACAGGATATACAGGAAGGCTTGAGACGACTTTCTGTCTTTCTATTCTTTTATCTCTGTCCTCGGTCCGGTGTCCGTTTCCTCAACCCAAATGTAATTACATCTTTGTCCTAGTATAGAAACTTCTTATTTGCTCTTTTACCTACTAACTCCAAGCTTCTTGGCCTTCTTTGCGACGTACGTAGTGCATTCAAATTGTTGAAGTCAAATAGTTCATGTGCTTGTTCAAGATTTAAAGAAATGATAGTCGAATAGCTTGCCTGACTACCTTAACCTAGTCTACTTGATACGACTTTGATCCCTCCTACAAACGTACCTCTGATATTCCTCGCGGATATCTCCTCGTCCTCATCTTAGACAGAAGTGTGTTCATCTAATTACCTACTCAGGGGTAGTCGAAGGTAAGGTATCTAGTCTGACGTGACTGAATCCCAACTCTAAACTTTTCGGGTTCGGAAAGTCGGACAAAAGTCTCCACCAAACCCCATAATCCCGACCCCGAACCCCCCGCAATTCCACCCACGGCCCCGAGCCCGAACCCGAACTTCACGGCCCGTGCCTCCATACTCTCTTATCCAAGTGCATAGGTGAACACCATCTCAACCCAGTAGACATTCAAATTTGAGGCATGCTCTGCTCAGACATTGGTTCGCATGCGGGGAGGGAAGTTCCTTTGGGTAGTAGCTCTGCCATTTCAACCCAAAGTGCTCGGTTCTCCGACCGACCGAACAATCTCACGTAAGACTCACTTCCCGAATCAAGCGCAGTGAGCCTCCACGATGGCATACCAACGATAGCCATCAAAACTAGCGATGAAGCAATTAGATCGATTGGGTACCGCAAATGCGCGGGGTCGGCTTACAGGGGAAATGTCTTACCTACTTACTACTTCCTATTGTGGCTACGCCAGTGGCAATTCGACCTGGTGCCAACACATGAATGGAGAACGCCTTCAGATCAGCGTCTGACAAAGGAACCCCGCCAACATCATCACTCACAAGGCAATAAAAGATGAGATTGAACCCGTCTACATCGTGAATCCTAAGTCACACTCACGCAACCCATCGTGATATCTTTCCATCTGACCCAATTCCCCTAACCCAAATCTCCAACCGCCAAAATGCCCTACTTCTCCCGAAACCCCTCCTTCAACCTCTTCTACCTAGACGAAGGCCCTCGTACGGCATCCCACACAGTCCTCCTCATCACAGGCCTCTCGTGCGAAATGCACGACTGGTCCTGGCAGGTCCCCTTCCTCCTTTCCCACAACCTCCGCGTAATCTCCATCGACAGCCGCGGTCAGGGCAAATCCTCCGCCCCGGCGCCGGACCCCAAAATCCGCACCTGGCCCGGCGTCGAGAAATCCGCCGACGGGGAGGTGATAGACTACTACCCGCAATCCACAGCCGAAGACATGCTCGCCATTCTATCACACCTAGGCATCACCAAGAACCTCATCGTCATCTCGCATTCCCTAGGTGAAGCGTCAGGGTACTACATTGCCACCACTCGTCCGGACCTCGTGAAAGCATCCATCGGCGTAGACCCAATCCACGCCTTCCCCAATGCCATCCGCGAACGCGACACCTACCTCTTTAACGACCCCGAAGCCCAGGACAAGATCATCCCGACTCTCATCGAATTCTTCGGCACATACTGCTACTCCCCGGAATGTCCAGCCTGGCAAAAGACGTGGCACCTCCGCCGCATGGCACAGTTCGACAAGGCCGTCATGTACGCCCTGTGTTGGGGCGGTTGGGGAGACGCGCAGAGCCTGGGCAGGCAAGAGAATGCAGTCAAGGCCTTCGCGGGAAAGCTCAAGTGCCCGCGCCTAACGCTAGGTTCGAACGATTGGTATGTTGGTACTGACCGTAACCATCTGCCGAAGGGCGATGAGGCGCTAGATAAGATTGTGGTGATCGAGGGCAAGGGCCACTGGTTTCACCAGCTGGAGAGCGAGGAGTTTAATGGGCATTTAGAGAGGTGGTTCCAAAAGATCGGCGTGCTCCCGGCGGTAGAAGCTGGCACGGCGTCATGAGTGCAAGGTCGTGTTCCAGCTTTCTAGTCAAGTGTGTTGGGTGGTTTGGAAGGGGCTTAGATTCAAGTGCCGGCGGCGGCGTTCGGAGTGTACGGACTGTCAGCCGCGACGCGGACGGTAAAGGGTCCTCCACGGGATGGTGTGGGACGCACCGTGACGGGGCTGTGAGAGGGGACTGCCGGCCCCATTCTCGGCCCTGCTTCTCGTAACCTTAAACAACCTTGATCTCGCCCTAAACACAGGCACAAACACAATAAAGGGGTTCGGTTCCTCACGAGTCTGTGCCGTGCATCCTGGAATGTAGTTGACTAGTTGTTCTGCAAATGAGTCGGACTCCCGTCCATTGAGTTATCCGGCAATTGGGATTTCGAACACACATGACTTGGAGTGGAAGTGATGTCTTTTCAGCTCTGCCGACCGAAGCGGCTTTAGGGTTTCACGGGATGGTAGTCGAGTCCGTTGCCGATGGAGGATGGGGCCAGTAGCCGGCGCTGGAAACTGGTGACGGACTGCTTGACATCGGAAGCGCGATAGAGTTGGGCGTGTAAGAGCCGCTCATCGTGGACATCGCCGAGGCCCCACAGTTCCGGCCAGCATTGCCGTCAAACGACGGCACGCACTCACTGTTGCGGCGTCAAACAGCGGCAAAGGCGGGGATGGATCATGGAGGAGGACTAGGCGGGCTTCCAATGTGAGTGAGGTGGCTGAAGCGTTGGCTGCGTTGTGTGTGTGAACGGACGACTGGGCAGCAAAACGGCAACCCGCCGGCGGCGGTGCAGTGGCCGTGAGAATGCCGTCCGTCCAATTGGATGTGTCATGTCGCATGAATAACTTGCCGACTAAGTCCGTCGGCGATGAGGTCGGCCTGTGGCGGCCCTGTCTAGGATCCCGTCGCAAACTCTGGACGAGTCCGCTGCCGTCCCTCTCCATGGTTGCGTTGCGAGGATCCGAGCTCTTCGCTTCTTGTGATGTGCGCGCCGTCAAGGTCGGGGAAAGTTGGGGAATTTCGTCTGTGCTGCTCCATCCACGGGGAGATCATACTCATGGGTAAGGGTGGAAGAAGATGAGGGGTTCGACATCAGACCCAAGCTCCTTTTCTGCCTTCTCACCCCTCGCGGAATCCCAATGCAACGGCTTCTCCCCCACCATAGCTATGAGGAATCTTTGACGTCAGACTCTATGGCTCAAAGCAGAGGTCCAGTAACGGCATCGAGGGGAAGGTTGCTGACGACGCTAAAAGCCTGTGCCGCCTTGCTCCATAGGTTTTCCATGGGACGAAAGGCATCCTCTCTCGAGTAAGTGGTATTGCTTGATCCTTGAATCGCCGAATAAGATGCAAAGGGAATCTCGATGCAAGTGTCAGCTCGCACTATCAGCTGCTTTTGGGAACCCCATGGATAATAGTTGGGTATTACATGTTGCGCCATCAACCAACTCTGGTAAACTTCGTAACTGATTCACAAACATAGTGATATGGCCTAGTAAGAGATTCTAGCCCCTCGGTGCCTGGCAAGGTTCGACAAGCCTCGATTTCATACGAATGCCGCGTTTTGGCATCCGAGACTTTGCCATCCATCCATCCTACTGAAGAGACTTTGCCATGGCTGAACAGCCTTCTGGTTGGAAATAGTAGCAATGGAGTCTTGGCTCGTCGTGGCTTGTGGATCCAGCGGCATCGTATGCCGCAAATCATCTGGCTGCTGTCAGGGTCCAATGTCCTGCAGCTCGATGGGGGCACGCGCCAACGTAACAAGACCCTTTTAACGCGTGTGAGCGATTATCCAGCAGGCAGAGACCCTGATGCACGAAATCAAGGTGTCGTCTGTGCAACTTAAGCCTCATGTTCAAGTCTGAGCTCAGGGTTTTTCGGCCTTAGACTCGGCGTATCATGGGTTCCTTTGACACCTCGGCTTGCCTTCTCAATACGGCTAGAATTGCAGGTTTGGCATTGGGCTCAGCATCCCTCTGCGCCAGCAAAGTCTGTCCTCAAGGTCGAATTGCTGACGACCATGTGTGGGACAGCTCAGTCCACAGCTGGATTCCCAACAAGAAAGAAGAGCCAACGAACAAAGACAGCTAGGTAACCACCGGAACCTGCCCCGGAGGATTCTTCGAGGGCGCCGTGTGAGACATTGGGCGCCCTAGTGACAAGCGCGGCGCGCTACTTTTGCGCTTTTAGAGTTTGACCGGTTCGGGGCAGGTCAAAGTGACGTCTCAGTCACTTCCGCCACCACCGGACGGACACCAATAGGCTTTGTCCTGACCCAACTCACCGAGGTCATTCCCCTGCCCTAGACGCTACTGCACGCGCCGTGTTCGCCCGCGTTGCCAAGGATGGATGAGTGGTCGACCTCGACTACATGGGATATGCCGCTACGACTACGAGCGATCTTAACCGGGATCAGCCAGATCAAACATTCTCCAAATTTCCACATTTATCGTGGGGAGCTTCCCCAACCTTGCCATTCCGATTTGACCTCTTTACATAGCTTCAATGTCCGCAACTTCCCTTCAGGCGCGTCAGCTTTGGTCCTGTTTGGGTACTGCTGATGAAAGAGTCGCTCGAATGTCGAGCCCACACCGCCGCTGGATTGACGAGACCTAGTCGCCATGGCCAGCTTGGCCAAATCACAACAGGGCCATTCGAGGGTCGAGGAGAAGCGCATGACAGTAAGCTTCGGAGACCCCGGCGTTGAGATGATATTAGCCAGGCTGATTTGTGAATGAAGCGCGACGGCCCCCAACCACGAAGAGCATTCATCTCTGCGTCCCAACAACGACGGTCTTCCGGGTATCCAGCATCATCATGGACATCTAGATGGAAACACCGCCATCAACCTCCATCAATCCGATATCAGACTGAACCGCAGGACAGGTCACCTGGGCCGCCGGTCCTTATTCGAAGAGAATCCTCCCAAACACTGCTGGATTCGGATGAGGAGCCGGAGCTCGTCCTTCCGAAGTCCATCCAAGTCGGCCCAGAAGTATTATCGGTGAACCGCTTCTACACCAACTATGCTGCGCAAGCGAGTATTATGATTTTCAGTCGGCTTCCCGAGTACTACGATGTCGATCTCTCTGATGCCAGTCACGCACGACACGCCACACACGCTGTGGCTTTAGCGAGTGCCTCTCGATCACTCCGTCAGTCAGGGCTCATGGTCGAAGCTCGTCGACATTACGGCAAAGCCATTTCGACTCTGAACCAAGCCCTTCAAGACCCAGTTGCTGTGCGAGACGATGCCAACCTGGTCACGTTGTTTTTGTTTGGCATGTTCGAGGTATGCCTGAGTTGATCCCTTGGAAGCTAACGCCTATTATGTTTCGAACTACTTTCCAAGTGTGCCTTAGCTAAACCCAGCAGGTCATCAATGGCAAGCGAGGCACAAGCACAATTGACTTGCAAGAGAACGTATTTCCCCACGGGGCTGGAGGCTTGCAGTTATTCAAGTTCCGGGCAGAACATGGCCTGACAAACGAAGTCGATAAAGCCTGCTTCACCTTCTTCTGTCATGCGGCGGTGAGTAGCATTGATCATTTCTACCATGAGCCCTCCAACTGATCTTTCTATGACAAGTTAATGGAGATGTTCATACAACGAGACCACTTGACGCCTCTATGGTCAATGCTGGAAGAAGTGGAAACTCCGTGGGGCAAAGGCCCGGTTCTCGAGCCGCTTGTTCGACAGGTAGTCGATTTCAAGAGAGCCTTTGACTTCAAGGTGCAAGTCCAAAGTAACTTGACCAGGTTAACCGAAAGCCCCCCGGAGGATTTGCTAGACCTCATCCGGAACGGGATCGATTTAAGCAGCGACCTTGAGGCAGCCGTCGCATTCCTCGGTTTCTCTGGTGCTTCAACTTGCTCCGGACAGCAGCAGAAAGTCTTCAACGGTCTATTCTCACTGTCGTCCGAGTCATCCGTTGCTATCGCGCGAAGTCATTACCGTTCCCTTCGTGTATACCTCTTAGAGAGGATTATCGAGTTACGAAACACTCTAAAAGAGAGCAGCGGCAAAGTCGCCATAAGCTTAGGTCCTATGCCGAGTTGGTCGGATGGTGTCTCTGTCGTTGAAGACGTTCTCGAAGATATCCGAACGGTATTCGGCCTAGAAGGGAAGAAAGAGGCGCCAACCGAGGGCATTGCTTACAGAACCATGACAATGTTCTGGCCAATGGTTATGGTACGCACTTCATGTTTTTCAGGCCCCCATAATGGTAGGTGGGTGGCAGAAAAGATGCTTGAGTTAACCACGGAATCGGGGTTTGGCCTCGGTGTGGAAGCTGCGAGTGCTTGAAGGCATTGCTTCAGATCACCGAGGCGTTGCACTTTTGAGGCAGGCTATCGGTCAGATCTATCGGACTTATTTCAAGACCCTTTCTGAGTAGCCTTCAGCTACATCGAAAGGTGTATGGAAAATGGACAGAACGGCTGGGAATTTCACGAAGCTAGGAATCGGGCACATGAAGATGCATGTATTTTTGGTCATGGACACACGTGTCACGGTCGGAACATGGGACAGAAATCCTCCCATAATGATGGCGAACTTACGAATAAGATACCATTAATGTTTCAAAATGAGGGCAAGGATGGGTATGCATTGGAAGCCTCGAGCTGTGATGATTGTATTGAAGCGTGTTTCTGGGAGTCGCTGTTGGCAATAATCCACCGCGCATGGGATGAGAATGGTCATCACGCTCTACCACTGCTGTCTTCGGTTGGGCTTTCGGGCAAACGATACGAGCGCCAAGTGGATGGCAAGCTCGAGCATTTGAGAGAATCGATCCGGCAAAGAATATCCGGAGGATTCATCAAGGTAGATAGTGAGTCTTAGACTGGCGCTGCTACGACGAATAGTGGCTCGCCGGTTAACTGCAGCGAGGGAAGCAAACAAGCCGCACGAAAGCAGAGAAAGGGTCGAGTGATTCTGTCAAACTAAGATGAGGACGACGAAGACGACTGCTCAAAAAGGGAGGCAGCGACGCGCAGGGTTTGAGCGCATGCCCTTTTTCATAGCAAACTGCAGACGCCACATCAAGACCTGGCGGTCGAGGGAGAGGAATGGCGTGACTCTCAGCATCAACCTGGGAAGACCTTGCTTGCGTGTCTCGGCCGTCGGAGGGGTTTGGAGAGAGTGTTGGGTGAGCGCAGGAAATTGAGGTTCGCTCCCAGTACGAGTGGACAACAAGGGCACTGCGGGTTGGTTGGGGAGTAACAAGCGACAGTGCAGGATTGGCAATCTGCATCGCACGCGGAGATCACCTGGCGTCTCCAGTGTCAAGTACCTGTAAACCGATGTCTTTTGGCATATGTCCCGCTCGCAACCGCTTAGGCTGGTGACCGTCGCTTTGAGATGGCCTTACGTGCGTTGGCCCTAATTCGTCGCTGGTCGCTCGGTGGTCAAAAGACTACAATGCAGTCAGGCGGGATGCATTTACAAGAGACAGAACACGCGGGCGATTGGATCGCTACCGAACTCTGCAACACCCATTGAGAGTCCGCATCTCGCTTCTGTCCTGGCCCGAGAAGGACAGGTAGGAGAAGCAGGTCCAGCGCAACGCAGCTGGGCAAAGCCTTGAGCAACTCGAATTTCCCATGCTAGCGTTTGCCGGATTTCTCGAGTCTGGTCTGAATGTTTGGTTGCGGGTTTCCAGCTCGAGTTGGGAGTTCATTCGGTTTCCAAAGGCTATCCCGGCAAACCAAAGAGTAGGTGAAGGAGCGGATTGTGATCCGTGATTCGTGGAGACAAAGTCAAGTCCAGCCAGCCCGTGATAGGCAGGCAAACAACAGTGCAGTGCACTTTGAAGTCTGGTTGGACATCGTAGTGAGGGGCTAGTCGTTTGCTCTTGCTGCATCGTTGAACCTCACCTGCACCTCCACGCATCCATGTTGTATTCGTAGTCCATCACATCAGTTGATATGGGCGAGAGGGTGTCCCCCATTACTGCGTCCCAGGTTGCTGGCACTCGTCGATGCAGGCTGGTCCCTGTGGCATCGGTATGGTGTTTTGCCTCTATTTTCGGTCTGATGGCCTGCTGGCAGCTCAGCCATCCGTGGTGGGAGCCCCAGCTGCGGCACAGCTAGATAGACAGTGCATATCAGGCAAACGATCGCATACAAGATTGGGTGCAACGAGTCCAGGCTCCAGGTATGCAGATGCCAAACTAAGTGACTTGGCTAGGCAATCTGGTCAGTTCTCATATCCAGAGCAGTCTCGAGGGGGGAGAAGAATGGCAAAACCCTTGAACTCTTAGAAGGAAGATCGTACCATAAGCCGTCAGTGGGCCTGTTGTCTCGATTCGGTTATTTCCAATCAATGGCATTTTGTATCTCGATAACCGGCCACGAGGTTAGGGATCAACAGCAACGATTCGGATCCATCAACTTTACTGTGGACTTTGGAGGGGACCGCACCGTGTGCTGGATGATGACGCCTCGGGACCGCATGGTCCGACCGATCTGACCGACAAAACGGCGGGCTACGTAGGAAGATGCAAGATGCAAAGAAGGATGACCAATGAATTCTCGATATTTCGGCCGTTAACGTAGCCAAGTCCTCAAGCCACATCCACGATCGCCCGGGACATAAAGTGCATCAGGAAGGGCGGTCAGAGATTGGAAGACCAACATGCTGAAGCGGTGGTCTTGCAGGTGAAGTAAGTTGAGGTACCTATTCAGTGACCGAAAGAATCGACGCATTGGTTCTTCCTTTTCCTTGCGGTTCCTCTTGGTCTGCCATGAATAGGTACCTAAGGTTGCCATGAGGTACCTTAGGTACCTCAGGGAGGCAAGAAGTGGGAGATGGCAGGAGGCAGGAGGCAGGATGTGGAGGCAGTGAGGCAGGAAAGAGGTACCTGGGGTCCAGCCAAACGCGACTTCCTCCTGCACTGTAAGCCTGGAAGCGTGAATTGAGCGAAAGAATTGAACGCCGCGGCTCTTGGTCTCGCCAGTCATTCCCAGTCGTCTCATCTCTCATTTCATCCAGATTGAGATTCAGACAGGCAGCCATCCGATCAACGTCTTGGGACGCACATCCAACGGGTACACTGCCGCCACGACGTGGTAGTGAGACACCAGGGCAGGCAGATAATCGAAGGCGAGAGACATTCTACCCGTCTTACGTGCCTACTCGTCGACAATATCCGTAAGGCGCATCCAACTTTCTTCACCTTGCTTCGCTCCCTAATTTAGAATACCTTATTCTCGGCCACATCATGACGATTCTGGACACTGTGGTGATCCCAATTGGGGCTTAGAAGAGATTGCCGGGTATTGGCACTTTATTTCTCACTTATTCTTCTCGTTTCCGGAAACATCAGTGACAAGCATCACTCATGTTAATCTCGTTCTCATGCTATCGGGATCGCATTCTGCTTGCTGAGCTTTCTTTCCCTCTCCCTCGTCAGCAGTTCTCTTTGTTTGCCCGGGTCACCTCCATTTGACTGCCACCTTGCCCAGCCCTGCCCAGCCCTGTGTAGAAAAGAGCCTGGCGTTGGCCTGTGGAGGCTGTTTGTGAGGATGCGTCTCCGCAGATCATGTCTGGTTGGGTCTTGTTGATTGGCCTTAATACAGTGTGGCAGCCAAGATGATGCAGATGGGTTGGGGTTTTCCATCTCACTCGCCTTACAGATGCTGTGCCCTAGAGATGCTCACCGAACCATCGTGCCGTCTTACTATCCCGCTGTGATGCCTTTCCGCCTTTTTCTCCCATGTAGAAATCATTCATCACCTTCATCCCCAGTCAGTCCAAAATCAGACTACTGCATCTCATCTCACATCCTATCTCACAATAGGACCCCGGCATCCCGTGTGGAGAGGGTTGAGAGCATCCAATATCCTGAAGGAATTCGCCCGGAGGGCATCTCATCGAGGCCCGTTGAGGCAGGTAAGGTAAGCCATCTACACATTCTCAGTCATCTCTTTCCTCCGCCTCCACCTTGACCTCCACGAATGGAAGACGGCACCCGCTTTGCCTGAATAAGCTAGATTCGTTCGTCTTGTAGTTGCTTCCTCGAACAAGGTTCTGTGCCAGTATCACACCTTCCCACTTCTCATCCCTCAAATCCACCTCTACCTCTACCGTACCTCCCCTCCACAGTGCTCTGTTTTGACTTCATCTCTTGGCAACTGCCTCCCGATGTATACGTTCCTCTCTTGTCCCTTCCACCTTCTTCCGTCCTTCCCTACTTCCCCTTGACCCCTGCCCCTTCATCGCGTTCATTCACTCCCACTCACACGCGCAACCACCTCATCCTGGATATTCCTCCCTCGTGTCAACATTTGCAACTTGCAAGCCACAGCCTTTTTGATATTGGCACCAATTCCAATCAGAGAAGAATCCCGTCAGGTCTGCCTCGAATCGGAAACAGTCACCGCTTCCTTCCTTCTCGTCTCCCGATCCCGGCATTCAAACATCCTCTGCACTTTCTCTCGGCCAAGGCCCCCCCTCCCTCCTTCCCCTGCCGCCTCAGAGAAGATCTTTTCGTACCCGTCGCCGCTCGCCATCGATCTGTCTGCCCATATCCCTTCTTCTTCTTCGCCCGTTCTCGTTCGTGTAACATCTCCTTGCGTCGGCTCTCTTCCCCGTCCAAAACCAGGATTTCCGCAGTCGGTCAAGCACCTCAGCGTCTCGACCAAAAGTGGCTACAAGTCTAGGCTGCTGAAATTAATACATGATCTCGCCTGCCCTTCTTTCTCGACCTCTCAATTGTTTCCTTCTCGAATACGCTCGAATCTCTTCAACCCGCTCCCTACTCGCCTCCGTTGGTGCTGCAGAGGCCAGCAGCTCGTCACACAGAGCTGCCGTCCAGCAACACGGCATATCACTTTGGTCTTCGGATCCTCGAGGCTTGTACCTCCCACCGGCCAATCCTTTTCATTGTTTTAGTCTCTGTGGGTTCTTATCGACTGGGAGTTTCGGTTCTTCCTTGTGCCACGGCCGCCATTTGTGCCACCTCTGCCTTTCGAGCCACGACCTACGCTTCATCTTTCGGTCCTTTCACATATACATCAAGGGGGCCGGGTCTCGCAGCATTGCAGACTGTATCTCAGCTGTTGAGATACGGAGGCAGGTATGCTTGCAGCTCTTTCCCCAGGATGCACTTCCCTACGCAGGAGACAAAAATGACTGACCTTATGACCCAGTCGGTCTTCGAGTCGCTGCCTCAATCAACGGCTCGATCACTCACCAAAGTTACCAAACTACGTCAAAGCGAAGACCTTGGTCATCAACCGGATTCATGGACGGTCAGGACGGGCCAGTTGCCGACATGGGCGAGAAAGTGCAGTCCCTCAGCCAGTCCCAGATCGACATTATTATCGCCTTGGAAAGAATTGGCGCGTCCCTGTCGTTGGTCGGAGTCACTCTGATATTTATTACCTACTGGCAGTTCAAGCGCATTCGAAGTGTTCCAAATCTCTTCATCGTCTTCGCGTCGATTGCCAATGTTGGTGCCAGCATTGCCTGCGCCATGGGCTACGACGGCATGCGAGCTGGAGCAGAATCGGCTCTGTGTCAAGCACAAGCATTTTTGCTCGAAATGTTCGTCTTCTTCTTCATTTGGCCTTTTCTGTACAGGCAGTGCTGATGACTCGATGCAATAGGTTCATGCAGTCTGACCCGTGGTGGTCTTTCGCCATGGCTGTCAACGTCTACCTCGTCTTCTTCGCCGGTGCCAATCCTTCTTCCTTCCGACGCTACATTTGGGTCTACTGCGCTATTTGCTTTGGCTTCCCCATGATCCCAGCCGTTGTTTGTCTCCTAGTCCGACCTCGTGGCCCAGATGACCTTATCTACGGAGATGCCACCGTACGTAGACGATCTTTCTGCATTCTCGCCATGAAGTACGGTGACTAACGTTCGCAGATATGGTGCTGGATAAATCATGATTGGTCCAAACTTCGTATATTCACTTATTATATTCCCATCTGGACCTGCATTGTCGGGTCATGCGTCATTTATTTTGCCGTCGGCTACCACGTCTTCCATCACCGCAATCAACTCCACAACCTTACCTTCAGCAATACCGGAAGAGACTGCAAAGACACATCGTGTTCGGATGAGCGAGACTCAGCAGAAAAGGTACGTTGTCAAACCGCCAGAGCTACTTGTGAATTGGCGTGAAGTTGACGAGTCTCAGAACCTCACAACCCGTACCGAGTTTTTCTACGGAACCGCTGTGACGGATATACAAATTACAACGATGGCACCCAGGCCTTGGACTCCCCAGGTGCCATCCATAGCCATTACAAAGCGGTCGAACGATCAACAGCCCCGGCACCAACAGTCATGGCGTACGAGTGAAGAGGATGGACACTGTACACCAAGCCCTCGGTTCGAAACCACGTGCACATCAGACCCCCCGCCACGAAAACCCCGTCGATCTGTCTTTCAACGGATTGGGGGCGTTGGTACAAAGTTTTCTGCCAGGTTGGATCGTCTAGATCCTGTCAAGCTTGCATACCTCAGAACCAGTTTCATTTTTGCCATCTCTGTTTTGGTGACATGGACACCAAGCTCTATCAACAGAGTTGTCAATCTTCTCAAGCCCGAAGTTGTCAGCTTTGGCCTGAACGTCGCCAGCGCCACAGTCCTCCCACTTCAAGGAGTATGGAATGCCGTCATCTTCTTCATGACTAGTTGGACGACATTCAGAGACGAGTGGAAAGATAGGGGTTCTCGTCACCAGGTCCGACTTGGAAGTTGCGGTATCGAAAGTCGCCAAGGCGGCGTTGGGATCGAAATCCTTCGCAGCGGTCACCAAGACAGGTTCCGAAACGGTCGCTATGGGCACACGAAAGCTATCGGCAGCGATCAAACGAGTGAACTCGAGTTGACAGTCCCTTCGGGAGTCGGTAACGTCCGAGCAATGAGAGGATCTTTTAGTATATGATTCGTCGATTGCACCTACCGGAATTTTATGAGCCACAGATGAAGATTGCCGTATGAGAGACACCGTATGATTGTGAGGTGGTTGGGAATGACTCTGGATGTCAATATGGGAAATGCTTTGGGAGGGGGTGGCGAACACTTGAGCGGGACTTCTTTGACCGAGGAGGATACCAACATTCATTCACATATCACGGAAGATTTTGGAGTCGTATATTAATCGGAAGCGTGGCGGTCGGTCACGCGCGCGATCCAAGTACTTGCAAACTGCCTGACCATGTCGGCGATACAATGTTAACCATGGCAAAATGCCATCCTGTTTCCAACAAGCCATGGATACCTTTGAACGAGATGTCTGGGAAGATTCGCAGACTAGAGCGTTAGCCAGTTCTAGCCTTTGTAGGCTCTGGGTTCGGGATAGTCAAAGTTTCTAGTGGCTTGACCTGTAGCTGCTCCTATTTGAATGATTAGCAGTTAGGTTCGTCCGTAACAATACGCATTCAAGTTGATCCCCCTTGGAGGCGGGCATTAACTTTCTCGCCAACTCTGCAAGACGGCAGGCGCCTTCCAGAAGGCTCATTCTTCGGATTGTGACAGGCCCACTTCTTCTCGAGCGGAGGTCAAGGCCGGGTGTTCGCGAGATAAGGTGCTTCGTTAGCCCGGAAAGCGAGTGGCTCCGGTGCCTCACCACCTGCTGCCGTCCGGGCCGGCGCCGTACTCTAGATCCGGGGTTTCAGCAAACGAGCATGCATGCGAACACTTTGTGGGAACACAGCGAAATTCGGCGCTCAATTTTGGGACTTGAACGTTGAGAAGTTCTGCAAAGTACCAAGAGTTGGAAAAAGGCCATGGACTATGTCCATTTGAAAGAATATATATGCCTCGTCGTAAAAGTCGACGATGGATAGTAAGTTTGGTAGGTATACACAAGAAAATATGTGAAAAAGCGCGTGCTATATACAGCCGAGGTGTTTTCTCCATAGAGATTCGGTCCCTCTTAACCTCCAATCATGCTCATTCGCGGCATCGGCCTGCTAGGCTAGAAAGAGCCTAATACACGGCGGGAACGAGCGAGTTGACGTAAATCTCGAGGTTCGCATACCCGCCAGCACCAATCTTCATACCATCTGAGGCATCATTAGGGTTCAGGCCGTTGGCAGTCTCGTAGTCGTCGGGGATTCCATCGCCATCGGTGTCCTTCTTGGCCGTGCCGGCCGCGATGTCGCCCGCGCCCCCCATGTCGGCCTCATCAGAGATGAGCTTGCCCGATTTTCCGTAGGAGAGGAGTTCTTTCACCAAAGCGGCGTCGACGCTGTCACGAGCAATGGAGGCGCCGACCTTGGCTGCGACGTGCGCGACGGCGTCGGCGGCGGAGAGGAGCTTCGCTGGGGCGGGGTAGTCAAAGGCAGTGGTCTGGATAGCCATGTTGGAGTAGCAGGTCGTCGAGACGCAGAGGGCGGCGCCGTTGAGCACGCCGTCCTTGTTGGAGTCGTAAAAGTTATCCTTGACATAGCCGCGGAAGTTGGCGTTGCCACGCGTGAAGGCCGTGACGGAGGTCGAGGGACCAGAGATGAAGTAATTCTGGATGATATTCGCGTAGCTCGCGCCCTCGGAGTCGCCCGCGATATAGCCGCCGCCCCCGCCCCAGTTGTACACAGCATTGTTGATGAAGGAGTTTACGCCCTTTACCTTGGGGTTGCGCGTCTTGTTGTCGATGTAGAGGTTGCGGAAGAGGGAGACGCCGCCCTCGTTCGTCTGCATGAGCCCGCCGCAGGAGTGGGTTTCGAGCCCCTGACCGATGATAGAGTCCGCAATGGTGACGTTGGAGACGTCGCCGTTGATGGAGAAGGTTTCGTCGCGGCCCCAGGAGACAGAGACGTGGTCGAAGATCATGTTTTTGCCGTCGGCGATAGTAATTGCGTCTTTGCCTGAGTCGCCGCCCTTGCCCATGCGGATGCGGATGTAGCGGACGATTCCCTCGTTGGCATTGGACCAGGAGAAGCCGTTGCCGTAGACTGTGATGCCCTGTATTGTTTTTTTGGTCTTAGTTGCTCGTCGTCATGTTGCGTTCAAGTTCGGATTCGGTGGTCACTTACACCGCCAGGAGCTGTCTGTCCTGCAATGTAAACGTTCTTGGACACCACGATCCGGGCGTCAATCTTGATGACGCCGCCTACGTCGAATACGACGATTCGGTTGGGTTGAGAGACGGCATCACGCAGAGATCCCGTGCCGGAGTCACTGTAGCACAGAACAAAAGTCAGAGAGAGTCCTTATTTAGACACCTGGCGCTAAGTGGTTTGAGTACTTACTTGAGGTTGGTAACCTTGTACACCGTTCCAGTCCGACCACCAATCGCATTTCGGCCGAATCCTTCGGCGCCAGGGAAGGCTGAGGGAGCGGCGTCGGCACGTTCGACGACTTTAGCCGAAGTAACGGCAGTACCGGTCCAGTCGGCAGCGGGGAGGGCGGCCGCGCCTTGGTAAAAGATGGCGGCCGCGGCCAACAATGTCGCGGAAGCCTTCATGGTGTGTATTGGATCGTTGGAAGGTGGGAAGGTCGAAGCGAGTGGTGGGGGGCTAAAGTGAGAAAAGGCGAAACGGAAGCGAATGTACCAGACAATCCCGAAACCAAACAAATGGGTTTGGGTAGAATTGAAGCTTGAAAAGAAGCTATAACAAGGGGGGAGCCGAAGGGATGGAATGGATGGAACAGCACGCGTAGCAGGATAGCGACGAGATCTCCAAGGCTTCAAGAGGAGAACCCAGAGCCGAAAGATGGGACGAAAAAAGGAGTCTTGGGTTTAGTTTTGTAGGTTTCGTTTCTTGGTTACTTATGTAGCACTCTTGATGGACAGCTTCTTCGCGGTGATGATCCACCGGGATGGGTGGTGTGGTGGTTGCTCAGGGGTGGTGTCTTGCTTGTCACCACCCATCCCCATGATCCATTCCGCCTTGTCAGTTTACGGGAATTGGAAAGGGGCGTGTATGCACATGGGGGCGGGACGGAGGTCAGCGCGTGTAGGCTGTTGGTGGCATTGAGCCATACATCGGTCGTGGTAGCTGGTTCGGGGATGCTTGGCCGCACGGGAGGTGATGTAAAGAAGCATAGAACTCTTGCACCTGGTGTATTTTTTTCCGTTTCCATTGATCTAGTCCCGGTGATCACCTCCCAGTGTGAAGTCACTTACGGAGGATTCAGACAATTCAATCCATTGAGCACATCTAGCCTGCCTGATTCGGACTACAAGTAGATGTATCTAGAGACGATTGGTGGGAAATGGGCAGAAAGTTTGAGCTCCCAAGGGGGACGGCGGACGGGAGGCGTCCTCCGAAACGGGCAGAAATGGTGGGGAATCCCTGGCGTTTGGGTGATATTGAAGGGGCAGAGGACGGAGCCACTCGGGGCCGGGGTGTGGTGAATTCACGGCGGACGGCGGAGGATTTTTGGTTTCTCAGGTTGATGATGGTGGCCGGAGAGTTGTTTTGCAGTTACATGGTGGACATTAGCTTTGTTTGTGAGATACGAGTGCGCAGAGTGCGAGGCTATTCTTACCTTACAAGGAGGCCATAGGTAAAGTAATACGGTGAAACGGGTTAAAGGGGGAAGCTCTTCGGCCTTGCGCATGTCCCATTCCCATACTACGTACGAATACCCGGTACACGCCTACGGTGGTAAATCTGCAAAGTGAGATGCTGGATTAAGGTTGGATTAGGATGCTACTCTGCATCATTCGGCCGATGACTTTCCCACCTGTCAGACGTCATTCTCGATAGTGTCATACATGATTTGTCCAGGTCTGTGATGCGTCAATCGTGAAAACCGATAGCCTAAAAGAATGAGAGCTGATGACTTGAAGGCCCTTCTCTCGTGACTTGGCTTTCCTTTTTGACAGTTACGATCGGAATCACAGTCTGAAGGGGTAGGTGACCAAATTGATGTGAACACGACACACTTCACCATCATCTCATCGACGCGTTCTTGCGATGAGTAAGACTCGAAGCCATCACCTCAGGCGGCAAGCCTCTAATATCAAGGTTTACGGTTCAGATTACTCCATGAGGGTTCATCACGCCTTACCTGCCATCCGATCTCACTTCAGACGCTGTGGCCAGTGAATGTGGCTCGTTCGAATTTGTGGCTGAGCGAGACTTCCTCATTCCGACAACCTTCGGAATCTCACTCAATCTGGTCAACCTCGACTCGTTTGGTGAGATGTGAGTGAGTGCGGCGATTGGCCTTCTCGCCGAAAAAGCTTTTGTCACCTTGGGCATTTGCTTGGCAAAATCGGACAGCTCGTGCCGGGGGAAGCTTGGGGACCGTCTTGGCCGAGGCGAGTGAAACGGCAGCATGGCAATTGGAGCGCTGAGAAGCGCTAAGAAATCCCCAAAGCAACAGCTGAGAGAATGCTCCGTACTTTGTACCTACGGAAACATAGGTAGGTAGTATTACCGTAGCTAGAGAATGGGAGCGGCGATGTCGGAGGCAGGGGAGACGTTGCGGTCAAAAGATGGCACTGCGGAAAAAAACCTTTTCTTCCCCAAATGCGCTGTGGTCACGAGCCGTTTGCTTGAGTCACGTGGCTGAGAGATGTCGAAGCTCTCGACCGACTCAGTTTCCCTTGCACATACGCACACGCGCGACAGGTTTGGTGTGGTTGGGGTAGTGAGACAGCATAAAGCGGGTGAGGAAGCTGGGGCACGTGTTCTTCAGACTGAGGTATGTCGATCTCTCAGGCACAAGAAACAGGACTCATTGCTCTGCTGAGTAAATTGTTGAGAATTGACTGTGTTGACCGAGGCTACTATTCGATACTCACGAATAAAGGGCTTGAATGAGAGATTGATGCCTCTGCTTGAAAACTTCAGCTAGAGCTGTTATGCGGCTGGACGATGTTGTTCAAGGCAGAAGAACAGCGTCGGACGGATGCAGTGCGAGGTAGCTCTGGGCCTGCCCCTGGGCTTGCCTTCACTAGAGCATTGCAGAGTTGACGTTTGTGACGAGGGTTGCTCAGCGGCTGACAGTGTTCGTTCATCGGAAATTCCTGAACTCATGAGCCAGGTCTTTTCGGGGCGGTTTCCATTGATTACTTTACTTCAAGGTCGGGTAATGGGTAAGCGCAACCTGCCGGTGATAACGGCCTTTGCCGGTCGACCGTTCGCCCCTCGCCTACCCCTCACCTCGGTACTGGACGTGACATGCATCGTAGGCCTCCAAAACTGCCTCTTATTGGAGATATCTGCCAATGCGTACTTTTGTATCCAATTTGATAAGTAAAGATATCAGAGAATCAGAGAATAGAATAATATGAACAACTGAATTATCATTACCGACAAGGTAGGAAGCCCCGAAAACGGAGATGCCGGGCCTGGAGCAATTCGGCAATGGTACCGGTCTTTCTCCGATGTGGCCGATGTACAGCCCCGCCAATCACAGAGTATCCCGCGGCGGGGTGTTTGGATGACTAAACCTAAAGTACCCTCCAGGTAGGCAGCCCCGCTAACCCCTCGATGCGAAGCACCTGCGTCCCGCCTGCACCACCAACTGCGACGAAGGCCGTAACGCCGCACTGCCGCAACGCTGTCCCACGCACCCACGCACTTCCCTCTCCCACTTCCAGTCTCCCACTTCATTCCCTCCCCCCGGGCCTTTGCGCTTGTTCAGAACCAAAACGAGATATTTTACCCCCCCAGAAGAAGGGCAGTCTCAGTGTCATTCTTAACCTTAGTCACGCAATCCCCGTCCGGAACACAGAAACTCCAAAACACACCCCTCAGCAAACAGAAACGTCCTTTTTACCGTCATCCTAAGAAAAACCTCCAAGCTCACTGTTCAATTACTTTGGCCAACGTCAACTACTCAACAAAAGAAAAAAAGTACGCTTTTTATCGCATTTCATACTTGATCTACCATCACTGCATGACGTACTCGGCGCGAGGCTGACCAATTCCACCTCTTCTTTTTCTTCACAGGCAGATCCCGTCATTCTCCGTCCCCCGTCCCCTTCCGCCCGCTGCTGCCTTTGGCCCAGGCACCGACCGAACCGATAGCCACATTCCGAGACACCGAACCCCTCAAGGAACATCACGGAGCCCTCGCCGACCTTCCCTTAGCTCCTCCCCGCCCTATCCATAGTCGATACCCATTCTCTCCTCTCACAGGACCTCGTACCATCCAACCTCGTCATTCGACCGACGACCGACGACAGAGACCCAGCAACCCAAGGGAACAGAACAAAAAGTTGATGAGAGCTGGTTTCCGGCTTTTCTCGCCCCCAGCCTACTACCACCGTCCGCCGACCTCTCCTCTCCGGCGTCTCAGCACGCCGCGCAGCAACAACCCCTTCGCCGCGTCCATCACCGCCGCCGCCCGCCCGCGAACCCTCACAATGGTCGCCACCCCGGAGGAAATCGAGGCCATGGCGCCCCCCGGCTACTCCTTCCCGGAGCACCGCCTCCGCCTCCAGCAATCCGAACCCGACCGCGAGCCCCTCGTCCTCGTCGCTCCCGGCTCCTACAGCCCCATCACCTTCCTTCACCTGCGCATGGCCGTCATGGCCGCAGACTACGTCCGCTACAACACAAACTTTGAGCTCATCGGCTCCTACCTCTCCCCCGTCTCCGACGCCTACAAGAAGCGCGGCCTCGCACCCGCCTGCCACCGCCGCCGCATGTGCGAGATCGCCGCCGAGCAGACCTCACGCTTCCTGATGGTCGATCCCTGGGAGGCCGAGCAAACGGCCTACGTGCCCACCGCCCTCGTCCTCGACCACTTTGAGCACGAGATCAACGTCAAGCGCGGCGGCTGCAACGGTAAGCGCGTGCGTATTGCCGTGCTTGCTGGCGCCGACCTGATTAACACGATGAGTCAGCCTGGCGTCTGGTCACCTTCTGATTTGAGACATATCCTGGGTGACTTTGGTGCTTTCGTGCTCGAGAGGGCTGGTGTAAATATTGATGAGGCACTCGGTAATCTTAAGGAGTACGAGGACCAGATCTACTACATTCCGCAAGTCGTTCCCAACGATGTTTCGAGTACCAAGATTCGATTGTTGCTGAGGAGGAATATGAGCATTGACTACGTGAGTTTTCCAAAAAAAAAAAAAAAAAAAAAAGTTATTGCAAACGTCTTGAGGTAACCAACGGCTAACATGTATCTAGCTCATCCCTGCTGAAGTCATCAAGTACATTGACGAGCACGGCCTCTACAACGAAGACGACACAGCAACAAACGAGAAGGGAAAGGAGAAAGAGGTACAATAAGAATGATTTTCGATTTCTTCTAAAATGCTGAACGAAAGGTATTTCGGACAAACGCCCTGTGGGAGTTTGTAGAAAAGAAAAAAGAGGAGAGAGCGAGACAGATGCGAGAAGCGAGGGACATGATCCCAGATCCAGATGAGACAGAAAGATCAAAGAGCAAAGAGGAGGAGAAGCAGGGGAACAACTGGCGTGGTTATCAGCGTTTGGGTTTTATGAGACGACGGCACAAAGTCTATCCATTTCATTAACTGTTTTATTTTTTTTCTGGGTTTAATTAGGTGCATAGGGCGGGCTTTGTTATGAAGAGCGAGATATCTATATCTTGAACTACAGGGACTTCTCCCATTGAACAACCAAAGAGTCTGCATCCCCTCGTCGGGGCCGTTAAAGCCTATTTCGTTTTCAACCAGGTCGTTGAACATCGAAGTCTTGAATCATGATATTTAGTATCCGGCGGTCAGAATCCTGAGGAAGGGTGTTCACAGCAGGGCGGGCTTGCACAAGACCGCCGGAAGTAGACAACAGCGCTACGTTTCCAGACATAAGCGACTGATCAGGAGCCTCGATAGGTGGCTGCCATGGTTCGATGGGTATGCCAGGCTTAGAATTGGTGTTCAACAGCCAAAGTGGCACTTCAAGGGTGCTATCTACTGTCTACCTGAACCAGGCCACCCTCTCCACAACCGCTGACAAAGTCGCCATGCCCTTGAGACGAGGCCCAATGTACGCATCCATATACATCGTCTTTCTTTTCTGGCCTCTGCTATCATGTGATGGCCAGTTGTCTCGAAACTGCCTATTCTGCGATTCGGATCGCGCTCTCATCGTCGAGATACCTGACAATATCTGTGATGGGAGGCCAGTGGCTGAGACTCCCAAGATTATAAGGCTTCCAGTCAAAGTTTGCGTTTATCTTCAGGTTCCTCCCCCCAGGATCCATATGGACGGAAATCTGGAAGCGGCAATGCCGCGTAATGGGATTGTTGCCAGCACCTGTGGTGATGATGTCGAGAAGCATAAAGTCACCCCGTCTTAGCTCGAATTCAGAAGCAAAGTACCTAAGCGTGAGCTCATGAACACAGATATTCCCGATTATGGGCAGCTGACAGAGGGTGCAAGTGCCGTCCTCGGTCGTGAGGCGGCAGTCCATGCCGTCGTCGGAAGCGTAGCGAGGCTTGCAGACTACATGCATTCTCGAACCGGGGCAATGACTTCAAGAAGTTTTAGGAGCATGTCTTACAGAGTCTTGTTGTTCCGGTAAAGATGGTCAGCGACGATGCTCTAGCCTTTTGGCGATGTGACTGCGTTTCTGGCAGACCAATGCTATCACTTTGCCGATATTCTTGAAGTTCTCGTCAATGTGGGGTGGGATGCCTTTTCCAGAGCCAAAACTCTCCAGGGATTCTCTCTGCCCTTCATTTTGTTCTGGAAGATAGACTGCATGTGGTCGGCAACATATCTTGGGAATAATTGATGCTGGCGGTTCGCCGGAGGAAAGCCTTGTCATGTTGATAGATCAGGAACTTGATCTGCAGGTGCCCTCCAGGTGGTGACTAAAGCCGCTATAACGGAGGTCATCCAGGAGGCTGGTGACTCTAGGGAAGTCGCGGCCATTGCTCCTTACGAGCACGCCCGGGTCGGAGATGTCAACAAGGACATTCTTCTTGCTGTTTCTGTCCTTGTAGCCCAGCGTCACACGGGCGGACTCGGTGCCACCGTCAGTGGCGAGTTTTTCAAGTAGCTATCTTAGCTTCAGATAATCCTAAATTGGGATGGAAGAGGATACCGATCCCAGCTTCAATCTGCGGAACATTGGACCATTTCTGACAGGCCCAGGATAGACGCCTGACTGAATAGGGAGACCGATCATGGCCATGATTTAGCAGATCGACAACGAACAGATGATAGTCCACAAAGCCTGGGACCCTCCTGAGAAGGCAGACAAAGGCGTTGCCGCGTTGGTGATAGAGAAAGGGCGAATTTCGGCGTCGTCTATAGGCTACGTTAATAGAAGGAACTACTGCATCACAGGAAGAGAAATCGAAGGCCTCAGAAGACTTTCTCGGAAGAAACAAAGAGCCTCTCTTCGGCAAAAATCAAGGGTTTACAGTCCCCTCTTATTGGTGACGGTTTCAGTTTGTTTGGAAAGTTGCAAAGAACGTGATGGAAAGCTAGGAAGGTCAAAGAGAGGAATGGTAGAAACCCTCCTCAGACGCTTTCTTTTAGATGGGGAGTCTCCGTTGAATTTGGTGCACGTCACCAAGGGAGCACTCGGAAGATGGCAAGACGAGGGCATTCGACGTCAAGGGCTTGCGACTATGTGTCCGTGACCGGTGAAGTCTTCGAAGAAAAGTGAAGAAGGGGAATATATCCGCTCACATTAATTTCACTCTCATATTCAGTACAATACAACACTGTAAGGGATATTCGTGAAGTAGCTAGGGTAATTCGAAGTAGTTAAAATTGAGTGTGTTGAATAAAACGTCCATTAGACGTACTGGACAAACCCTTAATTTCCCCGGTGAGATTCTTGCGACACTTGTAGATTTTCACTATCGGGAAGCTTTAGAAGAGTGATTTAGATTCTCTTGTATACATAACTTATCCTAAGTGACTGCGATTATACCGAGACATTCATTCTCTTCGAACCAGGTTCACGGCGGATACGGGAAGTAGACCTTGAACAACTCGAAGCAACAACCCCATTCCCAAGTCACTTCAAACATCATGAAAACTGAATTGCATATGCATCTGAAGAATTTAAGTAACATTTGACTTTGAGCGTAGTCTGATGACCCATCTTGCCCTCTCTGTATCTTAGGAGCCAAACACCGGAGACCGATAACAGCTTTACGATGACTACACCGTAATTGCAAGTTGCGCAAACTCGCAACTCTGAACCTATAAACAGAAGCCCTCTTCGCTGGAGTTTACGACTCTACAGAGCTATACTAATAAACTCTGCAGGTTGTGCAGCTCTAGAAATTCAAGACCATTTGAATCATGAACACTTCAGGAAGCTCTGAGCAGAGGAACATTTGCTCGAAAATATGACAGAACGGACATTAAGAGACGGGCTTAAAGCATTTTCTTCAAACTGTTAGCCTAAAAATAGCGCTGAATAAGTATATACCTATTGAAAATTGGTCACAGGGTTCAGGAGACGATCATGTTGTGGTCACTCAATTGGATTGAAAGCGCTTATGGATGGGCTGCTACGACTTTTAAGCCCAAGTGAGTTAATTCCAGACACAACCCCTCCACGAGAGAGCCCGAGTTATTCAAAAAGTTTACACAAACCTGAAAACATTCAACTTTCCATAACCGAGTCTCTTTGCATTGGAGAATCTCTTCGCATAATGTTGGCAACTTTTGAGACCGAATGCGAAGATGATATCTATGTATTTTCAAAGCCAGAAACGACGCAACATCAGGATATTGGAAAATTGATTCGAAACATGATTCTAATCCAGTGATCATATCGTTCGTTAAAGCCACATTTTACACATACCGCGCCAGAACATAAATTCATAGGTAATCTTTTGGGTTCAGCCAAGGCATCTCACATGGCTTTCCAGGGTCCAGTATGAGGATGCTCGCTAGTTTTCGTTCTCGTCATCATCAACGTCCAAACGCTCGTAACTCCCAAACCAGTAAGCGTCAAAAACACACCAAACCCAACACGCAATATCTCCAACTCGGCCCCAAACCTAGAAACCACATGCAAACGCAAGACCGGGGGGGAAACATCGAGCCAATGATACTTCTACTACCCACTTTCTCAAGAAACTTAGGAGTTGAGTCCGCCGGGCAGGATTGACTTTCCACTGGACCCCTTCACACAGAATCGTACATCCAGTGAATATCCCCAGGAGCCTGCCAAGCGGACAACACGCACATTTGCACATGCAAGACGCGGGCCCAAAGTGTAATACCCCAAAAGCGTCAGCATGACCCCTCTGACTACCTTACACTAAAAATGCTCATCCTCTTGTTGGTTCCCAGCATCGAACCCTTGGGACCCCTTTCTCCAAACCATGAGGAGGGAGTGAAGTCGTCATAACATGATACCGCTACAAACATTCAACCTTTCCAATCATCCTTCCAAGAAATCCCACTCATCTCACCCTGCTCTGTTGGATGAGGGATAGCGTATAATGTTCTCCTTTCATTCTGACTGAACGTGGGCAGTCTTGATCTCATCTCAGCGTGGGAAAACTCAACCACGAAACTCACTCCAGTCACTCAAACCATCAAGTCTGAAGTCCCGCGCGCTTATCCCACATTTTCATGACGCGTATCACCGTGGAAGCAAACTAAACCTAGATGCCGATACTAACACCAACCAGCCAACCAAGCGGAAAGGAAAGCCTATCTGAAGCCATTCATCCCACTAAGGACAATCCCTCCAGAAAATGCAGGCGCGATATACGTAGACAAGATAAAATCCACATCACTTGTTTGAAGGGGCTTCACTCGCGACGCCTTCGACGCCGTTGACGCTTCTCCAGAGGTAGGAAGATCGTTGCCTACAACAATCGTAAAGTTTCCCACTGCATACGGCGGGGATGGGGGGAGTCAACGTGGAAACCCCAACATCCAACTCTCATGGAACCACCTGGATGAAATCCTCCGAAGAGAGATTACATAGAAACAGTCATGGGGAAAAGCTGCTAAATTGCTTGTCTTCCATTTACCCACCTGGGCCACCACCAGCTTTGGGCTCAGACTGTCAGCTGAGTCAAGCTTTTAAAAACCCATTGGGCCACTACCACGTTGGAAGACCGTTCAACGTTGCACTTGCGACTCGATACCAGGTTTTCCCATTTGAAAAACCGGAAAGACCCGTACGGGTTGGCTCGTTACGATTTGCAAAACTTACAATAAACTTCTGACTCTCCACAACATATCGATGTACGGCTGTTCAAATCTCGTATGCCGGAGCCCGGAATTGGAATTCTGGCTTGCAGATACTCTCCCGGTGAGTATTACCTGGGAAAATCCACGTGGGGTCATGAGATTGCCATTGAAGAGATTTCCAAGTGTCTTTGTTCTCCATGGTTACGCGGGGCCGACGCGAATCTCACGCAAACGCCAGAATTTCAACGCGTTCCTTTTTGGGGATCCAGTTCTTTTTGGCCGAATAATTGGATCGTCATCTGCAGTCTGTACTCTGTTCCAACAGGAATTACTGGGGTCCGGTTCAGCAAAATCCCGGACAGCTTCCGAGCAAAGTAAATGTCTGCACGTGAGATACTTCGTACAGATAATGCCTTACCGCGCCCGACCGCCGAGAAAGGATCCAAGGCGGCGAATGCTTTTGGGTAGGGAGGCGGCGAGCAAATACACGTTGTTGGTGGGGTGGCACAGAGGAGCTGGTCACGATCCAAGGTTGACGTTGCGACGTCCCTTGGCGGGCAGAAACGCTTAACTTACTTACTCACCTCGTGGCAACGGAAGAAAAAAGAGGCGAAAGCAGAAAAAGCCAAACCGATGTGCACCAAGGCGGCGCCACGGCACCGGATGGCAAAAGGCAGGGTGACGACGGTAACACGAGAAACGGGGACTCGCGAAATCGCCGTTGCCTTCCTCCGCCGCCGCCGCTGGGCAGCAACTCTGTGACCAACTCGCAAACTGGGCTTTGGTCCCGACGGGCGGGGAAAAAGAACCAAGAAACAAGGGAGATTGCGCGTCTACGGTCATAGGAAGTCGCCGTCCGGTCTCATCTGACCCGTTCCGTGGCCCCGGCATTCATGCCGTCCGGGACGCGCTTGCATGTGGTTGTGTGGAATGTGATGTACGGTGAACCCAATCCCAACAAGTACGGCGGAGAAGAACCAGGAACCACGAATGTCTAATCAGGACGACATTGTGCCCGAGAGTCGCTAGGGAGAAGGAGGGACAATAGATACAACCGTGCGATAAGGTGACCTGCGCGGGAGACGAAACATGGCACAAACGATAATGCAGGGCAGCCGCTGACACTGGTGGGCGGCAAGAGGAACGGCTATGATCCTACTACTATGTTGCCTGTGGTCCGAATTTCGTAGGATATCCCGGGTCTCTCCCCGGCTTGGGGGCGGAGCAAAACGGTTTATGCGGTGTTAGTCTGGTAGTCGAACATGCGAATGAAAGGGGATTTGAAGCCTTTCTGTCGAATGATCGTGGACAAGTAGGACAGGAGACATCCTGTTCCTGATATGGCCTGCTGATGAGATGTGAGTAGGAATCATGATAGGGCATCGCAGTGCGAGCGACGTTGTAGTCTTGCAACGATATCCTCCCGGAACCTGACCCGTCCACGCAGACATGGAAGAGTGCAGCACTGACAACCACCCCTTGGATGTTACTTTTGGATGACGATCCCCATACCGGGAATGCCATTGGCCGGAGACGATCGGCTGAGTCGGGCTTATTGTGGGATCGTCGCTTTGCTGTTCTGAGTGCCGGGCGTCGCTCTTCATGCTGGGCACCGCCGATCACTTGTTCCCATTGCCTCGTTCGGAATCTGAGGAGGGGGAATGGGGTAGACTGATTTGGCAAAAGGCTGTAGAGGAAAAGGGAAAGGGTCCTTTCCAGGTGACAGGGGAGACGGAAACATTGTGAGAAACCGGTTGCGCTAACACTGTACGAGCCTAGAAGATGGTGCAATTTTTTGGGGACCTTGGGCTTTTGCAAAATGCCATGCTCGCATTCCTGCTTTTTGGAGCCCTCGCCAGGTGTCTTGCCGGAAGCTGATATGGGTACGTCCCTGTTGTTGACGTTTTCCCATTCGGGGAAGATGTTAGTTTCGGACGCCGAACACAAGAGAGATGTTGGTCTGTTGCCGGGGAATGCTAGGCGAAGTTGCAACACGGCAGGCTGTGCGTTGAGTAAAAAAACCGGCTGCTTGGCCGCGTTTGTTGGAATATGTAGTCAGGAGTGGACAGATGGCGATAACTCAAAGGTTGTGCGATGGAGAAGTGGATTTGGGGATTTCGCAAGTGGAACCTTTGTGTTCATCCTACCATTGGACATTGGCAGCCCGCCAACACACGATGCTATTGCTGCGAAATTCAGACCGCCTGACGATATGCACGGGACGCAGTGATGATCCGTCCGTTCACCATGTCCGGTGTACATGAACGTTTGGACCTGAGTATCGCACAACAATGGAGAACGGGGGGCCGGCGATGATGATCTGCTCCTCAACAGCGGTGGCAGCTTAGCGAATAGAGATCTGCTCTTAGCTTCTGCCAACGGTGGACATCAACCGCAAGCCTGAGAGAAGCGTGTTTCTGGTGGTACAATTGTGCGAGTCCTATCCCAGACGGCCAGTACCAAGCAAAGGCCTTCACTTAGCCCCCGCTGAAATGTTGAACCATGTGAGAGAAACGTCTGAATACATCCATTCGCACGCAGGTTTGAGAGAGGATCGTCTGTTGCTCTGTTGCGGGGAATTGACGAGGGCTCCCATGCCTATATTTCCGTGCTTGCGAATGCCTCTGATACCCATAGCATATGTGCAGATATTGCGAGTCTAATGCTCTGCTTCCTCTCCCCAAGAACGTTGACGTGTAGTTGAGGTGGTGAAACGGCGCCGGGGGGCAGCATGAAAAGGAATCGGGATCCACGGCAACACGCTTGAAGAGGTCAGAGACGTCGTGTACTGCGTTAGTGTTGGATGACGGCGACGGTTGGGCAGAAGGATTGACTCGTGATTTGCCGGAGCGGTGCAGGGAGACAGGCTGCCAGTTGCTGCATGGCGAGAGGCAAAATTGAGGGAACGAAGCAGAAGATCTGAGAGGCTGATGAAATGAAAGACAAGTTTCGGCCGCTGATCCGATGACATCACTCGGCCGATGCCAGGGGCTCCGGGGTACCTTGTCCGAGGCCCCTCTCGGTGTGTCAGGTTTCCTGGTGGTGGTGGTGGTGGTGGAGGAGAGTTGAGAGTTCACAGCCTGTAAGATGCAACGGTTGTGGCGCCGGGATCATTCTTGGAGGCGCAGACGGGCAGAATGCCAGAATCCATGGAGAGCAGTCGTTCGGGTGTGTTCTCGGCCGCCAGCAACCGCGTCATAGCTAAGGCAAACTACGTGAGGGGCACGAAGTACTCCGTATTCGCTGAGGGCAATCACCAATCTTTGTGTTTGAGGGCGAGAAAAAGAGTAAATATCCGTACACACGAGGTTCGTCGATAGTTTGGGAACAAAAATCAAAACATCCCTGAGGCCGACCTATCGTACTGTAAGGTATCAGTAGACTCTAGAGAGCAGGGAGGAGGGCTAGTGTATCAGGGAGAAAGGTGGCCCTGGAAAGAAGCGTGGAAGTGTAGCGAGAGAGAAGAAAAAGCCATCCGAGATCTCAGCCTGTCTCTCCAGGGTCCCTGCATCGGAGACACACAAAGGATATGCTTCTTTCTCGGTTTCTCGCTCAGCTATTGGGTTTTCCATTGCGGTCAGCGCATGCAAGTACAGCAAGCAAACAGGCGAGCAAGCGGCTTGCTCTCTCGGTTACCTGGCCGGTGAGCCTTTCCTTACTAGTTCTGCCTTGTGCTGCCTTCTTTGTCCCTGCCTTACGCAGTGCTCCCCGTCTCTTGTTCCCAGTCGGACCCGTGGCGCTGGCCAAACTAATGTAGTGTGCAAGCGCAACAACTAGTATACATCCTGTACAACGTCGCGCTGAATATTACCTGGGTCGGGCGGTTGCTCTAATGTAGGAACGGGGCCGAGAGGGTCCTGGGTGGGTGGGGAGTCACTGGACGACTGAGTTTTGGGGGCCTGCCCTAGTGGGAGGGAAAGATCCTGTCATCTTTTGCGGACGGCGGTCGGTATCCCGAGATGTGACAGAGTGGTAGGTATCGTGGGTTTGACCGCTGGCGGCTGCTACTGTTGGTCAATGTCTTGAAATAAGCATCGTGGATGCCCAAAGCCGCGCAGTTTCGGCTTCCGGCTCTGCGAGGCGTGGTGACGTGAGGTTCGAACTGAGCAGAGTGTCGCTGGTGAAGAAAAGAAATTCTCTCTTCGCCATGTCATTGTCACGACATGTCGGTCCTAGGGCGAGTTTCTCATCGTCTTGGCCGCGTGACACGAGGAACAGGAGGATCAGGATTGGGAACAAACGGTTGAGAGCGGGACGGTTGCTCCATCGCGAGAAGGAAAAAGGGACCGTAAACCCCCACCTCGATCGCGACCTGCCGCCCTCGAATGCCCCATACGACGCGTAGCGTGGTGTATCCATATATATTCCATATACTTTGTACGGATGCGGTTGTTTAGCGTGGCTACTTTTGATGCTTTTGAGTCTTGCTGAGTGAGCAGTTGAGCAGCTACGCCTCTTCGACCGGGCAGGCAGGCAGGCGGTCGTATGGGGATTGGAATCCGCTCTTGTACTGGAGACGAATTCATGATAGTAACCGCCTGTCTCCTGGCAGTATCCGTAGGTAAAGACTCAAGAGTGGTAAGACAGGGACGGGTGGGGGGCGCCAATGCCGCCAAACCGGCTGCTGTCTGCCGGGAGTGGACGGCGGAGAGGTTCGCGCGCCAGTGAGAAGCCAGGCGTTGAGCCTGGTAGACAAATCTGAATTTATGCTCGGATTGTGGATGGATGGATACGTCTCCGTAGCCCAACTCTGAGCTCTCGAGTTCCTGTCGTGGATGGATGGTGGAGATCGGGGGTGTCAGTCTTGACCTTGGACGGTATGGCGTCACAGACGCTGATCAGTCAATTTGGGCTCTGGCAGGGGTTCAACGGCGGAGAGTCCCAAGTATCCCTACTTGTGTTGACAGGCAGAAATGCGTACTCTGTGCAGGTTCCGTACGTACTCTGTAACTATACTGCTGCTATCCCTACCTACTCTGTACCCATCTGCCTAAGGTAGGTATTCATGGGTACTTGGTCCCACAAGACGCGGGCGGCGGGTGAAGAGACACAGCGTAGGCGCAGGCGCAGACACAAAGGGTAGGTTTCGTTTGACTTCTACGTAGTAAACAGCATTCGCTCTGCTCGCTTCCATGTAGTGTAGTGTATTGTTGGGTTGGTTGGTTGGTTGGTTGGTTGGTTGAGTAGAGATCCAGGGTCCTTGTGGGAGGTCGGGGAAGACAAATCCGGATACTTAAGCAATATCTCTGCTACCCATTCAGACAGGTGAGTACGAAGTAGCAAGTGTGAGTGTGGAAGTTTTGATAGGTATTTGCCAATGAATCGGTGAGGTATCTTGGCATGCAATTACTTTTGAGATTTCTTTTGGATCGCTCAGCAGTGGTGGCGGTGGTGGTGGTGGGTGGGTGGGTAACTACTTGCACGATGTCGAGGAGAAGAGAAGCAGGAGCAAGCAGTAATGTAGGGGATCGGCGGCATTAACGGTTGCACAGCAGTGCTACGACTCAAGGAATCAAGAGGGAGTGATGGATGCGAGGGGTGGCATTTGTGAAATGGATGATTTCGGCCAGCACCAAAGACTGTGTAGGTGGGGGCTTTCCAGTCCACGACTGTGATAAAATTATATGGGAAAAGCTGTACGGATAGTCTCAAGCTTTAACAATCTCAGCGAGACGCATGTTAATACCTTATTGCTATGGATTGCTACATGGAGCGACGTCGGCAAGACTCCGGGCCACCTGCCTTAGTGCCTTGTCACACCCTACTAGTGTAAGAAGGTGGAATTGCAAATCGCAGGCAGGCGGCAGTCGGCAAGTACAGACCAGACTATGAGTACAGGCTACAGAATCGTCAAAAATCGTGAAAGAGGCGATAGGACCGTAGGAGAGAAAGGCCCGGAGGGCGAGAGTACGATGAATCAGGTTGAAAGGAGAGGCCCGAGGATGAGGACGGGATGAGAGGAACGGAAGCTCGTCCGGTGTGGCACGGTGACACCCAGCAAATTGCAATTAGCGACGGGACGTGGAAGTGGACGTGGAAGCCGGAGAGAAAGCAACGGAAGGGAGACCGTCTTTTGAGAGTACGTATCTACGTATCTAGGTAGGGGATCATGTGCCTTTGGATACCTACTGTGTACGTACCGGGGTGCGGTGCTGACATGCCCGATCAACGTCACAATGTGTGGGGAAGGCCAGCATGACATGTGGGCAGAAAAGGAATGCCTCAGGTCAAGTGAACAAGTACTAAGATACGTAGAGGATAGCACCAATTTGCAAGCGCAGGGTCAGGGACACCGAATTAAAGGACCCGCCGGTGCGGTACGGGGATACTTTCCTTGGATCCAATGGAAAGACCCGAGGTACGTACACCAAGCCTTCGGTGGAAGCGGTAGCCTCCCTGTTAGGTAGGTTTTTTTTTCCCACGACAGGTCTTTCCCTGCTTTCCCCATCTTTTGCGCGGTTCCTTGCCTCATCGTTGCCCCCCAAATGCTTCCTCCCACCTTCCATTCTAACCGGGCACTTGGACGCTTTTAGCAACAACCTACCCTACCTGCTTATGTACATAGTTACCTAGGTAAGGTACTTGGAAGTTGGGCGTCCCCCCCCCCCAGGTTGAACTTCCGAAGGTGCCCTGACGGACAAGTCCAGTGACCAGAGCTTTTTGGTACGTACCGCCCTTCCCCTCTCTGGCATCCGTCCGTCTCATCAGTCTCATCCGTCTCAGGCGCAAACAATCACAAACACGCCGTCGCCCTCTGAGGTTGTCGTCAATCTCGAATTCCAACCAGGCCGTGCCACCCCGCTGCGCACCAATACACTATTCCTGCTCAGCGTGTTTCTGCTTCCATAGGTGCATGGCTGGTTCAAGGGGTCAAGCACTATCTATCTGTTTTCGACCTGAGTCTCTATTCAGCACATCAGACTACAAAGTCCAAGACCACGGTTGCCGCCATCTTTCCTGCTTGCATACCTTGGTAGAGAGCAGATTGCTACCACAGCCGCAGCATCACGAACTGGATCACGGTCAAGATCTACCCTAGCCACTACTGCACTCAGTGGCGCCGGAGCAGCGTGGCAGCTTGCTCTCACCATCTCCGATTCGACCCTCCCGTAATTCCACTGGACTCGGTGGTCAATCAAACATCACACGGGAGCCGTCCATGCTGTCGCTCCCTCACCACACACCAGGAAACGTTAGTATGAACCCATACATGCCATAGCATTCCATTCCTACATGGCTACGCACATCCCACACCGTGCTTGGATACAGGAACACAGCACCACGGCCCCCAGCTGCATCTCCCAACTCTCAGCTTCCTAGCCACTACCTAGGTACCTAGCTGACTACATTGGCATAGTGGCATGCTCAAGTTCTTTGCAGCTTGCACCGCACCGACCAGGCGAACCAGCGAATACCCTAAAGAATGCCATCCAAGACGCACGGCATGACAGAGACACCCAGCTACGCAACACCTCTCGAGTCTGGAAAAGCAAGCAAACCCAGTCCCAGTTGAAGCTCCCTCAGGAGAAAGAGTTGCAGAGGCAAAACAACCCACGACACACGCACGGCGACAAAACGGTTGCGATAACATCATCCTTCTCCACACCGCTTCAGCCTGACCGGGCCACTCTACGCATAACAACCAGTTACAACGGACGACTGCCATTTCGACCTTTGCTGTCCCGCCCCTGTCGTTGTGTTGCGGTCCCTCTCCATGACCCCTGTCGTGTCCATCGTCACTCTCCACCACCCCCAGCAGCACTCAAGGCGCCCTCGCTCGCACACCACGCTCCCAAGCCCCCCCCCCCTCCCCGTCCTGCCTTTGCCGCAGACTCAATCCTCGACTCCTACGACATTAGGTGGGAGTCTGGCAAGGGCCCCAATCCGATCGACACCACAAAGCCTCCAAAGTCCAACCAAAAGGGCCAAAGAGGGCATCCCATTTGCAACTGGTCCTGAGTACCGCAGATCGCGACAACTTGGCCGCCTGTAAACGTCAACGCCTGAAGCAAACCCCACCCAAGCCAAGCCAGCTATTTGCGACCCTTTCACCTTCTCTCTCTGCCATTCCCACAGATCGCATTCCATTGTATGTACAGCTACCACGGCCGTCGACGCAACCGCATGCTACCGAGTACATACATACATACATACCTGCTGTCGCTCATCACCTCCGTGCTCTCGCTCGGTCTTCCCTACCGTCGCAATCCCGTATTACTTCCACGACATTCCCACTCTCAGTCACCTATTCTTTGGGTCTCTATTCTCTTTTCTCCCGCTTCCCAAATTCCGATTGCCATACGACCCCCACCTTAAGGAGCAGCAAAAGAGAAGTAATCGGCGCGAGAGACGATTTCTTCCAAGAACCCATACATATCCCTCCCCCCAAAGACAAAGTGACAAGGAAGAGGGAAAATTGAGCGCAGAAAAAAAAAAAAAAAAAGGCAGAGGCTGCCCAAAAACCCACCCACTACCCACGAGACCTCGTCTGCCCCCCATTCATAGTCATACACTACCCGTTGCGGCCCACCGCGCCTTTTTTTCTTCCTCTTCCCCTTTGCTCGACACTCGGCTTGGTCCTTTTCATCTGCTCTTCTTCCCTCCTCCCGCCGCCGGCTCTGTCCCTGCCTACGAGACCGGTAGGACCCTACTTGCTTCCGGAATACAACCACCAATACCCCTACATTCCATAATAATCCACGCCCCATATACACCACCACCCGCCGCCATCACCGCTACTAATACCACCTTTGCAACCACCTGACTCTTCCGCCGCCATCCTCGACTCCTCCGCCACTGTGAGCCTGCTCCAGAGAGCCTTGACCCTGCTTTACAAGGTGGCAAGACCCCGTTTCTCAACTCGAGCCTGGTGACGGAGTTGCATCCATTCAAAACCATATTTGCCTTTTGAGCCGCCCTCTTCGCTCTTTAGCAACCAACTTTTCCTGCCCCTTGGCAATCGTATCAATCCATACTCTCCCCTGAACGCCAGCAATTTCGCGCAGTACTCTCACCGACAATCACCACTTCACAGTACAACCTTAGCAGCCAACTCGACAACGTTGTCAACATGGACAACGAGCACCAAGCACAGTTCAGCGAACAATCGCATCTCCCTCCTCACATCGAGCGGTCCCAATCAAGCTCATCTTCTTCTTCTGTCGATCACGACCACGACGAGCACCACATTCACCAGCCAACTCCTATCCGACCTCGGTTGCCCAGCAGAAAGAGCAGCGGGCCGTTGGTGGTACCCCGGGACAGCTCGGCAGTGGGTCCAATAGATGCAGAGTTTGGACCCGACGACGTGAGGGCTATGAGCCCACGGAGGACCAGTGAAGACATCGAAGCACTAGGAAGGGAAGCGCGAGAAGAGCTCAAGAGGTAAACGAAACCCTCTGCCACTTCAAGACGCGCCAATGACTAATAGCACCCTTCTCTACAGACACGCAAAGGCTTTGCAAGACTCGCTCTTGACCATCTTCAACCGCATCGAGGCCGTCAGAGAAGAACATGACAAGCTCGATAACAACAACAAGTTCCTCCAAAAATACATTGGCGACCTCATGACCACGAGTAAAATCACTGCCGCGCCAACCAAGGGCAAGAAATAAGGCATCTACGCACACTTTCAGATTGAAGAGGTGGACACAGATTGCATCACATCACCCCCGTTGAATCGCTCCTTACCATCGTCGACTTGCACTCGGACCGCGACAGCTTGATCACCTATGAAGGGGGACGCGCATCCTGACGCCATTCAGGAACAATCACACCAAGGAAGTGCTCTTCGAGCACCCACTACACTGCCTAATCGGACACCGCCCGCGAAGGGCATGATACCCCCTTGTGGCCGAAATGGCCTATAGCGTTATACTGAACTCGTTTATGGCTTTACGGCACGGACACGGTATTTGGAGAGGAAAAAAAAACTTGCATCGGCTCGCAACTTGTACACTAACGAACATCATCATCATTGGGGGTTTCGACAAACCGTCAAATGACATATTGGCATAGGACAGCATCAGGCGTTTCGGGCTTTTGGTATAGGGCTACGGCCTTGGGGATTACGTTCGCATATTGTTTATATACCTCGCCATAGGCGGGGAGAGGTATCGACCTCGAATTGACCAAAGGAATTTCTTTCATTCATCCTCATCGACCTAGCTTCCGCAATCACGATCGGGCCATCTAGTGACAGCTCCCAACCTCGACCACTTTTTGTAAGATTGACGATACCCAATAGTTTTCAGTCCCGAATGAGTCGCGGCCTGCGAAATTTGTGGTGGTTGACCTGCGCCACACGAAGATCCCTCACCAACTTCCGAACATAACGAAAGCACGCCGACGTCATTTGCCACCGATTACCGATGTCGCCCACAACACCCACCATCGATTCGTATTACGGGACAATTCGTATGACGGGAAAAAGTTGCACACGAGGAAAATATTCTGTCGAGTAAGGCTCGATTCCAGGCATTTCTATCGACAATTTGTCTAAAACGCTCTGGGACGCATTGAAGGGGGGTGGAAGGGTTTACGACATTCTACACGAGGCCATACAAGCGCGACGTTGTGCGATGGTCGTTACACGAAGCTCCCACCGAGCTTATGGATCGGCATAGAGCTAGTCGGAGACGGTTGTAGAGAAGGGGACCTGATAGCAGAGGATGAGCCTACGTCAGACGTCGGAGAGAGGGTGCTCGAAGAAGGCTGCCATTGGCGGTTCTAGCCGCCGCAAGACCGAATGAGCATCGAGATGAGGTAGAGGGGGTTTTCATATGTGTGTTGGTGGGATGATGGCAGCTGACGATATGTGAGGAATGATCGGCCTTACGAGAGCGGCGATCGGCTCCGGGACGCGGGTTCGTGGAGGAGGCTCGCGGTGTCTGCTGCTTGGAAGTATTAGATTCTTGATGTGGGGCGCAAGAACTGGACTTGGGAGGGCTTGTCAGCTCAACGAATTCTGAATGAGATTTGGGTCAGTTGGGACGATGAGCTGACGCCAAATGAGTGCACGGGAGTTGATAGGTGGTTACAGGCAAAATCAATATTAACAAAATGCAGTTTGAGATAGGCTAGCACGCTAAGCAGTCGTTCATCGTCCATAAGCTGAGAAGAACCCAGTATACCTGCCTGTTCATGGCAAATTATTAACATCAATCTCCTGCTACTTAACACACATTCTATTGCTGCCCTTTCGACGATCAAAAGCGCTATGTAAGGTAGCTTGCGATATTCATCCAGATGGGCCTACGTAGAAATAGCTAGGAGCATTTACAGTATCTCGCTAAGGAGGCCCGCCTGCTAGATAGCACGAGGCTAGATTGATGTTGGCATTGTGCAAACGGGATGGAAAACTTTCTATCAAGGTATTTACTCGTTGAAAGATATTTGGCGTGGAGGAACGAAAGGCGTTTCAAAATCATTCTATGAACTACCTACTGGATGGTATCACTACATCCGAGTGCAGCCAATCTCCTCGTCCTGCTCTATTTTGAGATTGTTTATAGGTAATAGATATAAGGGAAATACGATCAGATTAGTAGTCAATTTATTATTGCCCCTACAAAAGCCCGCATGTTCATATTGAAGCCATCTTAGCAGTTAACAGAGTGGCCAGCTTGCCGGCCATAGCCTGTAGGATACAAAGGCCATTGGTACTACAGTTCGTCTATCGACTTTTGGCTGGTTTTTGCTATTTTGAACTTGATGTCGGAACGACCAAGTTCGATGAAAGTGATTCCTCTTTTGTGACCAGCTATTCGTAGGAACTTGATATAGATCTGCTGGAACCATTTCCGTGCCGTTGGTCTCGAGAGGATTGACTCCCATCTTGCACGGCATGCTGAACGGAACGGAATCTGTAAACGAGAGCCATTCGTCACTCAGGTAGGAATTTCAATTCGAAGTTCCTGTAAGCATTTACCTGCACGAGTTTCATTTGTTGACTCGGATGAAATGTGATCACGGGCCTCATGCCTATTAAATCAGGAGCCGGGTCTGCGACTCCACAACGCATGACAGAATGCTCTGCAGAAATATGCTATGTCTAGTGCTGGGCGAGGCAAGTCCTTGCAAATTTAGTCAATACGTATGCAGAACGATGCATTCTGCCGTATTTGACTGTAGTATTGTAAACTCGTAGGTAGTCGTCCATTCGCATGCAACTTGACGTATCGATATACATGTCTATGCTCATCATCCATAGTTTTGTCAATCCCTTCCTCTCACGGTCCCGAAAGGAAAGTCAAAAAGCCGCAAATCAATCTGAAGTACAACGAGCTTCTTCTCTTCTATGGACAGGCAATATATGCAAGATCTAAAAACGTTTGTAACCGTTATAAAGTCCCGAGCTTCTGGTCACTTGGAGTATTGGACTGCATGCAACCTTGAATTCTCTAGTCTGCTTGGCTGCTTGGCAAAAGTGGACTGCATAGCGTACTTGCCGCTTTAGGAAACAACCACTTTTTCATCTTGTGGCGGCTTCTGCTATCAAACAATGATGAGTATCTACAGAAAATGAGTGAATACCATTCTCTATGCATCTTTGTAGATAATGGCAACAATAGCCGACGTTAAACTAGACGGGCCCGCTAGGTGTGTCTTGTGATTAGTCATGGGTTTTGAGTAGCCGCTTAGCCGACAACCCTAGATTTGACGACAACGCGTGTCATGAAGTCATTCACGCCTTTCTTTCCTTACCCCTTTTCTTTAGAGTACAGTGCAGCGAAACAATGAATCGTCCATCTCGTACAGACGAACCCTACGAAGGGGAGGGCTACAACCAGAGCCCGAATGAACTGTCCAATGACTTGACCACCAACCAAGACCTCAACGGCATCGTCAACGCCAGGGCCCTAGAGCCAGGGGAGGATGGCAAGGGCCTATCGCTGGCGGGGGAATCCGAGACGGGCGACGGGGATATATCGCGGTCCTATGACGATGTGGATTGGGGCAAAGGCGGCTTCGGCCCCGCGGCTGCGGCCGCGACGACCAAGTCTAATGGACTTGGTCTACCCGAGGGAGAGGAGGTCCCCGCGACCCCTCTCCCTAACCTTCACTCACGTCAACTTCCCCCTGATGATGGAGGAGACACGCCCAAGATTCATCAGGCCTTGTACGGTCGGTTGAAGAAGGCCATTGTGAAGTTTGGCTCGTTTATCGGGCCCGGGTTCATGATTGCTGTTGCGTATAGTGAGATTCTTCCTGGCTCTCTCCTTCCGTAAATACCCGCGAAAAGTAGTGAACTTGACTAACAGCCTTCCTCACCTTACACAGTCGACCCCGGAAATTATTCAACAGACGTCGCTGCAGGAGCAAGCTACCGTTTCAGATTGCTCTTTGTCGTACTCTTGTCCAACCTCTTTGCCATCTTCCTCCAGAGCCTCTGTATCAAGCTCGGTACCGTCACGGGGCTCAACCTGGCTGAAGCATGTCGGGCTTTCTTGCCGCGATGGATGAACTACGTCCTCTACGTATTCGCAGAGGTTGCCATCATCGCAACAGATATTGCCGAGGTGAGTGTGGTCGATACTTGCTGTGTCTCCGTCTCCAAGGCCCCAGTTTACTAAAGTGATGCGGCTGGGCAGGTGATTGGCTTCGCGATTGGTCTGAACCTGCTTGTGCCGGCCATACCTCTCGTTGCAGGATGCGCAATCTCCATCTTGGACGTCATGATCATTCTCATCTTCTACCGGCCCCACGGATCTATGAGAGGCCTGCGAATCTTTGAGTACTTCATCATCGGCCTGGTGCTGGCCGTGGTCGTCTGCTTCTGCATCCAGCTCTCGCTCATCAAGGATACGCCGGTTGGGGAAGTCTTTCAGGGGTATCTGCCATCGCGTGCCGTGGTCGAGTCTCAAGGGTAATCCCCTCCACCTCCTTTCCTCCAGAACAGGCTTACTGACAGCACGCAGTTTATACCAAGCCTGTGGGATCCTGGGCGCAACAGTCATGCCGCACAGCCTCTACCTCGGCTCTGGCATCGTCCAAGCCCGCCTCCGAGAATACGATACAAAACACAACCTCCTACCCCCCGAAATGGATGAAGTCGACCTCAACGGCGATAGCATTGATAAAGGCTACTACGTGCCCTCCGCCAAAGCAATCAAACACTCCCTCAAAACCTCGACCGCCGAGCTGAGCATCTCCCTCTTCACCTTCGCCCTCTTCGTCAACTCAGCCATCCTCATCGTCGCGGGCGTCTCCCTGTACGGGAATCCCGAAGCACCGGACGCCGACATCTTTAGCATCCACCAACTCCTCACGGACTCCATCTCCAAGGCGGCGGGCACCATCTTCGCTCTCGCGCTGCTTCTCTCTGGCGTCTCGGCGGGTATCGTGTGTACCATTGCTGGGCAGATGGTTAGCGAGGGCGCACTGAACTGGAAAGTCCGTCCATGGCTGCGACGCCTGGCGACGCGGAGTATCAGCGTTACGCCGAGCATTGTTATTGCCGGCGCTGTTGGGCGAAAGGGCGTCAGCGAAGCATTGAATGCTTCGCAGGTCGTGCTTAGTGTCGTTTTGCCGTTTGTTACTGCGCCATTGATTTACTTCACTTGCAGAGACAAGTTCATGACGGTCCGGGATGGACCGGGCGGCAGCGCCCGATTCAGGGTCGGTAGTGCAGGGACTGACGAGGAGGAGTCCACAGCAATCCCTACGGACGGCACCGTCAAGATGGCGAATTCGTGGTACACTGCTGGCTTTGCGGTCTTGGTTTGGGTCATCATGGCCGCGATGAACGTGGCTAACTTGGTTCTGCTTGGCAAGGGTGAGTAAGTGAAGGGATGGAAACTAGCAGTATGCCCGGTGAGGGGTAATTCTGCTGTAAACGCGATGATGGCGTGTAGATGGAGACTCAAAAGTCGTTCGTCTCTGCTTTAGTTTTGACTTGGTCTGCTCTGTCTGTGTTTGACTTTTGACTTGTCTTTGGTTTTGTACTCTGTTAGCTTTGATCCGACTGCACTTTTCAACAAGTGTATTTAGTCAAGCAGTATTTTAGGCGAGGTCCAACCCTCTATCATAAAGTATCGTGTCTCTAAGAAAGGGATATTTCATACACACACACAGAAAATGTTGCCTTTTGAGCAGAGAAATTAGGGATGCAGACATACTTGTGTGTAACATCGCGGAATAGGTAATCAACTTCCACAATGACGATAAATAGGAGAGCCGATTTGGAACTGTTACAAAGCAGTTGAAGTAGAAAGGTTCCGAAGTTAGATGTGTTTACTCTGTAGTCGGAAGAGCCCCGCATAGGTAATCGGGTCGGCTCGAGTCAGGCGCTACCTTAGTCCAAGGTGCTCCGCATGTAGAGGAATATAGATTCCGCTGTCTTTATATGACGTCGAGGTTTATTGATTGCGCAAACTGCCTCCATTCTTCTATAAAAACGACTGTCGAATCGCAAGGACGTAACTCAAGGCCGCTGCCATTACGTGTACTGATTCTCTTTCAGCCAAAGCCTAGTCACTACGTCTCAATCCTTTAACGGCCCAAAACAACATTGCCGACATGTCTCATCTCAAGTATTATTCCTATGAAGGCGTAGGCCAGAGAAATCTCGCGGGTTTCAGCTACAGCCAGGCAGTGAAGATTGGCGACCGCATTGAGTGCTCTGGTCAAGGTATGTCGCGCTTCCAATAGTCGTCTCAAATCCAAACACAATTTGACACAATAACTCAGGCGGATGGGACCCCAAAACGGGAGAGTTTTACAAGGAAATCAACGCCCAAATCGATCAAGCATTCGCCAACGTGGATCTCAATCTCAAGGATGCCGGTGGAGCAGGCTGGGAACAGGTGTTCCGAGTCAACTCATACCATGTGCCGATTAATGACGAAGCTTTGGCAGCCATGGTACGGAATTTTAGAAAGTGGATGCCGCACCATAAGCCGATTTGGACGTGCGTGGGAGTACCGAGGCTTGGAGAGGACGATATGCGGGTCGAGATCGAGGTCGTCGCTCACGTTCCCGAAGAAGCTTCGAAGGCTTAAGCGTTGAGATTGGGTGAATTCAGAACCAGTTCTCGCCAACCTACATCATGAGGAACGATCAAGTCACGAAGGTTCGGTACACAAGATTCTAAGCAGCTCCATATGCGAAAGCAAATGTTATAGTATCCCAAAATGTCATATTCCCATTATTGTATCAGAGGTAATCTCATCACAAGATCCCAGTATCCGTTGAACGCCAATCACACCGAGCGGGTTCCAAAGGCGATGAACTCAGCCAGTGGGGTATAGTCGCTTTGATACATCATTTATGCCTTGCCAGCCTGGACCAGAAGAGCAGCGTGCTGCTCGGGGTGGGTCTTCTCGACGTTGCCCTTGGCCATCTTCTTCATGAGCATGTTGGCCTCGATGTCGACCTCCTCGCGGAGAATGAGACCGGCAGCCTCGTTGACGATGCGCCACCTGCCGTTGATGACGAGAGTTCCGACGGGGGGCTTAGCGTTGACGAGGGTGTCGACGCCGTCCTCGAGGTTGGTGATGGTGAGCTGGTAAGTGGTTTGGCCGATGGGCTTCTTGTCAGTGACGGAGTAGGTGGCGGACTGGCCGACGCCGACGGAGCCGGACTCGAGGTTGTAGGAGATGAGAGCCGGGCAGAGGGTCTTGACCATCAGGTCGTGGTTGTGGATGGCGGAGAGGACGGCGTTGCGGTCGACGCCGGCGGGCACGGGGGTGGAGACGACGGTGGAAGGCATTTTGGTGGGGGTTTGAAAGATCGAGGTATCGTGAACAAGTGAGTATGATTAGTCCTGGCTGAAGTATGTAATGAATTGCGAGGGTGGCAATGCACTATGACCAAAGGCAAGCAGGAACCTTCTTATAGATGTCTCTCTTTCCCCCTCGCTCAGGCGGGCAACAAACTCAATCATTTCGGACGGTTGGAGGTTTCCATACCACGCAACACCGTCTGCCCCCCTTCTCCCCCCTATACTTTCTTCATCCTTAACTCTGAATCCAACCATCGGAGCCCCATGGAAAGAGTGAACTGACCGTTGCGCCGCTGACGGTTCAGGACGGTATGGTTCGCGGGGGGCAAGTAGCAGGAGACGCAAGTAGGGAGGCTAAGTGGCACCGGGCCGGCCGTGCCCCGACCGTGCTCCCGCCGAGCCGGACGTTGAAGCATGACGCTAGGAGACCTCGATGCTGCACGCTAATGGGCTCGGGTTTTGTTTGTTCTTTCAGGGGCCCAGGGGAAGAGAAGGCGGGCATCCGTGGAGAAGTCCGTGGGGGGCTCTAGTTAACGCAGGTAAGATCAACAGACTCTCGATATTGGTACGAAAACAGAAGGATTTGGGTTGGTAGGATAGACATGTGGCGTTGAGAGAAGAAACAGTGAACAATTATCTCGATGGACATGTTTTCTTGGAAATGTTTCAGTCCAAAAACCATGTCTCTCGAACCTTGACCCAGCTGCGGTGGCTCTCGCTGTTTGCGTTTGGTCCCGAAGCTTTGGTCGCGAAGCCCCTACCATCTTCCCGAATGCTGCGTGAGACATGCCCATCACCCAGGTGTTCGTCCGAGACATGCATCTTGTTGCATAAGAGTTGTAGTTACGCGTGTCTCTGGAGAGCAGTCTCCGCATTCCCATCACACGGCCTGCGCACTCGAGCTGTAGCCCTACTTGGCACCTGCGCAAGCTTGGAGGTTACTGGAGCTCATTCAAACCCCTAGTTTCGTCCCAACCACAACTTAGTGAGACCTGCACTTGCAAGATCGTCCACGACAGATTACATTGAAGTCAATGTGAGGCTTAAAATATCCTCAGGATTGTCTCATCGTCGAAGAAGACATGATCTAGTGAAAGAAAATCCCCTTTGCGGCGTAAGCCGTTGACAGCCATCAGGGAGGGATCGTCGCGGGTCGGGATTACACTTATCAAGTCTCTGCAAGTAAGCGTTTCCCCCCGAAGACTTCGAGAATACACACCCAATCAATTACCTCCTAACCCAGTCTTCAAACCAACCGTCTGAGTGTCTACGTAAGGCCAGGCGTTGTTATGATCGACAATATGGCTAGTTCGCTGCGCCGAGGGTATGCTTGAGGTGTCGTCGATGCGTTCCAGGCGCGCTAAAACGCAGACCCGCTGTCTGTCCGTGTCTCTCGGTCATGGCGTCGACGGTTGCACCTCGTTGTTGCTGTAAAAGCGAATGTCGATTTTGGGGCGTTGCGATCGAGTATCGATGTCCCTGGCTGAGCCGCGTCGTCAATATGCGCTCAGCATGCGCTTAAAGGTAGGGGTCCAGGTTATGCTCTTGTGCGCTCTGGAGAATCAGGGAGGCGATAGAGCCTTCATGTTCGTCAGAGGTCCGGTAATCCTTCACTTCAGCTCGCCTTCCGTTCATGCGTACCGAGAATTTGAGATTGGCGACAATTCAGAGCATCAGAAAATTCCAGGAGCATTGAGGAGCATTGAAATCCTTCCCTCACAAAGACGGGAGTAATCAAGTCGGTGGCCCGGCATAAGATGAACCGACACGGTGTTGATCCGCACGGGGATCTTCTCTGACTTCTATTTTGGGTTTCCCGCGATCTGATCTCCGGGCCAAGGCCGGAAGTGGTCTTATTCTCGGACTGGGGACTTCATGTCTCTTGTCTAGGCAAGTATATTCTCGCTATCGCATCTTCCAAGCCACTATTGAGAATCAGAGCTTCTCGCGTATTCATCTCAACAGACAGATCTTACAGGATTTTACTTGCATCTTACCAGGATAACTACATGAAGATTCCCTGCTCTTCGCGGCCCCACCCGGCGTGATCCAAGCGTCCGGATACACCCCCCGACGGAGAGCTGGAAGCCATCACAGCATAGCAGATCTTACGAGACCTCGATAGTAGCATTAGAGCCTCTGGACACGGGAGCGCTTCTTTGTAGCAACACCATGAATTGGCTTGGAATAAATGGAATTCGACTCTTTGTCAACAAAATTCTGGCTCAAAAGTCATGAACAGATATTCGTGCCATGACGCAGAGGGCGGAATATGAATTCCTCCCCCGCTCGTTAGTCATCCATTGATTCAAGTCCATGTGAGATTGGCCCCACCCTAGACCATCTCAGTGCTGTGGTTGTCGGGCAAGAGAAATTGCGCACTACTACCAAGTGTCAACCGTTGTGCGTCCGACTTTCCTCATTGAACCAAAATCGAAGGTGTCCGCGGACTGAATCAAAAAGGATTATATCATCCGTGGTGGAGGACCCTTGCCCATCTTATTTGTGTCTCCTCTCCTTCGCTGCTATGCCCCAAGCGTCGTCGGAGCGGGCCGCAAGCCAACCGAAGCGCAGGTACACGTCAAAGGCGTGCGAGGAGTGTCGGCGCCGAAGGGCAAAGGTGGGTGGAATATATTTTCCTTCCAGTCGATCAATCAGCCCACACCTTTTTGACGGCTGAGTTCAGGCTATACACGCATTCCGATACTCGTATAGACAATGGACTGATGCTCTGGCCGAAAAGTTTATGATGCTGACTGAAAGGTGCCAACATTTAGTGTGATGGACTGCGGCCCATTTGTGGCCGATGTTCCGAACGTGCCATCAATTGTCTCTATAGGAGTGAAGAAGACGGCCGTAAGCCTGCTTCCAAGACATACGTACAACTTTTGAGAAACCGAATCGACCTCCTGGAAGCCGTGTTGCAGTCCCACACCATCGATGTCGAGGCTGCCGTCGCCCAGCTCTCGGCCACCGGATCAGCACCACAACTACCGTCCATCGCCAGCACTTTAGCAACCGGTAGCGATGCTGGACTCAGCGTCTCGGCTTTTGACGACCTATGTGCCACCTTTGAAGGAGCTCTCTCCCTAGATGAATCGGTGAACTACGATCAGGATGGAGAGATGCGATACTTCGGCCCGGCGAGCGGCCGCTTAGAGTTCCAGAGTGGTGCGTATCGCTTAGTGTTATCCCCGGCTGGGTTGGTTATTGACAAGTCTCTAGAATCTACGCCCGAGTCCGACGATCATGGCAGCCCATTGACATCCAAGTCCACGGAGACTAACCGTTACATCCTCCCTCTGGAGGCAGACGTCTACCCGGAGGATCTTACCACAGAACTGATAGACTTGTTCTTTGAGTATCAAAACCCCTGGTGCCAAGTGGTTGATGAGAAGCTATTCAGAGAGAGTATGAGAACGCAGGGTCGCTTCTTCAGTCCTTGTTTACTCAACTGTATACTTGCTCTGGGATCACGCTACTCCGATAGGACCGACACCCGTTCCATCCTAGACGACCAAAACTCGGCCGGCAAAGTCTTTCTCCAGAAAGCTGAAGTCCTTTTACATTATGACATGAAACGACCGAACATCACGACAATTCAGTCAATGTCCATTCTGGTCGGGGTCTATGTGGTATGTTTATGGATGGAACTAATTGCCAAGTTTCCTATGCTCACTTCAAATAGTCCTACGGATGCGATGCTGCCGGATGGCTACACCAAGGAATGGCAAATCGACTAGCTCTTGATATGGGACTCAACCTTGACGCGTCGTCTTTGTCTGGCACGTGCCACATGTCCAACGAAGAAGTAGAGTTGAGACGACAGATTTATTGGGCCCTATACTGTGACGACAAACTTGCCGCCATATACACGGGGCGAGTCTGTAGTCTTTTGGTAAGATCTGTTCCGCTATGTCACATATTCAAACGTCTATGAGAGTACTGTCTGTATTGACATTGTGATGCAGGATGTCCAAGGCGCTGTCCATTTACCGTCAACATACACACCGGAACAAATGAGTGCTGGAGCAGCAAACGACTCATGCGACGTAGACAGATGCAATAAAAAGGTCCTCGTACACCGCGGTCTAATAGGCCTCTGTCGAATCCTTGAGAACATCCTCCTGGCTCTGTACGTCAGCTTCCCTTTCACCCACACAATCTCTCCCCTTTTTGGTGAACACGCAACTAACAAACCCCTCAGATACGCCCCAAAACCACTCTACAAAGGCCCGCAAAGGATATCCTTCCTCCAATCCTGCACCCTCGAGCTCAAAACATGGTTCTACGAACTCCCCGCTGACCTCCGCATCGACAAACACAACGACCTGCCTCAAGTCTACACCCTCCACATGGTCTACCACACCTGCTGCATCCTCCTCTTCAAGCCCTTCCTCCTCAAATCCAAAGACACGCCCCCGGCCCTTAAAACAGACACGGCTAAACGCGCAGAGGTCCTCTGCATCGAGTCGGCCAAACGTATCTGCCACGCCGGCAAAAAGTACCGCCAGGTCTTTGGCTCGTTCCGGCGGAGCCCTATCACCGCGACGCACTGCACGCTCACCGCAGCGCTGGTGCTTATTCAGTACGCGAGCCCTGACCCGGAGTTTGCGAATACGGGAAGGCCGTGTTGTACCGTCTACATTGAAGCGTGTCTGGAGGTCCTGGCGGAGCTGGGCATCTCCTGGCGTCCTGCCGCGAAGATGCGGTCCGATCTGATCAAGTACCTGCACCAGAAATACCCGGAGCGGATGCCAAACTCCATCCTGCAGGAGCAAGATGCCCGCAAGGACCCGGATCCGGATCCAAAGGCACCGGCATCGGCGGCGGTGGTAGAAAGCGACACCAATGGTGCAGTATCAAGTTCTATGCAGCCGCAGCCGACGCTAGAGCAGAGCCTGTGTCCCTTGATCAACATGATTGACCAAGACTTCACGTGGGACGAGTCCAGCGCGGCGGACCAGACGCTCCAGGGGGCGTTGCTGAGTCACGGCGGATCGGAGTCGGCTTTCAACACGCAATTCGCTCTGGCGGAATCTATCGGTGAACTTGGCGAGCAGAATGGTCTGAGTTTCATGGATGATAGCTTCTGGGCGGGGATGAATTTCGACATGAATCTCGAAATGCAAAATCCGTGAAAGAAAAAGAAGAAGAAAGCAAAACAAGAACAGAGAAAAGCGCTAGGAGACTGTGGCCTGAAGAAGCGAGAGGTTCTGATTCTACCTCGCGTAGACGTGAAATCCTTAGTTCAGTAGATACAAATCCAAACCGGACAGCCAGGCTTCTAGTCTTCTGAAGCTTTTTTCACAATCTACGTATCATAGATGCTTAGAAAACCCACCCTTTGCGGAAGTCTCGTAATTTTTGTCACCAAGTGTTCACCGTCCCATGAGGATAGTGATGAAATCAACTGAGTCTTGTAAGAGTACGATTAATCATAAGAAGCAGCATCTTCCACTGCCGTACAGGCGCACCAACAGACATATCGATCGTGTCTTGGAAAAAGGAAAGAAGAAAAAAGGGTGGCGGCGTTCTGTATGTTTTATTATTTCTGACTGGGCTACATCAATGTATTCGTAGATCTGAGATCACTCTGGCCTTTTACAATATAATCGAAGAAAGCTCCGGAGCTCTAATTTCTTAGATTACAACTTTTCTATTTCTGTACTTTAGGTAATATAAGTCGCTTTCTAAACTCATCAGCTTTCTCAGCTTTTCTAAATCCATATGCATTTTCACAGAATGCGAATCCGGCACCGAAAGCATCGTCGAAAAGATTCAAAGACAACACATAGAATTCTCGTACTCAGCTACTTGTCTCAATCTTCAGACGGCTATGATACGGCACGTCTTGTCACAATAAAGTTTTTCAGATTTAGCAAGCCGTAGTCAAAGCTATGGTTTTGTTCGGAGATTCCATTGCCCCGAACCTCCTTTTTCAGAATTGAGTCCTGAGTCCTCGTGAGGTGCAGCATTTTTGACTTACAGCCAGCCTTTTCTTACCCCGCAAAGCTTGATTCACCTGAGGTGAGTTGCCTACAGTTCGTAGATGAAACGAGATTATGATTTCAGAACTCCAAACGAATTCCCATTCATGCACTGTGGGGGGTTGGTCGCGCTCTCTCACGTACGAACACGAAGGCTTTCTGTCTCCCTGGCGTCCTGCTGAACATGCAAATTTTGAGAAGATCATTCCGAGGCCCATCGCAGGGCAAATCGCCAGGCAAGTGCGTGCAGTTAAGTACTGCATTCACGTTGAAGTCGGCCACTTAGATTATGGGTATAAATGAATTTCCCTACATACAACAACTCCTATGAGCATTACATGACCACATATTAAGCCAACGCATATAAGCGCCTGCGAGTGAACCGCATCGATCCAACGTCCATCAACAATAAGAAACGTAACCCCATGATTAGCAAAGACCCAAGGAACTTTTCCAAACCCCATGGCTACCCTGATAGGTAGATGCAATGCACCCAGCTCTCCTCAACCGAGACCTTTCCGTACCCCCAAACTAATGACTGCGATAATGCAGTGGCATTACAAGCCGTTGCTAGGCCCCGCACCTCCAATGTGTCCGTGGTCTCCGTCGTGGCTGCCAACAGGGCGGTTCTTGGGCTGGCCAGCCTCGCGGATGTGCAGTCCCAGAGCGGTGGGATCAATGTTCCTGTGTCCCCAGAGCAGGAGGAACCCGAAGCCGGGCTTCGCAAGAACATCCAGAATACCATAGAAGACAGCCTCAGAGTCGGGGTGGATTAGGTTACCGCCCTCCGAGACGCCCCAGGCAATGGGGTACAGGAACCACAAGAAAATGGTGAGAACACCGCAGTTGCGATACGTGGAGCTGACCTGCCCGCCCAGCGCACCAGCGTGCTTCCGTCCGTCGATCACGAGCGCGTAAACGACGTAGAAGAAGGCAAACATGCCAAACACCCAGTAACCCCACTTATAGCTTGTGCTCGTGAGGGCACCGACCAAGCCCGTGACAACCATGATCTCGTCGGCGAGGAGGGCGATCATAATGCTAGGCCAGGGCATACCGGCAGTGAGAAGCAGGTCCAGCAGCAGCAGCGGGGTGGTGATGAACCAGTCGATGTATCGCACGTAGTAGATCTCGCGTGTGCCGGCGCCGCCAACTTGGCTATTGTTGCGGGGAAATTCAACCTGGATGGGGACCTGGCCCAGCCCGGCGCCCATGGAGAAGTACGCTATGCAAGCGACAAAGGTAATCGTGGCGGTGATGTAGTGGAAGAGACGGTGCGTCTCTCGCTTGGTAAAACCCATTCCAAGAAAAACGAGTGTGGAAAACGCCATAATCGCGCAGACGGCAAAGTACCAGTCCGAAGCGCGGGCTGAGATGCCCAGGTCGGCTTGTTGGCCAACGCGGGAGTTGGTGTTGAGAGCATCGTTCGCCATTGTGAATGTTGTTCGCAGCTCGGTTTTCTGTGTCAATTGCAAGCTGGCGGGAGACTTCGAGGAAAGCGCTACTGGTTGAGTATGCCAGGAAATGTTTTGATACTGCTTTCTATTCTCTTATCCTTATAGTGAGGGGGCTGCTACATGCCATATATCTTCATCTGTTGTCCTCGGCCAACATCAGATTTAGGCCCGAGCTAACGCGATCCCAAAAGCCCCTGCCGGGTGATCCGCATCTAGCCATGTCGGATGACTTCACCCAGACGAAGAGGGGATAGGTGGTATTGAGATTTCCATGAGCTCTGGATGACGTTTAGACTCGAAACACCAACCTACCGCAAGTTGTAGACGATAGGCTAGTCGTCGACGCGAGGACACCATCGCGATGGAGGAGTAGCTTCGCCGTAGCCCAAACAGCGCGACACCCTCGCAGGTGAGACTAGGCTAGCACCGGTTATTGGGCCAAGACGGGCGCTATGATATTCCAAGCTCGAGCCGTCCCTGTCAACAGTGTCAACCGTCCAGAAACGACTGCAACGCAAAGGGATTCTGCCACTCGTCCTTCAGCCTAGAAGCGGGGTCAGGCGAATGAGATCAAATGAGTTGTGAACTCTCTCCCCGCGCAAATCCTTGACGAGTCCATGACGGCAGGAGGCTGTAACCCTGGTTGTCAGACTTGAAGCGGAGAGTTGTTCCGCGCCAGAACGAAAACGACCCCTCTTCAAAGTAATTCACTCAGTGCGACTGGGGAATGATTTGAAAATAGTTTTTTTTTCTTCGCCTCGAAGTAGTGCGATTGTGACAAACTTCCGACGTAGGCACGTAAGGCGGTTGGCGCAACAAGAAAGGATTGGAGGTCGATGAAGTCACCACTTTTGCCGGTTTCTAGGCCGGAAGCTGCCGAGTGGTATTCCCGGCCCCACTAAGCCGGAGCTAGCGCCGGCAAGTGATTTGATGTCTGCAGCGCAAAGCCCGAAAGACTTGGCAGCAGACGGGATAGTAGGTCTAGCCCGTCCAGCTTTTCTTCAGGCTAACGCTCCAACGGCTGGCAAGACATCATTAGCTTTATTCTAGAGGCAGCCATAAGGAAGAAAACGAATTTGGCTTCTGCTTGGTTTGCCGATCGCCAAGCTGTGTGCGCGATCTGTCTCATGTCCACGATGCCTGCCACCCTTGTGTCAAAACAGGTCTGGTGACCATGTGCTGCACAGTCGTGGTTCGCACTAAGTTGCAGATCTTTTCGAGCCGAACTTACACGCGAAGTCTCTTTGACGAGTTGGCGGCCGCATGTGTTATGGAGGCATTGGGAATCGCATTCCGTTGACCGATTACCATAGCTGTAGCAGGGCGTGAGCACAGGCAAGCTTGCGGCATGTCTCCACGCGTCCAGCTCAAACCGGATCCGAAATTATTTGCGTAGACGACCTGGACCGCACACTAGAGAGGAGAAAGGTCATAAGCACTTCCGAACTTCCGAGTTCCTCGTCGTCTGATGTCGTCATCAAGCCAGAATCAATTGATGGGCAGTCTGTCGGCAGTTCGAGCACGGATTGGAATTGTGGTCCAATGTTCGAGCGCAATCAGGAAACCATCCCGGCCAACGTCGGCCAGGCGATACAACCCACCTTCAACTGTGCCCGGAATTCTGAAGTACGACAGCCGTCCCTGAACTCTAGTCAGCTTCACAAAAGACAATTCAGACCTGCTGTCTGAGTCGTCTGGTCGTTATTGACAACTCGACATTGCCCTTCATCGCCGAAGTTGAGCCTACATGTTCTTGACAGACAATATCGCATGTACCTTGGCTAGGCAACGTCTGCTCTACACGCGAAGATGACAGACGAATGTCGGGGAGACGAGAATGCTCGTCATCCGTGAGTCCATATTGCTTAGCCCTTTTACTCATAGCTGATCTCTGACTGCTTCCTCGTGTAGTTACCTGTCAGGGAACTTTGCGCCGATTCAATCCTGCCTCCCCTTGACTCCCTGCAGCCATGAGGGCACGATCCCTTCTGATCTAGCAGGAGGCCAGTATGTCCGCAATGGAGGCAACCCGGTGACGAACGATGATGCGAGCCGAGCGGCGCACTGGTTCGATGGGGATGGCATGCTTAGTGGTGTTCTATTCCGCCGGGCAGGTGAAAAGAACACTTTGGTCCAGCCGGAATTTGTCAACCAATACCTGTTGACCGACGTCTACTGCCACGCAAAAACCAACAAATACCTGCGGCGACCAGTAGTTCCAAGCATTGCGACACTGGTGAATCCTGCCGTGAGCATGTTTCGCATCATCTTCGAGGTTTTCCGAACCGTGTTCCTGGTACTCCTCTCGCGACTCCCAGGTTTCGGTCGTCCTATCAAAAAGATCAGCGTCGCCAACACCAGTGTCCTATTTCACAATGGGAGAGCATTGGCAACGTGTGAAAGCGGCCCCCCTCTCAGATTCGCGTTGCCGAGCTTGGAGACTATTGGTTGGTTCAACGGAAGGACAGCAGAAAACGAACCGCGACAAAGCACCGAGAGTGGCTTTGGGGGCAGAGGTGTCGTATCCTTCATGCGAGAATGGACCACTGCTCATCCGCGAGTTGATCCGGTAACGAAAGAGCTCATTACGTTCCACGCGACCTTCGTCCAGCCATTTGTGCGTTACTCCGTCGTGCCAGCGACGACAAAGTCCGGGCCCGGCCGCTCTCCGGTGTTCGACTTACCGGTTCCTGGAGTCGAGTCACCTAAGATGATGCACGACTTTGGGGTATCAAGACAACACACAGTTATCATGGACCTGCCGCTGTCGCTGGATACCATGAACCTGATTCGCGGAGTCCCAAGCTTGTCGTACGATTCGGCAGGCAGATCACGCTTCGGAGTCTTCCCACGACACCAGCCGGATGCCGTTCAATGGTTCGAGACCAACCCGTGCACAATTTTTCACACCGCCAACTGCTGGGACTCGATTTCGTCGCAGACAGATGTTAACGGTCCTCGTGTGTCGGTTAATCTCGTGGCCTGTCGGCTTACTTCCGCATCCATGGTTTTCAGCGCCGGCAACCTTCCCACGCCAGAGATGAAGCCGGTGCCTCCTGAGTACGCTGAGGAGGAGCAGTGCCGATTGTATTATTACAGTTTCCCACTGTCGGCCATCCCCGGGATCCAATACAACATCAGACACCAGTGGGCTCTATCGGCCATTTCCTTGGAGTTTCCATCCGTCGCACCAGCGTACTCAATGCAGGAAGCTCGATACGTTTACGGATGCTCAACCGGCGAGGCATCTTATACAGTTGCCCTTGGCAAAGCTGCAAAGATCGATCACTTGGCCAAGTTCGACGTTCGAACATTGATAGCAAGAGGCGTCGCACAACCACCACAGCCGGTGAAAGGCTGTGTCGATACACGTAGCATTGCCCAGGTCATGGAGAGCCAGGATCCTCAAGACCCTATCAAGCTCTTCCGAATGCCCGTCGGGTGGTATGCGCAAGAGCCAAGATTTGTGCCTCGGCGCGAACCAGACTCCGAGGACGACGGTTGGTTGTTGACATACGTGTTCAATGAAGATCAGCTCGATGAACAGGGTGAATGTGTGCCCGAGGCCGCGAGCGAGTTGTGGATAATTGACGCGAAAGAAATGAAGGAGGTCGTGGCTCGGATCAAGTTGCCGCAGCGTGTACCGTACGGATTGCATGGAACTTGGTTTAGCGAAGAAGAGATTGATGAGCAGAAGCCATTTGAGAAGGTAAGGACGCTGGCTTCGTAGTCATTCAGCATGGGAAAAGTTCGTCCGAGGTTGGTTGAAGGGATACTGGGCCTGTCTCGTTATCAGCTGGCGGAAAATTTCCTCTATGATACCATTTGCTTTCTAGCGAGCAGAGAAGAAGTAATGGCCTCTTTGGGTAAATGTGAACCTTGGCTCAATTGGCCGTACGCTTTAGTGGATGATGAGACAGAAAACTCAGCACTTCCAGATTGGAAGCATCCAGTTCCTCATCCGAGGCTGGCCATTTCGAGAAACAGCCTGAAAGATCACTTCCACTCGTAATGGCTGGCAGTTGTTAAGTCGGCGAGATTCAGGTTGCCCTACCCACAGCCGATCGCTAGTCACACCAACGCTGTGTGCACACCCACCTGGCACCATGGCCTCACGGCGCAACCGCCCCTAACTGAAACTTGCGTCGCCGGCCCTGAGGTGGCAGCCACTGGATTCTGGCTGGGGCCGTTGGAGGCTGGACCTTGCTCCTCAACGCTTCCTGTGGTGCGCTTTAGGGCCGCATTGCACCTTGCGCCCCATGCCGCAAGTTCGCTGCCCAGCGCCCCGGAACCTGCCCCCCTTCGCTTCTCCTCCCCGGCCCTGGACTGCAAATCCCCCTCATCAAGAGCATGTTGAGGCTCAGGGCCGGAAAAGCGTCAATCTCAACGACATCCGTTTCTGTAGCCGCCGACGACTCTTTTTTCGCCGCGATATCTTCCGGCGATACATGTTGGATTTTGAGATCGTCTGGCGATGCCCAGACATTTGGTGAGTGCCGAGAAATGACCCCGCAGGGCAGTGCTGAAGGGCATCGACAGTCAATCAAGGGACGGCGAGTGTTCGGCGTCTAACATTCAACTTTTGGGCTCCGAGACTGTAAGGTAGATCAACTTCCAAGACCATCCCCGGGCATCGTGCGTGAAATGGCGCGCCATGGCTCATGGACATTGCTCCCCCGCGTCTTCCTGGGCGAGATTCCTTTTACCCCTCCTCTTCCCCCAGGTTCCCCGGCATTTGGATGGGCCCATGGTTCATGTTGGTATAGCGTATGCGGTCCCATGTGCCTTTTTTGACCTCTCGAAATGTTTCCATTCCCAGGCAGACGAGACTTTCAGTGAGGGTTAGCCAAGGGTTGGCAGCATGGAGGGCCCCCACACTTGCATCTGGCGGCAGACAGATCTAAGGTCCGTACCGGGAACAGAGCCGTCGGATTGGTGCAAAAGTTTGGGGCAGTTAAGCTTAGCAAATGCCAAACGGGGCTGCTGCAAGGTGTGGTGGATTGGTTATGACTTGTCCACAGTCATGGTCTAGAGCGAACTGGTCGATACGTGGCAGCAATTGCCGGGGCGTTTGCTACCGGCTCCCCAGGCGTAGCGTGTACATTGCTGAAACTTGGCCATTCTGCATTCCTTGATGATCTGATAGTATCGTTGAGCTGAGTGGCTGCTCATGATATCATGTGGACGTGGGACTGCAAGAGGATTGAGAATTGCTATGCAGGCTTGTTTCGGCGTAGCAGACTGGCCCAGAAGAGATCCACTGCGTCGACAATGTTTGAGCTGCCGTCGTTGGTTGGCGCTTCTTTCGCAGTGTTGTACTGTGTAGACTTAAGGGAAGTATGCATTCGTATCCTGACGCAGGTTTGGATAATTGAACTTGAGCAGGCATTTCTTCCTCGGCTCCAGTGGCCACCATGAAGCTGAGGAGACGCATATTTCTTGGCGTTTAGCATTCAGCGTTTGAATTTCAGTAGGGAAAGTCGAGGCGGGAATGGTCCCAAACATGACACTGCAGAACACGTACGCTTCCCTAAAGTTGGAACTTTGTGTACTTTGTACGTCTGCGCAGAAGTCGGTGGAAGGGGAAGAAGAGAAGACTGGTTCTAGCGGTGTTTGGAAATGCAAGGTCAGCAAGAAATCCCGCCGGGCGTTGAAGTATCCGTCTTAGGTACTCTGTTTCGATCCAAATGGCAGGTCCCTCAGGTTGGAGCATGGTGTGTGTTGGGATAAGGCTTGCTATGGTCTGCTCACCTACCACTTTGGGAGGATAAGTGGATGAGGTGCGGAATTGCGCGATTGGCTGTGGGTGTCGACAAGCCTTGGAAAGACCACACAGGAATTGTGACAGTCAATCCAACCAACATTTGGGTCTAGTTTCTCCATGAGCGTCTGGACATTCCCATTGTTTGGTGTGTTTGGCAATGGTCCCGTCTTTGCTGGAGAGCGGAAGCAAGCCAGTCACGACAGTGAGAGAAAACAATCCTAGCAACCAAACAGCTTGGGCGGAAGGAAACGCGGTAAAGCGAGGCGAGCCGAATGTATGCGTAATGTTGGTAGATGGAAAGCAAGGCACGTGGGCTAGACTTCTTGGTATGATGTAAGGTACCTAAGATATCGGTCTGTGGCTGTCTATCAGAGGATACGATGAGCAAAGGTGAAGCTTGGCGGAACATGCTGCGACTGTCTCCGTACTCAGTGCTCCGTACCATTGCGAAGGCGAGATGGCCGTCGCAAGGTTTCGCAAGGTTTGCAAGGGTAGCCCTTCGTCAGTCCATTAATGTCTGGTCTGGTGGGGAAGGAACGAATGTCATCTGATGTCGCTCTGGACAAGGCACATTTTGGGGGCCAAATGAAGCGCGCTGAGGATGTGAAGGGGAAAAAAGTACATGATTCGGATACCTTAGAAGAGGAATACCCGCAGATAAGCGCACAAAGGTGTTGGATTGAGAAAGAACAGCTGCCAACGAGACATTCAATTGGCAAGATGCAGTCAAGCACTTGCAACTTGCCAGGCATTGCTTCCTTTCTTCTTCTCGAACGGAATCAGGGTAGTGGGGCGGGGGGGCACTAGCGCAGCTTGCCAAGAGCCGTGTGCCATTTGACCAATCGAATGACTTGAATGAGCAGGGATGACATTGGCAGTGAGGATGATGGCCGTGGAAGTTGGGACTGGAAAACGAACGGATCATTGCGTGCTTGTATCCAAAGTCAGGTACCTGATCGGAAGCTTCAGGTAGCGTATCCGTATGTACAACTGACAGGATTGACAAGCAAAGATTCCGACTGGTAGTCTGGATGACCAAGAGTTTGGTGTTCTTGGCCTCAGAGAGCAAGACGGTTTGGATGAAGCGAATGGTTTGCACAGCCACTCTGGTCGCAGTGGCCGCCCCTATCAGCTATCAGCTGGTCAGAAACGGCCCCGACACCCCAGCCACTTGCCGAAGCCATGATTGGATGGCGGGTTCCCTCCTTCCCTGATGACGACGACCAGCCCGCGCTGGGCGGACATCGGTGCTCCTTGGCGGCGCCGCTGCGTTGCTTCTCCACCCCGGGCCTGCGCGTTCCCATCATCAGCACCGTTTCTCGCCTCGCCTTACCTTGAGGATACCTTACCACGATACTTACCTCACACAGTCACCATCCAAGGCATTCTCTCAGCTGCGTACCTTATTGAGTGATCCGACCTGACGCTACAGCGGACCTTCCAGTGATTGCCACCATGCTTCAGGGGCTGTGACGACTGATGCGTCACGCAATGTTGCTGCGGACTGCGCCGTCAGCCAGGTACCTCAGAGCAGTCATTGTTAGTCGATCCAGTGGGCTGGATTGCACCGTTTCCACAGTTTCGCCGGCACGAGACCACTGGGGAACACGGAGGCGCTGACGGCGACGGGAGGAAGCTCGTCTTGGCAACTGCTCACTTGTCGTTGTTTGCGCCGCTTCGAGTCTTAGTGCTTTCCCTTTCTTGTTCAATTTGGCCTGTCAGTCCCGTCACTCTGGCAGCCGGTCTCTTCTGTCTTCCAAGTTGGTGGCACTTGCCTGCGCAGTACCAGAGTAAAGTACCTATCTTGAGGAAATGGAAATGGAATGGGAAGGAAACAGACAACCTGAACGAACAGTGTGCCTTCCCGTTGCTCGCAGCTGCATCGCAATCATGGAAGGCAGGAGCATCCGTGAAAGTATCAGGTACCTTTCCTTCCCGTCCCCTTTGGATTGCCGCATCTGCATCCACGGGCGTTGTTTTCGGTATACGCAGCCATCCCCCGCATCATCTTCAATTTGCTTCCTCTCGTCACGCCTTTCCCGTTTTCCCGTTTATCGTTTCTTCTGTCAAGCACAACCTTGACGTCTCGTTTCGTCCACAGCTGCAAGCCGCAAAAAAGCCAGGACTCCAGACACACACCCATCTTGAACACGTCTAACCTTGTCACCTAGTCACTCCCCTGCGATTTGCCAAGCTTCCCGCCCGCTTTGTCACTCCATATCCAGCATATCTTCGATCCAGGTATATGGCAAAGTACCTTACTTTACGTACCTGACCCAAAGTGCCTATCTCTACAAGGCACACCGCGCAGCTTTTGTTGATACCAGGTAACAGAAGATACCTCACATCCAATCCACTCTCTCCAATGCCCTCCATGCAAGTCCTCCTCCCACACTCTGCTCAACTGTTGCATTCCTTCGTTCCGTCACTAACAATTGTGGCCCTACTTTAGCTCATGACGGACACGGTACGAATACCTTACTGGCTCCATCTCCCCAGACAAAGTCCAAGACAGGAAGTCGCCCAACGGATGCGCTTCGGTCCTCACTTCTTCGGCCCATCCACTCGTCGTCCCGTTCGGTCGGAGCTATTTTCCCACCACCGTTCCGCGCCCGCGTTGCATCCCTCCACTCCTCCCACCCCAGTCCTCGGACAGTCAACGGGGGTCGCTGGGTAAGAGGTACCTCGTCCTCTCTCTCTCTCTCTCTCAGTCTCCAGGTCTCTCTCGTTTGTCCGTTGCGGAGATACGTCCAGATCTTCCAGTATCCCATCCATTATCCATCCATCCTCCTTCAGGTTTGGTCGTCTTTCCGGTACATACATCCTCGCTCCCCTCCCTTGGCACGCATTCCACCCACCACAAAAGTATAACTTAACGCTGCCTCCTAGCACACTCACCTCTCTCACCCTTCCCTCTTCTTTTTCCCTTCTCTTCTTCATCACCACCCCCAAGCTCTGAGCTTGCCCGTTCTCTATTAACAGATTTCTTTCCAGATCAATATCTGCAGGGCTTTACCAAAAGCACCAACACACACCATCCAACCCCCCCAAGCGCGCGTTTTAAGCCGTTACCTACCGATATCCGATGGGAGAACCCGAAGCCGTCAGGCATGGTGAACACAACACAGCTGCCGCGGAAGTGAATCCCGAGCAGGACGAGCCGCCGTCTATACCGCGGCCCCCGCCCATTCCCAACCCGGTCCCTCAGCGACCTGCCCATTCGGTTCCTGTCACGGACATAGGTCTCCTCTGGCAAACCGACCTTGAAAATGGTCTCTCAAAGGCCGATGCTGCCGCCCGTCTTGAACGGGACGGGCCTAATCGTATCGAGGGCGCAAAGGGCCTATCCGTTTGGGAGATTGTCATGAGACAAATCTCCAACAGTCTGACCTTGGTTCTTGTCATTGTCATGATTCTGTCCTTTGCTATCCAAGATTACATTGAAGGAGGTGTCATCACCGCCGTTATCCTTCTTAACATCGTCGTGGGGTAAGTTACGTCGCCTGCCTTCACCCTGTTACTTCGCAGTGGCATATGTCTGCTTCCCCCTGGTTCCTCGTGCCTGGCCTACCGATTCTATGATTCTCTTGAGTTGTTGCAAAGCACGACTGGCCACTCACCTGGCTGCCGCCCCACGACTGGGTAGGGTGACTGCTGACCGCTCCTGTGGACCGCGCACTCAATGTACCCTGCTCGCGAGATTCTTGGCAAAGTGGCTCATCCTCTACCCCTGCCCCCGAGCCAACTCGGTCTCACACACCTTTCCTACCCAGCACTTCAGTCGCCGAGCATTCATGGCTGACATCTTTCTAGCTTTGTCCAGGACTACAATGCCGAACAGACTATCCAGAGTTTGTACGCGCTGTCCGCCCCGACGTGCAAGGTCGTCCGTGACGGAATCGCGGAGACCATCAAAGCCGAGACTCTGGTCAAGGGTGATCTTGTCATGATCGCCGTCGGCGATGTCGTCCCAGCTGACCTTCGTCTTCTCGAGGGAATTAACCTCTCCATCGACGAGGCTCTACTCACCGGCGAGTCCCTGCCCATCAGCAAGCACCCCGAGGCACTCTTCGAGGAGGCTGATATTCCCCTCGGCGACCGCATCAACATGGTGTACTCGGCTACCACCGTCACTCGAGGACGCGCTCGCGGTATCGTCACCACCACTGGTATGGAAACCGAGGTGGGGAAGATCGCCATGATGCTTCGCACTACTCGTAAGAGAGACGAGAATGCCTCACTCCCCGCCCGCGCTCTCGCGCGTTTCAAGGCTGCCATGAAGAGCATCCTTGGTCTCGAGGGCACTCCTCTTCAGGTCAAGCTTAGCAAGTTTGCTCTTCTGCTGTTCGGTCTGGCTATCCTTCTGGCCATCATTGTCTTCGCGGTCAGCAAGTTCGACATTGACGACCAGGTTCTCATTTACGGTATCTGCGTCGGTGTCGCCGTCATTCCCGAGTCCCTTATCGCCGTCCTCACCATCACTATGGCTGTTGGTACCAAAGCAATGGCGTCTGGAAACGTCATTGTTCGCAAGCTCTCCTCTCTCGAAGCCGTTGGTGGTGTCACCAACATCTGCTCCGACAAGACAGGTACGCTCACGCAGGGACGAATGATTACCAGGAAGATCTGGCTGGCCGAAGATACGACCGCCATTATAGAGGGCACTACCGACCCCTATGACCCGACCAGCGGCAAAGTGCGTTGGCCTGGATCGACCGCATCAAGCTCGGGCTCTAGTGGAGCGTCGACTCCGACGGTTGAGAAGTCTGACGACACTATCATTTCCTCATCCTTTGGTGCCTTCCTCAAGGCTATTGCTCTGTGCAACAACTCCGCTGTTACCGATGGCAAGGCCTCGACCGATACTGAGTCTATGACCACCGCTACCGAGGTGCCGGTTTCGTGGACCGCCATTGGCGAGCCCACCGAGATTGCCCTTCAGGTCTTTGCTATGCGATATGGAAAGGGAAAGACAGACCTCATCTCGTCCGAAAAGACGAAGATGTTGTACGAGTTCCCCTTTGACTCCACCTGCAAGCTCATGAGTGTCGTCTACGAGTTCCCTGGCGCTCCCCGCCAGGTCTTCACCAAGGGTGCCGTCGAAGTCATGGTTGAGAGATTGGCCGAGTCGGACGACGTCAAGCAGAGGATCGCGGCCAAGGCTGACGAGCTAGCCTCAGAGGGTCTCAGAGTCCTCTGCGTTGCTCAACGATTCCTCGAAGATGCTGACAACGCTAGCGAGAGAAACGAAACGGAGTGCAAGCTCCGTTTCCTCGGTCTTGCTGGCCTGTACGACCCCCCTCGTGTCGAGACTCTCGGAGCCGTCAAGAAGTGCAACACGGCTGGTATCTCAGTCCACATGGTTACTGGAGATCACATTAAGACTGCTACTGCTATTGCTCATGAGGTCGGTATCCTGCGTGGCGGCGAGCCGTCTACTGCAGTCATGGCCGCTGGACAATTCGACGCCATGACCGACGCCGAAGTTGACGCTCTTGAAGCCCTCCCTCTTGTGGTCGCTCGATGCAGCCCTATGACCAAGGTCAGAATGCTCGAGGCCATGCATCGTCGCAAGGCCTACTGCATCATGACTGGTGACGGTGTCAACGATTCGCCTGCTCTCAAGAAAGCCGATGTTGGTATTGCCATGGGCAAGAGAGGCAGTGACGTTTCCAAAGAGGCAGCGGACATGGTTCTTACCGATGACAACTTTGCTTCCATCGTTACCGCCATTAAGGAAGGTCGCCGCTTGTTTGACAACATCCAGAAGGTTTGTTTATCCACACATACACATTTCCTCGAGACACTTTTCTAACTAGGCTGTCAGTTCTTGCTCCATCTCTTGATCTCCAACATCTCCCAGGTCATTCTTCTCCTTATTGGTCTGTCATTCAAGGACAGAAGTGGCACCTCCATATTCCCTCTATCTCCTTTGGAGATTCTGTGGGTCAACCTTATTACATCCTCATTCCTGGCTATCGGTCTTGGTCTGGAGGAGGCTCAACCCGATATCCTCCTGCGTGCGCCTCACAGTCTACGCGTTGGTGTCTTCACCTGGGACTTGATCCGCGACAAGATGATCTACGGTTTCTTCATGGGCTCGCTCTGCTTGGCCGCGTTTACTTCCGTTGCGTACGGACCAGGCGCGGGCGATCTCGGCAGCCATTGCAACGACGGCTGGAACGAGACCTGTGATGTCGTCTTCAGGGCCCGGTCCACCGTTTACGCCACCTTGAGCTTCCTGCTCTTGGTCACTGCCTGGGAGGTCAAGCACTTCCAGCGCAGCTTGTTCAACATGAACCCTGAGTTGTGGACTGGCCCCACGGCTGTGTTCAAGACCATCTTCAAGAACCGTTTCTTGTTCTGGGCCGTCGCCGGCGGCTTCATCATGACTTTCCCCGTTATCTATCTCCCTGTTGTCAACCGCGCTGTCTTCAAGCACGGCATGATTACCTGGGAGTGGGGCATTGTCGTTGCCTGCTTGGTCGTCTATGTTGCTCTCATTGAAACCTGGAAGGCTGTAAAGCGTCACATGGGTCTCGGCATGATTGCACGCAGTCCTGAAGGACAGGTTTAGTCCGCGCGCTAAATTGGAGATGATTCTGCTGCAAAGCAGATGCCTCTGCGCAGGCTGTAGTCAAATGCGTGGGAAGTTTCCTGGTAATCGGTGCCTCGGTGCGGAGTATTGGCGGGATTAATATCGGATCCAACATCGGTAATGGGAATCAGGCAGAATGGGGCTATTCAACATGAGTCTGGCAGGCTTTCGGGCTTTGGTGATGCGTTCGCTTTCGTCACACTCTTTTAGTATCTTTTCTACAAGGCTTTGGCTGTCGAGGATTTACTCCAGCCCCAAATTGCCACGCAATAAAATGAACTCGATGTTTCGAGCTCAACACACACTCTAAATGTTCCCTTGCGTACTAATGTGCTGACGTTCAATGGACCCTTGGTTCTCTGCATACTTTTCGACAAAACCTGCTTCTCTCCTCTCCTGCTCAACCTTCTTCTTATACTCAACCCAATCATCGCTCCTCGGAAACGGCACATTCGGCACCTCGGCCCCCAAAAACGCACAAAGCGGCTCCCACCCGTCTCCAGGTCTCAACTCGAGGAACTTACGCCCATCGGTCCTAAATGCCCTCACCTCCTCATGGTGCCTCTGAAAATACGCCTTTCCATTCTTTCCAAAGTCGTTGTCCCAGCAGACAGAGTGGTATGCGTTCGCCAACCCCTCCATTGGCGACTTTCGCAATTCATTCCGGTGGAGATGTGCGTGGATCAGCGTACCCCGCATCGAAGACGCCCAGGAGTCGAAGGAGCGGGTGGTGAGGATTATCGGGGTTGTAGGGTATGCTTCTGCAAGGGCGGTTGGGAAGAGGGAGGGGGGGAAGTCGGAGACTGCTTCGTACGGGGAGAGGAGGGCGTCCCATTGGGATTTTGACCAGGGGTTTGGGGGGTTGGAGATGGGGAGGTTGTCGGTTATGGCGGTGATCCAGAGGTCTTGGTGGGTGTTTTTGGCGACTTCGCGCATGTGGTATACGGGGGCGATTTTGAGGATTGCGAGGGCGTCAGCGAGGGCTGGGGAGTGTTAGAGGGGTTTTAGTCAACGGGGATGGTAGGGGAGAGGTACACTGTGTGCCTGTTCTGAGGAGACCCAGGACGAGGACTTTCATCTCAGACATGTTTGGCAAGTTGATCTTGTTGAGAGCGGACGAGACTACAATGATGTTGAGATGGGCGGGCACTCGTTTCGTGAATGAGCTGACCACAGCGATTTAAAGGGACTGAATACAAAACTTCATTGCGGCTTCTGAGTTTGCAATAGTTTCTGCTACCTGACCTCGATAAGAGGATCGAATGAGTCCGAGATGTTCCGCAAGGCAAGATCACGGGGCTGGCTTGGATAGGAAGCTGACTCGGAGCGGGTCGGATCGGAGATGCTCTGAGGATCCGGGGCCCGGTCAAGGTTCCACTTTTACGGGATTGCGGCCGGCGTCATTCCCGATTTTGTCCGCTGGCAGATTACGTCACTCGAAAGAAGAGCCTCTACTGCAGGAAATTTGAGAACTTCTGAGAAAAGGATGAAGTATGATCTTTGCCGAAAGAATAGGCAGTCTTGAGGGGACGGCAGGGCCACTCGATGCTGGATGCTCGACTGGGTGCAGTGAACTTTGGCCGTTGCTTGTATAGAGCCTAGCATACGGAAAGACACAAAAACATTGGAGCTCTTCGTAAAAGAAACGACCGCGTGAGGATCTAGTGTAGTAATTGTTGCCAGTGATTGAAGACGTGCGTAAATCAAGTACTTGTTTAGGTTAATTTATTTGTTGATCTTCAGTGGCCCCCCCGGAGGGGGGGGGGGGGCAGTATAAGTAGGTCCGTACGCAGTCTAAGAAGCGATAGAGCAGGCAACAAGCATTGCAAGCATCAGCAGCCTGGATGGAGCCTGCTCACCCATGGCTTTGATGGGAATAATCTCGATTGGTCAGCCTGGGTGGTGGTGTAAACAGAGATAAGCGGACAACGACTAGCCAGCTAAGCCTTTACCAGTCGCCCGTTATCGTTGTCTCGGCACCACCGCTACCAGAGTATTCAACCCCTAATATGTGCGAGAAGTAGGATAGTGCGGGTATATTGGAAAGAGCTCTTATACTGGTCGTAAAGAGCGAAAAATACAGGAACAGCATACTACTGAGTGAGTTAAAACAGGCACATCTTTTCCACACCGAGAAATTCGAGATTTCAGTCCCAACATCCCACCGTCTGGTTGCTATCTCAGAGCTCTCTGTCGCCCCCTTTTATAGTGTTAAATTCCTGCAATTGACCATGTCTTGAGAGCAAGAGATACCGATACCCAGACACCAAGTAACCAGAGGGCCATCAAATTCAATGCGAGTGACACGAAACGACTACCATAACATCAATGAAGTGCTATACTTCCACCTCAACGCCAACAGGTAGTTGAGTTCATGTGTTCAGACATGAAGGGTGGCATCCAAATTCCGATCGGAACAAGTAAAGTGATGCTGGACAGTGCAGCTCAGGTGAGCAAACACCAGTCAGTTGCGGTCTTCCACCGCAAGCCAATTCCATGTCAGTCTATCAAAGAAGCTTTAAGTTTAATTGAGATAGAAGAATTGGCATATTTTTATACTTAGGACGGCTGAGACCTCCACGGGAGTTCAGTTTATTCTACAACATTTACGTACCAATGTTACCCTGTACATCACAAAAGGGCAATATTAGGGATCTACTAATATCAGGGACCATTGATCTTCAAGTTCTTTCAAGTAGACTCTCCGAGCACGGATCTCAAACTGAGGGTTCGCCCCTCCATCAGCTAACTTTACCCCTTTCGTCATCCGCTCATCGCGATTTGCCTTTCGGTCCTGCAGGCTGCGTTCATCTTTACTCACCAACACAAACTCTACCACCGAAGTTCGCCCAATGCCGGAACACTCTGCAAAGTAAAATCCCCCAAGGGTCCATCTGGAAGAGCAGGAAGTCTTTCTCAACCGGAGTGGGCATAGTTTGGAATTTGGAGTTTGTCGATTGACGGGTTAAGTTCCCTGTGAGACAAGTTCCCTGTGAGACAGGTCCTTTCCACGCCATCGACATGGCGTTAGACTAGAGCGACTGGAAACATTCCAATATTGCATCGCCGTAGGCTCATTACCGAAGTACATCTTATATTATCAAAAAGAAGGAAAAGGCCATGTTGGTGATCTGGGGGCTTGGCTGCTTATATCTACTCATTGCTTCCATTTACCAACAGCCACGCCGATCACTCATTCCGTGGAGCAATGTACCGAGGCATACTTTGCCACTGATAAATGTGTAATAAGCCAGTTCCTTTCCAATCAGAAAGTATCGGAGAATAAGCTTATTCGATGAAGAGCGAATCGCATTCGAAATGTGTGTCGTGAGGTCAAAGCAGATGTCCTGTCACCTACCTATTTCTTCAGCCTTCTCCACAATGGAAGCCACAATGACAGTTTCATTCCACGAAAACCATCTGCCAACTACCCTAGAACTCCGCTCGTACCTCTGGAGAAGTGTTCGACTTCAAAGCGCGTGGACGTCTGATCTGGCCAGTGAAAAAACAAGCTCTAAATATCCATTCTGGGCAATACTCGGCCTAAGAAAAAAATAAAGAGGACAAGGTAATCAGCAGAACTTTCTTGATCAGGCAAGAAGATTGTGAAATGATGCAGCATGATGCAGCTCAAAAACTCCCCTGCGGAGTCAAACATTTTGGGCAAATAGGGTCCGGACTACCAAGGGTCCGGACCTTTGAGACCATGAGCTACACCGGACTGTTAGGATAGTGGTCTTTGAGACCGAGAAGGTTCTGGTGGAATCGGATGTGATGAATCCGCGGTCCAAGCCAGGCAGCCTCGGTGATTCGCCATTCTTAGCCCAGGCTCGTGAACCAGCCAACTTGGGGGCACAGCGCTCCGCTGTATCCTGTTTGAAAACATCGGACATCGAACGAGGGATGGACATCGAGTGAGAGGTACCAGCTGTCTCTCACGCGTCCCCTCCCGTTCCGGAGACCACTTGGTGGTCCACGATCACTTGGCCACTGGCATCCACAAATCCTGTTGCCATCCGACGAACTGACCTGGGGGAAGGACCAGTTGATGCCACCACCATGACAATGACAGATTCAGTCATTCATGTCCATGTCGGGATAACCCAACCTCAGCCACCCCCGTCCCAGAAACAAATTTGGTGACAGGGTTGCAGCTTCAGAGTCCTAGCCAGGCGCGGCTATGCGCCTGGCACGGACCTCTGCAGAGGAAACCTGCGGCGAAGTGACATATGGCAGACATTTGTCAACTGTGTCACTGTCTCGGATGGGGCACAGGATGCTGAGTCGAATCCGAATGCGCGGCTTTTGATTGCTTGGCACTGGCCGGGATCGTTGCCACAGTTATTGGGACATTGGGCGCTAAGACGTCGTGGAGGCTCTCATCGAGACGTGAACGCACGATGACACTCAGTGCTGCACTAGCGGCTGCCAAACAGGAGACAAAGTGTCTCTGTAAGATGCCTGTCTAGCGCTACTCCGCCTTGCTAGGCACTAGAGGCAATTGACACACATAACGCTAACATGTTATGTGCAGGCGGAACACCCCGAGGTGCTGCTGCGTGCTAGCCTTCCCGCACCAGTTACCTGAAGTTCTGCAGGAGTGAAGTCAACTCAGTCTGCGCCACTGATTAGTCTGCTGAATACTTGAACCATTAAGTAAGCTTATTGCGTTAGTTTGGAGAGAATATGCGGGCCGAGAGGTGCGACAGTGTGCAGTACGTTTGCCAAGACCGCCAGCCTGATATCGAAACCCAGGCTCTCAGTGTTACCTCGGAGCCATCATAGCTGTCGAGCAGAAACATTTGACACGACATCTTGACAAATTTAGGGGAAAGAAAGTAATGATTTGTGCCATCTGAAATGCTTCGGTAGGTATCGCAGCTTGCCGCGATCGCAGTGTGGTCTAGGCGGTGAGATTCATGAACGCACACACCATGGGAAATGAACAGCACCGCTGCCGGAGGATGAAAATAGAAGGGATCACCCTTTTCAGGTTCAGGGTCGCCATGCAGACTGAATGTAAAAGCCCACCACTTTCTGCCCGGGTCGAGAGACTGACGCTTCTAGTGGGGGTCCGTGAATCCACATTTCGTTTCGTCTGACCGTGAAAGCCGTGATCTTTGGTCGACGACCGAACCACGCTGCATGGCGTGCCGTCTGCGCGCGTTTCAAGGGTTCATCCTCGGCCGTGACTACACTCAGCCGGATGAGGCTCCCGCGGCGCCAATTGCAACAGCTTAGGCAAGTACTGGCAGATTCTGACGATGGTTACTGTGAGAGAAGTCGGTTTTGCGTACCGCAAGTCTAGGTACAGAGGATACAGGCTGATGAGCCGTATGGTATTCGATGCTTCTTGGGCTGAGACTGCAATGGCTCGGATGAAGTCTCTGTGACGGGAATGCAAAGACCAAGTTGACTCGTCGTCAATGTCCAGAAGCTGGTATATTAAGACGGTGGATTTCCAGGTCTAGGTCAGGTTTCCCTTCCATCTCATCAGCATCCAGAATTCTCAGCTTGCAACGATATTCTAACACTTTCCTAAATAACTTTCATCCTTCACGTCAATCAAATCAAGCATTCGCTTACCGAATACCAATCAAAATGCACTTCACCAACGTCTTCGTCCAGGCCCTGCTTGCCGGCTCCGCCGTTGCAGCTCCCGCTTCTCTCGCCAGCAAGCGTCAACTTCAGCCCATCCAGGCTGCCTTGACCAACGTTCAGGACTCTCTTACCGGGCTCGACACCGCTGTCAAGGTACGAGAAGATGACTAGAGCATTATTCAGTGACCGAAGCTAACCCGCTCTTGCGTAGGCTCTCAACGCCGCGGATCCCAACACCGCCGCCAACCTGCTTGATGCTTCCAACAAGGTCCAGACCTCGCTGAAGCAAGGTACCACGCAGATTCAGGGCGCCCAGGAGCTTTCCCTCACCGATGCCCTCACCCTCCAGCAGTCAGCCGGTGGCTTGACCACCGCTGTCCAGACCTCCGTTGATGACTTGGTCGCCAAGAAGCCGGAGCTTGACAAGCTTGGCGCCACCTCCATCGCCGTTGACCAGCTCAAGCAGCAGAAGGCGACTGCCGGTGACTTCAGCAGTGCCATCGTTTCCAAGGTCCCCGCGATCGGCCAGGGTATTGCTCAGCAGTCTGTTGACCAGGTTACTCAGTCTCTGGACGGTGGTATTCAGAAGCTCGGCGGTGATGCCGCCGGTGGTGCCGCCGGTGGTGCCGCGCCTGCTGCCCCCGCTGCCCCTGCCGCTCCCGCCGCCCCTGCTGGCGCACAAGAGCAATTCCACGCTGAGGTCATGGCCTAAGCAGCGGTTATTCTGAGGAGAAAGATGGTACAGGATCCAACCATGGAGATCTGATGATTATATGAAGATTTTTAGCGAGTTTCCTTTTGTGTAGTGTATTGATAGGTGAAGACAGAATGGTTAGCTGAGCTGCCGGAGCAGCTGCGCTGCATAGTCTGTTCTGTTGAAATGAACTTGAAATCTTACATTTATTTTGCCTTTGGAAATGTGATAGAGCTTGAACTCTAGCTAACAGTCATTGATAGGTTCCCTTACCTTTAATGTTGTGCCTATTCCTGCAACAAGGTGACAGTAAAGATCACCGAGACTCGCTCAAGTCCCTCAGCATTAGGCTGTGTTGCTACGATGAATTAGTGACAAAACCCATTCGTTCTCGAGAATCTCGACGCTGGGCCACGTCGAAGACAATTTCCACAAGTAACACGACTTTCATTGATGCCGTGAAGGCGGGTTTAACCGGTACCACAGTCCTCATTGAGGCCATCGTATTCCCAACCCAGCTTGCTTGACTGGGCGGAAAGCTTTCGTTGAACTGTGTACCTGCATTGAGACCATCACGGATATTCCAGTACGGTAATACGCGGCATGCTCGAGGCCAGTCTTGCAAAGCGCCTGTGTTGTCCAATGCCGCTTCGAGATAGACACCAATGTATCTGCCGGTTTCTCCAAGTCCGGAGCTCTTTTCCTTGAATACAAGAAGGCCGCGACCCTCTTCATCATATTTTCCTTGGCCAAGCATGACCATCATACTAGTATTTTCATCCAGTGTCTCAGGTGGGTCTGATGCGTAAAGACGATGGCCAAAAAGGCCACGGGGGAATGTGACGAAGCAAAAGACCCTTGCGCTCTCTCCCACCATTTGTTCGAAATGACCAAAGCCCCAGGTCGAGAGGTATTCCCGTTGCACCGGACGTAGCATGGAGATCATGATGTTCGTTGATTCTTCGGGTGTAAGATCCGAGCACCAATCACTGTGATGGGTCCCGTCTTCTTCATGCTTGGGAAGAAGGGAGTTTACCGAAGACAGACTCAGTGATATCCATGGAGCAGGAAGCGATACTCGAAGGTACTGGCGCCGGTAACGGCTGACGTGAGATGATAAAGGTAGGCAAATACAGTTGTCGATAGACCCCTGAAGCGTTCTGCAGTTCAAAACGCCCAGAACCAACATGGATGACAAGGTCTGGATTAATGGCAAGGATATCGAAAGACCAGCGTGAGTCATCGTATGCAATTGTGGCATCGTGTCCATCGGAGTTATCAGACGGGGCCTGCGGCCGACGTCCAGAGAATCAGCGAAGAGCGCAGGTGAATTGGCCAAGGGTGCCGTCATAGACAGGGTGGGTATGTCGTAGACGAAGATGCTCTGGTCATCAGAGACCCTGATTATCTCCTCTTGAAGCCTCAGGAAAGCCTTGCCGCCCTCTCCGTAGAGAAGCGGCATGTTGACACCGAAGAGACCGAGGAGACAGTACGCTTGATCTTCGAAGCGAGTTGTAACACGGCTAGCGGCCCAAGACATGATTGCGGCAACACTGAAGTCGGAAGGGGATGCATGGCCTAAGAGACATTCTTTATTAATTCCGGTTGCTCGATGTATTACGTCAAGCAAACTTCGTTTTGTTCCAAGAAGTGTCCAATCCTGAGTGTAAAAGTTGATGCGGCGGGGGGCAATAAGCTCCTGCAAAGTCCAGCCACGAGTAAACCATTTGCTGTTTAGAAACTGGATCTTCAGGTCGCGCTGATCAATGGTCTTGCTTGAGATTGATACGTCGGCCATATAAACGTAACAAAACGCTGCTTCTCGGTACCAGGCAAACATAGAGTTGATAGCTTCCGATAACTCGGCGGAGCTGCGCTTGTCGATGCAGTTGGTGTCTACCCAAGCATGGGTGTATCCGTTCTGCGAGGCTAGCTGGCAGAACGATTCGATCTTGAGAAAGCCCTTCTTTTCTTTCCTAGTCTCAAGGTGGTCCCATTCTTGGAACGATACTTCTCCGTCCTCCCAGGTGTGGGAAAGAATGGCATACGGTGGGGTGCGAGCACGGTCAAAAAAACTCCTCGAGCTCCAATGTCGCCGTGTTGATCAGATGCATGATGAGCTAGATTGGGAGCACTCATAAGAGCAGCTCACATCTAGATAACGAGAAGGCCACCATGAAATCCACGGTGAGAAGGTGAGGTGTCAGAAGTGAGGTGTGTTTGGGATGAGGGGTATCCCCGGCATCCATCAGTTGGGAGAGCCTGATCACTTGGAAGCTATGGTGAGATGACTAAGCGGCAAGACCATGTTTATCTTATCTTTTGGAAAGTCCTTAATACCTTCTGTTTGGGCAGTGCTTTCATCGCATTATGCCAATTGTACTCGAAGGAAGCATCAGCCAACGTCCCTTTCCGCGTGTTGACGGCCACCTCCGCTGCGAATCGGGCAAGGTCCCAAGATTGACCGTCCAGAGCCGGTACGACCGACCTGATCGTGTCTGAAATGCTCTCACGTGCCTAAGTTGGACGAACATGGAAGCTTCTCAGTTTTGCCACAGGATTCATTCTGACATCATCCCTGAATCCCCGGCGGAGCCTCTGCTCCTAGGCCCCCCGAATGTCACCACCCGACATCTCTCGTCCAGCAAATGAAGCCTTAGATCCTTCTATCTACCTTTGTCAGTTGTGGATCCTCGTCAGTTAGCCTGTACGATCAGTATGACTTTCCGTTGGAAGTCCCGGAAAGTCATGATCGTCTCCCTCTGAGGTCTTGGCGACGTGATGTCTTGCTACCTGTTTTGATTTACTGCTTGACTATCCTCATGGAATCTATGATGGCCAGCTTTTCTTCGCAAAATCTTTCTTCACAGGCGTTGTATCCTGTTTCCGTTCAGTAGATATCTACGATCTCCCTGGCTTCTGACAGTGATGGACGAGAAAGCAGCTCCTGGGGCCGACAGCCCCCCTGGTCCGAGGCATCCGCGCGCCCGTGATGCCAACGTTGAAAATCGCCATGCTCATCAGTATGACCCTACCGCATTTGGTCGTCATAGTCTACAGATCAGTCAGGCTTCACAGCCTGCTTCGGAGTTTCAGCCTGAAGGTCAACGACAGTATGGGATCGTTCCTAGCACAAGAGATGGAGACGTGCTCGATGAGAAGAGGTCACAACCACAGAGTCCGCCAGACATCGACACATCCCGCCGCCCGGCCTCAGCACCACACCACCAACCATCATCCCCACGATCTCCAAAGAAACACACCACCAGACCAAGCCATGACTTTGACCGTCGCTACGACGGCCCCTTCAGCCGGCCAAGTCTCGCCATGACCCGGCGAAGCTCGCTCTCACCCACGCGACCGTCAACGGACCCAAACACACCCCACACCAGCGAAGCCCGCGGCACGGCCGGTGACCCTCCCCGAACCCTCCCGGCCTTCCATCCAACTCCCCCACCACTAAACTACACCCTCCGCACCCGAAAGACAGCAATCGCTTTGTTCTGGACCCTCATACTCATCGACTCCATCGCCATGCCGATAGCCCTTTACTTTGGCCTCTGGTACGGCGTCGGCCCAGGGACGAACACCCCCGTGGAAAAGAAGGAGAAACTCTCCCCCAACGCCGTCTTTTCCATTGTCACCGCGGCCGTGGGTGGCGCCAGCATTGTAGAGTACTTTGTGCGTTTCTGGCGACTTTGGCGCAAGAGGAGCAAGTGTCGTGTCATCGGGGCGCATAGGTGGTACCTCGACTGGTTTCATTGGAACTTTTCGTTTGCGTGGATAATCATCATGATTGAACTCATCGTGTAAGTGTCCACCCCCCTCGCATCAATCTCATAGTTACCTCAAGTCACACATTATTGACACCATCCAAGAGGCACCGTCCCAAGAAACCCCCCAATCCGCCTCCTCTCCATGCCCGTCCCAACAATGCTCCTCGTCTTCGGCACCCAACTCCTCCTAATCGACGCCCTACGCGCCCTCCACATCCCCTCCCCTCTCCGCATCTCCTCTGTGCCCCGCAGAGCCCAGCTCCGACCAGGCATCTACTCCCTCATCGAAGACGTCTGCGCAGTCGACGGGTCCGGCGGCACGGACTTCCGCGTCGCGCTGGATAGGCGGTACGAGGCGAGCCACGTCTTTCGCGCGATGCTGAGGCGGTTGGGTGTGTTTTGGGCTGTTGGCGCTGAGGGCTGTGCTGTGCTTTGTACGGCGCTGATTTTCGGTTTGAGGAGCGGGGAGGCGGCGTATGTTGTTGGGTGGTCGGTGCCGTTCGTGTGGGCTGGTGTCTGGACGGTCGCGACGTTTTGGTATGTGAAGAGAGAGTTGAGGCGAGAGGCTGAGGCTTGGAGTGAGGAGGTCGCGAGGAAGGGGGTGGCAGCGTCCATGTCCATGGCGTCGGTTTGAAAGGACTGAGGTTCACGTAGACATGTAATGAGGTACCACAAATCACGTACACGAAGAGTGACAAATTACAGATGCTTGGAGATTTATCTTGATATTTTTGCTCTCGTCCATGTCTATGCTTCCATGGGGACCTTCCCTCATCAACCCAAAACGCCTCGTTCACGGCCAAAGTCCTCTGAGACGCCGTTTTCTTCCCCTCCCAGCAATACATACATGCAAAGGTCTATTCCTCGAGACCATCTCGAAAGAGAACCATATAATACAGAAAAGGAAAGCAATCGTCCAATTACACAAGGTGCCGCCCTTCTACACACAGCCTACCGCTTCCGCGTGTCGCGACCCTTCTTTTTACTCTTCTTCTTGTCCTTGGGCAGGTCTAGCGCCGTGCCCTTGAGCTGCTCCGCCATCGTCCGGAGCATGTACTCGTCCACATTATATATTCTCTCGCCCCACGCGTTATGTTCAATTTCTACCGCTTCATCCGGTGCGACGGACTCTGAGAACCGACCTAGCCCAGAGGGTCCCGGGCCGCCGCCTGACTGACCGGCGACATCCTCCCGCGGCGTGCCTTGGCGGGTGCTAGAGGCGCCAGAAGGTGCGCCGCTCTTTTCGTTGAACTCTGCGTCGTCGTCCTGAATCTCCTTCTCGGCGGCCTTGGCGGCTTCTACGTCTTCCTGGTCTTCGGCCTGCTTAAGGTCCTCGGCCACGGTTCTCGACGCTCCGCTGTCTCCTCCACCCAAAAGGCGGTCCATGGCGGCATTAGCGGCATCATCGACCAGGTCTGTTCCCTCAGTGCCGAGAACGTCCCGCACGGAAAGTTTGTTGAAGTAGTCCGTGGTGAAGCTACCCTCCTGAATGACCACGTCGTCCAGCATCTGCTTCTGCGACGCTTTACGAAGAATGTTGGCTTCAATTGTGTGCTCGCTGACGAGTCGGTAGATGTGAACATCTCGTGTCTGACCGATACGATGGCATCGATCCTGGCACTGCTTGTCCATGGCTGGGTTCCAGTCTTGGTCGTAAAAGATGACGGTATCGGCCCCAGTAAGGTTGATGCCCAATCCACCGGAACGTGTAGACAAGATGAAGCACAGGATGCGTGGGTCATGGTTGAACCTGTCCGTAAGGATTTGCCGCTGCTCAATCTTTGTTTGTCCATCAAGTCGAAGGTACTTGTGGCCGTGGATATTGAGGAACTGCTCGAGAATATCCAGAACCTTGGTCATCTGTGTGAAGATCAAGGCACGATGGCCGCCGGCTTGAAGCTTGCGAAGAAGTTTGTCCAAGGCTTGAAGCTTTCCACAGTCGTATTGAAGCAGACGCTTGTCTGGGAACTGGATGCTGTGACGCATGCGAGACTCGTGCCATGGGTCAATGGGTGGCTGCTTGGGCATGAAAGGAGCCCACCGGACAGGCGCTGAGAGCTTGAGATCCTCGTCCGTAAAGGCCTGAGCCGCCTTTCTTCCCAGTATCACCTCGTTCATGTCGCGAGTGATGACGGCGGGAGTGACGCATGTGAACTTTTGAATGATCGTCTGCATCGCATCGGCTCGTTCGTCAGCTGGATGGATGACGGCACGGAGGAAGTCAGAATCCTCCGCAAACCAATTCAAGATCTGGTTAGGAACTCTTGGCTTGGGTTTCCGGGGTCTGCCGTCTAACCCGAGCGTCAGGAAATCAATCAGGCGCTTGCCATAGATGGGCCGACGTTGGCCGCGGAGAGCGTTCAGGTACACGCTATGCTGCAATTCCTCGAAGCGGCGCCAGCGAGCCAGGCTGTCCAGATACATAATGTTCGACTCAACTGTTGAAGGGTCGAGGTTTGTACGAGCCAGATGAGCTCTGGTATTCTGTGCCTCTCTCAGTTCCATCAGTACCCTGTGGAGGCTGAGCTGCGAAATACGCTCCGCCGTTGTGTTGGACATATTCTCGTGTTGTGTAGGAATCATGTTGAGAACGCCCAGGCTAACAATGGACATAGGCTCTACTGCAAGTAAAGATCGGTGTAGGAACTGATCGGTAACCTGAAATTCTGCTGGAACGGATTTCTGCATCCTAAAGGACGTCATGATGGGGCGGTCCACGAAAAGGTCGGGATGGTTGCAGACTTTCCGCAACTGCATCAGACAATTGATGATGGAAAGGTAGTTGCCAGAGGACAGCGTCTCCCGGGTGTCTGTGCGAGCCAAGAAGCCATCATACAACTCGCGCTGACGTTTCGACAGGCGACAGAACTCTACGTGTTCGTACTTGGCCGGCATTTGCTTTTCGACGTCGGCCTTGAGTCTTCGTAGTAGATACGGTCGCAAGACCTTGTGTAATTTGGAAATGATCGCTCGCGCTTCCTCGTCCATCGTCTCGCGGCCGTTTTCCAGGATTTGAGACTCTGGCTTGTGGAACCAATCGTGAAACTCTTGCAAGTCTGCGAATCCACCCACGCCATTTTCGGCTGGCATGAGGAAGAACAGCAACGACCACAACTCGGTGAGATTGTTTTGGAGCGGGGTGCCTGTAAGTAGAAGCCTTGCCCGAGTATTGAAACCGAGGAGCGTCTGCCACCGCTGTGATTTGAAGTTCTTGATGTTGTGGGCCTCGTCGAGAATCATGTAGTGCCACCTCCGACGTTTGAAGACCTGCTGGTCCTGGATGACAAGCTGGTAAGATGTTATGCAGACGTTCCATACGTCATCATTGTTCCATCCCTGTCGCTTGCGTTTCCTCTCCTCTTGAGTGCCGTAGTAGGAAAGAATCTTGAAACCAGGACACCATTTCTTGAACTCCATCTCCCAGTTGAGCATGACACTTGTTGGTACGATCACCAGATGCGGTCCCCAAACCTCGTGATGGCAAGCAAGATGAGCGAGTAGCGAGATGGTCTGGATGGTTTTGCCAAGACCCATCTCATCTGCAAGAATGCCATTGGTGTTGTTGGCATACAGTCCCGCCAGCCAGTCCAGTCCATGATGCTGATATTCACGCAGAGTACCACGAAGCAAAAACGGGATTTGCGTCTGTTGTGAATTGGGGTTTGGTGAAGCTGACCGACTGACAACATCCTTTGCCCCTGGGGTCGCCAAAGACATTGTGTCCACATCTGAAGGCTTTGTGTCGGATGTAGGGGGCGAATGACTTTGTTCTCGACTTGGCGGGACGGTAATGATATCGGTATCAGGAGTGACATGTTTCGTTGCGACCGTAGCAGCGGTAGATGGCGCCGGGGGCATTGACGCCTCTGATGTTTTCGATGGCGCATCTTGCATTTCCGTATCAGCAGATTCCACTGCCTCTGGTATCCCGTTGGTGGCAGCTACTACCCTCGTGAATGTTGGTTCCTTATGTATGCCATTGACTAAGGCCTCATCTGACATGAGCGACTGTACGGGCAAGGTGAGCTCCTTCTCTGAGGCTGCAATTTCGACACCTTCATCCTGGTCGCCAGCGCTTGGTAGCACAGTAGCTTGCCGTTCTGTGTCAACCTCCATCTCGTCACCGTCCAAGAAGATACCGGGGTGTTGAATTAGAGACACTTCATCATCATCATCATCCTCAACAATGTCGTCCCTAAAGTTCGATGATGCCTCTGCTTGTGGGGATGCGCCATCAGCCACCAAGGCTGTAGTGTTTTCATGTGGCTCCTTGTCATCGGGCGGCGCCTCATCCTTAATTTTCTTCAACTCGGATTTCCCAAAGAGCATGCCCAACAATCCAGATGGCTCCTCGTCGCCGTCTTCCTCTTCCGACTCTTCATCTGCGGCAGAGCCGTCATCACTGTCGTCCATATCGGTGGACCCCATGTCGTCATCCATGTCAACGGACTCATCGCTGGTCTCTTCTCCGGGGCTCGTTGCCACAACTTTTGAGTCTGCCTCGGACTCGACGCCATTGGTGAGTTTCTTTTCGGCTTGTTCGTCGGGAGGAAGCTCAGGTAGATTGGCGTATTTGGCGCGAAGCTGTTCCATAGTGAGCTTCTCATCGCCAGCATCGCCGGTGTGATCTTCGCCTGCTTCCTCCTCTTCTGAAGATGACATGACATCGTCGTCATCGTTGCCGGAGTCATCATCATCCGCATCTACCGACATCGCTTGGCTGTTCTCTAGGTCGCTGTCGAGGTCATCCAGGCCGTCCTCATTGTCGTCGTCGTCATCGTCGTCGAGATCATCCTCATCGGATATGTCCGAATCTGCCTGTGTTCTTCTTGCCTGCAGCTTCTGCTCTGACAAATTGACGGCCTCCTGAAGCGCAGCCTTGACCCGGCGCTGCTCCTCTGCCTCCCATTCTTGAATCCTCCGCCGATTGATCTCGTACCGAACATTCTCCCAGGTTCCAAACATGCTTTTGACAACCACTCTGTATCGCCCGATCCACACAAAGCGCGCCTCGGCCTCGAGTTCTTCTGCTGACTTTGGTTGGCGCCGGAGCCAAGCGTCCTTGCATGCTTCGGCAATCTTCTTGGCCTGCGCTCGATGTCTCTGCTGCTCTGCTACCATCAGCTTGCGGAAGTTGGTAACAGCCTTGGCCATGTGGTCTGCATGAGCCCATTGGCGAGGTGGTTCCTCTTCCGCCTCGGGAACAAAAAGGGTGCAGCGCTCTTGTGAAAGAATACCGCCAGGCTCCACAGCCTCTTCAATGCGCAAGACAATTTGAGCATCCTTCTGGGCCATCTCATCAGTGTAGCTAGGCCCCTCCTCTGGGATGTACATGCCACCATCCTCAACGGGTATTGCCTGCGCCTTTTCCCAGTATTCTTCAAAGTTGGGTCCGATTCTTAGCCTCTTGCTGACTTGTCCCGGATGTACAACGGGTAGCTCGGTCGCGCGCACACGTAACTTAATCCGCGTACGGTTCGGGCTACCCGCCGATGTTGTCGCTACCTCATCGTCGATGGAGCTGCGACGGCCCCGCCTTGTCCGCGTTGACTGCCTAGTTGGTTGAGCAGATGGGGAAGGGCTTCGCTTGCGTGTGGATCGGGAGGTGGATTTGGTCTCGTTCGCAGCCGACTTTCGGTTGGAGGTCTTGGGCGGAGGCGGTGCGGGCTTTGCTGCTGATGGTTTTCGCGAGGGAGTCTTGGACTTGGAGGTTCCGTTTGGGGTGGGGGTCGCGGCATGGCCGTTGGTAGAAGCATACTTGTTCTTGGAGGGCGGACTGCTGTTAAGAGCTCCTCTCGTCATTCGCTTGCCGGATGGCGGATGGAACTCAAGGGGGATAGTGTTGATTCGACCAGACTTGCGTCTGCCATTGTCGATAAAAGACGTCGGGCCCTCGGCGGTGATCTTCTTCCATGGCGGAGAGATTTGCTTCTTTTTCTGACCAGATCCAGGCGCGGATGGCGTGGAGACGCGACGTCGTTTCGAAGGGCGTTCATCATCGATGTCGGAGGAGGGCACGGGAGGGGGAGGCGAGGGCGAGGGTGTTGACGGAGATAATGGTGATGTAGGTGATGGTGAGCGGAGGGGTAGTCCGATGAAGTCGTTACCGTTGGGGGTCAGTTGGCCTTCGAAATCGTCGGATCCAAGGGATTCGAGCGGTGATGAGGGCGGATCGGTATCATATTGAGGTACAGTCGCGGTTTGTTCGTCGCGTTGGGATTCGATGGCCTCGTTGGTGGGTTGCGCAGGGTCGGGCGACGCGGTCTTGTTCATAATAGCAACGGGGGGCGGACGCGAGATGGGGCCGTGATCTCGACGGGGCCGGCATCTGAAGCGTCAAATTTAACGTCTATAGAATGGTGTATGCTCAGAGAATTCTAGTTTCGAGTTTGAACATGATGACACGTCTTGGTGGCCGGCTGCGTTGGAAAAAGGATGCAAAACCAGCGTCGCCAGCAAAAAGTTTGATGATAGATTTTTTTGCAAAGATGCAGCTCCGGCCTTGCCTGGGCTAACCGAAAGGAGAACGTTGGTACTTGGCCTCAGACCTCAAGACTCGGGGGGCGCAGGGGCGTAGAGGCCGTTCGGGTGGTGACGGCGGACGATTGATGCTGCCCTGAGGTACAGGCAGGCAGCTACACACCACTGTGACTCGAACCACCAATGAATGACGACCGCTGTTTGGGGGACTTTGCTCCCTTGAATCAACGAAATGGGTGACAGGAGTCAGGGCAAGTCCATCCAACCAGACGTCCGGATTCGACCAAAGTGCCCCACATTTGTCTTTGGCTGGCGCGCACCTCAAAAAAGTGACCAGTTCTGAACGTTGCACGCCTCAGGCATTCACCCCATCCAGACTGGCCAACCACAATCGAGGGATTTGGCTAGCAATCATCAATCGACCGAAGCTTCGGCTCAGACCTGCGACGACATCACATCCAAAAATACCAAGCAATTGGGCCCGCATCGGAACCACAACTTCGGCCACGGTATGCCCATTCCACCCTCAATTGACTCGTAGACTATCGTGACAATCTAACTCGCCTCTTTCGCAGATGCTGTCCCAACGATTTGCGCGGGCCTCGACGGTCCGCGGCGCCGTCCAGGCCGCCCGACGAACCCCGATTGTCCAGCAACGTACCTTCTTCCCTCCTCAGTTCAACGACCGCAAAGTTCTCGAGGAGAAGTACCCCGAGTACCCGACTCTGTCTGACGCAGAGGACCCCAACATGGTCAGTGACACGGCAATTGGCGGCGAGAGAGGAAGGAAAGAGTGAGAGAGGCTCGATAGCCGTGGCTAACTCGAAGACGCGCAGAACGGCGGATACATCAACCCTCCCTTCATCAAGAGACAGTTCCGCGATCCCCACGGCGATTGGTGGGACAAGCAGGAGCGCCGCAACTTTGGCGAGCCTGTCCACGAAGACCACGACTTGCTCGGCATGTTCTCCCCTTTCGAGTACACCTGGACCACCACCGGCAAGGGCCTGGCCCAGATCGGTGCCTTTATCGTCGTCTTCCTCGGTGTCTGCGGTGTTGTCAAGGCCAGCTACCCCGACAAGGCTTCATACCCGAGAGAATTCCCCGACGGACTCGAGAGGGAGTTGGGAGGTGCTAGCGCTCTGCGGGTAGGTCATGCGGCAGATATATGAGATCAAGACTGCGAGACTAACATAATGACAGGCGAGAAAGGCTGGCGACGCTGACCCATGAAAAGTGTGACATGTCGGGGGTTACGAATGGAGACGCATGTGTGTATTTTAGAGCAGAAGAAGAAATCCTTTGGGAACCCCACCAGCAACAAGTTCATATGTCTTCAGTCAACGTTCCAGTCAGAATCATCCGCAGTGAAATCAACCATGCTAGCCTGACAACCAAGGTGGTCGCATCTGACAGGCGTAGTGGGACGCAGACGCGACAGCTTTGCCGCCAAGAATGGCAAGAACGCAAGGTACCTAGTTGGCTATTCCTCGGTCAGTTCTTCACGATAGAAGGGCAAGTGCCCGGCTGGCGTCGGCCTCTTGGTGTAGAATGGCGTAGAAATGTATGGCAGCTCCTTCTTTCCGCGAGGCAACTCAGTTTCATCCCTGCTTGCCCCTTGGACGAAAGGGGTACGGTACCTTGCCGTGCCAAAGTCGTCTTCTCTGTCTACCATCCGTCAGTAGACGGGCTCGACGTCAAACAACACAACTACAATATTCAGTGTTCCCAGCATACTAATCTCGATCATCGGACTCGACCTTTGTTGTACCCGTCATCGTCTGCTCGCGTTTCTGCTAACAACAAAGATTTCACCCATTGTCGCGCTCGACTAGATACTGTGGGGGGTTTCGACATGCGTTACGATAATTGGGACGTCCTACTGTTCCCCAGCAGTGGATCGGTGCCGCTGAAGGAGTTCAAGACAGACTGCTCCGTCATTCCGGACCTTGGTCAGTCTTGACGAGCTCAGTGGTCATGGACGTTTCTTTGCTGATCAATGGATGCCCTGACAGAATCGAAACTAGCATCATCTCCGGGGTCTTTTGGCTTACCGGTTGTTCATGGCTTCGTCCCCAGTCTTCCCCGCAACATGCCGCTCACGGTTTCCATCTTTTCTTGGACAATCCCTTCTATCAGCAACCCGAATCAAAACGCCAACCTTGTAGTCTTTGCGGCGAGGGTTTACATCGATGGAGAACTCGTTGCGTAAGAACTTTGCCGTCGACATCGGTGTCGCTTACAGCTTCTAACGGACTTTCAGCGAGGACGTATTCGACCAAGGTCGGCGGACGCCTCTTCCCATCTCTCAAAGTCTCAGTAAGTCGACACAGTTGCCGATGCATGAACTCGCCGAGGAATATGCCGCTGATCTGACTCTTTACAGAACCAAACAAACACGGTGACCGCGATCTGATCAGGTTCCCTGCATTCAACGAGAAATATTTACGAGAATACTCCTGGAATCCTGCCGCAACCCTTGGCCGCATCCAAGTTATCGTCACGGAAGCAGTCCAGCGTGACCCGACGACTCTTTCCTTGGACCACATCAAAAATATCGCCGCATTTTCTTTCTGCCACGCTCCACTCGGTCGGTAGCACCTAGTGACTCAGTTCGCTGTCTGGACTGCGGGCTAATCATTTCTAATGCAATAGAGACGCTCGAGGAAGCTGCCATTGCCTGGCCGAACCGACGCATGTGGGAGAGTGCCACGCCGGCACATGGCTTTCCCTCAGCAGTCTATCCAACAGGCCACGATCTATCTTCTCAGCAATGGCCTACAAGACCTGTGAGAGATCCGCCTCAACAGCCTTTGTCTTCAACTCCAGCGCCCACGACTCTGCCAGTCTTCCAAATAGAGGCGAGTCCGTCAGACCCGCTTCGTTCGACTGGAGATTCCGTTCAGCGTGCCATAGAAGGGTCCCATGGTTGCGCTATCCGTCGGAATCCGTCACGCACTGGTGTTCTGTCGGCCTCAGTCAGCGCAGCGCATCCATCCCTCATGCTTCAAGATACCACCAATCTAATCGGCCACAACCCAGGGCCATTAAATCCTGTTCATTGGGATTACCCGGTTGGCGAAGCCCTTTATGGCGACCTTAACCCAAGCAGTTTCTCCACCCAGAGCCAACAAATACGTGGTGCAGCACCATTGAGTTCATTGGAGGCTTCAGACTCTACAACCGACAAGTTTGTCTCTTGTACGCTATCTCGTTTCTCACTCTTGGTTGGAGATTGTGCTGACCTTCAGCAGCCGTCCACGATGCGAGGTCGCAGGCTGCCTCGGCCGCGAAGTGGAGCATGTCAGTGCTTGGTCTGCCAGTCTCTCATGGCAATGGTCCTCAACCTCGACGGGAGCTCTACGCTCCAATCCCCGCAACAGAGGTCAAGTCTCGCAAAGAGTGCCAGCCTCAGCACAACATCTCGAAGCCATTGGCATCAACATTTCCCAAATCAACATCAGACCCGGAGCTGTTGAAAAGGGTGAAAGGTCGGGCGCTCTCGACCCTGAACACGCCTCAGGCCAGGTTCATGTTGATTGATCCTGCCAACACCGCCAGGCGCGCTCCGTCGTTGGGCACGCTGGGCACGCCATCGAAGAAGCGGTCTTCGGCGGCGAAGAGTATCCGGCGATCCGTATCATTTGGTCCAGTCGTCAAGGACATTGAGATTGAGCGGCCGCAACCTGGCATAAAGCCGAGTCAGTGTAAACGCGACTTCACGCCTCTCGGTGTTGTAGAAGTTGTCGCCCAATCTGACCAAGGCCATTCCAGCCCCATCCTTTGATCATCTACTGCACTGTCAGGAAGTATTGGGTGCCGAGATATCAAGAGACACGCACGTTGAGCATGACTAAACTAATCAAGAGAAGTCGCTCGGCAGAAAGAGTTTCGGCTTTGGGTGGATGGTTATGTACCAACGTATGAGACTCTACCGGCGAAGATCATGTATTGTTTACGCTGTGAAGTCTTGGGCCATGGATTACTTTCCACGAAGCACGTGTAGTGTTTACCAAAATGGCAACGATTCCGACAAGTAGCATTCCTTGCCACTAGCAGTGAATAGAACTGTAATACGTTAATCGAAGCTTATCGTTGTTTTGAAGTACAGTCGGCCTCAAGCTTGATCCGTTGTCATGTTACGAGCATGTGCCTCTTTAGCCACACAGTATGATAAGGTTATTGAAACTTATTCAGAAGCTCACAAGTTACCACAGCTCGGCTGATGGTTCGGGGAGAAATTCTTGGATATTCCGGAGGTAGGGGAGCTTCGATCCACTTTAGGGCCGATTGAATACGCGGGTGATGTATGGATTCGCGGATGGATATCCATGGTGGCCATCCTCCTCGGCTCGGACTATGACAGGTCAGTGCATCATCTACCTGTTCATCCCATGAACCGCTCCGTTCCATGGGTAGATCTCGATTTTCTCTCTCGTGTTAGTTTTTCCGAATCTCTCATAGCTGGACATCCGCTTCTTGTAACTCTTCAATGAGTCGCTAATCTGTAGATTGTTGTTTCTGAAGTTCTGTTAGAAGGGGCATCATTGTCCATTCCTTACCCATCATGGCTCGAATTTCAATTCCATAGTAAGTCAATACGTCAGACTCGCACGGGGAGACTGACACCTTCGGGTTCCTGGCGCTGGAAGACGCCTCCCGAACCGAAAGCCGGGATGGAGTACTCGCCGGGATGGGTTGCAAAGGTACTCCAGACCCCAGATCTCGCACTCCGCAAGTGACCCATTGTGACCTGCAATTCGTTGGTTTACATGGCCTAATGCAGCTAATCATCGTTTGCATGTGCGGGGATTTGGGGAACTGATCAAAGTGTGGGGTGTAAAGGAAATTGGCATTGGAACGTCGGGATATCCGGTCGACAGCATGAATACGGTTGTTCCTGGCAGGCTTTGGGCAATAGTGCCTCAATTGATCTGGTATATAAGAGACTTCATGTCCAGATTTCCATATCACGTTCGCCCCGATGGCTGATGTCCTGCAAGCTCAATTGCGTTGCAAGTAGTCAGTCAAACAGAGATCTTGACAATGCTGCAAGCATATCTAGGTCTAGCAGCAGTCTCCCTGACTGGGGCGTATGCCGCTGCGCTCGAGACTTCCGGTGCTCCATCGACAACCGCCCGGCTAACTGCCGTAGCTTCGTGGTCCTACAGCACCTTTACGTATGAACAGCTGACGGTAAACCGGTACCCGACGCCGCTGCCATCTCCTCTGACCATCGCGACCCCATACGCACCACACTTTACCGAGGTTTCGACATTGTTGCCAGAGAATGTCACTTACACGACGTATTCCCTCAACCCGTCGGCTACAGCGTCCCCCGATGGCCAGTACGGCCAGAGCGCCTACGCCGCTCTCTGGGCAAACTACACTTACACGCATGAGCCTCCCTTCACGACAACCGCATCCCCGACACCCATCCCGCCCAGCGAGCTGGTATACCCCCCTCAACTGCCCGCCAGACCCCTAAATGACAACACCGACCTCAAGTTCCCTTCCGACTTTGTATGGGGCGTGGCTGCCAGCGCATGGCAGATCGAGGGAGGTCTCCAAATCGAGGGTCGCGGCCCTGCTGTGCTTGACGTTGTTGGCGTCAACGGCCAGGGATTGCTCGGTACCAATGACTCGAATGTGGCAGACATGCACTACTTCCTGTACAAGCAGGACATCGCGAGGCTCGCGGCTCTTGGCGTGCCGTACTTCTCCTTCTCCATCTCCTGGACTCGTGTCGTGCCGTTTGGCAGGGCAGGTTCGCCGGTCAACCAGCAGGCGTTGGACCACTACGACGACGTGATCAATACTTGTATAGAGTACGGCATCACTCCGGTCGCAACGTTGATGCACATAGATAACCCCGTTGGCATCTTTGACAATCTCGACGAGTTCCCAAATCACTACGCCTACTATGCCAAGCAAGTCATGGCGCGGTATGCGGATAGAGTGCCGTACTGGGTCACCTTTAACGAGCCAAACATTGCTGTGCAATTCACCCTGCCCAGCTACGATGGATTAACGGCGTTCCTCCTCGCCCACGCGGACGTCTACCGCTGGTACAGAGACGTCCTCGGCGGAACCGGCAAGATCACCATGAAGTTCGCGAACAACCTCGCCGTGCCTCTGGACCCGGGCAACCCAGACGATATTGCAGCCTCCTACCGCTACCAGGACTTCATCCTCGGCATCATGAGCAATCCGCTATTCCTGGGGAACCAGTTCCCCGAAGTCGTCCTCAACACGCCCAAGATGAATACCACGCTCACAAAGTCCCTGACCGACGAGCAACTCGCCCACATCAACGGCACCATGGACTACTGGGCTTTTGACCCCTACGGCGCCCAATACGCAACAAATCCACCAGGCGGCTACGAAGCCTGCGCGGCCAACTCCTCAGACCCCCTCTGGCCCTCATGCGTGACGCTCACCACAATTCAAGCCAACGGCTGGGCAATGGGCGCGATCTCCGAAGGCGGCGCCCTCATCGCCCCGTCCTACGTGAGAGAGCAATTCGGCTTTGTCTGGAACACGTACCGGCCGTCGGGCATCATGGTCACGGAGTTTGGGTTCCCGCAGCTGGCGGACGCGGAGACGTCGCACGATGCGCAGCGGTATGACTTCGAGAGGACAATGTATTATCAGAACTTCTTGACCGAGACGTTGAGGGCTATTCACGAGGACGGGGTGAATGTTATTGGGGCGCTGGCGTGGAGCTGGATTGATAATAATGAGTTTGGGAGCTTCGAGGCACAGTATGGAATGATGGGTGTGAATCGGTCGGATCCAGGGTTGGCAAGGTGGGTGAAGAGGAGCTTTTTTGACTATGTGGACTTTTTTCAGAGTCACATCTAGCTTGTGTAGATACTGTTGAGGAAAGTCGTAAATACTACTCAACGATGACTGGACAATTAATTTAGTACGATTTCGAGGTTTTGAGGTGTTAGTGCAACAGGTGACATCGGTTCTAGTAAGCGGCTATTGCGGCTCGTTTATGTCAGAGTCTCCGGCCAGTCCTGGCCTATCCACGTTTTCATCATGTCAGACTTGATGACGATCTTTCGGAGCCCCGTCCAATCTGGACGTTACCGGCCGCTAGACGAAGCTAAGCTTACGACCTTTGCATTGGTAGGCATTGGTAGGCTAACCCCAGAAATTGCCTTTGTCTTCCAAAATTCCCAAATGCCCCAAGTTTTGATTGATTAGTGGGCTAATGCACCACCTAGCTGACGTGAGAGGAATGTGGGCTAGGAGGATTGAAATCCGTGATGACAACTTCCTTCTCCACATAGTGTTCATGATGTATAAAGCAGATAGGTTACCTTGGCATCTGGATGTCCACTTGAGATCTTCTTGGCATGCTTCTTACAACCCATATTTTAGTGTGCTCAATTCATCCAAGTTGGCAGCAACACCGGCTTCATGACAATGGCAGACGAAAGTACCCACCGCCTCATTCCACATGTTGTGGCCGAGCAGGTTGCGCGGGACCCAGATCGCATTTGGGCTTCATACGCCATCAGTAAGGACATCGCCAAAGACGGGTTCCGCGATGTCACCATCCGTCAGCTATCAAGAGCAGTAGACAGAGTGGCGTGGCACATCGAGGCCAACATCGGAAAGAGCACAACATTCAACACGTTGCTCTACTTTGGCCTCCCCGACATCAGATACGCAATCAACGTCATCGCCGCCATGAAGACGGGCCACCAGATCCTGCTGTGTTCTCACTTCAACAGCCTCATTTACAACTTGAGTCTCTGCGAGAAGAAGGATTGTCACTATGTGATGCGGAGCGAGGGCGTAGACGCCATGGTCGATCCGCTGTTGGCGGCGAGACCGATGAAGACCTTTCCCGCACCATCTCTAGACAGCCTTCTCGATGACAATGGCGATGTAGACCCGTACCCTTACACGCGGACCTACGAGGAAGGCATCGACGATCCGGCGGCCGTGGGACACACCTCGGGCACGACGGGACTGCCTAAGCCTGTCACCTGGACACAGAGGTCCTTTGTCGTCGTCGATACCGTCTGGCGCTTCCTCCCAGATCTCGATGGCCGACCGTCCTATCACAAGGTTCTCTCAAAGGGGACGCGCTGCTACCAGACCATGCCCATCTTCCACCCCTTTGGCTTCTTCTCAGCCGTTACCGACCCCCTCTTCCGGAAAAAAGTCCTTGTCTTGGGCCCCAACACCCTCGGTCCCATCCCGCCATCGACACTTGAACTGATGTTTGAGCACGGCGACTTTGACTGCTTGGCTGGAGTACCGATTTACCTAGAAATGGTGGCAAAATCGCCCGTGTGCCTCGCCTCCGTCGAAAAGAAACTAAAGTTCATCTTTTACGCGGGTGGCGCGCTCAGCAAACCCGCCGGCGACGCGCTCTCAGCCCGTACAAAGCTTGACCAGCTCATCGGGTCCACCGAGGCCGGCGCCGCCCTAGGTCACGAGACGGACCGCGAGGACTGGGACTGGTTCTGCCTCAACGACGAAGAGAGCGGGATCGTCTGGGAAGCCTGCGAGGTCAAGGGGTCCGGGTCTGAAGGTGAGCCGCAAGAACAGGTTTACGAGATGACGTTTGTGAGAAACCCCAAGGTGGAGAAGCAGCAGCACGTCTTCTGGCACAGCAACGTCGTCGACGGTGTCTTTCGGAGCAACGACTTGTTTGTGAAGCATCCCACCAAGGCGCACCATTGGAAGTTTTACTCGAGGAGGGACGATATTGTGGTGACCAAGTTTGGTTGGAATGTCAATCCCATGTTATTGGAGAGGGAGATTGCGCAGCATCCGGCGGTGAAGCATGTTGTTGTCGGCGGAACGGGGAGGCGGCATATTTGTGCTGTCATTGATCTTGCCGATGACGGTCAAGGGATGTCGGAAGAGGAGATGTTGGATAGTATCTGGCCCTTCGTGCAAAAGGGTAACGAGATCTTGGATGCGGCTGGTCAGTTGGCCAAGCAGAGGATCTTGTTTAGTCGAAAGGCAAAGCCGTTCCCCATTGCCGGGAAGGGCAATGTACAGAGGGTGGCGGTTCTCAAGTTGTATCAGGACGATATTGATGACATGTATGCCAGAGTTGGGGATGGACCTGGATTGTAGGTGGGCAAAAGATTGATCCTAAGCAGTTTGAAGAGGCTCCCGGCTGATGTACTTAGCTTCCATGTCTTTCCAGCAATATTGAGGGCATATAACTAGTGAATTGGTTGATACTGCCATTCTTCCTGACGCCTGTCAGAGTCAGATAACCCCGTACCGCAAGATTGTATCTCTATGTTGCGGTTAAATAATAATGCCAGGAGACTTGTTGGAACGAACAAAAAGTCCGTACTAATTGATGTGGTTGTATATGATATGGCTTAAGCCAGAGTATTAACTTCGGTATCTACGATGTTGAAGTCCAATTGGCTTACAAACAGACTCAAGGTGAGTGTAGGAATACGCCAATTTTGAGTTGCTCTTATTGTTAGATAAAGGCACAATACTAACAATGACTTAGTACTAAGGCGCCGGGGCTCTAGGGCGTTGGATTGTTCCGGATTTCCAAAACTAGCATCAACTGATACAGGTAAAATTCTGTTAACTAACGATGCATTCACTAGAAAGCGAGACCGAGATTTGTCTCAACTATCCGACTTCATAACGATAGATGACTAAAGTAGCGGAGTTCGGGCAGCGGACTTTCGCACTCACCTAGTGGGTGCAACATTGCCGGACTTTGGATTTGTAATCCGTACAGAAGCCTATGCTCTGCCCCTCATCTCCTCATCTGAAGTGTTGGACTGTGGGTGCGATCACCACACACGGGGCGGGGACCCGGGCGGGGCCCTTTGGAAGCGGCTCGCCCGGACCTGTGTTTCCCTGCGCCGAAGCGAGGCCCCCGTGTTTGATTGGAAGAGTATTGAAGATGTTTAGGAGGGGGACCATGTGGTTGTAGCGGGTGTTCCCTTGTCCGAGGGAGAAATGGAACCTAATGCCTTGTACAGTGGTGTAAGGAATTGGGAGGTATCCTCTTTTCGGGAACGTATTCGGGATGGAGACTGGATGCATGGAATCTAGAAGTACAAAGAAGAGCTTCAGGTCCCGGAAGTCTTGACGTCACTGGCTTCGATATTAGAGCTTCAATTCTTATACATTACAGAACGATTCTTTACCTCGACAGTATTCCAAACTTTAGGGATCGTCAAGTCTCATCCGAACAAAACTTACGCCACTCTATCATAAGCAAAGCACATCATTACTCACCATGAAAGAAGCCATCGTCAACGCCGACCTCTCGGTCGACATCAAGGACTCCCCCATCCCCGAACCGGGCCCAGGCGAGCTCCTCGTCAAAGTCATCGTCTCCGGCACGAACCCAAAGGACTGGAAACTCCCCTTTTGGTTCCAAGCCGCCTCCAACTCGGGCGATGACGTAGCCGGCACAGTCGAGAAGGTCGGCGCCGAGGTCTACGAGTTCGCAAAGGGCGATCGCGTCGCCGGGTTCCACATCATGCGCACAGCCAACGGCAGCTTCGCAGAGTACGCCATTGTTCCCGCCTACACCACCTTCCACCTCCCCGCCAGCGTGTCCTACGAGGAGGCCGCGACGGTGCCGCTGGCGGCGTATACCGCTGCTGTCGCGTTGTTTCACTCGCTTGAGATCCCCTCGCCCTGGGATCGCAAGAGGGAGACCAAGGCGCCGGTGGTGATTTACGGCGCCAGCACGGCGATTGGGGCGTTTGGTATCAAGCTTGCCAAGAAGGCGGGCGTGCACCCCCTCATCGCCATCGGAAGCAAGAACAGCGCGTTCGTCACGCCTCTGCTAGAGGAAGCTAAGGGCGACGTGTTCTTGGATTACACGCAGTTCGATTCGCAGGACAAGTTGGCCGAGAAGCTAAGGGAGGTGATCAAGGCGACCGGACAGCGATCGTTCAGGGTCTTTGACACGGTCAGCGAGAAGGGATCGTTCCAGATGCTTAGCAAGGCCATCGCCGGCCCGCCCGAGGATGGCACGGGGTTCAAGCCGAGAGTCACGACGGTGTTGCCCGGTAACGACTTTAGCGACGTCGATCCTACCGTCGAGGTCGTTGTCACGAGCGTCGGATTCGTGCACGAGGAGGAGGGTCAGGGTAGGCTGTTTGGCCTGATTTGGGCGCGGGTGTTTGCCGAGGCGCTGAGGACGGGGTGGATGAAGGCGCACCCGTATGAGGTTGTTAAGGGCCTCGAGGGCGTCAAGACGGCTCTCGATGGGTTGAAGAATGGTACCGTCCGTGCCAAGAAGATGGTTATCCGTGTTGCGGATGGCAATTAGTTGGCGAGATGTGAGTGGTAGTGTAGTTGACAACATGAAGATCAAAAAATTGCTTGGCTTATTTAAGGTGCTTACGGCTTACAGGACAGCTTTCGCCACGTGGGATCGCAGATGATGACTGACATGTAATATATTTTTATTCTTCTTCCGCATTCAATCGGAGGATTCTCCAAAAGATGCGGCATGCTATCCCGAGTAGACGGATGTTCCCCGCCAATACCGCCATTCAGTTCCGATCAAATCAAGCAAATGCTCCTAACCCGTAACGCCTCCCAATTCATAGCTTACATTCTGAAATCACGCCAAGGAACATAGGGAAATGATGAGCTCTGGACGCGAAAGTCCCCGAGCTGAAGGAGTGAAATCGCCGAGAAGCTCGACTACATCTCCGAGCCTCGACTACGCCATGCCTACGTGGACATCCTTGCCCTTGACACTCTTCCACTCCACAAACACGGAGCCGATGATGGTCGCCGAGGCCGTCACAGCACTCACTAGGAACGCCTGTGCTAGGGCGTCGCTGTAGGCGTGCTCTACCGCGGGCAGGAGGGACGGATCGATGGTCTTGCGGATAGCTGTCACACCCGCGGCGATGACGGAGTGGGGGTCAATGGTCGGGATGTACTCGACTAGGCTCTCCACGAGCTTGTTGGTAAAGACTGTCTGGCCGATGGCGACAAAGATGGCACCGCCAACCGTTTGTGTGAAGATGATGATGGCGGTTCCCGTGGGCACGTCGGCCATGTCGAGGACCACCTGCACAGCCATTAAAGGCTGCTGCATAGCGGCGCCGACTCCGGCACCGGCGAGAATCTGGTAGCCGATCCACATCGCGGAGGATGTGTTGGGGTTGAAGGTGGAGATGAGGCCGTATCCGATTCCCATGAGAATCGAGCCAAGAATCATCCACGGGGTGTACAGGCCCCAGATAGTGACAGCGGCACCGGCAACGAGTGAAGCGATGATGTTGCTGACCAGCATGGGCAAGTTTCTGACTCCCGAGTTGACGGCGGAGACACCCTGAACGGACTGGAACCAGATGGGCAGGAAGTAGACAGACAAAAGAAAGGCGGCGCCGGTGTTGAAGGCGAAGAAGGAGGACGACCAGACTGAGCGCTGCTTGAAAATGCGCGGCGGGACTGTGGCGTTTTCCTGGCCAAGGTACTGCAAGTAGAGGAAGCCCGCCATGCCGAAGCCGAAAATCAGGAAGAGAACGATGACGCGGGCAGAGGCCCAGGGGTATGTGACGCCACCCCAGTGAAGAGCGAGAAGGAGGCAGATGATGGCCGGCATGAAGAGCATGTTTCCGAGAGGGTCCATCTGGATGAAGCGTGTTCGCCATGTCTCTTGGGGAATGGAGCGGACGGGATCAGGGAAGAAGAAGAGAATGACAAAGATGGTGACGGCTCCCTATCTACGGCGTTAGCACGGTGGCATCAAAGACGTGGAATCGAAATCAACTTACAATCGGCAGGTTAATGTAGAAACACCACCGCCACGTCAGACTATCTGTAAAGACACCACCCAGCAAAGGACCAGCAACGGATGAGATACCCCACATGCTACCAACGGCACCAGTGTAGATGGGACGCTTCTCGAGAGGCACGCTATAGGCGAGGATGATGAGTGCTCCGGCAAAAATGCCGGCTGAACCTACTCCCGCGATGGCGCGGCCAATGATCAGAGCGATACTGTTGGGTGCGACACCGCAGATCAAGCTGCCCAGCTCGAAGATGGCGATGGTGATCAAATACACCCACTTAATGCTGAAGAAGCTGTAAAACTTGCCAAAGAGCAGCTGGAGAGAGGCTGTTGTGAGGAGGTAGGCACTGCCGTACCAGCCGACGTCGTTCAAGCTCTTGAACTCATCCGTGATACGCGGGATGGCGGTGGCGATGATGGAGTTGTCTAGGTGGTGGTTATGGTCAGCTGTAGCTCTACCCTATTGAATGAGTGTGGAAATTGGGGAGACGGTTCCTTACCGAGAGCCATCAAAAACACACTGAAACACAATGCCATGACAATCAAAGCCAGCTTCATTCCCTTGGGATATTCGAGATCATCTTCGTTATTTACGATCTCGGCTTGTTCTGACTTGGCGGAAGGTATTCTCGATAGCTCGCTATACGGGACAGGAGGGAGTAGGATGGGATCGATTCGTATATCTTGAAACGATGCGGCAGAGCTCGCGATGTCCTTTTCCATCTCATCGTAGTTTGAGCTCGAGTCGCTTGGTGTCAGGGTTGACGCTCTTGACTGCAGGAATGTCGGAGGAGCCATGAAGGACGGCACTGCGGCCTTCTGAGCGTCGAACATGTTGGCGATGACGACGAGACGGTCGAATGCTGTAGAGAGGGTTGAGAGGTCTACAAGTGCCAGTGAAGTAGAGTCGGGTACTCGGGATGGAGCAGTGACACGATGCGGAAGGCAGCTGAGATGGCAGCGCTACTCTGTTGATCTTGTTTGTTTATCCTGATGAGGAGACTGGGAAACAAGGATACTGTAGGGGAGAAGATCACGGATTCTATATAGATCAAGTTACGTGTGTTGAACGTGTCAGTCCTTTGGGGGAACTTCCGACCAAGACCATGGCCTTGCCGAGGACGTGGATGCTGGGGTCGGAAGCAGACGGTGATGGTCGCGCTGGGAGAGTAGAGAGCGCAAGTCCCCGAAACACTTGTCTGGGCTCCCATGTTACACCGGCTTGCTTCCGGTAAGGGCAGGAGTACAGAAGATGAGGTCGCGCTGCCTCTGACTCTGCCTGGTGAACGAGAAGCGGACGCCAAGTATCGGTCCCTTGGTGTTGTACAAGAGACGGTACCCTGGGAGGGGGCCAGACGTTGTCTCAGCTGTCTTGGGGGCTCTTCCTCCATGCGTCGAACGGTGTGCTGTGTAAGCTGGAGCCATACCTGGTGGCGTAGTCGGGATGATGATGACGAACTAGTACAGGATGCAGTAAGTGGACGTTAGCCAACAAGGCAACTTAGCAAGCGCCGGCACTGGGCATGCACACGGTACTTGGACTGGGGTAGGAGAACATCATCCCTCCCCGTCGCACTTAAGACTAGGCAGTAAGGGCAGCGGAAGGACGCGACACCCACACGGAATGGCAAAAGACGGGAGGCTCCAAGACCAGAGACGGGTAGAGAGCGTCATTGGCGGGTCCCTCGTAAGCTCCGAGCCATTGGATGCTGGCGGATGAAGACTAGACCAGACGAGATAGAATCGATAAGGGGCTTCCAGGAGAGACGAGACGGGTCAGGGTTCAAGACAATTGCTCAGTGAGGTGATGCGATGGGCGAGGGCATCTCCAAGTCGCACAATGAGGGCCTCAAGTAGTGAGAAAGGGCGGCAGGCTGCTTCTTCTGCACGATGCTGCAATCAGTTCGAGGGTCTTAGATGCCGCTCATTTGATGCATCCAGCCTGACGTTGAACTGTTGAATGCAAGTGCCCGATAGATTGATCAAAGGCTGTTGACGTGCAGTTTGATGGACGTGAATGGCAACGCGCGACGTCCTCCGTTTGCTCTGCGTCCATTTCCGGGAGATAAGTACGTACCGCCGCTCCAACCAGTCTGGTCACGTGCTGATCCTTGGTGTTAGTCATCACTCGAATGATGACTAAGGTAAGGTGAGGGATGTTCCCTCCGCGCGCCTTGAACAACTCCGTCGATATTGCTTTGCACAAGCTCTACTTTCTCCTTGACTTCTCCATTCGGACCTCAAAATTGGACTGTCTCGAATCTTCTCAGTGTTTTCCTTCGGTATCTTCGAATGGCCCGCCAGGAAGCGAGAAACTGCGCCGCACGAGACCAACACGAACAGGTTCTAGCGAAGCCGTTAGATCCAAGCGGCCAGACGGAGCCCCCCCAGTTCTCGTTCGGCGGTGAGGCTTAGCATCACGGAGGGAGTCCTCCAAGTAATCAAGGACCACAGTTACGCTCGCCCATCTCTTGTCACTTGTCAGATTTAGTCGCACCACAGACTCAACACCCCAGATTGTCCAACTATTGGAACAGTTTCCAGAGTTTCGGTTGCGACCGGGGGAACCCTCGCTGCCTTCGCGGGACCAAAATGCATTCCTGCCGCTCTGTCAACCTGACTTGGGTCGTTTGGGTCTCCGACTTGGGTTCGATTGTTCCTCAATGTGCCACCCCGTTGTGCGACAACTGTCGCCATCTCCTCTTCAAGTTTCTCTGATAATCGTTGGTGTCTCCTTTGTTCCATCGATATTCTAGGTCTCCTTGACAAGGATCTACCCCTCGCCCTGCCTGCCATCAAGCTATCAATGGGAAAGGCAGCCAGGCTTGCGCTTCTCGCATCAATACTGTCAACTTGGCGCTCCAACCCCTCATCAAAGCACGTCTGTTATTTCTACGAAAAGACAAGGGAGCATGTCCATAAACACGGTGACGCACGTGGCTCGAGATCGATGGGAGGTTACGTTCACAACACCATGACACCACAACACGCGCTTCTGCTACTGAGATGGGATCGGCGCTACGTTTCCTTTTGACACAAACGCGATTGCTGACATGTTCATGCATTTAGTCCGCTCAGTGCTCATATTCAGACAATCTTGCCCCGTTCTGTCCTTATCTTCCCGCGTGGGGCATGGTACTCGACATTCACTCTATGCCGTCTCCCCCACAAGTCCGCGAGACACGACACCTCGATCGAGGCACATACCTCGAATGTTTGCGTCGTAATTTCAACATGTAACCGATTTCCCGGTCCTTACGCTCCGCCACGAGTCTCTACGCCGTCTCATTGCACCAACTCCACGCCATCAACGTCGACAAGCCCTCTGTCGTGGACCGACTCGGCCTCCGGGGTACCTACACCATCAAATCAACGTTGCCTTTACTCCAAGACGCTATCGTCGACGGCCGGCACTACCCCAGTACCAGAACTAGGAATGTCTCGGGAGTCAAAGACACCATTGGCGCCGCCACAAAGTTTTCAACAAATTCGAGGTCGTCTACATCTCTACCTTCGAAGCTGGCCTCTCGCTCTATCGCCCCTATTCAGCTCTAGCTCAACCCGTCCCCCTGTTCACAAAGCCGTTGACACCATGCGAGGGTTCAGCCAGAGGCGTTTCGAAACAAGTGGCTGCTGTCGCTGCGCTACTTCGCAGGCGCACCTGTCAAAACCACCGCCGTATTGATCCTTCGTCCAGTTATTGCGGCTGATCTGAGACATGATCGAGCAATGTATTCGGCGACGAGACTGTTCCAGAACTCGGCTCTTTGCGGGCATTTGACGAGAATCCACTGAGGGACATCAGCATCGACAGCGACATCAACCTCGGCTGCCGGCATGCCCGCCGTTGTCCTTGACTGACGAGCAAACAAATAATCCGATGAGGCAATGGTGGTCGCACTTGAATGTGCGTGTGGAACACTCGGTCGTCGGTTGTATCCGCTGGATGCAGTTTGCACGGCGAGGTTTGACAAGCATCACTTGCAGCGCATACGCGGACATCGGTGTTATCTCTCGTCGCTTGAAGCGTTTGCTTCATCTCAGTCAATGTTTTTGATTTGCGTATCCGGCCCGCTAATGTTTGTGCCAGCTACATACCGAGATCGAGGTTCTGGGCCACGGTCCCAGGACTGTTCAACCGCTTCGGAGCTTGAATATCGTTTAGGGTATTACCGACCTCGCTTGCCATCCATGCTGACTAGGAGACGGGCGTATCGTGGTCATTCGCCTGTCTTATCCTCGATAGTCGGCATATTTTCGTCGAAACCCGTCGGAACACACCTCGTCTATCGCGTGCGTTCTGGCAGAATTGTAATGAACAGCTTTGTCTTCTGTGTTTGTTTCTATATGCCCGGCGTGAGGGGCCTATGGCTTCTTCGTCAAATCTATGTGCAGACTGATAATGCTATGCCATGCTCCCGTTTCTATCTATTAGTCTATCTATTATAATAACACTCTACAGGAATTTTCTCATGCAACTATGGTCCTTATCCATGAATCGACTCTGGTTCGAGGTAGACCGATAGCAACTAAGTTCAAGCCGTTACTTCCCTCTTGATACACCCTGTACTCCATATCATTTCGATGCCCAGCGATTGGAATCGGGCATTCATAGTGTCTACGCAATGCACATCAAGGTCGCTTTTCTCTCTGAAGTCGTCATAGTTGACCTGAACAACCTTCAGATTGGGTAACGTGAACAAAGATTCTTCGGCAAGCCGCCTGAGCTTTTCCTTGCAGTTTTGGTCTGCATGCAAGATCTCAACCCGACGAATGGACGCTGGCAAGACTTCGGCCAACCTCCATTCGGTGTATAGATCCACTCCATATTCCAAGAGAACTGCTCTTGGGGTATTGTCGATTGCCGCTTGATCAAATACAAGCTCCTCTAGATGCTCAAAGGAGCGGAAAGACCAAGCTATCCCGCCAGACGCAACTTGCCGGGAGTCTGCCCTAGACGACCGACTACAATCGTGAGAAAGACGCAGTTTCCGTAGAGTATGGCGAACCGGGTCAAATGCCTGAAGCAATTTTGACATATCCCAATAGTCGAATCCCGAGTTGCGGTAGATTTCTTTGGCTGTGACTGCCAGCTCCTCCAAACTCGGGCAGCACTTCACCAATAGATTGAGATCTTCAAAGCCTATCTCGCTCAGCGACAATCTCCGAAGATTGCCCAACTTCAGCGTCCAAGGCTTCACGAGAGTCCAAGGACTTTGACCGTCGAAGAGACTGCAATGCATTGAATGCAAGTTTTCAAGATTTGGCGCCGCGGCGAAGAGCGCAGAGGCCTCATAAATGTGATGATTCTTCCTGACGCCCCTGAGAGCAATTGATCGGAGTGCAGGGAAGGAAGCCCGACTATCTCTGATATGCTCATAGTCCACAAAGCTATCACGGGCTATGAGAAGCATAGCGAGGTTCGGCGATAGCAGAATTGCCAACTCCCCGAGCCAGTGGTGAATCTTCCGTCGCTGGATTCGCAACAAAGCTTCTGGCTGACCGGAGAACCCACTCCATGTTTTCGTTTGGAGATAGCCCCTGCTCGGAGCGTGCCGTAGCGCGCCAGCATCTTCGGTCGCTTTGATGAGGAGTGGAGCTAGTTCTGGCGTGCACCCTCTGATCACGTCGTTCTCTACCAGCTGTAGCATTCTGATGTGAGATGCTAGATCCGGACGCTGTATGATGCTGCGCAGGAAGACGGGCAGCTTGTCTTCGTATTCGTCGTCTTGTGAGGGCTTGCTAGGTTGTGCTCCGATACCGCAACCATGCCTTTGAAGTAGCCCGCCCGTGGCGTAGTCGTGGAAAAGGAACGGCTGGGCAACAGCGCAAAATCCTCTGGAAACGCGACAAAGTCGTGATAGTGCCCTTTTGCTGAGTCGATAGTCGTCGCTTTCGGCGTCAGAAAAAGTCCCTGGGTGTTGACAGTGGAAGCAGAGTAATGAGCAGATTTGCTCCACGAGCTCGAGAGGCAGCGAAGCCATTTTCTGGAGTGTTTGTCGAGTCTGACTGTTTTACAGGCAAGGTGTTTGCTTCAACACTCTCCACCGCTCAGGGTTCGCCATGATGATAACAAGTGCGAAGTCGGCCATGGGCCGATTGAAGTGCGCAATTATATCTTGCGATTAGCATGCTCGACTTTTTTAATAACGCGTTCGGGCGGGCGTGGCGGACGTGTACTACAGGGATGCCGGCTTGACAAGGTTCACCTGTGTTGTCAAAAGTCTGCTGTTTATATATGGGTGATGGTAATTACCGGCCCATTTCGCGGCGAGCCTTGCCCTCTGTGAAGCTCTCGGGAAAGAGTCATGAGATTTAAGCTTTTACGATAGCAGACCGAACGCTTCGTACAGTGATATCATTCCGGGTCTTCCGGTACATTTTCATGCTCTGAGCGACGGCAAAATGGCACGCCAGCGCCGGCGCCGGCGCCGGCTTTCCACGGAGGCCGGCTTAACGCCCCGCAACGTACAATAAAATCGCGATGCGTCCATGATTCTCTGCGTAGACTTGATCTGGTGGAGAGGCTGTTGAGATCCTGATTTCTGCTTTGTTCTTGGAGGAAAGTATTTGGAGCTTTAACTTAACGACTCTTATTCTTTTGACCCAGCAACGTCGTTTCCATTGTGAAGGACGCAGTGACACTATTTATCCGTCACTATCAGTGTCAACTGCAATGCGTAAGCGCAGCTACGGCCCAGCATTTGAATATCAAGATGCACATGCATCAGACATTGACAACGAGCTTCACCAACTCGCTGACTACCCAGACACTGGACTACGCTTTACTCTATTGCCCGCACCAGACGGTTGCATTACTCATGTTCTCTGAGAGAAAAGTAAAGCCGAACTCCGTCAAGCCGCCCAGGAGACTTTGACAAGAACTTCCATGACGACTAAATTCGTGTATGTTGGTCATAATTTGCGTGGTGATTCTCAAATTGGTCATGCAACTTTAAGATCAAACCTACTCAGCTTCTGAAGTTGGCAGCCCGTCGTCAATGGCCGGAATTGTGCCCTTTTACCAGTAAGATGCATCATTCGAAGCAAAGGTTTCGTCACTCTCCAAGTGCAGATTTATACACAAGTAGGGCCGCCGTTGCGCCGGTGCAAAGCTCAATATCCTGGTATCAAACTGCCGATGTGCACGAAAGGAAGAAAGAGGCGAAGCCTATTGCTTGCACCGAAGTAGAAATAAATTGATAGAAGAGCTTTTTGTAGCGCCAATACCACCTACGAACCAAGAAGAATGTTCCTAGATTGAGAGATCCAGTCGGAAACTCGGGGGACAAGCCGCGAGCAAAGTCTACCTAGTAAGTTGAGTGCGAATTCCTCGGCGAATCAGTCTATTCAAGGATCTTCCCCAAAGACAGCTTTTACCACACAAGCGATCATCAATTCAAGCAGCAACACAGAGAGCGCCTTTGCCAGTTTCGTCGCGCCAACCATCAACCGCTATAAAGGCAACGTGTGCGGCGGTTTCGAAATCCATCTATACGAGCGAATGACTGGCAAACAGTCAAGAGCGCGCCAGCCCAAGCACGGCCCCGAGTCAAGATCTAAGATAAACGCGTACAAATGATGCCTTGCGGTCTCTACGCCGCAGCATACGTAGCGTCGAGAGACCCCTTAAACCCTTGGTCAGCAATCTGGAATCTACCTATGCGCCTTCTTAAAGCCTCGAGCCAAGCAATCGGGTCATGCATGCCACGCGGCAACTTTAATTATGGGCGTTACGGGTAATCGCGCTTTAGCTAGTCGGCTTTAATCTCACCTGTAATACTCGATGTAGCATCTGGGGTGTGGAGTTCCTCAGCCATTGTCTCGAGTTATTGTGGCGATGCAACTGGCGTTCGAACCTTATACGCGTATACGTCCTCACTAAACTCCGCGTATATGTCAAAAACCAGTTGCCGAGCCATAACGAATACATGTAAACAAAAGTCGAAGAATATACAAGATGAATTGTTCAGTTTCAAATCTTCTACAAATTTCCAACTTCACCACCTCATCAGACCTAGAACCGCACTCATCGATCATCTACAATCAGACCGAAATCCGATCCACCGCCCGTCAAAACCGCCGACTCAGCACGAAGATCTTACAGTAAACATAAGGAAAACGATTATCGTCACCATGGGCATCCGCGACTTCTTTGACGGTCGATTTTTCGATACCAGATACAAGACCAAAATCCACATCGCGCAAGTCGCCCTAATGGCACTGGCCATCATCCTCACCATCTGGCGCATGGCCATGCCGGTCCCCTTCACTCGCGGCAACATCATGGCCCTTACAATGGTGAGTTCTTCGTGGCGGGGGAAACTTTGCAACGTTCCTTTTCGCAATCATTGTTGTCGAGAATGAGACTAATACCAGACGATTACAGGGTTTCAAGTCTCTTATCATTATCGGCTACCAACTTCTGACGACTCATAAGGAGCGCTTCAAGAAGTGGGCTTCGCTCAAAGCCAACGCTATCCTCAATACAATGGAGATTTTGTTCTGGTTCGTCGCCTTTGGTCTGTTGTGCCAGGCGAATGGAAGGTTCTGCACTGGTGGAAGCTGTGCTCTCAGCTGGATTGTGACTCTCATCGTCATGGTGTTGATGTAGGTTTCTTTGCCTCTGCCCAAAGGCAGATCCGGCTCTGTTTAATATCAAAACGCTGACATATTCGCACCAGTGTCCTTGCCTTCCAGACATCGGTCGTGTCCATCAAGGACTACCGGTACTGGAAACACTTTGGCATCAACCGAGAGACGGAGACTAAAGCAGCTTACCCGAGACCTCAAGTCTGAGATCTCGGATTTACACTAGGTGCAGGTAGCACTACGATAAGGATCGCCTTGAAAAGGCCACAGTTGAAGGATTGCTGTACGGCGTGCTTCGCTTTGCCTTGAAGCGGACTAGTGTGGGAAGAAAGTACTCCGCTGGTTGTCACCACGGACAGGCTGATCGGAGGTGCAAAGTTCATGAGTGATGGAACGTGAATCACGGAATTACGGCTGCGCCTAACATTAGGGAAAATATGGGTTGACTCGGTGGTTGGTTTTATGGCCGGGGGTCTCGGCTGATCCGTATCTTCGGGTCTTCTTAACATTAGCGATCAGAATGCGGGGCCGAGCCCGGAGCAGGCGTTGTTTTCATATCCACAAAACAAGACCGCCCATCCGGAATTCGCCAATTCTTAACATTAGGGGAACGGAATCGAACTAAATAGGCGGGGTAAACCGCCAATGACTCAACAACAAAGGTCTCGTTTGATTTGGAGGGGATTTGATTCGTCTTGATCTGTCCTTATCTGCCCCGATTTTACCGTTCTTCCCCAGCCGACCTCGCGGCAAAGCTGTATTATTATTACGGGGTATTTATGTTCAGCATCATTCCCAACCCTTACAAATTGGCGTGATTGATACTTGACATTTCACAGCAAGGCAGTGCTACCAGCAACGACAACTTGCATCATGTTATTGAACCCGCTCTCTGTGGCGGCTATTCTTGGAGCCCTTTTGGTGTTCTACCTAGCACGCTGCTATTCATCCCCCTTGTGGAGAATCCCCGGGCCAGCACTGTCCAAAATCACCTCAATCGCCCTGAGATGGCACGAATTCGGCGCAAATCGAACGCTATACATCCACTCTTTGCACTTGAAGTATGGCCCGGTCGTGCGAATCGCGCCCAATGAAGTTTCATATACGTCTTATGAGGCTGTCAAGGAGATTTACGGATCACTCGGAAGTGGTTATGACAAGCATCGTTTCTACAACCTCTTCAAGGTTTTCGGGCGCAGGTAAGTGCCGATATTACATGGAAAATCTTGAGACGGCGCTGACCGTGAGTTTTGCGCTCGTGATTTAGAACCATGTTTTCAACCCTTGTGAAGGGCGATGTAAGTTACCTAGCTTTATGACTTGTCTGAGACAAAAAATCTAACTTTTACTCAGCACGCGAAGCGCAAGCGTATCATTGCCGACCGCTATGCCAATAGCAATGTGGTGAAGCCCATAGCGCTGAGCGGTATTGAGAAGCGTGCGGAAGAGTTTGTCAGGCAGTGTGCTGATGCAGCAAGTAGAAGTGTGAATGTCTATGTAAGTTCAAATCTTCAAGCACGAAGAAATGGCGGCGAGTCCTGTATCAGTAACACTGACACTGTTGTCCCTGATCACCAGGTCAAGCTTCACTCTTACGCTTGTGACTGCGTGACCCATCACTTGTTCCACCCCTACGGAACCAATAGTCTTCAGAAACAGGAAGACACGGACATGATGGAGCAAGTCACGACGGACGATAGTCTACGAAGTGAGGTTTCCCGAGTTGATATGCAGTGGGTGCTTGCTAACCCTCAACTTACCAATCAGACCGCCTTATCCAGCATCACTACCCCGTCTTTTACCAGTACTTCTCTAAGATTCTTGACCTGTTCTTCGATCCACGAACCACGCCCCTTGCTAAGGACTTCGTTGTTAATGCTACCTCCAAAATTGATCCCGCGCCGTTCACTCTGTTAAGCCGCCTTCAAGACAAGAGGGAAAGCGGCAGCAGCGTCAACCAGATGGACGCCATTGACATCGCCGCGGAATGTACGGATCACATGGTAGCTGGCATCGATACAACGGGTGATTCGCTGTGTTTCTTGTTGTGGGAACTGTCACAGCCGGCATCTCTTGAGATTCAACGGAAACTCCGGGAGGAAATTCGAGAGAATCCAGACGCCTCTTTTGACAAGCTTTCTTACCTTGACGCCGTGGTTCAAGAAGGCCTCCGATGCTATCCTGCGATTCCAATGTCCCTACCTCGCGTGGTCCCACCGGGAGGAAAGACCGTCGATGGCTACTTTGTTTCTGAGGGTACCATCGTGAGCAGCCAGGCATACTCGGTTCACCGCAACAACGATGCAGTCTTCCCCAACCCTGACACCTTCAGCCCTGAACGCTGGCTATCTCCCACCGGAGAAGCCGAGAGGAAGAGACACATGTTTGCCTTTGCTCATGGTGGAAGAGGTTGTGTCGGAAAACAGTAAGGGCTTACACTACCTTCCCACGGACTATGGGCGCGAGCTTATGCTAATCCCGAAACAGTCTTGCATTGGCAGAGATGAAAATCTTACTCCGTGGCATATACGGACGATATTCCACTGTACCAGATCCTTCCATCACTCCCGAGAGTATGCGATCTCACGACCAGATCATTTCTGCCCGGCCATACGGACAACGTTGTCTCTTGCGATTCGTTCCTATTGCGAATGAAGAGGCTGTATAAGCGACTGCTGGTCACTCCTCTTTGAACTGACATGACGGGAACATGTTTGAAATCGCGAGATGAGTGACTAATGCTCAAGTCGTGAAGAGGCGGACTGGAGATGATTGTAGTAGCGTTCTGAACAGTTGTTGGTCAACAGCGCTAGAGCTAGACCAAGCTGAGGTCGTCTCTGTACAAACGGACGCTACAAAAAACTTTTTCTAGTACGAGTTGATCACCTCCAGCACGAATCACTTCCAAGCTATCCGTGACCCGTCCACCATTACTTCTTGACTGAACTAGGATTTCTGATTATCTTGTCAAGTTCTTGGCGAGACAATCTCTCCTGAAAAGCGACCTTGGGTTTCATCCTTCTGAACGATGTATTTCGTTCAAGTTGTACTCAAGTCTCTTACCCCATTGCGTCGTCAAAACCCGAGGCGGGAGGCGGGGCGTGAACGCAACGGTTGTGAGTCAAATCATCCTTCAAGAGTGGAGTTGGGGTCTGAAAATCACGGTGGCCTTGGCCACCGGGTAATCCCACCGAGTCAGTGTCGGCTGTTCATTGGAACCTTATTCATTGCTGGCGCTGTTGCCATGGATGGTGCAAATTGCGTAGGATCTCTTTTCAGCGTCGGTGCCTTTTGCTTCATGGCTCACGGCCAAGCGTGACGAAATCCGACTTGATAGTGGATCACCAGTGTCAAATACAATTCATCGCCTTGCGAAAGAGTTTGAACCAGCGGTGAAGGCACAGCTTCGAAGGCAGCGTACAGAGGTTCAAAATCCAGCTGCTCAACGAAAAATATCGCGCATTCAATGCGAGAGCGAGCGCCTTTGATCAAAAGTTCGAAAATGACTTCTCGTGACTATTCACAATAATGAGTTGACGTGACGATGTGAAAGCTTGTCTCGGACGGAGAATTGCGCTCGCGAGGCCGGCGGAAATAGCGGGCGCATGCAAAGGTTTTTGTAATGAGTTCAGGCTCATTTTACTCAGCCCACCTTGGTCGCAAACTAGTAAATTGGCATTTCTTTCTCTAGCTGTCACTCAGCCCTGGTAAATCAAAGCGTTGAACTCTAAGAGAGAGCCTTGACCTAATCCTTGCTCAATAAGGTTGTGATCCACCGGACGGTCCGGGATGCAGTGCCTTTCGAAGCACACAATCATGGCCAACATGCTGCAACGGGACCATAATGTAGTCTGTATCTCGACCAGGGCAAACGGTATGAGAAAGACGATCAAATCAGTAGAGGCAGGATTGTACTCCGTAGTAACCAAATACCCGCAGAGTCCGGGCCCGACCTTGGACTCAGAAGATGTTCGTCTGTTGATGTGGAGCCGGTTATTCAGAGTTCGTGCCCTTTAATCAATTTGACTTCATTACCTCTTTGAGTCAAACTCTCCTTGGTGATTGGCCTTGGCTCCCAACTTTACCGGACCGCCGGGCTCAGTCGGCACCTTTTGCCTTGGAATACGGCATGTACGGATATATAGCTTCTATAGTCACCACGCCTTAATAATGCGGTCTTGGAAAGAAGCACATCTCCAGTCACTCCTTTGATTACCCAGTCATTCTTTTTCCACAACTCCTCTTTGCAATGCGTTCTCACCTTTTGTCGCTGTGCGCTTTCAGCGCCACATTGATTAGTGCTGCTCCCTCCGGCCTCGGCTGTTATGACGAGTCCGCCTTCAAACCCGAGGACATCATCCAACGCGACGTTCTCGTTGTCGGAGGTGGAGCTACCGGAACCTACGCCGCCGTCCGTCTTCGGGACCAGAACAAGACCGTCGCTGTCGTAGAGCGCGCCGACAAACTCGGAGGCCACGTTAACACCTTCCGCGACCCCGCGACCGGCGCACCTATCGATTACGGCGTGCAGGCATTCATTCAGAATGACCAGACAACACAGTTCTTCGAGCGCTTCAACGTCCAGCTGAACGCCTCCGCTCTGTCTCCTTTCCCGAGCAAGATTGTCGACTTCAAGACCGGTTTCGTCGTCCCCAACGCCACGGCCGTCGACCCCAATACCCTCGTCGGGCCCCTGGCGAACTACCTTTTCGCCACTCTCAACTTTGACTTCTTGGCTGAAGGCGCCTACGATATCCCCGAGAACGTTCCTGAGGATCTTCTTCTGCCCTTTGGTCAATTCGTCCAGAAGTACAACCTGACCGAGGTTGTCCAAGTCGTCTGGATCTTCGCTCACGGTGTTGGCAACCTTCTCGAGACCCCGACTCTGTATGTCTTGCAGAACTTTGGCCAACCCCATCTTCTCGGTCTCTCCAGCGGCTACCTGTACGCTCCTGGTGGCAACCAGCAGGTGTACGACAAGGCCGGCGCTTTCCTCGGAAACGACGTCCTGTACTCCAGCACTGTCGTTGCCTCCAAGCGCTCTGATGATGGCGTCAAGGCCGTCGTTGCCACCTCCACGGGCCGCAAGCTCATCAAGGCCAAGAAGCTCCTGATCACCATCCCTCCTACCATCCAGAACCTCGCGCCCTTCGACCTCGACGACTCTGAGACTTCCGTCTTCAACCAGTGGGAGAACGTCCCCTACTACGTTGGTGTCGTCTCTGACTCTGGTCTTCCTGACCTGACCAACTTCCTTAACGTCGATATTACGGCCCCTGATGCCCTCCCCTCCAAGCCCTTCGTCTGGCGCCTGGAGACCGTCGGCGTTCCTGGCTACCAGACCGTCAAGGTCATCGGTGAGGCTGACTCTACCAAGGCCCAGGGCTTGGTCACCGATGCCGTTCGTAAGGTCGGAGCCTCTTCCAACAGCACCTCTGCGACTGGCGGCGAGTTTGCCGCTTGGGAGGAGCACTCCAACCTCCAGCTTCACGTTTCTACGGAGGCTGTCAAGGCCGGTTTCTACCGCGACTTGTACGCTCTTCAGGGAAAGAGAAGCACATACTACACCGGCAACGCTTGGTGCTCTGACTACTCTCCCCTGCTTTGGCAGTTCACTGAGAAGAGAATTCTCCCCTCTCTGTAAAGGAGATTTTGTTCATAGAACAGCGTAATTAGTAATTTGACATACCACTGCTGCGAACACCTTTCTTGGTCTGGTCAAACCAATGAACCTCTATCATCCATCTTTAGTGCTATCACCCACTGAGCCTTGACACCTGAATAACTTACAGTTTGAGTGACTACTTAGTCTCCAAGAAGAATGTTTTTTGGCTCATGGCTCTTAATGTCACGCCGCGACATTATATACGTGAATGGATGCTAGTACGGACATGTGACTAAAAGTTGGCCCCCTGCCATGTTTCTCTGCACGAGTTTCGAATTGAGTAATTAGAGCAGCGCCCCTATAGTATACTCCATTGAGCTCACAGAGATACAAATAGGTCCCTGCCAAACCAGCCTTGAGGATAGGTGCAAGGTCTGAAATCTTCCCGTCAAAAGTTTAAAATAGCTTTTTTCGTCCTGCTTCTTCAATATTCAATGAGTTTTCAAGTCTAACAAGAATGCTCAGTGGAGTTGACCTGATACTCTACTCGTAAGAAAGAACTCAAGATTTGGTCTTATGGTATGCGAATATTGTTGTCCAGGTCCTCTGGCTTATATTGGCATTATAGAAGTGACCGAACGTTAGACATAGAATGGCCCTCAAAAAGGGGTGCCCCGTTTATGGATGAGCATCAGACATATGTACACATTAGGGCAAATGAATATATCGGCCAGCTAGTTGACTCTAATGTTTCTAACAAAATGTGCAGTCATAAGATCTTCTATCCTGCTCAACATCGGTTAGTCGCATTCTCCCATGTTTCTGGCCCCGGCGATGCTTCACCAACAGGGGATTTAGTTTAGTAATCCATTCACACACGAGTACCGGAGCTTTTAGTCAACGTGCTCCAGGAATTGCGATTTTGAGGTGGATTAGCTAGAGTGTAGCATTATCGATCTAAATCTAGGCTCTCGTCGCTGATTATCGTCTTCGTGAAATGGGAATTTGTGCACCTTGCCTAGGTAGGGCACTTATGTCGTAGTCACGGTGACCTGGTCGTTCTAGTACACCAGAATAGAAGCTATTACCGTGATACGTCATCGTCAAGCATGGAGGGGCTCTGCTTGAGGCTTCGTCGCCACTCGTTCAAGTGAGAGGCTTCAAGACCAAGTGTAGGTGCCAAGCTCTCATCTTCCCACCTCTGAGACATGTGTGGGGTGGTCGAGGCCCTTGCTGTATTTTGGGGCACCGTATTAATGCTGCAGTGATCACATTGTTATGCCTTAAGCACAAGCCTACTACGCCCCTCTAGAGATCTTTGAATTAGCACCAACCCCAACTTTACAGACTCTAACGGCGAGAGGGAGAACTCAATGCTCAAAGCAACGAATTGCTCACATTGCAGAACAGAGCACTCGGCATTCAAAAGAAACATCAATCCTGTTCCAAGAAATTGGACACCCAGTCCAAGAGGCCATAGGAGACGCCGAGTTTCATGATGGCACTCGACTAAGCCTGTTCCTGCAGCCTGGGAAAACCTTGAGGCTGAAGTGATCTTGGCAGTCGGCCTGTCTCCGAGAGGTCGGCCTCTGATTTTACGATTAGTTGGCGGCGCTGCGGACAGTCCCGTCCCCCGGACTCCGTGAACCGGCCGAAATGGTGTTGTGGGGAGCTTCAAAAGCCACGACCAATAGAAATACCGATGCCGGCCTTCGGGGAGTTTTCATTGGTTCTTTCCATCAACGCATGAAAGGCGCGCCTAATCCATGAAGCATCAAGTCGCAAATACACCGCTGCCAAGGCCCCCTGTCAGAAGGTTGGGGGCTGGGTCAAGCTTGGTCACCAATAATTCCACGATCCGCCGGCGGCCTAATATTCCCCGAATGAGCCTATTTGGGAGGTGGGCAGTGGTCTAGAATGGCTGCTCGAGTCAGTGAGCATACTTTCTTTAGCAACCTGTCAGCAGTTTTGGTTGTAAGCGAGGAAGCACGTGTTTCAGTCCAAGCCCGCAAACTCCGACAGAAACAACCAAAAAATTGTTTCGGGTGGCCTTTGATGGGAAACCTCAGAAGATGGACAGACTTTCTTCAGCGGCTATGATTTGATGATTTGACTGTAAGTAGCAAAGGCTTATCCAGTATGATAAAATATCGCAAGGCAATTATGTCAGAGTAACATGGTCATTCGCATATGCTATCCGAAGAATATGTCGATTTATTGAAGAAAACGAAAAGGCAGCCACCACTTTCTTCTCTTAGTTCCACATCGCTCGTGACCCAAAATAGCATGTTTTAAAACCACTTTACGGAATAGCATACCATCTCTCATATATGTCGTCCGTTAAGGTCACCCTGTCTGACATGGATACATAGTCTAAACATGGGGCTCTCGAGCCATTTAAAGTATTTAGTAGGGCTGGGTGCGTGCGGGGGACGTAACATACACAGAGGGGCAAAGTGCCAAGAAACAATGCATTGAGTGACTGGCCTTGACATGTTCAGCTCTTTACTGCAGGGCCAGGTAGTATGGTTCAGCTCTACAAAGCAGGATTAGGTAGGTAGTATTATCGGCCTTGTTCAGAATGACCGTCCGCCGAGCTGCACCAGCCCCAAATGGCCTTGAGATAGTCTTGGATCAATCAATATGAGGTTCATGGAGCCATCTAACCGAAGGGTGTTCGGACGTCACGAGCAATCGAAACCCGCGCCGAGAGTCCGGTAAGACTGACGACCTTGTCTTCATTGCCTTAGAGGGCCTTCAATAAGACCTTCATACTTTTCCCCTGAATATTCACTGCCCCCAATATGGAGTCTTGAACGTCAAGATCAGACAGGCCTCAATCTCGGAAGGCTTGGTTAAACATCGTGGTCTGGCGACTGGTTGGCCTTGATGCCACTCACGGCCCTCAACTTGGTCAGGCCAACTAAAGACGTCTAGAAGTTTGTTTAATTGCTATTTTCAACGTGAGACGAGGATTATAAATGCTCAGCTGCTTGGCAGATGCTTTGGTGATCTTCAAGATAGTAATCAAGACATCATACAAGCAAAGCATCATCATCATCAGATATTCGAGTATAAAGAGCAAGCCTTCGTCCTTTTCCAAAGCTATCATTCCTTCTTCATTCATCGCATCAGTTTCCTTCCTTTCACTCAGACTCAACTTTCATTCGCTTTACAGCACACCCACATTCACTTTTCATTCATTTGATTCCTAACTTTCACAATGGTTTCTTTCAAGGTCTCAAACATCCTGGCCCTCGCTGCCGCCGTTGCAGCCGCGCCTACTGAGCTCCTTCAATCCCGCGCCGTTGTGGCTCACGACTCCATCAGCCCCGTCGCCCAGAGAATCCAGACTGGCGGCCTCGGCAAGGTCATCGAGACCTTCAACCCCCTTCTCCACATCGCCCACGGTTGCCAGCCATATCCCGCCGTTGCCGATAACGGTGATACCAGCGGTGGTCTTCAGGATACCGGCAGCTCCACCGGCGGCTGCCGCGATCAGTCTAAGGGCCAAACGTATGCCCGCGCCGGCACAGTCGACGGCAAGACGGTCATCATGTACTCTTGGTACTTTCCCAAGGACCACCCCACCGGCGGTGACGTCGCCGGAGGCCACCGCCACGACTGGGAGAACATTGTCCTCCAGATCGACGACCCAGCCGCGGCTACTCCCAAGATCATCGGCGGAGCTGCCTCCAGCCACAGCGGCTACAGCAAGGCCAACGGCGCTCCGCCCATGGACGGTAACAGCGCCAAGGTTGAATACTTCACCACCTTCCCGACCAACCACGAGCTTCAGTTCACTCAAACCAAGGGCAAGACTTACCCCATCTCCGACTGGGATGCTCTCCCCGCCGCCGCCAAGACCGCTCTTCAAGACACCAACTTCGGAAAGGCCAACGTTCCCTTCAAGGATGGCAGCTTCGAGAGCAAGGTCCGCGAGGCTCTCAAATAGATGGGCATTATGTGCATGGCACAACAGCTTTATGGGTGCTCCATTACGATTTTTACGAATGTGTTCTCTGGCCAACCATTGTTGCGAATTTGGGTTCATTTTTCATTAGCTAGCTATTTCTGATTTATCTTTCCAATACTATGAGTCTGAGTTGTTCTTTCAAAAATTTGCAATGTAACGATTGGCGTTGATTTGTTGTGACATGCTGGACTCTCATACTCTATCAGGAGTACAATACATGCCAAGTATGGGCTTCGTTGAGTTCTTAAACTCAAATTTCTCTTATCTATAATGTTTTAGTTCCAAAAAAGCGCCTTCGGTTGACGCGTGTAGAGACGCTGTTCCGAGATCTTGAAATGCCAGTGTCGATTATCAGAGGCTGGCAAATTGTCAGCAGCGTTTTCTGCCCTCCATTGACTTCATGCGCTGTGCATGAGACACGAGATGGCCCGACCTCTCGGCCTGTATCCACATAGCATAGGGAACTTGAGCGCGAAGATCCGTTATCTTGCCGATCTCAGACGGGAGTCGATTGACTTTCCGAAGTGTTTGGTTGATCTAAATTCTGCTCACTTTCTCCGTGGATTTTATGCCCAACAGTTGAAACGAAGCCTTCAACTATCCGATGTTGAAGGATCGCAACCTATTTATCTACGTAACGCTCAAAGGAAACTAAATTCGATACTGCAACGACTAAGCTTCAGTATTTCATTTTCATCACTCTTCATAAAATCATGTTAATTTCTGACAATATGACTTTCGGTATTCTCTCTCGGCCTGGACGAATTGAGCTGGCCCCTATTCCTAGGTAACTCATCGTAATATCAAACAATCACGGCCAGAAATCTACAACTGTCGATTCAATCTCTGATCCTTCAGTAGCTTCATTAGCCTCACTCTTCGTTCATCACAAGATAGTTCTTCCGACATGCTGAGCCCAGCTCATACTTTCGGATAATCACAGTCAGCCTGACAATTGATTCAAGGAACTTTGACATTACACAGGCTATTTTTGACAATTTCGTACATCAGACATCTCGATACACAAACAATGCTGATTGGCCCAGACAATTGAAATTCCGTCGGCTCGGTCTTCATTAATGCCGAGAACATCAATTCCCCATGCCGGGTGGATCTACGTCTTCCGACGAGTCAGTCCCGCCCTTCATCCCATCTTCGGCGGAGGAGTTTACTTCCTCTTATTTCTCAACTTCATCACCCGTCTTGAAGCACGGATCGATTGCAATTCCTAATTCTATCTCATGATCTCACGGCTTTTTTGAGATGTCAATTAATGGTGTGGTGGCTTACAATGTGGCCGTCTTCGTCAGCACCCTCTTCCTTCTCGAGGCCGGCGCCGACAAGTTCGTGGACAACACGGCCATCGTCGCTCGGCGCACCGGCATCCCGGACACCCTCATCGCCCTAATCACCGCCGGCGCCGAGTGGGAAGAAGTAAGCCCCGCCGCATCCTGACTCTCTTTACATCTTGTCAACCACATCATCCTCTCGGAGAACAGCCTAGACTTACAATACATCTCCAGCTCGCCGTGGTCGTCAGCGCGCTGGCGCAAGGCCGCGCCTCACTCGCACTCGGCAACATTGTCGGCTCAGCCATCTCCAACATCCTCGGCGCCTTTTCGCTGGGTCTCATTTTCCGCAAGCAAGGGGACGCGGTGGAGTTTGATCGCAGCGCGCGCATCTATTCGCTGCTGTTGCTCGGTATTACGACTGCTGTCATTCCTATCACGTACTTGCCACGTACGTTCCTTTGGCAGGTCACCGGCATCGTCTTGATTGTTGTATTTGTGGTCTACCTACTATCGATAGGATGGGCAATTAGCCGAGGAACGCTGGTAGCACCAGAAGGTTCAGACAGCGATAGCTCCAGCGATGGAGATGACACTTCATCCAGTTCTTCAGACTTTTCAAATTCTTCTCGGAGAAATAGCCGCGCTCCAGCATCGCAACCTGTACCAGAAACTAACGACACCGACGGCGAGCGACAGCCCCTCCTCCGTCCCTCGGACCGATTCCTGCGCCGTCGCCGCGGGCTAACTTACCACATCGCCTACCTCTTCGCCGGCTTCCTCGCAATCTGCCTCTCAGGCTACATCCTCTCCCACGCAGCGACCAACATTGCCGACGCCCTCGGTGCCTCCGAAGTGCTCTTCGGTATCGTCGTCCTCGCCATTGGCACAACCCTGCCGGAGAAGTTCATCGCCGTGCTCGGCGGCCAGCGCGGGCACGGCGGCATCTTGGTTGCTAACACGGTAGGCAGCAACGTCTTCTTGCTGACTCTCTGCCTGGGTATCGTCATGGTTGGCACGGAGGGGGCTTTGGGGAGCGCGGGGAGCGTATCGGGCGCTGAGTTAGCTGTTCTATGGGGTAGTACTGCACTATTTACGGGGTCGATGTGGTTGAATAGGACTATTCAGCGGGTGGTGGGTGGTATTATGTTGATTGGATATGTTGGGTTTATTGTTGCGGAGTTTACTGTGTTGCGTAGATCGGGAGATTTGTAGGCTGATCATAGGTAGAGTCGTCTGTGAACATAGTTGTGTCGTGATGATACTTTAGGATGACTGTCCTTATTCTCTTCGTCTAAAGCACGTCAGAATGTGAGGATGAGTCTTCGGAAATTATCTTTCAAAAACAACTACGTCAACCATCTCACTCCAGCCGTGCCTTCATCCATAGATCAGGGGAGATAGAACCACCTTTCTCTGCACCAGCTGTAACTCAATCCTAGCAACGGTCTGCTTCGCTGTCCGGGTACCCAGAGTGGCAACCCATTTGACCGGTCAGTTTTCAACTTGAAGGTGGTGTTCATAATACACGCATTTCAGGCAAAACCTGTCTTGGCATGACCATCGTCACTTACCAAAGGAGCTTTTTCCGCTCCAAGGGGTCATCTGCTCTTTGACCTAGCACTCAGATCCGTTTCATTGGGTCATTCTACACCGCAATGCCATCAAACCTGTTGACATCCATGACAATAAGGTAGCCTCACCTGGACTCAGTCTGGCACTTTGCCGTTTCAAAGATCGAGTTCATCCGGCGCACACGTCTACTATGCCGCGCGAAACTGTCACAATCCGACGATTGCTGGTCTTCTACACTCATAGTTGCTATAACTATTCGCCTCTAGCTTAAATGCGGGATGGGTACACTTCAATGTAGCATCGGAACTTTCGATATATGAAGTCCCGGCAAATATCTGCAGGTGAACAACCGGTTGGCATATAGAGATCCTCGTCTTGGCGCCTCCCCATTTCAATTTGAGAACCCCCAACTTGTCCTGAACGTTTTGGCGAATTGCCGTTTGCGGTAGCTCATAAATGAACCATGATAGATGAACTGTCTCTGGGAATATGAAAGAGGCCATAGGCTAAATCCCCGCAAACTCGGTAGTTGAACGTTACCACCAGCTCAATCCCGCATACTCGCTTGGCCGGCGTGAGCCGTAATGCTAATTGCGTTTAAGGATCTGACAGCCATATCTTGAGTCTCCATAATTTTGAGTATAAATAGAGTGTTCAAGCGTCTTGAGACAGATGATAAAAAGCCTTCACCAAAACCACAAGCCATGAAGTCCATCATCATCGCAGCCACCATCTCAGGCGCCCTCGCCTCCCTCAACTGTACGGCCACAGCCGAAGTCAAAACCTACTGCTGCCCGGACACCAAGTCCGAGCTCGTCAAGACAGGGCCCGCTGGTACCCTCATCATGATGGGCTGCGCTGCCGACAACACCAATAAGTACATCATAGTCTTCCTGACCTTGGCTCAATAGCTCTGAGATTACTGATGAGAAAATAAGGAATTGGTATTGGAACTACAACGGCCTCTACACGGCCTACTCGACCCAGTTCAAAGATTGCTACCTTAACACCATCCCTTTCAACGACCTCAAGGGTAAGCCCAACCAGATTCCTACGAATTCAATGCCTACATCCTCATATGTCCTAAAATATGCTGTTTGCTAACGATACTCACAATGACACAGTTCTCCCCGATTGCAAGGACGATACATACGTTCTCGACCTCACCCGCGGCAAGTCTGGACCCCTCGACAAGTGTAACCCCAACTGCGTCAGCCAGAACAAGTTCCCGGCCAACACCTATTTTGGCGACCGGCAGAAGGAGACCAACATGGCGTCTGATTTTCCGCGTCCCAATCCGAGCCCGGGATGGCCTGGAGTTCGTAGAGGGCGCAGAGTCTAGACTTCGACCCCTTTCAGTAATGAGGCGGAAGACCTCGAGTTCGATGTTGCGAGATGTGAGGTCACGAAATGAAATTGCAACGAGATTTGTACTTTCTTTTAGTTAAGGTAGCAGCGATATTGTGAAATTCAATTATAGTCGATCTTGCAGACCATCCAGTCTCTGATCCAAGTTAAGCAATGTCCAAAGACGGGGAATATCCAAGTATAAATAGTCAACGCCGTACCGTTGCGGTCAATCCAAACTCAAAAGGTATCAAAGATATAACGTCAAAAAAACCCATAACCTAACCCCTACCATTAATGAGCCGTCGAACTCTCCCCTCCCCCATGATGCCCCGGCTTCAGCATCCTCTTCAGACTACTCGGGTCCTCCAACGCATCAAGTGCCTTCTGCGTCGTACTCTTGACCGGCTCGCCATCATATCCCGCCTGGTCCATGTGCTCCAGCGCGCTCTCGTTGGAGCTGAGCGAGCTCGAGCTGGGACTCCGCGCCACCATGTTGATCATCTTGCCCTCCTTCTTCTTGGCCTCGACCTGCTCCTTCTTGAGCTTCTGCAGCTTCTCGTCCTCGCAGTGCATCACCACGATGCCCAGCCCGGGGAAGTTTGCCTCGAGGAATTCTTTGAGTTTGGGGAGGATCGACTTGTCTGGCCGGTAGGTGCCCGAGTCGTTATCGATGTAGAGCTGGTAGTACGACGGATTATGCGGCGGGTGCTCGTTCGGCGGGCCGTTGGGCAGCTCCTCCGTCGGGTGCGTCCGCTCAGGCGGGTCCGCCTCCTCCGACGCATCGGGCTTCTCGAGCCGCCGAATGAAGAACTCGCCCGAGCAGGCGATGTACGTCTCGACGTCGCTGTGCATGGTATGCTTGCTAAGCATGTCGATGCTAAACTCCTTACCCGTCTCCGTAAACCGGAACATGCCGTCGAGGGTCAGCACGTAGGTGAAGATGCGGCCGCCCTGGTCAAAGTGGACGAGCTTGAGGAACTGCAGCGCGGCCTCCTCGGAGCGGGCCTTGAAGACGCCGTACTCTGTCGAGCTGTCAAAGTTGTAGACGCGGCTGTGCTGCTTGTGCAGGGCCTTGTTGAGGATGCGGCCGCGCAGGCCGCTCTTTGCGAACATGAGGCCGATCATGGGGCGGAACTCGACGTAGCGGTGGTAGAGTTCGGGAGGGACGGGGCCTGAGAGCTGCATCTCGTTCGATTGGAAGCTGTGACGGCGTGTTAACAACGTGTTTGGCAGGACGGTGTCGGGCGATGAAACCTACTCGTATTTCTGGGTCTTGTTGTCCTTTTCCTTGTTTTCGGCCTCGTCAAACAAATCGGACCGGGCGTCGTTCTCCTCGTCCCGGTTGACCTTGATACCAGTAAGACGGCCAATCATGGGACTAAAGTGCTTAAAGTAGGTGGTCGGCCCGAGTGTGCACATCTGCGCGTGCGGCGGGTCAGACTGTCCTAGGAGCTCCATACTAATCCACAGCCTAGGGGACATATCAACGCGCGGGTCAAAGTGGCTGGTGATGGCCTTGACAAAGTAAGCCCGCTTGCTTCCCATGCGCTTCTTGGCCGTGAACTCCTGGCCGGGGCGCGGATACCCCTTCCAGTCCGGACCGACGTGGGGCACCCTGACGGTGACGTTGCCGAGACGGTCGTCGTGGTCGGGCCAGTCCTCATCATAGAGGCGGCATTTGAGGATGAAGCCGTCGGCGGGGACGTTGGCCACCACCCACTCGGTATCCCAGACGGGCTCCGTCGTCTTCCGGATGGTTTGGGTGCGGAGGGTGAGGTCTGGGTCTTCCTTGTGGCGCTTCGGAACGGCGGCGCGGAGGGTGACGTGGATAAAGGGGTCGGAGGACTGGGTGCCAATGTCGGCGGCGGGGAGGTTGCTCGCCTTGTGGAAGATGAATCGCACGGTGTAGCCGGGAGGCGCGTTGGGTAAGGGTGTCGGGTCGAAGCCGCCAGAGGGCTTGGTCTTGTCCTTGACCTTTTCTTTGCCCTCGGAGTAGAGGCCCTTGAGATCGCTAGAGTGGTGATGGGGCTTCTCGTGGGGCGGCTTGTGACCGTTAGCATCCGGGTTCTGTACGCCCTCGATCTTGTTCTCGAGGGCTGCTCCCTCTCCGTGCTTGGGCTCATGTTCGTTGGTTGGCGGCCCACCGTTTGTTGTTGTTGCTGATGGGACTGTGCCATCATTGATCTGCTCGCTAGCGGCGGCCGGGGCGCCGTTGGGCGAGGATGAAGGTGACGAGTGCCCGTTCAGGTCCGGCGCATCGTGGGTGGTGGCATTGCCGTTAAGGGCCGCCGGGGAGTGAGTTGTGCCATTGGGTGCGTGGCTGTTTGTCGAGGGACCGTCGGCTGCGGTGCCATTCACCGTGTGACCGTTGAGGTTCTCAATCGGCTCAGAGGTTGTTGCTGTTGTTGTCGCAGGCTGGGCGGCGCCGAGATCTGTTGGTGGCGCCGAAGTTGTGGCCGTGGTGGTGGAAGTTTCGGCGGCGGCGGCAGAGGTGGACGGGTCGGCGGAATGTGGGCGTCCGTTGGGCCTTTGTTCGTCGGCGGCCGACATGGTGCGGATGGTGGTTATAGTGCGCAATTGAAATAAGAAATACTTTGATTGGAATTACGGGAGAATGTCTGCGATCGCGACACAGACAGCGACAGCAGCGACGGCGATGGTGGCTTGAAATGCGCCCGTCGGGGGGGGCCGGAGACAGGCGTTGGGAACCCCGGCAAGTGTTGGCTTGCGGAAGAGACAAGTCCCTGTGTCTCTCTCTCTCGTGTATCTCAATTTCTCAGGATCTGTAGGGCGCAGATGGAGCGAACAGAATAGCGCCAGATCCTGTCAGAAAAACCCTGCAGCGCCGTGGTGGCCGTTGCCAAGACCCGAGAGTGTCGATCCCCCCAAATCGTGGAGGGGCAGCGCGCTGCTGTGTCTTTCTTCAGTGCGAGTGCGAGCTCTAGGTCACTCTGTCTCTCTCTCAAAGCTGGGCTAAGCTTCACTTCACTTCTACGATGAGCTTGAGCTTGAACCGGGAACTGAGTTTGGGTTTGGAGAGCTGTGTCCAATGATGTCTTTGGGGGGGATCACCAAAAGCTTGGCATGGGGTCCGTGGTGTCCGCTTGCAAACGAAACGAAGCTTTGGCGGCGGGCGGGAGGAACGTTGGTTTGTTGAAGAAGATGCGCTGGCCGAGGTGACAAGGGGATTTGAGGTACTAGGTAGGTAAGGTAAGGTAGATGGCGCTTATTCGTCTGTTATGTTTGAAGGAGAAGTATCTATGCTGACGGCCAAGGGGGTATCCAAAAGAACAAGATATGACGATGGCAGGAGAAAGTTGTTTGGAGGAAGGAAAAAGAGAAAAGAAGCTTTGAAATGGCAGGTAACCGGATGGAGCGAGAAGAAAGAGAAAGACTCAGACGACCAGACCACCACCACTGACCAGACAGACAAGACGATGCGAGGGGCTGGGGGGGTAACAGAGACGGGGTCCGAGGGAAATCACAGGCCGCAGTCCAAACCATCAAAATTGCCCTCTTTCGGGTTAGACGTGATCCTTGACTCTTGCGCGAGCTAGCTAGCTACTCCGTTTGTGTAGGCATAGTTCGAATAGAGACTAGGACTCTTTGCGAAAAACAAGGGACCCTGCCCCCTGTTCATATCCTCAGCCTCTGTTCCCCTGTACAGACAGATCATCATTAGAGGCATGGCATGGGTACGGAGTAAAGGGAAAGAGAGAGAGAGAGAGAGAGAGAGAGAGAGAGAGAGAGAGAAACCGAGCCAACATCTCAGCATAGTGAGCACCTACACACCCACTCCGCATCACACAATACGAAAAGAATAAGATACGGAACCATAGAACGCAGCAAGATCAACAAAGCGTCGCAAGCAACATGCAACTCGCGCCTGCGCCTGACGTCATGGCCCCCTCCAAGATTTGGCGTCGAGGGTGCGGCTAGAAGATGCCGAAGCCGGGGTCATGCTGCCCAGCTTGAGCCAATTGCCATCCTAATCTCGAGCCCCCATTCCGGCCATCAGCAAGCATAAGTTCCTTGAGCCTTGAGCCTTGAGCCTTGAAGTACCGCTAAGGTAAAGTACAGTAAGCTCCCATGCGCCATAGCCGGCCATGTCCGGGATGCTGCCGCCAGCACTCGCAGCGTTTCACCATCACGAGCCTTTTCCAACTTTGCCTATTCTTATTACCCTACAGTAAACCTGCAAGACTTGGTCAACATTGTGCCGCTCCCCTTGCATGACAGGTACTGCAGTCGCCCACCGGGACCACCAGTACGTAAGAAGACCAGCATCTGCGCAAATCTTATGTGGAGAGATGATGGCAACAACCAAGATAAGGTGAACAAGCGTGACACAAGGTCTCACCAGCTTGCCGACCATCCGGCTTCCCGTCCAATTTTTTTCCTGTCTCTTTTCTTGAGCCCTGCCAAGATTTAAGGTAGGACCACTTGATTAGCTGATCTGCCGCCTGGGGCCCTGCGCTGCATTCCCGTCTCCGGCACAGTCCGTTCCGATTGTCTCGGCGCTGCTCCACTGAAACTCGGCCAGGCCACTCCGCTCCGCTCCGGGTTCTTGTTGACACCGACACTCCTACAGCATGCTGATTGAGACGTCTATACACGTTGAAGATTGCTTTGAGCATTTATTCTTGAGTTTCTTGATGTTGTCTCATCCATTCATGAGCTCAAATGGCGAGACGCCCCAACAAATCCATCTCATGTCAAATTAGCCAATTGCAGGATGGCGCATAGGTACCTTACTATAGTACTTGTATCCTCCACAGAATATCGCAACATCAGGATTACAGAGGCATCTCAAGTGTATTTTTGATAAGCTTCATGTCATCATATCAATAAAGGAGATATCATCATCATCTTTGACTCACTCCAAGACACCATTTCTTTCTAGCCCAGACTCGAACCTTCGAGGTCATGTCCACTTTTCTTCAACATGATGTGCCCTGATCTCTTTCAACTCACCTTCGTACCTGGAAAGGACTTGACCATTCGATTCCCTTTCAGGTGAATAGAATCTCTATCTTGCCCCCATCCAACTATTCCTCTCTACTAAGTTTCTTTGCAGGATCTTGCACTCATTTCCCTAGCCCTGTCCAGAGTTGTTCACCCTATTAATACAGCAATTCACAAACAAGCAAGTGATAATGGCAGTTCTCACCAATGCAAATAAGCTTACAACTATCTTTGAAAGCCGTTACCCAGATCAATCTCATTCCAAAGTTACAGCTCTTTCCCTAGTCCGGGCCCGACGGTGCCAATGATGAACTTCCGGGAGATAGAAATTTCCCTCTTTCTCCCCGGCCCGTCCCATCCATAAGGTATATCGCTGCCTGACAACCATCTCTGAAAGCTACCATTCTTTGAGACCATTCTTCTCAATTTGACCTTGCAGTGTCTCAATATCAAGCCTAACTATTACTTTCACTGCCTAGTAATAGTTTCCGGGAGCTCCCTCTCTCATCGGAATCCTTCTACCCGCCTCGCGCTCACTTTAGACCATACCCTAAGATAATTTTCATTACCTGATGATGTCTGGCAACAGCTCTCCAAGCTCCCACCATTCGAAGTGCCTTGCCCCCATGTGTTTTTCACTGCCTGCACACCCTCATCAAGACTGCTCTGCTTATACAAAGCCTCATGATGCACTTTATGGATTTGAGAGGAATCGAATTTTCTTGTCAGTCATGACCGCCTCGCTATAGCCTCGGAAAGCCTTCTTTCTCATCAATTATTGTCCTTTATGGCTGTCTAGCTCTCGATCTTGCTCATGATATGATTGGTAACCTGGCAGCCGCCTGCGAAATGATCTCTGCCTGTCATGGGAATAGGTCTTCCTGCACCGAACAAGTCCTCAAATCGGCTTCAGGTTAAGGCATGGCAGATCGGCCACTTGCTCTAGACCCACTGCATATCTAATGTGATTTCTCACGGCCTGGCAACAGTCCTGTCTGGCTCCCACTCTTGAGAATCACTCGACCCTCCCACTTCTCGCCCTGTAAGGCTATGCTACCTATGCTTAATGATGCTATTCACTGCCTTGGACCAGCCTTTGGAAGCTCTCGCCCTCTGCGTTCTCCTAAATCTTATCCTATTTCTCATGCTGTCTTTTTCTCCCCATTTGCCGTGCTGCCTTCTCGTGCCCCTTTTCCGTACTGCCTTTCCTGTACTGGAATCTTCTCGCGCTGTCTCTCTTGTCCTGCCTCTCTGATATTATCTCTCTCTTGTGCTATTTCTCTCACTTACGATGTTATCCTTATGATATCTCTCTTATGCTGTCTCTCTTGTGTTATCTCTCTTGTGCGGTCTCGCTTATACTATCTCATTTATACCACCTCTTCCTTCTAGTCCCTCTGTTGCTACCTTTCGTATACTACGTCATTGATATCGTCTCTCTCCTTAACTTCAATGCTCTCTCTTGCGTTGTCTCTCTAGTTTTATCTTAATCTCCCGTGCTGCCTCTCTCTATTATAGTGTCTCTTCCTCTAATCCCGTACTATCTCTCCTTTTTACGCTAAATCTCTCTCCCATAGTATCTCTTTCTCTTATAATACCTCTCTTTCTTTCACTATCTCTATCTCCCGTACTGCCTCTCTCTCTTATAGTATTTTTCTCTATTGTGTTACCTCTTTCTCTTGTAGTGTCTTTCTCTCTCGTGCTGTCTTGGTCTACTATGTTGCCTCTTTCTTTAATGCTATCTCTCTCTCCTGTGCTGCCTCTATTCCCCGTGCTGCCTCTGTCTCCCGTGCTGCCTTTCTCGTCCACCCCTCTTCCCTTCCTAGCTCCCGCCCCTTTCGATCTCGCCCTATCCCGTAGCCCATGATATTATCCACAACGAATACGGCGAGAGCTAGGCGGGGCGAGCGGTCATGAAGGGCTTTCTTTCCCTTTCAGCCTTGTCAACAAAACTTCTCCTCCACATCCACATCAAAAAGTCCATTCAAGATGGACCAGCAGTACCATGAGGGTAAGTCTGCCAACCTTTCTTTCATTCCAGTGTTTCTGGACCCCTCAAAATTCTGGTCGAGGGCATTGGGCCCCTAGTTCACTGCCTCTGAGGCTTCCACCTCGATCGCGGTATAAAAGGAACCCTCTTCTCCCTCCTCGCAGCTCGATCCTTGGCTACCAGATACCGGTCTCTCGGCCCCAGAGGCCATGGGAGATTGGCCCCCCGTCGCTTTGAGGTGCAAGAAGAGATGCTGATGATGTATGTTAGAGGAGCGCAAGCGCCTGGAGTACTACCAGGCGGACAGGGCCAGAATGGCTGGTGCTTACCAGTACGTCCCGTAAGTTCACCCCGAGTCTCGCTCAAGATATCCTCTTCTGATGCTAGAAATATAGGCCCGAGGAAGCGTACCCGGCCGAGGCTCTGGCGGACCACAACGAGATCGAGGATCCCCGTCTTCACGACAACTACCACGAGGCCGCTCAAGGCGCCCACGAGAATCCGTTCTATGTCGAGCACCTAGGCCAGAACGTCGTGCTTCCCCAGCAAGCCAACAACGCTGTCGAGGGACCGTTTTCTCAGCAGGGCCAGAATGACGCCATCCAAGCCGAGCATTATGCTCCCATCGACCCCGAGCTCCAGAACCAGGTCATTATTGCCGTTCAGCCGGCCGGAAACGCTCTCAGTGAGCCTCACGTTGCTCCCGCAGGCGATTTCGCGCACCCGAATTTCAACGATCTGCTTCCCGATTACATCTATGACTTTCAGACTGGCGCTGCGAACATCCAGCCAGGTCACGCCGGCCAGATCGACAACTTGCTCCAGGACGGCTTCAACATCCCGCACCCTGACTTGGGCCCGATCCCTGCACCCTTCCCCGACTTTGGCGATCCCGCGATGTTCCTTCAAGAGCACGAGCAATGGCAGCATTACAACAACCAGGGATTCGAGCAGTATGGGCAGCAAATGGTCGACATGCAGGCTCAGGAGATACCTTATCAGGACGTACAGCTCCAGTATCGTGAGGAACAGCACAATGAGGGCCAGGAGTATCAGCGGATGCCTTTCCAGCAGTACGCGCAAGACAATGGATATCATATTCATGGACAGGGCCATCACGACCAAGATCTTCACCAGCAGCATGATCACCATGTCCACCAGAACCACGCATTCGATCAGCCGCAGCAGGAGCAGCACCATCATGACCACAACGAGGATGCCCCTCTACAGCAAGACGACGCCCAGGACGCCGCCGCCGCTCCCGACCCGCTCGCACAGGACAATAGCCCTCAGCCAGCCGCCAACGTTCAAGCTCCTCGGGCCAGAAATGGAAGACGGTCCCATAACAGGAACATTGAGTATTGTCAGTTCAACGACGGAACGCCAGACCCTGAACCCGAGCACTATGGCCTGAGAAGGGTCTCTCCAAGACCCCCTTGCCAGGAGCTCCCGAGAATGGTGAATGGCGTCCAGAAGGTCGCGATCGAATGTAATCGATGCGACAAAGTTCTTTCGCGTAAGGACGAAATGCGTTGGCATCTTCGCCTTACTCACTACGGCAAAAGATACGGAAAGAAGGGGGTCCACATTGAGAAGGGCCGCCAACAGGCCCTTCTCGATTGTCCCCAGTGATTGTACTTAGGATGGAAGGACTTGGGGATGGTTCTGGAGTTTGTTTGGTAGCTAAATAAAGAAGTGCTAGCTGAGAACTCGATGAATTTAATATGGTTTCCCGTAGACACTCGTCAGTAGATTTAACGTGACGATTCGTCAGAGAATAAAGAAAGCGTGACTAAGCGATCATAGAGGAGAGCAATCAATGGAAAAAAGAGGTGCCACATTGAGAAGGGCCTGCTGGTGCCCCTTCTCGAATTGCCCCTAGCAATTGTCATTTGGGGGGGGGGGGGGGGAAGGACTTGGGAATGGCTCTGGAACTGGTTTGGTAGTCTGGTAGTTAAACAAAGGAGTGTCAAATTAGAACTTACTAAACTTCATAGAATTGTGGTCTGTATATTCTATGTGACGATTCGCCAGCGAATAAACTAAGCGTGAGCGAGCGATCACAGAAGGGGCCAAAGAGGGTTAAAGTGCGGGCTTAAAGAAAACATCTTATACAATCCATACCAAGATATCCTCTTTTGAATAAATGTCTTTCCCGTAAAGATGAGATGCGCTGGCATCTTCGCCGCGGCCACTATGGAGAACATTATCGCGCAGAGGGATTCCATATCGAGATGGACCGCCAGAAGACCCCTTTTCATTGCCCTCACGAACGCAGTATTCTGGTAGGATAGAGTCGGTAGTCAATCCAGACGTGCTGACTGGGCAGTCCAGGAGATAGTGACACATTGGCCAGGGTCAAGATCAGGTCTTGCCAGAAGGCTCCAGAGATGGTTATTGACCCCCTTTGGGCGAACTGGTGTCGAGGACTAGAACGGGCTTAATAGTTAATAAGTGGGCCTTGCTTAAGAACTCATCAACTTAACCACTTGATGTACGGACCGTACGGTAAACGGTGCGGGAGAGATGATGAGCTGAGTGAGAACAAAGCACCAAATACACGAAGCTATTCCGAAGGTTCTAAGTGAAAACAAGGAGCAAGTGATTGACGACTTGAGCTGTAAATGCTTGCCCTTGAGTCGGACTCCAGTCATCGACTAAGACCAACTCTACCTACTCAAGGGATTCCATAGAAAGCGGTTTTGTGAGCAGGACTTACTGGGATGTCTAGCCGATGAACGATCGTGCCACATGTAAGTAGAAGGTAATTGAAGAGACTAGAAAGATACGGGGGTTCCGTCAACTGTATCTGTAAAGAAACTTGTTTAAAAGAATCCAAGAAATACCATCGGACATATGAGTGTCCCTCAACCTTGGAAGCACGTTCTACGTGAGGATTCGATGGCGAATAAACAACGCGAGATTGAGCGTTCACAGAGGAGAAAACTGCTATGGTTGGATATATGTAGTCTAAGCGGTCGACAGACCTTCCAGTGAATGGCGCCCAGAAGGTCGTAATCGAGTGTAACCGATGCAACAAGATTCTTTCGCGCAAAGATGAGATGCGGTGTCTGTTACAGGCAGTAAGACGTTTAAGTAGCTGGTAGGAATTACCAGATAATGCCTTTGAGTAAGGGCAAGAGCAGGCCTTGCTGGCCTGCCCCAGGAGCGATTGATTGCAATCAGGTCGGCCGAGTCTGGTGCGTTGGAATCCTTGGAACTTGATAGGATCATCTCTAGTGTATGCAGAACCGGACGATAGCTTCCAGCTGAGCCTACGTTCTCTGCACATCTCATGTGCCTCGGTATCAACTGTTGAGAGAGACCAAAGGAGACATCAGAATACTGGAAGAGTTGCGCCAGATATTCAGGCAAACGTCAGATTCTTATTCTTGAAGGGAATCAGAGCTAGAATGACAGCGTGGTGATAGTAGGACGTCCGATCAATGACACCATCCGTCAACATGCCAACAGACCCCTTGCTCTGCTTGTTGTTCGTCTGGCCAAAGATTAAATCATCCGCATGCCCCAACTCCATGCCCTGGCGCAGTAGCGCAGCACTCTCCTCGGGGAGGTAATACGCGCCGGTCCTTGCCTTGCCCACGCGTCCGTCGCGGCTGATGACGACAATCCAGGCAAAGTTCATGATGGGGGCGCTCTGGTCGGCCGGCATGTCGATGCCGCCCTCGAGGCCGATCCAGTAGTCTGCGTCCTTTTCGACCTCCCGGGCGTTGCGGGCCCGGTTCAGGGCTCCGCGGAGGGTCTCTTCGTCGGTGAGGGGCTGGTCTGGGACGCCGGAGGGGACGCTGATGCCGCGGACGGTGTAGGTTGCGTCTGGGAGGGCTGATTCGAAGCCGAGTTTTGCGGCTTGAACTTTGACGGGGTTCTTAGAGGCTACAATGATTAAGATGGGGGATGCCATGTTTGCTGTGGTGGTTGGTGGTGTAATATGGAAGAAGGTACGCTGGCTGAAATGCTGAGATTTGTGTTCACAATGGAGACTCAAAAAGATTGTAGTATGCTGGTATGGAATCAACTGAGAATGAGGTTGCTATTGAGTTTCTTATGAGATATCTAGAGTTGAGGCTGAGAAAATGAGTCATCCGGGGAACATCTGGTGGAGCGAATTGCTTTGGTTAGTAGATAGCTGCATTTTCATGAGGCTAAAATGAGTGGATTTTGTACCTTTGAACGTGCAATTGGCAATTGCAGCTTACCTTAAGGTACCTTACTGGAGACGGCGGGCGGGAAGGTCGCCGGCACCCCTGGCCGCTGCCAGGCGTTAGGGGAGTGGAGTGGGCCCGAATATCAAAGTTAAGGGGTAGCACACTGCACGGGCCTGGGATCCCACAGGGCTGGGCCGATTCAATCAGCGACCGTCAGCGACCATGACCCCTACCGTCGGTGGCATTAGATAAGCAAATCTTGGAGCGAGCTGGAGGGGAACCTAACCCAACATGAGGAGACACCTCTGGGGCTCTGAGAGATGGGATTTTGGGGGGCCATTTGGAGCATCTGGAGCAATTTGGGGGGCATCCATGTGCTATGAAATCTCACCACTGCGGCGGACTGCGCCAGGGGCCATGCGACAGGTGGCACTACGCTCAAACTGCGGCGACGGGATTGGCGGCAGCAAAATAGCCTCGTCTGACAACCCCTGCGCCGTGGGCCGACCAAATGTCCCCTTAGCTTCCTGAAAGTCTGAAAGATGAACCACCCCCCTGGTCGAACCTGTCGTCCCTCGCCGAATCTCCCCTCCTCGTCGGTGATTATTTGGGGAGGGTTTCTTCCTGGCCCTGGTCAGCTCAGATAACCTAACCAAAAAGCTGCCAGAACGACGCGATTTCCGTCCGAGGTTTCGCATCCTCCTTTTTGCGGGAGATTCTTTCTTCTCTTCAGTCCTTTCCTCCACCCTTTTGTTACCTTCTACCGACCGTATCACTTACCTCTGCGCATACTTCGACTTTCGCAAACTCGTCCCCAAAGAGTTAAGCGACAGCCAATCGCCCACCATGGCGCGGAGACAACACCTCACGCTCATGGTCCTCCTGGCCGTCGTCGCCTTCTTCAGCATCTCCTACCTCTTCTCGAGCGGCACCAGCGAACCCTCATCCCCCGCGCCCCCGGCCGCCGCCGTACCCCTAAAGGGCGATTCCGTGTCGTCGAGCGGCGACACCCCCGATCTTGGCCACATCTCGAGCAGCATCCTGTCCGGCGAATCCATTGCGCCCAAGTTGGAGAATGCGACGGCAAAGTAAGCCTCCCGCCCTCTTGCATGAGAAGGATACCTACATCCCAGGACCGTTCCCTCGGGTCTTCCTGGTTCTCAAGGTTATGCTAACACAGTCTCCTCCCCGCAGAGCCGAGCTCGGCCGCGCTTCGTGGAAGCTCTTCCACACCATGATGGCCCGCTTCCCCGAGAAGCCCACTCCCGACGACAGCCTCGCTCTCAAGACGTACATCCAGCTCTTTGCCCGCCTCTACCCCTGCGGCGACTGCGCCTCCCACTTCCGCAAGCTGCTGGCAAAGTACCCGCCCCAGACGAGCAGCCGCAACGCTGCCGCGGGCTGGGCCTGCTTCGTACACAACGAGGTCAACACCCGGTTGAAGAAGGAGCTGTTTGACTGTAACAAGATTGGCGACTTTTACGACTGTGGGTGCGGCGATGAGGATAAGAAGAAGACGGAGGGCGGTGGTGATAAGCCCAGCGCTGAGCTGGCCAAGGACGGGTGAGTTATGTTGCTTGTGGCAATGACTTTGGGATTGCTCTACATGGAGCTTCTTTCGCTGACATTATGGCAGTCTGACCAAGGGCGGTTAAAGTGTTGATTGATCGATATGTTTTGGATATCCGAGGCGCGTGACTGTTGTACCATATCTACAAGAATACCTGTACAAAGATGCATTTCCTGGGCTGGCGTTGTGGATGACCACCGGATCCAGCGGAACAAATTGAGTTTGAAGGTTTGGACGCATTTGCTCTGATCTGTGTTGGAACGGAAATCGTCTATATTGGGGTTAAATTTCACATGCCAGTCTCTATGGTTCGTGGCAGAATCTCCATCCCAGAAGCTATCGTCCTCACGTGGGCCTCTCTGGAATAGCATTGAACAGCTATTGAAAGGGTGATACTGTGACCCTAACAGCCAAGCCATAAGATGAATTTTCCGTAAAAGGATATGAATTTTGTTAAACGATCACATTTTTCGTTGAATTGAAATCAGCTCAGTATCTTCCAATGCGCATGGCATCGTTGCGCGCGTCACCAATGACTGATTATGTCAGCAGTCACGTGGCCCATCCAATCGTCCCGGGCGGGCAAGGCCAACGCGTTCTGGAGCTGCCTGAGCTTCGTTAAGCTCCATTCAGCCTTCCACCGACGACACATCAAACCAATCCACCCCCCTTCGGTATCTACGCCGAATCCTCCCCCCTCCCTCCGACCTCCAATCCTCGACAAAACGAATTTTCACACGAAGTAACGAGATACACACCACACATAAGTCATCAAAATGGAGTTCACCACCACCGGACAGCTGAACGAAGGTACGGGCGGGCAGAAGCTTGGATGATGCTATTGCGGGACCACACACCCCAGAACGGAACACTGAAGCTGATGATTGCGGGCGGACAGACGGCATTCACATCGACATGGAGAGATTAAAGAAAGGAGAGGTCAAGTGAGTGAAGATACTACATTCTCGGTCTCCCACAGAACCACAGCTAACCTATGTCGTAGCCTCGGAACCTCAATGTAAGCTACCCCTCCGATCGCCCCTCCCCTCCCGCATACATCTGACACCTCGCGATAGTATGGCAGTCACCTTCAAGGACGGTGTTATTCTCGGTACGTCAGATTTACCCATACATGTCTTCCCAAACGCATACGCCCCCACGGCGGCCACAGTATACTTTGGTCACTTTTGGAGGGGCAAACAAACAGTGACCATACGAGGAACGTACAACTGACGACGAGTCACTCCATCTAGGTGCTGATTCCAGAACAACGACGGGCGCCTACATTGCCAACCGAGTCACCGACAAGCTCACACAAGTCCACGACACCATCTGGTGCTGCCGGTCAGGCTCCGCCGCCGACACCCAGGCCGTCGCCGACATTGTCCAGTACCAGCTCGGCCTGTACGCCATGCGCAACGGAAAGCCTCCCATGACCCAGACCGCCGCCGCCATCTTCCAGGAGGTCTGTTACGCCAACAAGGATCGCTTGACGTAAGTTCTCTTGCCTTCTGCTCTCGCGCAAGTGTCTCCGAGCGACCATGGGACACAGGGACGCTAGCATCTGGATGAAAACTAACTCGAAACGATTCACAGCGCCGGTCTCATCATTGCCGGCTGGGACGAGCGACACGGCGGCCAGGTCTATTCCATCCCCCTCGGCGGATCCCTACACAAGCAGTCATATGCCATTGGCGGCTCGGGTTCGACGTACATTTACGGATACTGTGACGAGCACTGGAAGGAGGGCATGGAGGAGAAGGAGGCCGTCGACTTTGTCAAAGGATCGCTCAAGGAGGCCATCAAGTGGGATGGCAGCTCTGGTGGTGTCATTCGCATGGTCGTCCTGACCGCCAAGGGCGCCGTGCGGCATCTGTACCTCCCCGACGAGGACTACAAAGTGCAGCACTAGGTGGGAGCAGTTGAATGTGGGAAAGCCAGAGGAAGAGGCAGACAAAGGGAGACGTTTATTGTGATGTGGCTTGAGGAAAGCCAACTGGTCGCCTGCATCGACACCGGCCGGGCATGATGAGCAGCAAGACGTCACACAGGCTAGTTTGCCCGCGGTCACGAAATTGCCCCCCGAGTCCCGAGGAGAGAAGACAGAGCGAAGAACTTCCATGCCGGGACGAGATCTCGGGCTTGGCGACAAACGATGAATGTACAATAAATAGATTACCCGCAAGACGAGATTTCTTCACGAGAGGCTTGGGGGTTACTCCATGGGCTGTGACACTGTGACACCCCAGAAGATTGCGATAACGTACGGTACTACACACAGCACGGAACGGGAGTAGGTACGGGTAGTTCGCGTGGTCGATATGATAAGATGCGATTGCGTGCGATGCGCTGCAACGCCACAACGGACGGGGGAGAGAACAAGAGTCTGGGGGTAAGGTAAAAATTTAAAAGTTTAAGTCCTGGCATTGGTAGGGAGTGACTGAAGGAGATGCCGGCACGCGAACGCTGCCACCCGTATGCACGATGCAGGGAGGACGGCACAGTCACTCTACGGACTACCTACATAATAGATTAAAAAGAAATAAGGGGTGTCAGAGTGTCACTGTCGCTATCACTGTCGAAGCCTCGGATTCGGAGGCGGTGAGGGATGGTATGGGGGAGGAAGGGGACTTAGCGCTGCTCGGTTCTGCGGGATGGTGAGTGATGAGCGGGAACAAATCAGCGGCGGGTGCGGGGGAGGACGGGGGCGGGAGGTGCCTTTAGCTTCTCGTTGGAGGATTTGCGATGTGATGGTGCTGTGTAGGTTAGCTTAACCTGTAGGTGAGGTTAAAGATGAGTTTGTCTACCCGAGGCACGCTTGATGGCATAGTGTGTTACTTAGGCAAAGGTATCCGGAAGTTGAGTACGCAGTATGGTTCTTAGGAATCTTGACGCTGAGAGAGAATATCGACTACACAGTACCCGGTCGACACGAAGCAAAGCCATCCAAGTTGTAACATACGGAGTACGAGCAAGTCAAGTGCATGACTAAGTTGGAGAATGATGACGGAAGGGTGATAGCAAGTCGTTGGCCGTCGGTAACGATTTAGGAAAGGTCATGGAAGGGCGGTGGATAGGAACGTGGGACGGGGCTGTCGGGCTGTGGGCTGCGGGTGTGCCACGATGGCTGCCATGGGCTGCAATATCTGGCGATTGCGCGATATGCCTTGCTCCGTCCAGATTGATCATTAGGGTATCCGTACCTGGGGGCCGGGGCGGTATTGCGGTGAAGGCCTCATTATGTGTGTTGTACCTATCCATAAGGTATGGAGTAGTGTTGATTAATAGATGGGGGAATTTCTTGGAAACAAACCCCAAGATCCCAAGACCTCGTGCCGGAGGGAACGCCGGGTATTGGCCGGGAGTCACCATCCGTGCAGGCCCCGGGGGGGCGTCAAGGTGTCTTGGAAGGGGGAAAGGGGGGGGGGCCCGGCCAGCCAACATCGTACAAGGCCCTTGGTGCCGTGGTGGTGCTACTGCTGGGGAGCAGCTGGGCGTGGGATGGATGATGATGAAAGCTTGTTTTTGTGTTGCCCCTTTTGGCCGTGTTGGTATTGGCAATGGGCATTGCCGTTGAATAAGGTATCTTACTCTTAGTGTAGTAGGTAGGTAATGGGTGTCAGGAGGTGGGGATAGCGCCAGCTGAGTGTTTGTAGATTGCTAGCGGTGTAAGCAGCAGACAACCCTTTGGCGCGAATGCAACAATCCGGCGGGCATTTGGTCGTCTCATGTGCCGTTAGTCAACATTCGGTCGGTGTTGACAGGTATCTCGCGTTGGACGGGCCCGGCGGGTACCTGGGATAGGTAGGCGACCAGGAACGACGGCCGGTCTGTTTCTATTTTCTGAGCCCCGAAATGACCGGTCGTCAAAGTCGCCGTGGCCTCCGTGTCCATTGTCAGAGCCCGAGACAGCTTTCTTTTTGAAAGGGTGCGATACTCTGTGGAAAGGGGGAAATAATGGGGAGAGCGTGGCTGGCTATGCGATTATGGAGTCAACAACGACGATGTTGCTTGATTTGGACGGGAGTGAGGTCCAGATTCGGCCGGGACTTGAGCGGGGGATACTGGAATAGAAATCCAGGATACCAGAGGGGCATGGAGTGCCACTGCGCGGTGTTTGCGAATTTGCAGTACGTAAAATGGGAGAAGCTTGTCGATGTTTCCTCCGAGATCCATTTTGTGCCATGGCCAAAGTTGCATGCTGCAGTTATTTTGGTGGAGCTGGAAGGCATCTCGGGTCCAGCGTGTCGTATTACGGCAGGCAATTGGCGATTGGAATTACGATGCGAATGCTCCGTACCCAGGTATCTATCTTACTGTGGTAGGTACCTTACTGCTACTCGATTGGTTCCATTGGGTGTTCAGGTCACCTCAGGCCAGAAAGGGAGGTGGCAGGGCTGGCGGGCGGAGAGGAGGGGAGAGGGGAGGAGAGGAAGATACGTACCTTATCTTATCCGATAAGACATCAGAACGGCAGAACGTGCCAGGGGGTGAAAGTGTCGAAAAGTCGAGGTTCCAGGTTCCCCTGCCGGGCTCAGGTGGCCCCCTGCTCGCCAAATCTCTTATCAGCGGTATCGCGTATCTGAGAGACCAATGGGAGAAGGGCATGGGCACACCCTCTCCTCCCGACGATGCGGATGGGTCGTCTGTCTTTCCGCCGCGTGTCAGTTCCAGTGGTCCGCCGTCTGTTGCAAGCGCTCTCTCTATTATTTCTTTTCATTTTGCGTTTTTCTATGCAGACGCTCCGACTCGAGGCTGTTGCCAACTTGCTTGAACGTGCTGCGAGTGCGACCTGTCAGGTCAGTCAGTCTCTGTTGAGGCGAAGTTGAAGCACGGCTGCGGGCTGGGGAAGCATCCAAGCCTTTCAAGGTCTGAGGCACAAGGCAGAGGTTAGAGTTGCTCTGTGGCGAGAATAGTATTCGTTGGGCAGCCATCCATCCCATCGGGAAATGTTGGAGACTTTGATACTCCCCAAGTTGGGATTGCTCGGGAATGCTTAAGCAAGGACCGGGGCTCGTGGGGTTGCGGCTGGAGAGGAGCGCAATTTAGGTCCATGTCGAGGTGAAGCTCCAGCCTCAGGACCTCGGCGCGAGGGACGAAAGAGTGAGAGAGAGAGAGAGCAAGAGAAGAGTGAGAGCTGGATCATGGATGGAAAATGGCGAGAGCAGGATCGCAATGAGGCTGTGCTTGATTCGGTTGGGCCCGCCGACTAGGAACTGGGAGTTTCCGACTTGCAACGATGGCACGAGCAGAAATCCAGATTCGGGGGGCAGCCTGGGAGGCACGGAGGACCCTTGGATTTCTTGGCCCACAGGTGACGGGTGTTGTTGCTGTTGCGGGAGCTGTGAGTGGCTGCTACCTCACCTTACCTTGCCTTCCATTGCTTGCTTGCTCGTGGGAGTGGCACAGTCGGGTGTTGGTGGCTAGCGCGGGCTTCTGTCATGTCATGTTTCGGGTGGCTCCTCATCTTTTTTTGCCATGCCGCCACACGAGATGCAGTGAGACAATCAGTCAAGATGAGATTCATGATGGTCACTAGCTGTACAGGTAGACCTTCTGCAGATTTCGAGCAAAGACGGAAGAGGTGATGAGTGGAGAGTTTTAAGACTTGGGTTTCCATTGCTGAGAATAACTCACTCACTGCTCACTGAATTCTCACCGAGTCTTAGAGTGAATCTCAGAGTGAAGCTCACATGCCTGTGAATGACAACTCATGCGCGGATCCAAGACACGCGGGGAACCACGGCCGTGGCATCGCAACTGAGCGTGCATGCTGCCAGCTGCGCTGCGCTGTAATGAAAATGGAACAGTTCGCTGCACGGCACTACTTACTTTTGAACCCGTCAGCCACCATGAGTGACGAGCGACAGACGGTTTGGAGTCCGGAAACAGTCTACAGTGTAACAGTCTGAGGGAGAGAGTCTGGAGTCTGGAGTCTGGAGTGATGCATCTGTGCAGTGTGCCGTCATTTGGGGAGCTGCTACACATCAACAGGTGGTAAGGTCCTCTCAATGCTCTCTCATCCACTCATCCATGAATCGACTTAACCCAGCTGAGCCTTCTGGCGGTCATCTTTTTGCCATCTACCTCATCCGTCTCCACCAGACCGCCAATCTCATCAAGGGTCCCCCTCTAACCATCTCACTCACCTCACTCTGAGTATCTATCCTCTCTCATCAGGTCACAAAAGTAAGAGAGCTGTTTCCCTTCTCATACATCTCGAGTAAAGACCAACCAAGCCACACAAGTAACTCACATTCATGACCTGATACCATCGTCTTTACTCGATATCTCATCCAGATAGGTGAAGCAAGGTGCCCATTCTCAACAACAACAGCATCCACTCCCCAAGTTCCAGGCCCAGTCCATCGGCCATTGCGTCTCCAGCGCTCTCTCCACCAGCCCGCTGCCCCCTCTACCGTCCCTCTAAGGTCCCGCTGCTCAGGTACCTAAGCATTGAGCGCTGTTTCCTGCCTTCACCAAGTTTCCCCCTCCATCGCTCCTGCGCAGTAAAGGGCCACCCACCTGCCTGCCGCCTGCCACCCACCGCCGCCGCCGTCGCGCCCAAATCCTCCCGCCGTTCTTCTTTTCCCATCCCCCCCCCCCCATCTCTATTACCCGTCGCCCATTTTGCCAACCCACGCCAGCTTCTCCCCCGATTCATCCTTCATCCACCATCCATCCATCCATCCACACACACCCGTCCAACCCGCTCTCCTCCGACCCTTTTTCTCTCTTCCTCCTTTCCTCCCCCCGTCTGCTGTTCTGTTCTTGCTTGTCTCGTCCTTCCTCTAGACTGGACGTCTTTTCAACAAGGGGGGCTTCTTTCGACGACTTCCTCTTCCTTTGATCTCGCCGACTCCCCCCTCCATCGGTACCTTGATTGTTTCTTGGTACTCGACATCGCAGACGCTCTGCGAAACAGAACAGAAACAGATTCTCGAGTCGCATAGTCGGACGAGCCCTCTTACCGCCTCAAGATTCCTGCTCCGCCAAAAGGTCGCCATCGCCGCCTCCTTCGACACCACCCAACCGTCTCTGTCAGGCCTAACGCGTCTCGTTGTGAGCCTACTGCCCTTCGACCCGATCCGACTAGACCTTGTCTACCTACGACCTTTTCGCACTCGACACCTCGTTGCTATCTCCGACGAATACTTCCTGCGACCGCGGCAAAGATACACCGTTGCCCCTTCATCGCGTCGACCTTCCCGCCTCTCTACCCAAAGACTCAGTATCTAGTAGATCCATCGCCTGTCGACAGGCCCTTCCGCCTCTTTGTTGGACGACTTAGGTGAGTTCGTTCCGTCTTGCCTTCCGCCTCGGCGATTCTCCATCTTCCCTGCCTTTTCCCTACAACCCATGTCGCACTTCACTTGATTCGTCCTGGCAATGAGAGGCGCCCCTGTGACGTCGCTCGAGCCTGCGCGCGATGCTCACGGCTGCCATCAGCTCTGCACCCAAGGCTGCTGCCATCACGATCAAGACGTTGGGCTGTGGTCTCAGCACGCTTGTCTGTGTCGTTGTTTCCCTGCTGGTGGATTCCGGCTGTTCATCTGCCATCGAGCTGCCCTTCTCATGCCTTGACCTGCATGTGCAAACACTCAGCCTTGCTTGCCCACCCTCCGCTGCCCATACGCACTCCCCTTCTCCTTCCCCACGATCACGGCTCTTGCCTCACGTCACCGCCCTCGCACAAGCTCTTGAGTCAGCCTGAGGTTCGAAAAAATCGGCCTTGTGCCGCGCTCGTTTTCTCGGTCGGGAGTCTTGGGCGCCAATGTCATCACACGGCAACCGTTGCTGCCCCAATACTACTTTGGCCTCGTATAAACGCAAACCACAAGATGCAATTTAGACATGATGCTAACTCGTCGTTCCTGCAGTTGCCTGTTCCAACCATCCTAATTGTAATTCAGTCTTGCTGGAATAATACGATGCTATGGCAGCTGTAATCGGTGACTACGTCTCTGATCCCTCCCGTTTCCATAACATGATTGCCAACCCGGGCATTCAACACCAACACTCGCACGATTCTCACTACCGATCCTCAAGTCGGTCAAGAGACGTCCCTGCACACCACGCATCTGCGAGCCCGAGATACCAACATTCTACGAGCGCCCCGTCCACGCGTCAAAAGCGCCCCGAACAAGACTCGGCCGAGAAGCCCGCGCCCCCTAGCGCAGGTGCATCTCGCTTCCCCTCGCCTCCATCATCTTCGTCGCCAACAGGTGCCAGGCCCCAGCATGCTGATAGCCCCGCATACATGGCAACCGACTCTCGCGATGCCGGCCATGCTGGTTCCGTAGTCGCCTCTGAACAGGCTCACCCCGCTCCTAGCCAAGACTCGCAACCCCAGCAACCTTCGCCCGCATCCGATGGAAATGGTGTTGCCGGCGCCACAAACTCATACCCTCTCTCCGATGCCTCATCTCCCGTACAGCAACCCCAAGGACAGACAATTCACATTCGCGACTTGGCCCATATCCAGAGTCTCGCTAAGGCCGACCTATTATCGGGTAATGGGCCGGGGATACTGAACGATCCGCCGCTGCAGGCGATGAAGTACGAGATCAGTGCGATGCCCATTGGCGACATCATTGAAATGGTCGCTGCCCTTCTCACCAAGATCACCACCACCAACGACCTGCAGCATGATGCCATGCAGCGCAACGTTGCGCATCAGCAGCAGGCGAGCCAGAACAGCGAGTCAGGCAATGGCTCGCAAATGAGCCCGTTGAGCACGTCTGTGCTTGCTTTCCATGGCAAAAACATCCCTGCTATCACAATTCTGAGCTACTTGTCCCGCATTCACAAATACTGCCCGACCACCTATGAGGTCTTTTTGAGTTTGCTAGTCTACTTTGACCGCATGACGGAGCGAGTCAATGAGATGGTGGTCAAGCACGAGGAGGCGCGGAGGTTGTCTACTTCGCAGTCAACTCCAAAGGCACAGTCGGCCGACGTCGAAATGCGTGACGAGGACGACGAAACCGATTCGGATCTTGCCGACGATGACGATGCGGACGAACAGAACACCAAGACGAGCGAGAGTACCGGTAGCATTGTACCTCAGCCGACACCTCCTGGCGCGCCCCCGGCGGCTACGTACTTTGTTGTCGACAGCTTCAATATCCATAGACTGGTCATTGCGGGCGTAACTTGCGCGAGCAAGTTCTTCTCAGACGTCTTTTACACCAATTCCAGATACGCCAAGGTATGTAAATGGTTGAACTTGACCGATTTGTCTCGCCCAGTGCTCATTCTCATGTCTTAGGTCGGTGGTCTTCCGTTAGCCGAACTCAACCATCTCGAGCTTCAGTTCCTCCTGTTGAACGATTTCCGCCTAGCGGTTCCCGTCGAAGATCTCGAGGCGTACGCGACCATGCTGGTCGAGTTTTACGCGCGGGAAGTGGTGGCACAGCGATCACGCCCTGCTGCTGTGACCGGCGGTGATTCCTAAGCAAATTTGCAATATTGCAATACTATGAGATTGATACCCTAAACTACGCTGATTTGGGGTCGAAGTGGTCTGCTATGGCTTGCTGGTACCTTTTACTAGCATCGCATCCTAGTAGAACCAACTTTTATACGTTTGGCTCGTTGGCACCTCAGAGCTTGGGAGGGATATTGGACATCTACTCATCCGACTAGGCACCAGAGGCTCGGAGCAGATTACAATTCTTAGGCGAACGGTGCGCACCGTTTCGTCAGGGCGTGTTTGGTATGACGTCGAGCGACCAATGGACCGATGACCAAGGAGAATGGATCAGTTTTTTTCCTTGAAATACCCGGATAGAACGGGTCTGTATGGAGTTTTCGTGGGCGGTATTATATTGCAAGTTCTGGTGGAGCGCATTTGAAGGCGACTTCATACGTTGATCTCATTACGAGTGGTGGATTTCGCGCGCGAGCTGTACATGGGCAACCAGACAGACGAAAGACGGAAGACGGGTTCTGTGATGAACGGGCAGGGGTTGGACTAGGCTACACTACACGCTACGCTACGTTCTAGACTTTGCGCGGGCATACTTGGGACAAGGCGTTTGGTGTTCCGAGACTGACATAGATGGCGAGCATAATGAAATGTCCTGAGTACGAGAAATTTAATTGGAAGCTGGGAACTGCTGTCGTTGACTGATTTGTGATGAGCATTTGAGAGTTTTTTCACCCAAATTCTACGATGAGATGGTAGGGAGGCCAAGGAAGTACCATCTGCGTCTTCTGGTTCCTACCAAGCCTAACGTTGAGCAAGGACAGAGCAAAGAAAAGGCCGAGGGTTGTTGAAGGGCTATGCATGACGGACGTGGGCTTATCCACACAGGTTGAGTTAGGAATGCAGTGAACGCGTGATAATGGCAAAGTTGCGCCACTGTTTGAACGGGGGCTGAATAGAGGTAGTGACTGACCTTCAGGTGACTTCCGTTGTCTTGATAGACTCCTCATCCCGTAGATTAATCTATACCCTGGGCCGCCGTATCATCCTGTTTGCGCCTGGGGATTTTGCGATGCCTGAATTGGATGGTGACTAGAAAGTCGAATCAAGACGAAGGGAAGTCACCGTAAGAGAGTACTGGGTTGATTCAGGACGTTATTAGGTAAAGTAATTCGGTACGCACCGTCATCAGAGATGGAACTTCGAAAACTTGGCGGAGGATGTTGTACATCCTTCGTAAGTGAGAACTCATGGGTGCTGAGATAAAGGTACGAGAAAGGCTAGCATATCGGGCGTTTATGGCTCATAGACAGCTTTCCTTAGCTAGGAAAACTGAAGAATTCGGATGTGTCAGCTGCTGCTCCCGATGCCTTCGACTCGACACGAGGCAGTGTAAGTATGGCCTATATCACCAAGGCGATCGTAAGAATGGTTAAAACAGATCGAATGGCACGTTTCATTAATGCTGAAGCAAATTGTAACCCAAGGCTGGCTTTTCTTGGTTGTGGTGTTATGCTTGGCTATGTAATGATAGCTGCGCAAGAGGATGTGTGGCTAGGCTTGTACCAGTGGGTGGAAGGGAAAATGGGCAGACGATGAAAGTTCGGGATGGGTTAAAAATGCAGTGTATCTGCAGGTCGTATCATGTGACAAAATCAAAAGATTCATGTTCTCTACAACTGCCGCACGCGTATGAGCAATGTTTTTTTTATGGCCCACCTCAAGCTCTTTTGGCCTCGTAACCCGCCAATTCTCATGGAAGCAAGAACGACTGTATTATCTCTCTCGAAGCGCATTGGTAGATCACATTAGGCTGAACGACAACTAGCTTCTTATCGCGAAAGATGTGTCCATGGACCATTCCAGCCCTGCTCGGAACGGAAGGCTCTCCCATGTTGATATCATAAAGCCATTACCTCGCGGTGGAATGAAACACCAAGCACCCCATCCTCGATCTTTTACTCTGTCGCTTCCGGCATGTGGCAGACAACCTCGACATTATTCCCCGAAGGATCAATCACAAATGCGCCGTAGTAGTCGGGATGATACTGCGGCCGCAACCCAGGCGCCCCATTATCTTTCCCCCCCGCCGCAAGAGCAGCCTTGTGAAACTCGTCAATCACTTTGCGGTCTATGTTGAGGGTATATGATCAGCCAAAACCTTCTATAGCGTTACGAACTCCCGGCCACCAAGTACATAGTGAAGAACTTACTATCCGCCTTGAAGCCAATGTGGAGCGGGATATTCGCCTTGTCGACCTGGTGACAGGCGATCCAGAAATCGGGCCGTTGTACGCCGAGGCCGCAAGCGTATTCGTTTGGTTCGACGAACTTTTTGAAGCCGAGGGGGGCCAGGGCGGCGAGGTACCAGTCTACTGTTTCCTTGTAGATTGAGGCGGGGACGTAGAGGCCGATGTGATCGATGGACATGTTGAGTGTAGTGGACGAGTACGCACTATGTGTATTAAGGGATGAGAGAGACAAGATTGTCGGATTTGTATGTTCGTATTGGGTTGAAGCTTTTGATAGTAGAGGAGGAGAAGAGAGGAGGGGAGGTTGGCGGGGTATTTTGTAGACAATGGCGGTTTCCCTCTCTACACGTTATCGCGTGGACTAGTTCGCGGGTATTGGAAAGTTCCGTCTTGGAATTGCGGCGCGAATGAGGCGCGAGTACACGTGCAAGAAGGGGGAATTGGGGGACCAGGTATCACCGCAAGCAGCCGCCGGGTCTAGGAGGAGCACAGGAGTTACACTAGAGTCGTGCCGGTCTGACTCAGATGGGAGCTACCGATGCCAAGCAATTAGGATAGTAGGTTTGCTGGGTAAGGCGCACGAGAATGTTTGCTATCTTTGCGCATTCAGATCATGTCTGTCAGCAACGTTGCCTGTTCAGGATGGACTTTGGGAAGCTGTTGTATCTTAACACGGGAGATCCCCGCCCGGGGCTATCGGCGGGCTGAAGGCGCCAAGTGGGGCCGCGTAGGCAGCAGCTGCGCCGGGGCCGATGATTCTCGCCTTGTCTGAGGTGGATCGTGCGGGGAAGATAAGTTTGGACGAATGGCGAGTGAAGAGATACCAGGAAGTTTTCACGGGTGCCTGCTGAGAGTCTGGTGTCTTTGCGTGAATCAAGGGTTCGATGAATACGAGACGGTAGAGGCTGATGTCACATTCACCGCCCCTTTGCATCACTCGCCGGCCGGCCGGTCTACGGTGTCTATGAGTACTGTTCATCCGGCCGGACTTTCGGCCAACGCCTGTCCTGGAAGGAGGTTACTGGTGATGAATCTGGAAACATGCTTTCCATCGTGTTACTACAATTTTGGTACAGGGTGCTATGCAACAGCGACGTTGCCATTCACGTCATTCTCAAATCTTTGCCAAGATCCTGCTGTTTATGCGGAACCTGACCATGGCGACTAGGCCAGCCGCCGCCAATGACAGAGAGCCAGCGTAGAACATGGCCGGACGGTACGCTTGAAGACCTCCCTCGGCGCCGCCATAGGCTTCAAGAAGATATCCGGCAATCGGCGAGCCCTACGTCGACCGCATCAGTGTACCATACTTTTGAAAGGTAGCCAACATTGAAATTGTGCAACTCACCATGAGATAGCCGCCTGCCCATCCAGTCACAATCATGCTCATAGCGACAGAGACCCTCGCAGATCCAAACGTGTTCCCGACCACCGTAGGCATAGTCGAGAAGAAACCACCGTTCGAGACGCCATTGATAATGACAAAGGCAACCATGGGACCGAGCGACGTCGAGACGGGCCAAATGGCCAGGATACTGACCGCAGACAGGAACAGGGAGACGAAGAGCACGTTGAGCGCGCCAAATGCGTCGCAAAAGGCACCGCAGCAGATGCGGCCGATGGCAGAAGAGAAGTTGAACCCCGCTACCAGGCCGGCGCCCGTCGAGGAGGAGAGGCCGATGGATTTGGAGTAGAGGGGGAGAAAGAAGGGAGGGACGAAGAGGGGGAAGGTCCCGACTGCGCCGGCTAGGAAGACAAGGACGAAAGTGAGGGATTTGAAGAGACGCCTGCATTTCTGTGTTAGTGGCTGATACATGTTCCATCTTGGAGATCATGGCGAGAACGGGAAAAGAGGGCTTCTTACCACTCGACGAAGCCAGTGTTACGGACGGGAACGCGCTCTTTGATGAGCCATGCTGCTGGGAGTCCAGTGGCCAGGGTGACAAGGGCAAGGACGCGGTAGGCCCATGCGGATCCGAGATGGTTGAGGAGGGCGTCGAGGGCGAAGCTGTTTACTGCGCCGCCGAGACCACCGCCGGCGAAGACGATGCCATTGGCAAGGCCGCGCTTGCGGCTGAAGTACTGTGCCGGGACCACAGAGACGATCTGTATAATCTCGTCAGCAAAAAAGCTCAAAGCATTGGGCTAGTTTGAGGAGCTCAGCTCACCGTGAAACATAAGCTTGACGATTTGTTAGCATATAAAATTCGCAATGAAGCTTCACGAAAGGACGACGTACCTCATTCCCAGGCCCATGATGACACCGCTCGTTGCAAACATGGCGCCCACATTCTTGACCGCGAAACTACTCAGCAACTCACTAACCCCCAACAGCGAAATCCCCAATAACCCCGTCTTCCTCGGCCCGATCCGCCTCATGATGCGCGAGTTGACAATAGCCAACGCCGAGATGAGCGCCGCGGCCAGCGACCCGACGAACGAGAGCACGGCGGGCGTGCCGAGACCATCTTCGATGAGGGCGCCCTGGATGACGCCCCACGAGTACGAGGTGCCGATGATCCACCAGGCGACGACGAAGCAGCCCCCCACGACGACCCAGCCGTAGCCGCCTTCGGGGACGGTGGAGTCTGCTTCGCGGGAGGCTTGGAGGATTGGATCTGTGGCGTCGTCGACGTTCTGGGATGTGGATGTGAAGGGGGAGGGCTTTTGGGATACGTTGGCGGGGAGGGGATGGAGTTCTATGCCTGAGGTGGAGGCTGAGGCTGATGCCGTTGCTGTTGTTGTGGTTGTTGACATGACGGCGAGTATTGGCTTGGATTGAGCTTTCCGGTGAATAATGCGAAGAATCGACAGCCTTGTCTCTCAGTGGGATTGTGCTCTTCTTGAATGAAGACTATGCGATGAGCCAAGAAATTGAATTGGTGTTAGAGGCGAAAAGCGAGGTCATCAATGGATGTCAAAAGTCAATGTGCCCCACCGACGCCCAGCGCGCCCTTCCGTTGACAGGCTCCGTTTCGATTAGCTTCCGGCTCGGCGGGGGAGTGCCGGACGCCGAGTGAATTTGACCGTGGGCCCGCCAAGGTCCGTTGAACTGTGTTTCCCATCTTCCGGGGTGCCGGGACTGGAGCACGGATTTAGTTGACGGAGCCAAGATGTCGTTAGTATTCAGCACCACACTAGTGTCGCGATGGATGCATGCAGCTTGGGACATGTGCTTGTGGGTACAGTTATCGATACCGAGCTCAGGGAGCCGGTGTAAGTGAGAGGCATCCATCTTTCCTGGGAAAATTACTCGAGCTCCTAAAGAAACGACTCTTATTCTACCACTGAATGTTTGAGTTGCAACGCTATTTAGAGAGAGAAAACCCCCCCACCATTATCTGTATTCGTACGGATATACGAAGTACATGATCCAGAAAGCTTGTCTATGAGATCGCCATCCTGCGGGGAAAGATGGCGAGGGCGGGGTTCTTCAGATTCGTCACCAATTAAAGTTAAATGACGTTGCATCAGCCCAAAGAGCAGCCCCATTCCGCTCGGAAATCGGCTAGGGAGGGCTCGGAGGACCCCTGCTAACCGCCAGGACAGGAGCGGGAGCTAGGAAACTGTAACTTGCGCCGGCCAGTCTCTGGGGTTGCAACTTGACATGGCGCTGTTGTGATGAACGCAGTGGAAAGTATCATTGAGCTTTCTTGGGTTTCTTGGGTCTTGTTGATAGAATCATGATCGATCAAGTGGGGATGGTCTTGGTCTCGTGCTGTTCCTCACTGACTACCTGTAAAAACCAGAATTAAGGGCAGGTGCAATTCATATGCAAGTTGACGTGGTATTACACACAGAAATCGTCAAAACATGACCTTGAATGTGAGAATTCACATGTCCATACAGATACTATGGAAAGTCTAATCCACAAAGGGGCGTTGGGAGACAGAATCTGCCGGTGGGATGAAGAGGTTTGGGCCGGGCAAGAACGAGTTAGACCGACAGCATCAATTACATGGAGTAAATCCTAGCGCATCTGAAGTAAGATCTTCCCCATGATCTGAGAGCGGATGAGATGGGATGACAGAACCTTGAGCCCGTGGCAGCATCCGTACTCCATACTACATAATGTATGAGCTTCACGGTTGGATATGATCTCATGCTGCGCGTCTCAACCTCTGAATGAATTAGGCGAGTGCTGATTGGATTGAATTGGAGGACGGCCGTTTTGCGGTGTCATCCGGTTTGTGACGGAATCTGGAAGCGAGATTGAGGTACCTGCCCTGGTTACCTCAGGTAAAGGTAGGAGGAATACGGAATACGGAATACGGAGTACGTATGAGATACGGGTATGCTAAACCCAGCAAGTCCCATCCCGTCTTGGCATTCGGCAGGCGCGCTTGCCAGTCACGATGCTTCCATTTCTTCCAGGTACCTTATCTTCTGTGACCAGTTTGCAGCAAGAGGGGTATTTCGTACCTTCTTCAAGTTGTGCGTGGCTTCCCTTTCTCGGGCCAGTGACGTACCACATCACGGGATGCTTGGGGCATTGGATGAAGCAAGGGAAGGTACGAGATTATTGAGGGAGGCACCAAAGGGAGAAAGAGCAGGAGAGGAAGGGGTGAGTAAAAATACACGGAAGTTGCTGCCGGTGGCTCTTGGCAGCTGGAATTAGGTGTGTTAGTCAGCCAGAAGTCGTCGTAATGCTTTCCCAAATTTTTCTCCAGGTGTGGATCCCCTCGGACCCTCCTCCTCCTCCATTGTCCCAGTCACCACCCGCGCCTTGCCCGCGTCTCCGCTGGCCTCGCCTTTCCTCTTCCCGCCCCAAAGGACCCCAAGACCAACGAGGACCCAAGACCCCAAGACTTTCTTGTTTCCCCCCCATTCCCGACTTACTCGGACACACACACACATACTCACCCCTCCAAGCGTCAAGACTTGCAACGTCCCGCCGCGCGTTCAACTCTTTCTTCCTCTTTCTCTTGTCCTCGTTCTCGTCTTGATCGCGCCGGCCCCGGATTCAGTCTCACCCTTAACCTAATCTCATCTTATTCTACCAGAGATCAGGTAGTCTCTCTATCTGTCTATCAGATCTCCCTTTCCGGTCCGAACCTTGTTTTGCGCACCTCGCCCTTCCTGGAACTACACCCACCAAGTACACGCTCTACACACTTCGCTTCACTTCACCTACACCAACTATGGCTGCCTCCTCTTCTTCCCAGCAATCCAAGGTCCTCATCCTCGATGGTGGCCTCGGCACTTCCTTGGAAGACAAGTACGGCATCAAGTTCGAGTCAGCCACCACGCCTCTCTGGTCTACCCATCTTCTCGTCGATGGCCAGGACACCCTGCTCGCCTGCCAGAAAGACTTTGGAGATGTACCCGTTGACATCATCCTCACTGCCACCTACCAGTTATCCATTCACGGCTTTGCCAACACCCGCACTGCCCAGTTCCCCAACGGCATCGACAAAGCCAACATTGGCAACTTCATCCAGGACGCCATTCGTATTGCCGATGAGGCGGGACGTTCCCAAGGGAGCAAGACAGCTCTCAGCATCGGTCCCTATGGAGCTTGCATGATCCCTGGCCAAGAGTACAGCGGCGCTTATGACGCCGACCACGATAGTCTCGAGAAGCTCCGTGACTGGCATGCCGAGCGGCTCCAGCTGTTCCAATCTGCCGCCGCCTTCTCTTCCCCCGTCAGCTATGTCGCCATTGAAACGATCCCACGCACAGATGAGATCAAGGCCGTGAGGCAGGCCCTGGATAAGACCCAAATCCTGGCTTCAGAGACCCCCATTCCTTTCTGGATCGCGACGCTTTTCCCGAGAGGAGACGGCCTTCTGCCCGATGGTTCTTCCATCAAGGAGGCTGTGACGGCTATGCTCAGCCCTGACGTTGCCACGAGCCATCCCTGGGGTATCGGCATCAACTGCACCAAGGTGTGGAAGTTGGAGTCTCTCATTCAGAGCTACGAATCCGCTGTCAAGGAACTCATCCAGGAGGGCGCCGTCGACGCCGCTCCGGCCCTTATTCTCTACCCGGATGGCACCAACGGTGAAGTCTACAACACGACGACCCAAAAGTGGGAGCTTCCCCAAGGATCACAACACCCAAACACTTCATGGGAAGCCCAACTCTCACAAGTGGTCTCTAACGCCGAATCTCGAGGATTGTGGAAACAGATTGTTGTGGGTGGATGCTGCAAGGCAAGCCACGCTGACATTGCTCGGCTCCGAACTGCAGTAGAAGGCCTATCTCGGTAGAAAAAAAGAGGACCAACATTTCTTGACCGGCTTCCACCTCCGACTCCGACTCCGTTCTCGGCGTTCGGTACCGTGCCGAACGCCTCTCTCCCGGCCCTCCGAGATCGACCGCCGCCGGCCTGGTTGTACCATGCACCATGCACCTTGCACCATGCTCCAAAGCAAAAAAAAGACGTATCCCAAAAGGAAGCCCTCTATCCGGTGGTATCGCTGCCCAATGCAAAAGAGGGAGTCTCCCCTCTAGTGGCCAGTACGGCCAAAGCAAAAGAAAAAAAAAGAAAAGGCATTTCATGTCATCATTCCAAGTTGTCTTTTTTCCCTCATTTCTTCCAACCTTGTCTCGTTGTTATCGCTTGGGCTTTCCAGTCGTCGAAGCGCTTCTGTCTCTTTTGCTGTTCCTTCTCGTTCCACGCCGCGATCGGCTGGATGGGTAGCCTGGCGAGCATCTCGTCCAGGTCGAAATGACGTCTGAGTTCGCCGTTGACGCGGATCTGAATGGTCCCGATGCCTTCGTACAGGGCGGCGCCGAAGTCGGCCCAATCACGATACATGGATAGGAGACCTCCGATCTGGCAGCACATGAAGAAAGCCAGCTTCTCGGCCGGGATGAGGTGCTCCTTGCCTTGTGGCGGACGGGGCCAAGTGATCCCTCGGCTCTCTCGCTTTTCCGCGTCCATGACCATGGTGGTGAACCTTTCAAACATGTCATGGGCGGGCGGCCGCGGTGCACCGCCGGAGACGAGCCGATCGTGCTTCTGGCCAGGGGGCGGTGGCAGAACGTCGAGCACGAGGTTCTTGATGGTGAATTTTGCCGGGTCGGCGACGATACTACTGAAGGCGGTCGGGCCATACTGCAAATACCCAGACAGCATGGCGTAGAAATTCCAGACGATGAAGGGCGGACCGCCGCTACCGCCTCGAAACTGTTCCTCGTTCTTCCAGTCAGGGTTGACATCGGAGGGGGGGTCGAAAATTCGAAATTGGACTCGGACGCTGTCGGCATGGCGGGTCGCTCTTGGCACCGCGAGCCAAGTCGGCCACAAGCCACATTCTTTGACATACATTACATCGAGACGGCAATGCGTCCCCCTTGTCGCAAGCAGCGCCTTGGCTTCGGCGTGTATCTGTCGATTGACGAGGAATATGTTGGTGTTGGGGGAGCCGGAGGGCGGGGAGCGAACCTTCTTCTCAACCCAAATGTCGTGGCCATCGAAAAAACCTTTGCCCTTGTACTCGCGCCTCTTGCGGTCCTGGCTGACTGAGGGATTGGGCGGCGGTTGGCGGTCGGGAAGGAAGATGCATTCGCCGAGGATCAAGTCGCGAATTTCCCGCGGGATGCTGAGCAAACCGACGACCATGTTTGTTGTTGTGATGTTGTGCGATTTTGATGTTTGCTGCAAAAAAGGGAATTTGCCTATACAAACGCAACCGCACAACTGGAGAGACGAACAGACACTTTGGGTGAGAGTGTCGCACAGAGAGGGGGTGAGCAGTGGGCAGTGGTGGTGGGCAGGGAACAGGACTAATCGACAGAAATTCGATGGGGTCGGGTGGCAACGGCGGGCAGCAAATGGAAACAGATGGGATGCAGGAAGAACAGCAGTCTGGAAGCCAACGACGACTGACTGGCTGGCTAGTACAAAGGTATAGTACAAAGGTACGGTGACCCTGACTGACCTACTGACTACCAGGTATCACCTGCAGCAGCAAGCAGCAGGGCAGCCAAAAAGAAGGTCGAGTCGTGGAGGGCGAAAATTTACTCGAAAAAGGCACCACAGAAAAGTCGGGGTTCGAGGTCGAGTGAGGCGCAGCACGCAGCTCGCAGCGGCAGCGGAGTCGGCCCTTTGACCAACGACGTCATTCGATGGTGCGAAGGCGGGCCAAGAGGAGGAGAAAAAAAAAAGAGGAAGTTGGGGAGAATTTCGAGGAGCCGACGAGAGACCAAAAAAGCCGGATACCAAATCAACAAAAAAGGCGCGATGAAAGTCAAAAAGTAATGGGGAATTTTCGGATACCTGGACACGACAGGAGACGGTAGACGGGAACGGGAGGATGGCTGACGGATGGGGTGGGCCGGGTAAGGTATTGTGTGTGTGCGTGTCGGTGTCGGTGTTGTGCACGAGGCCATCTACCAGTTCCCAGGAATTATCTGGGAGAGGGGATCGGATAAATGGGCTGCCATGCGATGCGTGTTGTAGTAAGTTGCAGCGCCACTGACTGACTAATTGTGAGATGCAGGGCAACTTCTTTCTTTCGTTCTGGATTTGAGTTTTTGGGTGCTGCTTCGTGCTGCTTCTTTCGCGCTGAAAAAGTTGATGGCGAAGAGGGCGAGGTTGCGTACGCGCGAGTGCGTGTGCGTGCTTGTGCTTTTGCTTGATTCAGCTTGGGTTCTTTTGCTCCAGGGAGTGCAGCTGTAAGTAAGTAAGGTAAGGTAAATGTAGGTCAACTCGGTCTGGAGCGCGCCGAGCTGACCATATGGGAGAAATGTCAATGGATGATGGATGATGCTACGCCTCACTCGAGCCCATGTCCATGCGACTGACTGACTGATGAACTGTCTACCTAATTCCAAGTAATTACCTACTACAAAGCAAAGCGGCAGCAAGAGAAGAGAGAGCATTGACCGACGGGCCAGACGTAAAGAGTTGTGGCCCGTGGCGCGGAACCAGAGTCATCGGTAGCCTCCCCGTTAGCTCCCCGAGACAGACACAGACAGAAACAGGAACAAAAGAAATTTTGGGAAATAAAAATAAATAAAAATCATACACCAGTGCCAGTACCAGTCCAGTTCAGTCCAGTCAGTCTCCAGTGAGTGAGTGAATAGTGGCCAGTCATCAAAGGAGAAACCGGGAGCGGAGCGAGTGCGTGCGGGCGTTTCTGCGGTGTGTGGTTGTCAAATGCAGTGCAGTGCCGTACCTTTTACCCCATATCTTCTCGTCTCTCCATCCGGAAGAGAGGGGGGAAAGCCCATGACTGGATGGGGGGATGGATCGGGGATCCATTACGCTGCTGCTGATGCAGAAACCAGCGGCCGGACTGACTAAGAGCAAGAAAGAAAGGAAAAGAGAGAGACGGCCAGGCCCAAGCCAGTTTCTCTACTGTGAAGCTGCTGCGCCTCGGTGGTTGTTATATAGCGCTGCCTGTGAGTACGTAAGTATACTTGATGTATGTCTGCTTCAGTACGGCGTTCTACATCTGTGCCCGAATTTCTGCGTATGTAGGCGCATGTCTTGACCGGTTTGGGGTTGCTGATGGCTCATACTCGTGGCTGGGTTTGCTGGGCATCGGCATCCAGGGTTCTTGGTCCTGCTCTGTTCTGTCGGGTCCGTTCCCCCTCTCACTCACGCGAGCTGCCGAGGGTTTGCTCAGGGTTCTCTTGCCAGGCCCTGCTGCTGTTTCCTCTGCGTTGCCCGGGCTCTACGTAGTATGCATTTCTGATGGGGGATCCTCTGGCACACAGAATGGAGGATGGAGCCCCCGGGATCGGTAGCTGGTTGCTGAAGGGGGTTTAGTAAGAGGGATTTTGTGTCCGGGGCATGTGCTTCGTGCCGCCGCTGCTGGTGCTCGTGAGACGTGGAGACCATCCCCATCAGCCAAACCAACGGGCGCGGGCGCGACGATGAAGAGAACTGGGATGAGCCATGGTTGAGAAGCTGGAGGCCGCCTACGGACTGGGTCTACCGGCCTTGAACTTTTTTCTAACTCTCGCAGGACGCACTATCTTTGCAGTGAAGACCAGTTTTGGAGGGGGCGCGCGTAATGGGATCGACACTACCTTAGTCCAGCGGGTTTATCACTCACTCTCACTCTTACACCTCACTGGGGGGGGGGGGGGGGTTCCCAGTCTGAGGGAAATGCCGTTGATTGTGGTCAACGTCAAACGAAGCCAAATTAACAGCGCGAAAAAAAATAAACCCCCCATCCAAATTAAGCGCGGCCGAGGAGGGAACAGCACGAGTGCTCTATACTCCGTACGCAGTAGCTAGATTCTTTCCCCTTCCTTCCAGGGTTTCGGCGCCGACCAGTACACACACACTCCTGGGCAGCAGAATGAGAGTGAGAGTGAGAGTGAGAGCGAGAGCAACGGGGCAAGCCTGACTTCGGCTTGACAGGTTTTTTCTGTCTGCCCAGTGCAGTTATTACAATGATGAACGGGCACAGCCCCAGGCCCTAAAGTCGGCACTCACTACTGGCACATACGCAGGACGGAGTAGGGCGCGGCGGTGATTTGTATTGATTGGAGACTCTTCGTGGTCGATCGCCGGTCAGAGACCAGATTTGGGTGTATCTTGAGCGGCCGTTTTGGATCTCTCTCGTTTTCGCCTTTCTTTGAATGACTGAGGTGCAAATGCGGCAAGCATCGCCTTACGGTAGATGAACAATAAAGGCTTGGATATCGCAGGCGAGTGGCAGTGTAAGTACGTACACACTGATTTGCCATCGAGACATGTAAATCAGTTACCCAGTACTCAGTACGTCTCTATTTCGCTCTTCAAGTCGCGCCCGGGGGCTTGCTTCTGGTAGAAAGAACAAGAATAGAAGCAGGCATTGAACTAAATAACAAAGGAGTCGGCACATGGGAATGTAGGTAGGTAGGCGGCAAGCCAGGCCGGTTTAACAAGCGGCAGACTAACAGACCGCCGAAGAAGCGGGATGAGCTTGTTTGACGATGCGATGCGGCATCACCGCCTCTTTACTGTGGGAGAGCGCAATAAACAAGCATCGACGGATCATGGAAAGACGGGCTGGAGGGCAATGCGTGGTGGCCGCCGCAGCCTCTAGAAGTTGGCTATCGCCTCAGACACCTCACTGAGTTAGGGTGGCTCTGCTTCTCCAAATAATCTCCCCAAAAGTCGGCACATGCCGACTTCAAAGTGCTTGAAAATGTAAGATTGATGGCCGGCATGGGCGCCGGCGAAAGGGCCGGGTTGGATTTGGAGTGTGGTCCCGGGGGCTGTGGAGTCACACAAAGATGAGTTCGTGAAGAGCAAATGAGTATCCGTAATCCCTCGGGTATCCGTATCCCAGAGTGAACAGAAAAAGGCGCACAGCGAAGATGACGAGAGAAAAACATGAGGATAGCTAGCTTGAGCTGCACTGGAGCTGGCTCCTGGATACTCTCCAATTGGACAAATGACGCGACGCGGGATGTTGAAGCTGAGCAGACAAAATTTGGGGGTGAGGGAGGAGGACTGGATTCGGCATGCGTCTCGTCTTAGCTCCCCCAGCTTTCTTGTGTAACGAATGTCGCATTGGAATGTTGCGATCATGACTGGCACTTTGAAAGCAGCGACCTGGGCGCGCATCTGCAAGCTCAGAGACGAAAGAGGATGCAGCCAGGCCAGCCAGCCCTGAGCCAGCAGCTCTCTGGATGTGGGCATCCCGGACGCGGGCACCGCTAACTGCTTGCAGCAAACCGAGACATGGCCACTGTTTTCTCCACACCTCACAACTCACATTGCAGCGGCGGTCAGCTCCTGCGCTGTGCCTGTTCGGCCGGTCCCCCGTGGTGGTGGGTGGGTGGGTGTTACTGGTGATGGGAATGCGTTGTTGTTGGAGAAACGGTGAAAGAAGAAGCATGTCGAGCACTTGCACCAGAAGGGGACTGATGGATTGTGGCAGTGCCAGCGTAGCAAGCTCTCGAGTCTCCCCTCCTGCATTTCGTTCCTCTCTGATCGCCTTTCGACTGCTTTGCAGCGGCACTGCAGCAGTGTCTCTTGCATGTTCCCATATAGAACCTATAAGCCAGCGGCGGCAGACCGACAATCATCGGGAATGGAAACTTGTAGCGGGACCAATCTTGTTGGTTCTCTGCCCTCAATCTATCAAAGGTACTCGAGTAGCGAAGCTGGTAGCAAAGCTGGATTCAAGCTACACGGTAAGCTAGCTGAGAGGATCTCGAATGGACGGATGGATCGATGGTTCGGCCAGTGAGATGAGTGCAAAAGCTAGATGCAGGGCTGTAGAGGAGGGCAGACGGTAACGGGTTCTGCGGGCAAGGGAAGGGAGGGGCGTGAACGTGGACTCTCGAAGGGGGTAGGGGGTAGGGGGGCATTTGGAGGGTAAGGGGACCTTTCCTGTGTGTCTCAGTGAGTCTTGTCATGGACTACTCATGGCTCTGGGACTCGGGAGAGATGATGGAGGCCGAGGGAGGTCAAGAGACAAGAACAGAAACAAGAACAAGATCAGAGGATGGATCATGGACCAGGACGCACATGGGCGCGGGAGCCCTCTTCCTCCTCCTCCACACATCCTCTCCACAACCCGCACCAAAGCCAAGCCGAGTAATAAGTGGTCAGCATCGCCAACCTGGTCAACCATCTCTGGTCAGTGGAAGGTATCCATACCTACTCCGTCTCCGTAGTGTAACTGTCTATAGTACGGATCCAGGAAGGGCTAGGTAGGTAAATAAACCAAAGGACCAAGGGACCAAGGACCCAAGGCAAGGTAGAGGACGGGTATCGAGCGTAGTGCCGCGAGCACGGGGCAGGATGCGCCAAAACCTTGATTGGTTGTCACTGGCAAAGTCCTTTGAGAGCCTCTCTTGCGCCAAGAGATACTTGGATATCCAACTCTCAAGACTTCACCAACGTGTAATTTCGCATCAACGCCTCCAACCCTTTCTATGAGCGATTTATCACCCTCAATACTTGCACCCTTTTCCCTCCTTTCATTAACTTTTTCAACCAGGCCCGCTGTTTACCTACCATAGCCGCTCTCTTTCAGTTCTGCGGCTCCCATTTTTATTTTATTTTTCCTTTTCCCGTTCTAAACGCCCTCCCCCCCCCCTAGCCAGACAACCAACCATCCCCCGTCCACCTCATCATCGTCTCCTCCAAAGCGCAACCGAGCTTCCTCCTGGCAGTGCCCTTCTCCCCCTTGGTCCTTGGTGCGGCCGCACGCAACGTTGTTTCTGTGACACGCCTCTCGCTCTTGATTTGGACACCTCTCGTCTGCTCGCTGGCCCTGCTCATTTCAAAACAGCCCGGCCTGGCTTAGCCGCGCCGGAGCAAAAAACAAAAAAATCTTGCGCATGAGGCATGAGATTCCCGTGTCCCCGTAGGCTGTCAGACTTGTCGGCCACAGTACGCTCGGCACGTTGGATTCTCAGTGCCATTTCACCGCCTCCTGGCGCCGTAGATACAACCGCCGTCCAACCTCCATCCTTCTTCGCACGTCGCCCGTCGGCTCTGCTTGTCGAGTCGTTCGTCTAGTGCTCCGTAAGAGTAGTTGCTGATGTTGCCTTTAACGGCCAGGTCTTGGCCCTTGGGGCCTTGTTCCTGTTTGTCATTGCTCACCACATTCGTGCTCGTCTCCTCGCCCATGCCTTGTCTTGTCTCTTGTATCGTCTGCCCTGAACTGGGGAACGCGACTTGTGAACTTGCACCCCCATTCCCTCCTCCTTCTCTTGACTATACGCCCTGCCCATCCCATCCCATCCCATCCAACCGACTCCTCGGGAGTTAGAAGAAAAAGCCGCTCGCTTGGTGTTTCCCGTGTCTCCCCCCCTCCCTTTCCTGCGACCAAAACAGGCTCTTATTGTGTTCCTCTTACTTGACACCATCCCAAGTCGATCCAAGTCAAGCAAAGCGTCGAGTCCCAGCCCATGCCATGTGATGGAATAAATGCGGATGCCGCAATCTCCGCAATGGCGGTGCGGCGTGTACGGTACCGTACCTTTTAGGAGAGGCTGATTGTCTCTCGTAAACATTTGCATACACAAATGCCAAGAGCTCATGATAGACATGAGGGTTAAGACGGATACCCTCTTCTGGACTTCCCGTCCCGTCTATTGTCTCGTGGCCCTGCCTTGTCCATTTCGTATATAAGACCCTGAATGTTTTGCAGGACGTTGCAGTGCAGATCTGCTCACAGACTCGCTCACTTTTCACTTCCCTTCCTTTTCTCCCTCTCCTCTGAGTGAGGCCTCCCTCCTATTGTTGTCGTTGTTACTCTGAGCTGTCCTGACAACCCGGAAAACCCTATTCTACCCTACCCTTATTCTTATCTTGAGATCACGTTGCACAAAACTTGCCCACCCGAAAGAAAAACACCGCATAGAAAAAATGGACGACGAATCTGAGCTCAAACACCAGAAGGAGGCGGCCGGAGACCGCATTCGCTGGGACGCCGACGAGGAGGCCGGCAGGAAGGCTCACCGCTCTAACGCTGATCCGGCTCTTCATCATGCCCGGTCAAACACGTCAATGTCTATACACTCCGTCCGGTCGAGACGCAACTCCATTGACGCTGCTGCTGAGCTTCCTATCCAGTACCGCACGGTGTAAGTGTGGAACAACATGCGACAAATCAATGACAAGAAATGCCTCATCAACATCTTTCTCTCGGCTAACAACCCTCTTCGAAAAGTTCCTTTGAAATTGAAGAGTACAAGACAAAGACTGAAGCCGTCAAGAAGGCCAAAAACGTCGCAACAGGTTCGTGAAGCAGTCTAAAAAAGCCCTCGTCTTGATCTATTGTGTTTCGAAATCGACGTGAACTACAGCGACTAATACCATCTGCATCTCTGCAGAACTCTCGGAACTCGAATGGCACACCCTCTCCGTCGACGAGCTTCTCAGACGCCAGTCGTCCTCCCTCGCCGACGGCCTATCCGCGGACCAAGTCCAGCGCCGCACAGCACACTATGGCAAGAACGCCCCCTCGCCGGCCCCGACAAACCACACAAAACGCATTCTCGGATACTTCTTCAAGGGCTTCGGTACAGTTCTCCTCGTGGCTTCCATCCTCGTCTTCATCGCATGGAAGCCCCTGGGAAGCCCGCCCGCCGTGGCTAACTTGGCGCTGGCCATCGTGCTGCTTGCCGTCTTCTTCATCCAGGCTGCCTTTAACATGTGGCAGGACTGGTCTTCTTCGCGCGTGATGAACTCCATCAAGACTATGTTGCCTGAGAACTGCATGGTTATTCGTGATGGCAACCAGGTTGAGCTCATGGCTGAGAACATTGTCCCTGGTGACATTCTCATTGTCAAGTCAGGCAACAAATTGCCTGCTGATGTGCGTTTCCTCAAGGTCTCTTCGGACGCAAAGTTTGACAGAGCCATCTTGACTGGTAAGTTATTTTCTTCTTGTGGCTTTCGTTAAATTAGGCACTGGTGGTCCAGAGGTTCCCTTTCATTCTGACGTTGGGAAACATCACTGACAAAGTACAAAACAACAGGAGAGTCTGTCCCTTTGCCCGCTTCGGTTGACTCGACCGATAACAACTACCTCGAGACTCGATGCATCGGTCTTCAGGGCACACATTGTGTCTCGGGCACTTGCACTGGTGTTGTCGTGGCCACCGGTGACAACACTATTTTCGGACGCATCGCCAAGCTGACCAACGAGCCCAAAAAGGGGTTGACAACTCTGGAACGCGAAGTTCTGCACTTTGTGTTGATCATCTGCTCCATCATGTTCCTCATGATTGTGCTTGTTTTGATTGTTTGGTATGCCATCAGGCCAGATACATGTTTTTTTTTGTACAAAAAGTAAACGCTAACTCCTAATTTCCATTGACAGGGGTGCATGGCTTAGGAAACAGTATCCTAACTGGATCAACGTTCCCAATTTGATCATCTCTTGCGTCTCTGTCGCTGTGGCATTCATTCCTGAGGGTTTGCCTGTTGCTTTGACGGCCAGCATGACCATCAGCGCCAACATGATGCGGAAGAACAAGATTCTGTGCAAGTCGCTCAAGACTGTCGAAACACTTGGTTCTGTCTCGATTATTTGTTCCGATAAGACGGGTACACTGACCCAGGTAAGTTGCATAATTATCCATACCTAGTTCGTTATAGTATGGGAACTAACCAATCACCTTGCAGAACAAGATGATTGTGACCGAGTGTGCCATCGGTACCATGAAGATGACGGCCGACGGTGCCCGGGACAAGATCGCAGTCGACAGACACAACCACCCCAATAACAACTCCTTGGAGCAGCTTCGTGCGCTCGCTGGTCTCTGCAACGCCGGCCAGTTCGATGCCGCGACCGTCCGCTTGCCGCTCCACGAGCGCGTCATCCACGGTGATGCCACGGACCAGGCCATCCTGCGCTTCTCTGAGAGCCTGGGGCAGACCGCTGAGCTGCGCCGTTGCTGGCAGACAAAGTACGAACTTGCCTTCAACAGCAAGAACAAGTACATGATTCGCGTTCTCGGCATGTCACACCCTGATGGACTGTCGCTTGCTTTGCCTTCCGATACTGCTTCAGTCTTCCAGCCGGGCGATGTGTAAGTTTCCACGTCGAACAGGATTTCAAACAAAGGGCATAATCTAACAGTGCAACCAGCTTGTTGACCATTAAGGGTGCTCCTGATGTGCTCATGCCGCGACTGAGCAACTACGTTAACCCTGCCGGATACACTACCGCTCTGGACCCTTCAACTCGTGCATCCATCGAGCAGATCAAGGACGAATGGTCAGCTCAGGGGCGTCGTGTGCTGTTGCTCGCTCGCAAGGCCATCTCAAGATCTGCTCTCAAGGGTCACCCGTCTGACAGCGCGTACGAGATGGAAATCAATAACCAGGCGAAATCCGGTCTTACGCTCGTCGGTCTTGTCGGAATTGTCGATCCTCCTCGTCCCGAGATCCCCGAGGTTATGAACACCCTCCGTGGCGCAGGCATCCGCATCTTCATGGTAAGCTTCTCCCGGTACTCTGCACTTCTAGGTTACGCAGAAGACTAACAACGTGTAGGTTACTGGTGACTTCGCTCTTACTGCCCAGGCCATCGCAGCCGAATGCAACATTATCAGTGTTCCTCGCTCGCAAGTCGACGACATCTCGGCTCTCCAACGCATCAACCACGTCGACCCCTCGATCAAACACATCGTGGACGACCTCGAGTCCTCCCCGCGTCAAGCCCTCGTCCTCTCCGGCCCCGAGTTGATGACCCTCAACGAAGAGCAGTGGGACCAGCTGGCTCGATACCAAGAAATCGTCTTCGCCCGTACGACGCCGGAGCAGAAACTCCGCATCGTCCGCGAACTCCAGTCCCGTCACGAGATCGTAGGCATGACCGGTGACGGCGTCAACGATGCACCCTCTCTTCGCGCCGCTGATGTCGGTATCGCCCTCGGTTCCGGAAGCGATATTGCCATCGAGGCCGCCGACATGGTTCTGCTTGACTCCTTCTCCAGCGTCGTCGAGGCCCTGCGGTATGGACGCATGATGTTTGACAACCTCAAGAAGACCGTCGCCTACCTCCTCCCGGCTGGTAGTTTCTCCGAGTTCTGGCCCGTCATGACCAACGTTCTCTTCGGCATTCCCCAGATCCTCAGCAGTTTCCTCATGATCATCATCTGTCTCTTCACCGACGCCGCCGCCGCCATCGCCATGGCCTACGAGGCGCCCGAGGCCGACGTGCTTCTTCGCAAGCCTCGTGTGCCCGGAAAGGACCGCCTCGTTGATTGGCAGCTCGTCGTACAGTCTTACGGCCTGGTGGGTGTCTTGGAGACCCTGTCTTCGTTTGCCATGTCCTACTGGTACCTGGAGCGGAACGGCATCAAGTTCAGCGATATCTGGTTCTCCTTTGGCAACTTGCCGTCATCGATCGACCCAGACTACTATCAGCAGAAGCTCAATGTCGCCAGTTCAATCTACTTTGTCAACCTTGTCGTCATGCAGTGGTTCAACCTCCTAGCCATCCGCACCCGTCGGTTGTCGCTGTTCCAGCACCCGCCCATCGGCAACAAGCGCACGCAGAATTTGTACCTCTTCCCCGCCATTATCTTTGCGCTCCTGATGGCCATCTTCTGGCTGTACGTTCCTGAGTTCCAGGCGACGCTCGCCACGGCCCCTGTCCCTGTCGAGTACTGGTTCCTGCCGATGACTTTTGGTCTGGGTATTCTTCTCATTGACGAGGCGAGAAAGTTTGCTGTGCGGAAGTGGCCTACGGGTATCATTGCAAAGTGTGCGTGGTAGATGTAGATATCGGCGTTGGATTCGGAGGCTTGGGTCGGGGATCGTCTACTGCAAAGGAAATACCCCTGGGCTGAAGGTTCTTCCTAGTGGGTGTCAAAGGGAAGGCATATTGATGTAATATTGTTTTTCCATACAGCAAGCGAGCCAGCGTTGACTCTGCAAGCGAATTTTGTATCTTTTTGTGTCAAAATTAATATGACGTTTTGCGCCTGTCTTAGATCCCGTCGCTCAATAACCAATGTTGAGAACCGTCTTCACACATATTTCAACACCTATAGCTTGAGGTGTGAGTAGTCAGGACACCATGCAAAATGATATTGGCAGCCAATACCATGGCGCTGCTGGAGATGCAGTAAATATCTCTAATATCACATCGTCACGTCGTCCACGAGACGATATTGGATAATTTACAATCGGCCCATATGGTCAGCCTTCCTCAAGGCCTTGATCATGTCACAAAAAGCGGGCTCACTCAATGTGGGCAGCATTAACCACATCCATATCTTGTGACAGATCAAGACCTAATCGTAATTCTTGCCGTTCACGCATAGCGGTCACCTTTTCACACCTCATCTCTTCTTTGGATATTTCAATTTCCATCCATGATCAGCGGAATTGGGCATTTATAGCTTAGCTCTGAAAGAGCACCTTTTGATGCATGAGTCTACAGGGGCCACAGGACGTGCCACTGTCGAAATCCAGGCATTGCAATCATCTTTCTTTTCCCAGTGGATGACGAGCTGTTCGGAATTCTACCATACGACCAGACTTTTGAGTAGGAAGATGTCATTCTAGCGCAGTTTGGGTCGCTCAAGGTTCAAGACGAGCTGTGGTGTCGTTTGCAATTGAGTTCTGTCCTGCCAATAATCCGGAACTTCTGAAGAAGGTTCGTCCTATCGGTGGTAGTCAATCAATAAGTGCCTCTGTAAGCTCCGGTACTTATTGCGTTTCAAGTGGGTTAGATCCGGCAATGATTCCTGAATTCCAACCTGTCGCTTGATAGTTGCGGCTATAAGATGTTGAGCGAGGTTTGACCTCAAGCCGAATTCTTCCGAATTGTTCTGGAAGATGATCAGATTGAGTGAGTTGCAGCCTCCGCGCGGCCGCTGATGACAGTGCGTCGCTAGCTGAAGCATTGCATCTTGGAGTTACGAGTTGTTGCCGCTTCTGGAAAGGCTGCCTTTCGAACCGAGCGACCCCGACCTTGGCATACGGCGCCGATCTATAGGCGATCTTGGCGACGCAGGCCTGGCACGCCTAGCGACTGGGATGAGGTAGATGGCGTAGACTTGACACGGACATTGCTGACGCGCTGTCGAACCAGCGTGAATCTTTCCCGTCTGCATTTACGAGCGACTTTGATGTACAGCGGTTTCGTGAAGCTCGTGCCAGATAACGTCAGCACTAAATCAATCCTTCGTGAGGGACAAATTGTACGTGTCACACGTTCTGAGCGTTCAAACTAAAGTGCCTCCTATGGCTATGGCCGTTGATCAAGTAGATTTAGCCAGTAGCAAGTAAATCCTTCAACCCCAGACAAAGCAAGGATGGGATGAAGGAAATATAAAGCCGCCGTCAATGCACTTTGGAATTTTCTAGTCTGCGAAAAGGTACCCAGAACTATTTGAAACCCCACGCCACCGCCCGGATGAAGTCTCCGAGTTTATTTCGTGCTGCCTTCAACCCGTTCGAGGCGCCCAACGACACGGCAGGAAACCTGCAGGGAACTGGATTTCGACCCACAATCATGGGTTCAAGTTGGGCACGCATCAACAACGGCTGGGACGCAGCAGAGCTGCTCTTTGAGAAGCACCACGTCTTTCTCGAAATCTTCTGGATTTCGAGCACGTACCTGCGTTTTCTAGTCCCAAGTTGGAGGAAGGTTTCGACGCCGACTCATGCAAAGTATACGGCGCTGCCATGGATTCCTCTCATGATCCATGTCATTCTCGGGACCATCGAGCTGGCCCGATACTACTACCCTCTCGTCATCACCGGTGAACCTCCAGTGCCAAACTTGATCGACCTCGTTCTAGGACTGGCTTTCTCGGCCGGAAGCTTCCATCTGGCTGGGTATGTCCGCGAGGGGAATATTCCCTTCATTAGAGCCACGTTCCAGGCAACGTCTTTCCAGCGCGCGCTCGCCTCCACGTTGGGGTACGTGCATGGTGACGCGCAGTGGCACCGAGCGTCCATCAAGCTGCTGAACAACTTCACTTGGGTCCGATGGCTCTCCACGTTCGGGAAGCATCTCCAGGGATTCAGAACGTACGGGGAAACCTTTACGGCCACCGTGGTCATGGCTCACCCGCTTTCTTTGTGGGAGGGAGACTACCCCGCGGGGATTCCTCTCTATGCCTCCATCGTGCTCGCGTTGCTGGCCGTCGACAAGTGGGCATCACGAAAACTAGACGGAAAGTGAGTTGCGCTAGAAGACCGGACGATCCAATACCGCCGTCCGAAAATGTGGTTTTTGGGCTGACCTGAACGTCACAGACCAGGGTTCGTCCCCCGCGTTCTCGCGCATTGCGGACTTGTCACCGTGAAGAAAGCGTATTTCGAAACATCGACGTCTGGGGAAAAGCTGGAGTAGCTTGGTTGCGCGAACATGAGTGTTGGAGGTTGGAAGAAGGAAGCTTTCTGGGCACGTCACGGATTCCGCGAAAGGTTTTGCTTTCGGCTGCACCCATTACAGATACGCACGCCTAGATTCATCACGGAACAGGGTGGAACCATGGCTCGCAATTGACACATTGTTTACAGTCACATCAGACTGATTACTTACTCACAGAATTCAACGTTTCAAGTTCTCAGACTCTTGGCTGCTCCTTGTTGAGTAACGTGGTCGTAAAGAGTTTGCAATGAGTATTGGCAAAACAGTCACAAGAGAGCCGCAACCGCAGGAACAATGTGGACTCGGTAAACCTCCGAAGCGCGGATGGATCACCGAATCTCGCATGCAGGTTACGGACCCAATCCCAAGTGCCGCAGCTAGTGGTCATACACCTGCATTGGGCAACGCTCGCCGTGAAAAGGGAGAGCGAAGCCGATCGGCTCGTCGCATTCGTAGCGAGTGCCGTCACCCGCCAGGGTCCGGCCGGCGAGGTAAGGAACACGAGGGCCGTCCTGAGACTTATATGCTTCCAAGATTCCACACCGCACCAATGGCCCCTTTCCATACATGAGATCTGATCGAAGGGGAAGGGAGAGGAAACGGGCGCGGGCCTTATGCCGTTATCTTATTGCGCGCCTTCTAGAAGGCATAGCGCGTCTTACTAAGTTACGCCGTGTATTACGCCGTCGTCACTATCCCCGTTCGCGCCGTGTTCTCAGAGGCCGCGAGTCAGCAAGCCGTTCGTGACGTGGGGGTCTTTTCGGTTCGCACATCCACTGATAGTGGTCCTTTTGGTCAACTCTTGGCCTACGTTGGGGCCTTGGCATCGCATGCTGCCGTCTTGGCTGCTGTTGCTTAATTTTCGCCGCATTGCATGGCATCGTTATCAGTGCTGGGCGGATCATCTTCAACGGTTCAATCGTTCAACGACACTTCAACAGAAGCGCCGTGTGTTTGTAGGTGGATCCCTTTTCCCACAATCCATACACCGAACCATCCATTGCATCCGTAGTATTCTAAGGCCTGCATCTAGGCTCGTACGACCAAGCTTCTTTGGCTTTTTCTGCCCCCCTTAGCCGCCATGTACCATAGGCCGGTTCCGCAGCTTGCTTGCTGGATGGTGGGAGGGATTTAAGCAGCAAGGCGGGACCTGGAAGGGTCGTCATGAGCGAAGGCGGCGAATAGGTGGAACGACAATTCGTCTGAGCGTCTCCACGGGGGAGGTGTGATGAAGCTATCGCCCTCAAGGAAACGGGACGGGTGTGCCTGGCTCGGTCGACTTCCGTCCTAGCCCTGGCCGAGTCAACCGGGCCACGCACAACGGAGCGTAGTCGGCATTGACGACACAGGAAGGCCCGCCGTCGCCCGTACGAATACTTCGTAGCTTTGGTTCACCTTACGCTGCGGCTGGGTTACTCCGTCCTACTCCATGGTACACTCGATACCTTGTCGAGCCCTCTCCAAGACTCCCCAGGCCCGCCAGGGCCATCTCCCCTCTCCTTCTTTTCTCCATCTTTTGCTCGCAGCCCCTCCACATTGCTGACCCTTACCTCAACGGAGAGGCAAGCTCGTTTGGAGTTTGGATTATGAATCTGCCTTTGCGGTCAGAATCCCGCGGGGTCTCCGCAGACCTTTCCCCACAAGGGACAGTCACATTGAGATGAACGCGGTCCGCTAGATGAAATTCCTTAAGAACAAGGTCGCCTCGCCTCTCTGTCGTGTGCCCTTAGTCTGGCTTCCCTATCCCATCCCTCGTCGACTGTCTGTTCTCATTCTTACCGTGCGGACATACTCTCAGGCTGAACCTTCACCCGTCACCTGAAGAATTCGGATCACAGCCGTGCGTGCGCCCACAAACATCAGTCCTGATAATGGGTGCAAACTACTTCGGCCAGACAGGCAATGCCCTGAGCGTTATCCAGATCGCTCTCGTCGTCTGCCCGGCCTTTATCCTCTTCGGATACAACCAGGCTGGCCTCGGTGGCCTCCTGACTACTGAGGACTGGGTCAAGACCTTCCCTCAGATCGATACCGTCAACACCACCGGCGAGACCAAGAACGCCAACTCAACCCTCCAGGGTTTCGTCGTTGCTACTTTTACTATTGGTGCCCTCTTTGGCTCTCTCTCATGCTCCTGGTCTGGTAACGCTTTCGGACGACGCAATGTCATCTTCTTCGCCGGTGTCTGCACTCTCATCGGAGAGATCCTCGAGTGTGCTTCCTTCCACCTGGCACAGCTTATCGTCGGTCGCCTCATCGTTGGTCTCGGAGTTGGCCAGCTCAGCTCTATTGTGCCCGTGTGGCAGAGTGAGACCTCCGGCGCCAAGAACCGTGGTCGCCAGGTCGTCCTGACTGGTCTCTTCACCTGCGTCGGTTACGTCTTGGAGAGCTGGATTAACCTTGGTTTCTGGGAGTTCAAGACTGGCCCCGTCACATGGCGTCCTCCTATCGCGATTGCCATTCTCTTCTCCTTGATGCTGATGGGTAGCATCTACTTCCTTCCCGAGTCGCCCAGATGGCTCGTCATGAAGGCTCGCTCTGCCGAGGCCCGTTCCATCATCGCTGCTTTCCGTGGCCTGCCTGAGGACTCCCTTGAAGTCCAGGCCGAGGTTGCTGGTATCGAGCACTCTCTCGAGGAGACTACGCAGAACGCCGCCAAGCTCTCCGACATGCTCAAGATGGGCGATGACAAGCTCGCCTACCGATTCGGACTCTGCATCCTGCTCCAGTTCTACCAGCAGATGTCGGGAAGCAACCTCGTTTCCGTCTACGCTCCCATCCTGTTCCAGCAGAACTTGGGTATGGAGCCCGAGCAGTCCAAGGCCCTCGCTGGTGGTGCTCTGACCTGGAAGTTCCTCTCGTCATTCCTGGCCTTCTTCGCCATTGATCGATTCGGTCGCCGTGCTGTCTTCATCTTCAGCGGTTTCGGAATGGCTGCCTGCATGACCTGCTTGGCCATCACCACATCCTTCCCCAAGGACAACACTGCTGCCCAGATCGCCGCTGGTTGCTTCATCTACCTGTTCAACACCTTCGTGCCTATCGGCTTCTTGGGTGCCAACTTCCTGTACTGCACCGAGATTGCGCCCATCCGTCTCCGCATGGCCATGTCTTCCATCTCTACTGCCAACCACTGGCTCTGGTAAGTCGCAACTATGTTTCTCGTTCTCCATCATCTCTTCTTACTAACGGTTGCCCAGGAACTTCATTGTTGTCATGGTCACCCCCGTTGCCCTCAACACGATCGGCTACCAATATTACATTGTCTACGCCGTCATCTCGGCCTGCATTCCCGTCAGCGTCTACTTCCTCTTCCCCGAGACTATGGGCCGCAACTTGGAGGAGATCGAAATGCTGTTCAAGGACTCTCCTTCCGTGTTTGCCACGGTCAAGTTTGCCAAGAACCGGCCTATCGCTATGCCCCAGGAGTTCGAGAGCGACAAGCCATCACAGAAGGCCGACTATGTTGAGAAGCAGACCGATGACTCTGCGTAATGTGGAATCGAAGGATATTACGGCCGGGAATTTGCAGGATGGACACTACAGGAACAGTTCAGCATTAGCAAGCGGAAGTCTTTTTTTAGCGAAATGAATCAATCGTCATGATCTTGGTATCTGCGAATACCACACCCAATTACTGTTACTCTTTCCCTGATTATACGTGAATATGCCCCAGCCTCAAAGGCGATCTTAATAATTCATTGAACCACCCACTACAGAATCAAATGAGGAATAATCGAGACTGCCGACAGAATGACGAAGCCAGTCGGCAGTGGTGCAAGAGTGGCGTTCGTGTTCCCTTGAACGTTGTTGTGTTGGTTGTTATTCCCGGGCCCACTCAAAGATTGCCCTTCCTCTCCAGCTTACCTTTCCTGGGACTTGAAAGCAAGGCAGATGCAGCTCACCTAGGTAGACACTGACATCACCCCATCGCGTGTCGTTCAGGTGACTCGTACCCAGTGCGAAGTCTTTAAGCCGGGAAAGATACTATCACTGGCGTTCGCTGTGACTGTGTTGTTGATGAGGGGGTGGGCCGGTGAGAGACAGTGCTGAGCGCTCATGATGCGTATGTGAGAATGGCGAATAAACCCCGAACGAAGGCCAGCCTTGGTCGAATGCTTTTTGAAATCAAAAGAGGGGCGGATGAAAAAACTCAATTGAGTTTTCCGTAAACCTCGTCGCGTCAAGCAAGACCAACCACATCAGCGTGTTCATGTGGGAGAGTCAATAGTGCTTATCTATGCATATTGGATGCCCTTGATCTTGTGAGATTGCAGAGGTCAGACGCGTACCTGTCCGGGCCGCATCTGATAGTGGTCACCAACATTTCCCTGGTCTTACTTGCAGGTACACTAAGCCCCAATCTGGCAGGAAACACAGGCTCGGACGTAACATCAACAGGGCTGATATGCTGGGGTAAGACCGCTGTGCCTACTGGAGTGCTATCCTCCAGTTGGCCATGGGACGATCGAGGCCTCTGCCGCCTGTTGGCCGCAGAATATTAATCACCGCGACATCATTTAAGCTTGCAACGGACGACCTGTCAGCGACGCAATGCAACAGCAATGCAGCATCTCGTATTCGTCTATGTCTTGGCAGCCTCTGCACCGTTGGGGTGCGATAAGTTTCAGGGCTTATTATATCGAGCCTCCGCGCTCTCCGGGTAGAGGGTAATTCGGGTCTTTGCAGGTAGACTTCACTTTTCAGACATTTGCTTGATTAAATCCAGCGACAAGATGCTTGGCTCAATTCTCAAGACTGTGCTATCGGCTGCGGCTGTCGTATCAGCGTGCACCCCTCCGACGGAACCTCCCTCGAACAACATCACCGAGGGTTTCGGAATCCAGGTTCAGAACGCTTCGGTGCCCATCATTCACAATCGCTACATCAACTTGTGGTCAGCAGGCGGTGGTGACCAGCATCTCTATTTGAGCCCAGCTGGAGACTCTGCTTTCAACTTGACCCTAGTCAACGGCGTGCTGTCGAGGGGCATCATCCATGCCGTCATTAACGGAGAAGTAAGTTGATCGATCGCAGTTTGGCGTTGGCGTTGGCGTTTTATTGACACTTCGTAGTACACCGCAGACGACAACACGACCAAGATGTTCATGACGGAACGTGGAGACCCCAAGGCCTTCTTCCAGCCGGTGTATGGATGCAACCCAGACACGGATGCTGTGCAGGTCGAGTTGGACTTTGTTTCCAGAGCCGCCGTGCCAGGTGGTTTTATCTGCTTCAGAAGTGCTTCCGGCGAGAGGCACGAGGCCAGATACTCTCCTCCCGGTAACACTGGTGAGTTTCTGGCTTCCTATCCTTCGATCTATGATTCTCCTCATACCAAGCCTTTTTCTATGATATCGAAGCTAACTAAATATCTTAACCCAGTCGTCAGAGCAGACCGTCCTTGCTACGAGGTAACCTTGGCTGTGGTTCCTGCCCCGACAGCTTGAGAGGAACTGAACGCGATTGTGACCACGTTAGGAAGAGAACCATGTAGTTCGTATAAGAATGTAGCACATCTTAGTCGATGACTGTTCAAGTAATTTCAGAACTTTTCAAATCGCAACGACCTGATATTCGAGTCTGTGATGTCTCCGAATAGAGAATTGCTCCTCCATGATTCAATGACTCCAGCTCAAAGTTGTTGACCAGAAGTGCGCAACGTATCCCATCGGGTGCTTGATAGCGTCAGCATATCTCTACTTGGAATAATAGCAAATTTGGAATTATTCCTTTCAATCCATACTGTTGCCGTTCTAATCCTTTTCGATACGCCTAATTGGAAAATTCGAAAAGAGATCAGCGTTAGGGAAAATAGAAGGTCAATGTACTGACGCTATCCAGCATGTTGAAATAAGTCCACAAATCAATCCTTGTGAACTATGACGGCAGGTACTAAAAACTTCGGATTGATATTCTTGAGTGTCAATCCAACTTTGGGTTAAGTACTAATTCATATGGCTTAGTGGTAACTGGCTGGCACCTATTATGAAGCTTGATGTACTGTTTACTCACGTGAAACATGCACGCTGAAAGCGCTGCGGAATCCTTGCCGAGGTCCAACTCGCTTGTTTGGTAGCGACCTTTGGACTTCTAGGTAGCAACTCATCGCCAATTTCGCGTTCAATACACAACAGCAACGCCTGTGCCTTTACTACTCTACAAAAGGAGCTTTGTTTCATCATGAGTCGAAACCAGATTGACGGAAACTTACCGGAGACGGTCGCTGAACTAGAGGCCCTCCCTTGGTGTCGCGCACTCCTCAAAAACCCGTCAGTCGTCACTTTCATTCCGCCATCCCGGGTACCAGAAAACGCCAACCCACACGACAGGTTCTTCGGTAAAACACTCAATAACTCGACCGGTATACCAGCTTGTATCAGCTTTCACACCGAGGCCCCGGGTCGATCTGTCATCACCGAACTATCGTCCCTATTCGCGCTTTCAAGAGGGGTTGATGGCTATCCCAACATCGCGCACGGTGGCATGACTGCAGTTTTGATCGACGAGGTCCTTGGCGTCTTGATTCAGAGGAACATGGACACGGAGAGGGACGACCCGATCTTCAAGATGAACACAGTCACTTCTTCGATGAACATCAAATACCTCAAACCCATCAAAACGCCTAGTGTTGTGCTAGGAACCGGGCAAATCAAGGAAATCCGTGGAAAAAAGATCCTACTCAAAGCTGTCCTCAAAGACGCGGATGGTATGGAGCTAGTGATCTGCGACTCAATATGGATCGGGATTCCCAGAGTCAAGATGTAATATTCTATCGAAAAGAATTGGAGACTCGGAGAGACATCTAAATACACTTGCGCCATTGAGGGATCGGTCTACACAACTTCAGGCCACATTCATTTCTTGGAAGTTATTCGAACCTTGACGGGGCTTTGTATCTGCAGACATGATAGTCCACATGACTGTGAGATAGTTTTAGTTTCTTTCAAAGAGAGGCACATGTTAAGCTTCTAGCTTTTGAACCTCCATAAGTATGCACAAATTCATTTGAATTTCGAACTTGTAGATCCCCGTTCCCTGACATCGCACCGCGACTCTTTGTAAGTTCAAGCCTTCCAAGCAGTTTCCAGGATTTCCTTCACAGTCCAAGCCTTAATGTCAGGGAAGATCTGGTTAAGTGTTCTCTTTCCAGCCGGGGGGATATCGAAGCTTCCATTCTCGAACCAGAGACCAAATACCGAGGCCATGCCCTGGTATGCTTCTTTGGGAAAGAATTGATATGCAGGCACTTGGCTGGGAAGTTCTGTCGTCTGGCCAGTCTTGAGTTTCTCAACGCTGTCATACGCAACGTTGAATTTGGTGCCTGTTTGTATCGTGAGTTAGCCTGGGACCGTGCCTCCTTGAGTTGTGCATCCAATATGAAAGTACCTTTGGCAGCTTCCGCAAGCTGAACAAACTGGTTAAAAGTAACCTTGTCGCCAACGATGAAAGTGTCAGGCTCCCACTTGTCCAAGTCCAGGGCAGCCGCTACAAACTTCCCCACATCTTTAGTGTGAGTGAAGGCTGAAGGCGTGTTTCCCGAGCCCGGGATAGCTGCGGCATTGCCTGGAATATCGATAAAGAGTGTAAAAGGGCTCATATACGAGGGGACAATAGGTGTCGCCCAGTAGTCAAGGAAGAAGCCGTTGTGGACGACGGTGTACTCGAGATCCTTGGTCTCTTTCAAGAGAGCGGCGGCGCGAAGTTTGTTGGGCACAGAACCCAGTTGGCTGCCTTGACTTCATTGATAGTTAGTATCAGGGTGCAATTCTGAAACTCTGGATATCATCCGCGTTCGATCTAAACTAACCTCTCGTTGTGAGGGACGCCCCATCCGCTAGAAATCATTCTCTTGGTCGATGCTGATGCGTCGGCGGCGCGAATTAGCTCAAACTCAAGGGGAGTCTCTCCTGGTGGCGGCATCATGTTGATAGCTGAAATGACCGTATGGACATTGTGCTCCTCCAAAATCTTGGTAGTCGCTCCTACATCGGCGTAGTCAACTACGACGATCGAAGCTCCGAGTTTCTTTTCCAACTCGGGGTTTGCCTAAAGAAATAAATTAGTACTAATTCTAGTAGAATGACGATTCCTTAGCATTGTGCCCTACCTTTCTTGCGAGAATTTTGACCTCATGCTTGCCAGTGGCCACGATTGCCTCGACCAAAGTTCGGCCCACGTTTCCGGTGCCTCCGGCAACTGCAATGACTGCCATTTTTGCGTGTGGTGCTTTCGGAACACAAGACTAGATGAAAGTTTTCAAAGTAATCATGCGAGTGAGTAAAGGTAGAGTTGCTGTCTGATTGATAGCTCTACGATAATAATCATGGCCGTGGTGGCACTGGCTCTTATAGAGGTCCATCATTTATTCTACGAGCACACAATTGCAGTCCCATCAATACCCCGCTAGTAGTTAGCGGAGTTTGTAGTGGTGTATCCCTATCCATATCCCCTCATTATCCTGGCGGCGGAAGCAAACAAGGTTTTCGGACTTTGTATTCGTAAAGGCGGATTCAATCGACACAGTTGTTAACTTATCGTGGACGTGGTGGAGTTAAATATTCGTACTTCGTACCCCGTACTGAATCCCATCCAGATATCTCGGTAACAATTTGCTTCCGTGAAGCCATTGAAGGATCCATAAGTCTAGTGTGCAGACTCCAGAGTGCCCAAAGCGGTTGTGTCCCCATACGGCATAGATTACTTGCGGAAAGTTCCCTTTGCGGCGGTTTAACTGAGTCGGACCTGAGCAGCCTCCTTACCTAACCCTTTAGCACGGATGCATTTTACTTCCGGAAATTACGTGACCGGGCCAATCATGAAACTACTTCCTCTTCCTCTCTCATCTACTGTGAAAGTTTTCCTGCATTTTGTCCGATTCGATCCTGGAGCCTTAGTCGGATTCTCAATCTACTTCTCTTTTGCGGACTGCCGGCTGCTATTCGGAGCCGAGGTGTCATTAGCATATCGTAACGCGCCGCCTGGCCGAGTGGGTCGCTCAGTCCGGACTCATTCCCGAAACAGCCGTCCGATTCTCAACTGAACCGTCCGGGGTGTTGGCGGTCCGGTATCCCCACACCCCCGCGCACCGGCGTGGCACACCAACATACATGCTTTGCCATGGACGCTATGGATACTGAGTCCGTCCAGAGCGGACGGACCCAAGACAAAGCTTCTCGCATTGCGAAGGTTTGTGAGACCCTGAGAAGTAAGGACGTTCAACGACAGAGACTTACACGTGGAAACAAAGGCCTGTCTCCGATGCCAATCGAAGAAGATCAAATGCGATGGAAGGACTCCATCATGTACACCTTGCGTCAATCGCAGTCAGGAGTGCGTGTACCAGCAAGTACAGAGGCGCCGTGGACCTGGTCGAAGGTACGATCATCTCGTAGCCTGCTCACTTACATGACTCTTGCCTTTCTCAATTGAATATTGAAATTGACTTGAATATCAAAGCAAAATGTACATCCAAGCTTTAGAAGAACGACTATCCAAAATGGAAGCCGTGCTCAATCAAGCTGGGCTTCCAAGACCAGGAGCACCGCCGACAAGAATATCGCCGTCAGAAACTGATGCCGCCTCCGTCTCCGTGTTTGCAGGCCCGGCCATACCAAACAGCACAGTCCCGATAACGAACCACCGACTTGATGCGCCGCAAGCTGCAGCCAGTCATGTTCCGTCAGATCATCCCATGGGTGATGAAGCGGTATTGTCGGCGCCTAATTCAAGAAGCAGTCAGACACCCGTCCCTCAGCCTCGAGAGATCCCCGAACCGCCGTCACAACTTTCGGGGAAGATGCCAGTTTTTGCCGTAATTGCAAGCCGTATGAGAGAGGTCAATTCCGCCTCTTACTGCTCTACATTCAACAGACAAGTCTTCACTCCTCGACTCGAAAGGGAGGAAGCCATCACTATTTTGATGCCTCTGTACGACGACGTCATCAGCAATTACCCGCTTTTGAACTTTCATTACTTCGTGCGTCATTTCGAAACATTACCGGAAGCGGATGACACTTTCAATAGTACGTCGGGATGGGCATACATGAACGCCGTCATCTCTGTAGGGACGCGGTGGAAAACCATCAACAGCGCGTTCCAAGAAGTTTGTCAACTTGCCTGGCCTTTCTTCAAAAATGCATTTTCTGTCCTGACAGAGCTGATGGTGAAGGGTGGCGACTTGCTCTCTGTACAGGCCATTGTCGCCATGGCGGTTTTCATGCAAGGAACTACATGCACCAGAACTGCGACTCTGCTATCTTCTGCGGCAGTGAGACTGTCTCAAAACATCGGGCTACATCGGCAGCCTTGTACAATGATGTCCATGTGTGCTCAGGATGTTGAAGCACGGAGTCGGGTGTTCTGGGCGGCCTACATACTGGATAAAGAAACGGGTCTCAACCATGGCCTGGATTCGATACAAGACGATGACGACATTGAGACTGAATTGCCCAGCGGTTGGGGAGAAGGTGTTGACATATTGAACCTCAGAGCGAAGCTTGCGATGGTAGAGTCTTCAATCCGAAGACGATTGTACACGGCGAAAGGACTCCGCCTTACCGACGCCGATCTGGTTAAGGCCATCATCGATTTAGATGCTCTCCTTGAAGAGTGGAGATCAAGTATGCCCGCAAACCTCCAGCCATCATATGAAGCCCCTGCATTGGGGTCAGACATTGCACCAGACATCCTCAACCTGCAGTTGGCATTCTATAGGTGCACAATGATGGTCCACTGGGCGGCTAGACGGCATGACCAATACTCGACTGTAGCTGTTCTCATGGGAACGCCCGCTGGTTTCGAAATGCCCTACATTCAGCTGTCCTTTTCGCAGAAGCGATGCCGCATGGCGGCGCACGCGACCTTGGGATTATTCAGGACCATTTCAACGCCCCAATATGCAGACCTATGGTAAGTCTCCGCGCACGAAGCTGTCACCCTTGGTCTGAGACACTCGACTCACATTTGCAGGCGAATCTTGTGCTACCCCCTTTGCGCAAGCATTACTCTTTTGACGGATGTGCTCGAGACTCCAGGCTCTGCTCGTGCTCGAGGGGACTTAGCAGCAACAAGGAATTTCGCCCATTTCCTTCAAAAGTTTGAAAAATCTGAAGGTTGCGACTTGAAGCGTGTCTTGACGGCGTGCGCCATGATGCAACGGACAGCGCAATATGCCGTCGATGATGCCCAGAATATAATGCGCGCCCAGAATTTGGTCGGCAACAACGGCGGTGGTGTGCCACTCATCCCGGGTTTTAGTCTCGGTGAAGATGCACAGGTGAGACATGATCTGAAGTGCGAGCTTTGAAGCCACGACCACAGACTAACGTTTCTTTTCTTTTGATACTCAGGTTTTGCAATCTTTGCTCGGCACGGCAACACATCCGATGTATCTCGTCCAAGGACTGATGGGGAACTTGCCCAACCGAGACCAGAATCTCACAATGAGGCTTGCGCAACTTCTTGGTACTCCCTTTGAGAGTGGCAAGCCTGGTAGCCCACTCGGATCTCAACCTTTACAACCGGAGACGTACGGTTTTGGGTTTGGTCAAGGCCAGGCTGGTAATGACCCGACGGCCAACTGGTCTTGAGATTGGTAAATTTCGCCCAGCAGACTGGAGCAGACCCATGCTGCACGAGTTTACCACATTGAACGATGGGAATTATCCGGAGCTATACGTGCTCGCTTCGGAAAATGAAAGGTGCCTGAGAGATGCCGAGACACTGTTGCACAACCATCAGGGACTTGAGCTGAGCTAGTCTACCGGCGTTCCATCAGGCAAGGGTCCGGAATCTTAGATGGGAATTGAGGCCAAGATGTGGCTGTTATTTTATATACGTCCCGCGCCGCAGACTTTCTTAAGTGTGTGCCCGGGTACGAGCCTGATGTTGAACCTCGGTTGACTTCTGATCAGTACATATTCGCATTTTGCCCTCGAGTTGCGCTTCTTGCGAAACTTGCGACGTAAAGCTCTCAGTAGCTTTCTATTAGACAATGCATTTTATGATCATGTATCACTGCATAATTTGCAACAATCATTAAGATAGCATGAAAAACAAGTTGACCAAGCCGTCTTAATCTCTTAGATAACCCAAAAGCCAAGTGTCTCTGCCAAGTTGCGGGCTGCCGTCAGCCGCCACAGCATCCCAACGTCGGGGTGTAAGGGCCTCTTCCGGTCACTGTGCGGCGTGCCTTATCGTCGACGGCCCATCATTTCTTCAATATCATACAAAAATTCTTTCCAAGGCGAGCCAGAGCCCCTTGGCACACGATTTTCTCCTATGAGGAGGCGGATCGGCCACACAATTTCGGCTTCTTGCCGCCTCGGCTTGACTTGTTTTAAGCCTAATCGCAGGGCAAACGCCACGTCACCTCATCTTCCTAGGGAGCAAGCAATTCAGCAAGGAATATCTGTGAATGAGATAAATTTCACTTTGCCTGATGTCTTGCATGCGTACTGTATCAATATCATATCAGACTGATCGCAACCCGGGTTGACTGGTTCGATAAAGAGGCCCCTCTTCTTCATTTCTCCCCATCAAGCGTTTAGTCCAGTTGCGTTCTTATTAGCTTGGACTCTTTACACACTCTCTTTACACTTGCCTGGACTTTCGATCATTCCTAACAATCTTTCTCAGCAAGTATCCCGGAATGTCGGTCCTCAAGGATGTAGCATTTGGCATCATGGCGTGGACGAGGACGCCGCGCAACCAGACCTACAGAAAGCTCAACGCCGAGATTGATGCTGAAGCATTACGATCCCCCAGGTCATATGATAAGCAAAGCTCCTCAAATAGACTCCATAGGACGTCCCCTAAGGCTTTGGTAAAGCTTATTGTTCCTGTCATCCTTTTCTCTGGACTACTATTTGCCGTTGTTAGTATCCCTCTGCCTCGCCAGGTGACAGCACAAGCCCTGACACATACAGAGTCACACAGATATCACACAATACATACCCGATTCGACCAGAGACGCACTATCATCGTTGCCGCCTGTGGAGAAAGGTGGTCAGCGACGTCTCAGAATCATCGTGCCGGCCGATGGTCCATCTCCAGGATTGTGCAAGATGCTCATGTCGGGTGTTGCATCCGGCTATCCCAGCTCGGTCATTGTGAACTGGGGCCGCGACTTTCAAAAGTCTCCTGGATGGTTCGGAGGCTCTCATCTTGGCAAGATCGATGGCACCCTCGAGTTTCTTGATTCAATCACTTCTGAAGAAGCCCCAGACGATGAACGCCTTGGACCAGATGACCTCATTCTCCTCGTCGACGCCTACGATGTCTGGTTTCAGCTGCCGCCATCCGTCCTTATTCGACGATATATGGCGCAGAATTACGCTGCAGACGAACGCATTCGAAAGGAGTGGATAGGAAGCCCTTCTCGGTTCTCGTCAAACTCAGGAAACAATCTCATACCGCGGCAGACTATCATCATCTCGACCCAGAAGAAATGCTGGCCCGATGCTAGTCTTGGCTCTGACCCCCACTGCGACGATCTTCCCGAGTCTAGTGCACGGGAGGACATGTACGGGCCCCATACGGACGAAGATCCTAAGCAAATGCACGACCTCCGCCCACGGTATGTCAACAGCGGCAGTCTTATGGGCCCCGTCGGAGATATGAAGCGTATGTTCCGTCGTGCCCAAGAGAAAGTCGATGAAAAACAGTCTGCCGGTGCAGGTATATTCAGCGACCAAGGTATTTTTGCGGAGATCTTCGGCGAGCAAGAGATTTGGCGGACTTCTAAGCGGCAAAACCACGATGAATGGGTGAAACTCCAAGCTGATCAGCCTGAAAAGTCTGCTCAGGAACTTCAGCAAAATGACTTCAGTGTCGGTCTAGACTATATCCAAGACCTTTTCACCCCTACCGTTTTCGAAGAAGATGATGGGCTATACATTGCGTCGTCAGATGGTCCTGGACTCCGACAAGCCGCGGCCGATAGAGGCATTGATCCACCAAGGGTAGCTGGCATCCCAGGAGACATGCTTGGTTTACGCAGTCCTATCCAAGAGACTGCCATTGACAAGAATATGGGATGGCAAGATCTTCCGCTTTACACCGATTTCTGGAGTACTTCAGTGCCAGTTGTGGTACACCATAATGCCCATCGTAATGGCTTAAAAGGCCAGAGACTGCGCAATTGGTGGAAGAACAACTGGTTCTTTCCTTATCTCCGAAGTTTATTAAAGCTGCACTCAAAACCACGAGAGGCCCTGGAGCCGCTGCTCAGAGTTCCGGGTCGCAATGGAGTGGAAGACTTGGTTTACACAGCACCGGCATCAGATGCTCGGAAGAGGAAGCCTCGCATCTTCAAGAAACAGGATCTCAAAGAACAAGGGTTGGCAGAAGCAGACTGGGACAGTCTGTGTAAGTCTGAGGGTCATGACGAGTGGTGGAACGATGTTTTGCAGGACGGTGACGGACCTCTCTAGGTCAAAGGGTCGATGTGCTGTACGATATTACTTTCATTCCAATTGCATTTTCCGATACAATTTCTTCAACGAATGTACATAGTTCCGAATCATTACACCTTGCTTTAGCATTCAATTGAGTTCGTGCTGTTATCAGCAATGAATTGATCTGAGGGGGAAGACACATGGACAAGCAGGGATACTCAATCATCTTGATTGCTATTCTCTTACCTCTTCATCTCGTCACAGATATTTCGCCACACTTTCACTCCAATGATCGATGATACCATGTTGACTGACAAGCTGTGGACAACGAGATACACATGACGCCCTGACAGATTCATGTTCTATATGAATTGAGCTGGACTCGGGGAGAGGTTCAGTTTACAAAAATGATATCACGTTTTTTTTTTTTTTTTCTTTTTTTTTGCTTCACAGTCTTCAACTTACTTCATTGGCTCCAGTTTGTAATTTCAGATCAATCTCCACGGCATCAGGAGCGTTCCACTCCCATGCACGATTGATACGAGGAAGAAATACGTCTTGGCAGCATGTGTATGGCTTTAGGCTAGACCCAAAACATAGCCTGCATCCTCGGGCCCGAGGCCACGAGCCATGGCAGACCGTTAGAGGCCGCGTCAGCTCTCCCCATCAACAAAGAAATGGATCGATAAAGTATAGAGCTAGGTCTGTCACTCTGACTTTGATTCTCATACCAGCGGCTAGCCTCTTTCAAGTTTGACAAGGCTACCTCCATCCACTGTCAGAAACTGTGTCTCGTCGAGCCCCTTTCATATAGCATTTAAAAACAATGTTCTTACCCCAAACACTACTTGTACGTCTCTGTACTTCCTTGAGTACGTCAGGGTCCACTTTGTTAGACAATGCCTAGTAATCATTGTCACGAGGCCTCATGGCCACGGACCACAGACCCTCAAAAGCATCTCCAACCAGGGTTTTTGAAGTGCGGAGAGCCATATCCCAGGAATTCTGAATCCTCATTGATATCCAAGCCGGTTCAATCCACTAAATCATAGTTCCTGTATGGCTGTGGAACTGAAGACGGATTCGGCGATCGGCAGGGAGGGAACACGAGCTCTGGGTGCTATTTTGAGACGGCCAGGCAGCAGCATTTAGAGCGCTACATTTCCCCGAAGGATTCGACTGCCAAAACGGGGAACGGGCTCATAGTAACGAATGAGGCAACCTTGTTGGCACAGGTCTATTTTGCTGGCCAACAGTGTCTCTGCCACGATGTAATTGGTTCCTATTGATAATGCCGGACAACATGGCTGGTAGAGCCTTAACAATGACTTACAGCGATGCATTCGGCGATATGCAGCTGACGTCTGGTAGACTACAGATGGCAGGTTCCGAGTTTCATCAAAGGAACTATCCCACAGCTGCCGTGATTATTGGTCAACGGGGTTGATATCCGTTGGTTAGGTTCCATGTTATTCGAGTGTGTGTTCCATGTCTATATGAATGCCTTTTTCCCGGGCCCTTGATGATAACTCCTCATCAGTTATCTCATCCAATCTCAACCGAATACAATACTCTTTTTAGTTGCAATCCCAGGCATGAGCAAAAGTGAATTTGGTAAGATATATCATCTCTAGGCAGTTTCCACGACTGAGGCTAATTGGGACCATTAGAAACGATGTCGAACGCTCCCGAAGATTTCAGTATCCGATCTCCAGTTCCTCAATACCAAGCAATGCATACTCCCGCGTCAACTGCCATCGGCAGCCATGATATCGCCGGACCTAATGTCAAATACTGTCACGTTGTCCACTGCAACCATGGCGAATCTCTTGGTGAAGGCTCCCGGGCAAACGTCGTGCCTGTTGCCCTCGTTGAGAGATGGCCTGCCTTGATCGAGTGCCCTGCTTGCAAGGGCGTCACTCCCACTACAACGGACCATACCATTGGCAAAGGAGCGCAGTACGTCGTTCCCATGTCGTGCATCTCATAATTACTTGAAACTTTTGACTGATACTTTTATTTCTGTAGCTGGATGGCCGTCATGCTGTTTTTCACCACTGGTGTTGGCGTATTCGCTCCGTATGCCATGAGGCCTTTTAAGGACGTCGTTCACAGCTGCCAGCGATGCGGACGAAAGGTAGCGACTCGGCGATTCGGCGGTGGCACTAAGGCGCACCTTATGTGAAGTGGAAATCATAAGCAGACGCAGGGACCATGATGCCATTATGTCATATCCTGCTACGATTCTTCTTTTTGTTTGGGCATACGGTGTAAATGAGACACGACTGGTTCGTCAAACACTATCTTCTACCTAAATAAATCTAAGCTTCATTCCATCCCGTTCCAAAGATGGACCTTTGTCATCGTCAAGTCTTAAGCGTCCCAATGAAAGTCCGCCTGGGGATTTGTCCCATGCAGCCTTCTTATCGCGAGATGCAGGGGAGTTGACAACTGCCGCACGGCAGAAGGCAGACGAGGTTCTGAATTTGGGTCAGGATACATTCACACGTTGCATCCTGGTATCAATGAACTGGCGGGGCAGATTCCGTTCGAACATCACTGATAAAGTAGGGTGACTTCAGATGGATGAAGATTAGCTGATCCTGGTCGAGATTTGTTCAACTTCCTGAAATGGATTATGGGGCACGACCGTTGCAACCGCCCATGGCACCATCCCGATTTTCTGTGAGACTGGTTGCAGAAGATGTCAGAATAAGTTCGTAATCTTTAGGCATAAAAGGCCTAGGCAAGTACAGCATCTGGGTACATCACTTCGTCTCGTCTCAGTGGGTAGAGGACATTGCGGCTTTCATCCTCGGCTTGAGAGATCTAACCCAACATCAATACACCGCCAAAATGCATCGCGCAATTTTCGCCCTCCCTCTACTCTTTCTGGCCAATCCAGTATCGGCGGTGACCTGGTATTTCCTCCGTTACTACCCCGCTTCAGGTCAGAAGTTCACCTCTCTCTCGGGCGAGATGGCGATCCCGTCACTACCGCGCGCCGGCGTTTACTACCTCTGGCCAGGCTTGCAACCGACCGATAACAGCGGCGTATACCAAAACGTACTCGACGGCCGTAGCGGAACATGGTGGCTCGGCTCCGGGTGGTGCTGCTCCAACCCGAGTCTCCCTTGGGCCGGAGGCTTCAACACGTACGGCGGGGAGACGATTTCGTTTCAGAACATCCTGAAATCGGACAATTCGGCGTGGACCAGCACTGTGACGAGGCAAACTGGTGGCCAGGTTGTTACCAATGACTTCGCTTTGGGTAAGCCACCATTGGATGATGGGGGAGGCCGTGTAGCAATACTGACTTGAGGTGCCTACTCCAGCCGATAAATCTTTCAATCAAGTGCTCTTTGCTATTGAATTGTGAGCTTCACCCGATGTCAAACAACGGATTGTCGACTCATGTTCTTTAGGTACGACGTCTCATGGGACTTTGGTCCACTAGCATTCGACAACGTTGTAATTGTATGTCCAACTATATCCCAGCGTCAATCAGGGAACCCAACTGACAACCTTCAGACCTCCACTGGCAGTTCAGATTCAAGTTGGTGCACCAGCTTGCCGCAGAATTACAACTCCGCGACCAACTATACCATCACCGGCACGAGTGCAAGTGTGAGCGGCGACACAGTCACTTGCAGTATTCAGTCAGTTGTGCTCAATGCACCGGTGTGAGAGACAAGCCTAGGTATTGCGACCATAATTGGTGATATTATGTTATTCTAGGAGGAACGATCCTCTGCGCTCAACATAAGGGGATATCAAGAAAACCCAGCTCAACGCTACATATCAGCCCGCAGGCTCATCCATCTCGCTCTCTCATATCTGTCTTAGTCATGATTAGACGTTATTCAACGAGTGTATGTGAATCAAAGGATTGATCTGACGGAAGACCCGCCGCGGCTCACATCATTGCGTGCCCAACAGAAGCAGTAAACGCCCAGTGGGACAAGCAGCGATGAAGCAGCTCAGGGGGCGGGAACCTGGGAGGGGTTCCACCAAGGGTAGAAGCGTTCGCCCTCGGCCAGGGACTTGAGAGTACATGCGGAACCCTCGCAGCCGGCGCCGATCTGAGAGGTGCCCCACCAGTTGACTTCCGCGCCGAGCCACTGCACAGTGAAGAGCATGAGAATGCCCGAAAGTGCAATGCCGGCGGAGAAAGAGGCCGACAGGACAAAGTTATACTTGGACCAGAAGGCCAAGTAACGGGTTCGGACGTAGATCCAGGACAGCCAGGCGATGGGGACGGCGGGCCAGGCGTAGGAGAAGCTGTACGGAGCCCAGTTGATGCCTCCGTAGAAGAGAGCAACAGGGTGGAACTGGCGGAGGTAGCGGTTCTTGGGGTAGAACTTGATGAGGTAGTAGAATAGGACCGGCAGAATGATGCCCAAGGGGAATCCGAGCAGAAGGTAGTTGTACTGTCCCTGGTGACCGAAGACTTTGATGGGCCCAATGGTACCCCAGAGCACGGCAGCGGTGAAGAAGGTGTTGGGACCGGGGCAGAAGAAGCGCATGGGCGCATCGGGAGTGCAGACGTTGGGGATGTTGATCTGGAAGTTCATCACACCGGTGCAGACGAACGTGGAGATGAGAGTAGCGACCATCTGGCAGGCAAAGGTCTGACGGGGGGGGATCTTAAGGTAGTGAGCCACCTTTAAGTCGTTGGCGAAGTGGACGGCATGGGCGCATGTCACGTAACTAATCAAACGCTATTAGAATCAGGCGTAATCAAAAGGATTGAGAGACTTTAGGACTTACCCGAAAGACTTGAAGAAGTTCATGGCCAGGGCATTGCCCTGTACCCACATACCACCGATGAACTCAGCCAGAACATTGAGGGTAACCTCAATACCTGTCATGGCCTTGATGATTCCGATGGGAATGACGAAGATAACAGCTAAGAAGATACCGTAGGGAACAACGCCTGGCGTGGTGTAGGTAGGCCACGCCGCAACACCCGCAAAACCGAAGCCCGCAGCGACGATGAGCGTGCCAAGGTACCACCACTCGGAAACTAGAGAAATAGTCAGTGTTTGCCGCATTGAGTTGCTGTCGGAAGCACTTGCCTTCGGGGTATGCAGCCATGAGACGGTTGTGGACATCCTTGTACTCGCCAGAGTCCTCGCCCTCGGCAACGGTCTTCTTCTGGCGGCGGATGCTCGCCCACATGTTCTTGAAGCCCATCACAATCTCGTAGCGGTGGAAAATCGCAACGTGGGTGACAGCAGCAGCGTATAGGGCAAAGAACGCGCCATAGACCAAGGTGTTGGCGGCTGCGAGGTAGGCAGCTGAGTAGTTCATGTACTTCTCGTGGTCATACATGCCGCGGTCATCGAGAGCGCGCGAGACGTTGTAGAGGTTTCCGAAATGGTCAAAGACACGGTTTGAGTTGATTGGGAGGTAAGCGGTGTTCCAGGCGTTCGTGTAGTAGAGACCCATAATCACGAATCCAAGCAGCCACATGCCGAGGGTACGGTTGAAAGTGGAAAAGGCAGGGACCATCTATTTAACATCAGCGAAGCCCGGAATAAGACGTCATGAGAGGACCAAATAGCACTTACCAAGGGATCGACACTATCGAAAAGCCTATACCGAGGTAATCAAGTCAGCGAGAAGTTCATTTGGATAAGAGTAGTGCATGGTGAGCCGAGAAGAGTCCACTCACATGACGTTCCAGTCAAAGGTAGGCCAGGGGTTGAACATTCCCAAGCCATTGCGGAAACCTGTCAAAATCTCCAAGTTGTGGTTGTCGGGCGAGATCCAAGTCATCCAGCTGAAGAAGGTGAGGACTTCAAAGATATAGTTGGGGAACCAGAAGTACACAAACATTGCGGCAAAGGACCACAGAAAGAACTTGTATCGAGTCATCGAGTACAGTCTCTTGAATGGTCCCGGGACCGCAATATTGTTTTCGTTGTGGAGCGCCGAGTTGAGGGCGATGGTGACGAGAGACGCCGGCCACACGCAGTACGAAGGGTACACGATGAACCGACGGGTGAGGCCTGCTCTGCTGTTAGCATAAAATGTCCCTTAAAAGTACGCCGCTGCATCACTCACCAGCGAGACCGTAGCCAATGAAGTTTGTAGAGAGCGCAATCAGGATCTGGTAGGCAAAGCTCTTGGCGTATGGCTGGTTGAAGTACTGGGGCAAAACTTGAGTCCACACGATGTACTGGGTGTACGGCAGACTCTTGGCAGTGTTGGCCATAATGGCAATAAGCATGTGCTCCTTCTTATTGAATCGGCCTGGGTTGAGGGGGATCTTGTAACCAAAGACGTTGAAGATAGTGTTCGGCATGAACTTCTCCCATGCCTTACCAAGGGGGAATGCGAGAAGTTGGGCAACGTTGGATTCGATGCTGATGAGGGGCTGACGGATACTGAATAACTGTTCCTGTCGTTAGCATTGTGGTGCGGACTGGCGGAGCGGCAACTTACCTGGTTGATGAAGGCCAGGAAGACCGAGAAGAAGACGCCAATGGTCCACGCTCGGATCGTTCCACACGGAAGGGAAGGGTCGTCCTTGTTGTCAACGACGGCTCGCACCTCGGCGTAGGGGCTGTTATTTGTGATCAAAGCAGCCTCGAGCTTCATCTCCCAAATCAGTTGCTCGTGCTTCTCGGGCCTCTCGAAGACGTCCTGGTTGTCTGCCGCTGTGTCAGTCTCACTGGCGCCGAAAGTCGCCATCGTTGCGCGTGCTTTACTCACCAAGGAACTCGTGGATTTTCATGAGAACACTGTGAGGAAAGTTCGGGTCTCGGTTATGGATTCTCAGGACAGTCTCCATCATCTGTGTCCTGTGTCAACGACTTCTTGGTGCTATTTAGGTCGTATCTAGACATACCTTGCGCACTCCCTCCAAGGAGAGGGTGGCAGCAACGGCCTTGGCCTCAATTAGATCGTCTTCTGTGACATTGAGGTGCCTTGAGAATTCGTCAGCTCTAGCTAGTTATGGGGATGATCAAGGCGTTTGTTAAGAAACTCACGATTCAAAGGCTTCTTCCTCGGAATTGAGACGGTGGAGCTCCTCGGTATGTGCGCCCTTCATAAGTTGGTTAACTTAATCCGCACTGTTTCTTGCTATTAGAACTTACAGCAGCAAGTTTCTCATCAGTCAAGACGCCCTGGTCCCTCCCAATGTCAATGGGAGAGACCGGCGAGTCGTTCTTCTCGTCGTTCGCCATCACGCTTTGGGCGGCTGTGAAGTTGGACCTGGGTGTAGAGCAAGAGGCCACGACACAAGACCCAAACCCGGCAGCGTGGGACGCAGCGATAAATAAACATTTTCGAGGAGACTGAAGACGGCCAGGTCGCTTATCAGCGGTACCACATGGTCGGCGCCCAGATGCCAACCGGGTACCTCACACATGATGGGCTGCCACATCTGGATGATGCGAACAGGTCGGCAGGTGGCAAGGTATCCAAGATGATTTTCGGAGGCAGTCCCAGTCTAGGCCGGCTGGGCAACATCTTGGCTGTCTGGTCGAAAGGATCGACCTTCTCGGTCAGGCAGAGAACCGATGAGATGGGGTGGACAGCAGATATGCAAGAGAACGAGGATTGGTCCGTAGCGCCAGACCACTGGTTTCCAGTCGCGAAGACGGCGACCACAAAGTCTCGGCGCGCGGTGCCACCAGACCAGGAGGCAGGGGAAGCATTCGGGTTGCCAGACGACAGCCCAACCGTTGGTTCCTTTGATGGAACAGAGGGACAGGGAAGGGTGGTCGCAGAAGAAGCAGGGTCTTGGACGAGATCCTTGCACAGTACTGTCGGATACGTGGGGGAGGGTCAAAATTGGTAGGTTAACGACAAGGCTGGTGGTACGCGCTTGTTGCTTGCCACGTTCTGTGCACACGGGGAAGATACGGGTCTAACCATGCTCTCGTACTTTGTAATCAGAGAGTGAAGGTGTGTTTAGTGTGACTTGGGCGAAATTTGTTGTTCGATTATAGATTCTTTTCAGAGACTTGCAGCGAGCAGGAGTACCAAAGACTACATTTGTCGTGATCAGCCTCCGGCATCAACATGAGAAATCGAGGGTCTCTGACGACAGGTCACGGTGATGTTGAGTAAGAACCTGCTATGCCGTCATCATAGCAAAGAATGAGTCCATTCTAATGGGCCCAGTCTGCCTGGCAGAGGCAGAGGAGTAGGTTGACTTAGACGCCCAATCGGTCGCGCTATCTTTCCTTGCCGCGCTCCAATTGCCCCTTACGTTGCACATTGTAAATAGGGAGGCCTTTGCAAGTCTGATGGTTCCCATAGAAGCGTGTCAAGGTTCGAAGTATGAGAGACGGGAAGGAGCCCAATGTTCAAATGGAGCAGCGATTCAGCCACAAGACGCAGAGAAGTGGTTAGCTCGAAAGGGTGCATGCTTGAAATGAGTTAAATGCAGTTCTGCCCAGCCTTACAAAAGGCCGACGGGTACTTTTGTCTTTCTTGGACAATCATATAAGCCGGAACGAAATCCGTAGGTTAGGAGGAAATGGAAGAGAGCACTCACAGCACAATAGAGAAAGAAGAGGGAAAAGGGACGAAAAGCAGCCCCCAAAATGGGCACTGAGCATTGTCACGTGTGGCTGTGTGGGGGAAATTAAGGTTAAATCGGCGCTAGCACGGATCACCTACGTACCGATCCGGCTCTTTTTCTGTGGCGGATTGTTCATATGTGGCTGGTGCAGTCTACGTACGGATTGGTGACAGCCGTCGCCTTTTCCCAGCTGCATCCATCTCTACCTATGTTCTCCGTCCAGATTCACTGCTTGCGATAACACGACCAACTTGTCGAGATTCCGTCTCGATACGAGACTTGTCCGCCGACGACGCTAATGATACGATCCTCCTCGCAATCCTCAATTAGGCGCCATGTCGGGAACTTTTGCCAGTCACTCACGAGCTTACTTTATCTAGGGAGGCCTTCCTCGCATCGCAATGACTGTGAAGAGCGGGGAATAAACATTGTATGACAGGCCAATGCCGTCTTCATGGAAGGCAAGCCGCAAAAGGGTCTCGTTCTCGGTGGTTTTTCTTCTAGCGGCCGTTGCTGGACCCCTGCTTCACACCCTGTCTCTCCCACTCCTCGAGACTCCTTGTCGGCAGTGCCCAGATCTCGCTCGGGGCCAGTCGAATCATCTCGTTGCGCGCAAGTTGTCCAGCCGTACCTTCAACGTCCCATTCAGGCAGGAGGATAACACCCGCTTTATATAAGAACGGCACCACCACTCTCTTGGCTTTCCTTGGTTTCTCTTGGAATTTGCTTGGAACAAAGCCACCGTCGGCGATTAATCCTCGTCCACTCTCGCTATCAGCCATTTTCTTCGTCCTTGGCTCCTTGGCACGTTCTGCTATCATTCTCCTCTTCGCCAGAAACTCTCCTCTGCGCGATACCCCTCACGACTCACGAGCGGTGCACACGATCCCTCTTCCCACCCACTTCAAAGTCAAACACCATCAGCACCAACCGGAACAGGCACCAACTTGCGCCTCGCAGTTACATCGATCAACATCTCGGATAGCTGACGTCTCCCGTCTTGCCCTGCTGCAAGTGGCGTTTCTTAGCTTCTTCGCAGAAAAAGGAAGGTTTTCTGGAAGAATTCAAGGAGAGAGGCGAGTTCAGCTGACGTCGACCGCGGTTGTTGTATTATTCGTCAATCACCCCGGGCTTATCGCAATCTCTCGCCAAGCAATCAAGACCCCTGATGCTCCAGACTGAGCGGGTTTCCCTTTGTTGGAGTCGTCGTATCCCGGTTCACAATTGCCATAGTACGACCCAACCTCCGATGGCAACGAATTTGCGGTACGGTTGCTGCAGCTGATCTCAGTGGCCCCCTCCTGCTGTTCCACGAGCTTCCTACCTCAGGTAGCTCCATGCAGTCCAATCCTGGCGTCGACTTTGTCAGATTGTGAGCGCCAACTTCGAGAGTGTCGCCCCACATCCCGCGTCCTTGCGTGCCGGTTGAGGACGAATGCTCTTGGGTTCTGAAGCAGATACCTTGCAGATTACGAAAGGACGTTTCTTGACCCGCGCCAGACGGAGCCAATTCTCACGATGTGGACTGTCGAATTAGCATTTGCCCACCATCATCACAAATTTCGTGTGGACCACCTCTTCTTCTGCAGGCAGGAACATCCGAATAGTCCATTCGAGATGCAAAAGGACAGAGCTGTATTAGCCGACATACTGTGGATGGTGGCGCCTTGATACCTTTTTCAATATTGCCACATCGATCTTCAATCAAAACGTTACGCGAGACGAAACGGCAATGATGGTGTTGGCTGCAGTTGCGTCTACACAGAAGGTCGTCGCTTGAGTAGTCTCGCCGATTTCCACCATCAAATCGTGTTGCGAACTGGCCAATCCGAACGACCTACCTACACGAGAGACGGAGCAGACTTCCTGTTCTAGCAGTCGTGGGATTCTAGTCCAGAGGCCACATCACGCAGACATTCAGCTGCGCCGCAGGTGCAGCGGTCTGCGTTCAATTTTCTCAACCAACGCTCTTCTCTTTGGACCTCGGTATCGTACAGCTGTACGGTGTCAATGCAGTCTGGTGGTGCCATAGTCAAAATTTACTAACATGTATAGATGATAACAGGATACCGTCGGCTCGAAACGCTCTGCAACACTCGGCCATTTGAATGGCGCCCCCAAGCTGATGCTTACACCAGCCAGCAAAGTCTCCACGGATGATAAACTCCTCATTGGTTGTAACAACAGATGAGACGAAGTCGTTGCCACCAGCTGTGTAGCCCCTTGCTCATGTATCACTGCAACGAGTTTGTGGTATACGAGAGCTCGATAAACGACACATGCTGCTTGGCTTTGATCAGGCGCCATGGCATCAGAGCTGCACGGCGAGTTATGCCAGCCCATCAAGAGACTGTCACTGTTTCCTCTGGAAATGTACCAGCAAAAGAAGGTGAATCCAGGAAAGTAGACCCGGCTGGTTGGTACCATTGTGGTATTGCAGAGACAGACGCACATGACATCCACGTCCCTCCGAACCCCCCAGTCTCTTGCCTTCCTCGACCCTGACATACTGTGCCACTCTTGGATCGGCTCGGGTTACCGATGATAAGAGTGTATTCAGACCCAGACAAGTAGGTGAAGGGGTGGAAAGTTAAGTACGGTAATTGGACCGGTTCTAGAGGAACTTAACCGAGAACGGGGGACAAAACTCAAGATTGTCAAAACCGAAGCAACCCGATGATTTTCGACGCAGTCCAACCGACTAACACGATGTTCTGTTTCATGCGCCGAGGCTGTGGCAAGTTTGTCTTCGCCGCCGCCTTTCACACAGATATGCATGCTGCAGCCCGCAGCTCAATCCTCTTCTAAGCCAAGAAGTAGTAGAATCGGTCGGTTACTCCAGCAGACGTGTGAATGCCACTGTCATTGCATGCGCGTCGTACGGTTGCTCTCGGAGATCCGCAATGTCGGAATATCGCTGGCGTTCGTCGTCAAGAATCAGAGACATCTCCCTTTTGTTCCTTATCATAGACGAGCTTGGCTTAGCAGCACACAGGGCGGGATATGATATCAGATGTGCCGAGTTGAGCATGATTTCTCATTCTCTCGCCTCATATCTACTCTCGTTCCAGTCACTTGAATTCTATGGCCGAATGGTAATGTCATCAATTCTAGCGCCACGTTGTCTTCTATCGTCTTACTTTGGTGCCAAAATCTTCCGATCATTGATGATTCTTTACAATATAAGGGTCCTACCAGCTGTACCGGTGGTTCACCTCTCCATGCCGTTCTCACTGACTTGGAAATCAGTCTTGTGTTACGTCTTATTGAACAGCATCTCACTCAATAGTCAGAGATTATTGTTCTAGTATTGTCATTCACTCCTCCAAATCTTCCTCTACTATCTGGCACTCTATTCTCAACTTATGTCAAGGACTATGAGGTCATCGTCTACGATTTCACTTTACGGATGATATTGCCTAGCCATATGGAAATGAGAGTTTGTTGAGCAGGTTCCCCAAAAAGTACCAAAAGGCCACACTTACCTTCAACTTGAAAGAACAATAACAATATGTGAAATCCTATCTGACGACATTTGATCGCGGTCTCAAGTTAACAACTCGCTGTTGCTGACCAGCTTTACGTGGGAATATGCGCAGAGGGCTCTTGGTGATCGCTACCTCTCATGTAATTGTCGTCATGCTTGCTTCCCATATCTAAATAGAAGGATGAAGACCCCATTGAGCCACGTCCTCCCTCTCGTCTCGTCTGATTCATTCTTCTCTTGCTAAGAAGTAGACAGAACGTGAGAACGGCTGTGAGGTAGTACCCTTCGAGAGCCATAGGAGTCATTCAGCCGAAACGTTGAAAGTTCTACCGGTCGACGATAACTATTGAAGTTCTTTCGAAAGCATTAGCAAGCACTACCGTTTCCAATTGAGACGCATCTCTGCAACTGTCCATCGGGAATCCCGTCAACAAAGAAAGATAAACCACCAGTCTTTCTCTCGACATCATGACGTTGACAGGTCCCCCCAGAGCCCTCTTTAGACCTGCACTGGCCGTCATTGACGAAGTAGTAAGAGAGCTACAGCAGCGCAGGACTTCGATTCCTCGGCTTGGGCCACGACAGTAACAACGTCACATTACGAATGCTGGCTCTCAGCTTCAGGCGACGAGATATATCTGAGTGGCTGATATACTCAACCTTTCAAGGTCTGCCGCATGATGGAGTCAAGATTGCGGCCGTGCCTCATGCCGATGGGCCGATGAGGAGGTCTCGCAGGAATAATATATACTTGATGGGTGAAAGGCTGACTGCTGTCTCCGGCTGGATTTCCGGCGAGAGACAAATCCTTGGAAGGCTGGAAGGCCCGAAGCCACGCTATATGTTCATGGCACAGATGGATCCCTTGGGGGGACATCACCATCACAGCGCTGTCGGCTTCCAAGAGAGAATTGGGATGGAAGGCTTCGAACCCGACGTGGGCTCGACCATGTGGCACGGAGCGGCAGACTTCGGGCTCATCTTACTCACTCTCTGCACGCAGGCCTGGCTGTGGTATGCCGAAATGCTTGTCTGAACAGAAGCTGAGGAGCACAATAGCGGAAGGTGTTCTTGCCGGTCCCGCCCACCTGGGCGGGTTTCCGTAATGAGATGTAGTCTCATCGTACCTTGAAGGCCCGGACTTTGTCCTATCATTCTCGTCTCTAGAAACCCGCTGTCTCAGTCTTTACCAGTAATAGACCTGACAGCCTGCCGCCCTCCTTGCTGCATTGTATATTCAGAGACTGAGCAATTTCCGATGGGTGTAGTATTAGCAGAGCACAGTAGACATGGGGAAGCAAACAGGTGCCCAGGATATTCATCATCCCCAATACTGCGAGATGAGTCTACATTGTGCGAACATCTTCATCTAGTGCTTTGCCATGAAGCTACACGGCCGGGAGGGGAACGATGGCGAATGCGGGGCACGGAGGCGGGAACGAATGATTTAGACGGAGGGAGAGGCCACTTGATGGAGGCTCGAAGAGAGCTCATACGAAGTTACGGCGCCTAGTCAGTTGGAGTGACGAAGATCTGGTCAACTACCAATTGATACATGCTCTGTCACATCTAGAGAGAAGAGGTCCGGATCCGCTGAAGAGGAGGATGGCCAGGATCTCGCCGAAGAGGCCGTTTCGTGTAACATTGACGAGGCACATGGTATTCGCACTCGCAAAGGATGTTGAGAAATGCTGATGGGCCCATAGTACTCGGGGGCAGATCAAAAGCGTACGACCGATGTAAGTGGTGTATGTGTCATGAGGGTTTACATCCTGTCATTGATTGACCAAACACTGCAATTCGGAAAGCTCGTCACGAACCTGAAGTACTTCTTCAGCCGGTACTCATCCAATGATGAGTGAAGTTACACACATAATATTCCGACAAGCTGAAGGCGCTTCTTGAATGCTGCGAGACCTAACTGCGATTAAGCTTGAAATCATTCCGTCCGTTGCACGCGCCGTGTGTTCCCAACTGCTGTGCTCCCACAGCTATGAGAAATGCCATTCATGTTAGTCTGTCTCAGCCCTTTCTTCATTCACGTTTCAGCGGTGGCTACGGTGTTGAGATCTTTGTCCTTGTAAAACCCTCATCTTTCACCAGCGCTGGGTGTTAGATGCCCCTGGAGATGTCGTCAAGTAGCCCATGTCGATAATTGAGGCTGCGCACGCCAGATCTCGTGACTGTCGCGAAGGGATGTGGCTGAGTTTCTTATGTCACAGAGAAGTGTTTGAATACACACACCCGCGAGACAGTAACCATAGATTTTCCGGTGTCACCGGGAACATGGACTTTGAGATTTGGGTGGATTGAATATAGGATCCCCTTTCCATTAGACTGCACACCTGGATCACGACCACGGATATGGTGGAGGGGCGCACACACACCACACACATCTGTCGCTCGGCCCAGTTCGTCCCGCAGATCGTCATCAAGGTCAGGGTCCCGGCCAACTAAGCTAGATCTCAAAAGTATTTTGTCGCACAGAATTCTTCAGTAGAAATAAATGATCTTTTGATTCAGATCTGCTGAATTCGTTCTCTGACTGGTGAGACACACGCATCAATTGGGAGAGTTGCCTTGTGAACCGGCTAGCTCGGGGCATGGGGAATGCAATATCTGGTTATTAATAGCATTGTATAAAAAAGAAGGAAGAATGAGAATGAGGCGCCTAAATTGATTGTTGTGCCATCCGCCAACCTAATCTTGCTCGACTTGCTTCCGCGACTTGGATGGAATGCTGGCCAGGCATGTCTCATATTCGATGTCATTATTGTCATTATCACCTGAGGAGAGCCGCACCTGAGAGGTTCTGGCAGTGCCGGTAGTACCATTCACTGTGGCCCTGGCGACGATGTCGCGACAGCTGACTGGTAGCCTGACAATGTGACCAACACTGCGAGCTAGGATTGATGCCTAGGTAACGTTAAACATCATTACTGGGTACGGCCATGAAGTAGGTCCTCGACCAAGGCCAATAGTTATCAATGCTGATGCTGCGGAATACTCTGAAACACTTCAAGCTGCTCTGGAATATGGCGAAGATGTAGGCTGATTCGTTGTTCACCAGAAACATGAGAGATGGATTGAATTCCTCAACGAAGGCGCCGCTTCCTGCCAATGCAAGTTTCGGTGGCCGACTCTGACAGCTCGTGGTGATGTGTCTAGCCCATTGCCCTGCATGCATCAGCAACGTCACGGAGGACAGCTGGCATATGCAGAGAACGTGTCCCGCTAGTCGTTAGAGACGCCTTGACATTCGCGTCTTGGGAGCTCGGCCGGTAGTGGTTTTCAGCCACCGCAATGCGAAAGACTTGAGAAACCAACACAATTTTTTTTTAAGCCTGATGGGGAAGCGCGATGCCGGCAGCTCTAGCGGCGATTTCCATAGAACCAAGTACGGATAAGCGCTGGCGGTCTGCAGTAACCCTTTCAACGGCGTTGCGCCTGGCTCGGGTTGGTGCAGCGCTTATCGACACCATTGGAAGGCACTTGCCGAGAAGCTTGGGTACTGTCAGCATAGGTAGCTTTCATTCAACTGTTTCTGAGGAGGCTGGGGCCAGAACCCAGGAACTTCAGGAGCTTCAGAAACGTTGGTGTTGATGATGACCCCGAGGTCGCCGACAGCCATGTTCGCGGGTCTTCTCAGCATGTGCTAGGCCGTGCTTCATAATGTTTTGACCCTACGTTACCAAGAAAAGATAAGGGCGGGTGAGGATGACTCGGGGCATGAAGATGGGATGAAGGTGCTGCGGCTGGCTGGACGTCATTGTGCCCGGGACAGATGGCAAGAATAATCATGTGCCATTGCTTCGGATGACCAGAGCCAAGTGCACTGACACTGCAAAGATATACTGGAAGAGGTTGAGGACGAGAAGTTACCTTAAAGAGAGTGAGCCGAGGAAATGATGCCGTCATGGCGATTGGTCGTGTTTGGTGCAGGCGCTTACTGAGGTCATCGCGGCGGTTACTTTATGCCCAAGGTCGTATCAGACGCGAATGAGTAGTCGATCCAGATGGACGATACCGATGGTGAGGGCAATCCACGTCTCGCGTTGCGGACTCACTGTTCGGATGAGATGAAATGCGGCAGCATTGAACAATTGTGAGAGGAAAAAGAAAAGAGGCGTGTTCGAGGAACCGTCGCATCACAGGATAAGGTTAGTTGGATGATGTGCAATGACGGCAGGCCTCCAAAGTCCTCAGCGCGAGAAACAATCAGAAACGGCCGGGGCGTTTCAATTGACGTGCCCTCCAGTTCGTGGTGAGTCTGACGGTGCTCGACCATCGTCTGAGGTTTTGTTAGGTAAGCACCCGAGAAGGGAGGAAGACGTGCATGAACTCAGTGTCATGTCACAGAGGTGTGGACTGTGAGTGACATGAGTGTGCGTGTGGCAGTGGCCAGTGAGTGAGAGTATGGATGGGAGCGGCACTTGCGAGGTGAGAGTAAGCAGTCACTCAGAGTCTCAGGTGCAGTGAAAGTGAGTGAGGGGACGGGAAATGACACTGGAGACGGGAGATGAGTGGATCGGACCTCCGATGGGTCCGAGTGAGGCAGTGAGCGGGCGGTCGATAGTAAACCCGGGCCTGGTTCGACGCCGGGCCGTTGATCTCAGCTGAAGTGTGGTGACAATCACAGCTGGACAGGCGGCGATGGGCAGGGCGAGCAGGCAGGAACCCGACAGCTTTTTTGACGGTTGAGAGACTTGTGGGTGCCGTAGATGCGTTGTTACTGGTGCAAATGGTGTGCGTCTTGTCGACTCTGGCGAGTGACTGAGTCGTGAGAGGTGGAGGTACACGGGGGGAGGTATCCTTGCGGACCCGAGCCAGATTGACGTGGGTGGAGTCCCCGGTGGGCGGTACTTGCGATCTTGTACCTAAGCGAGAATTACATCTGCAGCTGTGGGCGGATTTGGAGGTCTCGACTCATCTGGCCACTGTCTACAGCATTTCCTTTCCATTTCCTTTTGATTGTTGCCCTCTGCAGAGTGCAGACCGACAGTTGGATTGACAGCCTGCGCACAGCTGGCCAATTTTGGCAGTGCATATTCTCTCAATGTCAGAAGCTCGATCTCTCAGAGCTCACTCGAGTAAGGTAATCCTGGACGTCGGGCCAGACCACGGCTGCCGTCTGCATGCTGATATTTGACAATGTCCGGGTGGATCAAGGACATTGTCTCCCCGTTGCCATGGCGGCCTCTGAGTGGTTCAAGGTCCAGGATTAACCTCCCACCCTCCCATGCAACTTCACAGTGAGGTCGAGTGCTGGTGCGTGACTGTGACTGACTGTGTGTGCGTGTGTGTGTGTGTCCCCTGGCGGTGCCATGTTTCGCGCGAGGTTCTGCAGCCAGAGAGCCTGTTCTTTTCTTCGGTTTCCCAGCTGGATGGCTGCAGTGATGATCCAGGGCCAGCACACCCACTTTGACACAGCCTGCATTCGTCCAATCTGCCGCCTGCATAAACTGAGATCATGATTGCAACTCTTGTTTATCACGCTGGTGGGAGTCAGGATTTCTGGGATTCATGGAAGGAGTATTCTCTCATAGGACATGTTAGTGTTGTGTACATGCACCACGGACATTGCGCTCTGCAGTCGTTTTGATCACTAGCAGAGTACGTACCCGATGTGGAAATAGAACCTGTCGAGATACCTCACAGATAGTACCTCAAGGTAAGTACCTGCCGTACAGAATACCTGGAAGGAGAGACCTTTGCATTGCGGGAAGTGAGGAAGGAAGGGGGAGAAAAGGTACGTCCCCTCCAGGTACCGCCGACATCTCCGCCCCCAATCAGAAAGGGGAAGAAAATCTTCTCCACGTCCACCACCTCTCAGGCTCTCCCTCAACCGCGAGTCTCCGTGTCTCTTCAAACTCCTCCCATCCATGATCCCTATCCCGTCCCTCTCTCTCTCTCTCCTTGATTCTTCCCCATTGGCATCTGCATCGGATCCTGTTTTCCCTCCCCCCCTTTTGCCCCGTTTTGCCCTGGTTTTTTCTTCGACAACACCGCCGGAAGGTTGTTCGTCCTGTCTCGTCCGCTGTCTTCCCTGTCCCTGCTCACTTCACTCTTGTCTGCTGTATGCGTAGCTCAACTCATCGTTGATTTGCCGCTCATTTGCTTGCTCTCTCCAATCTGCCGTCATTTCGGCTCTACCCAATTGCCCATTGCGTCTTCACCCCTCCTCATCTCCCGTCATCTGTTTTTTTTTTTTCTCTCACTATCCTTTGCCATTTCGAAAGTCTTGGACTCGGCTCGTCATCTACCTACCTCGAGTCTCCTCTGGCATCCCATCCATCATCCCACGCTCGCTACTTTTACCTTGCCTTAGTATTCTTTGGATCCCTTTCGTTTCACTCACCCCTCCAGCCCTATCCCGTCCGTGCCTATCAATTGACACCTCTGCATTATTGTCCGGGTCTTCATACACTATTACATGCCGTCGCTCGCTACCTCACCTTGCCAACAACGCATCCATACCTTAGACCTCGACATACCGCACCAGTAACTGTTACCGCTCTTCTTACCGCTAGATTGTCGCCGTTCACGGACTTTACATCGCTGTTTCCTCTATCCGTACCCGTACATTCGTTCACTCGTCTGCACCGCACCAACAATCGCCAACACGTACATTCTTCCATCACGTATCATACTATACAACAAGTCCCGTATAATATCAATAACCGGACCCGAGGTCAACGCTTTCGACTGCCATCATCCCATTTTGTCCTGATTAACGACGCATACTCCCATCACTGCGTGCTGTCCATACAACACGTCCTGTGACCTTGACAACCGGCCACCCCGCCGTCACTATCCCAGCCATTTCGAGACACTTCACCTGGGCTTTCGTACACGCTGAGCATCAAGGGGTCCCTCCCCACAGACAGTCTGCCTTCGTCTCGTCTCATCATCCCTCGTCAGAAAGACAAGACGACCAAGCACCAGCCAAGCCCTGAGCCAGGGATTGCCCGCTACGCATAATTGCGCCTTGCGAACCACCCGCGCAACCCGCAACCACTCTCCCACCTCAAGGTTCCAACGCCCAGATCCCAGCAATCATTACAGCATAGCCTGGTCCATTTCCCTTGCTCCACCAACCCGCACCCAGACCCAGGTTCCGACTCCCAAGCAACCTGCCCAAGGGGCCCTCCACCATCCACCCTATTCTGGACTGTTGCCCCGTCCTTCCAAGGCCTGGCCACGACAATCTCGACCAGAGATACCGCCAAACAAGCTTTTTGTCTTGTTTTCTCTTCCTCCCTTTCGTTTCCTTCCTTTTCCTTCTCCTCGATACTCGGCGATGCAATGATGATATACGGGCATCAAGACGTTGATCTCGCGGGTCCCAGTCCAGGTTCACCGCCAGGTATGACGTCCTCAAAGTCGTCAAAGTCCTCTTCCTTCAAGTCCTTCCATTCCGACGACAACAGCGTCCTGGACGACGCTAGCCATTTTGAAGAAATCGGTCTAGATGACGATGCTTCTCATTACGACACACAACGCGTTCGCGAGCCCCATTCGAAGCCCTCTCAACCTTACTCGAGATCCTACGCCAACGACTTCCGCCCTCCGTCATGGAAACCACCCCATTCCCGCTCTCCGCCGGTAACACGAGACCTCGCGAAGCCTAGAAGCTCAGGTCCCACGGCAGACCTCGCTCCCCACTCTCGCGGTTCCTCTCGACCCCCTTTCTTGAGCTTGAAGACCGACAGCCACGTTCTCAACCGCCGCAGCCCAAGCGCTGGCCGCCTTCCCGATCCCCGTCGAAGCCCGGTGAACCCGGTAAACCCTCGAGGTTTCGCGAGCCACTCGACGACTTCCCTTCAATTCCCTCGCAAGAACCGCAGCCCGAGCCCGAACTTCTCACTATTGCCGAGAGACCCCAATGTACCCCTGAAACCGCGTCGGGGCAGCTGGCAGTCAAACCAAGACAGAAAATCCACATTTGAGTTGGAAAAAGAGTGCGACGAGGATGACACGGACGACATTCCCGACGGCCTTATTCTCGACAATGTTCCCATCTCTCCTCGACCCAAGCTTGAGCGGACGCCGAGCAGGCCAACTTCCTCTGGAGCATCTCCTAACCGGCCGCCAAAGGAACGTGTTCGCAGTGTTGGCAACGGGACATCTCCAATCCCAGTTGAGACGGGATGCCTGCGTTCACCGTCGTGGAAGTCCGACACTGCGCTGTCCTCGATTGGAGAACGTGGCCCTGAACCGCTCAAGACTCGGGCAAGAAGCTGGAATCTCGCACTGGCAGAACTCAATGCCGATGCCAAGGACTTGACGGAGAAGCTCGAGGAGCACTCGGATTATGTGCGTGAAAAGGCCGCTGAAAATGCCAACCCTACAGGACGTCACACGTGGAATGGCAAATCTCTCGAACAACACGCCCAGAAGCCCCGCGTCAAGTCCGCTCTTCCCGAACTTCCTTCACTCCGGAGTCAAACCAACATCATGATCGACCCACTCCCAGTTTCCAAGGAAAAGGAGGCTGTGCTCAGTCGCACCAGACCATCGTGGCTTCCTCCCAAGGATCCCGCGGAAGAGAAGCGTCATCTGCGTGAATATAAGAAGATGATGGCACGCAGCGCCGAGGCAGATCGCCGCCGTGAGGCTTCGCGTCTCGCGCGGAAATCTTCACGCGATCTGAAGGTCGACAGCTTGATGCATATTTGGGAGGACGACATCATTCCGAGATGGACCGACGCAATCCGCGAACGTCGCACCCGTGAGCTGTGGTGGAAGGGAATCGCTCCGCGCAGTAGAGGTCAGGTCTGGTCCAGGGCCATTGGCAACGAACTTGGCCTGTCGGGAAAGTCCTACAAGGCCGCCCTCGGCCGGTCCCAGGAGCTCGAGGAGCGAGTCAAGGCTGGCAAGGGCGATTCGGAGGATATCCAGAGAGCCGCATGGCTGTCAGCTATCCGCAAAGACGTGGCCGAACACACATGGCAGGATCTTCGAATTTTCCAAGTCGGCGGGCCACTTCACCAGAGCCTCGTTGACGTCCTGTTCGCCTATGCGCTGTACCGGAGCGATATCGGCTACGTCAAGGGCTGCAACGTAAGTCCATCTCAAGTCTCACAAACATCGTTTGGGGTGCTATCATGAACTAACTCCCTTCGCAGACCGTCGCCGCCCTTCTGTTACTGAACCTTCCCTCGCCGTCCGCGACATTTATCGCCCTGGCCAACGTCCTAAACCGCCCGTTGCCTCTGAGCTTTTACTCAGAAGATCCCGGTGCGAAGGCTTCAGCCTACAACCTCGTGATGCAGACTTTGAGCGTCAAGGCTCCACGTCTTCACGAGCACCTGACCAAAGATATTTCCGAGGGTGACGCAGATTTCTACCTCGGCAACTTCTTCATGGGACTCGGAACCACACATCTGGCTATGGACGAAGCCGCTCGCCTGTGGGACGTCTACGTCTTTGAGGGCGATGCGGTCTTGGTGCGAGCAGCTGTGGCCACGCTCATGCGTCACGAAATGGCACTCCTTGGCGCCAAGTCGGCTGGAGAAGCCAAGAAGCTGGTCGAAAGCAGCGCCAACAAGGATGGCCGTAAGGCTGTAGTTGGCGACGATGGTGCCGAAGACCAGTGGATGCGATCCGTTCGGGAAGCGGGCAAAGCCTAGTCTATTCCGAACGGTCTCGTATTGAAAAGTCCTTTTACGCTTGATGAATATTTCGGCTTTGGAAAAATACGACATGATCCTAACTGTTTATATCTAATCTCCTGGGCCGGTGTCGTACCGGCCCTTCCATCGGAGGCAATCGCACATACACCGAAAAACCAACAGCACTCAACTCAGCTCACATAAGGCAGTCGGCTGCAAGCTGTCTACTAGTGGGCGTGTATAAAGAGCAACCGGCGTCTGCGGCGCGATGGACATTACCTGTGGGAGCTGGTTTTTTGTAGCAACCCTTTTTGTTTTTTTTTCGTCTCTTTACCTGTACGGGATATATACTATTCTCATCTGTCGCCTGGAAGTTTCGCAGTGCGCGAGCATCCTCATGGGCAAAGACAGACATTCTTATTGTGGCATGTAGATATACAGACGCTGGGCGCCGAGGAACTTGACCATGCGGAACGTGGCAGGCCCGGCTTTCCCTGCGGATAAAACAATGTTCATGTTTCTCCTGGGACGAGAGACGATCCCGGATAGAGGATGTAACCTGTATTGGTTCTACACCGTCGTCGTGTAGGGGCGCGTCGTTTACCCCGTAAGACAGACGACCCAGGGGTTGGATTTTAGCATCAAACATTTTCTGGCGTCGCTAGCGATCCGCATCTTGCTTTATTTTCTTGAACCGGGCGGGGTTCATGGCTTTATTTTTTCCCCAGAGGTGTCGATCACCTCTTTGATATCCCATTCGTATCATAGTCGTATTGTAGAAGAACCCATGTGTGCTAGTATTACAACTTAAATCTGCGTCTATGGTCCATCAAGACAGTGAGACAATCGCGACAACTACTGTGACGTAGCTTTACAAGGACTATCAAGGTCTTTCACAAGGCGAATATGACTTGTCAAAGACTTTATCTGAGCTAAGATATACTTCGATGTTATGTGACGTTCGATTACCATTGGCTCTACAAGAGCATCGTCCATCTCGCATATCAAGCAGGATACCTTGGGCTGTATCGTCGTGCATGCCATCACCGAGATACCCCCAAACATTTAGTCACGATAGACATCATGAACAGCTTGACTTCAGCTGCACTCACGAGCGTCATGCAATACGTGTGTCTTCAAATCCGTGAATTAACCTTCCTGTGCAGATGCCTCAACCTCACCTAACCGCCCAAATGGGAAAACAACTGGGAAAGGCTTGTTGTGACGGGCCCCCTTTAGACTTTCCACTCCTCATCATGGCCCCCTTTTTGGCTACTTTTCCCAGGAACTGCGACGACAACTTGTGGGCGGACGATGGCTGGTTTGCTTCCGTCCTCATCTAAAAAACACAACGAAAAATATCACCCAACCTCTTCATGTGTCATCTCTTGCCTTAACTAACCCTTTTAGTTGACAATCTCCTCCGTCTCCTCGAGAACCTCCTCCACAATCTCCTCAATGATCTGCTCCTCGCCCTCGCTGGCCTGCGTCTTCTGGGAGAGGAGGTAGGCGACAATGTCCAAGGGCAGGCCGAGGTCCTTGCGCTCCTCGGCGACCTCCTCCTCGATGGACTCGCGCCAGGCGACCCACTCGGCGAGCTGGCGACGGCGGGCCTCGACGACCTCGCGGTCGGCAGAGGCACCACGGTCCATATCCTCCTGCTCGAAGACGCGACTGTACTCGCGCAGGTTCTTGCGGATCTGCTTCTGCTCCTCCTTGGTGAGCAGCGTCGGGGGGCGAGGGCGCCACGCGAGCTGCTTGAACTTCTCGACGGGCTCCTCGCGGAGAGCCTCACCCTTGAAGTCGTAGATGTGGTATCCGTTTTCCATCTATAGTCCGTTTCGTTAGTAATTGCGTTCATTTGGTCAGGGAAAAAGCATGACCACATACAGAGTGCTTCCAGGCGGAGGCCCAGGTGGCGACGAAACGTCCTGAGGGGTCCCACTCAATGTCGGTGACACCGTAGTGGTCGCCGGTGTTCATGAGCTGGAGGTTGGCGGTCAGGTCCTTGTCTGACTCGGGCTTCTCACCCTCAAAGTCGAGGTCGAAGAAGTCAAGGTCGGAGCTCTGCTGGTTGTGGACGGTGGCGATCACGACGAATCTACCGCGGGGGGACCAGTAGATGGCGTTGCTGTTCTTCTTCTCCAGGGTGCGGAGGTGCTTGAAGTTACCAACGACGTTGCCCTTGGCCTTCTCGGGGCAGAAGAAGGAGACGGAGGTCTTGGGGGCGACGGCGACAGCGCCGACGGGCTCCGTTGTCGTGATGATGACGAATCTGTCACCCTTGGGCTCCCAGGCAAAGTTAATGACTGTGTCCTTGATGGTGTCGACAACCTCGACGGGAACGCCCTTCTCCTTGATGCGGAAGATCTCGAGAGTGGTGGCCTGGGACTTCTTGGACTTGGAGTGACGATCGACCTTGACGCAGAGGTATGAGGCATCGGATTGCCAGTGGAGCTTGGCGTCAGAGACGCTGAAGAGGGGCAGTTGACGGACAACCTCCTTGCTGGGGATGCTCATAAGACCAACCTTGGCGGGGTTGCTGCCAATTTCGGGTGTCCAGTAGGTAAGAAGCTGCTCATATGTCTTGATACCATCTCTTTGGACGCTAGCCGGGGCCCAGTCGAACTCCATGATACCCTCGATCTTGATGGAAGTCTTGTCGAGGAGGTTCATGCGGGGGAGCTCGTAGACGGAGATACCGGTCTGGTAGTTGAGACGCGCGACGTACTTGTCATCGGCGGACCACTTGAAAGCGGGCCAGAGCAGCTTGCGCTGCTTCGCCTCGTCCATACCCTCCATATCCAGGTTGGCGAAGGAACGAATGGGCTTGCCAGACTCGACACTCCAGATAACGTAGTTCTTGCCATCATCATCGACAGACAAGGCTGGGTGGCCCTCGTCGGGGATGGAGATGGGGCGAGCAGACCATGTCACCAGGTACTTCTCGGAAGGAGACCAGTCGACAAAGGTGACAAAGGGGTGAGGGAAACGCTTCTGCCTTGACCATGACGGGCCACCCCAAGTCTGAACACCCTGGGCGTGGACCGAGGTGAGGTAGGTTCCCTGTGGTGACCAGCGGATGAAGCTGTCTGTCCAGTTTTGACGGTCAACAACGTTCTCGGGGACGTCCTTCTCGTTGTTCCAGAAGACGCCAACGGTGTCGCCGCGGTACATGGCGAACTGGTCTCTTCCACGTCCGCTAGGGTCCTTCATGAATGATCTCAGGTGCTCGGTCTCGGTGAACTCCTCAATGTGAGGCGGGGTGTACTCCTCGTGGACCTTGCCTTCGCGGCCGTAGCGGTCGACATCGGTGAGCTTGTTGACGCGGAGGGTGTGCTTCTTGTCGAGAGGGACCTGGTCGAGTCCACGAACGGCAGCGGCGGCTTCACTGGGGGAGGAGTACTCGACAAAGGCAAATCTGAGCGGTCATCGTCAGCATCGCTGTCTTGTCTCGAGCGCGATCTCCATCTCTCTGGGTCAATCCGAGACGGTGATCCACTAGGCCAAACGTACCTCAGCGACTTTCCATTGTCGCCCATGGGCATGTAAATCAGATCCTCTCTCGTCTTTCCAACAGAGTTCAGCTTCTTCAGCAAGAACTTGACCAGCTTGGGCTTCTGGTCCTCATTGACTTCGGGAAGGCCATCGATGACCACGAAGGTGTCGTATCCCTGCTCCAGCTGAACCTCGTACTTCTCGCGCAGGTCGGAGATGTCGATCTCCTCCTCATCGTACTCGTCGTCGTCGAGATCTGCCTCGCGCAGATGGTCGAAAGAAGGCGCCATGATTGCGACGACTGGATCAGTCAACAGTCGAGGTGTGGCGGTTGTGAATTCTTCGGATCGGAGGACGGAAGGGGAAGGGGGTGCGTGTCTCTCGGCGAGGAAGCGTTGCGATGGCCTTTCTGTGGTGGGAAGGAAAAAAAGAGGTGCCAAATAGAGTGGGGTTGGGGTGGCTTTCCAGTGGTTGAAAAGTGCCCCGCGATTTTCTCGGTTTTTTTGTGAGGGTTTGCGGCTTGCGGAGCGCTTCAATGTGGCTCTGGGTGCAGGGCAAATTCGGTGCAAACTCTACGAAACAGCTCTGGAGATTTGGATGCTAGCGGCTTATCGACTGAATGGATTTCACGTCTTGAAGGGGAGTTCTACAGGGGGTGGCAAAGGGGACCAAACAACTATCACGCACACAATTTGGACCTCGTTTTGGAAAGTTTTTGGTGATATGGCACATTCGTGTGGGCTGGATTATTTGGTTGTTCCGGTCCCGAGAAAGCCCCTCGCTACTGCCTGGGGCCTTGGGTAAGGTACTTCAATACCTCGTCGCAACGGCCACCTCTAGGAGAGTCACGTGTGAATTCTGCCGGCCGTCACCGTCAGGTACACTTTCCCAATCGGACTGCGTCAGGGTCACGTCTCTCACCGCCCAGAGAAGCTCCCGCCATAAGATGTACCCCGCCAGGTGCCCAATTGCTGCCATGAGCGCGCACTGACCACTAGTAATTGCTACAGTGGAGGATGGACGTCTGTAGAAACACCACAGCAGCTCTGCTTCGCTGACCACACTGCCTGGAAGCTCCTGTCCAGCACACCCCACTTCGCCAGGCTGAACCCCCCCAAATTTTCTACGACGATTTTCTCGGTGAAGCTCTCCCAAGGCTGAGGATTGTACAACCCAGATACCTTTGCTTTCCCCCCACCTACCCAGTCACCGATTCGACTTTCGATACAGAGTGTTTGCATAATACACATTCACCATGGTTCGTCTCAAACACCCATACCCCCTTGGATGTGGCCCAAGATGCTAACAAATGGGTGCCCCTCCAGTCGTCCTTCAGCCCGACACAAATCTTCGAGGACGGAACTACCGAGGAGAAGGGAGAGAATGCCCGTCTCTCCGCCTTCGTTGGCGCCATCGCCGTCGGTGACCTCGTCAAGAGCACTCTCGGCCCCAAGGGTATGGACAAGATTCTGCAGTCTGCGTATGTTGAACCCCGCCAAATTCAATAACCCCCCATCTACCGCCTTGATCCACTGACATGGCTGACAAACGTCCAGATCGACTGGCGAGATCATGGTCACGAACGACGGCGCTACCATTCTGAAGTCCATTGCTCTCGACAACGCGGCGGCCAAGGTGCTGGTCAACATCTCCAAGGTCCAGGACGATGAAGTCGGTGATGGTACCACCTCCGTTGCCGTCCTTGCGGCGGAGCTTCTGCGCGAAGCTGAGAAGCTCGTCGACAAGAAGATCCACCCCCAGACCATTATCGAGGGATACCGGATAGCAAGCCAGGCCGCCCTCAAGGCCCTGAAGGAGTCAGCCGTCGACCGCAGCAACACTCCCGAGGCATTCAGAAAAGACCTACAGGCCATTGCCCGCACAACCCTCAGCTCCAAGGTCCTGGCCCAGGACCGCGACCATTTCTCCAAGCTCGCCTGCGATGCCGTGCTGCGACTCAAGAACTCCTCCGACCTGAGCCATATCCAAATCATCAAGAAGGCCGGTGGCAAGTTGAGCGACTCGTACCTCGACGAGGGTTTCATTCTCGACAAGAAAATTGGTGTCAACCAGCCCAAGCGCCTCGAGAAGGCCAAGATCCTGGTCGCCAACACCTCTATGGACACAGACAAGATCAAGATCTTTGGCGCTCGCGTCAAGGTGTCAACGACGAGCAAGCTGGCCGACCTCGAGAAGGCCGAGAAGGAGAAGATGAAGGCAAAGGTGGAGAAGATTAAGTCGCACGGCATCAACTGCTTCATCAACAGACAACTCATCTACAACTGGCCCGAGCAGCTTTTCACGGACGCCGGCATCATGTCTATCGAGCACGCCGATTTTGATGGTATTGAGAGATTGGCGTTGGTGACGGGTGGTGAGATTGCCTCAACTTTTGACCACCCTGACCAGGTCAAGTTGGGACAATGCGAGCTTATTGAGGAGGTCATCATTGGCGAGGACACCTTGATCAAGTTCTCTGGTGTCGCTGCTGGCGAGGCATGCACCATTGTGCTGCGTGGTGCCACAGATCAGCTTCTGGACGAGGCAGAGCGCAGTCTGCACGACGCGCTTGCCGTCCTGTCACAGACGGTGAAGGAGCCATGGACCACTCTGGGTGGTGGATGTGCTGAGATGGTTATGGCCAAGGCTGTCGAGGGTGCCGCCACTCGCGTTGAGGGCAAGAAGCAGATGGCTGTCAGCAGCTTTGCGACTGCGCTGCGCCAGCTGCCCACCATTTTGGCCGACAACGCAGGTCTCGACTCTGGCGAGCTTGTGGCCCGTCTGAGAAAGGCGATTTACGACGGCATGACGAATTATGGTTTGGACCTGCTGTCGCCCGGCGGTGGTATCACCGACATGCGCGACTTGGGTGTCGTCGAGAGTTACAAGCTGAAGAGAGCGGTTGTTTCGTCTGCCAGTGAGGCAGCAGAGGTACGTGCCATACCCGCCTAGCAACGCCTTTGGTGTTGATTGAGAGATGATGTCTGGGATGAATGACTAACACACAGTAGCTTCTTCTCCGCGTAGACGACATCATTCGCGCTGCTCCTAGACAACGGCAGCGCGCTTAAACGACATGCCAGTGATGGCAGCACATGAGGGTTTTCTCGGCAGGAATGGGAGGTCAAGAGAGAGCAAGAAAAAAGTCATATTTGCATGTTGACGTTGGGTCAAAAGACAAAAAGTGAATACCATAGACCGGAGGGGATCAATCTTGGGCTGAATGAATCAATGGCAGTGTCATGAACGATTTGAGCGTCCATTGGTGGATTTCGATGATTGCAGCGTGACTTGACAGGATGTCGACACTGTTTGTGATGGCCGAATAAGGTGGTATTCACAGATTTGATGCTCCCGATGAGAGCAAGAGACCGGCATCGGACAAGACGAGGTCAGGAGCTGACATGTGGCTGAAATGTGAGGCTTCCTTCGTCTTACCGTATCGGACGGTAAGGTATGGTGTATATCTCACATGGGAAAGATGCGGCTTAGAATTGGACGACAATAAGCTTTGCGGTGCCGTTGGCTGGCGAGGAAGAGGAAGGTTTCCTTGAGCATGATCGACGCGGAAAGCCGATGACAGCTAGGGGTCCCACGGTAATTGAAATAGGCAGAAGGATTAATGACTTGATTTCTCCGCACGACATTGGTTGAGAAGTTGAGTTTCTGGGTGTCCGTGCAAGTTGCAAAAGTACCAGGAACTCGTGTTTGTATCAGCAAATGAATGGTGAGTTCTTGGAATTTCGTCCTTCCATCCTTTGCGCTCATGACATCCGAACTCTGGCCAACGTCGTTCATCTCAATCTTGCCAGCCGTACTAGCATTCCTTTCCGTCTCTTGTATTCTCCCAAAACCACGGCTCCGGATTTCTGGTCCAAAAAGATGAGAAAAAGATGGCAGCATCAAAGGTCAGGTCCACCGGGCCCGCAGATCGGAATGTCGAGGGATGGAGCCGGAGGGCAAGCATTGTCCATGAGTCGCATTGATTCCGTTCTTTTTTCTCCACACACAACCACAGCCGCTTTCACCAAGGACCAGTATGTGCGGTACGAGGTACACGTACGACTGTGGCCGTGCAGAAAGCATCCCTCCGGATCGAAGTCAGGAGTAAGGCGTACGAAGTAAGGATTCGACTCCTATTCATATTCTCTCTGCCGGTTCCAGTTACTTGGGCATGGCTTGATGAACCCGTCAGCTAAGGTAAGGTACGGACCTGAGTACTTACGCATCCCGTTCCTGGGAAAGCCACATCAACCGTTACAGAAAGCTGCGCCCATGACGCCATGCTTTCGTCTGTTTGTGTTTCCCGTTTTTTTCCCCTGGTACTCCATACTCCGTACGACTTCTTCGTGTTCTTCAACCCCAGTATACAAACGGCCCCGTTTGTACGCAGTCTCTGTAGCGAAGCGACAACACAGGTCCAGGCCCAGGCCCAGGCCAAGGCCCATAAGCATCCCAACCCGTCGCGTCCAACGCCACGTTCCTTGGACGACCATGGACCATGGACCAGTGTCCAACACGATACGGGCCAGAGAGTCGGAGAGACTACTACCTACTCCGTACCAGACGGGGATTTGCAGCTTCCAACCAAGGTTCTTGGTGCACCCTCGTGTGTGGACCGGCTGTACGGCACAATGACGGTAGAATGCTACGCCGTACTGGACGGGAGGCCCGCTAGAACATGATTGGCCCGTACCTTGGTCAGAGATAGAAAGAAGGCACAGCAAACGCTGGATGGACTCTCCCAGCCCCTCCAAGTTCCCCGAATTCTAACTAAAGGGTGAGAAAGAGGAAAGGTTTGGCACTTGGCAGTCGTCGTTGGTGCCATGGTGGTTGCTTGCTTCCCTTCCCGTCTGCTTGTTTGCCTCGTGTTACCTACCTACCTCTCTCTGTAATTACCTTATACAGCAATCACAACAATTAAGTGCCTCATTCGACACGTCTTGGGTGTGTGTAGCGACAGTAGCGACTGCAGCCAAGCAGGCCCCCCATTGCCCCAAGATACCAGATACCTTAGTATTACCTGATAGTCTCCGTATCGAAGTATCCCATCGGGTGGACGTCTCTGTTTGTCACTCGTGTGTGTGTCGGGCGTACGCTAGCCATTCTTCAGAAAGCACTATCCTCGAGCCGGCCTTGTCTTGCATGTTTCTTCTATTCCTTCTTCCCCCATTCCCCCCCGTCTTTGTCCTTGTTCCCTCTCTTCCATTTCTCTATTTCTGATCTTGGCTTGGTTCAGCTTTGACCTTGCTTTAGCCTTAAACCCCTCCGTCAGCTTACCTAGCTACAAGTACTTACCTCCCCTTGGGTTGTCTTGTCACCTTGCCTGCCGCTTCCATCCTTTTCATAGGCGCGCGCCGCGACACCACACTAAAGCAAAGTCCTGTTTGCCTCGGAGTGTAGGAATTAGACCAAGGAACGTCATGGTCGCATTGGACTTTGCTTACCTCACAGTAGCATGATCCTTTTGGCATTCTTCTTTGGTTCTTCTTCGCGCATCCCAGATCACTTCCCCGTCATCAATTTATCCCGTTACATCTGGAGTCGACGTCTCTCTGCTTGCCAAGCCGGCGCTGGGTAGGGCAAGTTGACAAAGGCCGATGGCGGCCCCGCTGAAGAGACATGGCATCTTGGCGGCTTGGTGAGTAAACGCCCTCATTCCTTGCTGCACTATGTGTACCTTCTACCTGCTATGCGGTCTCAGATGGCATCAGAAAAAGTCTCAAAACCTGCAGCTTTTTGACACAATTTCTCCCATGTCTCGCCTAATTGTATTTGGATTTGCGCCAGTGACATTGCTGACATTAAATCCGTTCCAAGTATTCTACTACTTGCATGCACAGCATGGATATCCTCACGGTTTAACAGCAGCGCTGCTTTTGGTCAGTAAACCCACGGACTCTCTCTACCTCGCCTTGCTTACAGATTGCGACATAACCATTGCATGGACGACAATTACTAACACCAAGCAGAGCGGCCAATACACTTCTCCATCTTGACGCTCCTCGAGTCCGGTCTACTCATTGCGATATGGTGCAGACAGATCTCGCCCTGGAAAAGTGCAAGCAGCAGCGGGTATCAACTGGCAACCTTTTCAACCTCGAAAAATGGCTGGCGAAAACGACTCCAAGCTGGCATCGATGTCGCGCGCAACCCTCGGTTCTTGTTGTCGCCCTATTTCTTCCTAGGATGCGCTATTGTACTGCGATCGCTGCTCTTTTGGCGCACTATCCGCACGATTCACTGCTCTTGGGAGAGCTTCGAGGTTCGTAGACCGAGAGCTATCGCAATGCTGAAGAATTCCCATGGCCGCGAAGAACTAACACGCCGCGCACAGGTATTCCTCCCAGCTCTTGTCGTCCTTTACACAACGTTTTCTCCCTCCACCATACGACTCCAACAACACAACGGTGACCAAGCTCGATCTCGACGCTGCTGTAATGTTGCTCACTTGCGCTACTTCGTCATCGCCATCGCTTGGGCCTGCGCCACGAGGGCCACTCTCGCCCTATCAACACAGTCGGCTGGCGCAATATGTCCAGCAGGCTTTCTTCGGTGGGAGAGACAGATCCCCATAGCCCAGGTCGTTACTGTCATTTTGGATGCGCTGCTGCTGTTTTACCTGTCGAAATGGCGGCAGGACACCGTGGATGATGCACCGCAGGCTTGGGGATTCGTGTCAAAACTCTTTCTAGGGTCCGCAGGTGTTCTGGCTTTGCTTGCCTGTTTCTCCCTCCATAACGCTCGAAACACCCGCTGGGCGTTTGGACTTCACTTTGTCGAGATCAGAGATCTACTGACGGACAGCACAGTGGCGTCGCTGGGGCTGATATTGGGATTTTATGTCATGAGTGACATGCATCCTAGCACGTTGGGCATGATTGTCACTGCTTCAGGCGTTTATGCCCATCAGCTCGTCCGCATGCTGCAAACCGCGCTACCCATGGACGGCTCTCTGCCCTACATGATAGCTAGTGGTCTTACGATAGTCGGCGTCGGCCTCCTTTTGCGATACGAGAAGGATATCGCCAGCGCTTCTGGATCTTCGCCGGGAGATCCACGGCTCATTAGGTTTCTCTTGATGTGGTACGTCGTCCTGGTTGGCGTCCTCTGCGGAACCTACCTTATCTTTTACCCGGACTTTAACTCCACCGATACTCTATCCTTCCCTGATCTTCTCTCTACGGCCAATACCAAATCCGACGCCTGGATCGCGAGAGCGAATCAGAGCTCCACCCTCGAGGTCGCGGCGAAAGAATATCAACAGCGTTATGGTGTGGCACCACCTCCCAACTTTGATAAGTGGTACGAGTACGCTGTCACCAACGGTTCGCCCATCATCGACGATTTCACCCAGATAAACGACGATTTACTCCCGTTTTGGGGCGTTGAGCCGAAGGTCCTGCGAGATCGTACCAAGCATTCCTTGGAGATACCGTGGCTTGGCATTGGAGGCATTCGGATTCGTGGGGGAAAGGTCAATGTGGCTCCCGGTACGCCTGGATCCCACATGTGGATGATGACATCTATGAAGAACATGATTGAGGACTTTGCCGAGCATCTCCCCGACATGGACCTTGCCATCAACCTGAACGACGAGCCTCGCGTGGCGATCCCTTTCGAAGACATGTCTGGACTTCACGGCGTTGGCTTGGAATCGAGGACGAGGCTCCTCAATTCGGAGGATCGAAAGACGTTTGACAGATCCAAGTCAGCAGTTTGGGGTGACGACGATGCTGTTAAGGGACCTGAGCAGCGGTCACCCTTCTTCGAAGACCGCATCCGAGATCAAAACTACTACGACTTTGTTGCTCCAACCTGTCCGCCTGACTCGGCCGCCCGGAACACGAGATGGTGGAGCCGCAAAGAGGCGTGCCGTGGGTGTCTCCTGCCACATGCTATCCGCGTCTTTGAGGCGCTCGAGAACCCCGTCGTCTCGAACTGGACCTCAGCTACAGACCTCTGCCACCAGCCGGACTTGGCATACCTTCACGGATTTCTATTGTCTCCGGCGCCGGCCCTTTTCACCAGAGATGCGTTTCCCGTGTTCAGTCAAAGCAGAACGTCGGGGTTTGCTGATATATTGGTGCCTTCGCCTTGGAATTACGACGACAAGGCCGCGTACGATGAGAACGAGGACGTGGAATGGAGCAAGAAGAAGAACACCATGTTCTGGAGGGGGTCATCGTCGGATGGGTATGCAGCCTGGGGCTCGTGGCAGGGTTTCCTCAGGGCTCGGTTCGTCCAAGCTGCAAATTCGATTATGAGGGTTACCAAACTCCAACAGGATGGTCGGACACTGGTCTTGGGACCGGATGATCTGCCAAATTTTGATGTTGGCTTCGTGAGCAGATGGACCAAGTGTCACCGAGAGGACTGCCAAAGCGAAAAGGATACCTTCTGGGGCATCGGCCAGGACTCACCCGACAAGTCCCAGGTCCCCTTCACCGACCATTGGAAGTACGCACACCTGATGGACCTCGACGGCGCGGGATTCAGCGGGCGCTTCATCCCCTTCCTCCGCAGCAAGAGTCTCGTATACCGCTCCGGCCTCTTCCGGACTTGGTTCAACGAGAGGGTCCACGCGTGGCGTCACTACGTCCCGGTCGATGTGCGACTCCACGAGCTGTGGGATCTCCTTTCGTACTTTGGAATTGACACGGAAGGCAAGAGGCGAGCAGAGGCCATTGCGGAAGAGGGCAGGGCGTGGAGCCGCAAAGCGCTCCGTAGAGAAGACATGCGTATCTACATGTTTCGGCTACTGCTGGAATGGGGACGACTTGTGGACGATGAGCGAGATCAACTTGGTTTTGCGGTTTGATGAAATACCCCTTTTTTCTTGATCTTCATTGCAACACCGGTTCGATAGCATTGGATGCATGGCGTAACTTGGATAAGAACTGGGCATCCGGCGTTGGGTTGATCAGAAGGCTGGCTCATGCTTGACATCCCGTTGATAGAGCATCTAGGGATAACGAGGAACGAACACGATTACAGGTAGCGGCTTTTGGCCACCTTAGGTACATAAATGAGGACATCGCTGTCATGTGGCACTTCAAGTTGGTTCTGTTCAGATTCATCATTTTGAACTGCTAATTTCTGCTCATCAGAGTTGTTACTGTCGGCTTTCGGTTCAACCTCAGTTGGTTGTGTATAACTACTTCAGTATCGACAACAATCACCTCGCCATCGATGCGCAACTGTGAGTATACCTCGAGATCGATATGGCTAAAGCTCATGGGCCTTGGACTCAGCCATCCTCCATGTACTCAGACCGAAATGACACCACCCACTCAATTCGTCGGTGTCAAGTATCAAAGCCTGTCTAATCGTCATTGTATGGAACGTTATGATTGGGTGGCTGGGCTTGCCGCCCATGCAGAAATGACAGGATAAGCGCCTGCCCAGCCTGCCTTAAACGTGCCTGGTTCCTCCTCCTCCTCCTCGCCATAATGTCACTCAACACTGAGGCAACCGCAGCAGGCAATACTCTCGGCAGGCTCTCAACGCCATGTAATAAAATTATGCGACAGGGGGTTTAGCTTCGCTCCTGCACCGTGTTGCCCTGGGCGGTGCAAAGACACCCCAAGCGGGCAGTTTGTTGGTTCCTTTTTTGTAGCCGAACTTCAGCCTGGTCACATTTTTTGATTCCTCTTCAGAGCGATGCTCTACCAGAGTCGCAAATAATCATACTTCTTGCTGAGTTTCTGATCATGGGCCTCAGATCGCGGGTATCGGCACTGTTCAAGTCTAACAAGTCCTCTCCCGAAAACAACGACACTCATCCAGATGCTGGCACCGATTTTCAGACGAGTAGTCCGTACCCCGAGGACACTGCAGGATCGACAGAGGACGATCTTCGGAGCAACTTGAACGCATCATCGAGGCGAGATATCGACTCTACACGAGATCCGGGTAGACGCATTGCACAAGCCGCTGCGAGGAAACAAGATGCATCTCGTTACGGCCTTAAGATCCTCGTCCCGCAGCCGTCGGACAGGACAGGATGCGTGGACATTGTAGCTATTCACGGGCTCAATGGTCACCACGAAGAGACATGGATGGATGCCGATACGAGACTGCAGTGGCTGAGCGACTCTTCATGCCTGCCAAAAGACATACCCACGGCACGAATTTTGACATTCGGCTACAACTCCAAGACCTATTTCAGTCGATCCGAATCAGATATACCAGACTTTGCCTCCGAATTGCTTTGGGCACTAAAAGCCCAGCGTACAAGCGAAGAAGAAAAACAGCGCCGTATTGTTTTCATTTGCCATAGTCTTGGGGGTCTGGTTTTCAAACAAGTATACGCAGTGTCTTTCTCTTACCCTATCCTCTCTCCTCATTTCCTATGTCACATTTCGCAGGATTTCGCGGCCCTCCCAAATCGCGTAAAACCTTTTGCTGACTGTTTCAGGCCGTAATCATGGCCCATGAGCAACGTCGCCACTACTCCTGTATATTGGACCATATCTGCGGTGTGGTTTTCTTCGGTACACCGCATCGTGGCTCCAGCCTGGCCGCATGGGACGAAATCGGCACTCTCATTGTCAAAGCTAGTACACTTGGATACACAACCAATAGCAAATTATCGAGCAGTTTGAAGGTCGATTCAAAGTTTCTGAGGCGCATATCCGAGTCATTCGCAGCTCGTGGGGATAACTTCGAAGTTAGAAGCTTCTATGAGAATTTGCGCATGAAGGGGTTAAATTGCAAGGTATGGTGGTCAGCCAGACATCAGAAGCCTCCCTACCATGCATTGTGGGTGGAAACTGACAAGAAGACTTCAGGTCGTCGAGAAGGAATCGGCCATATTGAACTGGCCTAAAGAATTACACATTGCCTCGAACGCCAACCACTCAGCCATCTGCAAGTTTCCGTCACCAGAAGACTCAAGATACAAGGCTGCTTCTCTAGCTATTCGCGAGGCGGTGGGAACATTGGGGTCAAGAAGTGATGTTCGTGAGTATAACTAACGACAAATGCCATTGACCATCGACACATCGACTAATGGAACCCGAGGGTTCGATCTGCCGGCAGCAATAGATTGTCTAAGGGAACTGAACTCAGAATACGAATACCATCTTGACCAGATCGACGATCCGATACCCAAGACTTGCGAGTGGGTTACTTCACATGAGATATGGACTCTATGGGACTCGGTACCAGGCTCAGCCCTTCTATGGATCTCAGCCGATGCTGGCTGTGGAAAGTCGGTAGTAGCGAAGTATCTCGTCGACTTTTTCCAAAAACGAACCTTCAGCGCACATCTCCACACCCATGTCTGCTACTTCTTCTTCAAGGAAGGACTAGAAAACCAGGACAATGCTTCGTCAGCTGTTTCGGCGGTCCTTCACCAGCTACTCTCCAAACAAAGTCGGATAATGCATCATGCCTTGGCCAAATACCTCAGCATGCCGAAGAGTAGTTTCAATCGCTTTCCCACACTTTGGTCTATTCTGCTAGCGACAATGGATGATGTAAACACAAAAAGGATGGTGTTTATACTAGATGGTCTAGATGAGTGCGAAGAGAAGTCCTTGGATGAGCTCGTCAAAGCTCTGGCGGACTTCTTCCAGTCTCGCAAAGAATTGACCGTCGAATCGAGGCCAGCCTGTAAAATCGTTCTCCTAAGCCGACCGCTCAACTCAGTCGAACGCAGGTTCGGACTCCGGTCGGGTAACGGTAATCTTAACATTGTCTCACAGTACAGCAAGAATGGTTGCAGTTTCAGGCTTAGTGCCGAGGAAGAGAGTGTCTCCGTTGCGAAGGATATCGCTCAATTCGTGATATCGAAAGTTTCAGATCTTGGTCAGCAGTCAGAATTGTCTACCGAAATTCTTGATCGACTGAAAAAGCGGCTTATCAGCAATGCCGATTACACTTTCCTCTGGGTGTCTTTGGTCTTGAACATCGTAAAAGAAGCTGAAGTGGACGGAATTTCAATGGATCAGATCGAAGCCATCTTGGCTACTACCAAGCTCGAAGACGTTTACGAAAAGCTTTTGTCCGGTCGAGCATCACCTTTGAAGACTAGAAAGGTTTTACTACTCATCCTTGCCGCCGTTCGCCCATTGACTTTAGATGAGTTATGCGGAGCTGTGGAAGTCAATCAAGACCACCACCAACAGCCAGATACAAAAGAGTCAAAACGAGCTTTGAACCACTCAGAATTGAGACTCTCTGCGGAACACCTCGGTCAGCAGAAGGTGTCAGAGCTCGAGGCCTTCCAAAAGCCTGGAACTGCCAGGGCCACGACGGTCTTATCATCAAACTCCTCATCTTCCGCAGTCAGACCAGTGAAGGAGAGTACGAAACGAAGAGTCATCACTAGAAACGGAAGCATAATGGGATCAACAAACCTTACGCCGAAGCTGACAAATATCGAAAGACGAGGTATGACGGCTGCTTCCCTCTGGCCTGAGGCGAATCACACTATCATCAACCGACAGCCAGCAACGCAGATGCGAACGGTTTCTAATTTGCAAGAGCTGCAAAGTCTTGTGCACAGGCCGTTCGTAAATCATCTACGGCAAATTTGCGGCCATTTTGTCAGAATTCGCAATCAGAAAATATATCTAGTCCACCAGACAGCCCGCCAATTCCTTCTGGATAGAGACAGCGAGCTCGATTTCAAGATGGTTTTCCGATGGAAAAGGCATTCTCTAGCCACAGACCAAGACAGGCAGAGGTCGGGAAGCTTGGAGTTTGTCTCGCAATGGCAACATTCAATCAGTCTGGCGGATGCAAATATGTACATGCTTCAACTTTGCGCTGACTACATCAATTTGATCCAGTTAGCGGAGCCATTCAATGAGACTATCTTGGATCATCACGAAGCGAGCGTTTATCTCAAAGAGTGTCGCAACAATCCTCATCGGGCATTCCTGAGATACGTTTCACGTCACTGGTTAGACCATTATCGACCTGTACGGGAAGATTTGGAGCGCTCCTACGACTACCTCCTCCAACCAAACACTTCTCACTTTAACGCATGGATTATTTCCCATGTTTCCTGGGTGCCGGAAGAGCAACGGAGAGGCCTAGAAGCATCGGGTCTCTCCTACCAGACGGGCCCTGGCAGAGTCGAACTACGCCAGGATGATGCCAACGCCGGCCCTTCGGAGAAGAAAGAACGGGAACTCCAAGCGGCTCTGCAACATTTCAATCTCATGGGCAACGAGAGTGATTTGTACGATGAAGAGTATATTCATGGGAAACGATACTGGAAAGCAAAGGATTACACGGATTCAGGCGATGCCAGCACCTCAGACGAAGATGAGGAACTTGACAAGCACTTGAAGGAATCGAAGGCAACCATTCCTGATCGTATGCAGTACTATCGCCAACAGCAGAGTCAGCGGGTGGTCGAAAGCATTGACGAGGGTCGACGCGCAACCTCAGCTTCCATGGCAAATCCGACATCGTCTCGTTCCTGGCTGACATGACGATCCCATCGAACTTGGATGCTCACCACCAGACCAGCCGTGGAATAGCTGTAGATATCCAAGCTACTAAACGATGAATGGAGAGGCATGGCTTCTTCAAGTCAAACCTGATCATTCTGACGGCCAAATTTAAGCTGCTGCTAGTTTACGAAACCTCATAGGGGAGTCGTCAGGTAAATGAAGGGATATGAGGAAGTGAACGAAGGCGGTTCAAACAATCGTGATGCCCGCTATTTCCACACATGAACCAAGTCGTGATAGGACCAATGGAATGATTCATTATAGAGCACATTCATCACTCGCGGCTGCGAATATGAATTTCACTTCATTCAGAGGTTGAGAGTACCTATACAATCCATCTTACGGTCAACTTTTGCCTACCAAATATCACGACCTACGTGCGATACGTACCATCTACCACACCAGCTCTGCTTCAATCGGGGTTGTACTCAACGGCTTTCCCCCTGGCTATTGCAGAGCAGCGCCTCCCGAGCTGCCCATCCATCTCCCAGCGCCGGCAGTCATACGGAAGCACTGGGAGCTACATATAAACAGCAACTCTGCCTGACCCAGCGCAAGAAGTGGAATACTTCAACACCCCAAGAGATCCAAGATACCTACACTTCAGTGACTTCCTGTCAAACTCTCCTCTGTGACTCGGGGATGGCGTCTCTGAGACGCGGGGTTGGATTGTTGGGTGTCTCAGCCGCGACGGATGGGGCTGGCGCTGTCTGGCAGGAGGCGCGACTCTGAGTGCTTCTGATAGGTAGGTATACCGGTGACGCCTTGCAGAGGGTGTCAGGTAAGGTGGTAAGCTACAGATCGCACTTCGGACCTGTGCTGAGGTCTCGTCTACAGAAAGTCATGCGAATCTACTTGCGGAGCAAGCCGGGAGATATCAAGCGTATTGCAGTACCTGACGATGAAGCTGTTGAGAACGGCGGCATGTCAGGGTGACACGAGTGACATCAGAGACATGATATTCGGGCATTTCCTTGGGGAGGGAAGTGTATTTTCACATGTCTTTAATATGATCTGCGTTTCTTTCGAGAGGTAAGGCAGCCCAACAGCAACGCAGGTTAGTCGGATACCGTGACATTGAGCCTGCGCTAGGTATTGTTCTGCAGGCTGTCACGAGGCCCTGGACGACAGGTATTCTTGATAAGGATATGAATGATAATAGGTGTCGAAGAGGGGCTTATTTGTTATGCAGCAGGCTGTCTGGGTGAGAAATGGTATTCGTGTATCGTGTGATTGGCGGTCAGGGAAGCGTTGTTCCACGTCTCGGGACTGAGGCGGTGAATAGGAGGCCAAATATGGACCTGACTGAGACTTGGGGGGATCCTCCGTAGTGGTAATCTGTGACAAGATTCGCTGCGATTTTGAACCGGTTTCAACAAGTTCGATTACCTACTTCAAGTGATCAAGTGAAGACAGCATGTGAGTAATTAGTGGTAGGCAAGACTGAGAGAAGTATGAGTAAGGTAGGTATGCTCGAGGCTGTGGCTCTCGCGGATGTCTCATCGAAGACTCGCAACTCGTAAACTCTCCTCGAGTGACATGCTGGAGCTAGAGCTGTCAGTCATCCGGACTAGTACTGGGGTAACCGAGACAAAAGTGTCGTCAGCTGAAAGCCCTACGAGACATGGTCATCTATAACCGCAACAAGCCAAATCTTTCACAAGCTACTATTGATTGGCGCTACTACGAATCTTCTCCTCTTCTTCCTCGAAGAGACGATGCGAAGCAGATACGGAGTAGGTACACAACCCTGAATTTCCTCCAAAAAAAGCTAGGGTGAGTAAACCTGCTTGAGCGTTAGCCCTCCGCGGCCAGACGGGATGAAGGGAATGTTCCGCCTCCAGCCAGTGGCACTGCTAGGCAAACGATCTCTCGCCCCCGAGTCGTGCTTGGTCCGTCAACTCGCAGGACACTTTGCCGAGATGGGGAGGTATCAGCAGAGTGCCAATACCATCGTTCCCTGATTCCTCTGCAAAGCTAACGGAACGGATAGAAGTGCTAGCAAGGGGTGAAAAGAAATGTCGTGACCTTTGGAGTAGGTTGTGGCGCCTGTCAGTGGTCACTGCCGCCTCTTCTCGCTATCCTATGGAGGGGAGCAAATCACATGTGAAGGAGGTCGGCCCTGTGGTTCGTGAAAAAGGGCCCGGCCTCGGGTTCGTTAGGAATGAGAAGCGGACGGCACCACACCACAAGTCCACGACAGTAGGCGACGGTGGGCCCGACTTGCACGAGTGCCACGATGAGCAGTGGATGAGCAGTGCAGATTGCAGAAGCGTCGTGCGAATAGCCGTTGTCTGTGAGCCGTGGCCTCTGAGTGATGGATTGAGGAGGCATACTTTTGCCCCTGGCGTGCTCTTCGTCTACTGCCAGAACGGATATCATTCCAGGCTGGGCGGGAGACGGAGCAGGATCAATATCGAACAATTACCATGTGATAATTGAAAATTGGCTGTAAGCAGCAGAGAGACCTTACCAACAAGCTACTTGCCAGCCTGTCCCAATCCTTGTCCCCCGTGTAATTGAGTATGTTGGGATTGGTCCTTGGGGATCTCGATGGTCTCAGCGTTAGGTGGAACTGAAACCTCGATAGAAGGTCTCCACGATAATCGGGATTCTGAAAAGGCGATGGAGCTTTGTTTCCCAGTCCACTGAATATCATAATGACCGGCATTGCTGTGTGCTTTCACCGCAAGGTATCCATCGGATGTGAAGATTCAAGGCTCAAGAAGGAATCAAGACTGGCGTGTGCTAAAGTTCCCGAGGTACGTATCCCTAGGAAGAGAGCAGGAACTCACGACTTGTGAGAGCAAAGACCGGGGATACATCCATCTGAGTGGGGTTCTGTCAGTACGTACCAATGAAGCTCTGCCATCGCGACAAGGCCCTGCCCTGGACTGCAACCATCTCAACAAATTTGAACCCCAACAGAAAATTTCAAGGGCAGCAAATGAAAAATGAAAATCAAAGAGTAATAGAGGGGGGGGAAAGGGAGTGACTGATCTTCACAGCGCTACCTACAGAAGCGAAGCAGGCAAAAACCGGACCCTGGAATGCCATGATGCTTCCAGAAAACGGCGTTCCCACCCTTGTTTCAGGGTCTTTACGTCCTGTTCAAGCTGTGAGCTGTGGAGGTCGTCGAGCGACTCGATCCTGGGTCGTTTCATCCTCTGTCTCGCGGGTTTGCCCGAGGCAAGTCGAGTAAAGTCCAGTCCAATTGCCGTATTCTCTATCATCGGTCTTCCCTTGTGCATTGCAAAATTCCGGTGTGGAAATTGAATGCCATGCGAAGCGATTCATAAATGTTGCCAGCTGGTGAGAGGCTCATCTTTGGCCACTTTCTTTCCTTGGACGTCGTCGACGAAAGCGAGGGCGTCAATTCAAGATTCAAATCCCTTCCCCAGCTGCGGGCCCTTGATTGGCTAGCCGCGTCAGCAACTTTCTCTACTCCCGATTGGCTGGAGCAGGCCTGGCCAATCGTGAGGCTCCAGTCTGTCGCGTCTTCCCAGTCCGCTCTGCTTTCCGCTGCTTCGTTCGTGGGGTTGAAAGAATGGGAACAGAAAACATGGAGGACCACTTCCTTGCGTGCAGAGGTACGTATACTTTGCTCATCCCTGTCATCCCACCAAGAAGCGTGGGGAACCCGGGTACGTACTGCCGTCCCTGAAGGCTGAACGACGGCGGGCACCTTTTATCGATCGTATCCCCAACTATGCCTGGATCCTGTCAACATTTCGAAATCCAGCATGTTGGCCCTGGCCTACTGCGACGCAAGAGGAGTCTCCGCCGTGTACTTATATCAAGTCTCGCCCCAGAGACATCCCACAATGAAGTAAAATCTCCTGATCGCGAATTAGTTGGAGGAAGTCGGCGGAAAGGACTTCTCAACGCACGGCAACCAATGTACAGAGTGACTGCTGCGGTGCGATTTTCGGGCATGTGGTGAGATCAAAACGGACCAGAATTGCGGTCGCTGGTCGAATGGTGCAGGGTTGGGGGCGGTTGTTGATCTGACTCGATATCGGCTAAGCTGCCACACCACCGCCGTCTACGACTGGAGGATTTTCCGATCTGAATCTTGCCCCGAACAAGCGCCATCTTCACATGCACGGACGAACGCCGGTTTGTGCCAAACGTAGGCGACATTTGCGTGAGTGACTGGTGGGCGCGCGGTGACTGCACCACCTTCAAGAACAAGGCCAATCGACAGTCTGCGTGTTGCATGTTTGCTACGAGACAAGACGTCAGAGAGCGCAAGTATGACCCGGGAGGAGGCATAACGGGAGCGGCAGGACGCCTGATGCATCTTGGGCGGCAAATCAGCTTCAACTTACATGGTTGTGTCTTGGATACTGCCAGCCCGTAGGTTGAAGGCCTGGGTACCACAGCAGTGACAGCATAGGCTGTCTTGCGCAAGATATGTCCAACTCGGGTCTCCAAAAGAGGCTGTCCTAGGATCTGCAGGCCTCCGATGGAAACGGTAGATACAGTAGGTATTGTGGTTGAGTCCGGCGTCAAACTATCGAGGCCATCCGGGATCGTTTGAGGGATCTGGCATTCTGCTGCTGCTGCTGCTGCTGCTGCTGGTGATGAACCAAATTGACTTTGCCACAGTCTGGCTCTGATCTGCCTCTCAAGCTCCAGAGTTCAGCCGGCTAGCTCGAAGGGCGGTGAAGTTGGAGCATGGCCAGGGTGGACCACAGGTAAGGGTGCATCAGCATGAGCCAGGCGGTAGTGAAGCACGAGGAGGCAAGCCGCAAAGTGCCAGAGTGCTTGAGAAACGGAGGGCTGAGGGGGAGGCATGGGGCGAAGAGATACGGTTCAAAGTATCGGTACTCCTAACCCCGTCGAGGCATGTCGGTGCCGAAAGGTACGGGTACCTGGTAAGAGCTTCAGAAGAGAGCTCCAAAGTCCAGACACCAGTGACCAAAGAGACAGCGGATATGGTGCCTGTCTCGCGTTGCAATGGAGCGGTCCATGTGTTGCCCTGCCAGGCATGAATTCGCCTCCCAATAGGGGTAGATTTGCTGCCGGGAGCTGGAACATGACCCAGATGCAAACAGTGGCAATGGCGGGGACGGCGAGAGGATCTAGACTGATGCAAATACCGTCGCGTGTCAATAGCGGCTCCAAGAGGAAGGGGAAGAGAAAGAGGGCGAAATTCAGCACGGTCAATGGAAGACTCAGAATGCCTTCCCTCGAGTCTGTGCGGTAAATGCAGCATTGCAGCGTGGGTGAGGAACGGTCAGTCAAAGGCACTTTTCCATTGCTTCAGGTCTCCAAGTACCTTACCGTACCTCACTGCAAGCTGCCTCTGATGCAGGTGGACTGCATAGGTTGGGTTAGAAGGTAGCGGCTACAATGTGTCTAGGCAAAGGAAAGTCAGAATCTGGGCGGGAAGAATCTTGATGGATGTAGATGTACATCAAAGCACGACTGATGCATTCCCAACTCCCATTCCTTCCTTCCTTTTCGCCTTACCTTATACTACCTTATGTAGAGCCGGGTACGTACCGAACCAAGACCCTTCAGACCGCCGACTTCGTCCCAAAAATTCTTTTTCAGCCGATCTTTTGCCTTCCCCTCTGGCGCGGAAAGAAAAAAAAAAAGGTGTGTCTTCTCCAAAAAGGTTTGGGAAAGCTGCAAGAATTTTGTTCATATTCGGCATCGCCAAGCTATTCATCCACAAAAAAAACGGTACGCCGGGTTTTGGCTTGTGAGTGTCGAGTTGTTGCTGCTGTGGGAAGGCGAGCAACTCCCGTTATCAAGAATAGCCGAGGAAGAGGAAGTATCTCACAAAGTATGCTGTGATCCATCGATATAATGAGTACTTGAATAAGGTAAGGTATTCAATGGCATTTGGCATAACCAAAGCCCGGTGTCTAAATGTTTGAACGCCGTCTAGATGCGCCCCTCCTGCCTTCCAGTGATATGAATTGCAATGCCTTCCTTACCTAATGATACTCCGTATGGGAAGGAATAGATCCAAATACTTGACCAGGCACAGCTTCCCGCTTCGGTATTTCCTTCCGTCCGGCCTCTCATGGGATTCGGAAAGGCTACCTGAGGTAAAGTAAGGTACTCGCATAGATGGAAGGTAGTGACGTTACGGAGTACCTTAGCCCATAGACGGAAGGAGGTGGAGAGGAAAGATACCTCCCAGCACATGATAATTGGTGCAACAATCTTGTACCTCGCCCAAACAGTGGATGTACGGGTTACTTGACTTAGGTTTCTTGCCTCCTCCTTCCTCCACATCGTCCTCCTTTGGTGGGTAACTCAATCAACATCAAGGCCCAGCAGAAAAATCCAACAGCAATTGGGATTGGAAAGGAAGGAAATCAACCGACCACCACACGGCACGACTTGACACGAACACATTTCATTGCTTTCACACCCCCCGGTGCCCCGGTGGCCCCCCATCCCTCGTTCCCTGCCACGCATTTCGTCCCTCCCGTCCCTGGTCCTGCTCTTTCTCCCCTTGCACCGTGCCCTGCAAATCCCCGCAGGCCACAAGCAACGGAGCTACCTCTCTTTCCCTCTCCAGTTTGTCCCCAACAAAAACGGAACCGAGGCCAGACAGACAGCACACAGCATACCTTACACGGTAAGGTAGAGCACAGAACACCACCACTACTCCGTACGGATACCAAGCAGACCTCACCTCAGTTTATTACAGATGGTCCAGTTTACCTGCACACCACTCACTCCTCCGAAAAAAAAAGTCACAGGGATCTCCTTTCGCTCCATCCGTTACGGTACCTGACCGGCCACTTGTTACTACTCGGTACTAGCGAGCCAAGGCCCTGGAGAGACACAGTTGACAACGGGCTCCGTCCCGACCCATCGTTTGCTAACTATTTTGTCTTTTCGCCTCCGCCACGACCCGATACCGACCTGAGGTTTTTCCCAGAGTGCCTTCATTTATTACTCCCCTCCCCTCCTCCTTTTTCCCGCTCGTGATTCTTGATTCCTGTTCCCTCCTCGCGACCCAATTGGTATCCCTCTCTCTTCTCCCAAGGGCCATTGGAACTTGTCAACCGTTCCTCTGAGTGTATTCATCCAATACCGAGGCAACATCACCAAGCTGCTCTCATAGTCCCTCTTCTCTTCCCTAGCAGCAGCAGCACAATAATACCAGCCGCTATGGCTTCTACCACTTCGTCTGCGCCGGCCGGCCAGAACCCCGTTCTCCGCCGCACTGTCACCAGCAACACCGCCGAGACCGATGCTTCGGTTCCTTCTACTGCGATGGCTTCGCCCGTGGATTCGCCCCGTCCTTCTGCTTCGTCGACGTCCTTGTCGTCTATGGCTTCTGACGATGCCGTCCTCGAAAAGAAGGCCAACTACACCAAGCTGTACGACACCTACGGCAACGAGTTCACCCCTCCCGATTTCACCATCAAGGACATCCACAACGCTATCCCCAAGCACTGCTTCGAGCGTTCTGCTCTCAAGGGATACGCCTACATCGCCCGCGATATCCTCTGCCTCACCACCACCTTCTTGATCTTCCACAACTTCGCTACCCCTGAGTACGTGCCTTCCAAGGCTGCTCGCGTCGTTCTCTGGGCCGTCTACACCATTCTCCAGGGTCTCTTCGGAACCGGTCTTTGGGTCATTGCCCACGAGTGCGGTCACCAGGCCTTTTCTCCCTCCAAGACCATCAACCACGCCACCGGCTGGGTTCTTCACTCGGCTCTGCTCGTTCCCTACTTCAGCTGGCAGATCTCCCACAGCAAGCACCACAAGGCCACTGGCCACATGGAGCGTGACATGGTTTTCGTGCCCCGCACTCGCGAGCAGCAGGCCACCCGTGCTGGCCGCTTGGCCCACGAAGTCGGCGAGCTGGCTGAGGAGACCCCCATCTACACCCTCCTCATGCTTATTGCCCAGCAGCTCGTTGGCTGGCCCAACTACCTTATGACCAACGTCACCGGCCACAACTTCCACGAGCGCCAGCGCGAGGGCCGCGGCAAGGGCAAGCACAACGGTGCCGGCGGTGGTGTCAACCACTTCGACCCCAGCAGTCCCATCTTCGAGGCCAAGGACGCCAAGCTCATCATCGCTTCTGACATTGGTGTTGGCATCACTATGACCGTCCTCGCTCTCCTCGGCAACAAGTTCGGCTGGTCCAACCTTCTGGTCTGGTACTTCATTCCCTACCTCTGGGTTAACCACTGGCTTGGTAAGTGTCAAAAGGCTCGTTTCGATCCTATGACTGTCAGCTAACTTTTCTTCCCAGTCGCCATCACCTTCCTTCAGCACACCGACCCTACTCTTCCTCACTACACCGCTGGTGAGTGGAACTTCGTCCGTGGCGCCGCTGCCACCATCGACCGCGAGATGGGCTTCATCGGACGCCACCTCCTCCATGGCATTATCGAGACCCACGTCCTTCATCACTACATCAGCACCATTCCCTTCTACAACGCCGACGAGGCCTCCGACGCCATCAAGCCCGTTATGGGCAAGCACTACCGTGCTGACGTCAAGGATGGCCCGGTTGGCTTCATCAAGGCCTTGTACAAGTCTGCGCGTATGTGCCAGTGGGTTGAGCCCAGTGCTGAGGCCCAGGGCGAGGGCAAGGGTGTCTTGTTCTTCCGCAACCACAATGGTCTCGGTACCGCGCCTATCAAGGGTGCGGTGAACTAAGTTACGGAGACGAGCGACTGAAAGAAAAACAGAAAGAAAGGTCGTGTCTTCTCATGAGCTGGTCCACGATGGCCCTCTCTGCATATGCTAGTGTAGGATTTTGGCGATTCGTATCGCCGAGTGCTTCGGGCTCTGGGCCTGGCCGTCGAGTCTCGTTTAATGTGCGATCTTCGAGGACGCCGTGGTAATGTTGAATCGAGCACGGGAGCCCAGGGTGGCCTGGAGACGGTACAGAAGATATAGTGCAAAAAAACTGGCAAGGCGTTAGCATTTTTATACCTGCACCGAATGAATAGATCCATAGACACAGAAGTCAAGGAGAGAGATCAAGCAATAGAATGATAGCTTCCGAGCATTCCGATCACACCGCCACCTCTTGACAAGCGTGTCCAACGTGGTGAGCATGGCAGCCACATTCAGCGCCATCAACCGGGAGAAGGTCTGATCCGCGATCACTTCGTCTGTCACGAATCCTTGTACCGGTGTTCTGCTGCTTTGGGGTTGCTTCTTCGAGGTGATGTGAATCTGGGAAATAGCCCAGGAGCTAAGAGAATACGCAAGGTTCGGCTCAATTCATCCTGATCGTGGAGAGAATGCGGGGTGCGCACGCGATCTTGCGGACGCCGGGACACCGGACACCCTCGAACCCGGACGGACCAATGAGTGACCATCCGATGGTAACAAAAGGCAGGCAGACAAGACCTGGGGTCCCAGGCGGGAGGCTTAGGGGGAGGGGAATAGGGACCGTGAGCGCGCGTCTACGCGGTACTCGGCGTTAGTGCGCATGCGTGTATCTCGTGGGTATTTGCTAACCGAGATGACATTGTACCTCTGCCGTACTGCCGTTCCGACCGCTCCGGGTCGCGCGGATCCGAAGGTGGAGAGAAAAGAGGGGGCCGGAGTGCCGTTTAAGGATCCGAGGCCGGTGGTATGGGGGTGTTGTTATCTTGACGTCTTGCTCGACTTTTTGACGTGCGCCGTATGTTTGCCGTTGTATTGGTACCGGCTTTGGGTAAAATCTGTTTCACGTATCGAATATGATGTATTGGTGTGATCAGTTTAGTTGTCGAGGCTCTTTGGGTGAATGTATGCACTACCCGTCACCTCGATGCTTGTATCTGCCTACCTTATTAGCCTAAAGTTGCTCCTTGAGATTTAGACACCCTGATTGTATGAAACCCTGCAGCAAAACTTAGAAACGCAGTCTATGTTGATCCACCTGAAGGAATGACATAAACTCGTTCTCAGAGTGGGAAGGTTTCCATCTCGACATTGTATTCAAGAAGACGGTGCTTTGCTCGCGAGGGCCGGCATGAAACATTTTCGTAATGACTTGTCTCTCGCTACTTCATGGATCGGTCAATGTGAAGTCAAGATATGAGGCACCTTGGGCTTCAATCGACTTTGTCGTGTCACGCGGTTTCAAGGTACAGGAGAACCTCCCCAATCCCGACTACCTTTTCCACGTAGGGAGCACACGATGCATATAATTACGGAGTGTGGCTTCTCTCTCTGCCTTAGTAATCTTCCTACCACTCATTCTCTCCCCGAGGCCTTTGAGCTCTGGTCTTACCACGCCGACCTCTGATTCCACTCTGAATACCTAATAACCTATCCCAAGGGCGATGTTTGCAAATTTCAACGCCGGTCTATTGATTATATCACTGGATTCAATGTGGATATGCGTCAGTAGTTCTCCAGTTGTCTTGCCTCACGCAGTGCATTCGTGACGGTACTGAACTGCCACAATGCGAGACAACTTCAGCTACCTTGATGAACAAGTCCTCTGCTGTGATAGACTAAATAAAGAACACCAATATATGGAAGAATGTTCCTGAATATCGGAAGAGTACTGTCATCCTACTTTACGTATAATACTGAGAAACAGGTCAGCCTTGAAGTCTGGATACGATATCTGAGTTGATCCCCTCGGTGGTACTTGTCGTGGTTTCAAGTTAGTATTTCGCAGCCGAGACTGAGATTGACTTATTTCTGATAGCTGAGGATACGTGTATACTTGTAAGGCTGTTGTGACTCTTCGTTTTGACAACATCAAGCAAGATTGGGAAGTTAAGAGAGGGGGTATAATCATTGTAGGTGGAGATATTGCTTCAGCAGAGAAAAGCTTTACGTTTATGAGCATTCGGCGCGAAACTTTAACAGGTAATTCGAAGATTTAGAGGTTTGAAGACCACTGGTCTGGTCTGGTCTGGTCGTGATGGTGTGTGATCTGAACCTAGGTCTTGCAGGGCATTGATACTGGTGGGTTCCGCGCTATCGTAACAGGTTTTACTAGATACGACCGTAATAGTAATTGAGTGCTCGACTAGAAAAGGATACTGCAAAGAGACAAGTTCGAAAGAGACTAGGGGCTAGTTGGGCGTATACCTGATAAATTTGAAATATACTGTAGTGCCAGTTACATTGAGTTGCTAACCGTCACACTTGACGAAAACAACCTGCAGCAAGACCTTGGACTCTCTGTCTAAACCCGCTACGCCATAAGCTAGTGAACCCCAACTTCAAGCACATATCAAATTTAAGCAAGAGACTTCGTCGTCAATGTTCTCGACTCTGGTCTGCGTGGTGTCTCAGTCACGGCAGTTGAAGCCGTGGACCGCGTGGACTTGTGCTGGAAGAAATTCTCCGTCTTCAACGATGCTCGTGGTCCTTTTGCGTAGGTCTAGCCTCGGAGCGCCGTGAACGTGGAAGACGCGTGAAGGTGTTTGATGGATGCGGAAAGAGAGTACGTCTTGGGACAACATATCGTTTTTTCTAAAGTAACGGCCCTACTCTAGGGAGGGGGCCAACGCCCGTCAAATCCACGGCACGTCGGAGTGGGTTCCGAATTCTCCAGGGTCCGGACCTACGTTCGACCTCTCTAGTCTGTGGAACCGTGATGGTCTTTTGATCAGTATTGAAGGGGGATGAAGGACACATTTGAACTGCATGCGGAAGTTGTAAAAGCCATGCTTACGACCCTCATGGCAGCAGAGAAAGAGGATGCCATTCGGAGAAAGCGTTTTCTCACGAGGGACTAACGTGGTCCACACGAGGCGGGACCGAGTCTCGACCGTCCCATTGCTGACAGCGATGTGGCGAGAAGAGCCAGGGCCCTTTGGTATTAGCAGTCTACCAACAGAAGAGAACGGCGGACGGGCAGTGTGGGCGGGGGCATGAACGACAGCACCGAGACATTGGGGCCGGCGGGCTTCCAGTCTCGAGGCCGTCGATTTGTTAGATTGGCCGCTTTGTCCGAAGAGGCAACGTCTCTCCGGGCTCTAAAGGTTCGGTAGTTGTTTGGCGCCTTGTTGATATTGCCTCTACAGGTGCTAAAGTCGACTACTGGAGTGTTGTCGTCCACGATCCACGGGAATCGGAGCGGGATACCTAGTTGTTGGCGGTGATCTGAGACTATCTTCCCGTCCACCCCGGGCATCGGCTGATGTGACTTAGATTGAAGCCGAAATCCTGCTCCCGAGAGTCGGCAAGGAGAGGAAGGACAAGATGAAGGGCACACGGGCGCGAGGACTTTAGCCCAGCCTCAAAGAAGAGAAATGGGGTAAGGTACCTCCCGATCCTAGAAGAGTTAGAGCTAGCTAGTCCGAACACGGCATATTCCTCTGAGACATCCTGACTTGGACGTTTCCTATGCTTACTTACACAGGCCCTTCCAGAACAATGTGATTTGCCTCGTCGTCACACTCAGCTGGTCGGCCAGGTTCCCCCGTAGACCATGCCCAGGCCACGTTTTCGAGACACGTTATTTTGACGTTTGCAAAGAAGCTCTCGCGTGACAGGGTGCCTGGATTTGACAAACGGACGTATGCTTAGGACTAGGTCACGATAGGAATATCATACTGAATCAGATAGGGAGGAAGGAGGAAGTGAATCCACAGTTTGCAATAGTTTGACAGGTGGTGTAACGAGGAAACGAGAAAATATCGATATCGTGTGACTTGACTAACTTGCCGAGACGTCCTAACCAATCGTGACATCGATCGTCTCACTTTCGAATTCACCCGTCAAGACCCCTTCGCCAAACTGCAACTTCTCGAGCGTTGCCTGGCTAAGCTTGTCCGCCGTCGTGGGCCAAACAACCTGCCACTTGCCCTTGACAGCCACCCGTGCCGTCTTGCCGAGCGAATCGAGCGCCACAATGGGCTCCTTGAGGACAATCTCCTGCTCCTGGCTCTCACCGGGCTGGAGGGTGACGAGGTCTTCTGGGCGCGGCGGCATGATCCGGCGGAGCTGAACAGTGTGTACCTCGATCGGTTCGCTCTTGCCCTCGGGCGTGATGGAGACGAGGCCTACCTGGATGGCGAGGGAGTCGAGGGGCGTGTTCCAGCGGAGGATGGTCAGCGGGGCGTCGTGCTTGTTTTCCACGGAGAAGGATAGGGTGGGAGGTTTTTCCGACGTCTGACGGATGCGGAGGGCGAGCTTGGATAGCGCGCCGGCGTGCTGGTCCTCTTCCGCCATGGTGTCTCGGGAGGAACCGCTGCGATTCCAGGTTGAGAGGACGAAGATAAGGGCTACGATGAGGACGATGGGCCGAAAGAGCGAGCGGGCTTGGAGGTTACTCATCGATCTTGGCGGCTGGCTGGTAAGATGGCGGTAGGTGAAGGCGTGAGCGAGTATCGGGGGTTTGTTGCAAGGACTTTTTCTTCTCTCTCAAAGGTGTGTTATGTGGGATTGAGAGAAATAAAGCTACCCTTCCCAAGGCAGGCGAAGTGGACGTGGTCAGCAGGATGCGCCTGAAGCGGAACAGCTTCCTAAGGCGGGCAAGTGGCATGGAAGATTCCGGCTGACGTCAATTGATCAAATGCGGCCGCCTACCGCTGCCGCTGGGAGGATGGCTTTTGTTGTTTGAATGTGTGGTAAAACTAAGAGGCAACGTGGGTGAATTGGAATGAGTTTTGTCGCGAGAACGCGCGCACTAAGCTTGAAATAGGAGAAGAAGCCGTCTGCCGAGGAATGCCCAGCGGCTTCAGCCACGCAAGTTTGGTTCCGTTCCTTTGGGACGGACGAAATACCACGCTTGCCACGATCCATGACTTGGAGCTACGAATTGCCATAGCCTTCTTGCGATGGTGTCAGCGGCGTAGTTGAAGTGTTCTACGGGAGAGTTCCGATGTAGGCGGCGATGCGATTCATGGTGGACCAAGCTCCCATCTAGAGAACCCGGCAGATCGGGTTTGCGCTTCTATCCGCGACGGAGGCTACCCTATCGCCAGCTAAACTCGCCTACTTGCGATGGACTACCTTAACTAGATGACAGATTCGGCCGGACGGCGGGAGACCCCGCACTCTGCAGGGTATCGAAGGAAGAGATGCGCCTTACTATCCCCTGCTCTTACACCCCTCTTAGAGACCACCTACCTAGACTCTAAATCGGTTGAGCTGGCGGCACAACTTCAGACGACGCTACATTGGCATGATGGAAACGCAATCCTTCGGCTCCAAGCTTGGTGCAGGAAAAACTTCGCGCTGGTCTACGGACGAAAGAGGAAGGTCGCCAAAATGCTGCAGGTAAGCAGTGATACGGGGACACGGCGCCGGTGACCCATAATTTCGGCAGACCCACTCCGAACGGCAGTTGCTTGCGCGACCACCGGTCTCAGGGTCGAGGCCCTTCGGTGATGTTTCCGTTCTGCTGCCGACGTCATCTCGAACGAGGAAAACGTGAAGACCGTTTCTAGACTCCAACCCATCACAGCTTGTCTCAGTTGATATGCCGGCATTTCGGGTCACACTTCAATCGATAAGAGTACTTTACTTGCTGCTAGATTGGTCCCCCCCCCCCTGGGGCACGGAGAATTCCTGTCTTACTCGTCAGCCAAACCGTGTCTCGCAGCGGCCTAGGGCCAACCTTTGGTGCCAGCCATGTCTCACTCTCGCTCCTTGTCTCTAGGAGACATACAGCAAGGCGCGGTGCGGTTAGCATCTACAGAAGAGGCTACGGCTCCCCGGGCTCCTTGCACCGGTCTTTATCCCCACGATCCCGGAGGCCGTTTGCGGATAGTGGACCTGCTGGCCTAGAGAGAGCCCCATGTAGCCCGCTCTGACCGTAGGATTGGGTCTGTCGGAAAACCTTTCACCCAAGGGGCACGGCAGTTGAAGACTCGTGGTCCTCGTGGCGACTTGCTGATCACTTGCTGATCGGCAAGAGCGCGTCTTTGCTCGGTCGTTAGGTGTCCTCGCCTCCTGGTCTCCTAGCACAATCACACGCGTGGTGCTTTCATCAACTTCCAAAGAAATTGGAAGACAACATGGGACACATGTCTAGTGGCGCCAGATGTCTCGTCCATCACCTCAATGAAGTTTCCGCATCTGCTCTTCGTGGCTTACACCAGCCAGGCTTACCCATCGAGTTGGAACCCATAGGTTTCCTCTGCTAGACCGCTTGAGTCCGACGCCTTTGCCGATTCTAGGCACTGCCCAACTCGTCGTGGAGGATGTAGGTCCGCAGCCGCGCTCCAGCCTGCTATGCTTTGGGATCATGATACACCCACCCTCCTTCTTAGGGGTCTCCTGTTGATCACAACCAAGGTGTGTCTGTCAATTCTTTAGCTCCGACAATGGGCAGAAGCGCCTCCCGCCCCATGGACTCTTCTTAGCCATCGGACCATCCTTTGGAGCCTCCAATTCCTTCCAGACAGCGATTCTCCGTGGCTTGAACCACGGCCGCTCTGCTCCCTAGACCGGATCGGGAAGAGAAGTCCAGGTTTCATGTCACCTCGGAGTGGCATCGTGGGCTGAACGGTGAGATCCGTTGAAGCCTTGATTTCCTGTATAAAGACGATGAGAATTCCATCGACTGAATGGCTTTCTGTTTTGGATCATCACTCTCAACTCCAAACAGCCCTCTCTCAACTTCTCAACTCCTCAGCTTCAACAACCGAGACACTCTCCGCTTTGCAAAAGTCAATATGAAGTTCTTCACCGGTCTCACTCTCCTGGCCTCCCTCGTGAGCGCCTCTCCCATCGAGCTCGCACAGAGGGACACTGCGACTCCGCTCCAAGCCAACATCACCAAGAACGGCAACACAGCAGTCAAGATCGCCTTGAAGAACATTGGCAAGACCGATCTCAAGCTCTTCACTCCGGGTACCGTTTTGGACACGGCTGCCGTTGAGAAAGTCGCCGTCTTCAATGGAGGTAAGTAGTAGTACTCTCCCACAATTCAATATCAAAGTGCTGACTCAACCTACAAGACGACCGCCTCCCCTTCGATGGCGTCCGCCTGCGCATGGCACCTCAAAACCTCCTCACCGACGCCTCCTTCCGAACAATCAAGGCCGGCGAGACAATCGAATCGGCAGTCGACTTTGCCGAGCTGCACGACCTGGGTGAGGCCGACGCCTTCAAAGTGAGAGTCAACGGCGGCATCCCCTACGCCCAGGCCGGCTCGACCACCATTGCCGGCGTCTTCAGCATCGCCAGCAACACGCTCAACATCAACAACGTCAACGTCACAAAGGCCGCCATCGTCCGCACCTCGTACAAGCAGATGATCAAGCGCACCATTGTCCAGTCCGACTGCAAGGGTACCCAGAACACCACCGTCACCAACGCCCTCGCCAGCTGCTCCAAGCTCGCCCGCGCCGCCGCCGACTACGTCTCCAAGGACGACAAGCGCTTGAACGAGTACTTCAAGTCGACGACCGCCGCCAGCAAGAAGATTGTCGTCGACACCTTCAACAAGGTCGCTTCCGAATGCGGTAGCCGCAACACGGGCGTCTCCAAGCAGTACTGCAGCGACGTCTACAAGTCTTGCTCGCCTGGTGTCTTGGCTTACACCGTCCCGGCTTACAAGTACATGGTCAACTGCCCCTTGTACTTCACCGCGCTTCCTCTGCTCACCACTGGTTGCCACAACCAGGACCAGTCGACCACCACTCTGGTAAGTACAGCACTTTACTGAAGATCATCGAGCTTGAGCTGACCAGTTTGACTTTTTCAGCACGAGATGACCCACTTGCTCGAGGTCAAGGGAACACTGGACTATGGCATCTACGGCTACACTGCCTTGAAGACTCTCACGAGCGCTCAGAACCTCAACCACGCTGACACCTATGCGGTCTATGCCAATGGTAAGTCGATTCAGCTCTCAAAACACAATAAAGAAAGCCATGGCTAACAATGAGATTTCCAGCTGTCAACCAGGGCAAGACTTGCTAGTCGCAATAAGGAGTTGAGAGTTTTCGTACATATCCACCACAAAGACTATCCAGTTCTTCTGTGCATATTCAACGGGACCGACTACGCTAGGAGTTTACACTGCTCCATGTATGGGCGCCGGTTCCTCTTAATGGTTAATTACTAGTATCAGGGTTTGGGATCGGGAATTAGAGGGCATTTAGATCTGCCATTTTCAATCTTTTCCATAGAAACGAAATCACGATTCATTCAGCTTTAACAAGTGCCCGATTAAATGATTAATGACTCCAATGTGATAGGGATTATTGAAAGACTATGTAACTATTCGCAGATGGCCTCAAATTGAAGCAGAAGAGCTAAGCAGGGCGTTTGTTTGCTCTAAAGCCTCCCAAGGCGACACAAGATAGTTTCGTTTTACGAAGCAATGCGGACCGAAAGGTCTGTGGCTCATTCTTTGCAGTACACACATAATAGACATTAGCTTATCAGGGACTCTATACTAACCATAAACGAGGTTGATGAATCGTTCAAACAAGGTCTTTGGAGAAGAGTAGTAAGAATAGAGCTACATACAAGACCACCGATTAGTGCCTGCCTGAACTTCTCCGTCAGTTACGTTCCATGTAAACCGTTCCGTTGGGGAAGGAAACGAGCAGAGACAAGTCTTTGCCAGAGACATGTAAGCCGGTATATTCTCAGGTGTTGCACCAAACATGACTGACCATGGTCTCACTTGGTAACTCGCTGTGTTGCATTCCAAAGTCCCAACGTTCAACCAACGACAAGTCTGACACACAGCCCTGGGCCCTCGTACCCGTTGGAACCGAGACCTTTAGCGACCCAGGGGGTGCCCATCCGATTTTGGGGGTTAGGGGCGGCACTTGGACACAGATAACACGTCCGACAGGGGAGAGACAGTGACGTGCAGAACGACCCGATCCTCGCCTGCTGGGAATGGAAGCTTTGGAAGCTCGTCCCTGTTTGTGAGCCGCAGTTTTTGCAAATTCCGACTGGGGGGCCGGCTCTACAGGATGCTCCGGGCGGCGGTCGGGTTGGGCATACGTATAGTCCCCGGGCGCTAACGGCAAGGCGCAGTAGCACAGTAGACGCAAGCTTGACATTTGTTGTAAGATGTCTTCTTCTACGGAAGTACGGATACCTTAGAATGAGATGAAGTCCCGTTCTTAGTTCCTCAATTTTGAATATCAAAGGCGGGCCCGGCCTTGGGGTCCGAGAGGGGCGAAGCTCAATAATTCACTCGACAATTTCACATGGAATTGAATAGTTGGAAACAAGTTCGGAGTCCGGGCTGGAAACTCGCAAAGACTCGAAATAACATCGTATCAATCCCGACCCGCTGGGACATTGGACCGGGGGTCGCCGGAGCCAGCCGTTGGCCTGAACCTGAGATCCAAATCACACAATATTGAGCCCCGCTGAGTGGGATCGTCGACCGTTTGTTCGCACTCGGGCCCATCAGCGGGTGCCGGCAATCGAACCTTCGAATGACTCCTCAATGCTCACAGTGTCGCACTTTGTACTCAGGAATCCGTAAGTGGATATTGCGAGATGCGTACGCATCGATCTATAGGCATTCGGGTGCCACTACTGTTTGCTCTGCTCGCCTTGGATGCGCAAAAGCCACAGACGCAAGATAGGTACGAGGTCTGCAGACTTAAGGCTGTCGTCGTGGGGGTCTTTTGATACGTGCTAGTCCTGCAGGACGAAAAGTATGCCGAGTCGTGGGCTGCATCTTGTCCGTGCATTATTACACGCGCGGGCGTCAGAGCCTCGAAAGGTGAAGGAGCAGAGGCAAGGTTTGCTGGAATGTTCCGTGAGCCTGTTTGGTCTTTTTGGTGCGTTTGGTACAATCTTTTTTTATTAGGTATCATTGCGGCGGACCGAGGAACGGCGCAGGGCACCCGCGTAGAGTTTTGGGCCGTTCGGACTGGGAAAAGTGTAAAGCTTGCGAAGAAAGCACCGAAGCAAGGGATATGGGATGAGCTTGCGTTGCAGGTCGGCACGTTGCGAAGGGAGACGGTCGCAGTGGGAGGAAGGGCCAAGACGAAAGGGATGGCGGGATGTCTGGGATGTCGCGTCTTGTCACTTGTCAAGTTCCAGATGGAGGAAAGATTCCGTACGAAGGCGAAGGCTGAGGGGTTGATCAAATTTGGGAAGATTTCGTCGGCTGAAAGTGAGAGAGCATGACAGTTCTTGTCGCGATTTGAGCCCAAATACCAGCAGAAAAGATGGTTGCAGATGTTCAAGCCATCAAGACTCGACAATCCATCCAGTCAGTCTCTGTATCCATACTGTATGCCGTGCAAAACACCTTGGGGGATAGCAACATGTTTGTTTGCGTGCGTTCTTGTCGTGATTTGGGAGGTGGGCTGTGGACAAGTATCAGGGGGTGGCGAGTTACGTAGTGGGGTGGTCTTCCATGTGCCGACAGGATATATCTTCTTGTGTGTCTTGCGAAAAAGGTACGAACGAATGCTGCAGCTCTGGGGCGATGCCGACACAGTGTGATAGGGCCGGTTCGGCTATTCTCCCGTGGCATGCCGCACCGAATTCTGGGTGTCCGTCGTCGTCGCTTGCTTCCCGCACCTCCATCCGCTCCTATTTTGCCAACCAGTGACGACAAAGCTGCAGGAACAGCCGGCGTCGAATGACGACGATCAGATAGCGGCGGTGCTAAAGAGAAGCATCCCTTGAGGACACTGTGTCTGACACACCTGATCCGCTGGATCAGCGATTCCGTCAATCAAGAATCCAAGATGGTCCTCCGCATCGACAGACTCGGCGAGTGATCCGTTGCTCGACGGGCTCGACGGGCTTGAGGGCGGCGTTGGATAGGTTCCGATTCGGCAGCCAACCATGGAAACGAATGGGGGAAACCCACCACTGACCTCAGACAGCCACGATCTCTCCAAGACACTGAAGACAGTGACGGGACCACCTGGCGCCGTGTACACTGTAGACCGAGCCTTTGAGTGTCTGTGCTGCGTGGTGCGTGTGTACTATGTATTCGTATGCAGCACAGTGGACAGCAGCAGGCCGGCCAGCAGCTAGCTCCCGGGAGCGGTGGAGAGTCGAGGTCGCAGTCCAGTCGGGTCTTGTGGATCGTCGTCTTCAAGAACGCAGGTCCAGCCACATTCGCAGGCTCGCAACCCGTCACAGAAGTTCCCCGGTGGTAAGGTACGGCGTAATGGTGGAGGACTCGATGGCGACGGGCATTTTTTGCTTGGTGAGGAAGTGTGGAATGCCGGTACTGAGTATCCGTACGGAGTCCAGCAGTGCACTGTGCTGAGCTGACCTCATCCCTTTGCAGCGAGCGGGCGAAACCTTGTAACAGAAAGCCTGGCAACTGCAGGATTGCGACACCGGCCACTAGGCAACTCGGGTCAAGACCGGAAAGCCATGTCGATTCGGACTGGGCGAGCGGCTAGGGGGGCTGGCACAAGGGTTCGGGACGCGGAGCCCTAACAAGGACCCTGAATTCTCTGTGTTGAATATCGGGAGGTTATGGTAGCATTGGTGGTATTGGTGATGGCTGAATCTAGGTAGGTAGTCGAAGGCTCGAAGCTACACTGCGTGTCTGGTTAGTAGATGGGGCGGTAGCACAGAGACTAAGGTAAGGTATGGAGGTTTGTTGGACGAACCTGATCACCAAGCTGGTGTTCCGCTTTTCCACCGGTTGTTATGGAGTGGCAGATCATGCTGTTTGGGTTAGAAAACTTGGGAAATCCCCGCGATTTCAGTTTGCCACGGTTTGAGGCTTCCAAGGGGTGGTTCTGGTGTCGCGAGAGTCTACCACGAAGTATTCGTAGCGGGAGGAGGAGAAGTTAGGTGGATGTACGTACTCCGTACTCCGTCGAGGAATAGAAGTGGTGGTGGTGGTGGTGGTGGCAGGTGAAGGCAGTGGTGCAGTGGTGCGCTCTTTCCCCTCCCTTTTGAAACTGGGGGAGAAGTTGCGAGCCCTGAGTGGCCGAGGTGAGGTGGTGGGTGGGGCTCGCCTGACGGGAATGGCGGGGCTGGACAGTGCAAAAGCCTCTCATCGTGTCTAGCACAGTATACATGGCCTCTCCAGTGGTTTGTCTGCCCAGTGCTGTGCGCGTAGCCCGTGGTGTTTCCTCTCTCTCATCTCCTGGCCTTGCACAAGCCTGCAAAGGCCCCAAGGCCTCCCCTTTCGGTCAAAGGTGATCCCAGTCAGCCGGGCGCTGCCCTGGTCGTACGACGGACGCCCACAAACTGTTTCTGTACAGCACTGTGTACTTGCAATACCCCCAAGAGCTTCCCTTGCCTTCCATCCAGAACCCGCCTGTCGCCAGTTCGACCGGGTCTTTCTGACTTCCCACTCATTGGCATGGGGCAAGGTACGGATTGCGGGCACTGGGCTGGCTGACAGAGACCCCAACTTCCTCCCTCCTTCCTCGAGGAACCGACCTTCGAGACTCAAAGTGACTTCCATACTTGGCTTACCCCCGGTGCGTGTGCGTGTACCTTTGCTTCACCCCCCCAAAAAACCCAAAGCTGACAGGGTCAAAAAAAGAAGAGAAAGTGAGCAAGAGCATTCAAACCATCTGCTCCTACTCCCTCTTCCCGAACGAACCACCACTTCTTCCCCCCATCTTCAACTCCATCTTCATCTTCATCTTCACTTCCGTCCAACGAATTCTCACATCCATCAACAAACCTTTGGTTGATACCCCAGACGCATCCACAGCTGCATCCATCCCACTTGTTGTGTGTGTACCTACTCTTCCTCGTTGTGGGCTCCGATTTACTTCGCTAGCCCAACCCACATTCACATGGTCCTCTGCCGCCGTCGGACCATCGACACCACCACCTCGAACACGACCTCGCCGACGCCCTCAGCTGCTCCTATGTCTCGCCTGCTCTGTAAACAACACTGGGAAGCGTTGATGTAAATCCCTTCCGCATAAAACACACACAGATCATGCTGCGACGGCCTCCAGGCGACGGGAGGCGCGTTGCTCGTCAGCGAACCTACCTCCTTGCTCTCGCTGTACTCGCCATCTCATGCCTCCCACTCGTCGATGCTCAACAACAGCAAAAACCCATCGAGCCGGTAGCTCAGATACATAGAATCCATCAACACCAAACCCCTGCTGGAAGCAGTCAACACGAAGCTGTTCGTGATGCCCTCCCCGACGCTGCCGCCCGCAACTGGGCCGCGACCAACATCAAGGCCGACAATGCTGTCGAGTCTTCGAGGCGCCGAAACTCCGTAACCTCGAAGCAACCCCAACCTCAACCCAATAATAAACAACCACACGACCGTCGGTCCAACCCCGACAACATACTTATTCCTCACGATGCGAGCGCCATCGCAACTTTGGCTCCGGCTCAGTCCGTCCGAGCACCTCCTTCTGGACATCGACCCATTGCCTCCCGCGTTGGCGGTGGTGGGATCTCTACGCAGCACCATGCGCGGAGTCTGAAGGATTGGGAAGTAGAAGACTTCGTTCTTATGGCGACCGTCGATGGACACCTCTATGCCACTGATCGCAACCACGCCACCGAACGCTGGCATCTCGAGGTTGACCAGTCCATGGTTGAGACCAAACATTACCGTCTCAACGCCTCCGACCTGGACGACGACTACAACCACATCGATCACTACATCTGGGCCATCGAGCCCAATCGCGATGGAGACATTTACTACTGGTCTCCAGCTGGCTCCACCGAGCCCAGACTACTATCCACGGGCTTGACCATGAAACAGATGGTCGACGAGGGCGCCTCAGCCCTCGACAATCCGCCAATCGTCTATACTGGTACCAAGAAGACTACCATGATTACACTCGATGCCGCTACAGGCCGTGTGCTCAAGTGGTTTGGCTCTGGCGGCTCACACGTCAACGAAGCAGAGAGCTGCCTACGCCCGAATGCACTGTACGACCAGAATAACGAAGAGTGTAGCTCGACTGGTACGATCACGCTTGGTCGTACCGAGTACGAGGTTGGCATTGCCCGCAGAGACGGTCGCCCGATCGCTACACTCAAGTTCTTTGACTGGACTCCCAACACAAACGACTACGACCTGCTTAACCAACACCACCAGTCCATCGACCAGCGCTACCATACCACCACCCACGATGGCAAGATTTATGGTGTTGACTACGCCAATGCCCACAAGGACAAACTGCCCATTTTTTGCAACGCGCAGTTTGCTTCGCCTGTAGTCAAGGTTTTCGACGTCTGCAGGCCCGTGGGATTGGAACCGTTGAGCAACCCCGACCTCATCGTCCTTCCTCAGCCTGTCCCACCAGCCAAGGATGACAGTAACGCTCGTATCCGAAGTCAGCGTATATTCGTCAACCAGACAGACATGGGCAACTGGTACGCCTTGTCTGGGCGCTCCTATCCTCTCATCTTGGATGCTCCCGTAGCCAAGACCTCGTCGCCAGACTGGCTGCAGCTTGCTCAGCCATGGGGCAAGTTAAACGAGACGCAGCGGGTCGGCGCAATGGTTGGAACCCACTACATGGATGGTGTCATCAGGGGCAAGATCTATCAGCCTCCCAGTCTACCCGGACGCGCAGAAGCGTCTGATGCAGTGGTGGACCCTGAAAGTCACCCAGTGCTGCCCACTACTGTGCCGCACGACGATCCTGTCGAGACGCCCACCATCGTCAACAAAGTCAAGTCGATTCCTCATCACGTTTCCAACAGTGTAATCGACTTTTTCTCCAACCCTGTCTTGATTGTGCTCATTGTTTCTGTTCTGTTTTACTATCAGAAGGATCTACGTCGGTGGTACAAAACTAAGACGACAAAATGGTATATGCGAGACGAGGCTGCTTCCGATACAGAGGATATGGGTGCCGATGCCACTCCTGAGCAAACGGTACATGACGAGATCCCACCATCCGCTCCTCAGCGGGCGGCCGCACCTTTAGTACCAGAAGAGCCTGTTGTCGACAAGAAGCCAGTATCCGAGGATGGGGTTCCCTCTGTTGAGCCTGCCCCTGAGAAAGAGAAGGATGATGACAAGATGCCTATCGCGGATCCATCGGCTCCCGGTGCCGAGACCCAGACTTCTGCCACCCCCCCTGAACCTGGCACCCCTGAGGTCAAGAAGAAGAAGCCCGCTCACCGTGGCCGTCGCGGAGGCACGAAGCACCGCAAGGGGAAGAAGAGAGAAGAAATGTCTCAATCTCGCGATGACGAGCCACGTGCTTCCGTTGAGGAAGCTGTCAATAAGGCAAAGAAGTTGGGTGTACAGGCTACTGGTCTGGAGCCCGATGTCATGACCATGACAAACGACATGCAAACTGTGGGAGAATCGATCATCAAGATGGGCGGCATCGAAGTTGACACCGAGAACCAACTCGGCACAGGCAGCAATGGTACCCTGGTCTTTGCCGGTCGATTCGATGGCCGCGAAGTAGCTGTCAAGCGGATGCTTATCCAGTTCTACGACATTGCCTCCCAGGAGACAAAGTTGCTGCGAGAGAGCGACGACCATCCCAATGGTAAGACAGAAACATGGCTGCTTTCAAGGAAGTATCTGACAATCAATTCTAGTCATTCGATACTACGCTCAACAGCAACGCGATGGGTTCCTGTACATTGCTCTCGAGCGCTGTGCAGCCTCTCTGGCTGATGTCATTGAGAAGCCTCATCACTTCACCCGACTGGCTCAAGCAGGCAAGATGGATTTGCCAGGTGTCTTGTACCAAATCACTAACGGCATCCACCATCTACACAATCTTCGCATTGTCCACCGCGATCTCAAGCCTCAGAACATTTTGGTCAACATGGGCAAGGATGGACGACCGCGCCTTCTTGTATCCGATTTTGGTCTCTGCAAAAAGCTGGAGGGTGGTCAGTCCTCCTTCGGTGCCACTACTGGCCGCGCTGCGGGAACGTCTGGCTGGCGAGCCCCTGAATTGCTACTCGACGACGACGCCAGGGACACTGCCACTATGGAGTCCAGTATCCAGAGTGGATCGGGCTCTATCCTGGTTGGTTCCGACATGATGTCCAACCGTCGTGCTACTCGCTCCATTGACATATTCAGCTTGGGCTTGGTGTTTTTCTATGTTCTGACGAATGGTTCCCATCCTTTCGACTGTGGCGATCGCTACATGAGGGAGGTGAACATCCGCAAGGGCAATTACAACTTGGCGCCACTGGATGCTCTTGGCGACTTTGCCTACGAGGCAAAGCATCTCATCGGCTCCATGTTGGATGCGAATCCGAAGGAGCGCCCTACAGCTCGCGATGTCATGGCTCATCCGTTCTTCTGGTCTGCCAAGAAGCGCCTTGCTTTCTTGTGCGACGTTTCGGATCACTTCGAGAAGGAACCTAGAGATCCCCCAAGCGATCATCTTGTTCATCTGGAGAAGCATGCTCCGGCGATCACCAAGGGAGATTTCCTTCGGCTTCTGCCACGAGACTTCGTGGACTCTTTGGGCAAGCAGCGCAAATACACCGGGTCCAAGCTGCTTGATCTGTTGAGAGCTCTGCGCAATAAGAAGAACCATTACGAGGATATGCCCGACGCGCTAAAGCGGGCAGTTGGTCCTTTGCCAGAAGGTTACTTGGCGTTCTGGACAGTCAAGTTTCCTAGACTTTTGCTGGATTGTTGGAACGTGGTGTGGACCGTGGAATGGGATAATACTGATCGGTTCCGGGAGTACTATGAGCCAGCCGGTCTTTGAGATGTCGATACGCATAAAAGTCAATGATTTTGCCATGCTTTCAAACTTATTCTACTTTTCCGTGACCTGATAAGCGCCCCGAGTAAAATTGCAAGAAATGTTGGAGAGCCTCCTGATACATACTCAGAATCTTTTATTCCAATGCTGTAGTAATAAGTATACTGCAAAAAGTAGTCTACTTTTCGTAACCCGAAGTTATATGTATCAGATCCACTACTTGCCCTTGCACAGACAGACGCGTAAGAAAATTACCTTTGGCAGGTCGCCAGGTCTATCCGGGCCCTCACTGCTCGAGACGATCTACAAGGTGCATGTCATGACCCAGAGCGGTAGGTAGCCACACATTTGCTCTATTCATTGAAGACCTGTTACTTTTCTCTGGTCTATTCTGTCTGTTACTCTTTCTTTTCTTTATACCTCCTGAAGATTGCAGGCCACCCACGTATGGCCAACTCCTTTGAGTGTTCAGCAATCTTTTACACGCTGCGAGGCTCGATGTACCGTCAAACAGTGTCGTTCATCACCCCCATCTCAGAACGCCTTGTGAGGCATCTCCCAGCTTCTCAACCCCACTGGACAAGCACCTTCTTGCCCTTCTTCTTCTTACCACCTGTGCTCTGACCAGCTTCCTCGTCTTCCCTCTCCGATACATTCTCGCTCGCGGCTCCGCTTCCTGGGGCCGATCCCCAGCTGAAGTTACTGGCAGCGCCGCCCAGATCGCGTCGCACACCTCGTCCCGATCCATAGCCAAAGATTGTTGTGAGGGGCTTCTGTGCCGGAGGCAACGCGGGGAAAGCAGATGATGGTGGCGGTCGACCGGCCGGCGTCGAGCGCACGGGTCCTGCGGAGCCCGAGGATCTTGAAGCGGAGGGGTTGTTCGGCCCAATCCAGGATGGCTGTGGTGCCGACGACTTGGAGGACGAGGCCGCGGGGAGGGCAGGGAAGGCCGATGGCGCTGGAGGGCGAGAGGAGCCCGACGTGGAAACCCAGTTCGCCGAAGCGGCCGGGGCCACCGGTTTAGGCCCCGAGGCGCCGGCTCGGGTGCTGTTCTTCAGCCTCAACACGCGGTTGGAGTGCTTCTGGTTCGAGCTCGGTGCGGCAGCTGGCGCAGTGGGGGACGGCGAGGCTGCACTAGCCCAGCCGCTTGAAGCCGTCGTCGCGCCGTGCATACCGCCCAAGCCAGGCAGAGACGGGTAGTCTTCGTTGATGGCTCTCCAGTCCTGCCACGCTTTGTGCAGAGCCGCGACCTTGCTCTTATCCTCGAATAGGTCAGCAACTTCACGGACCAATGTACCCAATGCGTTTGACGATGTATCAGCGAAGAGCGAGAAGAAGGCATCGACCAGTTGAGGGGCGGTCAAACTTCCTTTTCGGAAATTTGAAATGTAATCGCGGAACTCCTTCATCTTAGACTGGTCGTGGCCAAGCAGGTTTGAAGCGCGCTCAACGACGCCTTGGTGGCGCAGCATCACCGCTCTCTCCTGAGGAGGCAATGATGCAATGTCAGTCACATTGAGCTGCTCCATCTCGGCCGTAGGCAGCGCAGGCGCAGGTACGGCTGCAGCTGCAGGGGCTTGACGTGATGAACCTCCAGGCGCCGGCGCACCATTACCTCGGCGAGACGAAGAAGCGGGTGTCGTACTCGCTGGCTGGGAGAGCGAACCGCCAAAGGTACGGTTGGAAACTGACTGTGCCGAGTGGATTGCCATTTGTCTTTGGAAGGCAAGCTCATCCCGGCGGAGCGGTTGCGCAGAGCTATGAGGTATGGGTTCGGCATTGGGATCCCGGCCACGGCCACGGCCTTGGCGTCCGCTGGAGGGGCCATCACCACCGCCGCCGCCGCTTCTACCGCCGCCACCTCCTCCACGTCTCTCGGTCTCGTATGTCGATCTGTAGTCAAAGCCTGACATGTTGACTATCCTCGCATCTCTCCGAACATCCTTGGACAGAGAGTTGGCATGCTCTTCCAGTTGATGCGCCTTCAAGTCCATTTCCGACTCAAAGACGACGAATTTCTTCTCTAGGCATTCCTTGTCCAGACAGGGGAAATGGTCTTTTTCAAAGTGCTTCTCCAAAGCATTGTAGTTGACAAAGTAGTGGGGGTGTCTCGAGTCTCTCCGATCGCAGATGAAACATCTTTCGTGCTTTTCGCGGCAGTGATCAAAGAGCTTATCGTCGTCATAAAAGCGCGATCCGCAGAACCCGCATAGGGGATGTCCCTTGAAGCCCGTCTGGTCAATGGCACCTGGCCTGTCGTCTCCGTGCCTCATGTGCTTCTCGAGCTCCTTGTCCGCAAAGAGTTCATGCTCATGGGTAAAGACCTTCTTGTTTCTGGTACACAGGTCGCACATCTTCATGTGATGCGTTGACCGAACGTGTCTATGAAGATCTGGCCAGCCTAAACCGGCAAAGACACAGTCTTCCGCAGGGCAGTTGTATCGCAGGAGCACGACAGTGTCGCCGACAATTTCCTCATTGGTATATCGGATGCCAATGTTGCTGTCGAAGCTCGTGATGTCGGCGTCGGTATAGTCCTCGTATCGCTTGTTCGCATCGTCCGTGAAAACGACAAAGGGAGAGGCAGTCTTGCTTGAAGTTAGTCTCGGCGTATCAATGGCGCGTCAGTGGAAGTAAGACTTACTCGACAATGAGGACAGTCCTTGGTCTTGTACAGGGCTCTCATGCGTAGACCACAGATGTGGCAGGTCTTATGGTTGCATGGTGCAATCGAGTGGAACTTGATGGGCTCTGCGCAAATGAAGCACACCTCGCCGTCGCTGCTCGCGGTATCATCGTCCGCTGCAGCCGTACGTGTGAGCACCTTGTTATCGGCTTTGGTGACGGGGGCCTGTGATGCGCTCGAGGTTTCTGGCTGGGTTGACGCAGCAGCGTTATTACCGCCTCTGCCACGTCCTCCTCTTCCTCTTCCACGGGTTCCAGCGTTGGCTCCTCCACCTCCACCACCGCCGCCGCGACCTCTTCCACGGTTGCGATTACCCCTCGAGGGGTTCGAGTCGCCGCCGGCAGCGTGAGTATCGGCCATCGGGACAGTCGTCTTTCTCGTAGATAATGAGACTGTCGAGTCGGCTGGACAATACTGTCGAGACCAACGGTCTTACACTGGCAGTGCCTTTCTTGGATGCGCGGAAATTGGTCCTCCACTTGAGCTTGCTTGTGGGCCGGTGTAGCTGCAACTGAATAGCTCGTTCCAGATTGCGTGTAGTGACTTGAAGAGGTAGCGTGAATTGGTAAGAGAGTAGGAAAAGGCCGGGATACAGACGGGCAACCCGGTACTTTTAATCGGGCGCTGCGAGACGATGTACGTCGAAATTAATGATTATGTGTGGCTCCCAAGGGAACCGCGAGTGGGTTGGATTGGCTCTGGCATTGGTGGGTGGAGGGAACACATGGCGGGGTCCATTTGCGCAAAAAAGTCCCCTTCCATTGCTCGTTGAGGTGGCAGCTACTGCCACTGTGGGTGCTAACTTCCATTCTGGTCAGCGACCGCCGACCGGGGTTTCTCCGTGCTCTCGGTGTGCGTCATTCACCCCTGCAACCGCCATACCGCCATGCCGCCATCTGAAGAAGCTTCGAGGCTTACATAACACAGCAACAACCACAAGCTGACAGCTGAGCTTCGCGGAGTCACCAGCCGGTTCCAGGCCACATTTGTGGCTTTGCACTCGACTCATCGAGGCGGTGCAAGAGGCATTCGAAGCCTTTCTCAATGGATGTCAGATATCTCGATTTAGAATCGCCTCTGCCTTACCTCAGGTAGCCCAATATGAGTTGCATACAAAATGACTCATCTGTAATCATCGTTTCTCTGCTGTAGCTGAAGCATTGTTCTGCGGTGCCAGTTTCTCTCTCATTCGATGCCTATGGTCTTGCATCATTGACTTCCCAAAATATGTTGCGTCATTGGACCGGCAGAGGACTAAACCAGTATCTTAATAGAGTGTATTTCAAGGGAGACTAGTCTCGACCGATTCCAAAGGCCGAGCTAGCCTAGATTCTCTACCTCAGGTAGCGTAAAGCCTGCAGTTGCAGCCACAGCTGCAACATCCAGCATGGCCAAATACTAAGTATGTAAAGATGCCATGTCGACAACGAACCCACCCTCTACTGATATCCTCCTCCAACGACCACACTAGAAGGCACTTCGCGATTCGCCATCCATTTGCTGCCTGTACCCGGATGTCCAACCAAACCGCCCGGAAAGTTCTGATTGCCCATCCCAAACCAGAAAGACGCCATTGCTTTAAATCGCACCGCTTGTCCGTGTTATTTTCATCCTTGGACCATGTCCCTCCTTAAATATGCTCTCACTGCTCCTCAACCGGGTAAAGATGGGCCCCGATCATCTTGTTCATTTGGAACATATCCACCTTGGATTGTTTGAAAATCGCGTGCATCTTGTCGTCGCAAATGATTTGTCTCTTGTTTTCCGGATCCTGTAGGTCGTTGCCCTTGATGTGTTCCCAGAGCTTCTTGACAACCTGCGGGCGAGAGAGCTGGGGTAAAAAGTCAGCATGTTATTGTCAGACAGCATGTCATCCCGGAAAAATCATACCTGAGGTTCGCCAAGCAACTCTGACAACGGCTCGCTCAAGTTGAAGGGCTTTTGGAATCCACCACCAGCCTTGCGTTTCGGCGCTTCGCCGCTGTCCTCGACGTCGCTGTCGTCAATCTTCTTGTCGCTCTTCTTGCGGGGCGCCTTCTTCTTCTTCTTGGCCGCTTTGCTACCCTTACTGCTTGCGCCATTGCCGCCTCGAGTTGTCCTTCCTCTTGCCATTTGGTTTTCCTGAGCTTGTAGCTTCGCAGCGAGCTTGGCATCGGCGTCTTCAGACGAGTCCTCACGCTTCTGTCTCTTCCGGACAGGCGCGACGGACACCTCAATCTCGCCATCAATATCATCGTCGTGGCCGTTGGCTTCGCGCTTCGGGGCGGGACTTGCGGAGTACGAGTCGGGGGCTGCGTCGTTGGAACCCGAGATGGCGTCGAATCGCTCTTCTATCAGCGCCTTGATGGCATCCTGCAAGCATCTGTGTTAGCTTTGACCCAGGTTATTGGTAGGTGTATGTCTGCAGCTGGCAGTGGGATTACTGGGTATATAATTACCTTCTGAGCAGTCAGGTCCTTCCCGCCAAGAGCTTTCTCCAGACCCAAACGGATCTTCTTGCGAGTGATGGTCGTCAAGTCCGCGGTCGCAAGGATGCCATCTATGATGGCCGTGTAGTTATCCTCATCTTCAGAGCTCACTGCAGAAATCAGTTTAGCGACAGCGTTGCAGGCAACAAGACCTAAAGCGCAGGAACATACGGGGAAGAGACATATTGCTGCCAGAGTGTATGATGTTCCTGGAGTAGTGTTTTGTAGATGTGTCGATATTCGATCCGGAGCGACCGATAGTCGCAGGTGCACGGTCGGTTGGAGTTGTTGCGCAAGAGTATGGTGAAGCACTTGGAGACGCAGCTGGCCGGTCGATTGTGGAAGAAGCTGAGGGATCGGCAAGAAGAGAGTTGGTAGGTGGATTGTTTGGTTGGCCTCGAATCAGAGCATATCTTTGACGATCCGTACCTCAGCTTGGCATCAGTGGGAAGGCGCGAGGGGCATGAGAATTCGAATTCGAATGGAAGATGCAAAGTGGGACAGCACGATCCACGCCTCTGGCTTCTTTATATCGCGGCGGAGTGCATCAACGTGCCGGCACACACACACGCACAAGGCTGAAGAGAGGACGATCTCTTGGTGGGGCGTGGCTGCCAAGGCGGGAGTCGCGAAAGAGAGCTGATGCACCTGATGGGTATAACGTGTCGCTGGGAGACGTGGAAGTTGATCTGGGGGTGTGAGAATGGACCGGCGAGGTTTTGTCCCAAACGACCAGTTGCGACGGATGTGCGGTGTCGGTGCAGTGTGCAGTGTGCAGTGTGTGGTGCGATCTGTGGCCCGGGCAAGAAAAGGTGAGGCTCACACTTTCCGATGTTTGGTTCTTGTTCGGTCGGCACCTTAGCGTGTGGTCTGTTCTGAAGACCGGGTAGTCTGTTGGTAGTGTATCTGTACGTAGTACGGGAACTCCGTAAGGTGAGGTAAGGTAAGGTATCCGCAGCAGGGGAGAATGAGATACCTCAGCAACCAAAACAACGCCGACGAATAGAAAGCCCAAGTGCGGGTTATGTGTGGCTGAAAGGACGGAAAGACAGAAAAAAAAGTGGTCTTTGGGTTCTTTCTTGTCTTGCAGTTGTGCATTAGACGTTGGCTCGTGCTGCCATCAGTTCCAGACCTCGACGCCGTGCCAATCACATTGCCGAATTGACTCCCGGCTGATGTTCCTTCGGCAGCCCCACCCCACACCGGTCGCCTGACAAGCATCACGTGGCTCGGCTTGCATTATACGGCTGGGGAAGGCGCCTCTGGAGTTTTCACCCAGTCTTATCTTATTGTCATGGTATATCTATCTTAGTAAGCAAATCAGGTAGTCATATTCAGTCATATTCAAGTAAGATAATTACCATATATCAAGATGACTTCAAGTGCCTATAGAGAGTATTTTCAACCTACCTACCTTGCTAAGTATTGATTATGTCTTATGACGACTTCGATCGCATGTCAGCACCTTGTCTGGCCGGTGGGATTCTTTTTCGGTGTGTAAGCCAATCAGAAACTAGATTAAGTCTCGGTGAGGTCTAGAGCGGTTCCCAAATCGGCAAAGGCGCACTCCACTATTCCAAGTTAGCTTCGGGCCAATGAAGTCTCTGGCGGTCACTGCTTGACCATCTTCTGCAGACTATCAGTCTATCTACTGCGCTTGTGTCTAACCGTTGGATTGGTGACGTTGGTCTCTCTGATCGCACTTGAGTTATTCCATATTCTTATTATTCTCACTACTTCTGTCCTACATTATCTAGGTTACGCCGTTTCTTGCTTCGAGATTGCTATAAGGGAGGCAAGTCAGGATGCTCAACCCTTTCAGCATCTTCACCCAGGCCTTTCCGCCGCGGCCGCAATTCACAGAGAAGGATATTCCCGATCTCTCTGGCAGAGTCAGTATCTCACGTAATACCCTCATCATGACTCGCTTGATACTTACACGTCGCAGATCTGCATCGTTACAGGAGCAAACACCGGTGTTGGCAAGGAAGTCGCACAAATTCTGTACTCCAAGAACGCCACTGTCTACGCTACCTCTCGTTCGGAAGAAAAGGGCCGTTCAGCCATCAACGCTATCAAGGAGGCGGTACCTAATTCTACAGGAAAGCTGGATCTCCTCACTCTGGATCTGGCCGACCTCACCACCATCAAACCCGCAGCAGATGCCTTTCTCGCCAAGGAGACGCAACTGCATCTTCTCATCAACAATGCCGGTGTCATGATGCCGCCTCAGGGAAGCAAGACAGCCCAGGGGTACGAATTACAGCTCGGAACAAATTGTGTCGGCCCGTTCCTCTTCACCAAGTTGCTGACGCCGACTCTGGTGCAAACGGCCAGGACGGCACCCAAAGACAGTTGTCGTGTTGTCTGGGTCTCCAGCTCAGCCGCGGAGGTCTTGTCGCCCAACCCTGCCATCGAGATCGATAATCTCGACTACAGTAGAGATAGAATCAAGGAGTTCAAGTACGGCATCAGCAAGGCAGGCAACTACTTCCACTCTACTGAGTTCGCCAAGCGACACAAAGCCGACGGCGTCATCAGTCTAGTAAGTTTTGGCAAATATCTGGTCAAGAACATGTGAAATGGGTAACTAACTATCCAAAGGCCTTGAATCCGGGAAACCTTTCATCAGAGCTGGATCGCCACATCACGGCGCTGATCCCGACGCTGTTCAGAAAAGCCACCACATATCCTGCCATTAATGGCGCTTACACGGAATTATTTGCGGCGTTATCTCCCGATGTGACAATTGAGAAGACGGGCGATTGGGGTGCGTCCGACCTTGTCTGCTGAATTTTATGAGTTGCTAATCAGACGTCTTACAGTTGTTCCCTGGGGTCGTTTTTATGCCATTCGGGATGACCTTGTCCAGGGCTCCAAGTCCCGCGAAGATGGCGGTACGGGTCTCGCCGAAGACTTTTGGAAATGGACTGAAGAGCAGGTAGCAAAGTATCTCTAGTGTACGAGCTTGTTCAGTCACCTAAGAAGGTCCAAAAATCTGCCAAATTTCGTCGTTCACCACTTGTTACTAGAGGCAAATCCAGCAATACAACATAGCCAGGGAATCGTCAAGTGGTGAGTCACTAGTTCTTCATCGCAGTTCAGACATCAAAAGAGCGGGCAGCTTTGGTATCGTACACTGAAGAATATATTCAAAACTAAGTCCAATAGGCACAGTGACAAGTCTTATATGCAAAAATGATATGTACATCAGAAGTGGTCCTATCCTTGCCTCGGAGTCCAAAGGGACACCCAAGCAGCGTTCGTTCTCCTCAAGCTCCAATCAACAGCGGAAACGCTTAGTTGCGCTTGGCGTGGTTGCGGCGGCGGCGGCGACGGCACGCGGGCTTGGCGCTAGCAGAGGCAGCGGGAGCAGAGCTGGTGGTGGCAGCAGCCGGGGTAGTGGCAGCGGGAGCGGAGGGCTCCTCGGAGACAACGGGAGCGGCAGAGGAAACGGGGGTGGCGACGGGAGCAGAGGAGGAAGCGGGCTCAGACTCGACGGGAGCGGCGGAGGATACGGGGGCAGCGCTGGTGGTAGGGACGGCGGTGGTGGTAGGAGCCGCAGTGGTAGGGGCGGCAGCAGCGGGAGCAGAGGAGGAGGCGGCGGCGGCCGAGGTGGCGGCGGGGGCAGCAGAGGAGGCAGGGGCGGAGGAGCCGGTGTCGGAAGATCCGGAGCCGACGGCCTTGGTGATCTCGCCGTTCTCAATGTAGACGCCGGAGAAGTAGAAGTCCTCGGTCTCGTCGGCGTAGCCGTCACGGGGGAGCTCGAGGACACCGACGTGCCAGTCGGCACCGTTGCTGGAGGCGGAGGCAGTGACGGGGGCAACGACCTGAGTCAGGGCCTCGGCGCCGGTAGAGTGCCAGAAGCCGACGGAGCCGCCGTCAAAGTCGATCTCGTAGGCAACGTTGTGCCAGACGTCAGCGTCCCAGTTGACGCTCCACTCGGTCTTGCCGCCGACGACCCAACGGAGGAGGGGGTCCTCGGTGCCGGTGGCGCCGCTCTGCCAGCCAGACTTCATCTCGACGAAGTGGCTCTCGAAGAAGGCGATCTGGTGCTCCTTGTTGAGGGAAGGGGCGTTGGTGTCGCTGCGCTTCAGGGAGAAGTGGTAGAAGAGCTTGCCCTTGCCGATGGCGGCGGTGGTCTGGGGGATGAGCTCGGTACGGCGCATGGTCTGGCCGTTCCAGAAGGAGGTGCTGGTCAGGGAGATCTTGGCACCCTGCTTGGAGCCCGTGTCGGCCGGGTTCTTGAAGTCGGAAGAGAGGTTGACGTAGTCGGTGGTGGCGCCGGAACCGTGGATGTAGTACTGGTAGGGGCCGACCTGGCTGCTCCAGGACCACTTGTCGAGGTCAGTGGCAGAGGTCATGTCGTTGAAACGACCATCCCAAAGGATCTCGCACTGGGCGCGGGTGGCCAGCAGAGCCGCGCTGGCGATGCTCCATGTGAACTTCATTCTTGCGGGTTGGTTGTGTGGTTGGCTTGGGAGTTTGGGGTGTAAGTGAGCGTGTATATGCCTAAACCGACCGGGCGGCTTGGAGAAAGCTTGAATTCAAGGGTTTGAGCGAATGGAATGTTTCGAAAAGAAAGAGAGGACGCAGGTCGCAGCAATCGATGCCTTGGCCTTGCTTGAGGAAGTTCAATGTACGATAGAGAATGTAGCTAAGCTCAAACGAAACGAGGCATGCATTACGCGTTGGCAGACCAGCTCCTTTATGTAGGTCTCCTTCGGCTTCCTGGACTCTAACCCTTGGGATGAAGATTCAACTCCATCCTCGCTCCGTGGTTCCTGGAAAGGAGATGACCCCGCAGGTTTAGCTGCGAGGAATAGAGTAGAAGGCTCCTTTGGGGAGATGGGCCTTGCAGAAGCACTTTGTTTCACGGCAAGGTTTCCCGGTTCAGCGGATGCATCTTGCAAGCCTCTGTCAAGCGAATTAGGCCTGTACGCACTACTACGTACTCCGTCCGCAGTGAGTGGGATTAGATTGCGGAGTTGTCCCTGACTTCAGGTGAGGCCATGGTTGATGAGGCCACGCCTTTTCCGTACGTGTGCGGCCTGCAGGTCCCAGGTTGCGGCGGCAAGGCAAGGCAAGGCAAGGCAAGGCATGCCCCATACACAGTAGCAACTTTGGCTAGGAGCAAAGAAGCAGAAACTGCAGGATCCCGCAGCGAAAGGAGTCATGGAAAGACCAGGGCCTGGGCTCGGGTGGGAGAGGCGGACCAACACAGCCAGAGAGAAATGAACAGGGTGTTGAGTGGGCGCTTGATATTAATGAAGTCGAGCCCACATCTCGTTTGCATCTTGTATGGATGACGATGCAGGGGGTGCTACAAGACTGCGAGAACGCACGTTGAAGTCGAGAGAGAGCCGCCCAGGTGCGAAGCTTCTGCTGGTGGGAAATTTGCACACGGGGCTCGGGGTGGGCCCGCTAGGCCGGATCGGGGCCGTCTCCAAACGAGCAAGCCGCAAGCGCCCCTTTTCGGCACAACCGGGAATACCCTTCTTTGGGCCTTCGCCGTAGTGTACAATTGCCAATATTCAAGCACCCAAGTTCATCCCAAAAAAACTCAATTTGAGAAAGCCACCGCCCGCCTGTCAAACTGCAAGCCTTTTTGCCGCCTTCATCGGCTACCACCGTCGGGTTGTGGGCGACGGCGTGGCGGCGGGAAAGACTTCCAATGACGTGATGTGTTATACCCGAAATAACGTTCTTTTTTTCGGCTATCACTCACCTTAATTCACCTTAAGTATGTAATAGAACACAAGGGTACGGATACACTGCTTATTGGGATTGAATGTTAAGAAGTGCGAATAAGGCGGGAGATCTCCCGAGATAGGCATGCATACCCGGGCCCGAGACTGTGGACTGTCCGCAAGCCGCCCCGATTTTCTTCCTAGGGCTTCAGATCAGCCCTGATCAATAGACAAGCAACATATGCAAGACAACAATCATCATTATGGAGAGAGGACAGCTATGTCAGGTCGAGAAAGGGCAGCAACCGTTGAATTGGTTCATCATTCCTGCTCTCCAGATACTTTCATCAGTCCATCTTATATTCCTGGCTAACCGACCAAAAACCCGCTTCTTCATCTTCGATAGTCCTGGCTCCCATCACGACCTGAGGTACTCACAAACACTTTTGCCCCAACGCGACGCCCCCTTGTATACCCACATGCCAGGCGCATTACCCGTCTTCAACCCTTCTATGGCGTCCGCAAGTATGAGCCCGCACCCCTCCTTCTTCACCTCTTCTATGGGCGTGAGATACGTCTTGAATGAGAACATGATCGCTCCCGTCTTGGGAAGTCTGGTCAAGGTTTGTAGTTCTTGGCGCAAACAAGCCTGAGTGGGTGGTATGAGCTTCCTGGTAAATGGTACATTGAGTTTCAAGGAAGGCCATCTCACCTTTGAAATATCGACATCCTCATCCTCTTCTGTCTTGTCGCCTTCATAAATGTGCAAGTTGCTCGGGCTAAAGAGGTTCTCATGCGTCGAAACAGACCACTATATCAATTCATCAGCGGAACGCCTCCGTATCCAAGAATAAGCAAGCTCACGTTCATCCGCTTGACGCTCTTCCCAACCTGTAATCGAGAGAAGAAGCGCTCCATGCTTGCACCAATCTTCTCATATGACGGCACCGGGGTGTGAATGTCCTTCATCAGCTTTCCGAGCTTGTTGGACGGATCGAATCCAGCAGGATGGCAGCAAACGAACGCCACGCAACGATGGCCCTCTGGTGTCTCAACGAGCAAAAAGATGTCGTCTTCCACGGTCTCTCCAAGAGCTTTGAGGGCAGTCACGGGGTCCTCCGGCGGCGCGAGGGGCAGTGATGTCTTGGTAACATGGTTATGGAACTTAGTCTTGTCCTCGGACAAGGAGAACATGGTTGGATATCGCTTCGGCAGATACTCTGAGAGTATATAAGTCCAGGCCTCATGAAGGGCAGGTAGGCCTTCTGGCACAGCGCCCGCTACCGTTGACGTATGCTCATCCAGAAGCTGACGACGCTCGGTCACTCGATCAAGGTAGTTGTTGTCTATAATGATGAGGTCTTCTGGCGGACTTGCTTGGATGGCTAATATGATAATCCGTTAGAATGTAAGCAAGATTCATGTGCAAGGGTCGTGGTACCCATGGTGATGTGATAGACTGGTTTGAATGGCCGGTGCTTGGCAGGATCGATGTCCTGCCAGTCAAAATCTTTCAGAGGCATTATGTCGGTCTTTTCGTCTGATTTCTCCTGCAAGCTAGTCCCGACGAGCTTTTCCTTAACACAGTCAGACGTTTCCGTGGGATCTTTGAAAGATAAGGAGACACACCTTTGTGGCATATCGCCACTTCCACCTCCATGCGGAGAATAGCAGTACAGCTACAGCCAAAGCCGAGAGGAGGAACATATCGGCGTTTGGAAATAATGTGAGAGGCGAAGTCTAGAAGGCAAGATGTTTAATGTGGCTATAAGAAGATGGGATAAGTTGAATCGTTTCAGCGCAGTAACGAACTCTTGACCTGACTCAGGATAACAGCAAACTTATACGGCGAGGATCCCTGATACAAGTCGAGGAGCCGAGAGGAGACCGTTATCGGCCCAGACAGCCGGACACGTTAAGTCTCCGCTAGTACTGGGTAGACTTTCCGAATCGTGGGAACCCGCCCCAGAGCCACGATACCTCTTTTGGGCAATAGATTGAGACCACCGGCAATCATCTGGCCTCGATTGGCTGGGCCAATAAGATGCACCTCATTTGGGCAGTGGAAAGAGACCCTACCCTACAACGCATGCCGTGTTCTCCAACTTTGCATGCATACATCAGACCCAGCGTAAATAGCGTATCAAGCACATAGCGTGGCATTCTACCACGCAGTAGGTCTCCCGCCTGGAATGTTGACTTGACTCCGATGCTTCCCCGCAAACGCCTTGGCTTGCCACCCCACAAGACGACTCCAAAGTATCTGATGATGTCGGGCTGTAGTGTCGCGATGTCAGGTTTTTGATCAGATTATACGTAATAGAACCTGAGCATCGCAATGCTTCAACCATCGGCTCGACCTTCCTGCCCCAGCCACATGTAGTTCACCCAAAGGGGTCATTTCCCTGGCTGTAGCGCACGCAACGTCAATATCCATCCTCACATACCTTTAGTCAGTTCCCGAACTGACGGAAACAGGGCCTAAGAGGTCTCAAAGAGATACGAAGGTGAGTAAGTAATGCAGCTAGCTTCACATTCTCATGTCACTGAGTACTAGGATCGCTTATGGCATGTCTCCGCACAATCGAGTATTTGAGGAATCCTCACCAAGCAGAGCCAGGACATAGTTATCAGACAATACATCTCACTGCCAGTAGTGGTGGACTCGAAAGACTCTTGTAAACAATGAAGCTGATGATGGGGAGTGAATGCCTCCCTGCCTAAGGTAGTGGTGACTATGCATGACTCTAAAGATAACGTACATAAGGTACCCCGCAATCGGACCTGACATGCCGGCAATCGATAAGAGTATGAGAAGATAAGATAAAGAAACCAAGGATTCTGAGATTAGTCATCATTCTTCAAGGTCGTGAGTGCTTCAGAGAGCTCATAAGTCAGCAAGAGCTTATCTCTTCAGCTACGTAATCACGCAAGCTCTGGCAAGGGTGAGCTCCTCATTCGACTCCACGCTCTCACCATCATCCATGTCATTGACCACTCACGTTGCCGAAGTCGCGACCGAAGAGAAGCGATCACTTCCCCGTGTGCCCCTCCAGATACTCCCAAAGCTCATTGTCGTCGGCGATGTCTGCGCTCTGGGTTTGAAACGTCGGCCGATAATCCAGCCGAACCGTCAGTCACCTTCTTGATTGGGCCAAGGGCTCCCCCAAGGAACCCAATCCTCAGAGCTTTGGGGCCAGTATAACATATCCCTTGCTCCTAGAACTTTTCAACGTCTGCTATTTGATCTTTTTTGCTTCAAACAACACCAAAACGTTAGGTGTTGTCATGGATTCGGAAAAGAGCGGCATGTTGCCGCCGTACAGCGCCGCAGACCTCCCGCCGCCCTCGGCCCCCCGGCACTCTCATCATCACAAACGATGGCTACGACCCAGACGCAGCATGAAGCTCATCGTGGGATGTCTGGCGTTCATTGCTTTTGCTCAGTGGAAACAGATCTCGATACTGCCTTCCCGCGAGCCATCCTCCTCACTTTCTGCGGAGCGTTTGCAGCAGGACTTGGCGACCTGTGCAAAATTGCGACACAAGCCACAGGATCCAATTGGTCTCGGTCGAGAGAAGAATGCTCGTTTCGTCGACGGCCAGCGCCCGACGCTCATCCGTAACGCCACAATCTGGGTTGGCGAGGCCGCTGAGGGAACATCTCCAGAAGATGCGCGTGCCGGCAAAGGGTACTCGTGGATCACTGCCGACGTTCTCATCGATTACGGCCTGATCCAAAAGGTCGAAGCCGACATCTCCCTCGACTCCCTTCCTAAGGATACCCAGATTTGGGACGCCAAGGGCCGCCAACTGACCAGCGGTGTTATTGACATGCACTCCCACGCCGGTGTTGGTGCCCTACCCGAGCTCGTCGGCAACCAAGATGTAAATGAGATGTCCAACGACATTACTCCCTACGTCCGTTCAATCGATGGACTCAACCCCCTCGACCCACAGATCCAGGTCATCAAGTCTGGAGGTGTAACTACCTCGCTGGTTCTGCCGGGCTCTGGCAATAACATGGGAGGCGAGGCCTTTGTCATTAAACATGCCGTTGGCAAGCCCGACGGCCGCACCGAGCTTTCTGCCGAGGATATGCTGGCGGACCCGGATCGCAACTGGCGGTACATGAAGATGGCATGCGGAGAGAACGCGAAGCGCGTCTACGGAAAGGTTGGGCACAGCCCCTTTTCCCGTCTCGGCGAGAGCTGGGAGTTCCGCCATGCCTTTGAGCAGGCAGCAAAGCTTGTGCAAGAGCAGGACGACTGGTGTGCGGCCGCCGACAAGTTTGGAGTGGAGAGCCAGTCATCCTACTTACCCCAGGACCTCAAGTGGGAGAGTCTCAGTGCTGCCTTGCGAGGCCAAGTGCACATCAACACCCACTGCTACACGATTCCGGACCTTGAAGCATTCGTTGACCACACCAACGAGTTCAAGTTCCCGGTGCGGGCTTTCCACCACGCCCATCAGACCTTCTTGGTTCCCGAGGTGCGTCTTTCTACCCTCTTTGCGTGTGATCCTCCCATCACTAATAAGCTTATGTAGATCCTGAAGCGCGTCTGGGGTGGTCGCCCCCCTGCTTCTGCGCTGTTTGCCGACAACATGTATTACAAGTCCGAGTCGTACGTTGGCTCCGAGTACGCTGGCAAGATCCTTTGGGAGAACGGTCTTACTCCCGTATACGTCAGTGATAACCCTGTCTTGAACGCCCAGCATGTCCTCTTCGAGGCCGCCAAGGCTTACAGATATGGCCTTCCTTACCATGCAGCTCTGTCCGGTGTGACATCTGCCCCTGCCGAGTTGCTGGGTTTGGGCCAGCGCATTGGCAAGATCAAGCCCGGATTCGATGCCGACATTGCTGTGTGGGATAGCGATCCTCTGAGTGTTGGTGCCGCGCCTGTGCAAGTGTGGATTGATGGAGCTGCTCAATTCTCTGATCCTTTTGAGCTTAAGAAGCCTCTTGACGGCCCTATCATTCCCGACCCCAAGCTAGCCAATACTACCGAGGACATCACCGACCTTAAGGAGGTCGTTTTCACTGGCGTTTCCAACGTTTGGCTGTCGGGCGAGGAGGCCAACACAGCCAACAGCGAGACGGTGAACGTTGTGTTCTCAAACGGCGATATCAAGTGCATCGGCGCCTGCACCGAGGAGGTTGCAGCTGCCAAGTCCTCGTCTAAGAAGGTCATTGACCTGAAGAATGGCCACATCACCGAGACTTTCACTGCATTCGGTTCTCTCATTGGCCTCAACGAGATCGACAACGAGGCGGACACGGACAACGGCCGTAACCCCACCGGGTTCAGTCGTGGTCTTGACGGCCTTGTGCTCGACAACAAGAAGCTGCACATAGCTAAGAAATACGGCGTTACCAAGGCAATCTCGGCGCCCAAGTTCACAGGTGGATTGACGCACTCTGGAACCAGTGTTGGCTTTAACACTGATGCCAAGCACTCGCTCGAGAAGGGTGCTGTTTGGGCCGAGGACGTTGCCGTTCATCGTACATTGACTCTCGCCGCGAAGAGAGGTGACAACCCGTCCATCTCTGATGCCATTGGCAAGCTCCGACACACCCTCTTGGAGGCAGTTGCGACCAACGACACCGGATCGGATCCTTTCTCAGAGGCGGCCTACCTCAAGAAGGTGGTCAATGGAGAGCTGCCCTTGGTCCTGACAGTCCATAGTGCGGACACCATTGTCGCCGCTCTCAGAGTCAAGGCCACAGTCGAGGAGGCCTTGGCTGCAAAGAGTCAGTCCAAGGAGTCTCCCAAGCTCCGTGTCTCCATCATTGGAGGCGCTGAGTCTCATCTCGTCGCTTCAGAGCTAGCCGACGCCGGTGTTGGTGTGCTTCTTGCACCTTTTCAGTCGTACTCATACACCTGGGACCAAAGACGTTCTCTGACCGGCGCTCCTCTCACGAACGGTACCGCCATTGACACTCTCCTAGACGCTGGTGTCGTCACTGCCATTGGATTGGAGGAGGATTGGTTGATCCGTGACTTGGGACTACTCGCCGGTATTGCGCAGAAGAATGGCAATGGTCGGTTGAGCGAGAAGAAGGCGCTGGATCTGGTTTCCTCCAACGTCTACAAGATTCTTGGCATTGAAGAGTCGCAGTCGAGGAAGGCTCGCCACTTTGCTGTGTACGAGGGCAGCCCGCTTGAGATTGGAGGCAGAATTCGTGCTGTCGGCAGCGGCCGTGACACCGTGTCTGTTTTCGTGTAAACGAATCGTGGGAAGGTTCCAGGCCTACTTTTACAACGGGTAGTTCATATTCACCGAAACCTGAAAGACCCATTTAATGACTCGGAAACTATTCCGATCCCGGTTCCGAGCCGCGCGGGGAAGACAGTAATACAACGCATGATCAAACTGCACTGGCGGCTCACTTGACAACAGATAGTGATACTGAAAATGGTCCATTCTAAGCACATTAGATCCAGCTGAATCAGCTCTAGCCGTTATGATTTGCCGCAGGGTCGTGGCGTTGATTCCTTTGCCATTGTGGTCCCGCGCGGGTATTACCAATCTGATCCCGGACGGTGACAATCCCGGCGTATCATACTTTGACCAATGAGAAAGGATCAAATCGAAGCCAACTAAACGGATGCCGTTGCTATTTGAGCCTCCTGGTCCCCCCACCGTCCGTTGGTTTAGTAAGGGTCTTAATAGCACTTGAATAGCATCGGATGACAACAGAAACAAGAACTCTGTCCTATTTGACTAGAACTCTACGACTTTCAAAAATCAATTGGATCAACAGACGAAAACTCAGAACATCATCATCTACAATGACACGCGCTGCAGCAATTTGCGTCGCGCACGGCGGAGGTACGTTGAGCTCCATTGAAGACCGATGAAACCCGCAGTGCTGACTTACACGTCTTAGGTCCCATGCCTGTTCTTGGAGACCCTGGTCACGCTTCCATCACCGCATCACTCCAAAAGCGCGTGCCCAAGATTCTGAAGCTCAACACACCAGACGCACCCAGAGCTATCGTGGTTGTGACAGCACATTGGTCAGAGGGTGCACCGACCATCTCATCAGGGGATCATCATGACCTGTACTATGATTACGGCGGTTTCCCGCGGGAGGCATACGCACTCAAATATCCCGCTCCGGGATCGCCAAATATCGCAAATGAGTTGAAGCAGGCTCTCGAGAAAGAGGGTCTCTCACCGGTAATGAACTCACGTCGTGGTAAGTACAAGCAATGGCACGCAAGCTGTAGTAAACCTAGATTAACGTTCAACCCAGGTTGGGATCATGGCGTCTTCATTCCACTCCTCCTCATTCACCCAGCCGCCGACATTCCAGTCATTCAGCTTTCAGTACTGGCCTCTGAGGATCCCGAGGAGCACTTCCGCATGGGTCGGGCCCTCTCAGCTCTGCGCGACACCAACGTCGCCGTCGTCGGGTCGGGTTTTGCTTCGCTTCACAACATGGGGAAGTTGCGGTCACTCATGATGGGAGACCCGTCAACGGCAAAGAGGATCGGGACGCAGGTCAATGAGTGGAACAAGGAGTTGACGGGCGCCGCACTCCTAGAGAAGCGGGAAGACCGGATCAAGGCGCTATCCAACTGGCGAAAATTCTCTCACAGTTACGAAATGCACCCTCGTTATGGCGCGGAGCACTTCATGCCTCTGCTGGTATGCGCGGGTGCTGCTGACGACGAGGTTGGCCGGGAGTACAATGACGACTTCCTTGGGGCGGATATCAAGACATACTATTGGGGAGATGTACGTGTCTGAAATTATTCTAACTAGCACCTTGTTCCATCTATATGCCCATTCCGAAGCGCCAGTTCCAAATCCGCATCTATCCAAGCGGATTGTGGAGAGGGCGAGATACTTCTCAGCCCTTCTATCCCATAATACATTTAACTCGTTATATCATGATTCTTTCAATGTCCTCCTAGCCAAAGAACCCCGACACCCAATGCTAATGGAGAAATAAAACAGTCCCCTGAGTGGGAATACCCGCGAACACCCTCCAGCCCCGTCCCACTGAAACATCTTTTGTGAGCGATAAGAGTACAGAAAGTGGTGTAAAACATTACAAATTAGGGGGCCACGCTAGCGTAGACCAGGTCAGACAAGATTGTTAAAACTTGCCTCCAATGCCCATGGCATCGACGACGTGGGCCTCTTTTTCGACGACCCAGCCGGTTTGCACGTAGTTGGAGAGCCAACTGACCTCGCGTCCACGGTGGCCATCACAGTCACGGCATCCGCGTCTCGCCATCTCGAGTCCGGTGACACCGTCCATGACGCCGCTTCTGCCGCCGACAGTCGCTCCCAGGCCAGTCCAGCTGAGGCGGCGGCTGTCCTTCCGGGATCGGCGCGTCTGCGCGTAGTTTGCCATGGCAGCGAGCTCGCGCTTCTCAGCAATATCGCGGTCGATCATCATGACGTAGTCGAGGATACTGCTGGGTGCTTGCGGCGATGAAGGGTCGGGGAAGAGGGCCGAGAGGTAGTCTGTCAGAAGCATCACGGGTCGCTGGTCGGGAACCCAGTGGCCAGAGGGTTGGGGAACCTGGTTCTGGATCACGAAAACGCCGCCGCAGAATCGGCCGTCAAGCTTCTTTTGAACAGAACGGAGCACACCCATTTGCGCAAAGGGGTCATTCGCATAGGCGAAGTGCTCGATGTGAGGACCACGCTCTTCAACCACCGCGGTGGATCCATCCTCAAAGCGGGTGACCTTGCGGCTGGTTTCTCCGAGAGGCGCCACAAATTCCGAAGCCGCAGCACCAAAGGTGTAGATCTCCAGTTTGGAGAGCTTTTCCGCTTGGATGTCGGAGCAGAGGCGAGCGAGAACGTGCGCAACGGGCAGAGAGCCGTTGTTGTGGGCGAGTACGGCGACTCGGTGGACGGCGGCGTCGAGGAGGGCTGTGCGGAGCTCGGTGTAGAGGGCGCGCGAGGCTTGGGTGTCGAAAGGGAAGCACCGCTGGATGGCGAGGAGGAGCATGTCGAAGGGGAGTCCGTAGGTGGCCATCTGAATACCGCTGAAAGAGCGTCCGAAAAGGCGGGCGAGTCGAGGAATTGTGCATTGTTTGAGGTGTGTTGAGCTTCGTGAGTGTTAGTTTCCGTAGGATCGCTTCCAAAAGAGATGAAAGAGAAGGGGACTTACCTCGTGCCCATCCCGCCAATGAAGATCCATCTCTCCTCATCATCGTCAATGTCTGTTGTGCTGTTTCCAAACTCGTCGCAGTTGATCATAACTTCGTTTCCGTTCATCAACCAACTCAGACCCAGGACCATGCTCATTGAGATTCCTAGCCAAGCTCCGAACAAGATCCCCGGAAGAATAATGAACAAGGGAACGGCAAGCGTCACTATCCCAACTTCAACAATGGCCAGACTGAGTTGGATGACGATGTCCTTGAGGTGGCTCTTGGAAAGGTGCTGACGATGGTTGGCGACGTGTGTTCTTAGCGAAGCCATCAAACCCGGCATCATCTGCCACATTTCCCGTAGATCTTCATGAAGCAATGGCAAAGTCGGCTTCTGTGCTAGTGGTACGGTTCCACAAGCTCCATCTATAAGTGGTGGTATGTATGTTACTGAAGGTCCGCATGTCTTGATCGGTCCGCATGTGCTGTTCCTTGGTGATGTGCGTGGTGAGCCGGTGGGTGACTGATACGATGGTGATCTCGATAGCCACGGCATGACAGGCGAGGTCGTGGGAGATCTTTTTGCTGCTATGAACGGCATCGAAGCAACCTCTCTGGGAAAATCCAAAACGCAGAATGAAAGAAGGATATAGAGAAAGATGGCGGATTGAGGTAAGGATGTAGCTAGTGAGCTCGGAACGAAAGCAAGGGGGTTCGATCAAGAAGTTAAGGTTACACCCATGAAGATTCACATGCAATCCGGTGTTCTTTAATCTTCGTTTCGTTGTTGTTGTTGATGTCTCGTCGTTCACGCCGAGTTTTAGTGCTCCCTCTCCCTTATCATTCCTGTTGCCGCTCGGGCAATCTTGTTGCAGACACCGGCGCAAAACGCTTGTTCGGTGGCGCATTCCTCGGCCAAATTCGCCCCGTGCCTTGACCATCTCGAATTAAATCGTACCCTATTTGAGCCAGAGTGAAAAATTGGTTTAGGAAGTCTGTTTGGGTTCTCGTCGAAGCTGGTTTGTTTACTTTCGAGCTCATCCTACTTACAAGACTTGTTGCGATCTCACGAGGGGTTCGTTGGACATTGTCTTCAAGAAAGCTGATTGGTGATGTTTTACACGATAAGTTAATGGTAATAATAGGAGAACAAGATCCCCCAAAAGCTAGCCTCCCTCAACCTTACAGCCTTCAAAGACCTTGCAGCGGTCCGTCGATTCTCGTCCGAACTCTGAGCACAATTCAGATGGCATTGATCACCCCGGCTACTCGGGTTCCAGAGCCGGGTCGATCCCGTTGCGGCTGGAAGCCAGGGTCTTGCAGGAATTTCTTTGGAGTGAGTGGTGCACTGAGCAACAGACTTCCACCTTGCAGCCCTAAGAGAAAGAGGCGCACAGATGGGCCATTATTTCTGCCCGCTCTTCTTCCACTAAGCCGCTTGAGCTCAGGGTTCTGGTTAGCCTCAGGAGAACTAAAAGGCGAGAAGGCGACGGATTGTAAGCCCGGTATTTTCGTCTAGGCTTTAGTAGCGGACTTTAGCCGCATGCTCCCTTGCATGTGAAGTTCTGACGTAAGTTCGTCTAGTCTCCCGCGCCCCCGGCAGAGCACGTTTTCCTTTGTGCCCGGATGGTGAGCTTCGATCTCCGATGGGGCCGTGATTCCGGCGTAAGACTCCAGTCAAGCTTCAGCCCACCACCCAGCGATGGGGAAAATGCGGGAGGACGAGGACCTCTTACACACTAAGTAAAACCAATTGAGGGTTGATCCCCAATATGATGGAGCCATTCAACCGTTTCAAGATCCCGAGGTTCCCATTTGGCACGGTATCTGCGGGTTAGGAATGGAACACTAATAACCCTGTGCATATATGGGTCCCGAGACCCTCGACGACGCATTACAGAGCAGCGCTTCCAAGGCGACCACATGCATTCTTTAGTAAGCTGGCCCGACTACTATCTTTGCCCAGGCACAGAGATATCTTTATCCAGGTGAAAGTTTACCTGGAATAGGAGGATTGGATTGAGATCTTTCTTGCCCTGGAGGTCAACGCCCACTTTCAAACATGAGGCGTTCAGCTTCTGCCCATGAAGGATTGAAAGCACGGACTGAACGTGGCAGAGGATTGCTATAGGCTGACCGTTATCTGTTTATCATTGATGGACTTGAAACTGTTTCTTTGAGACTGTCTGGTGCGTTGCAAACAGATTGTGCATACGGAGTAGTCTTATGGGCGTCAGCCTGTGTTACTATGGCACTGAAGCTTGCGTGGTAGGGGTAGAAGCTTGGTGGCCACGCCGCCTCACACGAGGCGTCTCTGCGATGGTCTTGTCTAGCCTTCCTGCCTCCGTGAAGAATGGCATTGTAAGTGGCAAAGAGAATCAGCCACGCTAATCAGCCACTCGAAGCCACATTTTCATCATGTCCGACAAATCCAACGCCGTTTAATCAGATAGGGGTTGCAGCTCTAGCAACCCCGTTGTCAGAGACGACAATCTCGAATAAGGACAAAATCACGGGTGTCGAGATTTTTTCGCTATCACCATGACAAATATGTAGCGAAAGATACGCATGTCTGAATACACCCAACCTGCGAAATTCTTTACATAAATATGGAGAGACGATGAACCTTCCACTTCCCGAAGCCCATGAAGCTACAAGCACCATCCTTGTCTTAATGCCCCATCCGATCTTGAGATCGAGGTTCTGGATCAAGCATTGCATTCCTTTTTTCTTCGGCAGTCCTTTACTTTAAGATTGTTAGTTGCTTAAATCCGAGATTCTCGCGAGTCGTACGAAATCTATGTAAAACCCTGTCGGTGATTTATGCTCAGTGTCACAGCAATACTCGACAGGACAACGAACCACGATCTACAAGTGTCTATCGAGAGTTCCTTTCGTGTGAATGACAATTAATAGTTTGGCTCTACTCAGAACCCACAACTCGTTTGGATGATCTCTTTGTCCATGAAGATGATATCGATCACAAGGTCGAACGGAGTTACGGCAATACGCGTGTCAGCAAGTGGCATCTTACAAATTAAGTCAGAAACTAAGGCTATTGGCTGATAGTTACGGGGACAGTGTGACAATACCACAAAGTAAGGTAATTTGGGTGACCTGAAAGTTTATTGGACGATCAGCAACAGCCATATGAAATACACCATAAAAACATGGATCTTGAGTCAATATCCTTCCTTGTCTCCTTTCCTTGGCAGATCTAATTGCGACATTCTTTAGCTTCCCGATCTGGCCCTCGATAAGACCAGCACCAAACTGTAACGGCAATTGATGGTTTAATATGCGAAGCCAGTAGCTTGCCCCCGAGGCCCTCATCGCCTGTGGGATGCCCGCACAACTTTGTTGATGCCGGCTCCTTACCTTAGTGGGCTGACATGATCTTACTGGGGTGGTCGAAGCAAATTTTGCTATTAGGGGCATTCATGTGGATTTGCAGAGTCATGAACTACGAAAGAAAACGCGAATGTATCAAACAACCCGCTCCGTGTCCTCAACTGGGCCGTCGACTGCTCACGGTGGCCACTGGGAGAAACGTCGTCTAGAAAATTCACTTAGTATTAGAACGCTGAAATTTTGGTATATGCAGGCTTAATGCTATTCAAGGTACTATGTACAGGAATGCAGAAGTGAGGTCGAGTTCCAAAAGACGGAAACTCGTGCCTCTAGAACCGTGCACCGGGCATGACACAGTAAGCCTGGATTGCACATCTGGTGTCTATGATAAAAAGAACTCCAACTTGAGACTCGTGAGACCATCATGATTGAAAGGACCATCTATGACCGCTTAGTCTTACAACTCTATCTCTTCTCCATGGCTCGTTGCGCAACACCAATTTAGTGAGCAGAGCGGCGGGCCTTGCGGGAGCGGCGGCGCTTGCAGCCGGCACTGGGGGCCTTGGTAGGAGTAGCGACGGGAGCAGCAGCGGAGCTGGAGCTGGCAACGGGAGCAGCAGAGCTGACAGCGGTGGAGAGGGTGGTAGGCTTGGCAGCAGCGGCGGAGGTGGCGATGGGAGCAGCAGTGGTGGTGGCAGCAGCGGAGGTGGCGGCGGCGGCGGCGGTGGAAGAAGCAGCGGGAGCGGCAGAGGAGGCGGGGGAAGAGCCAGAGCCGGAGCCGCCGGTCCAGACCTCAGGGCCGGGAGCCTTGTAGGTGGAGGCATCGGCGTTGTAGAGGTTGAAGTGGATGCCGGCGTCGGTGTACTTGTAGCCGGTGGTGAAGTCGAAGTTCTGGGGAGGAACATCGGAGCCGGTACCAGTGATCTCGAACTGAGCGCAGGCGGGGTAGAACTGAGCACCGCGGGCAGGGTTGACATCGTAGGTGGTGTCGGACTCGTGGTGGGCAATGATCTCCTGGCGGACGAGGTACTTGCCAGCCTTCAGGGTAGAAGGAATGGTGACTGAGGGAGACATACCCTTGTTGGCAACAAGAGTCTCAACAGCCCACTTGCCGCCCTCGTAGGTAGACTCCTGGATCTTGGTCCAGATGGCCTCGGCACCGCTGCCCTCGGTGTAGGGGGCGATCCAGGTGCTGATGGGACCCTTGTGGGAAAGGTCGATGATGTCGTCACCACGGCTGTTGTGGTACCACTCGAACTTGAACTCGTCACCGGCAGCGGCCTTGACGAAGCCAGTCTGGGCCTTGGCACCGTTGACGTTGCAGACAATGGCGTCGCTGGTGATGTCCTTGACGGGGTTGTTGTTATCGGGGGAACGGATGTACTTGGTGGTACCGGTGCCGGTGGAACGGCCATCGCCCTGGTCGGCACCGTTGACCCAGACGTCAATGGTGAGGGTGTGGGCGGCAGAGTAGCCGACGAGGGTGGCAAGAGCCGCGGCGGTGAATGAGAACTGCATCTTGATGGTGATGGGGGGAGTTTTCGGTTGAAAAGTGGTTGGATTTGAAGTGAAAGTGTTACTGAGGTTGTGCTTAGTGAGCGTGGGCGAACGTCTAGTTCGTAAATGAGTGTATGGCACAGCCAACAAGAGAGAGACTTGAGTACAGGGAAAGAATGACACCGATGTGATGATGAAGAAGGAGGAGAGCAACAAGATGGTGTTCTGAAGCAGGACGAGGGACTTTTATAAGACGTGTCTATGCTGCTACGGTTGTATGTAATTAGAGCCCCATCCACAACATCTCCCGAGCCGTAGGGTAGGCCAGTAGCCCTTCTTTCCTGCTTCAATCTCGAATCATCTATGCCCATCTCCGACCCAGGCCCATCTAACCGCACTAAGTCGAGGTAGGCAGCCAATCTAGGATTGCATCTCGCCCCCCTCATCGCGCGGCTAGAGCTGGCGATTCCGTCAGTTGCCCAGCAAGACAGCCTGCTAGGGCCCCTGACCACTCCAAGTGGTCTTACACAGTAGTCCGCAATACAAAGTGTTGATGTGGACTCGTGGAGGGCAGGGATTTGCCCTGGCAGTGCGTATACTTCGATGGAGTCTTTCGTCTCATCCTCCTCTCCTGCCAAGAGCTGCAGGAACGCTGCAAGACGTAGAGAATGAGATGAGGCTAATGGGTCCGTGGGGTGTTCTGCCCGTGGATAACGTGTTGGATCCCGCCAGGCCCTGTCAAGCCCTGCTATTCGGCCGCAACCGAGGATGGATTCATTAATGAAGCCGTTGCGATTAAAGTGAGGATGGGGTCGTGAAACATGCAAACAGGGTGGTAGTGGATCGTGACGAGGCCCCTTGCAGCGGCGCGGCTAACCCAAACAACCTTCTTAGGCCTTGATTCCCGGGGTTGGAGCGACAGGAAGGCCCGGTCGAGTGGCCACACCCCCTCCAGGTCTCCGACAGGGGCACCCTCGAAGGACCATCATTCCCAAGCTGGTCAAGCACTCGCTTGAGAAACATGGTCGAAGAAATGGAGACTTTCTCGTTGGTGGCTGACTGCCCACTGGTGGACTTTGGAGCCACTTGACGGCTTGTCAACTCTGTAATCAGGCTTCTTGGGGAGCAGTGGGGAGGTGGCATTAATAAAGTAGAATGCAGAAGGAAGCAGATAATCGCCCAGTTTCAGGTCGTTGATGTACGACGCGGCGCTAGCATCGGCCATCACAAGTTGACCATAACCCTCAGAGCCTCAGAGTGCTACGTCGAATAGCATTGGACCAGTCTTGAGAGGCTAGATCTGGAATTTGACCTGCTTGCCAGATGCCTCCAGTATGGAATCTAAAGGGCTGATGAGAATTGGATACGGAATAATGGCAGAATCATTCGCAAGGGCAGCTCGCCCGCCACGGTAAGGGTACCCAAAGCGCGATCTCCATGAGATAGGTACTCCGTACATAAGAGTGTGATGGTTGAAGCAAAAATCAAGACCTGGGGAATGGGTGGGGAGAGTGGCACAGACAAGAGAAAGGGATCATTGGGAGATCGAGAGGATAGGAGAGAGCAAGAGAGAAAGCAGCGGAGATTATGGCGTGAAAATTGTGTCGGAGCCGGACCCGGACATGCACGTCAATCAATTTAGGGACCAGTTCTGGGAAGCTGGCTGGGACTCCGGGAGCCTTTGTTGAACCGAGCTGAGAAGCCAACCTGATCTGAGACGAACCGTGAGGCCGGTCTCTTGGTGAGTTGGTCCCACCACCAACTTCCGAGCCATAAAGCATGAGCTTTAGCCACTTGACTCGGGGATTGGACGAATTGTATTGTGTCTGTGGACGAGGGACGGGAAGTGGAGGTTGAAAAATACTGTGACGATGATGGCATGTATGGTTCAACAATCGTATGTTGCATGATCTTGCTGCTGACCACAGAACATCATTGCGACTCTGAGGTGTCTGCACTGTGCTGGGGGTCCAGTCAAGAGGGCTGGCCGTTGGATAGTCTAGCCGCTACGGCGAGCTAAGCGGCGAGAACCACACTCGCCTGTTTCCCTGTTCGGGTTCCTGGTGCCAGTGGCCGTCGAAGAATTAAACATACGGGCCAACATACTTCGTACAAGAAAGATTTGTCGAAGCGATAGAAGGAAACTGTGGGGGGTTTTTGCTACTCGACTGAAGAGCAAACTCGATAAAAAGGGGCCAATCCCTCCCAGGCTGGTATGTAGAGACCAGTGTCCATTTAGGCATGTGGCGGTGGAGATTGAGTACAAGTACGGAGTAGTGTAGAAGAAAACCATACTGGGTTCGGGAGACGGGCCAACTCGGGGGGCATGGCAAACTCATTTCGCAAGAACCTGGCAGATCCGCCCGATGTTGGTGGTGATGCCTGCTAGCAGGACTGCGGCGGTGCAGGTTTATTGAGTGACCTGCGGTAGGCATCGGAGTATTTGCGTCCCGTCTGCAATTTTCTCCCGTCCACCGCTCAATTCTTTGCGGTGTGCGTTAATAGGGGGCGGCCGAGGTGAGTAAGGTATGAGTTGTGATTGTGGGAACTTTGGAAGCTCGGAAAGATTCCAGGCCCCGGTTCTGCTGAATAAGGAAAACATCATCCGCGGGATCCGTAGACGGGGAGTCGCGGCAGTCCTTTACACGCGACGCACTCATACCCGTACCAAGACTTTAATATGCCTTCCAGGTTCGAAGTGAGGTGGACGTGTAAGGTATTAATAAGTTGCCAAAACTCTTCAGTCAGCCAAAAACGTAGTGTCACTGTGTCAGTCAAGCCTCGTGCCGGACTAAGACACGGGACCTGACAGCGCTTCTGAACCGAGCTTGTGTTAGATTGGCGATTGGTGTGGCTCTCAAAAGCAACGGTGTGTCTCTCTTACAGTTGCCCTCCACATGACGGTTCTTGGCAGCGACAAATAAACAACGTGTATCTCTCGTGCCGGTGGGTGCCGGTGGGAGGTGGAACTTGGGAGTGGACGTATGGGCAGCGCGGTGGTGTCCAACCAGGGAGAAAAAAAGACCAAAAAGGGGGGATATTGACAGCTCTGTCCCTATTCCGTGTGTCTGTGTACAAAATGGCGTAATAAGAGGGGGAAAGAGAGATAGGAGGATGAATGCAGGTGGATTATCAACAAAGAAGCATCGTGGACACGCACTATTGTCGACGTGGAAAAAGAGGGACGAATGTGGTCAAAATAAACACCATGCACAAGAGCACCACTTGTTATCCAGAAAAGCGGTTTACGGATACCTTAACGATAGAGTTATAGAAAACCTTGAACTCTATTGAGGAAAGACCTCTGTTTGTCGGCAAAATCGGCCAGGCACGGCAGGCGTTGCCGGATTCCCACCCTTTAACGCAGTATTTGTCGACGGCAAAAATGAGCCGGTGCGTGGACACTGGGCAGTCAATCATAGAAGCGGATCTTAAGGTTCTCTCGCTGCTGGGCATTGCCCTGTGCTCGCTTCAAATCGCATTCTGCTGCTCATTGCACTTAGGCTTTTTTTTCCATTTCTTCTTCTTGGCAGCCGGGGGGATATTCACTTATTCTTGCCTTAGTCAGCGAATGGGCGATTGAAGAGAGGTCATCATAGATGCCTTAAAATAGAACCCCAAGTCGCCAGGCACCAAACAGCTCTTATCTTATCGCAACCAGAACCTTCTCCAATCGTAACGTCACCGACGCAAATGTTCGTCGCGTACCGCCAACACCAATTCCCGGCGCATCGCACCTTCAATCGTTCTACGAATTGACCGAGAATAACCGAATATCAAGCCCCGAAAATCCTGCGGAATTCGAAAGAATACCTTTTATCGAAATGTCGGAACCTCAGAAGACTGCGACGGCCGCACCCGAAAAGGTCGACGAGACCTACACCGAGAGCAAGGCCAAGTTTGAAGGGTAGGCCGGCCTGCGTGTCACGTTCAACCTCGTGACAATCGCTCAAACATATTGCGTAGGAAGGCGAAGAGCGAGTACTTTGATCCTTGTCAAGAGCTTGCGCAGAAGAGCATCAAATGCCTGCACCGGAATGGGGGAGACAGGGCCATGTGCGGAGATTACTTTCAGTAAGTGGGAGTTGCTACCTTTTCTCTGTTGTTCAAGGCTCTTGGCCGCCTTCTGAGCTGCGCGAGAATACTGGACTGACTTGATATCCCAGAGCATACCGAGATTGCAAGAAGGCTTGGGTACGCTACCTTCCCTCCTCACTCCGTTGGCGCAGCTAGCCGTATTCTCAGACACTAATTCTATAGCAGTTCGACAAGCTCAAGGCAGACCGAAAGGCGCAGGGTGCTTGGTGGTGATGTGATGTGAATGGGTGTAAACGACGTTCGCCAATGCCGATATGATACCGAGACGATCCGAACCGAATCTAGTCGACAAACTTTTTGCGGGTGCAAGAAGATACGACATTGTACATTTTGTAAAACAACATGCATGCATGGAAAGGAGTATTCATGTGTATGAGTAATTCGGTCATGTTTCAAGATAGATACCAGCTCTTCTCTTTGTGTCTCGATGGCTGCCCTTAGACCAAATCTGCCATGTGTCTGCAGGCTAAGGTATCCAAGTCCAGGTAGTGCCCTGTAGAGACTTAGTCACTGCATGCTCGACAACGTGCGGAAGATGCGCCTCGTTTGATGATAGATTATGTGTCCCATCCAGTAGTCGACATGTCTCACTAGAAACCATAGCCAGCCCCGATCCGGGCTTGGAGGTTAATCGGCGACGTCGGCCGGATCGGCGTCGGGCTATCGGGAGGAGCGCGGCCGGCCAACGGCGCCGGAATCCCAAACGTGGGGGGTCGGCATTTCGGGAAGAGTATTTACCCGAGCAACCAATCAAGCAACACAATGCCCATCCCTAAACGTCTCACAAGCTCCTGCTGCACTCTTACAGCACAGTGCCCCTCCAAGCTAATTCTGCCCCGCCATCCGATCAGAAGCATCACCATGTCCTGGAACCGGCCTCAGCTGAGGAGCGGCACCGATCTGCAGCTGCAGTCGGCTTTCAATAACGGACAATGGGCCAACGCCATCCGTCTCGCGGAGCAGCGATTCCGGACCTTCAAGGATCCTTATTTTGAGGTTTGCTCTCACCTCACCGCCAAATGTGAACCCTAAAATAGAACTAACCGCATCATTCAGGCTGTCAAAATATGCGCAGAAAGTCAGTTGGACTCACCGTTGGAGAAGGCATCGCCCTTCATTGCTATCCGCAAGCTGGTTCAGGATCCGACTGCCGTGAGAGATCCTGACACTTTGGAGTTGCTTGAGTGGGCTTCAGAGGAGTTTATTGAGGACCGAGACTTTTCCGAGACCTTTGGCCCCCTGAAGCTGCGCTACGTAAAAGCCAAGCCCAAGGACAAAAATGGTGGAACGAGATGCTTGGAGTCATGTCTGCTACACTGGGATCTGGTTAGCGCACAGCAAGTGAGTTCATCTCTGTCCTGAGCCCATGAAGGATTGAAGATGCTGATGCAGGCAAACAGATTGCAGCAGTGCTCGACAAGTCATTCCCTCAAGAAAGGAGCTTCCTTTTCTGGAACATCGCCATTACGCATCTGCTAGCAGTGAGTTCTTGATACCCTCTCAACGCCAAGAAGCACGCTAATTCTGTGTGAGACCAATGAGCAATGTCCAGCTGGAAAGAAGCAGCTCTATGGTATGCTCGCTCTGAAGCAAATGCAGCGTGCCGCGCAATTTGCAGAACAGGTAAGATTGATGGCAGTAATCCATGATGGCGGCTAATCTAGCTGATAGAGCGGTGCCGAGAAGAACGGCGAAGTCTCCGACCGAGCCATCAAGACGGAAGAAGAGATCCTTCTCTTCTACCGCATTCTCGAGGCTCATGGTTCTACGGCTGAATGGGAGGCGGCTCTGAAGGGCCCAACCCTCAACCCTGTCTACCAATTCAGGAAAGGACGCAAAGACTTGTTTTTACAAGCGATAGAAGTTCTCGAGCGGAAGGGCCAGTGGAAAACTGTCTACGACCTGTGCAAGGACTGCCTGTCAACGACAGACGAAAACCAGAAATTGAGCCTCCTCGCCTGTGACTATGCGGTGTGGAAGAAATTCCTCAATGCCGCTGGCCAGATAGGACAGACCCAAGAGTAAGTTGGACACCTTTGATCGATGACAACTTTGGCTGATGGTAGCAGGGCTTCGATCGAGGTTTCCGAACTCATTAACCGCTTCCTGACTCAAGAGGGTGTACGATCCATCTATAAGCGCAACGTCCGTCTGGCCAAGGTTGAAGCAGCTTTCCTCTTCCCCAAGAGCACGCAGTCTAGCTCTGATGCCGCATCGAATGAATTCGAGGAATTGCGCCAATACATTGAGGTTGAGTGCGAATCGCCCGCCTGTTTCGACGACGTCAAGGGCTTTGTCGAGCGGTTGCCACCACAGGAGATCAAAGCACTGGCATACGAATTCCTCATTGGATTGTCAGAAGAGTCTCAGGACTCCGCGAGATCAGCATCTGTGAAGGCGCTTGCGTACAAGCTGCAGTACCTCGGACTATCTTCACCCAAGACCCTCGTTCGTGTCCCGAATGAGGATGTAAAGAAACCAAATGATTGGAAGTGTATAACTTGCAACACCACCAACAAGTCATCTACCTGCACCACCTGCGTCAAGAAACTCCTGGAGTCGACCTTGACTTTGTACTCCTCTCTCCTCAACTCTACTGAAATAGGCCACCTCGATTGTGTCCCGGAACTTGCTATCCTTGCAGCATCATGCTGTGTGAGGCTGAGCGGCGTGCACGAGCGTGGTATCGACAACCCTACTTCTCTTTCGAAGAACGGTAGACCTGACCGCTTGCTTCAAGCTGCCCTCATCATCGAAGACCAGCTCACCAGAACACCAAAGCACACCCGACTCACGTTGGTCCTTGTACGCATCTATCTTGTGCTTGGATGTGCTTCTCGTGCTCGCGAAGTGTGGGATACCGCAGACGTGAAGCGTACTATTATTGATTCGCTTGGCCCCTACTTCTTTGACCGTCTATCAACCATTGCGCCCACTTTAGTTCTACCACCAAATAGACCTGAGAGAGGGCTGATGCAGGGACTGAAATCCCACTACCGGGCGTCTCTCAAGCTGAGAATGCCTAGAAGGCTGGCTGATGCTTTCGAGGCCGAGAGCTACACTGCCATTCTCGATATCCCTAGCTACACCGAGCGGTTGAGGTCAAGCTGCACCCTGGTGATGGGATATGTGGAGGAGTCCCAAGCTGCTCGAGCGCTGGATATCCGCAGCGACTCGATCTTTGAAGAGCCGGCGATTGGTAAGTCATGACCAGGCTAACTTGGTTTCCCACGTCGTTCCACACGTCGTTCCCTCGTGCTGACTATTATTCGTAGAGGAAGTCACCGACAACTCTGTGCTGAACGAAGTCATCGACTACGGATCTGTGCCTAACCTCGAAGCTGCCTCGGGCCGCCCGATATACGACGTCCTGCGGCTAGGCCCTGATCCATCGGTATGTCCCCTTCCACTGTACTAGGTACCATTTCTAACGTCTCATCCAGAACCTGCGTTCCCACTTAGCCCTCGCCGCAGAAAAGTTCTTTGAGGTTATGACCTTCAAGCCCGCATCGTCTTACAAAGTGGCCAACGTTGCGCAGACGACCGCGGCAGAGCTGGCCTTCGTCCTGGAATCCCTTCAGAGGTTGGGCAACACCTTCAGCAGATTCCTCCACACTCGCGGAAAGAATCTCACTCAACAGGAGGAAACCTACTACGAAGTCGTTTCACTTCTGATCACCCTGATTCCCCTCTCCGTCTCCGCCAGTCGCAGCCCACCACCTCCCGAGCTTCTGGCAAGCATTGTGTCCGCGATCAAGTCTGGCCTGGAGGTCCTTCGCGCGCAAGCGCTATCGACGCCAGCTGATGCAGAAGGGTCCAAGACACTAATGATGCTGGGTTCACTCCACGGTCTGTCGATTCTTCGCGACGCTGCCGCCGCCGTGAAGCTAGCGACGTCTTACATAGTGACTTTCAATGACCGTGAGAAGGAGAGGGACCGTTCTGGGCAGAGTAACGTGCCCAAGGACGTGATGGCGCAAGTCAAGGCTCTCGAGAATGCGGCTAGCACTGCCTTCACGGAAGGCAAGGCACGGGTGGCTCTCCTGAAGCAGGAAAGCAACACACTGAATGCGAAACTGGGCTCTTGGACGTTTGAGACGGATTCTGGGGACGACTTGTCAAAACAGATACGCGAGGTGGCAGGTTCTCACGTTGGTGTTTGGTCACAGCGGGTGACCGACAGCTGGCGGACGAACGTGAAGGGTTGGGAATCGGTGCGATGGGAGTAAACGGCTCATTGCATTCATGATGTAGCCTATATCAACTCATTATTCTGTTTCAAGTTACCTAGAGTAGGAGGCTATCACTCATAAGCTCGGGAGCCCAAAAATAGAAAACCGTCATGTCGCACATCAAATGATTATTACGCCGAGTATGCCATTTTTGTAGCGCCTGCCATCCCAAAACTCCACGCAATGCTAAAGGGGCCACGCAAGCGGCCCGGGCCTTCCGGTAGCGCGGAAGCATATTCGTCTGATCGCTCCCGTGGTTGGGTGAACGCAACGCCTTCAATGCCTCCAGCGAACGGCTTAGTACACTCGATAAGCCTGTCGCTCAGTTGTACCCTGACTGACTTCCTCTCCTCTTGTGTTGGTTCTTACGCTGGAACTCTTCCTGCTCCTCGCGCAGGGTCATCCAGACCCAGAACCAGCATAACATCTCGAGGAAGGCAAAGGTCAAGAACACACGGTTCTTGAGGCCGTCACCGCCCCAAGTCGAAGGTGTATAGCGCGGATTATTCGACTGGACGGAGGGATGGGCGAAGCGACTGCCGCCTTTCGAGGTTCCGCCATAAAGGGGGGATGAAGGGCCGAAGAGGAAGGTGTAGAGGACAAAACCGAAGGACATGACCATACGAGTTGGTGCTATAATTGGGTTGTGAGAAACTGCTTCGAACTACCAGCATAAGAAGGAAAAGCACGTTGCTTACCCTGTGTTCCCCAGTGGTAGATCAACCAGACTTCTTCGGGCATGCTGAGGGTAACGAGGTCGCTGATGCCTAGTATCCCAAGCACGGCGGCGAGGAAAGCGAGGGCGGGAGACCTGTTTTCGAAGCTTCGCGCATGGGGCTTAAGAGGAGATGTTAGCGCTCGACCTTGTTACGAATGGACCATGAAGTGAAGCTTTGGAGACTTGCCATGCCCATCGACTCGCCCAGCACGTACACCATCGCCTGGTCTGCGATGGTCGCCGGGTTCGTCAGAAAGAAGTATGCGAGGGTGACATGGAAGAGGGAGAGGGAGGTAATGATTGTTTTCGCTGATATGATCGCCATGGTTACGGTTCCTTGCGATGCGCTGTATTCATCAAGGTGAGGGAACTAAAGCAAGCTCGTTGAGAAAGAGAGGGGGACAATTGACGTCGCAGTCGTAGGCGCAGTCGCGTCGGACAAGAAAAGAAATGGACCACCAGTCCAGCGCATGTCTTATCAGCAAGCAAACGAAGCGAAGTACCCAGGTAACCCTGTGGCTACGAGGCTTATCGATCTGGAGCTTCTCATTCGTCCCATCTACTGAGACGGGGCGAGGCTTCAGCGCCGTTCAGCGGTCTTCTAGTGGACCTCCTCCCTGCTAGCGCTGTCGTTCTTTCCAGCAGCTCGCTGAGCTAAACTTGCTTAAGCTGAAGGTGCAGCTTTGGTGGGGGGTGGGGTCCGTTCCTGATTGTGTCCTATGCCGGCCTGGGGGTTGAGGAGGGATGGAAGGTCCTGCAAACCATCGGGGGATTTTGTTCACTTGACCAAACGTCCCGGAGCTAGGTAACAAACCCCACCAACACTCTTCCCACCCGACTGCGATCCTCGAATCCATCACGGCCAAGATGGCAGCCGACACAGTCATGCCGCTCGAGAAAGCGAGGCACATCAAATACTGGCAACGCTGCCACAAGACCTTCCTCCCGCACCAGTATACGTCGTCCGACAGCACGCGCATAGCTCTCAGCTTCTTCATCCTCGCCGCCCTCGACATACTCTCCCCCTCCGAGCCGACCAAGGATGCCCCCCATCTCCTCACACCCGCCGACCGAGCTGCCGCGCGCAAGTTCGTTCTGGGTCTCTACCACCCCGGCGGCGGCTTCTGCGGCTCTCCGAACCATGCTCTGCCAAGCGACTTATACGCCGGCTGGGACTTTGAAAAGGCAACGCCTAGAACGAGGAATGCGAGCTCGGCGAATCTGGCCTCGACATACTTTGCATTGTTGATCTTGGCCATTGTCGCGGACGGGCCAGAGGAAGCCAAGAGCGCCTTTGCGGGCGTGGATCGCGTTGCGACGTTGCGGTGGTTGAGGCGGCTGCAGAGGACCGATGGCAGCTTTGGCGAGCTCGTGCTGGACGACGGGGCCATTGCTGGCGGGAGGGACATGCGGCTATGCTTTCTGGCCGCCACGATACGGTGGGCTCTACGGGGCGATGCCAAGGAGGGAGACGAGGACTGGGTGGAGGACATTGACGTTGATGGCCTCGTTCGGCACATCCGCCAAGGACAGACCTATGACGGTGGAGTCGCTGAGAGCTCCCATGCAAACGAGTCTCATGGTACGCTCCTGCTACAATGGTGATGATGCTGAATACGTGAAGCTGATATGAGGTTTGAAGCTGGCTACGCATGGTGCGCCGTCAGCGCGCTGGTCCTCCTCGATCGACCCCCAGACCAGAGTGGAACTCCACACGACAGCCAGATACTTCAGCAAGGCGTCCCTGATGCGTCCCTGTTGGTCAAGTTCCTGGTGTACCGCCAGTTCGAATACCTCGAGAAAGAAGACGACTCGGACGATCCCGACCATGCCAACTTTGCGCTGCCCGCGTCGTTGAGCGAGCTGACATTGGATCCAAACCTGCGCTTCGTTGGGTTCAATGGAAGGTGTAACAAGGTCGCGGACACATGCTATTGCTGGTGGGTAGGAGGGACACTACAGGTACAAGGAATATAGATTGTCGACTGCCAAGGGCCACGGTTTGCTGACGTTTTTAAGATGCTTGGTCACACCGATCTCATTGACGCCGAGCCGTCACGACGCTTCATCACCAAAAAAACACAACATCTCATCGGTGGGTTCTCTAAGTATCCTGGAGGCCCGCCAGACATTTTCCACGGATTCCTTGGACTAGCTGCACTCGCCATCATGGGAGACGCAGACCTAAAGCCATTCGATGCGTCCGTATGCGCGACAGACGCGACTATGCGTAATATCATATTTGCGAGAAACGGGCTCATCGAGACTACCAAGGCCATCAAGAAGACCTGAACTTGATAGACGCTATATCTCGGCGTAATGTGATCTACTTGCGCGCATTCGCTGACGGGAGGCTGGGAACTAACGCAAAGCACAATGACAGAATAACAGCGAGGTTTAGACATCGTTATAGAGAAATACATCAAGCGTTGACTCGAGGTTTTATCTTCACTGCAAAAGAAATATCAACACCCTTTGTTTGGTACAAGGTATCCTCTAAGTATAGTACAAGTCGCCAAAGGGGAATATACAGAAAAGAAGAAAAAAACACTATGAAAGCTTTTGCCTGGACTCGTTCCTTGGAGCGTGTTTGATCAAACTCGCAGTAAACATTGTATTTGAGGAGAAAAAAGTGGCCATCATCCTCCTTGATGGACGGCAGAAAGGGTAGTTGGGGTTGATCATGTCGGGACAGGGGCGGCTGATGCTTTTGGCGTTACCGGAGGAGCATCTTCCTCCTTCTCCTCCGCCTGCTCTGCCAGTGCCTCTGTCTCGCTGTCTTCAATAATTTGCTCCTCGATGCGCTCTCCTGGCCCCCCAACAACGGGGCTGAAAGCGTCAACCTCCTCGATTTCTTCTTCCGCTTCTTCGCCTTCTTCCTCTTCCTGGATGGGAGCTTCGCCCGACCGTCGTCCGAGTCCAGAAGCACTTGCACTGCGTGAATGGTTGGAACTTGTGCTTCGAGAGCTGCCGCCCCCTCCTCCGCCACCGCCTGCGCTGCCACCTCCGCCAAAGGCCAGCATCGGACCCTTGAAGATGTTCCGCTTTCGCTTGGCAAATTGGATGCCCCCTCCCAGGGCAAAGGGATTAGGCGAGCCTGGAGCCTGCATTCCTGACGTTACCGGTGGGGGAGGCATGCCCTCATTGAATAGAGCAAGGGGAGCCGGGGGACCTGGCCCTCGAACTAGACGGATATTCGACGGGAAGGCGGTCGCGGTGGGAGTCGCTGGAAGAACTTTGACAGAGTGATGAGGCGACTGCCCGCGCTGGAGAGTGTTCTTGGACATGGAAGTCGAGACCGATCCGTTTGAGCTTGTTGATGAAGCTTTGGAATGAGAGTGATGATGATGAGGCATCGAACGAATGGACGAGACCGATGAAGAAGTGGACTTTCGGCCTCTCAACCCTGCCGAAGAGCGCCGCATCGTAGTTCGTGGGGTCATGGGAGACGGCGACAGCGATTGTCGCTTGTAAGATGTTGTGATTCGGGACGGTACCCGCGAGGGGACGGAGCCTCCACCCGAGGCCGGACTGCTGAAGCCTCCAGACCCTCCGTGGCTTGGCAGTGCCTTGTTGGCATGGCCATTAGCCACTACGCCACGAGGCAATCCGGCCTTTCCTTGAGGTACGCCAGCATCCGTTGTTGGGTACTTGCTCGTCTGCGGCCGAGGACTCGTGTCCTTGGAGTGTTTACTGCTGCTGCCGGCAACACTGCCGTTTTTATCGACCAGGTTAGGCGTTGAGTGACTCCCTCTCTTATTCGCGTGCCGTCCCCTACGGGTGTTCTCGAAGAACCAGTGTGTCCAGTTCTTCCAATGCGCAATGATGGCCTGTGAGGGCTTCTTGCGAACCTTTTGTTGTTGTTCAGGTGGTCGCTCTGGCGTCCCATTAGCCGCCAAAGCTTCCGAAGTGGTCACTAGATGAAGGGTCGAACCCCGAGATCGTGCGCTGCGGATCACGCCCTCCTTAGGGGGCGGAACCGGGCGACGATGTCTAGACGTACTGGCAGACCGGATTGAGTCCTTATCGATTGGTGGAGGTGGTTCCTCTGTATCTGGACTTCCGTTTTCCTTGCTGTGCTCGGGCAGGCCGGGCAAGTCCCCCAAGTCGGCGTAATGCGCGCTTCTTCTCTCTGACCGGCCTCTTGTCCGTGGTGTGATAGGGCCGTCTTCAAGTCTGATGAAGCGGTTTGTCAGCCCGCCGTCCTCATCGACCTCTTGCAACACAGGCGCAATCCGCTCGAGTCTGCTGGATGCGGCGGACAGACGGCGCAAGCTCCTATTCTCGGCCTCTCTTTCCCGCCGTTTCCTCTCTCTTCTCTTGACTTTTCGCTGCTCCTTTTCAATAAGCAGCGTCCACCAGCCAGCCAAAGCGTCACAGCGCTGCGCAAGCACGCTTTCGATGACGGAGTCAATATCGACACCTGCTCCCCGCATGCGCTGAAGAGTCTCCTTCTCTAGATGCGTTGAAAAAGGCGGAGGCCTTTGCAGTTTTAGGATCGCTTGTTGTGCTGGGGAATGTTCGGCAAGGAAAGGATTGGTGAGGATGTCGGGGAGGGAGGGTCGGAGTAGGGGTCGCTTAGAGAGCAAAGACTTGAGTAACGGAATGGCGGCAGTTGGGAGATGGTCGGGGAACTTCGGTTCCTCGCTGAGGATCTTTGTACGTGTAACGTTGTCGTCGTCATCGTCGAACGGTAGCTCTCCGCATAGTAGGGCATATAGGATAACGCCAAGACTCCAGACATCGACCTTTTCTCCAGCGTACTTTTCGCCTTTCAGCATTTCGGGTGCCGAGTAGCATATTGTGCCGCAGAATGTCTGCAAATAGTTCGCTTTCCCCTCGTATTCTCTTGTGAAACCAAAATCTACAAGCTTGACGTTTTCGTGCTTGTCGAACAGGATGTTTTCCAGCTTGAGGTCGCGGTGGACACATGATTGTTGATGTACGTATGCCACAGCGCCAACGAGTTGGGCAAAAATCTTCTGGACTTTGTGGACGGGAAGGGGGCCATGTTCGAGGAGGTAGTTGTAAAGCTCGTCGCCTATCGAGTCTTTGTCAATCATCGTTTCTGTATTAGCAATAAAACGATAAAGCCTACCAGCACAGTATTCCAATACCAGCCACACCAGATTCTCCGTGACTATGACCTCGTACAACCTGGCAATATGTGGATGGACGAATTGTCGATGGTGATGTATTTCGCGTGCGAGATTCGAGTCGCCTTTATTTGCGGATTTGAGGACGACCTATACCCCAGTCAATGAGTATAACCAGCCCAGACTCGACAGTATTGCCCCAGCACGCATGTCGGCCGTTGCCTACCTTGGAGCCATTGGTGAGCTTGTGGGAGGCCAAGTAAACCTTGCCAAAGGAACCCTTTCCGATGAGACGACCGAGAGTGTAGTTGCCGACGGAGCTGAGGTCTTTGTTGGAGAACTCGCTGGAAGCAGCAGAGGTTAGCCTAGGATTCACACCGGAGCGGGCGGATAGTGGAACTCACTCGAGGAGCTCCTGGTACGAGCGAGCAAGCTGTCATAGTAGTATTAGCCAAATGGCCGACTTGGTGGAACACGACGCAGGGCGATTGGGAGGACTGCGAAACAAAAAGATGGGTGGCATGATGGATAGTGGTATTTTTTGGGCGACGCACCTTGGCCTTGCGACCCAGGGCCTCAGCGTTTCCTCTGTTGGCCTGCATCCCTCCGCAAGGCGATGACCAGGCACGTCAAAGCCGACCGAAGCGAAGCCGGGCAAAGTGGGCGGACGGGCTCAGGCGAGACTCGACAGACTTATGGAATCGGGGTTTGGGTCCGGGCAAGCGTGAGGAGGTTTAGGATCGACTTTCGGGAGCCCACGGTGGCGCGCAAAGAGTGCAAGCTGCATCTAGAAGGGACAAGATGGGCGGAACAGATCGAATGGGCCTGCGAGGAGTCGAGTGCGCGTGGGAAAGATCGGTGGAAGGGATCACGGGGTAGCAATTGAAGCTGTTGGTGAGCGCAAGTTGAGGTTGGTAGCTCCAGGATCGTGGAATGCAATGGCTGGGGAAGTTTGCTGGGTTCACGAACGACCCCTGTCTGCAAAGGTAGTGTACTACTACCTTAGGCGGTGCTCATCAATCGGTTGCTGGATTGCTGCTAAGGAGCGTTAGGTATGGCGAGGCAATGCGAGCAAGAAGTGAGGACGGGGAACGAAACAGACCAGGTACCTGGGGGAGGTACCCCCATTTCAGCGCTCCAATCCAACTGCGTCCCAGAGAGGCAAGGTGCAGCGGCCAAGTGGGTCGCCCAGCGGTGGACACACGACCAAAGGCACATCACCTCGAGCAGATATCTACTGCACAGTAGGTACCTTGATACATACTAAGGAATCCTTGGTAGGCACCTCAAGACGAGGAAAGAGTTGCAACATTTACATCAACGATAAGGTAAAATCCTGGTGGGGTGCAGACTGGAACTCGATGTCCACTGAGTTTGCCCAAGATTGGCAGATCCGGGGAAAGAGCGGGCGGACCTGTTCCCTCAGCGGCGTGGAATTCTGCAAAGGTAAGGAATATCTAGCACTGCCAACTGCCATTGAACTCCCCAGATTGGACACTCCCGTCTACGCATCCCCGTATCTCGTTCTTGACTGGGCTTTGGTAATTGGTTTTCAGTGTCTCGGACCGCCTGGATTAACCATTAAAGACAGCTGTGCTCAACGTCATTACCTAGGTATAAGAAGGATAGTATTTGGCCGTTTGCAAATAAGAGATGGTCACGTTGGCCACATCTTAAAACGTTTCGTTTCAGTCGCTTTGCACAGATTGCAACAAGAGCTTTGATACTACCGGTAGAGGCTGGTTAAGGTAGACTAAGTACCTAAGATGGGCGGCTCATAATTAGGTAGGTACCTAAAACCAGGCACATTGCTTGCTACCACTAATGATATTCTTCACCATTGGGAGCCTGACGCGGGAGAAACAGCACCTCAGCTAGACGGCAGCAGTGCAGTCAAGTGGATTGCGAGCACTTCAGTGTCCAAATGTGTGTAAGCATCACTATCCCCAAGTCTACCTCGTTTGTCTGAGACGCTCGCTGAGACTGCACTGATGAAGCTCTCTCCCCCCCACCGCCATCTCATTGGATCGAGGGACCAACCTGGAAAGCTTGGATCATCTCCCGCCCCTGCGGGAACATGGGGGTGGCTGACGGGGAACAGTCCGTGCTCGTGGCTGGAGCCAATGACGGGAGCTTGGGATGGAATGACCTCATTCTCAGACCTCGCACCTCAGCCTGCACTCTGCAGATATCTGACTCTTATCACTCATATCGCTCACTTTATCGCACTTCCCGTCACCGTGATTGAGGCTTGAGCTCCCAGGCTTACCTTACCAGGTCGATCTCCGCCCACTTCGTTCCGACACCGCTCCGTTTGCGGTTGCACCATAGCCAAGTCTCCGGGAAACTCTCGCGCCCGCCGCCGGCCATTGATGATTTGTAGCGGCGACCAATCTCTCCAATTGAGACCTACATCCTTTGATCAATGCTTGTGAGCCGTCAAAAGCAGCCAAATTTTCTATAGGCTTGAAGCTCCGCCACCACCATGCGTGTTTCTCAGCTCATGACCTTGAGCTCTGTGCTCTCCCTTGCCGCCGCCTCTCGCATCCAGCAGCCCATCGGCGTCGAATCTTCCCCGCCAACGCCTCACTCACCCTCATCCGCCGCTCCTTCCTGGCGCGACAACCTCATCTCTTTACATCGATCCCTCATTGAGATCCCCTCCATCTCAGGCAATGAGAGCGCCGCCGGGAAGTTCTTGGTCGATTATCTGACCGGCCGCGGCTATGTCTCCTCTCTGCAATTCCTGCCACCGCGCAACAACAACACGGAAGAGACCCCGAGGTTCAATGTCCTGGCCTGGAAGACGAACCGACGCCAGCCCACAACTCGCGTTGTAGTCACTTCGCACTACGATGTTGTGCCGCCTCATATTCCTTACGGCATATCCGATGACAAAATCACTCCCGACACTCGTATTAGTGGAAGAGGAAGCGTTGACGCCAAGGCTAGTGTTGCGGCTCAGATCATTGCTCTCGAGGACCTGTTCGAGGCCGGCAAAGTCAACCCCGAAGATGCCATGCTCTTATTTGTGATTGGTGAGGAGGACACTGGCGATGGAATGCGTTTCTTTTCCGATTCCCTCCAGGCAGCCGACCCGCCGGTGCAATTTGAATCCGTCATCTTCGGAGAGCCTACAGAGAATAAGCTCGCTTGCGGTCACAAGGGCGGTGTCTTTTGCGATATCTCGGCCAAGGGCGTCGCTGGACACTCTGGCTACCCATGGCTCGGCAAGTCGGCCAACGAAATCATGATCAAGGCCCTCGCCAAGATTATCACGACAGATCTCGGAAGCACTGACAAGTGGGGCAACACCACCGTCAATGTTGGCCAGTTCAACGGCGGCGTTGCTCAGAATGTCATTCCTGCCTCTGCTCTGGCAAGGATCGCGGTTCGGGTTGCCATTGGCCCCGAAAAGGACGGCGGCAACATTGTCAAACAGAGAATCCAGAAGATTCTCGACGAAACCGATGCCGAGTCCCTCGAGTTGACCTGCACCCACGGATATGGCGTGGTGGAGGCCAACTGTGACGTTGATGGTGAGACCCATGCACTTTAACCAAGCAACCTGTGCAGTCTGAATAATTACTGACGACTCATCATCCAGGATTTGACACCCTTGTGGCCAACTATGGAACTGACATTCCTAACCTCAAGGGCTCGCACACTCGCTACCTGTATGGACCAGGCACGATTTTGGTTGCACATGGCCGCAACGAAAATATCACCGTTGCCGAGCTTGAGGAATCCGTGGGAGGTTACCAAAAGTTGATCCTGCATGCTCTCAAGGACTCTGCTTAGTATCATGCGACAATCTTGAAGCAGTGTCCTGCTAATACGCTATATCCCCTATAGACAAAATTCAATTTTGAACATACATCGGGCTCCAGCTTCAGCTCCAGTCTCTAACGCAAAACAAATATCATCACCATCTACGCTTGAAAGGAGAGATTCCCATCACTGGGCGACCACCTGTGCCCATCTCTCAGGCATGATGTGACGGAAATCAAATTGACCCTCGTCGTTCTTGACAACAGCACCCTTCTCCGTAACAACAGCATCGATCAGGTCGTGCGGAGTAACATCAAAAGCAGGGTTCCAGACGTTAATGCGCTGGTCCGCCGTCGCCACACGCGCTGTACGAGCGATATCGACGTTGCCATCAGCCTGGACGATAGCACCGGAAATCTGCGTGAGCTCCTCCCCCTTGCGTTCCTCAATTTTGATGCCGGCGCCGGTCTGGGTCTCGAGGTCGATGCTGGTGGTGGGAGCCGCAACAATGAACTTGACGCCGTGATGCTTGGCCAAGACGGCGAGTTGGTAGGTTCCAATCTTGTTGGCAGTGTCACCGTTGCGAACGACACGATCGGCACCTACAATGACAGCAGCAATGTTCATCTTGTCCTTTTGCAAGTTGAACAGCGCGGCAGCCATGGAGTCTGTGATGAGAGTGCTGGGGATGGTCTCGTAAACAAGCTCAAAGGCGGTCAGCCTGCTACCCTGGTTGTAGGGTCTCGTCTCGGTGCAGTAGGCGTGCTTCAGAAGGTTGTTGGACCAAAGTGTTCTGATGATACCGAGGGCGGTTCCGTGACCAGATGTTGCCAGAGAGCCAGTGTTGCAGTGAGTGAGGACAGATACTTTGGCATCAGGTGAAGCACCAGCGACCTCTCTCAACCATTGCGCTCCATGGTCACCAATAGACAGGTTGGTCTGAAGGTCTTTTTGCAGAATCTTCTCGGCTTCCTCAATGTATGCAGCAATGACCGTCTTGGAATCATCCTGAGGCGCGCTCCTAACGCGGGCCTTTAGTTGGTTGATAGCATTGGTCAAGTCGACAGCAGTCGGTCTGCTTTCCTTGAGGTAATCCAAACGCGAGTCGATGTAAGTGACGGCATCTTGAGATGAAGAGGCGGTGCAGCTGCCGTTGTGTAGCTCGACAGCGTGGGCGAGGGCGGCGACGATAGCAATGGCGGGGGCACCACGAACTCTCATCGACTTGATGCAGTCAAAGGCCTCCTCGCTGGTGGACACCTCATCGTAGTGGAATTCATGAGGCAGTCTCAGTTGGTCCAGGACTTCGAGACGACCCCGAGTGTACTTGACGGCTTGGAGTCCAGACATGGCGAAAACAGAGAAATTACGATGATGCTGTTGGAGAAAGAAGTAAAGCTAAAGTCTTTTACTTCAAGAAATATAGGGCACTTTATCGCTTCCTGATCCAAGGCAGAGGAGGGGCATTTCTCCCCAAAGCAAAACCATAAAAGATTCTGCCGTGCCCCTCCATTGACGTTCAGCAAGCAGCGTCATCTTGGGCCAATCATTCCAGCACTGGGTAGCACACCGCTCTCGGGGAATCATCGGAGGCAGAGCTACCTTTGTACCTACCTTACATTATCGAGGTTCCTAGGTACCTCTAGGCCGGGGCCGACTAGAGGATCCCGCCGTTGGCTGGCGCATTTCGCCAGCTCCCATCCTCCCGCCCAGTGCTCCAAGGCTCCAATTCCGACAAACGGGACCGAACCCCTTTGATGTTCCAGCTCCAAGCTTGCTGAATTGCGCCCAGCGTCTCCACCGAAGCTAGAACCTCACCGAGGCGAGTTGTACACCTTGCATTCGACCGGCACCCACCCGCCGCGCAATTTAGTAAATGAAGCTGCGACGGACCATGTAATTTAAAAGTCCAAATTGGAGGAGCCGTTCAAGATGGAGCGGCCTTTTTCAACCTCCAAAGTCACAGGTAAGCTCTACCCGTCTCATGATCCCGTTGTTATCTCGTCGGCCTACTAGTCGTACCTTGACTGCGCTTCCCCCCAACTGACCAAGCATGCTATTCGCAGTCGAGTACTTCGATCCCCACGACGTTTACAAGCTCGTCACCCCGGGCCTCATTCCACGACTGCCCCTTCGAAATCTCCATTGGCAGTCGCATGCTGGACCTTTGCGCTCGATCGATACCCTCCACGTAGAGCTCACGCCCGCTGGCGGAGACCCAGCTGCCCCAATCTCGCCAACCATCTCCCCTTCGCTCCGCCGGTCAGTAAGCGCCGGCGCAAAGGACGATGGCTTCCAAACGCAGTCTATCGGAGGCAAAAGCACGTCTTCAGATATTTCCGATACCCCAACGATAGCGGCGCGACAGCCTGGCAAGGAACGGCGCCACCAAATACCCGGCCTGAGGCGGACCCCTTACCTCAAAGTCCTGCTCGTTCGATGCGACGACAGCGATACCTACAAGTCCCAAACAAGGGCAGAAATCAGAGAATGGATCAAGAAGAATACACCGCCTTCGCAGTCTACCCGGAAGCTGAACACACAAGAGAACCATGATGCATATGAGTTCCTGATTATTCATGTCGTAATACCCAACACTTTTGCGGCAAATCAACCTAGGGTCAGCGGAAAGGGCCTCGATGCTGCCGAGAAAGCAAGATCGTCAAGATGGGGCTCCGGATCCTCCACGTTATTGGAGAAGCTTCGGTCCGACTTCAACAGCTCTAGCAAGGGCGCGATCGATCGTGTGGCCCAGATCCGTATCGGCATCAACGACGTTCCATACGATGTACTGCCTCGAGTTGTTCCTGCCACGCCAACCGGTTATACCGAGTCGCGTCAGGATGCCGAAAACGCATGGGATGACCTCGTCGGCAAATTCAAGGAGCTGATTCTGTCATCCTTTGACATGAGGGTGTCCCAGTACGAGGAAGACATCAAGGAGAAGGATGCTCAGCGGGCTCTACCGGGTTGGAACTTCTGTACCTTCTTCATACTCAAGGAGGGTCTTGCGCGTGGGTTCGAGAGTGTCGGTCTTGTAGAGGATGCCTTAGTTGGCTACGACGAGCTCAGTGTCGGTCTCGACACAGTCATCCAAGAACAGGCCACCTCCGGAGATCCCCAGACCCATGGGGGCTCTCTATTGAGTCACACGCAAGACCTCGTGAAGCGAGCTGAAGCTGCCGTTGCCGCACTGGGTGCTGAGGACGGCTCTCTAGAGGATGACCAGCCTGTTGATCTACAGGCCACGGATGCCTCCAAAACCGACAAGTTCGACGATATCCCTATTAGCGCCACAAAGAAGCCGTACCGCGAAATGATAGTAGCCAATAATGTGTCAGTCTTTGACTTTCGCTGCTACATCTTTGCGAGACAGATATCGCTGCTGCTCCGCCTTGGCAACGCCTGGTCAACTAGGGAAGATCTCCTGGCAAAGCTTAGAGAGCAACAGGAGTCTGTCCTTCACGGCGTTGCACCGCAAGCGCCGCCCCCAAAGCAGACAGATGAAGCCGAAAACCTGTCCATGTTGGCTGAGATCTGCCGAAGGACCCTAGAATTCGTACCGGCTGTCTCGCAAGTTATGAGAGCCGACATCTTGGCTGCGCTGAAGAACAAGCTTACCGAGGAAGATTCCCCGATTCTCAACCCCGTCCTGGCGGAGGCTATTGATAATCTTGTTGCATCATTCGCATTCTCCGTCGCGCAGCAGATTCTTGCTCAAACGTCGAGCAAAGCACTGCCCATCCCCCCATCGAGTTTGACTCCCTCCGACGGCCATGAGCCAAAGTCATCAATTCCAGAGTTGAAAACCATGCTACACCCGGCTCGAAACTCGTCTTTGCGTGTAGGAACGGGTTCCAATACAAGTACCAGGCCACCGCCCAGTCCTGGAGTGTTTCCCGGGGGAACAGGCCCCAACCCTGATGACAATACAGCACCCAACGCCCAATTTCTCAAAGCTGGCCTAGAGGAACTCGCTGCGCGTCGGGCAGAGCTCTATGCTCTGTCTAGGAACGTCCTCCAAGGCAGCGGAAAAAAACGAGGCTGGGATATTGGATGGACATCTGCGCCGGTACTAGGGGAAATGGATGGCAACGACTTTGAAGACGTTGATCTCGACGGGGATGATCACAAGTCTCAGACAGATAACCCGGATCCGCTCTGTATAGGGCTGGCTGGTATCGAGAACGGTCTTCTCCACACTGCCCTCGACAATCGGGACGACTTCTATCGCCTGTACGAAACACTCACGGACAAGGCCTTGCGTCATTACACCGTGGCCAACCACACTCATGCAGTCAAGACAAGCATGGCCGACCTCGCCGTGCTCAAGTATCACCTTGGCGAGTACGGCCCGGCCGCTTCTTACTTCTACATGACCACTCCATTTTTCGGGGAGAACAGCTGGAGCCTATTGGAGCTTTCCATGCTTGTCATGTACTCTCGATGTCTGAAAGAGCTTCAGCGTAAGGATGAATTTGTTCGTGTGGGACTGAAGCTCTTGACGAAGGCAGCAGCCGCAGAAAATGAGAGGCTTCAACAGAAGAAGCCCTCGCTTGTAGCTCACTCGGAGGTTCAGTACCCCGAGAAAAGTGCCATCGCTGGCTTTCTCGATGAGGTATTGAGTGTAGCTAAGACCCTTTCCAACGAGGTCAGGGTGCCTCTGGGGCATCTCTTCACCCAAGTCGAAGTTGTCGGGCATCCAGCCTACCACACCGGCAAAGATTGCTTCTCTCTTACCATTAAACTAAGAAGCTTGCTCATAGATGACTTAAGCCTGGAGAAGGCCGCCATACGCTTGTCCAGGACGTCATCCGGGGGGACAAAGGAGGTTTGGTTACACACTTCCGAAGCGAACATTCTCAAGCCAGGGATCAACGAGTTGCGGCTTACCAGCACTGTAAGTAGTATGCTGACGATACGAGAAAAACTGAACTAACAGATGCTAGACCAATGTCGCCGGTCACTACAGGATTGACCGGGCAGATTTGATTTGCAACAAAGTTGACTTACACTGGGAGCGGGATGTTAACCAAACACCCAGCAAGACGGCGCAGATCTTCCGTCTTCCCGACCTGGAACTCTATCGCCCCACTGGCGGTTTGAGTTGTCGCTTAACGGCGGCAAGAGACATTCAATTGGACAAGAACAATTCACTTGATTTGGAACTCTTGACGGGATGGAACACTATCAAGTCCTGTGAGCTTTCGGTCAAGCCATCGACTGGCGGTCTTCGAATCATTTCAACCGAAGCAACGTTTCTTGGACCTGCACTAGAATACGAGAAGCCTTTGGAGGCCGGGCTTTTCCGCTTCGGAAGCATCTCCGCGTCGTCCGCCATCAAAATGCGTTTCCCGTACACCATCGAGCAAGATGTTCCGAGCATATCGGCTAGAGTCGAAATAACGTACACTACAGACGAGGGCACTTTCACATACTCCAATGTGTTCTCAGTCCCAGTGGCACTCGCCTTGGGCGTCAATGTACAGGACGTTTTCAAGCACAACGCCTTATTCTCCCGCTTCAGCGTCTCAACAGCCTCGTTGAGCCCACTCAGAGTGTTCAAAACACATCTGATCGACTCAGATGTCTTTGCTGCCCATTCTGCAGCTCCACCAAACAAGTCCATCATGGTGTTTCCGAAGCAGCCTGCCAGTTTGCTTTACAAGATCACACGCAAAGCTTCAGGCAACACCACACCCAAGACCCAGCGGACCCTGTATCTTAAGCTTCATTACAGCGTTGTCTTGGATGAGATCACTGCCCTTGTTGAAGATTCCCTGTCAAAGTACATCGAAGAATCTCCTCTTTCCTCGTTCTCAGGCCTTTTGATCAACCGCGTACTGGCAGAGGTGCGGTCTAGCCTTTCGGCTTATGACTTGGAGCGAGCTGCTCTCCTCGGCGAGGTTTCTACGGTCTTCGTATCGCCTTTGCTAACAGGGAATATCTTCAGAGGTCTGGGCACAGTCCCGGGCGGCAAAGAAGACGCCTCTAAAGCTCTTCAAGCATTCCTTGTTTCCTGGCAGTCAACGTATCCAACGTTGACCATCAAAGGAATCGAGTCGATCAGTCGATCAATCCTCATCCCTGTCGACGTCCCCTCCATTCCCGTTTTCCACTCGGTCGACATTCAGCTTCCGCCACCCGACGAACAAATAGCAGGTTCGACTCTGGCCGTCAACCAGTTGCTGTCTGCTAATCTACGTTTGCGCTGGACTCGCATCTGGGACACGGCTGTCAGTGATGGCAAAGGCATCAATAGGGACTACGAGTTCAGCTTTGATGTGACTGGTCCAGGTGACACATGGCTCATCGGCGGCCGGAAGCGCGGCAACTTCAAGAGTCTGGGAGTAGACAAGTCGGACGCCAAGTTTGGAGAATCCGAGTTGCATGTTCCCGTGCTCATCGTACCGCTGCGTGAAGGACGGCTGCCATACCCCAATGTGGAGATTCGCGAGGTCAAGAAGGAGGAGAATGACGAGACAGCTGGTCATCATGAGATCGATTACCAAAACATTGGCGAGACAGTACGGGTCGTTGCTGACTTGCAGCGGGTGACCCTAAGTCTAGATGCTAGCGGACCCAGTGGTGGTCCATTGGTTCTCGAGAGCGAGCGGCGCGAGTTCCATCATCGGATCTTACTGTGATGATGCGATAGATGTCTTTCTCCAGCCATTGACCTGGCTGTGTATGATAGATAATGAAGAATACAACGTGAATAAGTCGAAGCCAATCCGCATTGGATTCCATAAATAGTGAGCTGAGATAATGTTTATGGCCATGCCGGCAAGCGCGCTGCCGCTCTTCTCGGGGTTGCCGTTCTCCCCCTATCAGCTTGCGACAACTTCACGTTGCCCGACGAATCCATGTGACTGCCCGCTCGTTCCACTTTGAGGCTCCGCGATGGCTACCAAGCTAATACGTGTTTGCAAGCGACCAGCATATCCACTTCGAGCCCAGGACAGGAAGGTGCTTGAGCTGTGCCTCAGTCCTCGTGACCAGCTGGGCGTTGCTCCCCGCTGCGCCGTAAAGTAGTCAACTAACAAGGCCTCATTCGTCACCACGGAAGTGGCCGGCACTTTATTCACTGTGTCAATGCACCTTGGCGACTGGAAGATCCAGTTATAATTATCGGCTACGACAACGCCTCTAGAGAGAGGATACATGTATTCAACTTGAGTCTACAACAAATCAAAACAATAATTACTTGGCGCCAAGAAAAGACGATTTGTGCCAGCACATCACTCGAAGACTGTTAATCGATTGTCCTCTGCTCAGAACCAAATCATATTAAGACTGCCTTCCGCCTACACTTACTCTGAACGAAACTCCCGGTATCAGGATTGAGAGCTGTCTACAAACTATTTTCTCTGAAGCACACACGGTCAGATCAACATGTCTGATCAACTCAGCAAAACCGACAGTCAAACGCCGCTTATAAAGCACGAAACTTCCGAGTCTATGCCAATATCCACGCCGAAGAAAAGATCACTCTATCAACGCATGCAAGACCGAAACCGAGTTGAGATTTCAGAGGAGGAATTGCAAAAGTACACGGGAATGAGCAAGGCGGGTCTGCAGGATTGGGCCAAGGACCGCCCGGGGGTTGGAGCAAAGACACCGGCTAACACGGGGAAGAAATTTGAGTCTTGGGAATCTATGCATGTCACTACAGGGATTATGTGACGTTAGTGATTTGTATTGGTTGGGTTTGAGTATATAGTAACTGAGTTGCATTGGGTAGGTCTGAGGATATAGTAACTGAGTTGCATCTTTTGATGATAGTCAACCCAAAACACTAAGTGAATACGTAACAAACGGTATGAAATTCGTTGTAAAGTCAACGGCTGGAATACATGTTTTGAGATGGGCTTATGATGCTCCTGGTGCCGAGTATGTGGCAAAAGATTTTCAGACCACATAAACTTCCATATTGAAATTTGATTCATCTCCCCAACGACTAGGGTACGACAATGGCACAAAGACCTTCTGATCTCATGATCTACCTGGAGTCATTCTAGACCCACTACGTACTCAGGACCTTTCAACTCAACGACAGGCCATCGTCAGAATTGATTTAGCATATTGATGCTTTCGATATCTTCCTCGAAGGTCACAGAGTTGCTATTCTTGCATCATATTCAAGCACTGTGGGTGTGGTGTAATGCCTATCTGATTTCCAAAGAGAGAGGTTAAATGCGCATTAAATAGGCTTCGATGAGTTTGTATGTAAGAAGTGAGTATGTGCTTGACTAGGCCATCCCATATTGCTTCTTTGATATCCGCAGAAGCTGCTTAGTTTCTTAATTTTGTTCCCCCAGTAGCTTTAACTAATAACCCTCGAGCGAGTTGCAGTGTGGTCTCATCATTGACCCCGGGTCCGAGCAAATTTATCTCAGACCACCCCTTCAGACGATACCAGGTGAGGCACGTCGGAGGGACGACGCAACTATTCTGCCGTATTGCTTGAGGACCCGAACGGCGGAACGGCAAGTGGACTCCACGCCATCCCCCACTTTCCGTGCCGGGATTCGATACCACGTCGGCAGTGGGTTTGAGGGGCGGGAGCGGGGGATCGACACGAGCCGGGGCAAGCGACCATCGTGGTTCTGGGCTGAATAATACGAGGTTCATGTGTGTTACAACTTGAGAAGGTCCCAAATGATGCTGTCAAACATTTCAAAATTGAGTACTGCTAGTATTTACATAAAGTCCGCTTATCAGATTGCGAATCTGCCTGGAACCACACCCTTCCCCATTCAAGCTCAACCCTCATGGCCGCAAACCAGAGTCTCGCGGGCAAGATTGCCGTGGTTTCCGGTAGTTGCAGTGGTATTGGGCATGCAATAGCGAAGGAGCTCAGCGCTCGAGGAGCCTACGCCGTAATCAACTACCCAAACGCCTCCCTAGCAGATGAAGCGGCCGCAGCAGTGGCGGCACTTTCCACCCCAGGAATCGCGATCGAAGCCAACATTAGCACTGTGGACGGACCGAGGAAGTTGATAGAAGGTGCAGTTGAGGCTTATGGTCACATTGACATTCTTGTCAATAACGCCGCAATTGCCATCAATTTGCCATTTGAGGAACAAACGCTCGATCACTGGGATTCTTTGGTCAATCTCAACGGTCGTGGAACATTTCTCTTGACGCAGCAGGCTCTGCCATACCTTACTCGTGGAAGTGGACGCATCGTCAACATTTGTTCCATTAGCTCCCGCGCTGCCCCTCCTCTACAAACTATTTACGCCGGGACCAAGGGGATGGTGGATTCTTTCACCCGGGTTTGGGCAAAAGAGCTTCCCCCAAAATATGGATGCACCGTCAATGCTGTGTCCCCTGGCCCTACCGCGACACACGGGTTCTTGAGTGCCGGAGAGGAAGCCATGAAGGTCCTAGGGCCTACAATTGAAGCAACGCCGGCGGCAAAAAGGCTAGGCAAGCCAGAAGAAATAGCGGATGCTGTGGCGTTTCTTTGCGAAGAACGATCCCGATGGGTCAATGGAGAACACATGTTCGTCAATGGGGGGCTATACATGGACTGAAAGTGACGAGGTTGTCGGAAAAGCCATATAAAATTGTCACGTTAACCTAAGGCATATATGTTGAAACAAAGCGAACAACTCTCTAGTTCCCTCTTGCCTTCGTCCTTCCAAGTATCGCCCGAGTATCTACCTACAGCGACGAAGGATGTTGCGGGCACTGAATGAAGCGCTTACTACAGTAGCCTATTCGCCGACCTCCCGATCTGGGTGCCAGTGCAGGAACTGCCTGGAAAACTTCCACTTCCATGTTGCCTGTCGCATTCGATTTCCAAAAAAGTAAAAGGGTATGGTTGACAAGAACACAGCCGCCGATATACCCGCTAAGGTTCCAAATACGGAGAGATATCCTGACTCTTGGACCCAAACATTCACGTAAAAGCTGAGAAGAAATCCAAAAACGGCTACTGGAACATCAGCTACATGAACCCAAAGAAACGCCCCCTCAAGAGTCGTATCTCACACAAATATGCCATAGGCACATCTCAGGAATTGGCTCACCTTTGAAGAAAGACTGCGTTACTATAACCTCACCGGCTATGGGCCGATAAGAATCAAGAATATACACAAGAGCCACGTTGTTTGATTGAACAGTGGTGAAGTTTACTATCCAAGTTAGCTTGTGACGCCCCAATATCCCTTCCATAACATATGCGTATCTAAAGAGACCGAGAGGAAGGCGGATAAACGTACCAAGGCCGATACCAATAGTGGGACAAATCCAATGTAATTTCTTCTCGAAGCCTGCCCCGTATAAGATGCATGATAATGGACCCGTGATCAAGCTGATTATCATTGCAGGTAGCCGCATTTCGGGGATCCTGGTTCCGCCACTCCGAATCGTCAGTTTGTCTGCCATCCAATCTGTGAAGTGTCCCCCGCAGAAGATGGCTAAGAAGGAGCCAAATATCGTAGAGAGATACGTTAAACCGGATTGCCAGGTATGAAAACCGTAGACCGTCGAGAAAGCGTTCGAGAAGTTCGCGGATATCACAACGATCATGCCAGTGGTGATTGCGTTGATTAAGGTCGCCCAGAATACGGCTGGCAAAGTAATGGCGACAAGAGGACGGAACATCAGAGCCAGTAGAGGTTCGCTAGTGTAAGTCCCCGAGAAGACTCTCATAGTCGCCAAATAGGTCTTCCACGTCGATGGAGATGACGTGTGCGACGAAGAAGGAGGGTTCTCAAGACACTGAGAAGACGGCTTGGTGGATTCGTGTCTGGATGGTACCACCTCTAGCTCCGTTGCATATCGCCTTCGATAGTGTGTTTCGGGGAAGGTGAACAGTACTAGGACCGTACAAGTTCCGACGAAGGCAGAAAATACCCAGAATATCATCCTCCAGCTGTAAGTTTGTGTGATCAGGCCCGAAAACACCACGCCCACACCCACACCCGCAGATAAGGAACATGTGTAGATACTAATGCAGATTGTCAGAATCGGTTCATCCTAATTGAGGCGCTCCTGGGATGTAAGCAAAGAAGGATAGACTGACACCATGGCACGCCCGCGTTGGTGCAAGAAGAACAAGTCAGTGATTGTCAAGGGTGCGACGATTTCTGCAGCAGCACAAGCAAAGCCGAGAAAGAGCCTGCCAACAAGTGCACTGCCAAAAGAAGCCGCTGCGCCACTCCATATACAACTTGCCGTAAGTAAAAGGTAGGACGCGATGTAAACGGGCCTTCTGCCGTATTTGATTGCCAAAGGCACCCAAATAAGATTGCCCGCACCAATCATGAGTGAACACCCGGTTTGAAGGTATGATGCTTTGGCAATGTTGTTTGGCACAGTGTCAGGTCCAGGACCGAAGAATTCGATAGTGATCAACTCTAGGGCAACAGCAGGCCCGACAATGACGGCATGGGCGAAGAAAATTCCAAAGCATGTCAGCGAAAAAATGTAGTATTTGCGTGTTGGTGACCTGGTACGTTATGATTCAGCGCAAGTCTCCCCCAACTCGTGGTATTCGTAACAATTTGGAATGAATCAACACTCACCAGTTTAAAGGATCGTTGGGGTCATTTGAGGGCGTGGGTACCAGAATGATTTCATTAGTTTCATTGTGGCGAAGCTGAACTGTTCCCAGCGTTTGTTCTTTAAACTTAGTGTCCACATCTTCTTGCAGCCGAATCTCTTGAACGGGCAAGATCGACATCGTGTTACTTTTGCATAGAATACCACGATAGTCGAGAGCAGAAACGAAGTGAGATGGATGATGTGATCACGGGTGAGGGAAAGGGGTCTCAAAAACGTCCCAGGCTCGCCCAAATGGCTCATATTTAAAGACAGAAACCACCACGACCGAACCCTGAGAGGTATTTAGTTGCACATTTTCCAAAAAAAACGTTGTATAAAGGCCCCGGGACCACCATGAGGTTTCATTGAAAAAGCATGAGGAGTGTCGGGATGTCCTGCTGAAATGCGGGGGTGGGGCCTCGGGGCGGGATAGCTGAGGTACGTTCTGTGTTGGTGGCGACAGGATATGTGATTGGGAGTAGCCACCAAGGAGGAAGTACCTAGGAAAAATAACATTTCTTGTCACCAATCTGAGAAAAATGAGGTATAGTTGGCAGGTTACTACGGCAAAGTCACCGGCACGGCGACACCCACTTTACCGAGAGGCTCCAAGAAGCGCCGTATCCCAAACGCATGAGACATTGCGAGTCTCCTGGCATAGTGCCCTAGACAACGAGTGACTCTTCGCGAATATTGTCATTGCTCATCCGGGAAAAAAGGCTGCCTGTATCGAATTGCCATCATCAAGGACTGCGTGATACCAACGTTCGAGCTTGAGGTATGCTGAAGGAATGTGCCTACCATAGTTGACAACCTTTTAACTAGATTGAAACAAATCGATCTTCGGAGAAGCACTAGTGGGGGGACGATTCAATTACAAATGTAAGTGATTAAATGTGGATACGTCTCTATGCTCCCCATACGCAAGGAGTCAACGATAGAAGCTCTATCCATGTTCCATAGGAGGGCAAGATTCATTCTGTGAATCCACCCCAAAAGCGTAGGGGCCGAGATACCGTCCTATCATTCAGAGCCTCAAAACAAGGATCAATAAATGAATTATACGCCAAGTTCGAAATGCTTCAACTGTCAGCACGTCGCTATTATACTGAAACTGCGTAATTGGTGAATATCTGAAAACTTCTTCAATAGGTTGCGTCGTGTCAACTTGAAGCTTGAGTTGCTCGTTCATCTTAAGAGTTGAGTTGTAATTTGAACGTCAGTTGTGTTGATTATTTATGAAAGCTAATTTCGACTTTTGAATAAGCAAAGACTCATGAATCCAGGAGCACAAACTTCGAGTTTGCGACATTCTGATGCAATACAGAGGCCTCAGCGTCAACTTGATTTCAATATTGGCATCGACAGGTTCAGAATCTAACCAAATAGGCAAAAAATGGGCAAGTCACAGGGCTCGCAATAGCCAGATATAGCATTTGAAATAGCTTCTCAAAAATCGTTCCTCATCGGTCTTGAGGTTTGGACTCATCGAAAGAAAAATCTTTCATATTTAAGCAACCAACTCAAGCAATTTGACCAATCCGCCAAGGCATTTTGAACCATCATATGGACTTGTCATTGCATATTGATTCATGCGGTGCAATCGATTGCTACTAGTAGGTCTGAAAGAGTGTGAAAATTGCCTCAATCGCTCACCATTTACTCCTTGAGATCCTGAGGCGTACGGAAATACTCGAATCCAACATCTAGAGGGTATAACCCCGCGAGAAGTCAAGGTTTACCCAACGTGTGGAAATGCATTCCATGCTTTACTACCCCTGTTCGAGAAACGGTCCATTATTACCCTGTTCCACATCGCAGCGCGTATTTTCCACCTCCCCGGAACTAAGATGGGAAAAGCAGCGTGGCGAGGCTATCGTATTTTTTCGGCATACATCCTATTTCGTCTATGGGTTTCTCGCCTAGAAATCACTTTGCCGATCTTGCGAGCACAACCCTGATATTGATACAACCTGTCAATCAAGAAGAGAGGGGCAGTTGGGGGCTAGGGAAACAGCGGTGAACGATCGAGGGCCACGCGAGGGGCGCCGAGGAAGTGGATAGTTTCATTCGACTGTTGCAGGGTTATGCACGGCTTTCAACCCGGACTGAATGTCGGCCTCGATCGGAGGTCGGTGGAGCAAGCAGACAGTGGAGATGGTAGAACGTGGCTAGACCCGCTCCTTGATACGCCGAGACTCGTAGTCTCATCCACATACATGATATTCAGGGTCTTCCAGAAGGAAACTTGAGACGACGTTTTGTATATGAATAACTCAAACTTTGAGCACGGTTGGCTCGGTCCGGGGATTGCTCCCAAGACAGCAATCCCAACCGTCCAGCGAACTTTGAGCTCTGGCATTTATGCCTGACTACTGTCGAGCTTTGTGAGGGATGGGACACCGGACGAAGATGTTGATTTTGCCCGACTCCCTTTAGAAATTGAGTTTTGCTTTGTGATTAGTGACACGCCCCGTATTGTGTGGGAGCCGGGGTAGACACCGCGGGGAAGATAACTTAGGGGACTCATGTTTGGCAACCCGGACCTCGGTCTATCATGATAGCCGCTGTCATGGCGCCATCCCGTGATGTGGGATATTCGTGTTTTGAGCCTGGTCCGGACCACTGGGTCCCAGTGGACAAAGCGACTCGACAAGTGGTACGAGAATAATGCGAATCTGGGATTCTTCATCCTGAAATGACCGCGCGAAGGAAACTTTATTTAGAGTTCAACGCTAGGAATAAAGTTCATCACCTTCTATCTCAAGACATTCAGCGGAGACGCAGCTTAGACCAGAGTTACATCAATGGACAAGGCACCCTGCATTCCTCGGACTCCGCCTCACGACATGCAGATGGTGTCTATCGAGCTTTCAGATGGTTCAAATTGGAGATATTCTGCTCCAGAATGTGGTGATATCGTTCATCTAGTCCCAACTTACCGAAAACTTTCTGAGTTAAGACGCAGAACTCGACTCTCTCGACATGTTTGCGACGCTTCGAACCGAAGACCGAGATGGAGAGGTCGTATGCATTTCAAGTACACATCAACTACCGCAACCGGGTCAGAACACAAACCATTTTGCTTGTGACGGCTGCCGAGCAAAGAAGGTATAATCGATTGAACCTCATGAGAAACCGCGCTGACCTGCTCACTCAGTTGAAATGCACTGGACACAGATTTGGCTGTCAACGATGCCGAGACCGAAATCTAGCTTGCACATATTCGAATACTCTACCACAAAGGCGTCGCAAAGGTGGAAGGCCCCCAGCGCCGCACAAAAGCGCAACGCCTCGCGAGATCACGCCGTCTACGTCAGAAGAACCGCCGATGATGGCCCCTTCTGATTCACCCAAAGAGCGATTACAATCGGCGTATCCGGAGCAGTTGTCTGAACCCAAATGTGTGTCAAAGGGTGCTGCATCGGATCAAATCTTGTCACCGGAGCGAGCCGAGATTGACATGGACTCCCAGTCAACCAATTTGCTCATCCAAACCCCGACATTAGTTGGCTCGGGCCAATCACCAAGCACCCTGCTGGAGGAGGAGTCGTCTGGCACACCGCCTGACTTTGAGGATCTGGCCCTTCCAGATTACATGGAGTCAGACTTGCATGAGTTTGACATGGACGACTTACAATTACTCGATGCCGAGATAAACCTGTCTGAACAGGAAGCTGAAGGCCATGACTTAAGCAAAGCATTTGCATCCAGTACAACCCCATTCAACGTCCAAATCACACGGGAAACTAGCTTTGCTAGGAGCAGTTCGTCGTCAGGTGAGTTAAAGCTCTCCAGCTTTCAGCTACGCAACACTGCTCCTGAAAGCTTCAGCCATTGTCTAAATCAAATGATTGATGCTAAGCGGATGTAGATGATTCTCAATGGAATGCTATTCAGCGGTCCAAGAGCAATCACATAAGGGATGACACCTCTCATGATATCTCTCATGATTTCGTTGCCCCTAAACGGGCGCCGTCCAGTCTCTCATCGCACGGTATCAGCTCCACGGTGCCTTTCACCCCTCACCACCACCCAAACAGCTTTTCTTTAAATGCTCCAAGTCCGTTGCTTGTTAACCGTAGCCATGGCAGCCCAATCACTGGGCCGGGGTCACAGACGAGCGTCGCAGCCACAGCGCCTTGCCGCTGTGTTGGCGTAACGCTGAATTTGCTTGAAAAAATGCAGACGCAGAGCAAAGTAACAACCTTTTGTGTGGCGGAAACCTCCCTACATATGCTTAAAAAGTCGATATCCCAATGCCGATCTATAAGTCATTGCTCTTCGTGCCGGAATCGTTCTAGGGTAATGACATTCTCAATATTGCTAGCCGAGAAGATTATGGCTATATTAGAGGATATTGCATCTGTGTGGGAATGTGCTTCTCAAGCCTCAAATCTCGGAGATGACGGCAGAATTGAGGCATACGGACATGCACACCGTTGGATTCCTGTATTGCTGGGACAGTATCAGATTGATACTGTCCATGAACGTTGCGAGATTTTTGGTTTCTTGATTCTGCTGCAAGTACGGCAGCTTGGAGGCTTCTTGGAATCTTTGCGCAATTCAGTTGACAGACAGAGGTGGGCGCCACACCAGAATTCGCTACGGCCCATCTGTCTCCGTCTCGAGGAGCTACAAGAAGCTTTGAACGGGCATACATGAGACGTATCTACCTTCTATCTTGAGCAGCTTCTTCTACCTACATCTTCGAACAAGAAAGTGGAATCTTGAAATACACATCATGAGATGAATCGAATATTCTGAATCGAAAGCTAAACGAGTGCAAATTACACTTATGTGAACCAATCAACCTCTGCCCGCCTCGGGATTACAGACACCACTTTCTTTGGTTACCTCAGGGTTACGGACATATTTCGCCAAGCTTTTACAGAATCTCCCTTCTCCTGGCCTCGGTCTCAGCCGCTACCCGATGATCTATCCGAAGATGATCGGACCGTTTCTTCTTATAGAGACCTCTTCCCCGTAGATTAGCCGATAATCCTGGCAGCAGCCGAGAGAGCGAGTCATTCGACTTGAAGATCTGATTGGACTCCAAAACAATTGTGGATGTATTGGCTTCAAGACGGGTTCAAGGTTTCCGAGCCCGAAACCTTATTTCTGACTTCCCCGGTCCCAAATGCATTCGCAAAAGCTTAAACATACGAGCGTTACGCTTGATGAGCCACAACCGCCGGAGCACTGTAACAGGTCTAGCGTTCCATCAATGAGAAACACACCCTGAAATTGAATAGCTGTGTCAGCCTCAAGTTTGCTAAAATGGAACGTCGCCGAGAGGCCTAGATCTTGGCTATTCGCCAGAGTATCAGTACGCCCACGAGTCAACATTAATATGTATTGCGCACACGCTATAGAAGTTGTCCAGACGCTCGCTCTTCCTCCATCTTATGCACAGGCCGTAGCCACTTCTCACCTTATGACTAGGGCTGTTTCCAAGCGCTGCTGGGGTTCATGAGTGCGGCTTCCCCGGCTCAACTACCCTACAGCGCATCCACTTCAGTTACAACACATTCTGGGGTCAGCTACGCCGGAGCAACGGCTTATGCATGTCGCTTAAAGTAAAAGTTGGCTATGTGGCAGAAATTCTCCAGGGAACAGCCACGATAACTAAGAAGACATGGTTTGGTACACGTGGTCAAAAGGTTCCTCGCCATATCTGTCGCAGTACTGCGTACAGGAAGATAAATCGGACACACCCAACACGGAAAGGTTCCGATGGAGATTGTTCTGCCCCGTTGAAAATTTGGAATCCAGCCGTGACACAATGACTGCTGCCACTGTCTGATGTGGCGTGCATGCGACAGACTTGTTGTCGCAACGACTCGAGCACGGAGCTCCCTTACGCTGTCAAAAAACTCAGACCACTGGTCAGTGGGTGGACATCCAGATTCCAGGAAGTCACTCGAAGGCTAGTATATGATGAGAAATTGCTTGGGAACTTGGAGCTTGTTGTATCAGAAATATATCGGCTTTAGGTTGAGCCCTCCTTGAGTGAACTTGTAGTGGGCGACAGACTGGAAAAAAAGGAAAACGCGTTGAGAAGATTAGTCGGTTCCATCCAGTGCACATCCAAGCGGTTCATTGCCACGCTGGAACTATCTAAGTATTCGCTCTAGAGTCTCTTCTTGAACTCCACAGTCGCCCATGGGTCCGGTAGATATTGTGTTTCCGCTCGTACACTTTGCGGGCGTCCCTGTCCATGTGTAAATCGCATCTCGTAATTTTTCAACAGATGGGCCATTATGGCTTTGATCTCATGAGCCGCAAAGAAGCGTCCTGGACAAGCATGGCGCCCGTAGCCAAAACTCAAAGATGTCGGATTCGACGCGACATACTGGGCGCGACCGTCCATATCCGAGCGCTCTTCTCTCATCCTGGCGAAACGAAACGCATCAAAAGTTTCAGGGTCCGGATAAAGAGATTCATCCATTGTGATAGCTTGTGTTGGAATCCCAATGGTGGTATGAGCTGGAATTGTAAACCCGGAGGATAGTGTAAAAGGCCGGTGAACCACTCTCTCGAATGTGACTGCACACGTTGATGTATTAGGTGACCACTGTGAAAGGCCAAAACTCATCAGGGTGAACGTACTTAGAAGGAGAGGATTAAACCTTTGGCTCTCTTTCATGAAACTATCCATCTTCGCCATTTTCAAGAAGCCCGATTTTGTTATCAAATCATCGTTGCCAGTAAGGCTCTCGACTTCGTCCCGCAATGTTTCAATGATTTCAGGACGTTCGCATAGGTCGTAAATGAGCTGTGCAGGTGCAGCTGCACTCGTGTGTATCGCAGCAAAGCTTACCTTCAAGAGAATACTGGCCAGGAATGCCATGTCACGCTCTTCGCCTTTCGCCTGCTCGGCCATCCAATATAGAAGATCTTCAGCTTTATCTCCAGTGCGAAGGCGACTTTCGAGCAGTGGAATAGCTGCAGCTTCTGCAGCGGCGTAATGGCCGGCGATCTTGGTAATCTCCGGAATGAAACGAGCTGCAAATGGCTTTAGGACCTCGGGATATCTTTTCAGCTTCTGAGCGCCAATGAAGCCGTCAATGGCGAAGTCGATAGATGATTGTACCCATTCTCGATTGTGAGATAGAGTGGTGCCACCGAACATACAACTCGAGACTCTTGCCACAATCTGCGTCAATGTGTGGACGACAGGGACGGGCGTCCAATCTGTTCAGGTTAGCCGAGCAAAATCATTCGTCAAGGCCATGATTGCAAACCTTCACAAGCAGGAAATGTGTCATTGAATGCGTCAACTATTTCCTTCTGCACTGCCGGCATTACGTCGGCTACAAACGTGTTAGAAAAAACCATATCAACTCTAATGACTTGTGTAGAACCGCCTACCGAGATGATGATTCAATTGCGCCTTAACAACGCGAGGATGCAGGGTCGACCTACTCCCCATGGTGGTGTACTTACCCTCGAACATCTTTCCGGCATTAGTGAATGAATCAACTTGGTGGAAGGATGATTACCTCGATAAACGTAGCAACAAAGTCTACCTGGTCGATTGGGGCCGTCTTGAGCTCCTCTAAGTATTTCGAGGGAATCATCAGACGTTCTCCTAGTGGACTGGGGACGTAGAAGAAGTCGCCTTTCGCCTAAACACTGTGAGAATGACTCGGTAAAACTGTCTTTTAGGAGGTAACATACGCGCTTGTACCCTTCTTGAAGCATCTCCTTTGCATTTTGGCGAAACCGCTCTCGATTTGCCTTGATGCTGTGTTTAGCATTCCCACCAACGACTAGAACACCAGGAACGAGTTTTTGTTTGTCTGGCAAGAGTGCGCATAGCAAAACGATTAATCCTACGGTGAGGCCCAAAAAGGTCATTGCCAAGCCGTGGTTTCCATTGGTATAGTCGCGAGCATAATGCCAGAGTAGAAGACTATCGAGATCAAAGAACGATTTCATCGTGATGTGTTAACGGCTTCATGAAAATCTAAATCAAATCACCCGTATGGAGAACCGTAGCTGCTTGGGAATATCGGCTCATACGTCGCGGATACCGCCTGGCATAAAGCTCGGAGCCTGCGAGGTTTGAATCGTTGGGCTCGGGCTTTTCCCAAAGTATGCGAGTTCCGAGGTGCCGGCCGCCGCAACTCCCAACAGGGAAGGCAGCCGAAGCCCGAATGAGAGTGACTGAGATCTCAACAACACCATTAGCTAATACCGGGATAATTCTAGGCTTAAAGTATGGATATTTAACACTTGCGGCTCTAGTTGCCTGACATTCCTCCAAAACATCAATTTCTAAACCACCTTTTCACTATGGGAGAACCAATCCATGATATTCCGTTGGCGAGCTCAGCCCCAGTCTCTCTTAGCGTTTTACCTGAGGGGCACGATGCTTTCCAGCCCTACAAAGTCGAAAAGTTTGACGACGGTCTTCGATATGATACTCTCCAAGTTCACGGAGGACACCGACCGGACATAGAGACACATGCCCGAGCAGTCCCAATCTACAACAGCGTGGTGAGCTTCTATATCCGATTGTTTCCGATGATGGGCCGTGGTCAACTAACTCAAGTACTATCTCAGTCATTCATATTCACAGATAGTGAGCATGCCAAGAGGGTGTGTGCCACTCAAGAAGCAGGTTACTTCTACAGCAGAGTATCTAATGTAAGCCTTTCATGCCTGCTATCTTGGATATTGTCTCAATTTTACTGAAACTTATTCGCAGCCAACGGTTGCAGTTTTCGAAAAACGGGCCGCCGCTTTGGAAGGAGGCACTGCTGCTGTAGCCACAGCCTCAGGACAGGCAGCTATTTTCAACACCATCATCGGCCTAGCAGGAGCCGGTGATAATGTTGTGGCCTCAATCAACTTATATGGAGGCACCTACAGCCTTTTCAAGACACTGCTTCCGCGACTTGGTATCACTGTGAAGTGGGCCAAACAAGAGACCAGAGAAGAGTTTGCCAGACACATTGATGAAAATACCAAGCTCCTATTCGTCGAAAGTATTGGAAATCCTCGCTGCAGCATTCCCGATCTTCAGGGATTGGCAGATGTGGCACATGAAAACCACGTTCCATTTGTGGTAAGTAGCAAGAAATTTAGAACGAATGGCCAATCCCAAAATCTGACACAGTGAAAGGTCGACAACACATTCGGAGCCTGTGGCACATGGTGTCGCCCTATTGAATTTGGCGCCGACATCATCTTGCATTCCGCCACGAAATGGATGGGTGGTCATGGTACCACCGTCGGTGGAGTCATCATTGACTGTGGCACTTTCGACTGGGGAGCAGCGGGTCACCGGTTTCCTCGAATGATCAAGAAAGATGGTCCAATGAGCTTCTCATACTGGAAAGCCTTCGGCAATATCTCGTTTGCGATGGCGATGAGGATTGATATCTTGATGGAGGTTGGGTCAATACTGAGTCCAGCCTCAGCACAGCAGCTGCTCATCGGAATGGAGACACTGAGTCTACGCTGTGAGAGACACACCAAAAATACCATGGCTGTGGCTCAGTTCTTGGAATCACATCCAAGAATTGCGTGGGTTAACTACCCCGGTAAGTTAGCACGTTAAATTTGTCGGCACAAACTCATCATTTGCATGTCCTAACAAATCGGCTAGGCCTGGAAAAGAATCAGTATCACGGCAACGCCAAAAAGTACCTCAGAAATGGTTACGGAGGCGTCCTTTCATTTGGCCCCAAGGGAGGAGACGTCGCTAGCAAGATGCTTATGAATTTTGTCAAGGTTATATCCCATCAAACAAAGTGAGTAAAGATCGGCGTCTTTAAGGAACAGAAGATTTACTAAATTGTACGCATTAGTGTTGGAGACTCAAAGACTCTGGCCACCCACCCTTGGAATTCCACTCATGTCATCATGTCTGAGAAGGATAGAAGAGAGGCTGGAATCACCCCGGTGAGTATTACGCATTAAATCAACCGTTTATATTGCATTGACTGATCTGATCTCGCGCAGGCATTCATTCGATTCTCGGTTGGAACAGAGGATGTTCGAGATATTATCGAGGATCTTGACCAAGCCTTGGCACGGCTGCCGGATGACATTGTCCACGTCCATGATGAGCGATTGGAAGCTAAGCTGGCGGCTGCTAATAATGGTTCAACTTCCGCTGCATCCATGGACAGCGCCGATTTTATGGACGCAGATGTTTCCTTGTCCAAAGCCAACGTCCCGCTTGGACGTCAGACGGCAGTTGGAAACTGGTGAAAGAAAGTCATATTAGATAGGAAGGCATAAGGAGTTACCCGGCCTTACAAATTATACATATTTAGCCTGGAACTAGCATGATTAAGTTCATTTAGAGCCTTGTTCTTACTCTATCTCAGTGGCTCGTATGACAAAGGACCTATTACTTCTCCATTGTAGGTTCATCTAAACTTGGCCAAAAGTAGGGTCTATGCTATTGAAAAGGGAACATCGATATCGAAAAGAAAATACATGGCGTCTCTCAGTATGTCATATGCCTTATACCATTGTAATCTCACGGATGAAAATAGAAGCTGGCATGCACAACATCATATAAAGTTCGAATGTAGACTACAGCCTACAAAATTTTAGGTGAGGGAGGTGAAGTACGTAGATACTATAACAAATTAATCTGGAGTACCGAAACTGAAGTAGGACCCGACGTTGAATTGTAAAGAAAAACTTGATCGAACTCTTTTCTATTTTGAATTCATGTTCAATGTTGATCTAAACCGAATGGTATCTCGGTGTAATGCTGCTCCACGCCTCATTCCCACTCATTTGATACTCCAAGCCTTTTATAAACGCCTGCAAGTCTGAACCACAGCCCCCAGCACTGGAAATTCTACTAGTGGCCAGCTTACTATGAAGAAGCTCCCATTCGCGACACATTATCCACAAGATGCGCTTCGACGCCGAATAGTCCAGGCTAGTCTCCGAAGCCAAGACTGACACGGATGAACATAAGGCGGACCCTTCTTTATGGCCTATATGGGAAGCCTTCAACTCCTTTTCCCAGCTATAGATATCGTTGACAACAGAGATATGTTTTGAACAGTTAAGCTCAATATCTTCGACCGAACTCAGGTCTTCAGGGCTGAGATGTAGGCTCATGCTAAACCTCATGAGAGCAGATAGCAATCTAGACAATTGTGAATTCTTGAACAAAAGGGGAATAAAAGATATTCGAGTAGACTTACGCTTTACCAACGTCCTTTTCTCGATACTTCAAATAGTGCCCCAACTCCTTGATTTGTAGTCGCGTCTTGTCAGTTTGAGCGCGCATGAACGTAAATACTGGTTCAAGGATCTCATTGGCAAGGACTTCATCGCAAGTCCTCATATCATTCCACAGGTCATAAGTTATCCATTCGACTGGGACACTGCGATCTGGCAACGACTCTCCCTTGGAGAGTAGTATGAGTCTCTCGTTGTAAGAAGAGCCTGCTTCAAAAGACATGTCTTCCAGGAGGTCTATCATAGCACAGAGTTAGCAGATTTGGCCATGGAAGCATTTCAAGACATTCAATTGGTCTGTTGCTCAAGCTTGTGGAAGAACGTGACTCACCATCAATTAAGAACAAAAGCGTTAGAAGATAACAGGCGAAAGAAATCCTGTCGTTCAACGCGGTAGGATAGTAGAAGCAGGTGACTTGTGGGAAACCCGCAGCCACGAACTTCTTTCTGGATTTCGCATCTGCAAATGGCCAGTGATTGAGGAAAAACCCGTTCACTTCCGCCGAAACCTCTCGCTCTCGAGGGTGTATCTTGGCGGTAAAATGCGCCGCAGGTGGCGGCTCGCTAGGATTGTAAGACCTCTGACCAGATTTGGCTGGCTGGTCAAAAACTCTCAGCGACGTTGACTGAGCAGGTAGAATAAAAGACGCCAACGCATGCAGGGAAATCATTTTGACGCCGGTGGAAGGATCGCCAGTGGATGATGGATCTCGAACGAACTGAGAGGGGAGAATTGGTGACCGAAGACAAGTTAAATGCTACGTCTGAACCCTTTCCAGCGCGGTTGTCGTAGGTGCCGTACTTGAGATGAAAGTATTTGCCATTGATCTATGATCTTGTTCCCTTGCTTGGGCGTGTGGGTCATACACATTGACCACCAAAGGATAGATTGGGAAACTTTGCGAGGAGACCGCGACTCGGGCTCCATTCAAATCGGGCAATAAAGCGAGGCCGGCAACCGACAGAGAACCATTAACTCCACTATCCCGGGATGGAAGGGAATACTGCGCTCGGATTAAAGTTGTCTCAAGTCGTGCAAGTATGATGTTGATATCCAGTCAATTGTGAAAAATAAATTGGCCAATTAAGCAAGCAAAAGCACTATGAACAGTGACGAAGATGATGTCTCACGCGATGTTGTGTATCATGTTGCTGAGGCGGTTGGTTAGAGCCAAGGCACCATGATTCTTGCTGGACGCAGAAGTAGGAATGATTTTACGCATCATTACCTGTTCGTGGCTGACATCACGTCTCATGTCATGTTCACGGCAAAGGAACAATAGATTCATAGTTGCAATCAACTCACAGTAAATGTGAGATATGATGAATGACGGTTGATCCTCTCCACAGTTTGTTGGCCTTGAATTAGCCGAGTCCCCAATATGTTTTCAAATGTGGAATTTGAGAGCGTTTGGTGCCCCCAACTTGGAGATTTGAGAATTTCAGAGGCATGACTCAGAGCATCACATTGCTACTTTTCCAGGCCTGCCGCCAGAAACATGGAAGATTGACGAGTTGGGGAACTCGATCTAGACATACGTGCCCGGATAGGACTATGGAATATAGTTTTCTTTACAGACAATTTCTGAAATCTGTTGCAGCTTGCTGCAGCCTAGTCTCTTGCAAGTTTGCCGCACCAATCCATGTGTTACGACAATCTGCCAAAGGTTCCTCCAACTCGGTGTACCTCTCACCCAACGTAAGAATGACTCTGCCATTCCAGCGGCCACTCGTTTCTCTCCACTCGGCAGTATCTGATCCATATGCTTGAACCTTCTTGGCTTCCATGGCAACAGCGGAATACACCACTGCAAGCCCCACGAAATGTGCAGAGCTCACTGGCAAGCCAGCAGCCATTATCGGAGCAGCAAGCTTCGCCGGCAATAGTCCGGTGATAGTTGCGGCTGGCGCGACAGCATTGATCGTAATACCAGTGTCTCGCAAATTCGAGCGCATCGCACGCAGGTAATTAATCAGCTTATTCAATTAGTCTTGTATTCAGTCTCGGTCAGCTTCTACTTACTGCAGCCTTTGTCCCACTGTATACCGGGAGTGACTGTTCCGGGGAATAAGCAGTTGCGCTTGATGTCAGCACAATGCTTCCCTGTACGCCGTTTCTTTTCATGCTGTGCAGTGCAAGCTTTACGAAATTCAGAGTGCCTCGGAAGTTTACATCAACCACATCGTAATTTGGTTCGAGCAGATCGCCATTGTCGTTGTACGCATCGTTCAGATATGTTCCGTCTTCATCTACTCCCGCATTTGCAATGGCGATATGGACTCGTCCTATCTGAGAGAACGCATCGGAAAGCTCAAGCCAGCGTCTGATGTCGCATTTGCGAAATTGTACAGATAATGGCAGTGTCTCTGTGGGCTGGCAGACATCGAGAATCACTACGCCAGCTCCTCGAGATGCTAGGATCTTTGCAGTCGCCAATCCAATGCCAGACGAGCCACCTAAAGTGTTCATGGTAATTAGTAATGAGAACCAAGTGGAATGACTCAAAGTTATTTACCCGTGACAATTGCAGTCTGCCCTTGCAAACTTGGGATGTCCGTTTCTTTGATATTGAGTGTAGTCATTGCGAAGTTGTGGCGAAGGTGCTGCCAAATGTCGTCACAGCTGCAAGGTCGAGCGACAGAGTGGAGGTTTAACCTGAGCCTTCAATCAGGTCTTGGGCGTATGTGACTGAGAGGTGGAGTGTAGAGCTCTTACCTTATCGTAGGGAAGAGTGCATTCGCTCTGTCCCCGAGACGTGCCTTGAGGTTCGGTGCGGAGTATTGCCATTTTCGGCATTTCTAGTTTGTCTCGTAATCCTTCGTGTCACAAAAAGCGGGCCCACTCAATGTGGGCAGCATTAACCACATCCATATCTCGTGACACTTCGGTAGCGATTCAGCTCCTGTTCCATAGGTGACTCAAAAAATACTAGTAGAAACGCTTTTTTCCTTTCTTCGGTTGCTGTCGACAGCTCCCGTTGTTTTTGATGCCCCTGGCTTCTAACAATCTGATAATCTTGGTGTTCATATGATATTTCAGTATCTGTCCTTGCTCCAATTCACTGGTTTTTTTTTATTTTTTCCTAAGCAAGAGAAAATCAACTCCTGTTGATACTATTCAAAGCTAGAGGCACTCTCTATCTAGAAGCTAGAGGCAATCTCTATCTATGAGTACCTTAATTTAAACATACCTTACGTCAGGCAAGAATGAATGCAAGACATTGTGATATATATCTATCTCCATATGATGGTTCACTTGATAATTGTCAAAGCCCTCAAGCCATATTTATAAGCTACTTCATCTCATGATATGTATCAGGTATCGGATAATGGGGAATTCCCGTGTGCCTGCTTTCGTGATAAATCATTGTGCCTTGTTCAATCAGAAACACAGCTTTAAATGCTTGCGAAGTACCTTATTGCAAACTTTGTTTCCAGCATGAGCTAGAGAATAACTACGAACATGGCTTATATCATAGCATACAAGTAGTCACGACATGTTAACGAAACAACCACCAAATGGCAGGATGTCACCGCCAATTGAAGCAGGCGGCAACCTATGGCAAGAAACTCAAGCTGAGAGGGCTTCTGCTTCTGCAATTATTTGGCATACTGAAAAAAGACGGATCAAGCAAAATGGGAAGAAAAGGAAAGCAATAATCCCAAGGATTTTGGCCTTCCGCTGTCGCCTGCAACTTTGAATTGAAGTCCACGGATCGCGTTAATGAGGTAGGGTTGTCTGAGTACTCTTTCGATATACAATAATCACACCGGTTCTTGATGCCCTAAATCATGCCATTCTTGTCGATCGAACGCAGGACAGAGTAGTCACTCCATCTGATCCCCAACTATACCATGATAGTTTCACTCTCCTTATCCACCTCCGGATCCCAATAGCCAACATATCCTTCTCTTCCAGTCAAGTAAGTCCCCTTGGCTTGCTCCTCGGCTGTTGCACGAAACACGGCATGTTTCTTGTTCGTCCAGTCGAGGCCCTTCCAAGTAACACCTTCCGAGTCAACGAACTCTGCATCCATTTCAGGTCGCAAGAGGTAAACAATAGAATACTTGTGACGCGTGACTTCGTCCTTATGGGGAATTATGCGGTGCAAGCTCGACTCCAAAACTCCCCCAGAAATGAAGCGAAGCGCATCGCCAACGTTCACAACTGCATGCCCGGGCTTGGGCGCAATGTAGTACCACTGATCCTCATTTGGCTTTAGCACCTGGAGACCACCAACCTCGGTGAAGACGATTGAGAGACTTCCAGCATCAGTATGAGCAATCTGGCCCACTTTGTCAGGTTCAACGTCTGCGAGGGTGTACTTGAGAAGACCTAAGGCTGTTGGGCAAACGGCGTTTTTACGGTGATATTGCTGATAAGCAAGCTCTTCATTCAAACCCAAAGCGGCAGAAAGTCGAGACAGTAAGAGAATGCTGATTTCCCGGAAGTTTGCTGTAGCACCTTTCAACACGTCGAGCTGTGTTGCGATCACACTAGGTCCTGGAAAAGTCGAAGGATCGCTGACCTTCGAGATTGGATGTTCGAAAAGCTTCTCAAGTCAGGTTTTGCTTATATGAATTGGAGTACGAGACGTTGGAATTTGAACGGAGCCTCACCATAAGCCCTTCGAACCCGTCCTTCTTTCCTTCGACTGGCCCGTTGCCATGCCCTGCTGGTTTGTATCTATTGCAGCAGAAGGCAACCCATCGTCAGATTGAGAAATGCAGTGCACTAGTAGGAGATCGAACTGACCCCATGACTAAGTGCTCATCATGATCCCGGTCCACAAGCCACGCCATCTTTTCATCTTGAGGTAGATCATAGAAGCTTATGGCTAGGTCATACATGGATTGTACATTTCCCATGACCTGGCCAGAAGCAACCTCCCGACAGTCAAGATAGAAAAACCCGAGATCGGTACATGCTTTCAGCAAATGCTCACGGCACACCTCATCTCCATCGATGAGTTGCTGGAGGGAGATGACGCGCAAAGGAGCATTCTCCTCAGCAACCCTGTCAGGCAGCGACTCGGGATTCGGCATATTGAAATAAAGAGGTACTGTGAATCGCAAACTAACTGAACAGACTGAAAGCCAGACGAATGAGACAGAAGACGGACACAACGTCGGAAATGAATCACGAGGCTAAAGTAAAAAGCACAATGCTCATGGGTGGCTTTCGGCGGGTTACTACTTCGGGCGAATCCCGACTGTCGAATGCTCGGGCCACCATTTGTCAAGACCTCAGGCCCTTAGTAGTGTGGGTGAATTTTATGGGGCATCAATAAGTTATGAGACCAAAGGTGCAATATCTGGCAGAACATCGGTACAGGTATTGGGCTTTGCGAGAGCGGAATTAGGACAGCTGGTGTGATTTTTGATGCACCATCTGTGGCACCAACAAATTTGATATATTCACACACTTACTAAATAACTTTTGCTAGCATAAAATACAACGACTGACTCTCATTAGCGAGGAGAGCCTTGGCGGATAACTTACCTCTCCAATGTTTGGGGAATATTACTCGTTGTAATGTGACTCGATGCATCAGCCGCTCGAAAGTTCTAGCACACATGGATGGACGTTGGGATTTTGCGACTCATCTGTGCTGACCGACGAAGGCCCTCGTTGCTCTGATTGCCAGGTTGACGGAAGCGAAATAGGCCAAATGAGGCGGGAACTTCAAGAGCGATGGAACAGAACGGGAATTTACTTATTTAGACTTTACTCATGTCTTCCTCATGGAAAGTAAGCACCCTAACCTCGATACTCTGTCTTGGGTCTTTGTCAACCATTTCCGCATCCGTAAATGCGGCATGTGGGACCCTGCGAGCGCGCCCATCCGCCTTCCAGTCATAACACTTGATAAGCATCACCTCTTCTGGTGTTTGAAAGCTTTTATAGTACCAGCGATGCCTGCTGTTGGGAAGAATCGTACATGGTTCGCCTACCCAGTCCGGGTAAATGAGCTTGACCGGCAAGATGTCTGTGTCCAACACGGAATGAGAGTCACAAACCGCGAGAGGATCTTTGTAGATTGTCTTGATTGGTCGCCAAACATTGATAACCTGGAATCGTGATTGCAATAGTCGAGGCGCTTCTTCGCCCAAGTGACGTTTAACTTGGTTCATAGCCCCCCACTCTGACTGGTCGATGTGAGCTCTTTTCACTGGTCGGCGTTCATCATCAGAGTGCACGGCTGAGGGATTCGGTCTCCGAATGGTGTGGTCGAAAATGTGCAACCGTGAGGCGCCAGTGCTAGGTATGGATTAAGGATGTTCCCGATTACGACGGCCTAAAGGAATACTTACATTTGCGATAGAAGCTTTTCGATCTCGGGGTAATAAACGTCTTTTATTTCTTGATCACTCGCAAAATCCACTAACTGACTAGCGTGGCGACAGAACTGAAAGCCATGGCTGTCGAGAGTGAAGCTGCTTTCGTTCCCAGTGATATCGTGAATAACAGTGGCAAAGTCGACTGATGGCTGGGTGAATGTGCTTCGTTTTCCCGCAATGCTTGGTGCATGCTCACTTCCATCGCCGGGATCTCGATAGTAATTGATGGTGGTTTCCACATTGCGTGGACTGGCCAGTCTGGTCATGGCAGGAATGTTCAAGGTGTAGAGAAATTCTGAAATGTCGGGTGACCGTACTTGATTCTACCGGAACAGCCAAACTTTATCTGAATACTTAGGCATGGAGTTGGGGGTGGCACGAGAAAATAAAGTTCCTCGCAGAAAAAAAAAAGAAAAGAAAAAGGGGGGACAAGAAATACGCCCTCGTATCCAGCAAGTCCCAAAAGGGGAAAAGGCCGAACTCCGCGTGCGTAAAAGCCATTAAACATCTGAACAATACAATACGTAAGGCCCACCCATTTGCGAATATCAAGGCTCTTGGGATTCAACAATAAACAAAACAAAACTCAGCATCGAGGAATTTGGAGAACAGTGAACCATCTACAATAAAATTAACGTAATAGGATTCTAGCATCTCGATTGTGTATCGTTCTGCGTCTTGGGCTTATTCGGCGATCTGCAGACTTGATTTGGCTCGCCCAGTTAGCTACAATTGAAACTCCAGAGTTCATTTAAGTTATGAATGAACAGTTTCGTAAAGATCGTGGGTCAAGGACTTCTAGACATTCGTCCTTTGTATAGCCGATGCTGAATACATACTAATTCAAAGACTCTGAGACGTTGAGAACCTGGAACACAGTGTCCGAAGCGTTATGGCAACGAAAAAGAGTCAGTAGGAAACATAATATTCATTTGAGTGTCGCAATTAGGATGGCTTTGCAGACCGAAAGCGAATTATAGTCGTATCTATGTGCAGCCACGTGAAGGATTCGGGATCGGTGCATAATTGTGCTCTTCATGCTGCAACCCGAGGAAGTCACGAATCAGTCGGAACTAGGCTAGTAGAGATAATGGCTACAATCCTCCAGCAAGATGAGATCGCATCGGCCGCAGAGATTTTGGCTCACGCAGGAGCTGTCAAGCCCATCAATGCGCTCCAAGCTCTACAAAGTGACAGAAAGAAGTCCCACTCGGAACAGAATGTCGAGACAATAATCATGGCGGGCCAGGTATCCAGGCTCCGTTGGTTGATTGATCTTCGCTGAGATAATATTATAGGAATGCCATATGACTCCCTTGCTACAGCAGTGCTCGACTTCCATCTGCATACGCTGCGATTTCTCCTTGATCAAGGGCTGAACATCGAAGCAACCAGCCAATTCGGGACACCAATACGTGCTGCAAGTTCAAAGAGGCACGAAAAGATTGTCGAAACGTTGTTAAGCTATGGTGCAAACATTGTGAGTACAAGAGAGTTGAAGCAGCTGCAAGGAATGGCCATCTCTCAACATTGCAAGTTTTGGCGAAGGTAGCGGAAAAGGGGTCACATGTCGGGTATGATTCCGACGTCGATCTCGCGCTAAAAGCCGGGACTGCACATGGTCACTTGGCTATTGTCGAGCTTTTCTTTGGATCTTGTTCTGAGTCCAAGCGACAGTATTATCGATACGGCTTGCGAGGCCGGGCACGGGCATATTGTGGAAGGGTTTGATGATCCTAAGGTAATGATCACTTCTCAGACATTCCAACATACAAACGGTCATTAGACCTGAGTGAGAAGGAGGGCTCACATCTACTGAGATTGCTACTAGCCTCTGAAAAATAGACAATTTGCATCTTTCTCAGTTCCAATCTTTTTCCGTCAAGTGAAAATTAACCGCAAGTGAAAACAAGGTAGACAAAACTTGAGAAAGCTATCAACGTACCAAACCGAGGTAACTTACCAAGCCTGAGCTCATGTTAGGCTTGGAAATGGTTACTGTCTACGTTCCAGAGTGGCGCTATATTTCATCTCTTAACTTGGTCTCCTTTTGTTTGATCAACGGTCATCTGTACAACTGCACAGATGACTTTCAGGACATCAATATGACAACATGCTGGAGTCAAGCATCACAAGCTACTTCATCATTGACAAGTCACGTATGTTTGAATGACAGGAAGCTTTGAATCTGAAACTGAGCCAAACCATCAATCTTCCATCTAGTGAGGCGAACGGCAAGCTTTGCAAAATAGAGAATGTAGGCGCTTGCCCCTGAGAACAGTTGACCATAAGAAGAAACGCATCGTCCTAACATGGCCGACTTGACTGAGTCTGACGATCACTGTTCGCACGGATTTTGATTGAGGTAGAACAAGAAGATACTTAGATGAAATTGATTACACTCTTCTCTCATGCGTTGGCCAGCCTTCGCGTCAACATTCTGACCTAAGCTTTGGCATGAAGACCAAAGATCATTGTACCGTACGCCTAGGTCTGTGGGTATCGTTGCACTCAAGATATCAGCAGACCCATAGTTCTTAAAGTGCCCGTAATTACTTTGGATAGCTTGGAAAACGCGTGCACCGAAATAAGCGAATCCATTCTCTACTTCTTCTGAATACTTATGTCCGTGTATGGTCTACCATCTTGTGCCTTGCAATCAGACTGGAAGCATACTTTTGAGTATGACTCGGTTGAAGCCATGAACCCAGCATGCGTGCAAACGTTTGATTGATAATTGCTCAAAAAATAGTTGATGTAGGCTTCGCCTGACACGCCTACCAATTCGACTAATATCACAAGATTCCTTGGCCAAGCCAAGCCCCAAATCGTCTTGCCAGACGCCCGCAATGAAAGCTGATCTCGTAACGTGTTGAGATAAGGCTAGAATTCCCCCTATGGCCGGTAGTATGCTGAAACCATCGTCGAGGGCCGTAAGACAAAGCTCTCGACTATATTCGAAATCCACCTTAGTATCACATCATTGGACCCTGGCAGTGTTGTCGGGCGCAATGGCAAAGGGAATAACATCCCTGCTGGACACCGGGCACATGCAGATTATCGGGGCCCCACACCTCCATCCAGAACGAGTCCAATGTAGTTTAGCGTTCGGGTCAAAGCTCACTTCCCTGCAGACATCAGCCTTATGGGCCTAGAGGAAGTCTATGGTAAGTTCTTTGGACCCATGACTAAGGCACGGGCCTAAGCTTTGCGGAATGGACACAGGCCTGGCCACGAAAATTGTTTGACCTTATTCGCTTGACAGTTTTCCTCTGTATGGCGGCAATTGGACGTCGAAGCTGCTGATGCGGATTGCTCCTTGATCAAATGTACGTTGCGATAGATGAACGCTGTCAGTCAAGATTCTTGTGGCTTATTACGATGCGAATATGGTACTGAACGAAGGAGATAGTATGTAATGTTTAGAGACATTCCATGTGACGTGCGGCTATCATGTCTTGCAGAACTACATTACTTTTCGGCCAATGACCGGGATGAAACCGAGCCTATCTAGAAAATTATAGTTTGCCCGGGATCACATTACTTGGCATAGTTCCCGTTGCCAATCCTGCGACAGATTACGATGAACTTGTATGCTTCTGGCGCCTTGAATTAAGGTAGATGACCTCAAATCAATACAGGATCCGATACCGAACGGCAAGATACAAATCTACATAATAGCTACCTGTCAATACTGGTAGCTTATGGCCTCCCCCACATGTGACAAGATCCATTATAGAGGAAGTCTATTTATAGTGTTCCAGTTCACATGCCACTGCACGGACGATAGCATACTGTGCAGATTAGGAAACCCCTCTTCGATTAACCCACCCTTACCTTGTGCCAGGACCCTTGAGGGTCGGGGTATTTCGGCCTGATCGGCCCGTCTCGATCAAGTCTCGCGGCTCGCCCAATGGCCCTATCCACATCAGCGGGTCTAAAATGAATCGGAAACTGTCGTTCCTAGTCAACCTTACGACTATATATACTTTAACAAGTTAGCGCAAACACGGCCCGCAGGAGGGCTCATCCGCTGCACCGGTTATCGGGAGAATATCATCCCCATGTACCTAATCGCACGGCAACTGCATTCCAGACTCTTATGTCTAACTTTAATAGCCGCTCCTATCGCTGTATGATCTGCTGACAGTGCCGGGGACCCCGGAAACACAGATCTGACAGTTTGAGCATGCCTTGGCAGGACAATAATTCATCCAGATACATGAATTTCCTCGCCAAGACCCGGAACTAGGCCTGGTCGAGAATCTCATGTAGGAAGCTCTGGTCCTTCTGAATTCTGCCTCCTTTGAGAGTTCATCTTTCGTCGCAGCCAAGACTCATAGTCACGAGGCACTATACAGAGTAGTGCATAGGGCAGAAGAATCGGTCTTGCCGTGTTGTTACGTCTTGAGATGTTGAAGGGACAACATGCGAGTGATCTCGTACTGGCCATTGGACCATACGAAAGACACTAGAATGAGGTGGACTTGGAAAGTATAAAGGATCAAGTTATTCTCCCGTCCAAAGATGCATACTTCTCTCCTCATCACGATCATTTTACACTACAATACCATTCAGCTCATTCCTTCAAACATTCATTACCTACACTCATTCAAAACCAACCCTCATTTTACCAACACCAACAACACCACCAACACCACCAACACCAACACTATCAAGATGCACGCCTCTGCCATCCTCGTCACTCTCCTTGCCGCCACTAGCATGGCTGCCCCTAGCCCCGCCATTGCCAACCACGAGGGGGCGGGCGCCGGTCAGTTCATCGCCCGCCAGGACCCTAAGCTCAAGCAGGCTCAAGACAGACTCACGGGAGCTCGCAATGCTGCCATGGAGGCCATCGAGAATGGCGGTGGCAAAGGCCGCAAGCTCGGAGAGATGAACTGTGGCACTCTCTGCAGCCAATGCCAGACTGGCGCCGTCACGTCTGCTGTAGGAAAGATTGCAATCTGCGGTACCGCTGCGCTGGGTCTTGCTGTCGTTAGCGGCCCTATCGGGATCTTCCTCGACGTTGTCGGATTTGCCGGCTGCGAGGCCGAGGCTATCGGAGAGCTGAACAAGTCTGAGGCCGAGTGCCAGACCATCGTCGGCTAAGGGACATGGAGAGGTCGGTCACAGGAAGCTCGCTATCTTATGTAACAGTAGATTGTACACGGTTCGAATTTGTTTTGCTTTTTGTTTATAGAAATTGGGATCCCATTTGTGTTTTACTTTTCGGTGGTCTACCTATGTGAATGCGTGATTGTCTTCCTCCCATGAACGGCCGGGCTGTAGTTCCATCATTTGCGTCGTGTGCATTGCTTGAGATGGAGCGGTGTTAGAGAGTACGTGTAATGCCAAACTAATGTTTAAGCAACATCTCGGGTTGAGTAGAGAGAATACGGAAGGTAAGACGCTACCCAGCAATTTCTCGACGCGTGCATCAATATAACCTGAGTAACAACTAGTCTTGTGAAGGTTTGTGCATCTTTGCACTCACCTATAGTAACAGAGCCGCAATTCTATCAATAATATTCCCTTTTACCGTTCTACCTAGTTTATCTTCGAGCTATTTGGCCATATACTCCCCATCAGGCCTCTCATATTATTCTTTATCCAGTCTTCTACTTCATCCAGAATATTGAGCATCCATTTTCCTAGCTTCTCGCACTCGTCATCCAGTTTACTAGTATAAAAAGCCAAAGACTCAATATTATCCGTAGTCTCGACTTGACGATTTACAGCATGCGTAGTTGGTTTGAGAATAGAAAAAGCAGATCAGATATCCTATCCCGCAAATATTTTCGCTCTGTACACTGGTCATTCAGACTCGTCCCCCTGAGAAGTATGACCTGCACCAAAGAACAGGATTCAGCTTCATTGGGCGCAAGCGGGGTTTACTTTTCTGAAATGTGTTTAAGTTCCCAAGTTCTAGTTCTTTCTGTATTTTGGAAACTAAAGGATGCCGTCGACGGGATTGGGCTTTAGGCCTTTTGGGTGTCTATAACCTAGCTAGAGATATAGGTAGAGCTGGCCGTTTCAGAGGTGGCTCGGTTATTGGTCTACAGCATCTGACAACACTCCGAGGGCAGTCCATCTACGGTGATGATTTCACCTGTGTATAACGCTATGCAACAACCAAGGCAAAATAGTGACTCCAGTGTGTCGCCGCGACGGTGCAGTACGGGCGAAGTAGATAATGGTGTCTCATGTAATCTTTCATCCCAGCTACCTTAGAAGTAGACATTGCTTACACTATCAACGATTCCATCCCGCAGAGTCCTCCATCCCTCCTGACCTGCCCATTTCTTCAACAAGCTAAGGCCTTCACTCTGGTCAATCGACACAGCAAGATGGAAAGTCTCTAGATAGTCTTCTATGAAGGCGTGGTCTGGCCGCGTCTCTCTTAAAATAGCCAAAAACTCGTTCCAATGAGCGCTGTTGCCCCAAGCCTGCACACGGGCTTTCTGAACAGCCGGGTCAAGCATGGCTGCCACGTGGAGCAATGCAACGTCCTTGACATCTACATAATAGGCTGTTGCCTGTCAATAATTTCCTTGATCCGTGTCAATATGCTCCATGTTACTCACCGGCAGGGTAGGGATCCAGGAGGCTCCTTTTATTGTTCCAAATGTGGTTGAGCCAGTTGGACTTTGCCTCAGCATGCTTTCTGTGCAAAGGCTCCCCTAACACACCAGACGGATTGATCGAGTTGACGTTGTAATGAGGCTGTTTTTCGCTGACAAAATTCCAGACAGCTTTCTCAGCAGTGACCTTGCTTGCCGCGTATGTGGACATGCTGCGAGAAGCCTCGTAGGGAGGTGGCGCCCACGCAGCTTCGACGGCGGCTTCGTTCCAGGTATGTTGTGTAACATGCGTCGTATCCCGAGCCCGCGGCAAAATGAGGGCCACAAAAGAGCTGGTATACACAACCTCCTTGACGGATGGCTCTTCGGCGGCTGCCTTCAGCACCGATAATGCTCCATCAACAGTTCCAGGAATGACCTTCCTCGGGTCGGGGTCGAGACTGGTAATAGTTGCCAGGTGAATGATTCCAGAAACTCCTTTCACAGCTTCGTCGAAAGCACCTTTCGCGCCTAAGTCAGGGACTTCAACGAGTTCAAATTCGCCTCGATCAACATGTGACTTGAAGAGCTGATCAATAAGCCACGATGCCTGGACTAGGTTCCGAACCGAACCGCGGACTTTGTAATTGCGCTTCAAGAGTTGACGGGCTACATGGCAGGCGATAAAGCCTGTAGCGCCGGTAATGAGCACCCAGGAGCCGGCGGGGATGGTTGTGTCCTTGGTCGATTGATGCATATTGAGAGGTTGGATTGACTGTTCCGGCTGGACGCAGCGGATAGAAGGCAGTTAGATGCCACATAAAGACAGTCTGAAAAGAAAAAAAGTTCTTTAAATGGACATAACTACTCGCGCAAGAAAATAATGACACCATCGGGGAATTGAAACGGTACAATACCGAAGCTAACCTCCAAGAAAGCAAAGAACCCGACATTCGGCCCTACAGGTATATGAGCCCAAGTGCCTTCCTGAAGCGATTATTCTTCGCGCTGAAAGCTAGGGGGACAATTTATCCTAGTAGCCGTTTTTAGCAAATCCAGGATCTGATTTTTATGTATCGTTCGTCCTCGCATGCTTCCCTGAGGCCGAAGGCGGGCCTCACTTTTTCGCCCGAGCCCGTTATAAAATGTTCGCTGTTCAGTACGGAGTTTAGAGTCCTAGATCCGGTAGTGGATCTTTCCACTAATTTGGCACGCTATGTGCTATGAGGCTCGCACAAATTACGTAGTGGATCATTACGCAGACCGTACATTCTGTGACGGATGGCAGCCGTACTGCCAGAAGCTGGAACTGTACCGTTGAGCGATGTATTCAAAAGAGAGCCCCTAACTTGTGTGGGGCTATTCCGAGTAAGGTACATATGTAGTTCCGTCACGTAGCAACTTGTGTACCATAGCCGAAGCTATAGGAAAAGGTTGTGCTTGACGAAAGGTCGTGTTTGTTGTCACTGTCTTTGGCCTAATTCCTCCATAACCTTGGAGATAATGACAAATAGGTTCTTTGCTTGGTATGTATGGTGCTTTTTTGCTTAGATTTCAGACATTGAATTTGAGGTCTCTTGCTGTCCGAGTCCAGATTTATGGGCAACGTTAAACTACTCAGAGTGCTTGGCTGAAGTTGGGATATATTACCAGCAGTGTTGACAGGTCTACTGTTGACGGAATTTGGCTATCCAAAATGCCTTCCGAAAGCCGCTTCCACCCTTGACGGCATTTTGGCTGCTGCTGACGTGGCTAATGGTGTTTAAGACCGCAATGCATCGCCGCTAGTGAGGCCGATCTCATCTGGTTCCCTTTCGATCACCCACTCAAGTCTTCACCTGAGCCGTAGCTTCTTTCACAGCAGGAGTGTCGACTTTAAACCGTAACCAAAATGGTTATGGCATGCTTTCATGACTCTTCAAGCTTGGCCAACGATTATTGGTGTTGTGTCATTCTTGTACTTACTGCTGCGGACTGCTACCGGCTCAAGCTGGCAGTCTGCCTGACATAATTTCAAGCACGTTGAATTTTCATGGATACTTCTACATGATGAGTTTGCTCTTTGAATTTGTCTGAGATGTAGAAGCGTTAGCATATGTACAACGCCAAGTGGACGTATCAGGAACGCCCCTCGTATCATCTGAAGGCCTCTGCGCATCTAAAACAGCGTGTCGAGTTAGATAAACGCACCTCAGGCATTACGATGCTGGCTCATCACTTTCCGGCAGTTCCATAACGCCTTGTCATGCTTCAAACTCCTCTTGCTGATAGTTATGACACTTGCCAGTTGGCGAGCTTCTTCTGCCAAGCCCATGGCAAACTTTGCATCACAAAAGCCCAACATGCATCTAAAGACGCTCCAATTTTATCGTTTGACTCTGATTTGAGCATGAAGCGATTCGTTTCCCACATAGTCTCCGGTCATTCGGTCAGAAATTCGAACTCAGACGTGTCGTGACTCTATCTTAAACGAGCCTAAAACCCCCGCTTTCACTGCTCGACGACAAAATTGAGACGATGGCCGTGAGGAACGATCATTATTTGAACCAGGTTACACTTGTTTATGGTTTAATACCATCTTTCACTTCGATAATCAAATATATTGACCAGGGCGGACACGTAAAACAAGTAGCCGTCAGCGGTGACAAATGTGGCTGATGTGCGAAAGTGTGGTACACACGCGTTGGTCCCGTTGGCCCCGTTGGCGATGGGAACTCCATTATGATATTCTTGCCCGACTTCCTAATACTCGCACTTCAATCAAGCGTCCAAACGGTCTTTGCACACAACTGTCTTCTTGTCGCCAGATTGGCTATCTGCTCTGTCATTTGCTCTTGAGTAAAAGCAGATACTTGCAGACCATCAAGCTGACAGGCTTCGTTGGAGTACCCGTTCCGCGTGCTCCCACGCATTATGTTGATTGGCATAAGCAGTCCATCCTCGAAACTCATTGGCTGATTGGGTTAGTTGGGATCACAATTTCGGGCATACAGTACGTACGAGTGGGCTGGCCTCTTTGCGAGTCGCCTGCATCTTGTCCATTTCTACGAGCGTAATCTTGAATGCGGTCAGCTCTTTCTTTGCGACAGACCTGCAGCAACTTGAGCCGCTCTGGGACCTCTTCTGCCAGAGTGCCCCGCCGTAGCAGAATAGCGAGGGTGACAGCATCTTCAATTGCCATTGCAGCGCCCTGACCCATAACTTGTCTTGTCAGCCGATAGTCGTTCAACTTTTGATCGAGTACACTCACACGGTGTGAAGGGGTGGCAAGCATCGCCTATGAGGGCGAGGCGACCTTCAGACCATTTCTCAAGGGGTTCCATGTCCAACAAAGGCCACACCTTCAGATCTTCCTCGGGGGCCTGTTCCAGAACAGCTTTGGCTCCGTCACCGAAAGTCTCAAACGACTTCAGCATCCCCTTCTTCTTGTGCTGAGGAGATTCCGCTTCTGAGGCCCGTTAGTGAACACGCACCATACACTTGAGAAGATAACCAACCAATGGCAGCCGCCTCCACCTCTTCGCTCGGTACAATGGCGACCAGGTTCAACATCTCGCCATCGGCACAAGGATAGCAGATGATACGGCGATCATTTCCCATCCATTCCGTCAAGGAAATACCGAGTTTGGCATACTCCGATGTTCGGTTGTCATCGGCCATGGTGCTCCTCGGAGATAGCCAACGGTAGCAATGCTTTCGAAAAGGGAATACCTTCTTGTGAGCATCGATGTACTGCCGGGTGAATGACTGCCTTTCATTAGTCGCGACGCCACTTTTGGTACACAGAGTTCTTACGTGGACACCATCAGCGCCGATAATCGCGTCGCCATGATACTTCCGTCCGTCGGACAGCGTCAGCTGGCCGTTCTGGATATCTAGAGATGTAATGTCACAACTGAGGTGTAGCTGAACCAGCTCGCTGCCGGTATCTCCTTGTTGCAGGACTTGGTGCTTAAGGGCTGAGTGGAGATGCGCTCGGTGGATGAAGTAAAACCTCTATTCTCATCAGTTTTCGACTCTTCATGCGAGCAGGTGCGCGCAACTCACCTCCGATTGGAGTTTGGACGGAATTTCCTGCTTGACGAGGCACTTGCCAGCCGAATTGTACATAGTCCACTGTTTATACCCATTTAGCAACGTCTTCTGCAGGATATGACCAAAGTTGACCAAAGTACAAACCAGGTTGCAGATGCTGGACCCGTGTTCCTCCGGCTCGAAACCAATCTTTCGCAGGATAGAGGTACAGTTTGCTGCTAGCCCAATGGCTGCACCGATTTCCGCGGCGAACTTTGACTTCTCGAACACCTGAAAGCATCTGGTTAGATAATAGACCGCGCCGGAAGAGAGGTCGATGACAAACCAAGACTTCGTGGCCTTCGCGGCTCAATGCCAACGCGGCGGTGAGACCGCCTATACCGGCTCCAACGATGAGAACACGAAGCTTTTGGCCTTCCATGATGACACTGTGCTTACTGCGCAACTTGTTGGACGTCGCAATTGCCCTGCAGTCTGGTTTATTCACATCCTACTCCAGTTCTTATATCGATTTGTATGCCGCATTGCAATTCAGGGACATATCTGAAATGTACCTGGGGTGGATATCTCTCATGTCAAAAATTCGACTCGTTGGGAACAAGACTTTGTCGGACCGATTGCCACCGCTTCATATCGGTGTACACTTGTTTCCACCTTCCCGTAACACCTCCGCCTGATCCTGAATACCGGAAATTGCGTGCAATGGGAACCTAATCAATTCTTGACTTTGTGCCTTTCCAGAAGCTGTTGAAACGACCCTGATTGGAGGCCGGTTTGGGAGCATTTCAGGCCATGCCGTTACTATAGATGCAGGTGCATGAGAACCGCGCAACCTCAAGCTAGCAGCTCGGTTTCGCGAAATCCTAGTCATAAGAAGTGGAGTGGATAGATTTGCTCTCTCCTCTTGTAAGCTCGCCTTCTCGATAGAAAAGCATTGTAATATTAACTGCCTAATTAGGTAGTTATAACCCCGTTGGGAGCGCCTCTGAAACCTGAATAGGGAAATTTTTAAGAAAGAACAGCGAGGCTCATTCCTGTAAATACCTGGACGCCTGGTCGTCTCGTGTCTGTCTGGTGGCACTAGGGTTCCACAGGTGACTACAGGGGCTGAAATCATTGAACGTGCGTCACGTACCTTAACCCACCGTCGCGTAGCCTAGATCACCGCCTCGGTGCTAATCACAGTGAAGACCCACCATGGGCCATGATTAACCAATTGCCAGGATCAAAGTTGATCGACAAGATCCTGGCTAGCGCGGCGAAAGTCTAGAGCCATCTTGATGGAGTAGCGTGGCGGAGATAGCTTCATATATTCCCGCTTAGTCACGTATGTATGTGTTCCAAAGCCAATGACTGAGACCTGCGAGCGCGACGTTGCGAGCAAATGGAGATAACAACTATGTCCGGCTTTCAACGGCTAGACACGAAAATGGTCTCAAGTTGGCGATGTTGCATATATCACAAAGCACTCGCACGACTTTGCTATAGTCCAATGACCAATTACCCATACTATGACAGCCGATCACACTTGACGCCTTCGTCGTTGTTCACTTTCCTTCATCCTCACCTCCGCCCCTATCCACCATGATGAATGGTGAACGGGATGTCGAAAAGGCGGCCTCTGCGACCAACCACAAGGCGTTTCTTTCTTACCTATACGATGCTGCTGGCGTTACCCAAGAAGTGTCAGATTGGTCTTACCAGGGTCATGGCACCCAAAGCGACCCTTTTGTTGTCGAATTCCTGGTAGCGGATTCTGCCAACCCATTACAGTTGCCAAGCTGGAGGAAATGGTCTATCACATTCCTCCTAGCGTTTGCAGTTCTAGCTGTAAGCTTTGCATCTAGTTCATTTTCTAGCGGCATACCATACATCGTCGATGAGTTCAACGTTAGCCGCATGGTGGCTCTACTCGGAGTGTCCTTGTTCGTTATAGGCTTTGCTTTGGGGTGAAGTATTGCCAGCTGCATACCATTGAATTCAAATGACTAACCAGCCTCATATTGTTGCAGACCACTTGTATTCGCACCCCTCTCGGAAATGTTCGGCAGACAACTCATATTCGTTATTACCTTTGGTGCGCTGACGGCGTTCAATGCTGGCGCCGCTGGATCGAAGAACATTGAAACTCTGCTCATTTTGCGCTTTCTAGCTGGGACGATTGGGTCGGCACCTCTGACAAATGCCGGCGGAGTGATTGCTGATATGTTCTCGGCGGACGAACGAGGCTTGGCCAATGCTCTCTTCGCAACGGTGCGTCTAGATAATCCCTGTATGACCCGCTTGACTGGCCTGCTCGGTTATGTGCTTTGTTCATTGTGCTTGCCTTTATTTTCACCTGCTGACGCCAATGTGAGCCAGGCCCCTTTTCTTGGACCGGCTGTAGGCCCAATCGCAGGTGGCTTCCTGAGCCAGGCCAAGGGCTGGCGATGGCTTCAAGGCCTGATGGCCATCTTCACTGGTGTTCTTTGGATCCTCGGTTCACTTTGGGTTCCTGAGACTTACGCCGCCGTAATCCTGCGTCGCAGGGCAGAAGTTCTGTCCAAAATTACCGGCCATGTTTACGTCTCTAAATTCGATGTTGGTCACCCCAACAAAGCATTGCTCGCAGAGCTAAGAAAGGCTCTGCTACGACCATGGCAACTCTTGTTTTTGGAGCCTATCGTTCTGCTCTGTTCTATCTTCCAAGCTGTCGTTTTTGGGACCTTATACATGATGTTCGCCGCTTTTCCGATTGTTTTCCAGCAAACCCGTGGTTGGTCCAACGGCGTTGGTGGTCTTGCATTTCTGGGTGTCGCCATAGGCATGATGTTTGCTGTTGGGTATAGCGGCTACGACAATATTCGTTACATCAAAGTCAACAAAAGCTATGATGGCGGTGCACCTCCGGAAATGAGACTACCCCCTGCTCTGATTGGATCAGTTCTCCTACCTATCGGCCTGTTCTGGTTCGCCTGGACGAACGGACCAAACATTCACTGGATCGTTCCCATTGTCGGATCGGGCTTTTTCGCGGCTGGTCTTGTCCTGGTTTTTTTAAGCCTGATGAACTACCTGGTCGACTCTTGTGAGTATTCGGTCTTTTTGTACATTTTCCCACGAAATGGAGACGTCTAACGTTGTAGATGTCATATACGCTGCCTCCGTTCTCGCCGCGAGCTCCGTCTTGCGAAGTCTTTTTGCCGCAGCGTTCCCTCTTTTCACCACCAATATGTACCATAGCCTTGGCATCCATTGGGCAAGTTCTGTTCCGGCTTTTCTCTCCCTTGCCTGCGTTCTGTTTCCGTTTCTGTTTTTCAGGTACGGAAAGTCGATTCGGTTGCGATGCAAATATGCAGCTCAAGTTGCCTGATGTTGTGTCCCTTGAGGGTTGAGGCGAAAACAACTCGACTTCGAGGTCTAAGTTGAATTAATTGAGGGCAAAACCGCAAAGTTGACCAAGTTCATCGTAACTTGGGTATAAGGAAATAATCAAGCGTGGGGCGACCCCTTTTCACTCAAAAAGGGAGACTTCTCCGAATGGTATATGTAAATATTCTATAATCAGTCTAGACAACTTGTACAATTGAGCTTAGCCTAGAATTTGAGTTGGTCAAGAGCGGGTTTCTGCACGCTGACTGTATTGATGACGAAGTTGATTATTGAGGTTGTAGTGAGTGAAGTGTTGAGGAGGCTGATGAATGAGTCGATAAGCTTTGACTTTCGAGTTTGTCGTTTGCATTTTATCAACGCCCTTTAATTCATGAGGCATATCGCCGTTACTAAAACATGCCTAGGCTAGGACACAGCTGAGTTTTAGCCTACCGCCACATTCACCAGCTGAATAAGCTTGGGATTGGCTGCGCCATCATCAAGATTCCAACCGGACTGGCTTGGAAACAGAACATAATTACCGGCGCGGTAATGCCTTATTAGTATTAGCTTCTTCTCACATCGCAAAATGCGAATCTCATGAGAGTCAGATCAGTGATGTCGCGCAAACCTTGTCATGCACTTGAACGAATCACAGCCCCCCAGTCCGCTGGAAAAGAGTCGCAAGAGCACCACTAGCCAGCTATGCCATTCCACAAGCTCCGACGCCGTTGCTGCGAAAGATATAGATCAATTATAGTTCTCTATCGTCGAACATGTTACAAGGGCTGAGGTATGCTGCGCCATCTTCCGGTATAGCGAGATGTACCGACTAAACTAGGCAACCGCTGCAAAGCCAACCCTTAGACCTGTTCTTAGAACGATAGCTGCAATATACTGATGAAGGATATTAGACATTGACTTGAAGGCATTCGCAGGCGTATTTCTGACTTTGCCTGGCCAAGAGGATCAATCTGAGATGCTAGTAGCCATATTCAAGACTATTTATTTACTTAAACCCTCTCAACTTCCCTCTTCCACGTAGAGTTAGTACACTTTATAGAACAGAATTTAGGTCCAAGTCTTGAATCCCTGACTAGACCGTGATGTCTCAGATAATTCTACGCCTAGGCCCAGAACGACCAGTGTGGCAAAAAGCAAAATCGTTGGTAATGATGAATCAGTCATTCTCTATCCCTATTCTGCGCTATGCAATTACCCCTGAAACAGTCCAAACGGCCTGTGCATAGTATATAAGAGTTTTAAAGGTATGATTTGCTCTAAAGGCTTAACCCGCACTTTCTACTTTTGTGCCTTTTAGTAGGGAGATTGAGAGTTTTATGCGAATTTTTTAAGTTTTACTTCCCTTAGTCCGTATTAAAAGTAAGAACGAAGCTATATAACTAGCCGCTAACTAACTATAAACCGACCTTATTTAATATAAAGCTTACTTCGGTTTTTGTGCCTATTCTCGTTTCCGGGGCAACGTTATTGTTACTCCCGAGGGACGAGTCTTCTACAGCGAGTTATTGTGCTTTCAAGTCTTTGAGTACATGGCCTGTTTGGTCTTGTGCTACAATGAAAAATAGGTCGCAGGGTCCTAGTATGGGAAAGATACAGGAGGCGAATGATGAGCGACGGTGCCACGGGCGACTATGAGCTAATAATTTAAGATAGAATGCCTATATGAGTATCACCTATTATGGTTAATAACGATAGATTAGACAGCCAGCACTATTACTAATAGATTAATATGCTACTAATGTATATATCTTTCTACACCCGGCGGATAACAATATCGTCTAAGAGAGTATAAAGATTAATAAAGGAGGTTATAAATAGCATACAAGTGTTCCTAGACTATAGCTATTGAGGAGGTAGACATTATAAAAGGAAGTATAGAAACTAACGCGATTAGGTAAAACTAGCCCGTAAATATCGTTTATTTTTAGGAAAAATTATAAGTAATATAACTAATACGGGTATTAATATAGTTAAATAAAACTAAGGTATAAGTGTTACTTATTTTTACGAAACGTAATAGATAGCGGAGCCGCTGCGGATACTAATATAACGGGGTGAAACTAGCCTATGAGTATCGCCCATTTCTAAGTAGTAATTGATGTCTAAAAGTGTGAGAAAGTTAAACTAATAATATAACCCCAGTGTATAAGTATTGCTTATTCTTGTGAATATTATGAAGGATAAGGCCCGGAAGCTAAGATAATGATATAGACTGCGCTAGTAAGTAGCGCCGATACGATAATTAGAGCGCAGAAGCTAACTAGTTAGCATAGGTCCAGGACGTAAGTGTGCTCCCCTATGAGAAAATGATCGACACAGACGGTGTCGAAGCTAATATGATGGGTTAAAAGAAGCCGGTAAGTTTGGTGTTGTCCGCAGATAGTACGGACACTAACAGTGTTATTATAGCCTCGAGTAAGTATCGTGTCAAGTCTCGCTGCTGAAATGTCTTACTGTGTCTTGATCCGAGACTTCTCCTTTATTCCCTACGTAGTAGGTTGCTTTTGTAAATGTCTACGTACAGAGTTGTGCACCATTATTTCCCAGGGAAGGCGGGGCTTCCGGTGAAGGGAGGTATCCTCGCTGGGTTCTGAACCTTTCTGCCTCTTTCTCTAATTATTGTGTCTTTGTCGCTCTGTCGTTTTGGGAATGCGACTCCGCCGGTAAACGGCGGGACTTTGGCTGCGTTCTTGACGCGACTAACACTCTCAACCCCACTGGACATAGAATTAGCACAAATATACTCTACCTGGAGCTTTCGCCAGACTTACATTGACTCAACGGGAAGTGCGCTAGCCTCGAAAAGAGATACAGCGATCACAAGTGTAGAGAAAAACTTCATGATTACTATCGTTTAGCTGCGACGTAAGTAGTTTGTTTTGGGTAAAGACAACTCTTTCTCAGCCGTTAGCGAAGTTCGTGAGACTTTATAGTATTCTTAAACATTAGATCGGCCTCGGTGTTTTACATAAACCCCTTAAAGACCGTGTTGCTGGTGCACACAAGGTTCAAGGCGACGTTTCTGTGTGTTTGGGAAACACGACTCGCGCTCCAATGTCGTTTCTAGTCGCCCGGAACGGCCGTTTTTCGCCGAGTGATCTCGAAATAAAGACGCCGGATAAACTTTAAGGCCTGATTCAGAAAGCACGCCAAGCCCAAAAATAGGTCTTGCAAACCATCCGAACTTTTGGGTGACCTCTGGAGATCATTGTAGGCCCAATATATCATTCCGGGCTGGTACACGTGATACAAGTACGACGAATCTTGGGTTTTTGATCCATCATGTCTTGGATGTCACCTCGAATGTCCGTTCAACACAGGGTTTGAACCCGGTCCGATCCTGATCCTCTGGGAAACATCTATAGAAGACAGACGCGATGATCGATCAATACTATTACCTCCATTACTTGGCACACTTGAATTGTAAATCATTAGTTGATCCTCAAGAACACGCCTTTTCATCCATAGTTCAATCGGATTGCATCGATGCTGTATCTACCACTACTTTTTGCCTGACATGCCATTTAAGCAAGTGACCTTGCTCGTTCTAGAAGCTCAATATAAGACATCAACCGCCTAGGCAGCTTCAGCGGCGGCAACTCCAGCACCCGTGGACAAGTTGGCTTTCTTGCCAGTTTCTTTGCCGTTACCTCCGTTCTTCTTCTTGCCGTCGTCAACCGCTGTACCGTTGTTCTTGTTTCCAGCCTGGTTTCCCTTGCCGTTATCCTTGCCCTTATTCTTATCGGCATTCGCGTTTCCATTGTTCTTCTTGCCATCCTTATCGTTGTTATTTTTGTTGGTGCCGGCATTGGCGCCGGCGTTGGCAGTTCCATTCGCCTTGCCATTGTTGTCCTTCTTGCCGTCGTTATTGTTCTTGCCGTTGTTCTTCTTCCCATCGTTGTTCTTCCCCTTTCCGTTGTCTGCGGCCGTACCATTGTTTTTGTTTCCACCAGCACCATTATTCTTCTTGCCGTTGTTCTTGTCGGCATTGTTATTTTTCTTTCCGGTGTTCTTGCATCTGCATGCTTTGCCCTTTGCGTCTTTGCCCCTCTTCTTTCCCTTGGCGCATCCTTGGCAATTGTTGTTGTTCTTCTTCTTGCCGTCGTTGTTGTTCTTCCCGTCATTTTTCTTGCCGCCTCCTGCCATTTGGTTAGCCTGATGATAATAAATGGTGCACTGTCAATTTCCTACCAGCAGTATTGTTGGCCTGACGTGCTATGAGCTCGCCAAAAGTGGCAGCCTCCTCAATGTCACGGGTGGTGAGATCATTCTCATCCTCCTCCTCTGCTCTATCTTCAATCGCAAATGGATGTAAAGTTGAATCTTGTTCGTCTCTATCAACAAGAGTAGGGCTTCCCGTGATGGCCTCAAGGTCTCGGGCAACCTCGTCGCGGGTAGCGATGAGACTCGCGTCTGGAATAGCTGCGGCTGCGATGCCAGCCAGGAAGAGAACTGAGATAGGCTTCATTGTCGTTGGAGTGAATGTGAGAGCCTTGAAGACTGGGTGAAGTAGGAATATGAGATGTCAAATATTTAGAAAGACGAAAGCTCAAGTGAAAAGAAAGGAAAGCGTCCGGCGCAATGAAGCAATCTGGCTGCTGATGGTGTGATGATGGTTTCAAGGCCCAAACAATTCATGGGAATATCCTAAGCTTTATAGAATCTATCGGTATAGAGTCGATGGACAGATATGAGCATCGCAATCAGCCACATATCGAGGTGTGCTGGCCTGACGCCCCTCACACCCCCGGTCTGTCAACTCAATCACCTACACATCGTGCCGGCGGAACCGAAGGCTGTCAAAATAATCAAGATGATGTCTACGGGCCCGTGGGAAAATGGTGTGCATGCTACACAGCCATCGCGGATTTGTGTTCGTCTGGTGTCATGTAAGTGCTGCCATCCCTTCGCCTGGAAAGTCTGTACGGACAATCCAAGTTCGGATTCGGCTGTATGCGGAATTTTCTGCAACACTTTAGACGAAGCCCTTGCTTGGAGAACCAGTACGTATCGAGCAATATGGTTAGGTTGTATGATCAGCAAACCAAGCATCTGTTATTCTGCTTGGGCCGCCCGCGGGTTTGTGCCGGTTCATTTAGCACCGCCTCCGTTGCTTCAAATTGCCACGGAAAACTAGGAGTGATGCGAAGCTCGTGTCGCAGATCACTGTCGCTGTGGGGAAAGCATCTGCGGAGGCCGAGGCCAGCGATTGAAGTATTGAAGGTGAAGGGAATAGGCGGCCTGGGCTAACTGACTTGGTCAGTTGGCTCGTGCCGAACAGCTCTGACACCATACTACAGGAGCTAGTGAGTGAGGATATGCTGTCTCGTGTGGGCTTCCTCTTTGGGCTTTCTGAGACAGCGCTTATTCCAGGCCATCGACAAGCGATCCTTTCAGTCTCATTTTCGAGATGGATTAGAGTTAAACTGTTGAGCTGAACAGTTCACTGTTCATGAAAAATCCATCAACTGGTCGATACCAGGCTTTGACTTAGGTACTGAAAAATTCAGACTAAGATGTGTTGCGCGTCCCTGCTTGCTTGGACGCCCGATCCGGGCGTTCGGCCAGATCATCATCCCGGCTTCTTTTCACAGTTCTCTCTCACGACGTCTGGAGTAATTGGTCTCGATGTTGCAGGCTGTCCGATTATCCGTGTACTTTTTACCTGACGGGCTAGGAGCTTTTTTGCCGCGGAAACTAGTTGCCGTGTCTTTGTTAGCGACAAGCTAGGATTTAAGTTGTCTCAAGTAAAATGAGTATTGAGCAGGTTTTACCGGGTGGGTTGAGCCTCTTCTATGAGCCTTAGTCTTCCAGCCAGGTATATCCTTGCTCAAAATCTTTCCCACGATCATGGAACTAACATGATGCTCTGCCGTGATCCGAGCTGCCCGCAAGTTAAGGAAAGCATCAGAGAATGTACCCATTATGATGAGATGAGTTCTGTTAGATCGAATGGCAGGCTGCATCTTTCTCCGCATGTGCAGAAACAGTCAGAGGAGGTGGATGAGCTCAACCGTGCGGTATTAGTCAACACTTGAGTCAATCAGTAAGGATGAGATGATCGTTGACGCTTCAACTTCATTGAGGCTGGAAAGTCACCGGTCCGTGTTTAAAAGTTCTCACGTGGCAACGATCTTCTCAATCTTCCGCGGGGTTCCATGATCTGTCCCGACGGGATAGGGTCCTTAGTTCTTCATTGATGCTCGGAGCTCCGAGAGGAGTAGAGGGCGGCGTCCAGTCTCACCGACAAGAAAGTACCACTCGAGCATTCGAGGTTACTGCAAAAGTCAGGCATCCGCGGGCAAGTCCGTAGATGAATGGTGATGACTTTTGGGTCGGTAGAGAAAATGAAATATCAGCTCTGTAGGTGTCATCTGAAGACGCGAACCTTTTTGATATTAGAGGCGCTCAACACATGGCAAGAATTTCCCAAGGTCTTTTTCGTCTACCGACTACTGCGTGTAACATTGACTAACAGATGGCCATGTGCTTGCATCACAGAAGCTGGGCAGCAACTTATAAGTATGCGGCGGCGATACCGCTTCACCATTCCCAAGCTACTATCACTGGTTTAAGAAAGTTCTGTTCGGAAACAAGTCTGGGACCTATGGATCATGCAGAGTTTTACAGGACTTGTTCTTAAGGAAACTTCGCTCTCAATTATCTAGCGTTTTGCTTACTTAGGAGCTAGTTGTCCGCTTCTCCCTGGCTTACTCCTGCTGAAATCGGGGTAGCTAGCCAAGGATCCTGGAGTAAAGCTGCTGCTGAGGGGCGATGCGAAGGATCGTACTGGAAAATAGATCTCAGCATACAAATGATCTGCTTTTCCTCATCATCGTCCACATCCTCTGCCTTGTGGGCCTTTATAAGCTTCTCCAGAGTCTCATGAAGTTGGGGCGGTCCGCGCTCGCCTACGTCGAATTGAAATCCATCCATGTCATCACCACCTTCACCAAATTCGTCCGCTTCGCGATTTGATAGACTGTCATCGGAATCCCCGTCCTCGGAGAATTCTTCTTCGAAGTCCATTGGGCGCGCATCAAGTCGGTCTCCATTCGAGCCATAGTACTTCGTTGCATTCGGCCATTTTGCTAACAGACATTCTGGCAGCGATCCAATGATGTCAGTTAGCTGTATCAGGTGCTCATCCTTGATACCTTGATCGCTAAGACCGAAAGGTGGGAGCTCAAATAGCGCCGCGCCTGTGATGAGTTCATAGGCGAGGCAACCGAAACTCCAAATGTCGATCCCTGTGCCGAAGGCTTCGTTCAGGATTGCTTCAGGTGCTCGTAAAGACACTGGAGTCACGACTGAGCGCGGAGGATCGTCTATGGGGAAAGCTAGAGCCATGTGAGCCTCAAGAAATCAAAGCTGTCGAGATGTCCTACCTCCACCTAAGTCCGAAAGCTTCGTCACTTCATCTAGCCCTGTAAGCGCGAATTCCGACAATGGCTCAGACACAGCCAGGTATTTGGGAGCCCATTTGTCAGGCTTGCCATCAATGCGCCGCAAATGGTCGATATTCGTTGTGTCCTCGGCTTGCTTGAGCACCTGGCGCTCGAAATGAGTGAGGTCCTGCAGAGCGAAGAGAACGTTGCCAGACTGAAGATCGCCGTGAACTATTTCATTCTCATGGAGAAACTGTAGCCCTGAAAGCACCTGTCGTAAAATGCGTTTGGTTTTATCCTTTGCAAAGCGTCGTACAGGTGGGTTCCGGGGATCGTAAATTTCGGCGGGGGCGTTGAGGACGGAGGACAAGCTTGGACCCATGGGTTCGAGTACAAGACAAAGATGTCTTCCATTAGGGCCGTCATGGTAGAACGAATCTAGTAGGGCCACGACAAATCTTGAGCACGGGTCCTCTGGTACCCTTTCGGCGAGAAGGCGTTGGATCTTCACTTCATTTGGGTCATCTCGTTTGGCTACCTCGATCTTCAAAGCAACGTAACGATTATTTCTAAAGACATATGAGCTGAATGAAACTCGGTGGGCAACTGGAAGGGGAGGGAACAATGGCGACGCGACTTACGACATATCAAAAGCAAGCCAGACAGTTCCGAATGAGCCGTTCCCAAGCTTTCGTATAATTTCGTAGTGACCGTCGAAAACATCACCAAAATGAACTGGATGAAATCCTCCAGGATGATATGACTCTGACCATTCACATGGCGTGCCAGCTTGGTGAAATCTGAAGTTTTCCTCTGACGAAGGGTCGGTCGAAGGAGGTGTTGGCGGTGGTGACGACATGGTGAATGTGCGATCAACTCGGGGTTCCCGGAGGTTGCAATTTCAGCGACGCTTGGTGTTGATATCTCGGGGCATGCGCTGGCCTGAGAACAGCTTCCGAGCGTCGATGGAGGGATGAAGAAAAGCTGAAGAACTTGAGATGCAAACTAACGGGAATGAAGTTGGCGAAGATCAATCAGTGCCTTGGCTGATGCCGCGCGCTTGTGTACCTTAACCCGCCTTGCAGCCCCACCCACGCACCCACCTCACGGACCACACCAATCTCCTTGCCGCCCATTGGCATGGTGAAAACGGTGCCCCACTGTAGATCAATCTTGGCGCTTACATAAACTTCGCCCGGGACTTAGACTCAGTCTCAGACTCTCAGTACACCTCGGCGCACCATAGCTAACTGCACTTGTTGGTTCAACAGCCGCAGCCACAGTGGCACAGCTCGATGAGCCTACCGTCAGCCGGCCTAGTCGATTTCAGGAGAGTATGATAATGCGACGCTTAAGGTTTACATCAATGAATTCCTCCACTCAACAGCCAGCCATTCTCATGGTTTAAGCAGTAAATGATAATTAAGTTCAAGACAAGGTCACATCACAACCAATGGTCAATCCTGACGCCCAGCTTCATGCTTCTTCTCTTTGCCGCCGGCCATAGATTGGCCGAGGCCTGCTGTTTCCCGAGTTATCACAGAGCAGTGCACATATCGGTCTTCAATCCATAGATGTAGTGTACATTGTTAATACAACAAGACGAAGAGTCTACGCCCATGATGAAATCTTTAAATATCGGCGTCACCAACTGGTGACGTTGGGAGATTCGTGTCCCATATCCGTCCATTTCTCATTCAATTTACTCTATTCTCGGATTCAAAATCAACAATTAGTGCCTTGAACGGCATTCTTGGTCTCGATACTTTTGTCTTCCACTTTCATCACCGCTGTGCCGCCAAAAGTCCGTTGAAATGGATATCGAGTTCAATCCCACAAACATGTACGCCAACAACAGCGAACTTCGCTCTGCCTATCAACGTCTCGTACGCCAATGGTCAGACCAGAATGGCCTTCTCGAGATATGTGTCTTAGCTGTCATCGTGTATGGACCCACCCTCTCAGCATACTTTGACGGGCTGGCACATCTAATGCCTTTTCAGTAATGGTCCCCATACAAGTTATAGTGATGCTAGAAGTCACTTGACGGTGGACTTTTACACCCCAGGCGGCACTGCGGGAACATTCAGATACCATTCTAGGCGGCATGTTCCAGCAGCTTCGCCAGCTCGTAGGCAGAGACGTAGCCGACGCTGAAACTTCCACGACCACTTAGGGACCTCTGTGTATGAAGGCGGTAGCTGGCTTAGGAAAGCTTTCTCTCTCATACTATTGTAAAATAATGGACGGAGCCAATGCTTGTGAGGATTTAGACTTGTTGCACGATACAAGAAATCTGCCGTGAAAGAAAAGTCGACTTCAAGTGAAGGTATCTTAAATTGTATGACTTCCAGGGGAGTGCCGATAGCAAAGCGTCATACCCTAGGTGGCCCTAAGTCTTGCGACGAAATCAGACGATAGCGAATCCTCAACTATGTACCTTAAGGGAGGACTTGTAGTTCCAATGTCTATTTGTAAATACTTCCTTGCCATTATTTCCTTATTTCCCTTTGTTCCTCTCTATCAGTATAAGTTCAATTGAAAGATTCAGCTCCTTACGGTGGTGAGAACGTGCATAACGATAATACTGGTTATGGTAGGGCATGATCATGATTTTCTGATTCATTGAAGGGAATCTCTCAGAACCATGTAGTTAGAGAATCATACGGTCTTCTGCCCTCCCCGTTACCACAACTATATTCTGATACTTATTTCGTTTTGCATCTCATCTTACACCTTGATCTCTGCTGTGATTCGTCCCCGTAAGGTCAGAAAGCTTTCGCTAGCCAGAGAATCCGGTGAGGTGTGTTTAACGCTTCGGAGAGCAAGATGGATTGTACCATTTTATCTTAGATTCATTTGGCAAGCCTGTAACTTCATGATTTTCCATATCTTTTGGATCGCCGACTTGCTAAATTCATTTTGCAATCTCAAAATAGTTCAACATCTTTTGCATCGTTCCGGTAGTTGCTGGTAATAGCGATGAAAAGCCATGAAAGATCATAAGTCCCAAAGGAGCTCTCTGCTTGATCGCCGCTTGCCGCTTGCTCTTGAGCCAAGTGATTTACACCTGTGAAGGTTCTGCTAGGTTAAAGGCTCACATTCTGGGCAGACAGGTCTTGAAGCGTAAGGGTAGTTGAGGGGCGACGAGCGTCCAAACAAAGTTTTTAAACGTTCGACTTACTACGAACTCTTTCAGGAAGGTGTGTTGGAAGTTGTTATCCTTCGTCTCCAGGGATCAAAATGTGCGGACACATTCAGTCCCCGTTTCCGTTGCAATCAAGCGCACAAATTATCTTGGCCGCTCAACTTTGTTCCTGGCAGGGATTTACCCCTCATCACCTCACCTACCACGCCATGCAGGGTCTTTACCAAATATTGCATGCTTGGCACCGCTCGGGAATAACTCTATACGACAAGACAGGCATGTCAGAACGAATCAAGGCAGGGCTCTGTGCGTTGCCATATTTGAAGGCTCGGCGTTTCGCTAAGGAACTTCTAAAGTGAATGTTGTGTAAGACTTTAGTCAGTTCAGCGGCCTGCAAGCCAGATTTAACTTCCGATGAATGACGATCAGCCATCTGTTCCTGATTTTACCAGTAAACCATCCATCTCGTCACGGATCATGTAATAGGCGGCCGACTTCGGATCTTCGACAAGGATCCCAATTAGGCTTCGTTCCGAACCTTCCACCATGACTTCAGCAAAGAGGCCGGGACTTGCATGAGATGCCGGAGCAAAATCCTTATTGGAACGCACAGTGGTAATGTAATGCCTCTAATTTCAGATCATAATGGTCGTTACTCCTGCGTGATGGCCCGGGTAAGAAGTCATTACCGCCATTATTCTCGGCGCGATACCCGAGGTGGAAAAGTGTCGCCTTCTACTGCGCCTGTTCCGTGATCCTTTTCAAAGAATTCGATTGGCGAAGATATGCCAAGATCCGACCACGGATGTCACCTCGGTAGAAACAAGGTGACCACCGACTATCACCGAGCAGGAAGCTAGCATCTAATCTAATCATTCCCGCCTTGCTCGATCCACTCGAATGCAACTGAGTACAACCAAATCCCTGCATTCCACTTAATCCAGTTGACAAGATACTCCGCGCCAGGCGGGACGAGGAGCATTGGAAATTTTAGTAACATCCCCTACCTGAGTGTCTACGCCGTTGGCTTCCGTAGTACATAAGGTGACAAGAGCCTGCATCGTTGGTCATTCATGTTGCACTATCCCACCGGCTAAGGCTCAATGCTGCCTTGTCCCTCTCGTCAGTCAAGACTTGCCCTGAGTCCTGTCAGACGTTACACTTCATCATGGGAGTCAAGTCTCTCTTGGCTTTGGCCTCCTTCATCTTCTGTGGAGAAGTCCTAGGTCAGACGTCTCCAGATGACCCTGAAGCAATTCTTGGGCCCATTTCTCCAATCTCCATCGAAAGCGGTCGATACATCGTTAAGTTCTCATCCTCCGGCTCAGCGAAATTCAGAAAGCGTGACGGAGATCTTGTATGACTATCTCAGTCCCTGGATCTGTTTTACGAAAGAAATTAATTTCTGTGACACAACTACAGGACACTGCCGGCTTCTTTACCACCCTCCAGAATGCCGGCAAAGATGCTTCCCCAGCAGTGAGCTTCAACTCGCAGCTGTTTCACGGAGCTTCCTTTGACTTGGAGAATGATACCTCTGAAACTGTAGCCGATATCCAAGCTCTGCCGGAAGTTGAGAAGATATGGTCTGCTGCACTTTTCTCACTTCCCATCACGACTGAAGCGGTTGTAGAGACAGAGTTCCCCACTTGGAACCCTCACAATGACACGAACGTCGCTCTTGCGCATGCCAACGGCCATTTTGGCGAAGGGGTGACCGTCGCTATTGTTGACTCCGGCATCGATTACAATCATCCCGCTCTCGGTGGCGGGTTCGGCTCTGGGTTCAAGGTCGAGAGTGGCTACGATTTTGTTGGCGACAACTACGAACCTGGAGACGTCTACCTCCCAGACGAGGACCCAATTGACTGCAATGGCCATGGCACACACGTTGCTGGCATCATCGCTAGCAGCAACGAATTTGTGCCTGGCGTTGCACCCTCAGCTCGTCTTCGTGCCTACAAAGTATTTGGGTGCGGAGGTAGCACCTACGAGGATGTAATTGTTGCGGGCTTCCTCCGAGCTCACGAGGAGGGCGCAGACATAGTCAGCGCCTCGCTTGGTTCTAACAGAGGATTTGTTGACACCCCTCTTGCGGTGGTGGCAACCGCCATCCAAGCTGCCGGCACTTTTGTCTCTATCGCCGCCGGGAACGCTGGTGAAAGTAGTGAGTCCTCCTCAATCCAGGAAAAGTCATCTCTGACTGATCGACGTCGATAGATGGCCCCTGGTATACTAGCAGCGGCGGCAATGGCATTGGTAGCACTGCCGTTGGAAGTGTAGAGCATGATGAGCTCGTTGCGTGGACGGCAACCGCGCGCTCCAGTAGTGGCGAAACTCGTGAAATTGTTCGTATTTGATACCCTAGCAACTGCAGCTGTTGTATCATCTCGATTGGCTTGCAGCTCATACATGTCTCCAGATCTACCTTGCAGACAACGGGGTCCAGTGGTCTCTTAACGGAACGGCCCCAGCTTCATGGGCCCCCAATCCTCGGGACCACGCTGATCAGTGTGGTATCGACTTCACTATTCCTAACACCAATGTTTTGGTACTGCCGTAAGTTCAAATGACTGCCAGTTGCCCTGAACCTTCGTAACACAGGACTCCAGCCGGGCGGATTGTGGATGGCAAAGAACCGATAGTGGCTTGATGGAAAAGGTGGACTGGGTTCTGATTTACAACTATAACGGCTCCGATTGGGAGATCCCTGGTCGTGTTCGATACGATGCTGAGCGGCAAGCCAAAGGGTGTAAGTTCGATATCTCTCGCGTTATGCACAAGAATGAGTCTGACAACTACTACCAGACAGCTTGATCAACTACGAGGACGGAGACTGGCTCGTCAGCCAATATGAAAGGAACTACACCGTGACCTTCGAGTTTGTCAACGACAACAAACCTGCTGCGATTGATCGTCCTTCCTTCGCAGGAGGTAGGATCGACCAGTTCACATCTTGGGGGCCAACCCTAGATGCGCGCATGGTTCCCCAAATTTCTGCACCAGGTAGGTTTCCTTACCGATCTCAGAGATTATGCGATTGACACTTTAGAGGCGGCTCGATATTCTCGACTTTCCCGATAGGCTCAGGCAGTTGGGCAACGCTTTCAGGTACCAGCATGGCTACTCCTTACGTGAGTATTGTATCGAGAGTACCGATGCAAGCTGGATATTTGACTGATATTTATTAGATATCCGGTGTTGCTGCCTTGTTCTTCTCATCGCGGGGTGGACGCGCTGCCCTCGGTGATGGCGGTGCCAAGTTGGCTCATGAAGTCATCGTTTCCAGCGGCAAGCCCATTCGTCATTACGACGGCACTGACAGCCTCGCGTAAGTGGTTCCTTCTTGTCTCGTCTTTTTCTTGGGAGACAAACGCTGATACAAGTTCTATGCTCTTAGCTCCGTGATTCATCAGGGAGCAGGTTTGGTTGATGCCTTCAAAGTTGTGGGCTACTCGACCCTCGTGAGCCCAGCGGTGCTCAACCTCAACGACACAGAGCATTTCCAGGGTACTCAAAGTGTGCAGATCACCAACTCTGGGGACGAGTCTGTGACATACCAGTTCTCACATGAAGCCGGCATTACTGCCCTCACTAAGAGTGCCGGAACTGCCTGGGTATCCGTTTCACCTCCATACGTCTCCGGGGGCGGGAATACTGCCACGGTCGAGATTTCCCCCGCTGACCTGACCTTGGGTCCCGGTGAAAGCGGATCTGTCTCTATCACTTTCACTGAGCCGTCTTCACCTGATGCTGCCACTCTTCCAGTCTACGGAGGGTCAATTGTGGTCGCTGGGTCTCAGGGAGAAGCAGTACGAGTGTCCTACATGGGTGAGTCGGGTACATTTCAAAATCCACATCTGTTTCAGCTAACCAGGCTTCAGGAATCAAGGGCTCTCTGTATTCGAGTGATATTTGGGAGATGGAACGAGGCGTTCCTCTACTACTCAGTGGATATGGCGGACTCATGGAGGAGGGCCACAACTACACATTTGAGGAGGGTGGCGATGTCCCGCAGCCGTACTTCAATGTTCTTTGGTCAACTCAAGAAATCAGCTTCGATGTAAGACCGGTCACTTCACTTATTGGTACGAAGCTCTAACACTGCACCACTAGTATGTCGCTCGCGACTGGAACGAGACAGACTGGGCCTACCCAGCAATCCCTGGGCAGGCCAAATACTTAGGTTCCTTTATCACAGTTCCCCAAGGGCTTTCGGACTCTATCACCTCTTTTCCTCTAAGGAACTACCCGCGGAACGGTGGCGGTGTCTATGCCCCTCCACAGAATGTTTTCGCTCATGGGGGTGGTATCCCAGCTGGCGAGTACCGCATTCTCTGCCGCGCACTCCGTACCTTCGGTGATCCCAGCAACCTCAATGACTGGCAGTACAAAGTCTCACCCTGGTTCCGCATCACTAGGGAGAAGCCTCCGGTGACTGCAACCCCCACGACGGCGGAGGCTACCCCAGCCCCAACGACCTCTTCCGTTAGCTTGCCGGAGCCATGCGCCGCAACTTCGACACCAGTCAGCATCGAAGCAACCCTTGCTTCGGGCGAAGGTCCTTACAACCTATACCTCTACGCTGACTTTGCATCGATTGACCTGAGCGGATCTCAAACCCCGTTGAACTTCTCCATCACCAACGGCACTCAGGTTGAGACCTGGTTCAACTCCTCTTGGAGGTTCCTCTCTGTGCATACCAACACTAACAGCTTAATCTACGTGTACGCGTCGAGCCGTGTGACTGGCGCCTTTTCTTTCCTCGGATGCACAGTAACAGATGGTGTTTTGGGGTGCGAATCTAACGGCAAGTCTGCGCTTTACGTTTGCGATAGCACGACTGGACTTTTGCGTCACGGAACTCAGCCTCTGGATGGGTGCCAGACTGTCACGCTCAAAGTCGGGCCAAGAGAAAATCCGAACTGCGCAGCTACAACGACTTCTGTCACTGCTACGGAAATTACAGCGGCGCCTACTACTTTTTCGACTGCAATTGTCTCGGTCTCGTCGTCTTAGCTTGAATCTGCGGGAACTTTCGGATGTGATCCTGGGTAGTTGCTAGCCAGAGTGATACCGCAGCTCCAGTAAATACTGTCATTCAACTCTGTGTATAGTATTCCACCTTGTCTGGTGTAGCTACAAACGCTATCGGCACATTAAATCCGATGCACAAATTTCCCTCAGGACCTAGATGTTGCCTTGAATGCGTCAACGAGATACTCTTAGCTATTTGCGTATATATTTGCTTCTTAAACTATATACACGATGAGCTCATTGCACCGGAAAGTTTCCATATCTCGAATGGTAAAGATTTCATTCTCAACTCCAGTCATAAAACATTTGTGATTCATCCCTTAGTTGGGGTAGTCCTTCAGTAAAATTCCGTATCCCTCAAGCAGAGATGGGCCACCGGCAACAACCGTGATCTGGTCATTGGTTCCGACAACAACACCATAGAGGTACCGATCCCCGTTCTCATTGATCCAGAAAGGACCTCCAGACTGTCCACCTTGAGCATCGGCATCAGTCACAACAGGAGAACCTCTGTCACATAGAGTCGCGGAAGAAGCTGTAATAGCCTCTTGACGGTAAGGTTGTTGTCCGCCCTTGTCGCCAGGGTATCCGTAGTGGAAGAACATGGCGCGGTTGAGCTGAGTATCAGGGTTCACCGTCTTCAACCCAAGCCAGCCGTTGGTGGATCCAGCCTTCTCGCCGAGGACGAAGATGGCCCAGTCGTAGGCGTTGGCACACCAGCCTTCCTGACCGTAGTCGGGTCGAAAGACGCGGATCACATCGTAGCCGCCGAGGGCCTCGCCGTTGTCGTAGGCGGGCTGGAAGCGGGCGGTTGCGCCATTCTCTGGGATGCAGTGGCGCGCGGTGACAACGTGGCGGGAACCGATCAAGGCACCGCTGCAGATTGCACCGTTGGAGAGTGCGATTCTGCCCATGGCACGGTAAGGGTAGTCCTTGTTGGTCCAGAGGACGCGGTTGTCGACACCCCCGATGATACCGCGCTTCGAGGGTTGAGAAGATCCGGGATTTGAGGGGGGGAAGTCCGTGAAGTTCGCATCCTGGCCGGTAAGGCTAAGCGTGATGACCTCGGGGACAACTCCTGCGACCTTGCGCTCCTTTAGCGAGGAGACAATGGTAGGGTCGAAGCCGATGGGCTTGATCAAGGTTGATGGATCTGGCAGTTTGGCACCTTCCACCGTGGGAGCAGCGAAGGCGCACGATCCAAATGAGAGAGCCGCTGTGGCTGCAAAAGGAACAAAGCGAACCATTGTGATATGAGGTCTTGAGAGTAACCGGTTGATAGTGATCGGGGTGTGAGACTGGGATGAGCTGATTCTGGACTCAATGATGTCTGCGAGCAAGACAGACTTTATACTCCTGTATAGTAAGCTAAATGTCAACTTCTCATCACATCAATACTGCATGTGAGATAATCTCGACCCGGCCATGACCCCAAGCTGGGGATGTTCACTAGAATCATTGCTGCCTGGGAATGCATGCTACGTTGACTTGGACCCCATCAACCAAGCTCTATACGATGTTGCTACGCAGTCAGACTGAGCTGGGGAAGTTGGCCCCCATCGTGGGATTGGAAAGCGAGCATAAGCGCCTGGAACGTTCGTTCGGAAACTAAGGAACGGGTAAGATCCTAAGTCTACGCTATGAGCACGAGCGGCTATTCAGACTTCTGCCCTGTCGATCCAACTACAAGGTTCAGAACCATCAGCCGACGACCAGAGACCTTTGTAAAGGACCGCTTGGCGCATCCAAAGGAAGATGAGAAATGGCACGGTCTTCAGGGGATGTTTAGACAGTCTTGCAGCGCTGATAGGTGAGATCGCGTTGATCCCTGCCTGTTTTTTTAGGTTGCGAGATTGAGCTGAGGCGGATGCTACCCGCCGCGGAAGCAGTCAGACGAACTCCACAGAATCCTCCAGGGCCATGTTAAGTTGAAGCCTATTCGAGGATACGGGTTGTGGAAACAGCACAACCGGATGAACGGTAGGGTGCATTAACGGTTGTCGGTATCGTTTCCAGTATTACTAATTACCGCACTTTCGCATAATATCCACATTGAACAGTCCTCTCTTGATCTTCACTTTCTCACCAAAGGCTTCAAGTTGGTCGCTAACCGCAAAAGACCATGTATCTCCAGTCATCTCAACTCTCCAAGCACCCGAACTCCGTTGGACATCCAAGGCAACTTTCGCCGTTGACAATTCTAAGCACATGAGATGATGCGCATTTGAGCTTCTGGTTAGTGAGACGAGAATGCAGCTTGACGAACTTTACCTTTTCCGTGATTGTCAGCCCGACCTCTGGGTAGTGATCCCACGGGGTGGAGCTGTGCAAGTAAGCAGAGCGTAACATCGACTGAGAGGAATTGAGTGCCAAGCTTCACAAAACGCATTCACCAGTCACGGTAGAATCAATCGAATCACGCAACATTCTAGATTCCTCATTCTCACGCGGAGTATTTCTCTGTGCCTCAGTCGTCAAAAGTTAGTGTGGCTGTGTGCATGTTCGAAGCCCAAAAATACACTGGCAACCTTGAACAGTTTGTAAGTTACCTTCTGTGGGGCCGCCGATGCAGGTGAGCCTCCTTCATGGGCAGGGTAACTTCGCTCAAAGTGTCTACCACTCAACACCTCAAGATGTCCTAGCTCATGGTAAAGGCAAATAGCCGGCACGATTTTGGGACCGGCTTATTCATCGTTTATCTTTCAATTAGGAAAAGCCATGCGCAACTCTTCTGAAGCCCATCTTCTGTGAAGCACTGGAGCATAGAACATTAGGATTTTGGTCCACTTAGGGTAGGTAGACCGCAGAGCTAGTTTACAAATGGAAGCTCGCAATGACAAGCATAGGGCCTTCGGCCGCAAACTCCTGCCCAGAGCTTCGGCCCGAACGACATCAGAGTAACCACTACTGGTAAGGAAAGTGATAGATCGTGTAATACACTCTACTCTCAAGATCCGTACTCGGCGGAAACCAGCAAAGTAAACGTCATACAATCAACGGTCGACACAGATGATAGTGTACGGCGGACAGTGGATCCCGAAAACACGGCTGCAACACTCGCACAGGACTCGATCTCGGATCTGTCGTCCAGAGAAATCAGACGGAGCAGCTTCACAGACTCCTCAGTATCTTGTCGCCAACCTCCCTTCTACCTACCCAGGCACCGTTTGGAGGCAAAACAAGGTCCGTCGTGTAGCCGCGCAATCGAGCTCCATGGCACAATCCAGATTGAGAAGTTTGCGCGCGCGTGGAAAGAGCCATTCCAAGTGCCTACGTGACGTGTAGCAGCGTCACAGACCCAATGAATGTATTTTCCAACTTTTGAGACGGTCGAGCTATGGTGGTAGGAGGCACGACACGCCGCCGTATTGGAAGGTTTGTGGCGATGTGCTGTAATGTCTTAAATGTTGTCAGGTTCGGTGGTCCATCAACGGTCAACCGTCCCGACTGCAACATGGGTCCGGCGTCTTCAGAAATGTTACCAGGTGAAAGATTAGAAGATGGGGATCATAAAAATTGCTGTTTCGAGCAAAATGCAAAAGGTTTGGGCCCTAACCAGGATTCGAACCTGGGACCTCTCCCAGACGTGTCGCTAAGACCCTAAGGGAGAATCATACCGCTAGACCATCAGGGCGGTGGAACAGATCTGGGATCTGGTTCGTGACTTCTCGGCTCAGTTTGGGACTTATACATGGTCATAGCCTCTCAGAGGGATGAGTTTCCATTACATCTGGTACAAGAAGCCTTTGGCTTGAATGACAAGAGCTTGCGTGGCAATCATAGCAGACGGCAATTCTTAGTTGACTAAGAGGTGTGAGATTTCGCATCGATAGAGACACGTCGGCTATTACATCAGTGCATCTCTTTGGCCACAAGACATTTCCCCCAGTGCAAGTATCATCCATTCTCCTGAGAGGTTGTTCATGACATCAAGTCTAAGTAAATAGACAAGGTCTTGTTGAAATTTCAGTCCCGTGCATTACAAGGTGTACTGGAAGTCTGGCCTCTTGTCACCGAGCGCCTCAATCTCCTTCTCAGATTTATTCTCAACCCAGTGATCTCTCTTCCCCTGCCTCCTCTTCTTATTCTCGATCCTGAGCAAAGTGGTCATGAGAGCACTGCCGCCACACAAGAAAATGGACATGTACGCCAACACAACGCCATGACCCTCTGGGAACCGAGGGCCGTGGAAGTAAATGTTGGAGCTGACGATACCATTCAAGTTCCCCCATCCAATCACAAAGCCCAGTACCACGCCGCGCTTGTAGACGCCCTCATTGTTGTTGGCGACCCAGGTGATGGTGTTGGCGATGCATGGGTAGATGCCGAGAGCTCCGAGAAAGGTGCCTGCGTATTTGACTTGGGCGCTCTCGGTAGCGATGAGCATACAGAAGCCTACCATGCCGATGAGGCTGACTCCAATGTTGCATAGACCACGCTGTTTCGTCCTGTCCGCCACATATCCGATAAAGATGGTGAAAATCGCCGCCGCAGCATAAGGCGGGACCGTCATCAGCTGCGATCGTACGATACTCGTATTCCACCCAAGTTCGTTGACGATGGTGGGCAAGAACAGACTAAAAGCGTAAAGCGGCATGTCGCAGCCCATGTAGATGACCATGCCCAGCCACATCTTCCAGTCTTTGACGGCCTGCCAGAAGAACGTCATCTTGAACTCCTCGTGGTTGGCAGAGGCCTGCTGGTCCATCTTTAGACGTCGGATGACGCGGGCCCGATCGTCGTCGGAAAGGAACTTAGCCTCGTCGGGGAAGTCGTGGACCATCCAGAAGGAGGCGACGCCGAAGACCACGGTGAGGAGGCCTTCGAGGATAAAGATCCATGCCCAGCCCGGGCGGCCGCCGACGCCGGCCATTTGCTCGATGCCTGCTGCGAGGGCGCCACCGAATGAGCCCGAGATGGCTGCAGCTGAGAAGAAGATGGCCTGGACAGGTAAGCTTGGAGGGACGTCTAGTTGAGCTGAGAACTTACAGCGCGGATGCCAAATTCTGATCTCTTGTACCAACATGATAGGTAGTAGTTAACGCCCGGGAAAAGCCCAGCCTCGGTAAGGCCCAAGAACCAGCGCGCGGCCATCAACCCACTCCAGTTGTGTACGAATCCCATGCCCGTCATTGATGCCCCCCAGAGAATCCTGTACTGGGTCAGCACACCATGCCAGATAAAGACTGGAACTAGGCTGTCCTTTGCTCACATGATGATGGGAATGAAGATTGACGGTCGCAATTTCTTGAGCAGAATGTTCGTCAAGGGCTCGAACACCGCATACGAGACGAAGAAAATTGTGAGCGACGAGTTGTACATGGAACTCGTCAGGCCCAGGTCTTTGTTCAAACCGGCGATTTTCGCATTTCCAATGTTGGTTCTATCAAGGAAAGCTAAGAGGTAAAGGATGCATAGCTGCGCCGGCGTCAGTTAAATGCACTTATGCCCGCAGGACATGAGCATGCATGATACGTACCCATGGAATCAGGATCCAGTCGAGCCTCCTGACTAACTTTCGCTCCTGCAATGTGTAGGTCAGTTTACTGGGCGTTTGATTGGACACGAAGGGCATGACATACGACTTCAAGCCTCTCTTCTTCACTGAGGTGCGCGTCAGGGTCACGCGGAATATCCTGCGTGCCTTGGTCTGATGTATGGGAGGCCGCAGCCTTCTCCGTGTCGCTCATCGTGGTGGGGTGTATCTGGAGCCGATATCAAAGTTTGGTTTCGGCCGCGTTTGAGACGAAAAAAGAGAAAAGCCTCGCAATAGAAGGCTCAGATTTTGAGAACAGACGTAGTCAGATGTGGGGGGGAAGGCTGAGTAAATGCTGGCTCGGGTGGCGGACGAATGAGTTTGGGGTGGTAATTAAGATGCTTGACGGAAGCCAAACCAGATCGGCGGGAGACCTGGTCAAATATAAACTAAGGAGACCTGCCCGCGACGGCGGGAGGTGGGGAACGTAAGAGCAACCCTCCCCCATCACCGGCAGACGACCTTCGGGATACACTCGGCAATGGAACCTTCTCTGTGACTGGTAGCCAAACCGCTGCAGCGGAACAAGTGGCTTATCTCTAGTAGCCATTGGGGGCTCCACGTTTGACGTGGAACAGAGACCTCGGTCAAGAGATGTTGATGCGCCGCTTTCGAGCGGCGTGATGAATCTGACAGAATACAATGCTAGGGTCTCCAGTACCGATTAGACCGCGTGGTTATCCTGCAGGACTAAGACCAGGAACGCGGGCGGCGACGTCAATAATAAAGGGATGAACCTCAGCAGCAGTATCTGCTTCTCGAAGGATGCGAGGGAAGCCAAGGGGAAGACACCGGAGACACGCGCGCATCGGTTGATTTCTCTGACGTGTCTTAGCCTTGCGAACTCCAGTCCATGACCACGAACAGGTATTCACCATGGACCGGAATCCTGAGACCCATGGTGGCTTGCGAGGTAGTCTAGAATCGTTGGGTTCACAGCATATTCTGACTCCATGCTTGAGGAAGTCACAGGTAGATGGGAGAGAGGGCGCATCTCATCCGCATCGAATGCTTTTCCCGACAAGGTGAGAGCTTGCCAGTGGAGCTAGTTGACAACATTGTATGAGCCGGGGGCTCCATCCGAGACTCCATCTGCCCGTGGGGAGAGTCTGGGGAGGGGGGTTCTACCCGTCGAGACTAAGAAGAGAGGGGGAATCTAACGGTCATCGGTCCGCGTAGGCAAGCAAAGACTAGCTTATCTCCGGCGTGACCCCGCGGTTGCAAGCTCAGTCACTCGACCACAACAAGCATTGATCTGCGTCCTAGGCGCTCTAGCATTGGGGCCGGCTGATGCCGGGCAAGCTTGATTTGACGGCCGACACTTCGAACGGAAAAGAAGTACCGCTGGATCTGCAGTAAGCTCGGTCAATAGCAACTGGTTGACGGTTCCCCAGGATGATGCCAGCCACTGTGCCCTTCCTGCTAGTCTTAGTGGGACGGGGAACGGGCTGGGTCGTTGTGCACGTATTTGAAATACACCCACGTGAGGACAAGGGTGACGCCGTTGCTCAAGATCTGTGCAGTAGTCGCACGAACACCGCCGAGTGGCACAAGAAACACCGTATGGCGAGGTTGGATGGCCAATAATGCAGCCTGCTCGGTTGAGCTGGTCTTTCTGTGCGACTTAGATGTAATGCAGATGTCCGCCCCACAGATAAGTCTTTGATAATCAGAATAGGCAGGTCCATGACTACAATGGACTGACGTGCGACCACGGGCATGATTCAAGCATATCGCCGGTTCGAAGAACGACGTTACTTGGGGGTTCGTCAACAGATGGGCCCAAAGATGCTGGCCGCATTTGCGCCGTTGAACATCCCCGGGATGGTAGGTCTTGTCCCGGCTTGGCATGCTGCAGCACCATGGTCCCTGGCAGTCAATGCTAGTAATCATGATGGGTCATTGGGCGGATCGATGATCAGTCGGTGCTGAATATTCATCCGAAGATGAGTGGACAGAGGCTAGGTATTTGGTGCCATCCGAAGTTCTGAATAAACGTAGGTAGGCCCACTGACTGCACGAAGCCGAAGAGATATCCATGTCGGTGCGGCGTCTGGTCCCGAACCGGCCGTAACGGGTCCCGACGCCCTGGCTTGGCAATCCGCGCCCGGGGCCAGGCTGGCGGTAAGGAGGGCCCGTAGCTCGGGACATGGCAGAAAGCCGTCGATAATTCCCTGTCGCAAGCCGACTGGCCGTCGTTGGGCCGCTCCGACCATCAGGTGTCTCGAATAGTCCCTGCTTTCATGTTCCAAGCTTTCGGGGCGGGAGCTTGCCTCAGAGTCCATTGACTGAATGGTTCTCTTCAGACTTCGGGAGCTTGCGGATAGCTGGACTTCCAGGCTCGGCGTCCTGGACTTGTTCGACAATTGACATTGGTCGAACTCAACCTGCCCGGAACAAGACACGAAGGCTTCCAGCATGGCTGGCATTCTGGCGGTGCTGGAGCTGACGATGCATGCCCACACGGTATTGCTTGTCAACTGCGGACGTTTCGTGCATCAACTGCATTGCATAGATGGCGGACGTGTCGCAGCATTTTGTAACTAATGAGACAATGAAATTTTATGATGACATATTGGCGTGCGGGCGATGCTTAGACCGCGAGCTGCAGTGGATGCGATGATGGAGCATGGAGAAAGAGGGTTGGGAGATGGTGATGACAGAGGCCAGTGGAGTGGACGGGAGTTGCCAGCCGGCAAAACGTCATGCCGGCTGGCGCTAAACAAGACCAACCCAGCTGAGTCATCGCGGATAGCGCCGGCGTCGATCGGCGACAAGCCCCACCATTGCCGCTAATCCCCGACTGCGACGATGGCGCTTTCGGCGGTGGCTTCTGACGTGAGAACTTCATCTCTCAGGCGATGAGAGGTTGCAGTGCTCACCGTCACATGTTCCCGTCTTCAAGGGAGGCTATATACGATACCCTTCCCCCAATTCATCCCGAGTTCGACTTCCTAACCCACCCAACAGGGGTTTGATTCTGTCAGTGAGGGGCAATTCACTCACACACTCTCAAACACCCCACCATCCCCTGCGTTGAGACCCATCACCATGGCCAAACGTGTATGCATCGTCGGTAAGGACCACCTTCTCTCTCACGCCTGAGTCTTTGCTAACATCATAGTGTCAAGGCGCCGGCCCCTCCGGCCTCGTCGCCGCAAAGACTCTCCTCCACAACGCACCAAAGGACGCCTTTGACGTGACAATCTTTGACGCCCAACGGCGCATCGGCGGCTTATGGCCCACGCGCCGCGACGATGTCGACGGCCTCGTCCACCCTCTCATGCTCGCCAACCAGAGCAAGCACACCGTGCAGTTCAGCGACCTCGCCTGGGCCCCTGAGGACCCGGACTTCCCGCGTGCCTGGATGGTTGGCCGGTACCTGGAACGCTACATCGAGCGCTACCTCAAGGGCACTGATGCTGCCGCTGCAGCAACCTTGAAGCTCGGCCACCGTGTCGTCGAAACGAAGCTCTCTTCCAAAGACGGCTCATGGACCGTCACCGTCGAGAGCGAGGCTGGCGGAAGGGAGACGAGCGTGTTTGATCACCTGCTTGTGTCTTCCGGCTTCTTTGGCAAGCCCATTGTGCCAGACGTCGTCTCTGGCGGTGCCGGTACGGATATCCCCGTGGTGCACAGCAGCAAGTACCGGGATCTACAGACCCTGTTCCCGGACGGCGTCAAGAACGGCGGCAAGATTCTAGTCGTGGGAGGGCAGATGTCTGGCGTCGAGATCGCGGGGACCATCGCCACGCACATTTCCTGCGCCATCAACGCACCGGACCTGAACCCCGTGCCGAACTCGGAGAAGCTTACAGTCGAGCATCTCACCCAGCGTCCGACGTGGGTATTTCCACTCCACACCACGCCAAAGGTATGCCCCATCTTCCAGACACGGAGAGACTCGGCTTGCTGACACAAAGCTCAAGCCCGGCGCGAAAGCAGCCCCCTTCCTACCCCTAGACTTCCCATCCTACAACCTCAGCAACCGCCCACACCCCCTCGAGAACAGCCAAGGCCACATCACCCCAGACGCCGCACGCCTAACCCACGGCATCTACACAACCTCCCTAGGCCAAGACCAATCCGACTTCTCCCCCTCCGTCGCCGTGACGTCCAAACACCACTCGGACCCGGCCTACCTCGCCGTCTCGGAGAACTACATGGAATTCGTCCGCGCCGGCCTCATCAACATCACAACCGGCAAACTCGACTCCGTCACCGGCACAACCGCAAAAATCACGAATCCTTCCTCCTCCTCCTCCTCCTCCGCCGCCACTCCGGAAATCGAGAACGTCGCAGCCGTCATCCTCGCAACGGGCTTCGACCCCTCCCCCTGCCTCTCCTTCCTCCCCTCCTCCGTCCTCACAACCCTAAACCACTCCCACTCCCACCCCTCTCTCCCCCTCGCCCTCGCCTTCCACGGAACCCACGTCAAAGACCTCCCGACCCTTGGCTTCGTAGGCTTCTACCGGTCCCCCTACTGGGGCGTAATGGAAATGCAAGCCCGTTTCTTCTCCGCCCTCTGGACGTCCTCCCCTTCCACACGCCCGCCGGCCCTCACCGAAGCCCTCCTAGACGACGCCTCAGACTGGCGCACCGTCTCCCTCCGCAACGACCCCCGCGCCTCCCAGTTCCCAATGGGCGACTACGCCTACCTAATGCAACAATTCTCCCTCGCCCTCTCCATCCCCATCTCCCCGCCCGCGAGCCCCCTAACCCCGGCCCTCCCCCACAACAACAAACCAATGGACATACTCACCCCAGCACGCTACCTCTCCCCACTCGCCTCCGAATCCGCAAAATCCGAAGCCGAGAAGTCTCTAGCACAAACAAACGACACAGCAATCGCAGGCCTAACCACATCCCGCTTCGTGCCCCGCGCCGTCTTCCGCAGCTTACTGGGAACATGGAAGCTGGAACGCGATCTCACGAGCAGATTACCGAGCCACCCAAGCGGCCACTTCAGCGGGACAGCACAATTCCTCCTCCGCAACAAGACCGCCGACGGCCTGAAATGCGCCTCCGGACCCGCCTCCGCTGATGAAACCCCAGACGCCAACGACGACGGCGCCCTGGCGACAGAATACCTCTATATCGAAGACGGCGAATTCCGCGCCTCAAACGGCCTCGTCTTCCGCGCGACCCGCCGCTACGTCTGGCGCTACGACGAAAAGAAAGACACAATCAGCGTCTGGTTCGCAAAAGTCAACGAGCCGAAGCGGGCAGATTACCTCTTCCACGAGATCGAGTTCGAAGGACCGCCACAAGATGACCAGAAGAACCCCTGGCAGGCAAAGGCTGGGCACCTTTGCATTGATGATTATTATGACGTAAAGTACGACTTCGCCTTCAAGGCTGTCAACCTCGAGGAGTGGAATATCAAGTATACTGTCAACGGGCCACAAAAGGATTACACGATACATGGCATCTATAGACGCTAGAAAGATCAATGACTAGAAGACGGATGAAGCGAAATCTTACATCTCAGGCTTTGAGAATCTAATCATTTCTATAAGTAATGCTTTTCTATTTCCTGCAATCGTGCATCACTCGCTATAGGCCAGCATTGCTGAAACCAGCATAGCCCAGTGTGCAGTCTCGCTATTGCACAACTGCAAAGATAACATTTTCCATCCTCGCCACTGTAAATGCATCAGTATCGCTCACCAGGATGTCAGCGTTTCTCCTGTGCCGCCTAATAGTTCATCGTCAGTGACCAATCCTAGCCCGCCTACAACATCGTCAAATCCCCATCGCCGTCCACCTTTCGCATGCTTCCGTCACCCAAGATTGCATGCCTTCGCACGAGCTTGGTGTTTCCCGTGTTCAATGCCCAGCAACGAGCCAAGCCCTCTCTTCCAAATGCCCAGATCATCATATCAGGGCCTAATCCCATCGAAAGGTTGACGATGCCGGAGCAAACGGCAACGACTTGGCCGTAGACATCAATTGGAAACTTTGGCCTTGGGTTCTGGTTGTCCTTGCTGTTCAATCCGCCGTTCTTGGCTTTGAGAAATTGTTGAACTGTATGCTGCAATGTCGGCCACCAATGAGCCCATTGATGTTCCCCTTGGCTGTCGACCAAACTCAGGAGGCTGTTAGTGTTTGAGAGATCTCGGAACATATCTGGTGGGATGGTGTAGAAAGCGAGAATTTGCTCCCCTGGTTGGAACCTTTCTCCTTCCGTCCACCGTGTTGTTGAGAAAACGGCAGCAATTCTCACACCATGTACCAAGTCCCTCCCAACGGCATACATGAGCGGCGCACTTTCGCATGCTGCCGCTGGTGGACAAAATTTCACCTTGGTCACAATGCCAGCCCTCGACCATTTGGAATCATCACAAACCAGGCTCAGGTACCTAGTCTTGGGGTCTGTAAAAAGGATGTGAGACCCGTCGCTCAAGGGCACGGCTCGATAGTTGTCGGCAGTGGATAATCTAGGCCTTGGGAGGACTCTTCCCGTTCTTGTCCACTGGCTTCTTTGATTGGCAAAGGGACCGAGGGAGGCGGACAACTGCTGCTCCATGATGGTATAGACGTTCGAAGCGTCTTCCTCTAGTTCAGACGTCTCAAGTCGTGAGATGATAACCGGGACCTGGGGGGTAAAGTCGATTTCATTGAAGCCAAGACCACCCAATACGTCTTGCAGCGAGCCGGCGTGGCAGTCTGAGATTGACGCGGCGCTGATCAGGCGAAGTTTGCGTCTTGGGTCGTTTGCGTCACCCGGAGGAAGGAAATAGATGTAGTCGCTGGGTGTGGACAAAGCGAAGCGGCGGGCATTTTGCTTTGCACTTCTATCATTGTTATGTATCTCGAGAGCCGAAGAGCTGCCAAAGGCGACGTAAGAACGATGAGGGCAAATGGCGACGGAGCGAGGAGGACAGTCGGCCGTGCCCACGTTGTAGTGTGTGGATTGTAGCTTTGCCTGCAAAGGCAGGGAGTGCGATACTTGCCGGGTGTCACAGTTACACAGTTTGTTTTGGGTTGAGTACTTGATGGGCAATACGGGTAACCCTTGGATTTCGAAGACAAGGCCAAGACGGCCTTGGACGAGCACAGCAACATGGTTGCGTGCCCATGTCGTGTCCATGGCGCAGGCAAGTACAGGAGATCCGCAGGTAATGGCAGTGATAAGTCGAAGTTGGCCCTTGCGACTCTTGCGATAATTCGAGTGCTCCTTCCAAGAAGATATGGGCCATGGACGCGAGAAGCTCTCTTCACACTGGTGATGCAGCTCATAGACCAGGATGGTGCATCCGTGAGTGACCATCAAGTATCGACCGCACATACTTGCGGTGTAGACAATGTTTCGTTCGTCGCTGGTAGATATCGGAGAACCGCCGATGAAGTGCGTCTGGCCGATTTCGACGAAAGCGGGCTTGCTCCCGTTGTGACGCGGGCCGAGAGTGCATTCTCTCGTGAGCCATTTGGACATGACAGACGCTCGACTTGGCACCGGCTTGTCCGTGTTGCTGGAAGCTTGATGGCCAAGTATGCTATTGATGCTCGAGGTCCACCCGCCCCTCGACAACATGCGGCCAAGAATAGTCTCATTCATGCCGGCTAACAACCAGGAGCGGCAGGTGTGCCGTGAGGAATTGAAGTCGCATGGATCCAAGAGCGAGTAGATACCAAGCAATATCTCGATTGGGAGCCTTTGAGAAGCTGGCAGCTGTTGCATCGCGTGATAGCCATGGCCATGGCTGTACAACAGCGGACGCTGGCCGGGCTGGTTCGTCATGGCAGAGTCAAGCCACGGATCTGAGGTCTGAAATGTTGTCGAAGAAAGGATACCTAAAGAGAGTGATAGAGTAGAGACCGGGACAAAGGTTCAGGGCGTACTTCGGGCAATGATAGAAGTCCCTGGAGCTGCTGGTGATGCAAGTGGTGACGTGGGTGATGTTGATGCTGGTCGGGGCTTGATGATTGAAGACGATGTTGTGGTCAAGAAATGAGTTCTCACGAGAACGGGGACTCGCGATTCTGCAAACTCATAAGTAGGATACAAGCCTTATGCACGCCTCTTGCCAGCAGGTGACTAAAAGTTTCTGCAGCTTCCATCTTGTCAGTTGCAGTGAGAAGATGAAGAGATAACGGCAGGTGAGTGCTAGCCGTGTGGGTTGCAGGAAGGCAGAAAAGCAGTTGCCAACGACATCAAAGTGCCTGAAAGAGCAACATCTCCTGATTCAGATACCAGAGTGCTCCTACCAATCCAAAGCTGTCTTCATTAGAGAGAGTCTGGAGAACACAAAAAGCGACAGGATGCATGGCAAAACCGAGAGGGAGGAAAAATCGAGGAATCGAGCGAGCTGAGCCTTCAAGAATGAGCCAGCCCTTGGGGGATGTCAACAACCGGTCGGTTAGCTCAGTTGGTTAGAGCGTGGTACTAATATTTCACCTGAAATGTTGTGTAATGCCAAGGCCGGGAGTTCAAGCCTCCCACTGATCATTCTTTTGCTTTTTGATCGAGATAATTCGTACAAAACACCCTTTACGTGCCCATCTTATTATTGAAGAGATCCTTTTCGCGATTTTCGTGAGTTTCTTGTTCAAAAACGTTGTTGTGGTGGTAGCTTTGTGCGACTCTCGGATCTACACTCATTTGCTGACTCATTCAGTACCTCGAGCGTGTCTGTGGACCTGAGAGGGTGCGTTCATGCAGTTGAAGACCCAGCCCGGAAAAGCATTGAAGGTGAAGAGACCGATTGTTTTTATGGTTGGTTTTCCAACATGCATGAGTGAAGATGAATCTGAGTATTCTCAAATTCGTAGTGTCTCGAGTCCTCAACCGTGAAGCTTGTGATGTCGATGAAAACGCTCAAATGCGACTGAAGAATTACTGGGGCTCCCCTGAAGATCCAGGGCAGGGCGCCTGACAGTTCCTCTGACAGGACCGGACCCAGTGGGGTTGTAATTCTGCTTTCGGTTAGCGAGATGCCCAGAGCTCCCGACCTGGCAGAAAAGCATTCGTGGATGGCGGGGTAGCTCTGGGCGCAAGCGAATGGCATTCACCACGCAGTCAAGCTTAAAAAAAGAGTAGCAGCTGCAGTTGGGGGTTCATCCACGTCATCTGGCAGAGTTCAGCTGGAAACTGATTTTGAGCGCCGGATTGGGCAACCACAGAAAGATGCTGACGCAGATTTTGCCATTGACACTGACATGGAGGAGGAAAGAACATGGGCACTGCACTTGCTGCTCCCAATGCGGCATGAGACAAGATGTACCTTTGAATAGGTAGGTACCTTAAGGGAGCTAAGGGAAGAGAAGGTAGGAGGGAGAAATGAGGAAGGAGGAAGGAGGCAAGGCCCGTCTGCGGGCAGCCAAGAAGGAGAAGGAGGGAGCTGACGCGCGCCTTTGCTTGGCTTCGTTCCCGACCCTCCTCCTTCTTCTCCTCTGTCTCTGCTCTCCCTCATCTTCATACAAAATCCCCTCAATTCGTACCACCAATTCCGATTAACTTTTCCATCCTGCTCTGCACCCTCTTCTTAGACACCTTTACAGAAGACTCTCCCCAAATACCTACTCAGCCAGCTACTGTCTCTCCACGGCATCAGTCTCTACCCCTCAATTGCGTCCAACCGCCACAATGAAGCTCGCCGTCTTCAGCGCCAAAGCCTATGACAAGAAATACATCAATGCCGCCCACGACGTCAGGAAGGAAGAGTTCAAGAAGCATAACGAGAAGCTCGTCGACGACAACACTGACTTTGGCATCATCTACCACGACTTCTCCCTCTCCACCGAGACCGTCTCGCTCGTCAAAGATGTCGATGCCGTCTGCGTATTTGTAAACGACTCCCTCACCGCCGACGTCGTCGAGGAGCTCCACAAGGCCGGCTGCAGAGCCATCCTCCTTCGCTGCGCAGGCTTCAACAACGTCGACCTTAAGACTGCCGAAAAGTTGGGCATCTTCGTTGCCAATGTCCCTTCCTACTCCCCCGAGGCTGTAGCCGAGTTCGCCGTCGCCCTGCTTCAATCCCTCAACCGACGCACCCACCGAGCCTACAACCGAACCCGCGAGGGCAACTTTAACCTCGATGGCCTTCTCGGCAAGACTGTACATGGCAAGACGGTGGGCATCATTGGCACCGGCAGGATTGGCGTTTCCATGGCCCGCATCATGAAGGGCTTCGGCTGCACACTGTACGCCTTTGACCCCTACGAGTCAGACGCCTTCAAGGAGCTCGGCGAGTACCTGCCTCTGGAGGAGCTCCTTCCCAAGTGCGACTTCATCAGTTTGCACTGCCCTCTGATGGAAAAGACGAAGCATATCATCAACGAAAAGACGCTGAAGCAGATGAAGCCTGGCGCTATGCTCATCAACACATCTCGTGGCGGTCTCGTCGATACCAAATCTGTCGTTCACGCCCTCAAGACTAAGCATCTTGGCGGTCTGGCCCTGGACGTATACGAAGGCGAGGGGGATCTCTTCTACAATGACCACTCTGGTCATATTATCGACGACGACTTGCTGACCCGTTTGATGACCTTCCCCAACGTCCTCATCTGTGGCCACCAAGGTTTCTTCACCGAAGAAGCGCTGCAGGAGATCTCCGAGTGCACATTCCGCAACCTCGAAGACTTTATGCTGGGACGCAAGTGCGACAACTCTTTGGTCAAGGAAGAGTTTTTAATGTCTCGCAGAGAGTCTCTCCCGGTGCGTATTGTCTGAGGTTAGGAGAACCCTGCTGGCGGCTGGTGGGTATGAAACAAAGACCTGTAGATTGGTGAATACCCCTCTCTTCAACTCTTGAGCAAATAGATGGCTACAGATTACGACTTACGAATAGACGATTCCCTACATCCACTGTCGCATCGCTCCTCTCATGCAGATGAAAAGTTTGACGAAGAAAGGATTGATATTTCCAAATGGTTGCATTACCCACATGTGCATGCACTTGAACCCGACTGTTTTAATTTCAATTTTATTTAGGATTATGAACGGCGCCGGCCATTGGGCTTTACATGCGTCTATAGTCTAAATGCCTTTCGCTCCTGGATTCCACTATCCAACGCCAGCCTCCTCTTTACGCCGAATAAACAAAGATTACCATCGAATCCAGGGCCGATAGCCAAGGCGCCAGGAACAAGTCGCTGTGATACAGCAGCTCTCTGGGTGTTTTGCTATGTATCGAGATGTATACATAACGAATATCCGAATCGCTTACGCGGGCTCAAAGGTGCGGGTAGGAGCCAACGCGTTCTTCGGCGGCTTGGCCTTTTCCTCATCGGATCCCGACGTCTCCTCGTCATCACCAGAGTAGGCGTACTTGCTCCTGGCACGGATACGGGCTCCGTAGACCCAGAAGAGGAAGGGAATCGCACAGCACGCGAGACCGAGGAAGGCGAGGAGGGACGATGCCCACTGGTCGCCGAGGCGGTCGTACATTTGCTCGGTGAAGAGGACGACGGCGGCGCCCCAGAAGGAGCGGATGCAGGTCTTTGCGGCGAGGGCGGAGGCGGCTTGGTGCTGGTAGGAGTCGACGAGGTAGTTGTTTGCCGAGTTGTACAAGAAGATGAAGCCGAAGCCGACGGGGAAGCCGCCGAACGCGGGGCCGGCCCAGTGGAGATTTGCGTAGGAGGTCCAGGCGAAGATGAAGAGGCCGATAGGGATGAACCAGCAGCTGAGCATCATGGGGATGAGGCGGGCCTCGGCAGGCGGGTGGCCGTTGTGCTTCGCGACGAGGGTGAGGTAGTGCTTGTTCACCCAAGGGGAACAGGCGGCCGACAAGAGAACGCCGACGGCGAGGGGGATAAACATGAGACCCGTCGAGGAGGCGGAGTAGCCCTTGCGCTTCTGGTAGATGATGGGGAAGGCGACGAAGAACATGTAGAGCAGGCCGTAGAGGACGGACATGTAGATGGAGATGAGGAAGACGATGAGCTCGCCAAAGAGGAGCTGGAAGGGCCGGATGAGGAAGATTCCCAGGCGCTCGCTGAAGGGACGCATGTCGATGTCCTGCTCCGTGACGTGGGTCGCGTCGCCGGTCTCCTTGCGCATCTTCGCGGCGCGGCGGGCGAGGATCGTGGGCGCGTAGGTCTCGGGGACGGTGAAGGAGATGAGGACCCAGACGACGAAGGCCATGATGAGCTGGATCCAGTACAGCCAGCGCCAGCCTGCCGCGTCTGAGAGGAAGCCGCCGACCAAGGGACCGATGGCGGGGCCGATGAAGGGCGCAGCAGAGAAGGCTGCCATCGGGACGCCGCGCTCCTCGTTGCGCCAGAGGTCTGCGAGGGTGCCGCCCACGAGGGTCATGGGCGCGGAGAAGGCGATGCCGTCGATGGCGCGGCAGACAAGCAACGTGGCGAGGTTCTTGGCGACGGCGCAGGGGATGATGAAGATGACGGCGAGAAGGAGGGTGGATGCGTAAATTACCTGGCGGCCGTAGATTTCGGAAAGGGGCGCGAAGGCCATGGGACCGATGCCGAAGCCGATGACGAAGACGGTGATGGAGACGAGGGCGGCTTCCTCTGAGACGTGGAACTCTGCTGCGACACCCTCGATGTCGGCCGTAATTACCGAGGAGCAGAAGGCGACAACGAAGCAGGTCAGGGCGACGACCATTGTGCAGTACCACTTGTATGCCTTGCTCCAGTTCTTCGGGTTCTGGGGGTCGTTAGGGACGAAGGTGACGAGCTTGTAGTCTCCTCGCCCCGCGGGCGCTGCTGAGCCGTTGGCTGCTACGCCGGCTGGGATCTCGCCATTGTGGGTTTCTACGCGGTACTCGTCGAGGTTTGCGTTGGGGGAGAGGGTGCGGTAGGGGAGGTTTACGTCCAGCTCTGGGTCGATTTCCTCCTTTGTCTTTACGGGGTGGAGGACGTTTGAGGCGATGGAGGAGCGGCGGTTCGGGCGGGCGGTGCCGGAGGGAGTGCGGGTGTGGGAGGATACCGAGGCGTATTGGGGTGCTGGTGCGGCACCGTCTGAGTCTGAGGAGGAGCCTGGCGGTAGGGTGTGTGATGATGTTCGTGATGGCTGATCCATCCTTGCGGTTTGGGTGTGTTTGCTTTTGTTGATGTGGTTTGTCTTCAGGGGGTCCCTGGTGGGAAAGGGGGGTCTTGGGAGGGTAGTCTGAAGAGTTGAGGGCTAGGGGGTATGGCCCGGTTTGAACACACGATAATCAAGGAATAGTAAGAAAACCTCCTCGGATGAAAGGGGGGGCATCACCCTGACTTTATACTCGGCCTCATCTTGGGGAGAAGAACCACACACGAAGGGAACTGAGTCACTGTTGGTGTGAGATGAACAAGGTGCCTTGCATCAGGAAGAATACGCACGCCCCCCTCCCCTGCACTCCATTGAATGGGTAAACAACCTGAGAGTAAGGGAACCGGTCGCAATTCGGGCTATGGCTTGGGAATGGGATACTTCGGCGGCGGCATTCGGGGTGGTGCCCCACTTATCTGGATGGACGGAGACCCGCTTTTCCCGTCCGAATCGCCCAACCCGGTTTATCGTCGTGTTCCATTGTTCTCCCTCCTACCCCCTTGTTTTCTCTCAAAATTTGCAAGTAGAGTCGAGTCTGGACGCAGCGATAACAGCATGGTCCGTGAGTCGTTCATGTGAGATTTTCCCTCCTTTTCTTCTTCTTTCTGGTTTGGACGTGCTGAGTACACACGCGTAAAGTTTTCGTGGACCACTTTCTGTGATTATCTTTCCGCCATTCCATTCTTGATGGGGATGTTCCCCACTGCGGAAAGGCGAAGGGGGCGGGGCGTGTGTCAATCAGCAAAACCTGCGAGAACGGAGGGGTGACATTCCAAGCTGCCTAAAGAGAAGAAACATGTGAGAGGTACGAGATAACGTGCTGCCCGTTCGCGCCGCCCTAGCAGATGCAATGGCAAGCTCCCTGCAGCTTTGGGTTTGGCGGCTCTGGTCGAAGAAGGTAATGGACGGCCATCACGGGGAGGCGAGAGCCAAGAAGTCGGGTTTGGAGTGGGGGGCAGAGTAACAAAGTAACAGTTTGTGTGGCCAGCGGGAATAGAGCCTCACCAAAATGTCGGCGGCGCGTTTGACACGAGCGCCGACTGTTGCTTTTTTGGCTTTGCTCTACGGAGGGCGGTACTGGTTCTAGGCGCGCGTGCAGGGGGCTTCTCTGACCTTTCATACTGTAAAGACTGAAGAGACTAAATCAGATTCTGAGGCTATCCCAGGATTGGACTAGAGCGAGAATGTTGGTCTGGTCTGGTCGACGGGCCTTGTTTGGAAAAAGCTCTATTCGAAGTACTTACGGCTGGAAGAACATGCAGCGGGAACGGGTCCAGCAAATCGTCATCGCAATTTCACCCGTAATTCTCATGGGGAAATGTCCACGGCGACCCCGGACTCAACAGCTTTTGAGGGAAAAATAAATGCTATTCCAAGTTAGAGATCTCAGTCAGCCAAAACGAAACCCTCAATACGCTTCTCGTTCTCTTCAAAGGTACACACTTCCTCGCGGCTCTGTCCGGTGACGCAAAAAAGCTGAAGCGGGACGGGTCTGGGAATAAGAGGGAATGACATTTGGGCGGCACTAGAGCGTCTTGGCCTCTGGATGACAGGGGTAGTCCCGGTCCGCCGTCCGCGATTGTGTGGCCTTCCCAGGGCTGAGGAACAGGGGGGAGAAATCTCGGGACGAGCTCGGGGTGTCGTCATACTAAATCAAACTTGAGGCGATCCATACCAAATTTTTCATCTCTGGATTTTTTTCGAGCCATAGCCGAGGACTTGTCAACAATTGAGGCTGCGAATTGTTGATACTTCTATCTGCCAAGGGGTCATCTTCTCTACTTCCTTCCAGGAGACGCCTACTCACGATCTCTCTCCGTCTGAGCCTCGAATAGCTTCATTCATCCTTCCTTATCGGTATTCAGAAGTCAAGAACCACGGGCGTTCGAAGCCTGGGATACAGCTAATTGTATCGGTTGACAAGTTGGTGTTTACCGAAGCACCTTGCGAATTTACGATTCCAGAGCCGAGCTGGGCCCCTTTCGTCCGGGATGCACGGACCGCGTGGATACCCGGCGGGCTTGAAAGTGGGCCCTCCGGCCGGACACACAGTCAGTCACGCAGATGGCTTCCCGAGATTTCGTTGTCATGGAACTTGCCGTTGGGCTTGGCATCTTCTTGAACTCACGAGTTGATCAGCTTGCTACAAACTCCACATCTTTTTTTCTTTGATATTCTTTCGATACGCCTCTGAAGTCTTGATGATTGGGGTCTCGTCAAGGGTAATCAGGCAAGGTACATACTTCAGCTGGGGATGCACCTCTTCACCCTGGACCTTTTGCCAAAATGAACGAAGCCGGTGAGGCTTTGAAGCACGATACCTTCAACGTAGCAATCAAGCATGGACTTCAGCAAGTGGATACCGCTGCAAAAAGGTTTTCTCGAATTCCAAGGATCTCAAGACTCTTAGTGCATGCATTTGATTACGCTTGCAAGATTGTGCTTATTCCCGCCGGACCCAAGTGGGGGGCAGAACTCACTTCTCGACCATCAGGGAGACGAAGCGCAAGCTGCAGCGGACCCATCTACTCCGTACGGATACCTTACCTAAGGTAACCTAAGGTAAGGTAGGTATGCCACGGTATGCGTGCCTCACTCACCACAGTCTTGGCCCCGCGACCTTATCAGCGAGAACCTAAGTCACCTCGGTGTTTGGGCGTATCACCATTCCACCGATAGGCGACTAGGAAGTTCCGAGGTCATGTTGCTGCAGCTGGACTGTTACCACATGGCGGTACCACTAAGTCTTCTCTCCTTGACGAAAGGCCAATAAGAGGGCCCAGCGGGCGTATCTTGAGCAATTCGAAACCTTTTCAACTGGGTGGCAGTCTGACAGATGCCACCGATGTCGCAGAGATCAACAAGTGATGATACAAGAAGAGGCTCCAGAGGCTCCAACGGTTCCAGAACTGACTGCAGGTGGATAAGGGCGTACTGCAGTCTGCAGTGTACCTGTCAAGAGTGGGGTGTAGGAGCCCGCGATGACAGAGCATCTTACGATTCTCCAAGGGGTGCTTCTCCCTGAACGCAGACCTGCGAGATGAACCCGGAATGGTGGGAGTGGGAATAGGGGCAAGCTTAGGTTTCGTTCTAAAAGAGCCTCTTTCTCGTGGTACAGATGGACTACGGTGTGGATGGTACGGGATGCTAACATTTCTTTGAAGATCCTGTGATCTCAACCATTGACGTGGGCTGCACTTTGGCGATTGCTGCCCGATGGACTAGCACCCGGTATCGTGGATCTTATCCCATGATCACCTACCTTACTCATGTGTACGGCTACTAATCTTCAAAGTCAGGTAAACAAAGGTGTAAACAAACGGGTATTAACGAACCGTTGAACCATAACCAGCGCTATCGCGTACTTTGAGCTCACGAGGTAAAGGTCAAAAAAAGAGTGGATCCCATTTCCAAAAAGTCGGAGCTCGCGCCTACGGTTCCCGCGCCCCCATCCGCTCCGGCACACCTCGTGGTCGGCGTTTCCAACCCCTCTATCCCCCGTCCCTAAAGCCGCCAAGCCTTTAAGGAAAAGCTTCCCTCCTGTGATCGTCTCCAGACAGATAGACGGAGTGACGCATTTTGAGCCTTGGCTTTTCGATTATCTACCCTTTGGGCCGTTTGGGAAACAGCGCCGGTCGGTCGGCCACTCGGGTCTCGAGCTCAAGCAGTCAGATCTTGGCTGCCTACCCGTTACCGCTGCCGTTGCCGGTGTCAGAGACAACCAAAGATACGCACACAGACCTCGCGAGGCTTTTACTCTCCACGAGTAGACCGGCCGGTGTGATAGCTCATCTGACATGCAGCCAAGCAGAACCTGTCAATCTCTCTGCCCTCGCCTCCATCTCCGCCGACTGCTCACGACCTCCGACCGCGAACGTAGACCTCCTTGTCATTTTCACGATCCGGAACGGCCAAGCTCCGCTCATCGCGAGGTGGAGGATTGTCGATTTTAGTGGTCGATGATGGCGCTTTGGAAGTCTACGAATGGAGTGTAGCACCAGGGCAAGGATCCACTAAGCTTACCGGCTTCATCACGAGTTTTGCGATTCTGAAAGTATTCCCTGACTGACCATAGCATAAACCCTCGGTGTCTTGGCAAGACCTATAAACCGGGGGGGATTCGTCTTGTGACTTCGACAGTATCACCACATCGATCAGCCTGTCACTGAATCCGTCTGTCTGCATCGTTCATGAATTCTCATTATCTTGATGGAAACACTCAATCACTCCAAACTCCAGTGGTATAGTGCTGTTACCCCCGCTACCCACCCCGGCGTCTCCTAATCATTAATCAATGTTCCCTTATGCACACATGAGAATATCTACAAACGCAGCTGCGAACAGCTAGGCGAAGCTCCTACGCACTAGCGATTATTGCTGTCAGCCTGCTGTCGCCAGATGTGCGTGTCGCCCAGACTCATTGAGCTGTCTGAGGCGGCCGAGGCCGTGTTCTCGGGAGCATTTGGAGTCTCCGTATCCGGGCCGCTCTCTTCGTCGTCGTCCGTGTTATTGTGGACTGGCGGCGGATCCTGGTAGATCCACGGCTCTTCTAGACTGCGGAGAGTTAATGAACAGGAACGAATCGACATGGTTCAACATGGTTCAACATACCGAGAGGTCAAGCTGGGATTCGCAAAGGTCAAGCCCTTTTCTTTATCCTCGTCAATGGTGCTTCCGCGCCTGAGCAAACCTTGCGAGGGTCTCGGCCCCTCAAAGTCTTCGTCAAGTATAGCCGCATCCTCAGGGTCAATCTCAATGCGGATGCTGCGCAGAGATATGTATCGCGTAAGCGGCTCGAAACGACGCTTAAAGTAGAAGCTGTACCAGACCGTAAATGCAATCAGAGGTAAGACAGCAATAGACTGGACAAAGGCAAGCGACAGTGCCATGATACTGGAAAGTATCACCTGCGATACCAACAGACCGAGAATGACGCGGTAACTAATGATTCTCCAGGCGCCGCCGGTCGCATGTTGAGGCTGGTCCATTGCATAGAGAAGTTGGTACTTGTAGGTGAAGTAACCCAAGATGAAGTAGAAGAGGCCAACGGTCAGAATGAGCCAGCCGAATCCCAATGTGCTGTACAACAGGCACAGCATGAAGATGAGCATTGCCGTCGGGAGGTAGAATCCGTAGCTGAACACAGTTGGCTGCATGATTTCGGCAAAGTCCCTGGGGGTTTTGGCGCCCATTCGATAGATCGGGTAGAGGAAGACGCTGCCGACTTGGAGCAGCCGAAAGGGGAAGAGGCCAATACCTTGAAGCATGATGAAGTTGGTGTAGAATATTCCGAGGTCCTGGATCTGCCCGGCAACTTGTCGCGTCAGGGTAGCAGGACTTTTCCAGATATCCTGGATCTGACGAACCAAGTTGGCAACGGTGAAAGCTGCGTTGGAAGTGGCAAAGACAACAAAGATGTTGAAGAAGGTGAAGAAGAAGTTTTTGGAAATGATGGAGAGCTCCACGTCACCCTTGGAGATCATACCTTGCTCGTACGAGAGGTATTCGTAGAGATATGGCACGGCAACGTTCAGCAACGAAACGAGAAGCGTTGGCAAGCCGGTTTCGATCAAGGCACGTAGTGTTGGATATTGGTCGAAAAATCCAACAATGCCAGGGAACCACGTCTGGAAGTTGCGAACGCTTAGCAGACTAGCAATAGACGCAACGATTGTCAACCACAGCACGGAGAGGACGGCGACAAATATCGTAATGATCCATGAACGGAGACGACGAATCCCACGAGGTGCGTACGTGTTGGGCCACATTACATCAGAAGGAGCGGGTGCGGGCTTCGTAAGAAGCTGTCCCGGTCGAGGGTCGATGCGGGCCTGGATTGCCATCTGACAAGCGGCGATCGAGTCCATCGTGACGAAGGCCAGATCGGCCGGGGTGAAGTTCTTCTTTCTCGCCTCGCGGATTCTGTCGTCGAGGCGTCGCAGCTTCTCCTCGTAGTAGTCAAGGGCGTCTATCTTGCGACTCTGAAGTTTGAGCAAGCCATACCATAATCTCACTTTGGGGCGCGGTCTCTCGACGAGTTCGGGGTTGATGTTTTCGTGCCCTAGTAATCCACCATTCTCTCCAGCCTCCTCGTCGACTTCGTCTTCTCGAGGCTCCAAGACTGAGGGCTCGGCCTGGGGGTCGCGGAGGCGCTGGACTGACTTGGGGAGCGCTGCCTGTTTTCCGAGATACACGCTCCAAGTCTCTTCAAGCTGAGCCAAAGCCTGCGCTCTTTGAGCAATGAGCGAGTCGAGCTCCCGCCAGTCGCAGCACAGATTGACATGCTCGACTTCGCCAATTTCTAGCTTTTCGATGAGTTTCTTGATTTTCCCTTCGTCGCGTAGATTTCGAGGAATGCCAGTAAGGCGGAATGTTCTGTCGGTGATTGTTGACTGTGTGCCGAGGTACTCTTGACGAACATGAATGACTCTAAAGGTCGCCTTGTTTAGGACGTAGAGGGTCAAGCCCGTGAAGAAGTAGCCAAACGCCAGCCATGCCCAGATGTAGCTCTTTGCCATGTTGAAACTCTCGTCGTCGCCGTCCGGAGCATCCCAGACCGAGTTTTCGTCGTGTGAATAAACTCCCAGAGCGCGAGTCTCCATCGCGATAGAGGCCGTAGGAGTTTTACTAGGTTTTGGTTTCGTTGGAGGGAAAGTCTCAGGTCCGAGCGAAGCATTGATGGGTAGCATCACGGTATACGCGAAGAAGGCCAGTATAGCCAGAATGCGGATAGCCATTTTGAAGAAGGCAAGAAACTGTTCCCGTCAGATAAGTATGCCGAGTCACGAGTGGTATCTTCGGACTTACGACAAAGGCATCGAGACCGGCAGAGGCGAGGACTTGCTCCTCAGTAACGCGATAAAGTCCCGGAATCCACCCAAAGAAGGTATCCGGCAGTGCGGGCAAACCGATTTTGGGGTCCAGTCTGCGCTTGCGCGCGGCGTATAGGGTCGGCCATCGTGGGCGCAAGAAGCAGAAGGTGGTGAATGCTGTGAGGCCAAGAACCAGGGACAAACCGAGTTGGACCCAAACGTCACGATCGCTCGGTTTGATGGCCTCTGGCGGTTTGTCTTCAAACACCAAATATTCCATCTTGCGTGAAGCAGGTCTCCCCGATTCGGATGCGACTGATGGAGCTGTTGAGTCGCGAGTCGTTGGGTAGAAATTGGTGATGTGTTGGAGAGACTCCAAATCGTGAGGTACGGTAGTGGGTTGAAACAGGTGCTGGGAGCTCCAGGCACGAGGGAGGTCTCCACTTTCATCCGAACCTGTGACGTGATGATGCGTCGGGTGATTGTGGTTCTGGCGGTATTAGATAAGCAACGCCACAGTTTTAATGAGGTGGCTGGGATGAACCAGCGCTCCAGCCACACGAGGGATCGAAGGGCGCAAGTGCACACGCTGTGCCTGCATTCTTCTGCATCAAAATGCACAAAAAGGCCCCTCAAGAGTACGGGGTGTTCCGGCAGCCCTATAAGGCTTTCCTTTTGCTATCCGGCCATGGTCCCAATTGTTCAATGAGAAGAAGAGTACGCAAGGTTGCGGCCGGCACATTGCAGATGCCGAATGAGAGGCCCTACGGCACAGCTTACTTTTTCGGCAAGCCACTTGACCTTAGATTTCATACGCGGTGCTTCAAGATACTCACCCTTTACTGTTCCTTTATCTGCAAGACAATTAGTGACGGCCAAGACGGACGGCTGCTCGGCTGCTCCCTCAAAAGTTTTGGCGATCATCGGCCCCACTGCCGTGGGGTGGGACCTAGGTAGACCGACGCTCTCCCGGCTTATTTCGGCCCTTCCACTCTGTTCACCACCGCTGATCCGAGGGAGATACTTACCTCCGTTCTTGCAGGGGAAGAATTCAGAGCTCATGAAGTGAAGCTGCAGGGCTTACACAGCCACGCGGCGCTCTGTCTAGCTAGTTCTGATGCCCGGTGCTGCAGGCGAGCTGCATTTCGAACGAGCACGCCGAAAAGCTTCACCGTGAGACAGCACAGCCTCAACGAAGAAGCCGTTTGGCGGAGTTTTCCATGCTATCTCTGTTCCACGGGCAGAGTATTTGGCAGCAATTACCAAGTGCTCGGACGACCAAAAGTTGAGATGGATGGGAATTTCCGCCTCAAAATTCCACAGGTTTCAATGCGTTCCTGGTGAAAGTGCCATCTGGGCAAGCCGCGCACTGACAAGTAATGTTTGCAGTGTGCCCATCACAGACATCGGAACCATGTTCCAGCTTCGTGCATCGTACATCGTGCATTCATACCGATTATTGGGAAGGCGGTGCATCGCGGTGCTGTACCTCTTCCTCGATTCTTTGAATGACAGTGTGGTCATCTGCAGTCGGCGACAAAGAGCAAGATCATCGGGCGCCAGTGGCTGCAGAGACTTGGCGTCTGCAGCGCGCCTTGAGTAACACCGTTTGCAGTACAGAGTTCAGAGAGGCATGACGCCCATGGACGCAGACGATGACAACTGATGCGCCCGTCTACACATGGCCAGATATGGCTTCTGCAGAGAACAAGTCTGGATTTTGCGCATGTACCTACAAATGCTGTGGACATACTCCGTCAGAAGGGTGTTGAAGTTGAAAACAACGACATGAGAAACGGGAGCAAAGAGCAGGCAGCAAAGGGAATAAAACGTCTTGCTTCAGTTGAGACTCGGGCGAAACAGTCTGCAGGGCCACTCGAGTGCCAAGGTGCGGCCCGGCCGGGGGCGAGTGCAGCGCGGGTGGCTCTGATGCAAAGACGGTCGAAGAACCATCTCATTATATGATTGTTCTTGTTCTGGCTGGCCACCGTTCTTTTTTATAACCGAAACTTCAGCAAACTTCATCGAAGCAAGGGGAGCGGCGGCCATTGCCTTTGTCATCGACGGGTCTGGATTGGTTTTCCTAGTGTCACTTTTCTCTCTTGTCAAAGCCTCAGTCTCGAGGTTCCCTGTATTTAGGTCTGTAAGCGGGTATCCGTACCTAATTTGAAGTGACAAACTGCGTCCGGCGACATTTGGAGACGTTCCCAAGGCTCCTTAAGACGACCGGTCCCTGCCGCCGTGGTTATTAGCGCTCGTCTTCCCGCCCCTTCCCCTCCATTTACCCAGTTCCCGCCCTCTCTTTTCCCCAGTCCAGTCCCGTCCATTCCCGTCCAGACTCCAGACCTCCAGCCCACCGCTGCACCGCATCCCTTCCCGAGTCGCTCTTTCCCGACGCTGTGGAATTGGGATCAGCCCTTGCCTTCCCATCCAATTGGACTGCACCTTCCTCCAAACCGGTCTGCATTGGATGCACCTGCCTCCACGGCTTTTGTCGGCCCACAACTCGTACAAAGTACATCGAGAAAAAAAGGAAGGAAGGAGAGGAAAAAAAGAAAAGAGGGAAACCACTTCCCCGGTCGTTCCACTCCTCCCGGATTCGCCAATCGACCACGAAAATTTCGGCAATTTCCAATTTTTTCTGCCCCATTTCACGAACCCCTCCATGCCCCTCTCTCCTCCACAAACTGCCCGCCGACATCGACGACGATCTCTGAGAGCAATTGAGAAACAGGGACATGCTCGACACACTCAAGATGAGCGAGACCCAATTGACCTTTGGTCGGACCGACGACTACATCTTCATCTCCAAGCCCAAGAAGGGCATCGCTTATGTTGAGGCCCGTTTTAAGGATGGCAAAGGTGTACGTTCTGCCCCGCAATGCTCATTTTCACGAGCTTTTCCCCCCAAATTTTGTCGGACAGTTGCTGACAATGAGAACAGCTTGCGCACACAGACAAGGGATGCCAACTGGTATGTTCAGTTCTCTGATATGAACCTCATTGATCCCATTTTCCGTCATCTAACGTGCCTCAGCTTCTCTCCAAGCTTGAAAGAGAATGGAGCGCACCCAAACTCAAGGATGACACTGTCATCTCACTTGAGGCTGACCTCTTGAAGGAGCCAGTTTGTAAGTTTCTTCATTCTCTTTTGGGATCGCACTGCTTACCATCTACGTAGTCCACAAGGAGATCCCAAGTGACATGTTCCACTCTCTTCGTGTGGTTGAGTTCCAAGGCCTGGATCCATCTACTCGTGTCGTCTCTATCCGCGACGTTGCCATCAAAGTCAACCTTTACGGATGCACTCCAGAGTCACCCTCCGAGTCGGATGATGAGTTGGTGGACATTCTTCCAAGCGCCACTAAAGTCGATGGCATTTGGGAGCTGTAAGAATACCTCTCTCAACTTCAACGTACATACTGCTGACCTTCCGACCCTCCAGATGCTGAATCTGATCACTTACTAGCTTGGTCACTGATTGAGTTACTTCATCTGAAATCAGCGAAGGAGACGCAAATACTGTGGCCGTTTCCCGTTAACTGGGACCTGGCACTTTAGTCGATCTCTCCCGGCGACATCTCGTACCGCCGTGCTGCTCACTGGGGGACGTCGGAGATCCGGAAGAGCGCTGGGCCGAGAACGCCGAACACGCCATCATCAGCTACCATTTTGGGCGATGTTAAGAGCATCGGCTGATATCGCGAACCCGATGACGTCGAGCCACGAGTGTGCATGACCTAATTATCTGCATCACAGACGCTCATTCTGGCAGCCTTAACAATCTAAGGGCGCGACACACTGTCTCCGCCAGGGCCACACACAGCATGATCGACAGGCGCGACGACAATCTCTACGATCGACCATACAACGTATCGAGAAATTACGGCAGGGGGTGTCGGAACATGCGATGGAACTCCGATGCATGGAGTTGCAAAGGTTGATACATCGGCTCCTCGTCAGCTTGAATGCTATGCAGCTCTCGCCGATAATATCATTATCGAAGACAAATCGAGGACTGGGTGTCACGCTTGCCCTGTCATAATTGTTGCTACCGCGTCGAGAGAGATGGATGCTCCGGGCAAAGTTGACGCAGAGGTCTGTCAGCTTCGGCGCAGAACGAAACATACCGTCATCACCGACAATAAGGTTTGGTGATAACGTTGTACACTTTCAAGGCATGACGAGAAGGATAGACATTCGATTGAACCTCCTACGGCCTTTTGATACTTATTGGGTTTATGATGGACTCAGTGAACGTTGGCTGTAGTCATTAGAAGTAGATCAATGAAAAGAGGAATTCTCGATCCCAATAATTTTACACTCGCCCAGCCATCTTCTCAGCAAATCAACGAATCACGCAATCGCATTGTGGCAATCATCAACCAAGCAATCCTCTTGAGGGGAAAGCTTGAGACCTAGGGGTCTGTCTCGTTGCATTCATCCAGGGTTATTGCTCAGCCGAGACACAGGTCTCGGCCAAGCATCAAGATCATATCGCCTAGAATTGCCATGTTGAACTAGCGACTTCAGCCGCCGCGTGCCGTCCCCTTCACCGGCAAACGCAGTGTTGTTATTGCTGCCGGAACGATGGGTCTAGACCAAGCCAGGGATTCAGCTTCACCGAAGATGCCACAATCTTTTCTTTGGAGGAAAAGTGCTTGCGTCTCGTATGGTGAGTCGGTCAAGTTCTTTGGGAGTTCCCCGCACTTGATCTGGACGCCAAGCTGAAAGTTCTAGGAACTCTCGCTTCTGCTATGTCTTGGATGGGAACCCGAAAACGGCATCGATCGATAACGGGCGGGAATGGGCCCATGGCGGATCGCCCCCAATTTCGAAAGGATGATATTGCTGAAATTCCCAATGATGAAGCCAAAAAGCCATCAATTGAAGTTGATTGAAATGCATTGTGTACGTATGCCTTTTTTTGTAATTGATTACATGAATATCAGTCGTTGTAATAGGTATCTACCTGGCTGGCCAATGAGTAGTACTTTCAACTGACGAAAACCACGACTGAGTAGACAACATCGTACGACGAAACAAGCCATGATTTAGCAATCCTTAATCCAAGATATCTATCAAAGAGCTTGAGAGAAGAAGCTATTCGAGCTGCCTGCGGATCTCGACCAATCGCATGATCAGCTTGAGTCACTACTGGCGTCTCTCTCAACATGGAAATTTACGTTCCCAGTGTTTTCAGGGATGGCATTCAGCTGGCGCTAAGCAAGCCTCAAACAAACCCCCACCGCCGGAGCAACACAGTCCATGTATGCAGATACCGCTTTCGAGAAATGGAGGTTTCCGTGATACTCGCAAGTATGAGCCATGTTCTAGGAGATTGAACCTGAAGAGGAGGAGATGGTCCTGGCCAGCTCTGTCTCGGCCGCTTCAGCTTTCAGGCAGACAGCCACAGGACTTTCAGCTGCCGGTAACGAAAAGGTGTTGTTTTTCGTTCGTTTCTCACGCCATACACACGACTTCTAGGCAAAGATGCTTGACCGCACAGTATTCTGAACGCCAAAGAATCATATAAAAGCCTTCAAGAGAACGGCGACGAAGCATAATCCCAATCTTTCTTCAGACTATAAGATGCTCATCATCGACCTCGTTGCCCGACTCTTCTGGTTTCCCTTCAAGCCATTCAGAAGATATCTGCCTCCTTCTCCTCCGTCTTCTGCACCTACCTGCAAACCCATCACTCCTCACCACAAGCCCAATTCCCCTTCCATCAACAAACCTGACTCCTCTACGGTGACTATCAAACCTTCCAAGATGTATATCTACACCGGCAAGTTCACCGGGGACTATGGATCTGCCCAGGCTAAGGACGAAACCTTCATCATCATTTTGCCCAACGGTCACGTCAGCAAGGACGATGTTGCCTACGTCTTCTTCCAGTGGACCAAGAACGGGTACGGCCAGGAGAACGTCAACTGGTTCCAGACCTTTCCCATCGAAGACTTGAAAAAGACTGGAAGCAGCGATGAGTTCAAGCTCAACCACCACAAGTTCAATTGGGAGATCATCGCCCTGGATGGATACCAGACACTCAAGGTCGACATGAGAGGGCCAGGAGGCGTTAAGAAGCCTGTCAAAATCACCCTCGAGCGCGTCTGGGATTCCGAGTCCCACGGCGGAAAGGCTAACGATATCCCGCTGGTCTGGACCGGTAAGGTCAACTACCAGGACAGCGCCAAGGACGAGATGGCCATGTTTGTTGTCCCCGAGGGGTTTGGAGCCGGACGGTCCGTCGTTGCGCTTTGGCAATGGTACAGATACGACCTTCCCAAGAACGACCCGAGAATTGTCTGCTACGAGCCGACCGACAAGCCCCCGCCAAGAGTCTCGTTCGTTCAGTACGGAACGCAGAACATTGAGCACGAGAGTGATGAAGGCGTCAAATTCAGCTTCAAGCACGACTACGAAGTTTTCGCCTCCTGGACCCAGGGCAATGGCAAGCTTGCCCTCCGCTTGAAGGAACCCGATTCCAAGACCCCCCAGAATCTTGGAGAACTTAGCCTTTCTGGTCGCTTTGACCGCAACTCCTTGTAAGCTGTCCCGTTCTCCTCCTTCTATGATGGGCACATGTACTAATGTCTGACGAAACAGTGGCTTCCACCCCCCTGAGTCGAAGCCGGAGCACCTCAAGCTGGATGTCAGACTCCCCCAGCCGCAACCCTCGCTGCCTCGGATCACTGGCAAGATGCCTTTCCCTGAGACCCTTACGGAGACTTTGGCGCACACAGCTGCGTTCGTCGATCAAGCTGGCTACCTTGCCAAGTACGCTGAGGAGGTACGTTCTCACACATCTCCGTGGTCAATAGGATGTCTCAGGCTAATAATGTCCCTCAGCAATTCAACGCTCTCAACGCCAAATATGGCCTGCGCGGCCAGCAACTCGGTGCTCTCAAAAGCAAGAGCGAGGGTCTGGAGAAGAGTATCAAGCAGAAGGAAGCCGATCTCGCAGCTGAGAAGAAGAAGCTTGAGGAGCTCACCAACACTCTCAACGCCGCTCAAGCGGCCGCAACCAAGAGGGAGACAGAGCTCCAGAAGAAGATCGACGATGCCCTTGCGGCGCTTGCGAAAGCCAGCACTCACGACAAGGCGGATCACGCTGCCATCGAAGAGCTGAAGAAGAAGATCGAGGCTGAGCGAAAGACTCTCAATGCAAAGATCTCCACCCTGCAACAACAACTTAACGATGCCAAGACTGAACTGGCATCAAAGGAATCTTTGCTCGAGAGTGCGCGGAAGGAAGCCCGGACCCTGAACACCACAATTATCGTGTTGAAGGGCAAGTTGGAGGCTTCCAACAAAGAGAGAGATGACCTGAAGAAGAAGGTCAGGGACCTCGAGGCGTACAAGAGGAACGCGGAGAACGCCCTGGACGATGCTAAAAAGGCATTCGATGCTGCTCAAGCCGAACTGAAGACTGAGAAGAAGCGGTTTGACGCACTTGCGAAGGAGCTTACGGATGAGATTGCGCTCAAGGACAAGGCTATTTCGGACCTCAAGGCGTCTGAGACTGCAGTCAAGAATCTGGAAGAGAAGATTGCCCAAGATGAAGAATACCACAAGAAGGATAAGGAATGGCATGAGAAGGACAACAAGTTCCATGAGAAAGATAGAAAGCGGGCGTCGAAAATACAACCCTTTCACGCTCATTAGCCAACTTGTGGTATAAGAGAGGATGTTGAGTCTGGAATAGGACTTCGAAAGGGGTGATTGGAACTATTATTTCATTTGTTAACTTTGTTTAATCATTTCAATCTATTTGTTGTTTCATTCAGCTTTCCGTTAGTAATACAATCATTTAAACCGCCGCAATGGCTATACTCATCATGCCTGCATTCAAGACATCGTATTAGGCCGTAAAGGACTCCGAAAGCTCGATGTATGGAAATCTACTAATGGTTATGGTCTGACCCACATAAGTCATGAAATTAATCTAGATGTGCTGTCGGGCTGAGCTTATCATGTGCCGCTGTCGACCCGGCCTACACGTACCACCGACACCATGGTGCGTACTTATCAGAAATGTCGATGTAGCGTAGGGCTTTTGGTTCGAGCTTCTGTAGACTTGGCAATCGACACTTGGCTTCGTCCCCCCTTCCCCCCGGTCTCTCCGTCTTCATAGTTGTTGGCGAGTACCCCGGCACTCGATCCAAACAAGAATCTAGGAGTGCCAAGACTTCTGGACTTGGAAGTTATTACGAAAGATAATCCAATGACGTTTTCTCACTGCTACTTATTGAGCTCAGGTTGCGCACTTCGTTGCCGCGTAGCCTCTCGGAGAAGTCCCGACAGGCTAGGGAATCTGGCTTCTATGCCAACCCCACAGCCTCAAACTAGTCTTGTATTGATATCGAGGAGACATCATACACGTTACCAAGCGAACAGTCAACGGACGTAAGGAGATCTCCTCACGAAGCTGAAGTTTGCGGGATCTAGCCAATCCCATGGTCTCTAGGAGGTCTTGAATGGTTCATTCGCAACAGACTTACACATTCTCATCGTTTGCGGAGTATACAAGCCTTAAGCATCTTCTAGAAACGTGGAGTTCCGTTTGAAATTTGATTGCAGTTTTCAGAATACCTACTCATGTGGCATGAGATTCACATGTTCCTCTTGTAGCTACTCGGTCACTGTCCAATAGGAATAAAAATAAGTTTTTTATCACCTCTGTCTTGCCGGCCTCATCATTCATGAAGCAACAGAAACCATATTCGGCTAGCTGTTGTCAAAAGAAATCGCGCATAGCAAAGGCGCAATGATTAAGCTCGAAGAAACTCCAGCTGACGGCAAAGCCTCTCTCGTGTCGTGTTCCGGACACTGCTATAGCATAAATTGCCAGGAGAAGAACAGAAATTGTGGTCATCCCCCATCCCACATTCTATAAGGTGTTCATAGGTTTCATCTTTATAATTATTACGGTCTATATTTATTTATATTCTCTATTTTACAGCCAACGTCGTACTTATTCCTAATTTTAATAAAGAACCGTTCTTTGTATTTGATATTGATGCCTCTATTATAACTATACGACAAAGAGACTATAGCAGCAACATGTAGCGATATTATGTCCGCAGAATGAATTCCTATTTCAGGATACCTCGGCACGATCTAGTCCGCCTATTGCCTGCCGACTTACAGTCTAAGATGGTTGCCAAGGCAAGAAATGAGCACAAGGGCTGTCACATTTGTGGGAGTGATGTCTGGGGGGGAAAAGGTTCAGTTGGAATTAAAATACGAAACCAACATATTCCAGCACAGCACCGCCATCTAATCCCAACCACCTAAAACCCTTCTACATAACATCATTATGTGCTTTGTATGTATAACGCTCAAATCTCCTTGACAAATCCAACCTCCACAACCCTATCCATCGCCAGCCTCAGGTTCGCAATCTTGGCCCGGGTATTATCCCGAATCCACAAGAACGTACCCAAGGTGAAGCGCCGGAGAATGCTCGTCCCCGTCCGAATGTGCATCTGCCCCTTGCCGACAATATACAACACCTTGTGCGAATAAGCACGATCCAGCTTCGCCAGCTCCGCCGCGACTTTCTCGTCCCGAAGCTCCACGGGCCCCTCAGTGTCTTCCCATGAGCCGTCCGTCGTCGTCTCCCCGCACGCAGTGGCCGCCTTGCTCGCCGCCTGCTGCACGACGAACTTGCGCACCTGCTCGTAGATCAGCGCGCCGAGATCGGGACTGACGACTTCATCCATGAAACCGTGGCGGACGACGAGGCGATAGCAGCCCGCCAGATTTGCGAACCGCGAGATGTGGTAGCGCTCTGAATCGGGAACGGTGGGGACCTCGACGGGGTGGAGATGGAAGAACACCGCCACGTCGGGGAGCGCGCCGAGCTTGGAGGCAAAGTGCGTGAAAACGCTGGGCGTCTGCACGCCCGTCTTATCAAAGAAGATACCGAAACCGCTGACAGGGGAAAGCACATCGCCGCCCCAGCGCTGCGTGAGCGCCAGCATGCCCTCCTTGTTCTTGGTGACGAGCGTGCTTGGCTGGAACCGATCCTCGGCCTCGGCGCGCCACTGGTTTTCCTTGCCGAAGCGCCAGAGAAGGAACATGCCGGCCATGAGGGCGGAGATGAGAAGCGTGAACCACGCGCCGTCGGGAACCTTGTTGAGTGCCGAAGAAAGGTAGAGGCCGTCGAGGGTGGCGAACATCAGGGCTGGCAGGGCAATGAGCCAGACTGGCAGGCGCCAGACGAGGATGGCGACGAGGGTGACCATGAGAGTGTCGAAAAAGGTGACGAAGATGACGCAGACGCCGTAAGCGTGACCCAAACTGGTTGTGTTGTTGTAGACTGCCGTGACGAGGATGGTGCCGAGCATGAGGAGCCAGTTGAGCAGGGGCACGTAGACCTGGCCGTGGAAGGTGGAGGAGGTGTGGACGACCTTCATCTGGGGGCAGTAGGAGAGTTTCATGATCTGGCTGGAGAGCTGGAAGGTCGCCGTGATGATGGCTTGCGAGGCGACAATGGCGGCGAGCACGGCGAGGATCAAGCTCGGGTAGAGCATGCCGGGGGGCACGGTGTTGAAGAAGGGGTTGGTGTACTTCTCCGGCATGAGGGCGAGATGGGCGGCCTGTCCGCTGTAGGCGAGGATCAGGCAGGGGTATGTCCAGAGCAGCCAGCTCATCTGGACGGCGCGCATGCTGAAGGCACCGAGATCGGCGAAGAGGGCTTCGACACCGGTGAAACAGAGGAGAACGCCGCCGAGCATCCTCCAGCCCTCCGTCTTCTTCTCCATGAAGAAGTGGATCGCGTAGTAGGGGCTGAATGCCTTGAGGACGGTGTAGTCATACTTGACGAGGTTGTAGATGCCAAAGGCACCGTTGAAACCCAGCCAGATGATGACGATGGGCGCAAAAGTGGTGGCGAGCTTGGTGGTACCGAGGGGTTGGATCAGGAAGAGCAGAACGAGGATACCGCAAGTTGTGCCGACGATGGTGGAGGTGCTGATGTCGGGCTTGACGACGGAGAGACCCTGGATGGCACCCAGGACAGACTGCGCGGGGGTGAGGATACCGTCGGCGATGACCATGGAGACGGCGAGGACGCCGATGGTCTTGAGGAAGCCTCGTGTGAATTTGGACTTTTCAATGGCGGAGCGGATGCCGCGCGTGACGGGGCGGACGTCTTGGGTGTTGTGGCGTTCGATGCGTACTGTTGCTTCTTCGCGGGGATCGAAGTTTGTGATGTTGGCCTTGGTGGTGTTAGAGCACGTACGCGTAGAAAGGGGGAAGCATCAGTGTTTGAGGCTGATTCGACTTACAAATCGGGTCAAGAGGGAGTAGCACGAAAAGGTACCACCCTCGCCCTCGTTATCGGCGTGTAAGACGATGAGGACATATTTGGCCGTGACCATGAGAGTGAGGGACCAGATGATGAGAGAGAGAACCTGGGTGAGGTCGTTCTTGGTGGGAAGATCAGTGAAGGTGGACGAGTATACGTAGAGAGGACTAAGCGGTTGTCAGCAAAACAAGAAACCTCCGTACGCGTTTCTTGATCCAAACTTACCTGGTTCCAATATCGCCGTAGATGACACCAATAGACTGGTACGCAAGCCTTTCAAACCCATCAGCACATAAACCCCCTCAAACCCTTACAGAGGGAGCGCATCACGACCAAACAACATACCACATCAACGTCGTGCCAGTGAACACCTGCTTCTTCCTCCCATCATCGCGACGCCAATCATCGCCACCATCATCAGCCTCAGCATTCGATTCCCTGGTAATGGCGCGCGAGAGGCGGTTCGAAGCGACGCGGTTCAGATCGCGGCTAGAGTAAATTCCACCGGCGATGCCTGAGCTGGAGCCTCCATCGGGACCGGGGCGCGGAAAGGTAGACCACTCGTCGACGGTCGAACCGGACTTGTGCTTCTCGAGCTTGTCTTCGATTGTGATTCTGGGAGCGCTCGGGGTTGTTGGGGTGCCTTGGGCGTCCATGCCAGGCTGGAATTCTATTTCAGGGGGTGGAAAGGTTGAGAAATGGGAAAGGGGAGGGAAAGAAAATGCGCCGGCGTAAAGCACAGCGAGTGAGAGATGAGACCTAACAAAATAGCAGGATCCTGAGGGCAGAGAATATCTAGCAAAGTGGTAAAAAGGGGACTTCACAAGAACCAATACACGATAAGATCTTGCGGTTGAAGATCGAAAGGGCGGGATGCGACTTCTTTAAGCCCCGGGAATTTGGAATGACAGGGTCTTGATGTTTCTGGGTTGCCCTACCCTAATCTCAGGATTAAATCTTTGTCTCAAAAGACAAAAGACAAAGACGGCAAAGTTGGATGAAGGAAGGGGAGAGAGTGGGGGTGCCATGAGGGATCTTGGTTCATCTTGCCCATCTCGGGGACCCTCGAAGAGAGTTGCAGAGAGGCAGGCCAGCATGGCGGTCAAGGCTAGCCCGGCTAGTGTAACGGGAATTTCGATGCATCCTTGATGAAGCGGCCCTAGTACCGACGCGGCCTCTACTTTTTGTCAATTAGCCCCGGAGAGCAAAAGCCACCGGGCCCATATTAGCATCGAGGAACGACTGGGCGGTCGACAACGACGGCCATCCCCGGGGGTGGCATTCCAGGAATCCAGCCCACTTGTCCCCCTTCCCACCTTCTTGACGTTACCCACCTCGGGGCCTACTTGTGAGATCCCATGTGGCATGTGGCGTGCAGGTTTCCCATCTGCACATATGCACGGGCTTATCTGTGAACAGACGGGGATGCCCCTCCCCCTTTGGGTGCTTATGAGAAAGAGTTTGATGACAGAAACAAGACTGTCACAAGCTTTCTTCGATAATGGGGGTTGGCCCTTCGGAAGCGGAGCGGCCATGACTAGGTGCTCTTCCTTCGGCTCTGGGGTTGGATGGGCTCGTGTAGTGTACTTCAGGCGAAGTGCGGCAAGGTGTGCCGGGTGGGAGGAAGGCCGGATGATGCAGGTGAGGGAATGAGCGCCCGCTGCTATGTATGTGCCGACATTCTGTAAGTAGGCTGTATCCATCAAGTGGTGATGATGAATGTCTTTTCTGCGAGACTGCTTGCGAGTAGGTAGACTGAGTGGAGGGGCCGGTTGGCAGGGGTAGCTTGCGTAAAGGTAGGGGTAGAGGCGGCTCTCCTCCAGTCAGAGATAGTGGGAGAGCACGCAGTACCTAGAGTCTTTGACTCTTTTGAGGCTAAGAATGCGGTGTTCGCGGGACCCGTAACCATAGTTGAGTTGGTGGTGTCAATTTGCACACGGCCATTGAGGCAGCTCCGGCGGCTTTGGACAGCCAAAGGATGAGGCTCGAAACTTTTGGCTTTCCATGGCAGAAAACGGGCCACACTCGCAAGAATGATGACGGCGTCTCTGTCCCTCTCTCGCGCGAAGCTTGTTGAAGGTGGGATGCCGCTGGCCATGTTGTCTCTTGCTAAGAGTCTCTAGCGCATTTTCAGCTCTCGACTTCTACACCCTCTCGCGATGCTAGGTATGTCTGAGTTGTTGGTTTTCTCTGCCAGTCTGACCTGATGTTGCTGCACGTGCCAGTGATCCAATATGCTGCCAAGCCCTGACTACAGCGCGTCTGTGAGAGCAGTCACCAAGGTGGGATGGATCCTTGGCCCTTTACTTTTTTCCCTCCGAACAACTAGAGCCAACTTGCCAAGGCGGCGCCCAAAAGAGCCAAGCTGCGGGCGTAGGGGAAATTGATGTTGACGATGTGGTCCGTGGATGGATGGGGGGCATCCAGGGAAGTGAATACCCAAAGGAGGATGGGATCTGTCAGACTGTGGCCGGGCTCTGCTCTTCAACTTTGAAGCAGCAACATAATGCCTCACTATGTTCACAGTCCAACTCTGGCCACTTTACGCCGGATGCCGGTCTTTGCCGTACCTAGGTAAATGGTCCGGGCTGTGTAGACTGTAGGGCATGACTAGACGGTGATGGGCAGAATGACAGACCTCGGGAGGTTGGACTCTTAGCTTTAGAGTGAAAGAGAGAAGAGAGACGGGGCAAAACAGAATGGAGGGAAGATGGGCGTCGGGAGGCAGCCCGAGCTAAGATGCTGGGTTCTAACATAGTAGCATGTACTCCGTGTGTACCTATCCATAGTCAGAGTTGAATGCAGACAAAGAAGGGGCAGGTGGTGGGAGGTGGGAGGATGCAAGCGACACGCCCGTAGCTACCCCTGCCATCCCCGGAGGGTTTCTGCGGGGACATGCAAAACAAGTGGGTCCTCTCGAGAATAAAGTGGACCGAATGTTCGGAGGCAAGAACGGGTATCTGGACCCACCCGGCCGTGTTTGGTTTGTTTAGAGCTGCTAAGCTTCTGCTAGCGCCCGCCAAGCGTGCCGCATCCAAATCCTTAACAATTTCCAAGAGGTCGGCTATCCGCCCTAAGAAAAGGCGACTTTGGTCATGACAATCTCATCTAACCGAAAAAAAAGCCTCATATTTGAGTCTCTCCGTCAAACTTTTTGGCGTGAGGGAATTTTTGGGCAAACATGGTCCCATTGGACCGCCAAGACATTGCTCACTTTTGTTTGCCAAGACTTTTCGTCTCTCCTCCCACTCTTTGGAGTCTCTGGCCTGTTTACTGCGTATGTGTACGAAGCACACGGCTAGTTGTTTTGCATAGCCACGCGGGATACTCGATACAGCTCTCGTGCCCGTCACTTTTCCAGCTTTCTTTTGCCTTCCCATCCCATTAACAGACTGGTCAACAGACGATCAACAGAGCTGACTTGCCCATGTTTGATGACAACTGACAGATCCAATCCAGTTTACGCCCGCGTGTCGCGCCTGGCACGGACTCTGGCGATGCTGGTAAGATTGCATCGCATGCCTGACCGTCCCAGACTGTTGGAATCAAGCCAGGGTGAACATTGGTCTGTGACACCCGTGATGCCATGAACCGAGAGATGCTTACTGTCGGTTGATCTCTCTTCTCTCCGTGACCTAGCTAGGGCAATGTCCGATGTCACACGGGACTCGCGAACCACAGCCTGTCGCATCTGTCAACCCAAAACTCAATCTTTCTTCGGGACTGACTATCAGAGTAGTCCGTCAAGTCCCAAGTAGCCTGCATCGCACGGCGCCGACACCATGGTACACCGCCCAAGCCAAACAGGCGTGACAAGATGCGCGTCATTCCTACGCGAGGTCCGGTAGTCCGTACATCTGGGTCCAATCAATGCTCTATTTCATTTTGTCGCTTTTTGTGCTTTTAACTGATTTACTCCACTCCGATCAAGCCCTTCCCGGAACATATGTGCGCCACAGAAACTATGCCACTCTAGACAAGTCCTGGCGACGATAATGTCGGATCGCAGATATGACTGAGCCTTCCAACATCCTCTTCCTAAAAGAACACCCTAATCCATCTGATCAACAGTCTGCGCAGACCCATTCGTCTTGGCCTCCCCCACGACCGCCGTGCCGTCCGCCTCGCTGACGACAAAGTTCCATCCAAACTCGTCCTTGAGCTTGCCGAGCTGGATAGCCTGCAGCGTCGACAGAAGCTTCAGGCAGATATCGCCCGCCTCCTCCTGGCTCTCGGGGATGAACGTCACCGTCTCCTCGCCAGCCTTGGCGCTGCTGACGCGCTCCTGAGAGCTGCCGGCGAGGGACTGGGGGGAAGAGGCGTCGACGCGCCGCGTGATGGAGCGGATAGGCACCAGGGCTGCTGCCGTGCCGGCGGCCATGACCTCGGTGAAGGTGGGGAGTTCGCTGTACTTGATCTGTTGTGCATTTTGGATTAGCATAGTTCCTTGAACTTTCCAAGGTGGTATGATAGATGCTCGAAACTCACCACTCGCTTCTCAACCGTCCAGCCGAAGCTACGGCCAATATCCTGGATACTGGCGCTCGTCACGCTGTCAATAACGCACTTGGAATCCGGCACGACAAGCGTAATCTTGTCGCCCTCCTTCTTGGCACCAATGAAACCACTTGTGCTAAACTCGTCAATCTCCTCGTGCTTGACACTGTCGAGATGCAGCGTGATCCCGTATCCCTCGCTCCTCGCGCGGTCACTGAAGCGCAGCACGGGCGCGTAGTTTCCGCCCACCTTGGCGTGTCCGGTACCATTGGGCGCAGCACGGTCAAAGTCGTCGAGAATCAGCGCGTTTACAGGGTGGCTGCCGTGGTAGACGCCCGTGGGGATGACAAACACGGCGAAAATGTACTCCTCGGGCGGGCTGAGGCCCAGCTGGGCGGAGGAACCGTAAAGCTGGGGGCGAATGTACATGGCGGCGCCGGTCCTGTGGGGCGGGACGTAGCCGGCGTTGAGGGAGACGGCGGCCTTGACGGCGGCGATGAAGAGGTCTTCGGGGACGCGGGGCATGGAGGCGACGTCGGCGGAGTGTTGGAGGCGTTTTGCGTTCTTGTCGGCGCGGAAGATGTTGATTTGCTTGTCACCCGGGGCGCGGAAGGCCTTGAGGCCTTCGTAGGCTTGTTGGCCGTAGTTGAGGGCGGGCGCCATGCCGTGGATGCGCATGAAGGGGTCGGCGACGAACTTGAGGGGGGTCCATTTTCCGGTCGTGACGGAGTAGGTGGACTCGATGTGGCCGTTGACTGTAGTTGACGACGTTAGTTTGTGGTTGCTTAACGAAGACGAGCATTGCAAGAGAGGTGGGGTTTAAGGAGGGGCAGTGTTGGGAGGAAGCTCTTACCTTCGCGGATCTTGAAGCCGACGTTGGACCAGTCAATGGTGTTGACCGGAGGGGGCGGGAAGGCAGCCATTGTGAGTATCGTGTGTGATTGTATCGAGACTCGGGAATCGTGTGTTCGTTGATCGCAGGTTGAGTCTGTTGATGTTCGGGACTCGCGGAGGGGTGGATGGCGGGGTGAGTCTTAAGTCAATTGGATCTGACAATTCGATGTGGTTCGATGCTGACGAAAACTGATATCCACTATGGATCTCACGTAATAGCCTCCGTAAAGCTGGTTTCAATACAATACAATGGCAGATTGATCGTGGAGGGGAAATTGGGTCAGGAGTCATAATTTCGTGATTTGCTTGGGCAGAGTTCAAACTTTTGGAGGGGCGCCGATCTCGGGACTGCGGGGTGCCCGCCTCCGCCGTGCGTCTGCCCCTTTTGGTGTGCCGTGATTGGCTCATTGCTTACTGAGATGGCGGGGCGCCCCTGGCGTAGCCTCCGTCTGCCGGAGGGCCGCATCTGCCAGACGCGAGGGGCCGACGGGATGGTGGTAGCAAATATTTGACAGCTCGATGGTAGGTAGACTATTCGTGATTAAGTAGGATCCATTGACTTGATATGATGTCATTCCTGTAGTCTCGCACACGCGACAGCTGCAGGATGGACGGTCGAGGGCACGTGTAGATCAGATGAACTCTGCCGGCGTTGAGGGGAATGTCTTGGGGTTTCTGCCTTGGTGTCCAAGTATAATGCATGCATGTTGTATCAAGTCTATATAAGGCTGCTTGAACTGTACGCAAAGTACTGTCTATCCATTGAATAGACAATGGTTCAACATACAGGTCTTCACATGAGGCATACCAGGGAAGGCACATCGATCGGAGCGGCCCGGTTGATGGCTTCCACGTGGGCCTCTCACTATGGGTCTTGTAGGTTCCCAAGATGGATAGTCACGTTCTCATGGGGAGCAAAATCGAAGAGGCGGATATAACCAACCACATCTTCTTGTTTTTGAGGAGAAGTCTGTAGGTTCTCTAGGTTCTAGAAGGCAATGTTCATGTTAAGCAAGACCGAACGGAGTTTCCGTTTCAAAGTTGAGTATGTGCTGCTCAGGGTAACACAACACCATAGAAGAATGCAGAGTTGAAGAGATGAACCTTCAACCAGTTAGGATAGACCTCGTGATCGGCTCTATACGGCGAGGACCACGAACTTGGGTTGGAGAAGGAGGAGAAAATCAAAGAGGAGTCTTATCAGCGGTGGGTCTTCCCCACGACCGGGATGTGTCACCCGGGCCGCCTGTTTATCAATTACCCTGCAAAGCAAATGTGCGGGGACATTCCAGTCTCTGCCATCTCCCATCTGCCACCCATTCATCCATGGTTCAAACCCATGCGAGCCCATATCATGCCGATAAGACGGGGGGCTGAATCCTTAACCACTTATCGCCTCAGCATTAACGAGCTATCTTCGAGTCCGAGTCCAGCCCGAAGACCCCGGATTACAGACAGAACATAGACTAAGCTGGGTTCAACTACCATAGCGACTAAATTTCCCCTAATGGAACATGCCTCCCGATAGTAGCCTCATACATCTTGACGACTCATACATCTCTACGTACGGGAACAATACATCTCATTGACGCGTCTTGGATCATCATTTACTGCGGAGCCTGGACCCTCCACTCCAGAAACCCACCCTATCGCAGCAACGCCAGCCTCTACCCTCTGGGGCTTCTTGACGTCTCCCTTGTGGTGATGGACGATGCTCGATATGCCAAACGAGCACGCCAGGCCTGCGAGCCATGTCGGTACGGAGGATCCGTGGTTCTTGCTATTCATAAGACTCTAACAACAATGATAGTCGCAAAAAGTCAAAGTGCCCAGGCGAGCGTCCTACATGCTCATATTGTGAGCGACTGGGACAACAATGCGTTTACAATGCGCCTGGCGGCGAGGTGCCAGACTCGCAACTCACAAAGCACAACAGAGAGATGGTTCGTTTTCCAGTCTAGGTTTGACTTGAGTATGCGACGGTGCTAATTCGAGGTCCGCGTCGTTAGGAAACCCGACTCAATAGTCTAGAGGATAAGATGGACCGCTTGATCCAGCATCTGAGGTTCGCCAACATTGTTCAGGCAGCACAGTAGCAAAAGCAACTCACGTTTCTAACTTGAAGTAGTCCTGTGTCACATCATACCCAACCATCCGTCGCGTCTCGCCATGTGCTCTCACCAAGGCTCAGCGTATCTGCAGAGGAAGTAGGCCCAAAACCAGACTCAGCTCCGCCAGCATGGAGTCCTACGTATGTAAACGTCAATCATGCAATCGATTCCATTCTCATCCCAAACATCTGCTTATACTCGACAACCCAGAAGCCCATCAAGTGCCGCCGAGGCGCAGTTGATGGACACAGGGCGTCGCTACCTCTTATGGTTCCACGCCCAGCCCATCACCCTATTCGCTGAGGAGACCTTTCTGCATTCTCTCGCCTCGCGAGATCCAGAGCTGATCCTATCGCTCCAAGCCCTGGTCCTAAGATGTCCGCCAGGGTCCCTCACGAACCAGATCAAACAGCAGGTGGACGACCTCGCAAGATCGGCCCGCCGCATGGTCATGGAGCGAGTCACGGAAGGGCGCGTCGAGCTGTCGACGTTGCAGTCACTATGTCTCCTGAGCATGTTTGATTTCGCCAGTAAGTGTTCCGAAAAGGAGTCATTCCTTCATCATCATCATCATCATCATCATCACCTAGCTGACATGCCCTCGTAGCTGGTAACATTATGCAGTCCGGGCTTAGCATCACCACGGCGAGCCACCTCGCGCACAGCATCCCACCAACAAACAACCCCAACAACGCTCAAGAAAGGAACTACTGCCTCAGGACAATCATCGTCCTCCAGCATCTCCAGGGCTGCATAATGCCCGCCCCGCGACTCATGGGCGCCCTCCCGGGCCCCTCCTCCACCAACAGCGGCTCTCACGTCCTCGGTCTCACAGCATACTGCGGCATCCCAGAGTACAACCTCGACGACAACCCAGACAAGAACATCTCCACCGTCGCCTCCGACTTCTGCGTCGTCTGGAGAATGGTTCGTGTCTACGCATCCTCCAAAGTCAGCCCCGACGCACCACCGCCCTGGGACTCTCGCTCCGATTACTCCATGGTGCTGCAGAGCCACCACGACATTGACTGCCGAGCGCCGCAGAGGTTCCGCTTCGCAACGAACCGTATCGATCAGCAGAGTCCTGAGTCTCTACAGGCGCAGCGGCAATATTGGATTCCCTTCCTCTTCAGCCAGTTCGTCCACGAGACTATCCCGTGTCTCCTGAACCACCCTTTCCTGCTGTCCATGCGCCTGCGGCATTTCCGACACACCATACCCGTACATTTCATCCAGCAGTCTTTTGAGAGTATGAATCGGACTGCCGGCTGGATCATCTTCTTCTTGGACGTGATTGAGAAGAAGTCGCTGCCGGTCATGGACCCGGTCATGGCGCACTGCGTCGTCATCGTGGCGACAATTCATCTACAGCATAGTTTCGTCCATGATCAGGTACTCAGGAGCAGAGCAAAGTCAGGCTTCGAAAAGTGTATGAACTTTTTACGAAAAACAGGAGCCGTCTGGCCAAGCGTCGCCAACATGGTACGTCGCCCTTTGCCCTTGTCCAATTTACACTCTCAAACTCTTCATAGACGGAACTAACCATCTCTCAGGCAAGCAACCTCCGACGCCTCCAAGACAGCGTCGTAATGAAATCACCCCCTGATCGCGGCGACAACACCTCCCAAAACCGCTCATTCTCCATCAATACCCAACTCCTCTGGGACCTCCTCATCTACGACCGCGCCTGTCGCCCCGACGCAGGCTGGGACCAGTCCATGTTCGGCGCCACCCTCCGCTCCGACGCCCGCGAGCTCTCCACCGAGACGGGCGCCGCTGAATTTGACCTCGTCGGCTCAGCCGGCATCTCGGGCCACAAGGCTGTGCCCAATGACGTGGGCGTGTACGCTCCCAATGACGACATTGCGCCTGTGTCGATTGCGGAACAGGCCCCAACTTCGTCGCACCTGGTCGGGCAGGGGCTGGGTGATATGGGGCCGTCGTTTGAGGATATCTTTTTCGAGGGCGTAGGACCGTTTGGGGATCAGTCGAATCGTTTTATTGAGGCGAATGATTACGGGAGAGCGATTGATGATTGGTTGAATCTTGAGAATTAGCACATTATCATGACAAAAAGCTGTACAGCAATAACGACTCTATCTCCATTCACAGTCTATCACAATGTCTTCGTGCCCGTTAGATGATCTCTTAGTGTGATCCTTGGTTGCTCCCAGTTCCAGTCAAAACATCCATATCGGCCTCAACATCGTTCTTGTGGCGATTCCAGAATGTCTTCATCTCCAGATGATTGGCCCAAGCATTATCACCAAAGGCTTAGGAACGCTTAGGAACGAAACCGGTCTGAATGTAAGATCACCTTATAGGCAGCACAATTCGAAGTGATCATTCTGATCAACACGCCAGAGAAGTCGCTAATCAATTTGTCTCCTTGCGCACCCAAAATCAAGGCTTCAACCAAACTCGCGAAGCACTCAACAACAAACGAAATGCTAGTCTACAATATGACGTCCACTGCTCTCCGTCGATGCTCACCAAGCCAACCCCTCAATCTGCCCCTGCCCAGCCCCACAATCAAGACTCCGACAAAACGACACATCCTCCCCCGTCTTGTCAGAGACATCGTGCTTGGGCGTCGCTGGCCAAATCTCGCCGCCCTCCTTATCTTCTTGCTCCTTGTGCCGCATCACAAGGTTCCGCGTAATCTCTTGGAAGAAGAGCGGTCCCTTTTCTACGCGCGGGTGGAGCTCCCCGTTCATGAAAACGCCCGCGTTCAAATTCTTCTGCGCGCCGTTGCAGAGGTCTTTGTCTTCGCGGAGGACCTGCTTGAAGAAGTCCGAGATGTAGTTGAAGGCTTCGTCGGTGGCTTTGTTGTGGCGGTAGACTTCGTATTCCATCTTGGATTGGGTTGATGAGACCGGGACGCAGCGTTGGATGTACATGAAGTCTGGGCTATGTAGACAAAATTGTTAGCCAGCATTCTTATGTGCTTTGAAAGTTTGTGAGTCGAGGGGGAGGGATTCTTACGTGACCGTCATGGATGCGTTAGGGTAGAGGTAGCAGCTGTGAATGCCCAGACCAGGAACGGTCTCCTTGTCGACGTTCCAGTGCTGGATCCAGTTTCCTTGCGTTTCGACCCAGTACCTTGTCAGGTCAGTGGTAGCAGCCACTGCAGGGTGACCAGTCTGGCAATGATAGCACTACGTTTTGATATCACAGTCAGCCTCAATCTCCGGAGAACACCCAAGCTCTCACAACTCAAGGATAAAATTTGCAAACGTACCTCATTGTAGTTATCCGCAAGCGTCTTCCAGTTGTAATCACCCAGCATGTCCCACGTGTGATCAAAGTGGTAGTCATCCAAATTAAACCCCTCCAACCGCGGCTGCGTATCCACCTCGGCGAAGAACTCCTCCCACGGTACCGACGGCTTCTCCGCGCCATCCAGATTCACCCAGATGAAGCCGAGCTGATCTACATGAACATGGACCTTGAACAGACTGTTCTTGCTTTTATCGAACGAGGGCAGCTCTTGGTACTTGGGCGCCTTGGCCAGCTTGCCGTCGAACCCATACGACCATGCTAATATACTAGGGTAAGCATTGCACATTCTGACCGATAGAATCTTGTTGAATAAAGTAACTTACCGTGATAGTTGCAAGCAAGCACACTCATATGTCCGCTGTCCTTCTCCACCAGGGGGTACGCGCGGTGCCGGCAAATGTTGTGGTGACCCCTGATCTCGCCCTTGCGGTCCTTGACGAGAAAGAAGTTGAAGCCCGCCTGGGTAATCTGCACAAAGTCACCAGCCTCGACGAAGCGCGCCTTGTGAGAGACGAGCATCCATCGTTTAGAGAAGATGGCTCGCCTCTCTAGCTCGTACATGGCTGGAGAGCGGTACCATATCGCGGGCAGAGCACGGACGGCCTTTGGCTCGTCGGGTTCCGTTGCGGCGGAAGGTTTGCTGAGGCCGAACCAGCTCATGTTTGCAAAAATACGCTGGGATACAAGATAGAGAGATTTTGGTATAAATCTGGTTCAAAAGACTTTGTTGAACAAGCTCTAGAGTATGACAGGGAGTTGGACTGACAAAATGCGAAAAGAAATCTCGTCTTTAGCTCACGATTATACTAGCTTGCGGAAGATGTTGCAATATTCACTATTTGTAACAGTACACACAATCCCTGTTCATGATAACGACTCCGCAGTCCGGAGTCTACTCCATCGCTGTGAGGTATGCAATGGGGATCATCCCTTCGAACGTCGGAGTACGGAACCGAGAAAGTGGGGACGGACCGGGCCTCCGGATCCATCTAATCCGGTGGATTACCCCGATCCAGGAGATAAACGTCCTTGTCCGCCTCCGTGGCGTCCCTATCTTGAGCCATTGAGAAACTCTACGCCTATCGGTTTGTTATGATTGTCTCACATTCGATTTGCTCAGAGGATATGGAGGTTTGATGTTGCAATGGGAACGACGCCCGTACAGTTTGTTCTTATCTGCACTCCGCGCATCACACGGGCCGTCTCCGATCACCCTAATCACGCGGAGCCATCTCTGGCCCTGCTTGTCCGCATCATGCAATGACAGTCTCTGGACTTATCAAAATACCTTACCTGCATTAAACTTTGACTTGTGACACTACATCATTGGCATATCAAACTTATCTCTAAACTTTCTGATCTTGATTCTAAGACTATCACAATCTGGCACCTGCAATATCAATCCCCCTTGCAAACTTGATCAAAATCCATTGTGACACCTAGCAGAGGCTCATGACCTTACAATGACGGCGAATGGTAAAGTAGAATCGATGGCCAACGGCAGCACACATCACACCGTCAATGGTGTCAATGGCCGTCTGAATGGCAGTTATTCGGCGGCAGAGGCACCACACAGCACAAATGAGACCTCATCACATGTCCATATCAACGGCACCTCCAACCGTGTCAACAGTAGCTATGTTGATCAATTTGACAATGACACCCCCAAAAAGGATCGCCAGCGGCTTCGTGTAACCATCATAGGTGCTGGGTGAGTAGACAGACCCATGGAATATGAGAGAGAATCTTGGCTTATGGAACTGTGACAGAGTATCCGGTATCTCGATGGGTGAGTCTTGATGATTCTCACTGGCTACTGTCGATCCCGTGGCTGACTGCTCTAAACCACAGCCTACAAACTTCAAAAGCATCTCAAAGACTATGTCAAGATACATATCCTTGAAAAGTCACCTGAACTTGGCGGGACTTGGTTCGAGAACAGATACCCAGGTTGGTACCCCCTTGATATGACCTGCAAAGATGACTTCACTCACTTTCCATAGGCTGCGCATGCGATGTTCCAAGTCACTGCTATCAGTTCAGCTTCGCGCCAAATCCCGACTGGTCACGGTTGTAAGCATGGCATGTCTTCGAGCAAGTAGCATCCGGTAAACTGATTTTATCACGCAGCTATGCTTCATCTCAGGAGATTCAGGCTTATCTTGACGGTGTAGCACGCCATTTCGATCTGCGCAAGTTCATCAAATTCAACACAACAGTGACCAAAGTAGAGTGGTCGGAAGATTCCGGCACATGGTCTGTAAACACCGCGGATGGATCAACGCTCGTATCCGAGATTCTCGTCAACGCCAGCGGCATTCTCAACAACTTCCAAATGCCAAATATTGAGGGATTCGAGAATTTTGCCGGCCCTGTGCTTCACACAGCCAACTGGGATTCGTCCGTAAACCTGGGCGGTCAACGAGTCGGCGTTATCGGGGCGGGCGCGAGTTCCGTTCAACTGCTCCCCGAGATCCAAACAGAAGCTCGCAAAATCAGTGTCTTCATCCGAACACCGTCGTGGATATCTCCGCCGGTAGCCCTGCCAGAGGCCAATCGTCCCGGACACACATACGGCATAGACGAAAAGGAAGCGTTCAGAGAAGATGAGAAGGAGTATCTCGAAACCAGAAAAGGTCTAGAATCGCAGTTCAACGGAATGTTCCAGGCTTTTTTCAAGGCGAATCCAGAGCAGAGAACTATGCGCCAGCGGTTCGAGACGAGAATGAGGAGTCTCATCCAAGACAAGACTTTGCAAGACCAGCTCGTCCCAAAGTTCGAAGCGGGATGTCGACGGATCAACCCAGGGGAGAGGTATCTACTGACACTACAAGAGCCCAATGTCGAGCCGGTGTTTGACGGAATTGAGAGAATCACAGCCAGCGGTATCGTCGCGGGTGGTGTTGAGTACCCTGCCGATGTTTTGATCGCTGCGACAGGCTTCAACACCTCGTTCCGACCTCGTTTCCCGATTCTTGGCCGCAACGGCGTCAACTTGCAAGATCTGTGGGCTGATGAGCCAACATCATATTGCGGGACCGGGGTCTCTGGGTTCCCCAATTACATGGTCTTCCTGGGCCCCAACACACCAATTTCAAACGGAAGCCTCATGGGTACGTCGTCTTTTGAGTAGATGTCATTGTTGTTGAGCGACGACTAAGTAGGTCCTTCCAGGCCCCATCGAGGCGACGGGAGATTACTTTATCAGAATCCTCTCAAAGGTCATCAGACAGCGCGTCAAATCCTTTGACGTAAGACCAGAAGCGCAAAGCGACTTTGATAAGCATACTCAAGAGTTCATGAAGAACATGGTGTGGACGGGCACATGTCGCAGTTGGTGTAAGTAAACAACAACCTCCGAGCACCAACCGCGCTCTCAACTTGAGAAATCGCATTCACTGACAGTGTGTACAAATAGTCAAGAAGGGCGTCACAGGAAAAGTCAGCGCCCTCTGGCCAGGAAGTTCCCTTCACTACATGCAATGCTTGGCTGAGGACCGGTGGGAAGACTACGACTGGCGCTACGACGGTGAAAGGTACTCGTACTGGCGCGAGGGCTTCTCCTGGATCGAGCAGCCCGAGAAGGATCCACTCGGTATCGACCAGCGGGAGTATGCGACGTCCATGACTACCATCCCCCACAGGGCTTCTGATCTCAGCTTCTACCTGCAGAAGGCCGAGTCTCTCCCGCCAGGAGCGGTTGCGTTTGTCCCTCAGGCTCACGAACAGAAGCAGTATGTTGAAGAGGACGTGAAGATAGTGAACAATTTGGAGGGGTCTGGAAAGAAGGATGTCTCAGATGTCGTCAAAGACCAGACTTGTGCGTCTGCTCAGAGTATTCAGAACATCGAAGCTCTCAGACCGAGTGTTATGGTCCCGGTCTAAGAGGCAGGCGGTCATAGATGATTCCTTATATTTGCAGCTTCCTTGCAACCGCGATCGGACTCTGTTAGCATATAATTGTCGGAAATACTAGAAATTAGAGGAATGATTCTAAAGCATCTAGCAACAGCTATGGCGACCAAGTATTTTATGGATATGAAGTAATGCCCAACACTAGAGGAAATCTACAACAAGAAGATATCTAGGAGAAGAAGGATCACCGCCGAGGGGTAAGCTGTGAAGCGTCAAGGGAATTCGGGGCGAGTAGTTCCTGTGGACATGGCCAGTGTAGTCAAATCTTTGATTCACGGGTTCGATTTTGTTCCGTGTGTCTGTGAGTTTCACCGAAGGTAGAAAGGGTAAACGAAATTGGTCGTCGGATACTCGTCCATGTTAGCAAGAACATTTTCAAACTCCATAATTTGCTTACAGGAATTCCGTTGCCTAATCCGGCTCAAGAGAATCAAGACGATGTATCGCGGTATAAACAGCCACGCAGAAGTCTCAGGGCTTAATGAAGAATAAATCGAATTAAGCCCTCCAATTTTTGAACCCTAATTCAACTACGATTAGGTATGATTCTAACCAAGACGGCAATTATATACTATTCAACTCGTGGAATTGGTGTTTTCCACGTACCAGGAACCAAATCACGTCTTACACGCCCAAGAGCCCCCCCATAGGAGTTTATATCTCCACCCCCAGCAAATCATCCCAGTCTTACCCCAGACTTGCCAACCTCGCCAGCAATTCACCCACTTACAATTGATCATGTCCTAGCTTCACCAAAATCAAACCACATGAATTTCAACGTCGTACCTAGCTGAACAGAGTCTCACATTCAAATTCATACATCATTGTCTGGACCGGAACGCGGTCCGGACGTGTGTCATTGTGCAGGACGAAAGTCAAAGTGGGGACGGACCGGTATCTCCGTGGCCCACGGGGACGATGAACCGCATTTCAAGGTGTTCCCACTCCACCACCATCCATCCCCTCCAAACCCCTCCATTCCCCCGCCTTTTGTCTCGACAGACAAGACTAGTTATGGCCTGGCTTGCTCCCACCGATGGCGGGCAACGAAGTGGTAAGCAAAGAAATTTACCGAATTAAGTAATTCTTCCCTGCCCTTTCGCCCCAGAGTTGACATATCACTTAGAATAGCTACCTCGTCTTGCAATACGTACCTACATGCTCCGAAGTAGACAGACCCTGTAAAGAATAGAAGCTTGGTCCCTTCTTCTCCTCTCTTAGTCCACCTGAAATCATCCATCCAAGCGCCATCTCTCCCGTTTTGACTAACACCCATTCCGCACTTCACGAGGCTCTCAAAACAAGCCATGGCTTCATCAATGGAAGTAGAATGCTACCTCCTCTCATCCAACCCAGACGCCCCAAATAGCCCCCTCCCCGTAATCCACTACAGAAACGTCCTCCCGGAACCCCGGAATGAGGAGTCGGTGACGGAGTTCCTGACCCGGAACCGGTGGGAGAAGAGGGTGAGTCTGTCATGATCACATCACAATGTGCAACCTAGACCTCAACTTTCCTTTTCCGCTACCTTTCTCACTTCAAGATCTCTCATCACCGTCACGATAAGTGCCTCAGATATCTAGTGAGAGTAAAACATCCATTCTCAACTGACACTTCCGCGTCCCCGGCAAAAGGGTACCTGGGGCCACATCCCCATCCGCCACTTCCACCCTAACAGCCACGAGTGCTACGGTACGTCCAACTAGACTCATCGCCCCAACCAATATTCTTCCATTCCCTCCCATACCACATCGACTTGATCTCGAGCCGTGAAGGAGAAAGCTCTAGACAAGTATCTAACCAACTCAAAGGCATCTTCAGCGGCTACTCAACCCTCCTAATCGGCAAAATCAACGAAGGCACAGGCCAAGAAATCTGCGTATCGACGGGCGACGTCATTGTTCTCCCCGCGGGCACGGCACATTCTTGTCTCGAGAGCTCGGAAGATTATCGATATATCGGTGTCTACCCCGAGGTCAGTCTATTTACTCCTGTTCACGCTATACTCACCCTTTTCATAACACACCCTGCATCTGTTTCATGCCACCATGCTTCCCTCTTCTTCTCCAGATATACCAATTACCTTTCAGCTACTTTTATTCATCTTAGTAGCCACATCATATAAAACAATGGCATAAGGCAACTAGCTTACACTGTACACATAATCTAGGGTTGTCCAAGATGGGTGAATGAGATGGGCAAAAAGCCAGCCGGTACTTTCAGCCCCGTCATCAGAGATGTAGGCATGCCGGAACGGGATCCAGTATACGGAGTAGATGGGCCGTTGATGAGACTCTGGCATCGGAATGTGCTAGCAAAGTTGTAAAGAGCGGCGATGGAGATAGGAACATTTGTGACGATACACATGATATACATCACTCACGAGAAACGTCACGTAACTTGGTGGGAAGGCTAGTCATTCATCCATATGTGAGCATGCCGTGATAGTTGGTATGATGCTACCCACGCCTCAATCTAAACCTCTGCAATCCTTCTAATCTTCATGCGTCTTTCCTCATCCCATTTCGTACAAATACATGGACAGGTACCCTAATGATACCAAGGGGGCTCGTCTCTACCCTTAGCCCCCGATTACACACGATACGCAACAACAAGAATTTGATAATACAGCAGAGTAGGGGGTTGTGTACTCAGAAAAGTGGTAAAGCGTTTCAAGGTCAGTCATCTGCATCGTCACAAGCTTCACGTTAAAATCCGCAGGCAGCGAACATAACTAAGCGTTAACTCGTGAGGTGTGTGTGGTACTGAAGAAGAAACAAGAACTGGGAAAAAGAGTAAAAGAGAAAAAAAGACATTAGGAAATATTCCTTTGCGAGAGTCGCCCCTCGTATGCGTATGATGCATGCCAATGCAGTCGTCATCGTTTCCCAAATGCCATGTTCGTGATCCTTCCTTCGCCGGTAGGAAAGAGTCCAAAAGAAAAAAAAAAAAGGAAATCCTAGCTGCCTTGTTTTATACGCCTTTGCACTCCGTCTCTCCATGCTATCCCACTGTGGTATCATTCCCCTGGTGGCATGGCCAGGTCAATTACGATCAAATGTAGTGCGCCCAAACGTTGGCAGCACAGGATTCACAGCGTAGAGCCGTTTGCTCGACTTCACAGTAGCCCTACTGAGAGCTCGCTTTACTGAGTAGTGGCAAGCTTCTGGAGAGCTAGCAAGACACCTAGTCACAATTAATACTTGAGTACGAGATTGAGCAGAGAGACAATCAACTTACCGCTCACACCTTGTGTCAATGTCGCACCAGCCTCAGTATTGCGGCTGTGCAAGCTGACAGTTACAACATCCTCGACAACCTTGTCTTCTCCAAGGGCGTTGGCCCACTTGAACACCTTTTCATCCTCACGCCCGTCACCAACGACCATGAGGAAGTCAACAGGGCTCTTGTGTTCCGAGTCAGGGGCCATGTGGACGCGGAGATCATCAAAGATCTTTTCTGCCGCGGTGCTCTTGGTCCAGTCAATGGGCTCAACAACAATGGAGCCATCGAGAGGAATGGCGTGGACACGCTGTGCCTCGCATGCATCGTTGACATGACTGGCACAGTCTCCAGCCTGGCGGGCCGCGGACTCGTAATCCTCGGCGCTCTTGTAGTGGAAGATCAAGCTGCAGCGTCGCTCTTCGATTTCAGCACCGGGGGTACGCTCGAGGAAGTAAGTCATGATGGACTTGACGGACTCTTTCCAGCTGGAAATCTGCTCTCTGTCGGCCATCTCCTGCCAGGTGTTCTTGCCGCAGTCCTTGAGGAAGCAGCCGTTCTCCGCAATGAGACCAAGGTTGGGTACGCGGCGGAACAATCGGTCGAGCTCTTCCGGGCGACGGCCGGACATGATATAGACGGTGTTGCGCTCATCGAGCAGAAGCTCGTTCAAGACATCCAGGGTACGCTGCTCCAATTAGACTTGTTAATAAAGCAGAGGTTCTTGAAAGGATTCTTACCTGAGGGCTGACAGGGATGATCTGGTTCATTGGGCCCCAACTAACCAAAGTGCCTTCATAGTCGAGGATAAAGAGGCGTCGATTGCTGCGAGAGTATCGCTGAGCCAGAGTGTTGATGTTGAGACGCGGGACCGAAGTTTGGTCGTGCTTGTGTTGCTCGTCGTATACGCGATCGAGGCGGGATAAGAATTCGCTGAACCAGTGCGATCCAGTGTGGTGCATGACGGCCGAGTAAAGCGCAGTCCAGCGGCGTTCCTTTTCTTCCTCGCCCATCTCGAGTGCTGTCTTGATCGCGTCGGCGCATTGGCGGTAGTCCCAGGGGTTGACCGAAAGCTCGTTGCCGCCAAATAGCGACGATGTACCAGTGAATTCGGACAGAATTAGCGAGCCATGCTTCTTCTCGGAGAAGACCTCGCCATCTTGGCAGAAGAGATACTCGTGCGATGTCAAGTTCATGCCCTCGCGCTGGCTCGTGATCATCAGAGCATCGGCCATGGTCAACAGGGCAAGGTACTGGGGGTAGTCGATATCCTGCTTCAAGTAGACGACGGGTTGGTAGGCCAGGTTGGCCCAGGAAGAGTTGACTCGGGTGACAATGTCACTAACAGTCGCATCCAAATCAGACTTTTCGCTACCGGAGAGGGCGACTTGGATAAGGACAATCTTGTCGCGCCATTCAGGATTCTTGTTCAGGAACAGCTCGTAGGAAAGAAGCTTCTGACGAACGCCGCGAACGTGGTCGAGCTTGTCGCGAGCTACAATGAGCTTCTTGCCCTGGTAGCGCTCCTTCATGATCTCGACCCATCTCTTCACATCGTTGTCGCCGCGGTGTTCGCTAAGGTTGACAGGATCAATGCCGATGGGCAAATTAACCACGTCGACAAAACGATCCTCCAGCTGCAGGCCATCGGTGGTTGCTTCGACACTCAGCAACCTGCTGCAGGTCTGCAAGAAGTGACGAGTGTACTCGTGGATCTGGAACCCAATGAGGTTGGCACCCAACATGCCCTCGAGAAGCTGCTTGCGCACGGCCAAGCATCTGAAAACCTCGGAAGAGGGGAAGGCAACGTGGAGGAAGAAGCCAATCTTGGCGTCGGGCAGCTTCTTGCGCACCATGCCGGGGACGAGCAGCAGGTGGTAGTCGTGTACCCAGATAACGTCGCCGCGCTTCCAATTCTTAACAATCTTGTCGGCAAAGGCCTGGTTGACGTTGACGTAGTACTTCCATGAGTGATCCTCGAAGGCCTTGCTCTTGGGGTTGTCGGGGATCTGGTAGTGGAAGACGGGCCAGAGAATCTGCTTGCAAAAGTGCGAGTAGTGGCCGTCAAAGTCCTTGTCGGAGCAGAAGACGGTCAGCATGTCGTGCTCGGTGGCGAGCCTGTCCTCGATGTCCTGCTTCTGCTGGGTACCCTCGAGGGCGTCGGTGGGCATGCCGAGGGTGCCAACCCAAGTGTATTCTCCAAGCTTGCCATCGCGGGCAGCGGCCTCGGCGGCGTTGCGCAAACCACCGTTGCCCTGGTCGGCGTTCATAACGCGCCAATTGGCGTGGGAAAAGACCCGGTCATGGCTGTCGCTTCTAACGAGCGGCCTAGGCTGGGTGATGCCCTGACGACCAAGTTCTCTAGCCTTCTCGAGGGTGCGACTGTGCTCGGCGATGAAGGCAGGCGGGGGCGAGCTCGCGCGGGACTTGGGCTGGGTGGCTCTAGCACCCCACTTGGGAGAACCTTTGTCGATTGGCGCACCACGCTTGCGCTCTTCGTCGGGGAATATACGGAAACCGTCCTCGTTCGTGAAGGGATCTTTCGGGACAACGTCTTCGGTCGGGGTAATGGGAGGTGTAATGTCGCGGATCGGGTTGAAGAGACTGGGTTGGCTGTCGCCTTCGGTTCGCTGGGACTTGTCGGACTTTTTGGCGCGGCGCAAAGGATCGCCACGTTGAGGCGTTCCGGGGAGGGCGAAGTGGACGGTTTTAGGGAGAAATCTGGACGTTGGCAAATTAGTTCTTGATCTTGCATGACAAGGCGATCGAAATTGAAGCCCAGCAGCCGGTGGGAGTCTTGAATGGTTGCATGAGAAGCATCTGCGCAGAGGGGGGTATCCTGGCAGATACTTCGCTGGCGTCGATGTGACGGAAAGGCAAGTAAAGCAAGCATTTCATATTCTTGAGGCGGAGGAGAGCTTACAATGATGCGATAAATACCGTCATGTTGGGCAATCTGGCTAGTGGCTAGCCGTCTGTGTCGTGAGAAAGTGGGAAAAGGCCTCGGGGAGGTAGATGGTCCGGTTTGGAAGAGGCCGCCGAGTGATGGCAAGGGATGGAGGTTGAATAGAAGTTGACGAGGAGGTCGAGACAGAGGAGACGGGTAGCTTCTAGCAGCTTTTCGTAGGGCAGAACATGTGGGAAGAGTCAAAGTGGTGTGTGGTTGAAAAGATCAAGTGAATGTGTTCTGGTGAGAGGTTTCTCCGTTGTCAAGGCGAGGGAGAGGAACCGAAGGCGAGGTGACGTTGTTCGTTTGTAACAAGGTACCTCTTGCTGAGAAAAAGCCCCTACAAAAGGACGGGATGGTGGATGAACAGACGGAGGGGTGTGTGTTTGTGGCTGAGGTAAAATGTGGGAGAGCAGTGAGAGGTGATTGGATTGATGCTTGTCTCAGACACAGCCGTAGGTGAAATGTGAGTGAGGATTCCTTTAGGTGTCAGGTAAGAAAAGTGAGGATGTAAAGGACTGGAAGATGAGGCGAGGGAGAATTTGGAAATAAAGAGCTGCCGGGAGCTGTGCAATTGTAGTTGCTGCTGTGGCTGCTGCTGCTGCTGCTTGCTGTATTGCTGGGAGCTGCGCAAAATGTACCGTCAGCTTTGAGCTTTTTATTTTCTTGGTTAATCAAGTGCTGGTCCTTGTCCCCGGACCAGCCAGAGCCTGAGCCTTGCGTAATGTAAAATAGCACTGGCTGACACTGGGCTGGGCGGAGGCGCATGCGTCAGGGAAAACACAGGAAACGGTTGGGCCAGTGAGCGATGCAGCTGCGAGGAATCGATCGGGGTGGGTGGAGGGGGAAAAGGGAACAGTGGAAACAGAAGAAGTGAGGATAATATGACGGGTACGGAGAGTGTTGTTTGTGTGTCTACTCTGGTGTGTCTGTACAGAGTATCGTGAAGCGTTTGTCTTGTGTTCTTCTTCTTTCTTCTCCACGATGTTTCGGCATGCAACGTTTTCTCGAGAATATTCCAAAGTGGGGTGGGAATGCCGCTCTCTCGGTCTTTTTTCTCAAACTTTTTCCTTCTCTCACCCTCAACCCTGGGCGAAAAAAAGTCACGATGAGAGGGTGGGATTGGACGGGATGGGACAGGACAGGACAGGACGGGGATTGTACTTTAGTGCGAGTTTAAGGTGAGGGTGAAGTGGATGTGGTGTGGGCGTGGTGGATGTTGAAATTTGACTGGACTGTCACTGACCGGGAGAGCTGCAAGTGTGAAAATGTGGATGGAGCAGCGGGATTGGCCCGGAGGGAACTGGACGGACTCGACTGGGGTGAAGGCTGATGATGATGGGCTGGTGGATGGTCCAGGGGTGTGGAAGCTCTCGGGATGGATTGCAACTGCAAGAGCCTGGAGAGCACGGGAAGTGGAATTGTGAGGATGAAATGATGAAAACCGTCTCCTTGCTGTGTACTGAAGGCATGGGCTGGGGAATGACGGACTGCAATGAAGCAAGCGTAGTTTTTGAAGGTGACGCCATTCGCGGAACGGCCCAGCCCACTCACTTATTCTCTCATTCACTCACTCATCCGATTTTCTCTCTCTGTCTTTCTCTCTAGCCCTCTTACTCTTAGATAACCGGCTGTTTGAGGCCACGAGTGAGATGAGAGAGGTGGAAAGTGAGAATGAGATGAGGGTGAGGATGAGGTTGAGGATGAGAGTGAGAGATAAATCTGGCCGGGAAAGGAAAGAACAAAACAACAAGGTGGACGGACGGGAAGCAACTGCCAACGGACGAGGAACGTCACTGACGTAATGAGGAAACCGAGCTACGTACCCAGGACTCCTAAGCCTTGAGCTTTGAGGCGACGAATGCGAGTGGAAGCTAACGCAGTGCACGGAGACGTACCGTCGACAAGTCGAGACTGCGCAAAACGAGGCTAATGCACGCCGTCTACCAAGACGGAACCGGAGAGATACTCAGAGTCGATGTGTACCTCTTCGTATTGCGGGATAAGTGCTGGACAAGAGAGAGCCTGGAGAGGCAGCTGCAAGATGAGATGCAGCGGGCAAGGTAGACGGGACCTCGAGCCTAGAGATAGAAAAGAGGCTGCCGCTAGCCAGAGAAGCTACCTTGATTCGAACCGGCTATGCGCTCCCTGCGATTGGTAGGTATTCGTATGGTAGATTGTACTTTGGGTAGCTCGTCCGTAGCTTTGGTTGGATTTTGTTGGCCTTTGAGGCTTGCGTGGTGGTTGTGGCGGTGGTGCTATGTTGAGAATCCCGTTGAACCTGTCTTTTTTTGATTCTTGAGGAAATAGGATTGTAGATTATTTCCCCTGATTTTCTAATCTGAGTATGTTTCGCGTTTCGGGTCTGGTCATCAGCGTCCTTCGACTTTTTCTTCGCGGCGTCAAATGTCGTTTTAAGTTGGGCGCCCCGGGGTAGGGTGTTCCACGTCGCAACAGCGATGCACCCTCGACACTGGAGACCGGGTGAACGGCTAGGTAGACGGGGGGAGCTCGACCTCGAGCGAGGGAGGGGTGGGATTGGGAAGTGTGGATGGGTTGGGTTCAATGGGTTGGCCAGCTGCAGCCCTGGCAGTCGACAACTGAACGCACGTGTGGAATGCGACGGACCCGACGGGCCCACGACGGAGCAGACGTCCGGGAGAGTGGACGGCGATGTTCAGAGAAGGGCGACGAAGATGATGAAGTGGACGACGATGAGGCCGAAGACTGGAGAAGATGGAGGGACGCTGAAGGTGGGCGGTAATGCTGACGACGATGCTGAGTTGTAGTGGATAGCTTTAGGAGGTTTTGTTCCGCCAGAGGATCCAACTACACGGAGTATTTTGGTTTGCAGATGCTCGATGAATTCTGAGCTCCAGAAGGTGACGGAGATGGCCCAGGGTAAATCAAGGAAGAGCCGAGAAGATCAAAGAGCTAGTGTGGGGAACGAGAGGACGAGGGACGGGAAGGGAATCGAAGATCGGGATGGCAGGAGACTTTTAACTAGTCACACCCTCACGGCTCGGGGGTGATACTGCGTGGAAGATGGAAGAGCATGATTGAAGAATCCAAGGTAACTCAGTGATCTTGTCCCATTTTCCATGTCTGTCCTGTTCTGCCCGTCCCTCCTCCACATCGCTGAGTGTGAGATGCCGCTTTCATCCTACCCTAACCACCCCCCCCCCCTCGAGATAGCATGCAACACCATGCCACGCCATGCAACGGACATTTTCTACGGTTCCAGAGCGAGCGGACGATGGGGCCCAGGCCAGCCGCCGTCTCGTCTGGGAAAAGCTCAATGTGAGAAATGCAACGTCTCTCCTTCTCGGTGAGGCCTCTCCTTATCCGCGTCTACTAGGTAAAGAGGAGGAAGTACAACTGTGTACATTGAAGTTGGTGTTGCCCATCACTTGTTGCTGTTGTAGTCTGACAACTTGACAAGCATGTTTCCCACCAGAATAGAAAGGAAGCTTGTCGCCGTTGGTGTATCATCCCTGAGCAACACCACCGAAACAGAATCCTACCTCATGCGGGAAGAATTGGAAGAAGCCAGGTGCCGCGATGGCTACTACCGGAACGGATTCGCGGTACGAACATCACCACCCTAGCTAGACCTTTGCCATACTCCGTCCAGTACGTATCCGCAGAGACACCTCGGTTTCCGTGCCGCTGTGACTTTTCAGAATCTTGGGGCTGACAGGGATGGTGATGCTGCCCATCTTCCCTGGTCAGTGGTCCCAAGGCAACGTCAGGGATCCTTCGGGAATGACTGGACGGAAGCCACAGCGCCGCCAAAGGACTGGCCAGTTTCGACAGCCATGTTCCTCATTTTACAGGCACCTAGCGAACCACCAAAGGCTGCTCCGTAGCTGACCGGACGACCGAAAGGTTTTCTTATTACCCCAGGGTTCAAGACATTGAGACACGGTGGCGTGCCAATGATTGAAGAAAGCCAAAGCTGGGAAGCGCAAAAGACAAAAAGGCAAATATGACTGATGATGGACTAATGATGTGTCGTTCCTTCAAGGCCGACAGGAGCCGTGAGTATGACCTTTATCGTCCATCATCAGCCGGGACTCAAAGCATCACACTGCGAATGGTCGGATTCTCTCATTTGTGACTAAAAGAACTCCCTTTGGTCAAGCTTTCGGTCTGAAATTTCAACATGTCAGACCAGGACTGGCCGGCCTGGACTGTGCTCACTCAAACACTCGCTCGCTCATTCACTCCTATCATGAACAGCACGAGCCAGTAGGAAGATGATGCGCTTCGTGACCCTGGGTTGGGTCTGCTGATTTCATGTTGCCATCAAGATTGTCGAGACAAGCCCGCTTGCACCCCTTCTTACCTCGTTTAGTCCGCCTCGTTCAAGCTGAAGGGGCATGAACTGAGACTCATGTCATGGACGCTCTTTTCAACAGTGTTTCTTGCCTCTCTCTCACCCCTACTGTCACGTCAATCAACCAAGTGCAACGCGCCAACAAGCCACTGCTATTTGGTGAGGTACACTTGCTAGATTGGCACAAACGGGGAGCGGAAGGGGCCCCTTTCGCGGGAAATGGAGACGAAAATACAAGCTTCTGACGTCTCTCTCACATCTTCGTCCAGTCTCTATCATCGCAGCCCCCTCTTCTTCTTGACCTTCACCTTGACTCCTCTTTTCTCCTTTGGGTTCGAATGAGGGGGAAACAAAAGACAAACACTAACACTAAACAATACCACCACCACCATCATAACCATCACTACGACCACCTTGTTCATCTTTCTTCAGCAGCAGCTCCAACAAATCATCACTGCCAGCCAGCCACCACATCGCCGCTTAGTTTTGCCCGACGAGATTCGGCACGAGCATCGATCACCACCACCATGGCCATCACCAGGTCCTCCAATAGCTCGGCGATACTACCGAGCGAGGACGTTCCCTTCCCTGAGAGCGTTGCCGCCCACCACCCTGGCGCGCAGACAAGCGTTGTTCTACGGTACAGCACGCCTGCACATCAACATCGACGCCGCATATGCACCTCGTGCGACCCCAGCACAGCCCGATATTCAGAGATAACCTGGTGCTTCGCCTTACGACGAACAAAACCCTTTGGATTGACGATACGCCACCCTGGGTAACCCATCCACTCGCCGCCCATCGCGTGGCCACCCTTTGACCACACGTCTAAGCACGCCTCGCTGACGAAATCCTCAAAGCTGAGATGAATGATACTCCGGGCGGTTGTTTGTCGCCTGCAGCGCCTCCGATAGACAACTTTGAGATCTTGTCATCGTCGTGGAGCATTACGTTATTGATCCATCTGCCGTCAAGGAGGACTCCCTCGTAGCACCGCCAGAGAGCTTCAACAACCATTACTACGGGCCACGAACTAACATCGCATATTCCCTGGCAATGGTAATCCGAGAGGTTGTCCCCTGGCCTCCGTTGCCCACGTTAGACCTGGTGCAACGCGGAACCCCAAACTCAATACATCATGCAAGCTCTTAATTCCACCATTTTAGGCTCTCAAGCAATGCCTGGTTGGTGTCGCCCAGTGTTGGGAGAGCTCTACAACAAGCTGAACAAAAGACAGCTTGGGACCAGCATGGTCTTGATTGAAGCTTGTGCAGTTTGACCGAGCGGCCAAAGCAACCTTCCAAACATTTTTCTTCTTTTTTGGCTCCCATGTCATGCTTCTACACCTTGGGTGGAATCTCTGGCTCTAGCCGGGCCCCTGGTCCCTGTGGAGTTGGGCTCGCGTTCCACGTTTTTGTCTTCTTCTTTTCTCCTGCCTTTCTCCCTCTCTGTTTCTTCATCGCTCAATACTTTTTATGGACCATTCTGATATGGAGCAGCTTGTTCATGTGACAGGAGGCCCCCCTTGAAACTAAAAAGGGACTCGGGGAGAGCTCCAACTTTGTCTCCATCTTCAGAGATCTAGTCAATCACCCGGCCAGTTCGGCCCAGCTTCCCATCCACCTTCATCCACCGAAGCGGGTGTGGCTCAACAGTGCCCACTTCGATCTTGAGGTTCGGAGAGACCACGGCGCGGGGAAACTTCGCTCTGGGTTTTCGGGTTCCATTAGGATGCGTCTTATGAAGAAATTCCACAGGAACCCATGTCTACCCTCTACAGGCCCTATCATCGTTCAGGCTATCGCCCACTCTCACAGTCATCCTTAGAAGCATGTGCTTCCTGCAACAGTCCCAAAGGAGCGACTCGCCAGCAGATATCCAGGCAAGCCGTAACCTCGTCTGCCCCAACAAGGCGGAGACGGCGAGGGCCCGACAGCCTAGAGCACCGAGAGGTCCGAACCTGAACCAGGACGCGTGTTGCTAAAAGTTTGGGCTATCGTGCAGCGCACCTGGGGGGCTGTACTGGTGTGTCGACTTATCATTACCTCCACGAATTCTTTGGAGGCCTCGGGAAATGGCTGAGGAGCGACATTGGCCCCCTTGTTCCTGCTTACCATTCTTCACGATGCAGCCACAACCGAAGCGCGATATTACTGAGCCTTGGTCCCTGGAGTTGTCAGTCCACACACTCACAACAGTGCCATTCGCGTTGGGCAATATGCCATTGCCAAGGGTCGGCGCACTGGCAGGCCTTTCGCTGCAACGCCGATCGGCAACTAGTACGGCAATATAAGCTCGGCTGTGAGTCTCTCCTATCGCTAACCGCTTTGCTTGTCAACGTTTAGGTTGGGCACCAGAACCAAATATCACCAAGTAAGAAATGCCTCAACAGCGGCCGTTCAACCGAAGTGGCTGTGACTCTGAGAGTTGTAGCGGCCCAATCAACCTCGGGGCGAAAGAACTGGTTTCGAACATGAAGTCTTCCCTCCAGTCAAAGCTTTCATGTCAACCTCGTGGCATCCCACAACACAATCCACAGGAGAAATCCACAGCTTGATTCACTTCAACTCCAAATCGATGTCCCATCCTTCCCCACACAATGAGACCCCAGTCCAAACGACATGTTCCCCTCACATCAACCGCAGCCGCGCTGCACCCCATTTCTGTTCTATTCCTTCGATCTAAACTTCTCAAGTCTTCCTGGACACCCTCATTGATACTACATCGCCGACCACTTCGATAGCACGCGCCGGTATATCCCGATGGTGCAGTGGACACTCAGTCCTTCTTGGTTCTATAGGCTGAATGCAAGACGACAGAGAATCATCCCTTCGGCGCCCAGCGCGTCTCAGAATCAACTTGATCGAACAAGGCGCCGCTGAGGTGACTGAGAACAGCTAGTCGATTGCTCGACTGTCCGCCACATTATGCCTCTCCTCTCTAGGCGCCAACTGCAAACCAGCCGCTTGGCATATGCTCCCTTGTCTAGACACGGAAAAAGAAACATCATATATGATAGAATTTCCCCGCCCATCTCGTTCGAAGCCACCATCCCAGGCCCTGGGCTCGAAGTACAGCTCAGCCGGATCTTGGTCACTCCGTGTCAAGTCGGTCCAACAAGGAACATTTGAATCCCTCCCCGATGTTCCAGGACCACACGTTTGACACTCTGTCCGGATTTTGACAGTGTTCAGAGGTCAAGCTGAGGATTGAAGATTCAAGCACTAGTAATGCACCTCCATTAGCGCTCCGCCCGTCAGGCAAAGCACCAAACGCCCCGGTTCGACTCGGTGACGGCGCTGCCTGGCCTCACTCGATACTTTTACTAGGGGCGGCCCGGCCCTGTAGTTCCGCCATAGCACTGGGTAAGGTAGCCACGAAATAGTGTGCACTTCCATGCACCGCCGATGGGATGCCATCATGCTCATGCCAGAACGAACCGATGGGACAGCCCAGATGCACATCCCATCAGCACACCGGCGGCACGGGATTTCTAGCCCAATCTGGATTTCAGATGGTCACGTTTGCCCATGGTGCGGAGAAGGACGTAAGGCAGTACATATTCTTTCTTTAGGATACATGATAAGCTGTTGTTGGGGAAGAGGGACGGGCCAAAGATGGAACGATCGGGTTTGACGGACTAATGCCAAGGGCCCATCGCAGAGGTGCAATCGCATGCAGGCCGCGACGACGTGCAGCAGAGCATTCTCACTCTAGAAGGGATCTTCGGTACGCCTGTTCGTGCTGTCGCTTTCGTTCAGCCTCCTTCTGCCTACACAGATATTTAGGTGTTTGCTGATTGGTGCCATGGGATGCCATGCTTGGAGACTACAGTATGCAGGGCATCCAATCCCATGGCTCGCTCAACCACAGGTACACATGGCGAATAGCACGTCTATCTCCATTCCTGACTTAGAAATTGACGAGGTCTGAGGAATGTTGGGATGTAGCAACAAGTCATTGCTGTCCTTGCGGTTGAGTGATGGCGGTTTAATTCCCGCCAGCGCACATCCTACACGTGGATCAGTGTGGTGGGTATATGGTGATCATTGCTAGTGCCTGGGCTGCATGCAAAGGCAAAACTCGTGTTGCTCGACATTCGACGACAATGACACATCGGCAATACAGTAAGTCTGAACCTCACGACTCACATGAGCTGTCTTGATTGTGTCCTCGATCTTGCGAAGTCACCCTATTGTGGACTTGCCCTGTATTCATGATAAGACCTCGGCTAAGGGGAAACAACCTGATCTGATCTCCCGGCTTGTTCGGCTACGAATCATTGCCATGCCTTGTTTCTCCCCCCTCCCTTTGTCCCGACTCCCGACTAGAATCCGCGATTATGCTCCGATTCCAGGTTCCCGTTAGTCCGTAAGTGGGGCCGATGACATACAGTTCGGATGGATGGAGTGAGACTGGGTTCGGTGGGGGCTGAGGCTATTCGGGAGAGCGAGTGGGTTTGAAGGCTGGCTTGGATTTACAGCAAGTATGAACTCGCTAGACGCTATTTCATCAGCAGCCATGATCACTATGTTTGTCGTGGTCATCCTTCAGCTAAGCTATCTCTGGCCTACGCTTGTAGCACGAGATGATGATGCTAACATGGAGGTGCTTTAGGTGCTCTATCCTGAGGTACACAGTCCAAGCTGGAGACGAGAGAACGGCAACCATACAGGGACTGTTATATATAATATCAAGCTGCAATAGGTTTAATTCTGGGGGGAATACTATTCAGGCACAGAATTAAATCAGATGCTGTGCCTTCATGTCCTCAACAATAACTGGCAATCGCCCACAAGATACCACCGAGGTTCTGCCTCTCAATCATAGTACTACTACACCGAGAAACAGAACTCAGCACTCGACAATTGAAGAAATAGGAAAGAGCAAAAAATAGTTCACCACCGGTGCGGCTACATCTCTTGGTGCTCATGCTGGGATTCGAACTCGGGTACTCGTATGCGTTAAGCCTGTCGTCGGGTAGGCTGGTTGGCGATTTTAATTGTTGACCATGAACCACTCCACCACCCAGCCAGTTTGACCTGACCCGTCGACCTAGACGGGCGCCTGCTGGCTGGTGACGGGAATGGAGTTGAGGGGGGTAATATACCTTCAGGCGGGAATATGCTAGGCAAGAACGGAATACTCATACATTTAGGTTCGGAATACCCGCTACGTCTATGTCGAGACTTCAATGATGCTATGCACAGCAGACTTCAACCTCCAAATATTGACGACACGTAATCCAACCGAGGTGATGAGCTCCCTCCACTGATCCTCCGTCCGCTCTTGACCGGCGACCATGGCCATCATCTGGATATCGAAGGCGGTTGTCTGCGGATGTGCTAGAGCCGTTTCGACAATGTTATCGTGGATGAGTAACTTGCTGAATCCGGGCGTCATGGCGTCTCTCTGAATTTCTAGGATCTTGCGGGCTGGGGCGTCGGACCAATCGTGGAGTATGGAGTGCAGTAGGTATGCTTTCGCTCCTGTCGCATGTGTGAGTGGTGAGTTCTAGCCTACAGACCGGGGTAAATCAACTCACCTCTTATTGGCTGTGGTGTAAAGAAGTCGTATGAAACCCTGTGTACTCCCTCCGGCAAGACAGCTTTTTCTACCACGGACCCTAAATCCTCAAGATACAGTCGGGAGGCTGTCTCTGGGTAGATGGAGTGGAACTTGAGTACATCGTGCCCAGTACTCCCGCCAACATCCACAAGCAAAGGCGTCTGAGCATCATCTCCTTCCATCAGTCTCTCGACCGGGAAGATCTCTGTCCATGCAGGATGTAATCCGGAGATTGTCTGCTGAATAGTACTAAACTGCTCTTGCTGTTTGGGGTGGGCTTGGTAGTAGGACCATAGATCGCCGTCCCACCTGTGCGCGTACTGGAAGACGGTGTAGGAGGAGTCTTGCGGATTGGTGTAGTCCGTTTTTGAGAAGTATTCTGGCATTTTGGCGTACATTGGGAGGATTGTGTCATTACTTGAGAGTGTCAGTCCAGGGATGCTCTTCTAGAAGATGATGGAGGGAAGGTTCCCACAAGCTGTGGATTAGACTGTCGAACAATGGTGCTGTGACGGAAACTCCGAATGACGTCGGCTTGAAGACACCTACGGAGGTTTCTTCAAGAAGATGATTCGATGCCATTAGACGTAGGAACCGATCTATATCGTAAGACATTGTTAACTTTACGAAATGAAAGGAAGACTCACAGAGTAGCGCGGGATCACAAGTGCCTCCAAGAAGCTCAGCAAGCTGACAACTCGTCATTGGCTCGCCGTTCCGAGCTTGCCATTTCTCAAAAAGTTGCAAGTCCTTCAGAATCTTCAGACTTGCGCCAAGGGCCGGCTGTGTCTGTGTGAGAATTAATGCAGCGAGCTGAGGGAAGTTGATTGACTATGGAGTCTATCTCTTACCTGTGTCATACAGATCCTCACCAATGTCTCCCATGGAGATTCTAGGCGCGCCATTAGAGCGTATGTTCCGAGGAGTGCTTGCATGCGCTCATCTTCACTTGCGAAAGAGGTTGAGGTTACATCTTGGATGCCCTTGAGAAACGATGCTGTCGTGAGCCCCGTACTACTCCCATCCTCCGATGCCTTTTTCCCCTCATCCTTGCTGTTCATTGCGAATTTGGAGGTCTCAAGTATTTGGCTTAAGGTAGTTTTCTTTGGGGTCATTGGTTGAGGTTGGGAACCTATCTTCTCGTGACCGAGGCTTTTGGCTTAAAAGGGCCTATTCTAAGGTCGCCGGTAGACGGCGGTTATTTATTTCAACGCTGTGCAGATCAAACAAGTCTGCGGAGGAGATTCTTCCATTGAGTCTTGGCCATCCGGGGTGATGCTGGATGTAATGGCCCATGCTCTGGGCAAAGCAGAAAGGCAAACTTGTGTCACCATTCCAGGAACGTAGTTTGGCTTTTGACAAACGCTTACGAAATGAACAACTGGTCTAGGTGTAGAGTTTATCTGGTACAGTTCATGTCAGATTGAGGCGAATATGCAGTGCCCAACGACACAGTCCTGCGACGTCGAGCGAGGTGGTTCAAGATGTCTAGCAATGCAGGCCAAGGCAAAATTCGTGAGATAAAGCATGGACAGCTTGGGAACAAATGGGGTATATTCTCTTTTGTGTATCCGTATTCTAGTTGCCAAAAACCCATCCATCATATGCGCAAGACCACGCATTGCAACAGTTGCCCAACTTCGCGCAGCAGAGACGCGCAAAACCTTGCCCCCTTAATGACACCACAACCTCACAGCCTTATCCTTTCCACCACTGCCCACGCGCTGGCCATCTCTGGGACTCCAGTCAACGGCATACACCTCATCCTGGTGCCCCGGAAGGTCTACAGCCAGCTTGTGCGTCGCCATGGACCACACCTTGAGCGTGGTATCTTTTGATGCCGTCACAAGCAGACGCGAGTCGGCGGAGAAGGCGCACTGGTACACAGGCGCGACGTGTCCGCGCAGCGTGTTGATGAACTTGCCATCCCTCGCGCTCCAGAGCTTAGTATGGTTGTCCCAGCCCGCGCTGGCGATGAGAGTGCCATCCGGGGAGAAAGTGACGTGGTTAACCTGCTTCTGATGACCCAGCATACGCGCCACGGGCTTGGTGCCTTGTGACGGATCCCAGAGGTACATTGTGAAGTCGTCGCTAGCCGAGACGATGCGTTCGGCCACCTTGCCCTGGATCTTGGCGGCCTTCTCGAAGCGCTCCTTAGCCTTGGCGCGGCGAGCCTCCTCCGTCTCCGGCGTGGGAGTGTGGTCGAAGAAGCCCGTTCTTAGGGCAAAGTCGGAAGATAGGGCGAGGTGGTTGACCCAGTGGGCGTGTGAGGAGAGCGTGTGCACGAGAGTGCCCTTGACCGAATCCCAGACCTTGACCGTCTTGTCGTGGCTACCCGTGTAGACGAGCCCAGTACCGCCCCATTTCACGCAGCTGACGCTGCTCTTGTGGCCCGACAGGACGTGCTCTGTCCGACCCGTGTTGACGACCCAGATGCGCACCGTCGCGTCCTTGCTGGCGGATGCCAGGCGGGGAGTGCCGTCGCGCCAGAGGTGATAGGGTTCCCAGGCGATTCCAGTGACCCATTTTGCGTGGCCAGTTAGGGGTTGGCCGACAGCGACGCCTTTATCCGGATCCCAGAGGCGAACCGTCTTGTCCATGCTGCCCGTTGCGAGGCGGCGGCCGTCGGCGGACCACGCAACGCAGAGCACCCAGCCGGAGTGGCCCGAGAGTGTGAACTTCGGGGTGCCTGTCTCGGTATCCCATATACGAGCTGTCTTGTCGCCACCGCCCGTTGCTAACCTCTTGCTGGTCTCGGGGGAGAACTGGGCTGAGAGGATGGCTTCGCCGTGACCTGGGATGCGATGGGCCATGCGGGTGACGGCTTGCACCTTGAATACGGCCTGGGGCTCGGCACTAAGAGTGACTGTTGTTTCGAAGGGGTTTGCGACGCCATGGCTGCGAAGGAGCTCGAGGAGGTTGGTGGGGTATTGGTCGACGATGATATCTGTGTCGGGGATGTGGATTCGGAACTTGTACGGGAGGAAGTCTTCTCTATCCTGTGTTGGGGGTTAGACAATGGTCGTATACGGTACTGCCAACAGAAAGTATATGGCTGACCTTTCCTTGCAAGGTGTTGAGAAGGAGAGTCAAGTTCTTCTCAGAAGCGTCGGCGAGGGGCACCTCGATCACCTCAGCCAGCTGCTGTCCGTCGCCATCAACGAAGCGGGCCTTAAAAGAGCCCTCAAGGCCCGGAGCCATTGCTGTGACATCTTGCTGAGTCTGTGTCTTCTCAAGCGTCTCGCGCTTTTGACGCTTCGAGGGCGGGGGGAGTACCGTCGCCATGGTTGTTGCGTCGGTTGACCGCCTGCTCGAAAATAGTCCTTGTTTGGTCTTTAAAATTGTCAGAAATATTTCGACTACGGCGATGCGGGATGGTGGGGCAGAAATTTTGATGCGCAGGCGGGAAGGTGGACCAGGGACCATCGGTCAAAAATTGCCCGTGGTTGCGACGCCCCCACTACAACGGTCTAAAAAAATGTCATCGCTAGCATTTGCAAGTGGAGAAACAATATGTTGTCTGTTAGTGCGGGCATTGACAAGATAAAAATGACCCCCAGTTCAGACGATGAACAAACTCCGAGAGCCATCCTGGCAGCTCTCTCCCGGAACTGTGCCTTTTTCAGCGAGAAGAAAACTAAGTATGTCCGGGCCAGCTTGCTGCGCTGGTATCCTTATAAACGCCATGCCCCAGTTCCTCCATCCGGTAGGGTATCTGTAACCCTCTTACACATTACACACACTGAGCCCTCTCAAGCTCATCATACACAATCTCCCCTCCTCTTCTTCCAATGACCAACGGCATAAGCGGCGACTATCTTCCCATGTGAAGGCTGGGGTCGAGTGTCTGGTCCATAGCTGTCTTCTTCGGCCGGCCACGCCTCTTTGAGCCTGTGGCCGGCGAGGCACTTGACGCTCCCTTTGACATTGCATTATTCGTAGGAGTCGCAGTGTACTGATGGAACACTTGCGGCTGACCTTGCGCCGACTGCATGCCGAATTGGGGCACAGGAATAGGCGTCTGTTGGACAGCATTCTGCTGCTGGAAGGTGTTGTTAAGGTGCTGCCCGCGCATCTGCATCGTCCTCTGGTTGCGCTCCTCGATCTCAGCTTGCCGATCTCTATACTGCGCGTGCTCATCGTGGGTTGTCTGCTCAAACGGGTGCTTAGGCATACCAGCCATGCCATCCCGGGACATCTGGTTCATCTGCTGCTGAACCCGATTGTGGTTATGGCCATGATTGTGGCCAAGATTATGATTCTGTACTTGTTGCTGCTGGTGCTGCTGGGGATGTTGTTGATATTGTTGATGTTGCACTTGCTGATGCTGCTGCTGTTGTTGCGGTTGAGGGGGTTGCTGTTGTTGGTGCTGTTGCTGTTGCTGGGGCGGTGGTTGTGGTAGTTGTTGCTGTGGTACCTGCTGCTGCTGTTGCTGCTGCGGCTGTTGTGTGCTTTGCGATTTGCGTCGACTTTCTTCGATCTCTTGATGCTTCTTCTCCTGCCTAGCCTGCCTTTCTTGTCTCTGCATATCCTCGTTCTCGACGGCATATATGGCTGCGATGCGCAGTTGCATCTGGGCTAGTATACCCAGGCGTTCAGGTTTCGACATCTTGCGGTACTCGGACTTGAAGTTGTGAAAGGTCTCGCCGGTAAGTCGCATCGTATTGGGAGCGGCTCCCACCATGAGAAGGAGGGCAGCTGTTGTAGGATCTGGCGCCGGACCAGAGTTTTGCACTTCCGGAACTAGGAAGGTTAGCAAGGAACAACGGATTGCACCGGGGTAGGAGGCATACCAATTGATACGTCCTGAACGACGTCGGCATCTCCCTCCGCATCAGCATCTTCCTCATCGGTCGGCGGGTCGGGCGTACGCGCTTCATGGTTGTGTTCGCTGCATATGATGGTCAAGATCCATTTCCCCAGCGTCTTACGATTGACGGCTTTGGCCTTCCAAGGGCAATTGGTCTTCTTGGTGGATGTCTTCAGCTGCGTCGCTGTGCATTTGTAAGGCTGGCCACCACGATCGCAGACGAGATCACATCTGACGACCTCGCTTCCTTTCTCGTAGGTGCCGCCGACCTTGTTTCGATGGGTACGTGACTTGACGACCTTGTACCCATCTTTTTGCATGCGCGTCTTCAGCGCCGCGAAGAGCTCGTCGAACGAGGCATATTCCTCAGTGCCGTCGCTGCGGTCGCGGGCGCCCAGGATGCCGAACATGTTGACGGCGGGGCGGGGCGACTAAACACCAATGTCGCGATGGCTTCAAAAGCCTGGTCCCGGATCGGTGTCGGTCGAGATGGGCAGTTCGAGTCGTGGTGTCGCGGCGCGACGCGGTTTGGCTTCCTGTGCGGATTGGTTTTCCAAGCCTGTCGCAAACTCTTCCTGGCGTGTCGGGGCCGTGGGAATGACGACTTGACTCCACCGGCCGACATCTCATTACTTTAGTGGCTGTGCATCCGATGGTTATGTGGCTAGTGCTTGCGGCTCCACTCCTGACAAGACCGGGGCAACCCCGGCTTGGCCATGTAAGTCAGGCAGGAGCTGTTGCCCGTTGCTGCGATCTTGGTATGAGGTTCTTCGATTTCTTCTCAACGACGCCCCATCTATTTCTTTCGAGTAAGGATAACCCCGATCTGTTCTGCTAGTTGAAGCCTCACCTCCCACCACTGTAGTCTACCAAATATATCCTGAACTGCGAGACCGCCAGTATCTCGGCTGGTGTAGTCCACATCGCCACAAGATGGATGCTCGATACTTGCGGCCGCCGAGACCTTCGACGGGTTACATGACCACTCCTTCTCAGACACCAGCACCATACGGAAGGGCGTCTCCTTACTTCCCCCAAACAACCTCAAGAACGGGCACAAGCTCAGCAAATCCGAGAGAAGAAGGCTCCTACACGGCAACGCCGATACCATCTTCAGCGGAAGATCCTGTGTCTAGTTCTTACTACACCCCAAGCTACGACTACGATACTGATACTAGTGGTACTATATCGAGACCTCGTACGACCCGGCCGAGCACTTCCCACACTAGTCGCACGTCGCGAACCCCTTTTCTGCCCAACAGCGCCAAACACACCATTGTGTGTGCCCTGAGCGAGGCTCGCGGAATCACTCCTGCTGTTGGAATTGTATTCTTCAACGTTGAGACCGGAGAAGCCATTCTCAGCCAAATCTCCGACAACAGGTTCTTCGTTCGCACTCTCCACAAACTTCAGATCATGGAGCCAACCCATCTCCTAATCGTCAGCTCGTGCTGCCCCCCGAATCCCAAGTCGAGGCTTTACAGCCATATCGAGGAACATATGCCAGATACAAAGATCACATCTCTTGATAGAAAGTACTGGTCAGAGATGGATGGGCTCAATCGTATTCAAACCTTCGCATTCCGAGAAGACGCAGAAGCTGTAAAAGTTGCTATCGAAGGCAGCTTTTATGCGACTTGCTCATTTGCCGCGGTAGAAGTATCCTCGGAAATCAACGCTAGCATAATCACTGACTTTACGTAAAGGCTATGAGTTTCTTGGAGACCGAGTTCTCCGTGCGTGTTGTTCCACACTCTCTTCGCATTCGTTACCAGCCCTCGGAGGATACAATGATGATTGACGTATCTGCCATCATGTCTCTCGAGATCCTGCAAAATAGACGCCACGCGGCGTCTAGCGACAGCCTTTACGGTGTTCTCAAGCATACAATGACGCCCATGGGCGGCCGGGTACTTCGAAGTAATCTACTGCAGCCGTCTACACTAAAAGAGTCATACCTTGAGCCAAGATTTGCTGCATTGGAGGAACTTCTTGCAAATCAAGACATGTTTGCAGAGGTCCGAACAGGTTCGATTCTCCCATCTTTTTGTCATCGGCGACTGACTAAGATTGTGCAGCTTTGAAGGCTTTTCCTGATGTCGAGAGCATGCTGACCAAGGTACCGAACCACGATAACTGCTGATATCTTCCAGGCCCTGCTGACTGGGATAGCTTGTCATCATCCCCAACAAACCGTCCGTTGAGGCGTCAGAAAGAGCAATCAATCATGTTCTGATGGTCAAGACCTTCATAGATGCCGTTCCACCAGTGTTCCAGGCGCTAGGCCCTGCCACGTGCCCTCTTCTCACCAAAATCAGAGATCTCTGCCAGCCAGAGTTGACTGCAGCCGCCAGAGAGCTTGTGTACCAGAATATTCATGAGGATGTTCATTATGTCAAAAGCGCTCTAGACCTACGAAATCAAAGAACTTTTGCGGTCAAAGTAAGTGGCTTTGCGGTCAATGATGCTGAAAATTGGCTAACAATGCAGCAGCCTGGAATCAACGGGCTTCTCGATGTTGCCAGACAAGCCTATAAGGAAAACACCGATGACGTCCATAAACATGTTGAAGAGCTGAATCGTAATTGAGCTGGCCCTCCCCCACCGTCCGCTCCTCATTCTAACAAAGATTGCAGGCGAGCATAGTATCGAAGCTATCCTACGGTTTGATAACGGGCGCAAGTACAGCCTCCGAATGCGAGCAGTGGATTTCGAGGACCGGGCTATTCCTGCGGTGCTTGTCAACCGGACGATGAGGGGTCGTTACATCGAATGTCTCACAATGCATCTCAAGAAACTGAACCAGAGAATCACCGACTCCGTTGCGGAAGTGGTCATGCTGAGTGACAAGGTTATTCAGGACCTCATCGACAGCATCCGGACTCAACTGCAGCCCCTCTACCGCGTCTGCGATTCAATCGCACTGCTCGACATGATTGCGTCATTTGCACAGGCAAGTTCGTCCTTCGATTGGAGAAGACCGGAAATATCAGATACTCTAGCGCTGAAAGCTGCTAGGCATCCCATCATGGACAAGGTTTGGCCTACCCACTGGCTGCCTCAACACATGCTGATCGTAAGCAGACTCTGAAGGGTGGCTTTGTACCGAATGATTATTACGCTACCGAGGAGCACCGTTTCCAGATTGTAACCGGCTGCAATATGAGCGGGAAAAGCACTTACATCAAGAGTATCTCTCTGCTCCAGATCATGGCACAAATTGGCTGCTTCGTGCCTGCTGAATACGCCAGTTTTCCCATTGTACACAATATCTTCGCTCGGGTGACTACCAACGACAATATTGAGTCCAATATGTCAAGCTTCTCGCTTGAGATGAGAGAGATGGCTTTCATCCTTAGGTACGTAGCGTTGACGCAGGAGAGGTTCCAGTGCTGACGTGCCCAAGCAATGTCACCCACAAGAGCATCGTCATCATAGATGAACTAGGTCGAGCCACAAGCACTCGAGATGGACTTGCTATCGCGATCGCCATAGCCGAAGCCCTTGTACAGAGCCGTGCCATTGTGTGGTTTGCAACTCACTTCACAGAGCTTGGTAGGTCCCCTGGCGCAATACCTTGACTTCGCTACAGGTGGACCTGGTCGGGAGCTAACTCAGTATGCCTTAGCCGACGTCCTAGCCGATCGTCCCGGAGTGCTGAATCTTCGTCTCGTCACGCAGGTTTCGACGACGGACAATAACGTACCCAAGTTAACTATGATGTACAAAGTTGAGTCGGGAAAGACTGAGGAGTTGCTCTATGGCATCACACTTGCGAAGGCAATGGCATTTCCCAAACGGTTCCTGGAAGTTGCCGAGGAAGTTGCTATATCACTGCATCAACGAAGGGAACAGAATAAGCAGTCTTCTCAAGCGAGGAAGATGCTCAACCGACGCAAGCTGATACTTAATCTTCACGAACAGCTCAAACAGGTGAAAAACTCAGAAATGGATGATTCATCGATGAGAAGCTACCTGGTACGTCTCCGAGAGGAGTTCGTCTTGCGAATGGAGGCTATTGAGAACGGTGGCAATCAAAGCAGCAGCAACGCTAGTAAGGCTATCGGAGACGGGATGGACGGGGAGGATAAGGAGTTCGAGGACGAAGACGTCTTCGACACTGTTGATGTTGAGTCACTTTGGAGCAGCTGAGTGGAGTACTTGAGGAAAAGCGATCTGAAGATGACTTTCAAAACAACATGGTTCTTTCATTGCCAGGTTGTGTTATAGGCATGGGTCGGCCACCTACTTGGCTGTTGTTCATGAGATGGACGTGTATCTTAGTTCGCTTCTACTCATAGGAACACACAAGATAAGGCGAGAGGTGTGGTTCGCTTAGTGATTAGAAACGGTGTCTCCTAGCAGCTTGAGCTTCTGGCATGTTCTGTCCAAGACTGCGTACACAGAGTCATGAGGACAACTAGTCTTGTATTGGTCTTCAAATGGATGATAGGAGCTTCTTGTGCATAGAAGCAGCAAGGTGCATCATCCCAGTGCTCTTGGATTGATGCCATATGCAATTTGGTACGTGTTGAGTCTGGCTTGGAAAGGGCAAGAAGCACCCACCGCTCCTTCCCTCCAGGGGATAGGGAGTTTACCGATCGAACGGAAGGCACCAACCACCCTCGGGCCTTGCATCTTTCCCTCATCGCAACCTCCACGGTCGGTACCTCCCCATCCACCCACCTTGCCGCGTCTATCCTGTACAACGGTTTTCTTTCATCGATCGACTTCACACTCTGCCTTGAGGCCTTGTCTTTTACATCCAGTTCATTCCTCACCTCTGGTCTCGAATATCTTGTGCATTGTACCACGCCCCAGCGGCCTTTTGCGCGCTATGAAGAGCCCGCATTGTGAGTATGGCGAAGAAGCCATGGAGGAGTTCGACCTACCATCGTGAGTTCCCCCAAGGGTCTATTTATCTTCACCTTGCTGACGTCCCATAGCCTCTGGGAGACGAAGAACGACGCCGACATTCTTCTTACAATGGGTGCCAGCAAATGGGAACTTCATGACAAGGCGGTACGCGGAAAGAGTGGCTTGATCGACCATATCCTAGAGATGGTTCAGATGGTAAGCTCCTCATGCAGCGTATCGTCTCGCGAGGTCTCGCATGGCCTTCAAAGTGGCTTTGACTACTAACGGCCGTCTCCAGAAAGAAGGAATGAGAAAGATTCCACTGAAGGAGCGCATGTTCCCTCATTCAGCTCTGAACACAGTCTTGAAGTACTTCTACTTTGGAGGTGAGTGATTTCTTCGGCCTTACGAAGGCGGAGTGTGCTGACCATCAGCAGAAAGCCTGATCACGGAAAAGACTGAAGTGATAGACCTCCTCTCCTTGTACGAGGTGTCCGCGACACTCGGCATTCTCCCGTTGCAAGAGAGGATTGCTTTTCAGGCAGGCTACTTGCTTGGCGAGATCCTCTCCAATGGCACTGACAGAATGGGAGATTTCTACATCGTCATCGAGGTCATCATTGCCGAGCAGGACGACTTGTGGGTTTTCATGCACGAGGAGATGCAGCGAGCACTTAGCCCCTATCTCCTCAAGCTTCTTCAACAGGACACCTTCGTGGACCTCATCAAACAGAACCCGGCATTCTGTTTGGAGATTCTTTCCACCGCTGTTGATCGCATCGAGATACTCGAAGACGCTACAAAGGAGGCGACTAGTGTGAAGGGCGCGAGTGACGTCGGCACTCAAGCTGTGATCGAACATGGCAGTGGTATTCCGAGACGTTATGGTAGGTACTTGGTTGTCGAATATCGGCTCCGCCTTCACTGACACAAAGAAGTCGAAGCAGGAACACAAGCAGACATTCCGCTGCCGCACACCCCGAAAACCATCCCTTCGGCCACAGGTAACGATGACCAGCACCCATGCTCCGACGATGAGACGATTCCTCGGCCCAGAAAGCGCGTATCCATGGTAAATTTGGGCACGGAGTTCATCAGTCGACCAGATGATGCTAAACACTCTTCGCAGTCTATCCCTGGACCAGCGCACAAGTCTAGAACGGCGGAGAATCCCAATCCCACCTCCAAAGATGCCAGAGGTAAGTCTTTTTCCAGCCATTCGGCGAGTTCTGGATTCATTTTCGAAATACTTCGGGATCCTGTTCACACGTTTCACAGGCTGATTGTGCGATAGTGAGCCAAATTCCGCAAGACTTCAAGTTCGACTTTCAGGCAAAGAGCTCCGAGGTCAAGAGTATCTCAACAGGTATCAACCAGAGCCAGGTATGCAGTCTTTCGGCGACGCCGAAAGTGGTCACTGGAAACGGGGCTGTTCCGAATGTTCGCCCTCAATCATCATCATCATCACATGCATCTACTCACTGGGAGTCTTGCAGCGAGGGTGGTGAGAGAGCCGTCCCGGTCACCGAGATGAGCAAATCAATCGCTACGTCTGCCTCTGTCGAGCTTTCATCGCACATTGGTGTAGCGCCAGAGTCTCAATCCCAAGATGAGAAGGCACAAGTTGGCTCTGGAAACAAGAAAGACACGATTTTGGGGAATTCATCGTTGAATCTCTCTAGCCATATTCAAGAGGGATGCCTACCAATTTCGCTGCCCGAAGACTCCGGTGCCCGTCAGACCGAGCAGACTGCAGTTCCCGCCAGTTATGAGCGGTCAAGTCGCTCCTACGCTTTCAAACGCGACAGCCTCCCTCGAGGGTTCCAGTTCTTCCAGTTCTCTGGTGGACCGCAGCCAGGGCAATGCGATGTCTCTACTAGCAAGGCTGCTTCTAGTCACTCTCAGGGAAATAAGACAGCTGTCACGGGAGTCGTCGAAAGACAGCGAAGAGAATACGTGTTGCGCGGGTCTGAAGTCACACAGACCGAGGGGACATCTGCTCCCGCCATTCCGGAGCGGCCAAGTCGCCCGTACGGCTTCCACAGCGCAGACCTACCACGAAGCTTCCAATTCTCTGAGGGTGCCCAAGGAGAGCACTCCAAAGAGCCGAGTGTCAAAGCATCAGGCAGTAAGACACCCAACACCAAAGCCTCCACCAGCTGCGCTCAGCAGAGTACCTCTTCGTCTTTCCACACCAGAGTGAAGCCGAGCCCTTGGAAAGCCAGTAGAGCAACGGCGAAGCAAATAAGAAAAGGCCGGCTGATAGTCGAGCCTCCTGGTGAGTTGCCAAAGCCGTTCAACTTTTGGTGGTGCGGGGTTCTGCCTTGCCACTGGCTGCTCTGTTATCCAAAGGCCTTCTTCTCACCGTCACCATAGAAATCTCCCCCAGCTCACGAACAAACTTCAACCTCGAAGGGGACAACCTGGAGGAATGCTGCAAACCTTCTTGAAGTTGACAGATCTCCCGAAGTTCATCAGGGAACTCAGTGACGCAGCATCATGCGAGTTTTTGGCCGGGATTCAGTATCCGAAGATACTGTGTGAGTAATTACTGGATGAGCGAGAGGAATGTTAGGAGAGGATGCATTCGAGGACAGAGGCATCCAACACGTGTTTATTGGTACAAGGTATGGACATCCCTACAGAACGTCGCAGAGTATGACTGACATCACATCAGTGCTGAAGGTTTCCACCCAAGAAACAAACCCTTGTGGATCAAGTATCCCTGACCATGATGGTCTGAAGGTATTGAAGTCTCAGAAGGGATGATGATGGAGGCGGCAAGTGAAATGTAGTAGCGGCCATCACGAAAATCATGGCATGATACAGACTTCCCGATGTCAGGGTAGCCTTGTAGATAGATCAAGGCCAAGAAGACCGAATGCAATTTACTGCCTACAATTGGGCCTTCTCCGTCCGGTTGCCCTGCTCGTCAAACCAGATCTTGGTTCCCTTAATCATTGACTCCTGCAATGCCGCACCGATCTTGACAGCAGCCACTGCTGAAGTCAACTTGATCGGCACAGGCTTATCCTCCAACACACTCTCGGTAAACTCAATCGCCTCGGTCGTGAAAGCAGCCCTGAAACGATCCCAGTACGTTTGCGGCAGCTCTTGCCGGATGCCTCCCGGTGTGTAAATCTTTACATGGTTCTCCGCCGGCAACAGGTTGACGGACAACTTGCCCTTGGTACCAATAATCTCCGTTGAATCCTCCTGGCCCGCGGCCATCATGCGCGAAGCATACAGATACGCGATGCGCCCATCGTAAAACTCGACCGTGCCAACAGCGTTGTCGCGATCGTTGTGCTTCCGCAAGTCCGGCTCGACGGCTGTGATGCCCACGGCGTGGACGGACTTGACCTTGGTGGTCTCCTCGTCAAAGAACCAGAGCGCGAGGTCAATGTCGTGGATACTGCAGTCGACAAAGATGCCACCCGAGAACTGGGCGTAGGCGACGAAGAAGCCTGAGGGGTCGAGGACGTCGCAGGTCTGGCTGCGGAGGATGGCGGGGCGGCCGATGAGGCCTTGTTGCATCTTTGCGTGGGCGTCGCGGTAGGAGGCGTCGAAGCGGCGGGAGAAGCCGCACATTACTTTGAGATCTGGGCGTTTTACGGCTGCGTCGACGACGGTTTGTGACTGTGGCCATGTTGTTAGTTCCCTTCCAACCGCACATGTTCAGGTGGGAAGGACAAGACACTTACAACTTCAACAGTGGTGCCCAATGGCTTCTCGCACAAGACGTGCTTGCCCTTCTCAATGGCCTTGTTGGCCTGCTCTGCGTGGACAGAGGTCGCGGACGCCACACAGATGGCCTCCAATTCCTTGTGGGCGAGCATGTCATCGTAGGACTCGTAGACGGTGACGCCGTGGGGGGCAAGGTTCTCGGCGGCCCATTGGCGCTCGCCAGCGTCGGGGGAGCTGACGGCGACGAGGGTTGCGCGGGGCACGTTTTGGTGGAAGTTGAGAGCGTGGCGCTTGCCCATGCGGCCGAGGCCTGCGACGCCTACTTGGAGCTTCTTGGTTGACATTTTGCTTTCTTTGCGGTTCTGGTGACGTTTCGTGTGGTGATTACTGAGGTGGTCGTAGTGTAGTCCGGTGTCCAGGGTTTGACTTGTGATCGTGAGGAGGGTGGATTGCGGTCTATGTCTATGTCTATCTTCTCTGGTGCGCAAATCGAACGGGAGCTTGACGGTCGTAAGGGTACTAAAGATGAGGGAATGTACGAATAATGGCGGTGACGAGGACCGGTGGGATGCTTCTCCTCTCGAGTCGAAGACAACTGGCGCAAATGTACAACCTGGGAGGAGTCGAAAGGTACCGAGGACGGCTTAACATAGCTCTACAAACATTAGGGACCTCTGGCGTCTTATATCTCACAGCCTTTCATACGGAACCTCACCGTCCTCGGAGCTCTATCGGAAACCATTTCCCGACACGAGTAAAGAGCTCCATCGCGGGGCACCTCTGACGCCGTTGAGGGGACCATCTCATGCCGATTGACCAGTGGGAAAGTGGAAGCGCATGTCGGAATCCCACAAAAGCGCGCTCAGGAGTCAAGACGCGTCGAGGAGCCCACGTGAACTTGCAGCAATGCTGAGCTGTGAGAAAGCTTTGAGGCATCTCGAAACTTGGCTTGCAACCGGTGTAAGACAGCCCACTTTCCCCTTTTTGCGAATGAGGCAGGTGGGGGGTTGGAAATGAACAAAAAAGAGCTTCGCATTGGTTGCTCAGCTTATCGGGGCAAGTTTCCCCGATTCTGAACTTGGCTCCCACGGCAACTTTGTCCGGTCTTTATGTCTTACGGCCAGATTACGTGAACGAGACCGAGCTCCGCGTATAAGCTCGCCACCATGCGACTAAGTATTGTACATTACGGATATACCCCAATATCCCAAAGCTAAAGAATAAACTAAGAAAAAACTTGTTGAATACGATGGGAACCTGGGGTAGCCGACAAGTGTGCGTTCCAGAACTGGTCATGCCCTGCATGTGTCAAGATCGCGTAGGTAATACGTGATTACCCGCATTGCGGATACGGGGTAATGTCCGTGTAGATTGAGTCTTTCTGATCCTCCGCATTGCCTAGATTCGCTCTGTCGGGATCACCAGATTCCTTCCCCGTACTTCACCCCCCTCCCCTTTCCCTGTCCTTGGTGCCGGTTTCCTGGGGTACGGGGTAATGAGGGGGACCAGATGACTGGAAATGAAGTCGTTTAGTCCTGTCTGTACGTGCCCTTGTGTCCATGGTTGTTACGGAATAGTCGTCGTGATTATTGGCCATCCACAATAAGACATGTAGGCACACCCGCGAGCAATTACCGGAATCCTAATCCCGATCTTTTCATGTAATATGCTGTGACTAAAGACACAAAAAACATCAACGTGGTATTACTGCAAGGTACAGTAGGCAACTATGTTGAGTACTCAAAGACATATTCAGTCATGAATCGTCCTCCCACCCCCACGCCCTCTTCAAGTGTGACTGTGCCGAAGCAGTGGGCCACATGTGCTCAACATCCGTCTTGACCAAAATATCCAATAGTGCTTTTTGCTCGGTATACTCGACGAACCTGTCCCCGCACGCTGTAACACCCATACAGGCCGTGAACATGGCTGGTATCGTCTGCTTGTTTGATAGCGCGGCGCCACATAGTTCTCGGACTTGCATACGAATGTCGTTCTTAAGTTTCCCATGTTAGCTAGTTCTCAGGTCGAGATTGTTAGAATGATTGGAACCGCTTACATCTAGTTTTTTTCGAGCTCGGATTCGACTAGGTCCTATCTTGGGAATGCTCTCGTCGTGGCACATCAAGAGCGCTCGTGCTAACGCCCCATGCACATTTCCGATCACTAGGCTATGTTAGTGGGCTCGTTCACCATGTCGCCACGAGCAAAGACTGGAAAATAAGTCCTAGCTTCAGGGAAGGGAGAAGACTAACCGACTGCATGATTAATGTAAAAGATTTGCGGAAACACCAAGCCTGAAGCAAGGTCCGGCTCAGAGTACGCGATAGGCAGCCAAGAAAGCGGCCTCGCGCGTAGCCAGTTATAGTCATACTCAACCAGCCGCTGATACTCACTCTTGCGGTTCTCCACCTCGCCAAAACAAAACTGCACCACCTCGGCGCAGTGCACGACGATGCGATTCGCCCAGCAATCGTCATCAGCCGGCGAAAAGGACCGGTCAATGAAGAGGTGGTCGAGCTTGACCTTGATCGGCCGCTGCGTCGCAAACGCCATGGTAATTTCCTGCCGGAGGCCTACCCAGAACGAAGCCTGTCGGAGGGAGCTCGGCGGGTCGAGGGCGGATGCGTTTTGCGTGTTCATGAAGAGCTGGATGCCGAGAAGATGGCCCTCGTGGTCTGTCCCTATGAGCGGGACATCGAGCTCTTCAAGGGTGCGGAGGAGGATTGTCGCCGCGAGGAGGTCATCGTTCGTGAGGGCCGACGAGTCGTTTGAGATGGTAGTGAGGTGTTTGAGGCATTCTTGGTGGTAGCGGTCCGAGGCGTAGGGGTCATACTGTTCATGGAGGCTGAGGTGGCGGGAGGAGAGGGCGAAGATTGCGTTGAGGAGGGTTGGACATGTTGTTGCTCTTCGGGGAACGACGATTGCAAAGTGCCGTCTTGCGTCGCATAGATCGAACTGAAAAAGGGGGTTAGAACAGCCGAGGAGTTGCCAGATCATACTCCTGAGGTAAAAAAGCGTATGACCACTCACCCAGGTGCACATGTACTCTAGATAGTACTTCATCAACCTCACCTCATGAGGCTGCGTGAAAGGAAACACGACGTCGTCATGATGCTCAAAATTGGCTAGCCCGAGAGTTGACCCAGATGGAATAGCGCTGTAAACAGATGGCAAAGTTGTTGGTGTCTGCACCTGCACCTCTCTCCAACTCGCAGCCGGCGTAGAGGCGGGTTGGCTGTAAGGACTCGGGACTAGAAGCCGGGCATCACGATAATCTCGGCTATGCGAGTCGATGATGGGAGCCGGGGATGCGGATGCGGCGTCATCGGGTTGCCGTTGTTCTCGGCGTCGTTGTTGTTCTAGATCCACCAACAGCGCGGATGATGATAATGATGAGCCAGGATCAGGATGTGTCGCTGGCAGTGGTACCCGCTGACCCTCCGCTGGTGCAAGCTGCGGCTGTAGTGCTGCCGGTGGATGGAGTTGCGGTTGCGCTTGTGGTTGCGGCGGCGGGCTGCCGTGTTCAGACCAATAAAGAGCCTCAAGTTCCTGGGTTTCATCGACAAAGTGTACTATGTGACCGAGTTAGGCAATTTTGACAGAAAAGAAAACGATGTCGGGATAAGCTTCGTTCCAAGATGATTCCAAACAAGGCATTTCTCGCCGTTTTTGCTCGTAGATTTCCTCCTCATTTTCCCCAACTTCTCCAACTTGCAAGGTCTTGGAGGTGGGACTGGTAAACTTACATCGCCGCGGATAGGGCACCCACGTCTGCTCCGTAGCGCTCGGCGTCCTAAATCAGCGAGACAAAACCCATAGTAAGCGATCAGCGTTCCCGCAAAAAAAGCAGTACAATATGGCGCATTACGGAGTCTAGAGTTGCAGATTCGTTCCCGTGACGAAAACGAAATGGGGGTACAACGTATTGTAGTGGTAAACGGGCCGGGCGAGACCATTATCTCGGTTCCGCTTTGCGTAAATCTTGACTCTTGCTTCACCAATGTCGCAACTTGCACATTGTGTAGTGTAATTCGCAATTGAGCGGGGAGCGACTGGGGTGCCACAGAGCCAAGTACAAGTTTGCCAGAGTTGATGATAGGGAATGAGAGGAATTTGGCCGTCACTTACTCAGTGGCATGCTTGAATCGAATTGCGGGGGCCGGAATACAGTCCTTGCCAGTTGCTCTGCATCGAATACATGATTTCAAGTGGACGTCGGGCCGAGCAGAAGACGGAGACGCATCGTCATCTGTGCCCCACGCGCATTTGAGATGTTGCTTTTTGCAAGTCTATTGTTCATGTTCATTAGCTTTGGAGTTGAGTATGTCCGCCAACGTAGGTACGGTGGGAGTCGGAATGGGATGCAAAGTCCGACCGGCAGGCAGTCCAGTTTGGTCATCTCATCCCACAGATTCCACATCGCCAACCCCAGATATCTCAGTCAGCAGCAATTCCACAACTTCTGATTGCTTAGGCGAAATCCGGGGTAGAACACGGATCACGGAGGGTCGGGCGTGGGCGACAAACTCTGGGGAAATGGGGTGAATAGCCAAAGCGAATAGGGCCGACTTACCAGACATGTCGTCGACATGATTTGACTCCCACCTCTTTCAGTCTCTTTTCGTCCTGCCTTGTCGCAGTTTCGTAAAATTGGGACGATCACGACGATGTAGGGAAGTTGGGGGATAAAAGCATTGCCTCCTTCGTGAATTCAGGAAATCTGTGCGTCGGGGCAAACTGCTTGTTAGTGTAAAAGAGGAAGAAAGCTCCTAGCCTCTCACCCTAGGCCCTACAGCCGTCGGTGAGGCTCCTTCGGTTCAAATTTCCACGCCAACCATGTCCTGGCCTCCTCCTCCTAGCCTATGACGAAAGTGTTAATGCAGGTTGGAAATGGCCCCTGACTCGTGTTGGGGAGAGGCCACCCCCTGGCCGGCCAGCCCCCATCCAAATCCATGGAGGCTCGGCACTGCAAATCCACGGCCAGATTCCGGAGTATTCTGGTATTTCGAGACATAGCGCACAGAAACCCCACCTAACCCGTCAATTCCCCACGGGCAACTCATGTGCGAGAATCTTCTGACAGGCGGCCCCTGTACTGCGTGGAAACCGCGTTCTTATCAGCTTGGAATTGCCAGAAGCACGCAGAAGACTCTAATCATGTGCAGCCAGTATCTTGTCCTCTTCGACGTCCTTCTATAGTCCCACCCAGGCACTCCGTGGTCGATGGTCGAACGGTGCCTGGAAGGGCGCACATCGTCTGTTGAGTTTTGTCATCGAACTTGATCTCGAACGCGTCTTCAATTCTTCGCAAACACCCCCAAAACTCCAACTGCCAAGTTCTCCAAATACCGTGGGGCTGACGAGGGCGGGCATAACCCCGGCCGTATTCTGTCTCTCGCTGGTTCGTCGTCAGTGCCTGAATTCGTCCTCTCTGCCGGACGGATGGCCGAGGGGTGCCCCATGCTGTCCGTGTTTGTCTCTCTTCTTCCCACCCCCGTATTTGGTGTAGCGTGAGTCGTGATTGGAGTCTCCGCGCAAGGAACGCTGGAAGCCTGACACGGTTTCCCCAATATCCCCAGAAAACCCATCTTTGAAGCACACCCCGCGATTTAGCGGCTCCTCCACGTCCATTCTTGACCAACTAGCATCCGGCCATTGGTCGTGGTACTCGTGGCGGCTATTGTGCGCAAGCGTATCCGTAGCGTTCCTCTTCCCCATCCCGTCCTGTCCTCTTCCCCCCGGTGCCCACCCTCGTCACTCATCAAGGCTCGGCGTAAACAAGTATCTACGGCTTTCCAAAGGTGTGGATCCCCCCAACCGTGCCCCCTAGGCCGTCAATGAATCTACTTGACGGGCGTAGTCGGGATGGCTTGGCCATGGGCCAGGCGGTGGCCCCGAAAGTCTCAGAGTTCTATAAAGACGACGTTGCGTGCCATGCTTGACGTTGATCTCGACTCCCTCTCCTGCGACTCAGGCGGGTTCGACCAAAGCTTCTTCCTTCTTCTTCAGTGATACCCCTCCCGATTTCTTCTATTCCAGTTTCATCAGACTGAACCGGTCTGTCGGATTCGTGTAACCTAAACCTCGTCCCTGGCTCATCCAGTGCAACTCCAGAACCTCAACCTCACGGCTCAGTCCGAGTGAGTTCATCCCAAGGACCCCTATACACCAGCTTAGTCACAAACCTGTTTCACTACACCACATCCATACAGCGAATTATGAAAACTTTATCGAACTCCCCTCATACTGACGTTTCCACAACAACAGCTCAAAGATGGGTGCACGATCAACCTCCGCCTCCGAGGTGGAGAAGTCATCAACCAACTACCCAGGCGTCTCTACCGAGCAACAAGAGACCGTCCTCTCCGATGCCTCCCTCGAGCCATACGGACCCTCTGGCTTCAGGGGGATCTTCGCATCCCACTATGTAGCTCTCTGCGCTGCCTTCTCGGCAATCGGTGGTCTCCTCTTCGGTTACGATCAGGGTGTTATTTCAGTTACCCTGGTCATGGACCAGTTCCTCGAGCGTTTCCCAGAGGTATCTGACCACGCTGCTGGCTCTGGCTTCAAGAAGGGTCTCATGACTGCCATGATCACTTTGGGTGCCTTTATTGGTGCCATGAACCAGGGTTGGCTTGCCGACATGATCTCCCGAAAGCGATCCATTATGGTTGCTGTTGTCATCTTCACCATTGGCTCCTCTATCCAGACTGCGGCTGTCAACTACGACATGCTCGTTGGAGGTCGTTTCATCGGAGGTTTGGGCATTGGCATGTAAGTTTCGTCAATTTCCCCTTTTTAGTCATATCGAATACTGACAATTCTAGGCTTTCCATGGTCGTCCCCCTCTACATCTCCGAAATCTCACCTCCCGAAATCCGCGGTTCTCTCCTCGTGTTCGAGCAACTTTCCATCGTCTTCGGCATTGTCGTAGCCTTCTGGATCACCTACGGCACCAAGGACATTCCCAACCACTGGTCCTGGCAGCTTCCCTTCCTCATTCAGATTCTCCCCGGTCTCTTGCTCGGATTCGGCGCCATCTTCCTCCCCTACTCCCCTCGCTGGCTGGCATCCAAGGGCCGCGAAGAAGAGGCCCTCTTCAACCTGGCCAAGCTCCGCGTTCTTCCCGATACCGACCCGCGCGTTCGCCGTGAATGGATGGAAATCGTCTCCGAGGCTCGCTTCCAGTCCTCGATTCTCGCTGAACGCCACCCTACACTCGTCGGAGGCGGTAGCATTGCCAGCACTATCAAGCTCGAGTTTGTTGCTTGGGGAGATTGCTTCAAGAAGGGATGTCTGAGACGTACGCACGTTGGTGCTGGTCTCATGTTCTTCCAGCAGTAAGTTCATGTTACAGTGACAAATAGTCGATGTTTGAAGGTTTGACTAATATTTCGATAGATTTGTCGGAATCAACGCCTTGATTTACTACTCACCAACTCTGTTTGCGACGATGGGACTCGACCACAACATGCAGCTGATCATGTCCGGAGTTCTTAACTGTGTTCAGCTGGTCGGTGTTATCCCCAGTCTGTGGACCATGGATCGGTTCGGACGTAGATCGCTGCTGTTGACGGGTGCCGTGGGCATGACGATCTCGCAGGCCGTCATCGCTATTCTTGTCGGGCTGTACTCGAACGACTGGCCCAGCCATACTACTCAGGGATGGGTCAGTGTGGCTTTCTTGCTGATGTACATGTTTGTCTTTGGCGCAACATGGGGACCTGTGCCCTGGGCTTTGCCCTCCGAGGTGTTCCCTTCATCGCTCAGAGCCAAGGGCGTTGCCATTTCTACTTGCTCCAGTAAGTTGATAACGGCCTCTTGCCATTCAGCCCTATTTCATTTGCTGACACTTATCTTCCAGACTGGATCAACAACTTCATCATCGGTCTCGTTACTCCTCCCCTGGTCCAGGGCACCGGTTTCGGCGCATACGTCTTCTTCGCTGCTTTCTGCCTCCTGGCCTTCGTTTGGGTTTGGTTCTGTGTGCCGGAGACGAACGGAAAGACTCTTGAGCAGATGGACGAGGTGTTTGGTGACCGTACTGGACTTGACGACGTGGCGAAGAAGAACCAGATCTTCCGGGAGGTTGTGGATGAGCAGACCCATGCCACGGTTACTCTGTCAGCTTAGATACTTCTGAGTGATATAGAGAGGAAGCAAATGATACTGAGTGTAGCAATCAGTGGTACTACTTTTGGTACTCAAGAGACGACTCACAATACGATGATGTTTAGGTCTACCCATGGCTTCTTCGTGTGAAGTATGAAGTTTACGTCAGCGTAAAGGATGGGGAATATGGTTACTTATGTGTGATAGAGCAGGAATCCCTTTTTAGAATATTCGTTCCATTAGTAAGTGAGTATACCACGGTCTTCCGGCTTCTTGAAACATACGCAAGATGGTGCCCCGCTAACCTGGAAAATCAGGCAAGGTTGGCAAGTACTGAACTTCACCTGGGTGTCCTTACCATTCACCTTGGGATGAAAGGTGCCTCCTGGTTGTTTATGCCCCTCCGTGCGCCGCCAAACTCCCGCAATCCTTCCGAAGTCATACTAGCAATGGCCTAACGGTATAATTTCGGTTGTGAGGGCTACTGTTCGCGGCTTCATTCCTTCTGATCAAGGAACAATGCTTCCTTGCTTTCAATAACTTGATATCTTAGATGCCTAATCTGTAGTGTGACCAAACATTGAGATGGTCAGGCTAATTCTCAATGAATATCTCAAATGAAACAGATAGAACGATAGTTGGGTATGTTGGCTTGCTTTAAAACTATAATACAGAGAAGTTTTGATATTGTACAAATGTGCCTTCTGCCTGATATATCGGACCTGCCGTAGTGACAGCGCTGGGGACAATGTCATAAGTCAGTGGCTCATCTGCTTCTCTTCCTCCGAACCCTTCCACGCCACTCCAGTTGCTCCGCTCTACGGTAGAGGTTGCCCCTTGCTGGGATATTGGTGAAGTGAGCTTGGATGAAGTCGAGGGGCCAAGCATCGGTGTGCTATGGGTCATGATTTGCCTCGGTGTCCCGTCCTGAAACCCCGGCCAAGCTGGCAATGGCCTCTGAGAGACGGGTGCGTTTGTTGCGAATGAGTATGTTTGCGTCATGGGAGTACTATCTGAGTAGGACCGTGAATGACCTTGGGTCGATCCCATTCGCTGCCCCATACTGGTGCTTGTCGCCATGACAGGTATCTTGACGCCGGCGTGGCTCGGGTTCGGGCCCCACGGTCCCGGTGGTATTCCTCCTATCTTTCTGGGACCACTATCGGAGGTTTCTGGCGGATATGACTGTGAGAGTATGCTCGATGGCAGTGGACCGAAACGGAAACCTTGGATTCGCTGGCGTACTTCGACGGGGTATCTGTTGAAGAACTTATTCGTTTGCGAGGGGATGTAGCCAGCTGTACCCTTCCCTAACAACTTTGCATGCTCTTTCGTGAGCTCTTCGAGGTACGCTCTAGACGATCGAGAAGATTCGGCCTCGTTGCCGATTGCCGAGAGCTGGTACAGGCACTTGCTAACGAGTTCGGAAGAAGACGAAAAGGTCTCTGCTGCCATCGGTGAGCTGGCGAACGAAGGAAGTCCGATTTCAGCGCCTTGGTCTTGGCGGTCGTTGGTATAGTGCATCCCGTGGACGTGAATCGTTCCGGCCGTGAAGATGCAAAAGGAAATGAACGCCGGAAGTTCCAGCAACTTTGTCTGCATGGCGTGGTCGATCAGCTCAATGATTGCCGTGGCGTGTCGGAAGGCGACTTCCGTTGCCTCGATCACCCAGTGTTGTATCATCATGGCCCCGGCCGGCTCGCTAAGGTGCAAGGGGAGAAGCGGGCGGTAGATGAGGCAGTGCACCAGGTGGTAGATGATTTGGCACTCGAGCATGGTGTTTGCTTCTGCTCCTCTCGGGTCTTGGTAGAGGTAGTCCGGGTTGCGGCTGATTTCTACCGCCCATTGATCGAGATCATGCCGGATCTTGTGGCGATGTGCGAATGCTGCCTGTGTTGTTGGGTCTGTGACGAGCAGGTATCTGTTGGCATCAGAAAGGATGTGAGCGACCCATACCATCTTCTGTAACCCGTTGTCTGGGTTGTCTGCGCGTTCGCTTGGTGGCTCGCACTCGACCGTCAAAGAGCACTCGTTGTTTGGTGGCCAGCCAGCCGGTGAGGCTTGTCTGGACGACTGGATAGTCGTCTTGACGAGGGCATCGTCAATGAGTGAGGGTCTCTCGAGCCATGTTGATACGAAAACATTCATCACGTAGCAGGTGCAGAACAACCTTCTCCTCATCTTGCCCTGCGTATGGTTGTAGTCGTCGTGTTGTTCTGATCCTTGGTACAACTCGAGCGCCAGGACTACGCCCACAGCTTGAGCTTCGGTTTTCCCGTTAGTTCAGTGTAAAGGAAAACGATCACACTCTCTCAACACTCACAAAGTACGCTGTAGGCTTTACGGCCGTTCCCCATTGCCGCAAAAGCTGTCACTAGCAACAGCAAAGCCTGACAGTTTTCGATTGTAGTGTCTCCCAAGTCTATGTCCTTGAGAGCCCAAGAGGCGTACGTTTCTGCGGAAACATGGCTGCTTGGCCCTCTACCGGGCTGTTCTGAAAATCTACTTTCATGTCAGGTTCATATGGTTTTAGTATCCTGATGGTTGCAAATCTACCTAGTTGACACTGCACAAATAGCGTACAGTAACGACTTTGGCATCTTGTTGTTTCTCAGCTTCTGTCTAGTGACCTCCTCGTCAAGGATACGGTACGGATTGCGGTGGAAGTGCGTAAAATAGGTGTCCACTAAGCCTTCTGCGTTGATGATGAATGGGAACTCACTAGCTCTTTGTCAGTCGGGTAGGTCCTTGGAAAAGTCGATGGATGTGAGATCGTTCTACATACTTATTGGCCCCAAAGCTTCCCTCGTGAAAAGCACTGTAGGGAGAAACATCTGATGATGCAGAGCCACAAGGGTCGGCACTGTTGTTGCTGCTGTAGACATACAGTTCGTTGAAATCGGCTGGAATAGCATCGGAACCAGGCGGGGTTGGGGTCTTGTCGGATTTGAGGAGCTCTTCGAGGCCATCGATTCGTTTGATCAAAGCACTTAGCGACTCTTTCTTGGGACCTCTCTTTTTTGGAACACCCTCTGGATTATGGTTTAGTTGCTCTGATGCACAGCGACAGTGATGATGGATGCTATAGTTTACCATAGAAACATGACCTCTGATAGAGTTGACAGACTCCACACGCTGGTAACGCTCTGTCGCATTTGATCTGCATGAGTGCGGGACGCCGATCAGAAAACAATCTTATCGGCGGCAGTGGAAACAAAATACCTTGCGAACTTGACATGGCTTGCAATTCATCACACCCCGTGATGTCTTGGTAGCTGGGCTGTCCTGAGGACTCTGCGATTGTTTTGTGCCCGACATGTTTGCACAGGATAACGTCCGTTGTGCAATGAAGTGATCTCGACAGCCGAAAAAGTGCCAACCGTCATCCCAATCGGATTCAAAAGTGTGCCGACACGGTCGATAATAAGCGTGGCTGATGTTTGGCTTCCAGGCTGGTCCAAAACATCACACCCAGGCTGAATCGAGGGCGATGAAATCCATGGGTCGTGTTCCGGCACCAACATTCCCGGGTGGGACGCTTGTTTTATGAAGTCATGTATTGTCTTCGCGGTACTTTCTCCAAGTAGTTACTCAACCCCCTCGCTGTGATACCAATTGCACATGGGGAAACTTCAGATGAGCTTATCCTCTCCCTTGAGCTTTCCTCGTTGAAACTGTCTTCACACCGCGGCCTGGTGGGGGTGGGCTTGGGAAAACAAACATGTTCGCTAGGGCCAGGGACCGCCCAGCACCGCTGTTCAAAGGTTGGGCCAGATGAAGTAGCCCCCTAGAAGAGCTCCAGAATCAAACGTTACCTTGTATGCAGTAGTGTTGTGTTCAGAACTTCAGAGGGGCTTGCGTCGCTAACCGCTGGGATGGCACAGACATGTCTGCCATCTGTGACGACTGACGTCTTGTGACAAGTGGCTAAGTGTCAATACATCAACTTCAGATGAAGCAGACTGAGACGAGTGTAAGGTGCCTAGTCCATCCACGGAATGATGATGAGGTACTCTTTTTCACGATTTGCGTCTTTTGGGAACCAGCGATGCCCTGGTATCTATCATCCCGTTGATTGCCGCGTCACCGTGAACGCGGTTAGTGCACATCATTCCTCGGTTGTGCCCAGCAGTTCTTCTCCGCATGTGAGCAGATCATAACAATCCATCGCTAAAGAAGTCAAAGTTGACACCGCGCGGGTGGGCAACCTGCCATTCGATAGTTTCACGGTAGATAATGTTGCAATGCCTCGTCGTATGCGGGGCTCAAGCGAAGTCCATGTCGAACTGGTAACCATTCAGAGATAGTTGTTGGTAAGATGAGGTGCCGAAATTACCCACCTAGGTTAGTAGTTAATAAGGGCACTGCTGTTGCTTAGACAAAATGCATCACATCCGGACCGATTGCGAGTCGACTCTTTGGTCTTTGGCAATGACTTTGGTAAATTGCTGCCTGCGTGAAGTCTTCTCAACAATTCAACATGACCTGATCTTCAACCATGATTCCATTCCGACAAGCGAGCTTTGGGCATCTGTGGATCTCCTAAAAAGGTTATTTCACTTGTAGATCACGACCCAACCCTACGGACTGAGGCTTAGAGATCAACAAAAGGTCTTAACTGACAGTCTTATTGAATCCGAGCACAAACCACATCGGGGCAGAGGCACCCAGTTTCAGTTCCCGTGTTCTAACACCACCTTGGGCGCGTGCAACCTCATGCTACTCGCAACGAATCTTGGCCCGCCCAAGAGTCGAAAGCAGTCGGTTGTTTCCGCTTGTTACGAAGAGAAGGGTTTCCTGTCAGCTGTCATCCTAAACTCATGGCAGCTCCGGCGTATCGATTCACGAGACGCTTGGCAGAAAAAGAGTATTGGTCCCGAAGGATCAAATAAGCTTGTTGCAGGTTGGGAGCATGGAAGGTCCATGACCAGATTCATAAACCTGAGACAGGAACGCGGCGATCGGTCTGGGAGCTCCCGGCTATCGACCAGGGGCTCTGTGAGCTGTCTACTAATGTCTTCTCCGTCGGCGTTTTGGGGGGAGAAATTCCGATGTGATCCGGTTTTTGGTATATTGCCCATTCCACTTGTAGTGTCGCACACTCCATTGTCGTCTCGACGAGTAGCTAAAACATGCTCACTCGCGGACTTGGGATGGCGTTGAAAGGGGAGCGCGGTATTCGTTCGGGCACAGCGCCCGAATGCTGGTGTATTCAACCGATAGGCCGCCGGCCTTCGAGCTCCCCCGCCGCCGAATATGGGGTATCATTGAAGTAAGGACTCTGCCCCCGAGCTGCTGTCTCTTTCTGTGCCGGGTGATCCGCTTCGTAAGGAGGCCTCTCCGACCGCGCAACTACATGTGACTCGGTCTACAGCTACCGGATGGTTTAAGACGTGCACTCGGCCGAGCCACATTAGTGTTGACTTGATATGCACGACTTCTGATGTCGTGCCTTCGAGCCTGTATGTGGTATATGCTCATACTAATCACAAAATAGGCTTCCGGGTCTTTCAGACACCACAACATGGTAGGTGCATGTGTAATACCCCACGCAGTTAATCTCTGAGTTTGGGCTGACATTGAGGCGCTCGAGCAACCTCACCTTACTGATACACGCTCGGAGCTGAGACCCGACGCAGATGCCACATAGAATCAGCTTCTCCGCCTGTCTTCAAGGCTGTCATATCAGTCCGGTACACTAAGGTATGTCAAGACCATGTTGGGATGAGGACGTTTGACATGTCAGACGCCAGTGCGTCGGGCCAAAAGGTACCGGAGAACTTCACATCGTGACTCTGACTAGTTTCGTCTCTTTTCATAAGACATCCCACGGCTTGGCAAATTGATTCATTTCTTTCTTCCAGCGATTGGGACTTCACGACTTTGATCGCAAAGGCGTTGATGCTACACATGGTTCCTCAAGATTGCCGCCATCTAAGATTCTGCAAAGGAAGGTTACCATCGGCACTTTAGGCTGCTAAACTGAAGTCGCGACTAAAACGATTAAGGACTCTAGTGGGTTCTACTGGCGCTCTAGGGGCTTCGATTGCAGGGAAAGAAGAACAGACCTTAGCGTTGCGTCCAGCATTGTGATCCGCGTCAAAATTTGAGTAAACTGTTCAGGCCAGGGTTTAATCCTCGAGGGTTTTTCGGGCCTTCTCTTGCATCAATGATCATACGATCGTTAACACTTTTTTGACGCGGTTCCATCCTATGAAAAGTCTGTTCGCGGCCTCAATATTTGGATGATTGGTTACGACATCAAAGGGCTGATGTTAAGGTTTGCCGCTAATGTCAAGTACCGTGGTGATCGAATGTGGATGCAAGAGAGCCTCACTGAGTGGTTGGTATTGCATGAAACGGCATTGCCGATAGTCTGCAGCGAGTTGTTACCTGCAGTCCATAGGGGTAGTTACTGGGGTCGTCGGACTCGGACATCGCATAGCGAGATGCGCATAGCGCTGTCTTTCCAACGCTCAGCCTTTCCCAATGTAGTAATTACATGTAAGCGGTCTCTTCAAGCTAGTAAGGCAAGTCAACGCAAGCATTCAGCACATACTCATTGATCAAAATAACGCATTCGGGGCCTCGGGCCGAGGGAGTGGACATTCGCAGATCGAATACACGAGCTCGCAGCTTCACTTAGATGTGGAATAACGATCACCATCTGCTCTTCGGCCTTCAGGTTGCACTACGTGCTGCATTGACTTCTTACATGATGAGATTCATGCACTGGCAGATCCCCAGCTTATCCTGAAAGAGAGAAAAAGGAGACCCCAGAAGTATGAGGTATTTCTTGGGAAACTCGAGCGCCAATAGTAGCAGGGTACACCATGGAGTTCTAGGCCATGCTCGCATGCAGTGAAGCTCAAGATTGTAACCAGATAGTTTACTTGTCTGGTTCTCCGGGCTATGACTGAAAGTCAACTTCGTACGACTGCGGGCTGCGGGCTGCGGTGAAGCCGTAGATGGTTCTAGACTCGATTTTACAGGTCGATCGAAAGGATAATCAATTATCCCTACAATGGCAGAAGCGCCAGTAACTTTCACAAAGACAGGAGACTAAAGCTGGATCTTTCTGTGGCCCAAGTGAAGCGCCAGTACCAGCAAGAAACAATAATAGTTTTCATGACTCAAGCTGTTCACTCAATTGCTATCCTCAACTCCGCTATGCCAATGTCTTAATCCATTACATTACAGGCTGTCATTCTCGAGTATGGGTGGTCAGAATAGTGCGTTGATTCAGGTTCAAACTGGAGATCGTTTCGCTCTGTAGCCAGAGTAAAGGAGCCTAAGACTAGGGTTGAGAGTCTAACTGAAGGCCAAAGGACGAAATAGCCAGTGCTTTGGCAACGATCAATGTGTATACATGCAAGAGCACACTTACCGTAACACAAGGGATGAGTCAAGTGCGAGACTGACACACTGTGGTTTGGAGCTTGTTACGTACAAAGTTCTATCCGAAAGAACTCCTGGAAAGACAGCTATCCTAATTTCAATCAAACTTCAGATTGTTTTATCTCTACCTATACAGGGCCCACCCAGAACAATAATTGGGTAGAGAAATACAAGCGTAAACGACAGAACACATGCTTATGCGCTCTTGCTTGCAATGAAAGAAGTGACCATTGAATTATGCTTTACTGATTCAGGTCAATGTATGAGCAGTGAGCGACCTTTCTCGCTGAAACACCAGCCAGTCGCTCCCATCAACAATGAGGTCTAAGATGAAATGAGAAGAGAAGTACATGTACGCACTCATAACGATCTCCATGAAAATTCTTGATTGTTCGTCTGTTTGATTCGTGAAGGTGTACGAGGTTGTCAAGCTTACCTCGGATCTCATATTGGGTTATTTGCTGCTTCCGTAATACTCGGTAATACGTTATGCTAGGTAAGGTAGTCTACGAAGGTATCCTAAGCCAGGTAGTAGCTGCGCTTCACTCAACGCAATTAACGCGTTAATGACATCAAACTTGGACCGATTGAGCGTCGATTTCTAGGAGCTAGTGTTTTGATTGTTGAGTTGATTATTAATGTTGCGTTGAGAGGAGCGCCGAGAAATAGTAGGGAATTGAAGCAGAATGTCTCCAAATCTGCGAGACCTGTACCAAGCTTGCTGTGGGCATTTTTGAGAGAAGCAGCGTTTTCAGTCTTTAGATCTCACATTTATAGATAACACTCAAGTACTATTAGACAAAAATTTGATGAGTCGGTCGGATGGGATGGCATCCGGCTTCCCCACCGGCCTGAAGTCATGGACGGACCCACCTTCCCCGGAGGCATAATACGTACATACTTCGCCGGAAGCTTCGGCGTGGAGACCCCGCAGGAGCCTTATATAACGGGATCTTGGCCCGTACTTGCCCTCTATGGAGTTTGATTCAACGGCAGATTATGGATTGGGCAGGATCACAAGCAGTCTCGACCGAACTTTCGAGCATTTAAAAAGGGGCTATTGCAAATCATGCCGATCTGTTGTTAGTCTGAAGATTGCTTGAGGTATCTTGAGAGCATGGGAACCTATCTTCGTTAAGCTCATTGTGCGTGCAATTGCTGTCTCGAGTCATTCTTCAAGCAATCGGCCGACTTCTATAAGCACGTAGCCAAAGGATGTATGGAATGTGTTGCACTTTTTGAAAGTTAGATCTTGGAACCAGAAAATGCGTCTCTAAGCCCTATCCGATCTAAGGTTTTATTGAACGATCAAAGACTAGAAGGTCTTGAATCTCGCATCAAATCATCGTCATCACAGGCGGCACCCGATTATCCTGGTTGATGAGAACAAGAGTTAGATACATCTAGCAAGGGACTTCTTGATTACGAATGCATGGCCAAGCATTCGCGTCAAGGACGTATTGTAAAAGACTTTCCACCAGTAGCTCGGCAGCTTTCCGGTGTAGCGGCGCCACTATCGCGTTATTGGAAGAAGTTTCATATCACAGTCCATCTGCATCATCAGGCTAGGAGAACAACCGATAGAGTGGAACCCATCCCTCAGAAACGACGTCATTTTCAAGAACTGAAGCCAAAACCCTGACCAAACGACCAGGGCCCAAAAGCAAGAACCGTTCACCGTAGGTGAGGCGCTCGCGGCTCACGTTAAGCGACCCAGCTCAGCCCCCTATCGCGGAAACTACTGCAGCCAATCCCGCCTGACGTTTTGTAGCGACGAAGGGCCGATGTGCGCCCGCGCGGCTGACGTGAATTTTGAGGTCAATTTAGACACCTCACCGCAGGGTCACATAATGATTCTTGTGTGCTTTGAATTGCCAGTGGTCCAGATATTGCAGGAAAAAACGGGAAAGGCTCCATTGTCTCGGAGCAGAACCACAGAGCCACAGGTTCGCTCAACATGTCACACCGTTCTGTGACCCGAACTGACGCCCCTCCTCCATCTTTCTCCTCAGGTTCTCTATCATCCCCTCATCCCCAGTTTTTCTCTAGTGACAGCCAAAAGTCCACCGTAGGCTGCCTCTCTCACCTTCAAACCGGACTCTGACTCCGACCGTCACGAAGCATTTCTCTTGCACCTGACAGGCGGGTAGAGAGGCCCTGCGTTCTTTTGCAGTTGCTTCCAGGATCTCGATCCACTCCAAGTACAAGAAACTTGGTTTCTCGGTGTGGGGCCGAATTTGCAGAATTTTCCGGCCCGGTGAATCGGCGATGTTATCGGCTTGGCACTCCCGCCTCCCGTGCGCTGTCACAACAACACCAAAAAAAACTGAAAGATTGATGCTCGATTTAATCGATTGAATCGAGTACTACTTACTTGATGGCAAAAGAAGATCTCCTTGTTGTCCCGGGATATGGGCAGTCTCAAACAAATCCAATCTGTCCTGGGGTGGAGTTTCCATTATGAGTCTTAATCTCCCGTCCAAAACCCACGCGAGTCTACCCGATGTGTGAGACTTTAACTCCGGCGTTGGATTCCACCGATGGATTTCAGGTCAGCGAACCAATATGTCTACCATTCGAGATACATCGCAAACGCGCATACGAGGACCCGGTTTTCCCATGCGCCAGGCATCACTCGTCCGATGTGTGGAGACAAGCGGTACAGACAATCCTTCCAAGACGCCAAAGAGAATGCACAGTCAGGGTCCTGCCTTCTTCGGTTGACGATTCGATGTCCTAAAAGCATGTGCTGTTATGAAGATCTCTGCAAAATTGCAGTGATAGACGCTGCGTGTGCGTTGTACGTCAACAAAGGGGCCTGAAACATAACATGGAAACCACGTTCTGCCAGGGACCTCGACAGTTGACAGCTTTGTCAAACCGAGTAGTTGGTAATGAGATCGGCAGAACTTTGGCCCATCGTTGAGGCTATCACCAAGGTTAAAGGCCTCCAAATGACATTCGCGACTCATAGAGAGAGCCTGAAAAGTGATCATCCACTGCAATACGTCAGTGTACATACAGATGCCTGACACAAGATGCAGAAGATTGTTGCGCCAAGTAGGTCCAACATCGGCCTCATTGCCCTTTTTGCGCAAACGTCAACCAACAGACTGTATGTTTGTGGGCCCCCGAGTCAGTTCATTTTGGGTTTGGGGAAAATTTGACTGGACGTTCAAACCACACAGTCTTTGTCCACACAGGCCCATTTCTCCAGTTCAGTTCATGCGGGAATGCGGGTGAAAAACGGACTTGACACGAGGATACAAAGGCCCGTCAGTTTTTCCGTTCGTTCTCGCCGGGTCTTGGAAGCTTTTTGTCGCCTTTCATTGGTGTTGGTGCGAAACTTCAGTCGGCTTGCTGTGGGCTTGGCTCGTCTGCTGATGCGCCTGGCGCGCCTCTTCGGATTGCCCAAATGGGTAATGCCGAGAAGAGAGAAAACTCCTACAGTGTCGACGTCATCCCGAGATACTTGGATAGTGTAGATCGGAGTTGAGATTTCAACCTTTAGCTCCAACAGCCTCCACAGTTAGCCGCCATTGGTCTTGGAGACTGGAAGCCATAAGAAATGAGGATTCACAATACCAAGGGATAAACATTGAACAAGCAATGGACAAGAACATTGGCATAGCTGCCAATGCCCGCGGTTCGTCTTGTCAAGGCTTGTGCTTGTAGTGCTTATTCTTAGCATCTAGTCAAGCTTTTAGCATCCTAACGACATGTGCTCGGTTCAGCATCTGCTTAATTACTCCAAGGCGACATGGGAATCACGAGTCGGAGAAAAAGACAAAACAAAAACTAAAGTCTAACCTCCAGAAATCAATATAGCCTGAACCAGTACGTCATGTGGTCCACCAATCTCGACGCACCTTGCTACCAACAACTGCCGACATTGACAAATCGCGTGCGAGTATTTTCAACTTGAAACCTGGTTCTGTCGCCCGTCGTCCCCACGACCGCAGGTCCAACTTAATCTGCCAAAGCAGCCAAAGAGAGAGATGACAATGGCCGGGCGAGCAGATAATTGAGAGTCAGAATCCGCAGCTGCAAGCGCTCTCAGCGGTTACGATGCTACCCTGCCTTCTCAGTTCTTCCTCTGGCCAAGTCCCGTGTCCTCGGCGCTTCTCGAGAGGGAGGGCGGCGGTGGTCGGCTCAAGGTTGCCGCAGGGTTCGCACAGGGCCCCCTGACTCGCAGACGGCGCCGCTCGGACAGGAATAGTTCCAACCCAAGTCTGACTGAGCCAACGGTATTGGCCCAAGTTTAGATGTGAGATGCACAAAGGGCACTCTCGAGTCTCGAGGTACTTTTTCCCTTGCATTACTTATCAGTCTGCTATCAAAGTCTTCAAGGTATGACGTCGTAGTCTCCAGTACTTCTCCATCTAAACTCCACCGACAATGTACGATTATGGACACAATTGCGGCTCTTTTGGGTACTCTTTGCTCCGCTTTCGCACTGGTGCTGCCTTATCCTTTGGTCAAGCACGGGCGTGATGGCAAAGGTACCATTCTCGCGTCGGTGTCTCTCCGAATTCTGCCGCGCGATAGGATGGAAACTCCACGAGTGTTCGCGTCTCAGAGCGGTGAAGCCACCGTATTGCAACGTCTTGTAATGTACGAACCCGCAAAACTCTTACCCTTCCCGGCGCCGTATTGGCTACAAGCGGCCCCGCGCGTTCCATGACGGCGTCTTGGCCGGACCTGACGACATGTCACCAACCGTTCTTTGTGTCCTCGCCTCGGGCCCCATTGTCCACCCCCGTGGAACCGGATGTGGAGTCGTTACCCCCCTCCTCAAGGTCGGAGAATGTCCCCTCCCCTCCAGAGGGATCTTGGATCGTACGGGGATTGGGGGAAATCGGGGCAGCCTTTCGTGGGACGGCTGGGGATTGGCTACTTGGGGTTTTCTGGGTTCGGTGTAAACAGCACCAACGCCAGGGTCCGAGGCTGGCACGAGTAGCCATGTTACCATGTCAGTGCAGGTTCGGGCATGTACTTGCGTCTTGTGGTATGAGCGTGAGTGGTGAGGAGAAAGAAGTAATTCCTGGCGTCGCGCTGAAATTGCCGATCTTTACCCTGTCGCGGTAGGTTTGGGATTTTCATCTATAAGGTCGACACGTTCGCCATCTCAATTCGCATCTGATCTTCTTGTTGTTACCTCTCATCCCGACTCAACCTCATCCCCTTCACCAACCGATCTACGACCTACAGCCCTCGACATTGTTTGGAACCCGTCGATCCAATACTGTCCGCTGTGAAAGAGTCTCCAAGATGGGCAAGCTCAACTACTTCGGCCTCAGAGGCAAGAGCCTTAATTGGGCCATCAGTATTATCGCAGGATGTGATTTCTTGCTTTTCGGATATGGTAGGTTTCAATCTCACATCACGGACTTGACTCCGAAACGGCCAAACAACATGGACTAACTTGTCATTCTCATCCAGACCAGGGTGTCACTGGTGGTATTCTCACTCTGCCTGCCTTCCAGTCCCAATTCCCTTCCATCAACCCCGAAGAGGCCGGCCTTCTTCCTCACATCAAGAGCATGCGCTCTACCAACCAAGGTATTGCCGTCGCCTCCTACAACCTCGGCTGCTTCCTCGGCGCCATTATCACCATCTTCATCGGAAACCCCCTTGGTCGCAAGCGTATGATTATCCTCGGTACCTCCATCATGGTCATCGGAGCTGCTCTCCAGGCTTCTGCATTCTCCATCGAGCATCTCATCATCGGACGTATCATTACTGGTCTTGGAAACGGCGGCAACACATCAACAGTCCCTACCTGGCAATCTGAGACTTGCTCATCGCACAAGCGCGGCAAGCTCGTCATGATTGAGGGTGCTCTCATCAGCGGTGGTATCATGATCTCGTACTGGATCGACCTCGGCATGTCATTTGCCCCCGGCTCTGTCGCATGGCGTTTCCCCCTGGCTCTGCAGATTCTCTTCTGTCTCTTCATCCTCGCCTTTGTTTGGAACCTGCCCGAGTCTCCTCGCTGGTTGATTCTCAAGAACCGTGATCAGGAGGCCAAAGAGGTTATCGCCGCCATCGCCGATCTGCCAGAGGACGATCAATACTGTAAGAATGAGTACATTGTCATGAAGGAGACGGTCGAAGAGATGTCCAAGGGCAGCTTCCGCGACCTCTTCACCATGGACAAGAACCGCAACTTCCATCGCGCCGCTCTCGGCTACGTCAACCAGATGTTCCAGCAGATTTGCGGTATCAACCTGATCACCTACTACGCCGCCGTCATCTACTCCAACCTCGGCATGACCCGCTTCATGGCTCACTTGCTGGCTGCTCTCAACGGTACCGAGTACTTCATTGCTTCTTGGCCCGCCGTCTTCCTCGTCGAGCGCGTTGGTCGCCGCAAGCTCATGCTCTTCGGCGCTGTTGGTCAGGCTGCTACGATGGCTATCCTTGCTGGTGTGAACTCCCAGAAGACCTACGCCTGCCAGATCACTGGAATTGTCTTCCTCTTCGTCTTCAACACCTTCTTCGCCGTTGGCTGGCTCGGCATGACCTGGCTCTACCCCGCCGAGATCGTTCCCCTGCGTATTCGTGCTCCCGCCAACGCTCTCTCTACTTCCGCCAACTGGATCTTTAACTTTATGGTACGTTTCTTTCCGAGCCTACTTACTATCGAGTCAACACTAACGTTGGAACTACAGGTCGTCATGATTACTCCTGTCGCCTTCGACTCCATTAAGCACCACACTTACACCATCTTCGCCATCATCAACGCCATCATCGTTCCTGTCACCTACTTCTTCTTCCCCGAGACCGCCTACCGCTCTCTTGAAGAAATGGACTCCATCTTTGCTAAGGCCTCCCCCGGACTCAAGGGTGCCTTCGACGTCGTCGACGTCGCCCGCAAAGAGCCTCACCGCTACGGCAAGAACGGCGAGCTTCTCATCACCTACGACGACGCTAAGGAGACTGGTCACGCCACCACCCGCGAGAACCGTCGCGAGGGCAGCACCAGCAGTGGTGAGCCTAACGGGCTGTGGGCGCGCCAGGACGAGGAGACCCAGAACGTTGAGAAGGAGGAGAAGTCTTAATTTGCGGTTCATTCCCGCCCTCAAGATTGCGCACTTGAGTCCCCTGGTCGGGATGCGGAACTTGGCCAGGGTGGCTCAAAACCGATATACCCCATCTCTACGAATTATGTCCTTTGCCGGGCAGTTTCCGGCCTTCTCAAATTGGGCACGGATTGATATCCGATGTCATTAATTCCTATTCTCTTATGAAGTCTGTAGGACTTCGACTGTTGTTGAGATACCACTACCTAGTTTATCTAGATTCAAGCATAGATACCACAACAAATGATTCAATTATCCAAATACCATGAAGCTACGTCTCGTCTGCTTTGATCGTGACCAACGTTCGTAACGCCTCTTGATTGATACTGCCGTGTCTCGGGATTAGCTATTGCCGTCGACGTCAGTTAGTCCATTGCCACTCGAACAACATTGGTTCCAGTTTGCCCTCCGGACGTTGCCCGGAGTTGCCAGCAGGCTGAGGTAGCGCTTACAGCAACTCCCGGGTTTGACTCGGAGGCAAAACCAAACTTTACACTTTGGATTCAGTAGTCGCCAAGATCCAAATTCACCCGTTCAGCAGACTGGTATTGCCGACTGCAGGAATCCGACCATCAAATCAATCAGTCAGCCACCGGCGGAGTGCTGTCCGGCCTCGCGAGCCTCAGACACACTACTTCTTGATGGTTGCTCCGTAAACTTTACCCCGCATGTCCCCCAGGATTTTGCCGTCCCTGTCCCCGGAATGCAAAAAAGGCACTATTGCGACGCAACTAGACAACCTGGACCACCATAAACCACGCCATCTCATCTCTAACCGGGTCCTGACAAGAGTCTCTTTTGTTTCTTTGCACGGTCTCAGTCTCGGCTTGCCCCAAGAGGAAATCCCGGACAGGAATGTGCAACCGCTCATGCGCCGCTTCGGCCTCCCAACCTGTATCCGTAAGCGGCTGCGTTCCTGATGCACTACTTCTTTTGTTGGTTGCATCTTTGCGGCTACCAGGGGTCCAATTTCTAGCCGATTTTCCGCAACTCTTCACTTGACTCTCCGGCCCGGGTAACACGCCACCGGAAAACTCTATCTGGGCCTTTTCATCATGGATCGTGACGAACCCCATGGGGAACCACGTTGACTCGGGGCCATCCAGAAGCAGGGTTCGCGACGGTTGGCGAATCTAGGTACCGTACTTCTGGGCAAGTGAGTCAGGATCCGCACAGGGTGTTCGTTCTAGACTTATGCAAGAGAAGCCATTCCTGCTTTAGGTGCGTCTTCGCTAGTAATACCATCCCAGACTGTTGATTCGTGTTCTTTAAGTGAGATACACCAAATTGTTACGGATAATCAGGCTTGATATGTATGCTTGAGAAGTGTATAGAAAACGGGAGAAATCGATGGATCTGAACTATCAATCTCCTAACACCTGGAAGCCAACTTCTATCATACACTATGATCACGGCTTTCGAGTCTCTCGAGCACCCAGTGAGGTAAGCTCACATGTCCCCAAGATTCCGAGTCTGAATTCTAGCCTTCTCGGCTATTTCATGCGCAGTTTGCAGCTTCTCAATGACTCCGTCATAGTGCGAACGTCTCTCCATTGTCTCGTCATCCTCGCGAGCGAGCCTGTGAACTTCTTCATCAGTCAACGTGAAGACCCAGTCCGTGGACAATCCCAAAAGGGGCCCCTTGGAGAAAGATACGAAATCTTCGACAATATCGTTGGTGGTGTATCTGATGAAGGCCTCGAGAGAAAGCTGGAAGACGTGTTAGAAACTTCTTAAGATGTGGCTTTGCAAGGGGCTCGTCTTACTTCGTAGTAAACTTTAACAACGTCATGCACATCATTAACCATGTTGCCCTCGATTGAGTGGTGTAATTGATGGAAGAGAGTCCTGGAGCTGCTCAGGTCCAGAACTTCGAATGAAGCGAAGCTGGCGCCAATCGCTTTGAGAAGTCGAACAGTGCGTAGAGCCTGCAGCCTTTCGTGAAACCTTGCGTCTGTTGTCTGGAGGTGAGCTTCTCTCTCGCGTCGGCAGTGCTCTTTGAGCTCTCGCAGGGCTTTTTGCTTGGCTTCTTGCTGAAAGTGGGTAAGAGCTCGTGCCAGCTCCTCATACAGAGTTTTCGAGCAATTGTTGGGCGAACAAACTTCTTCGAGAATCGAATTTGAGGCCCTTTCTACATCATTGGCTATGTTCTCAATGTGATGTTCTGCAATCTGTTGCCACTTCTCTGATTGCGCTTTGTAGAGAATCTGGATGACCTCTGTATTCACCATCCCGGGGAGTTCTGTTGTCTGCCAAATATGAAGCTGCTTACGGATTTCGTCCACGAAGGACGCGGCGTGGACAGACTGTGTTTTGATAGGCTGTTGAGACGGCGGAGCATGTCGCTTCGTTGGCGGTGTTGCTGGTGGTGTAGTAACTTGCTCGTGCCCAGTTGGTGTCGGAACTGTGGTTGGTTGAGGATTTGACCATAAGGTGATCGTGTCGGAGAGCTGGGCTATGGGGTCAACTCCATGGTCTTCAAAGGTGTGCGTATGCCCGCGTGCAAGCATTTGAGCGGTGAAGCTTTCGTTTGCGCGACGAACGAGTCCTCTGACCCGTAGACTGTCTTTGGTCAATGATCCGGGACTCTTCAGAGTCTTTGTCGCAACAGTGTGGTACTTCTCGACCACATCCCTGATGTACTGCTGACGTAGACTATGACTTGGACGAGGTTCTCCTAGGCTCTTCCTGCTGTCTTTGGCATCCGAGAGCAACTTCCGGACTGACTCTTGAATCGCGGGAAAGTTTCCTCGAATTTGAGCGCAAAGAAGATTGCCGAGGTATTTCTGAAGCTGTACGGAGCCTCGTCGAGTTTCCGGGACCCTATCCCAAGGCGAGCGACTGAAGAGTTTGCGTTCAGCTTCTTTGAAATCAAGCTCTTCATCGTCGGCTTCGGATCGATTTCTCACTACAAACCAGCCGTCCTTCATAGATCTTGAAGAGTCTTTACCATATCCACTTGCGATGTCAATGACCTGATGAGGATTAGTAGACTTCCAGTAACACGAAGTCTCAGTCGCAGCTTACCTCGTTTGGATTCTCCAGCCTGTCACACTTAGTGAAGACTCCAACAAGACGACTTTTGTCGACAAAATTGGCGGCCATCTTGAAGATCTCTTGCGTAGACAAATCAGCCGTAGCGGCGGCCACGCAACTGCTACTCATCAGCCTTATGAATGGCCAAACCGCGAGTATCAACTGACATGACAATGTTCGCTGTTTGTCTCATGTACTCCTCGACCATCTGTCTCACACCATGCTCTTCATCCTCATTGACATCATGAGCATAAGAGAAGATGCCAGGTACGTCAAGAATGCTAAAATGTGATCGGGAAGGGCCTGAAAGTTCTATCCGAAGAACTTGAGAGGCAAAGTTTTTCGTCGCATGTCCTTTGCCTCTCTTGATGCCCATGTACTTGGTGGTGATCTACAGTGTTTGTAAGAGATGGCGCCGCGTAAGAAACATGAAGGATTGGACAGGGCTTACAGTTTCCATAAGCTGCGTAAACTCTTCGGCGCCAAGATGATCAGTTACATAAGGCGGGAATTCTTTGTACGTATCATCCGGTGGATAGCCAAACTTGTCGGTAACATCAGGCTCTACGATTGTCACCTTGACGGAGGTACGACTTCCAGGCGCGGTTCTCCGAGATACGATCCTTGTTGCGAAGCGAGTGCAGCAGCCTGAACCGACTGGAAAGGGAATATCGGTCAAGCTCTGGAGTAGTGACGACTTCCCGGTGGATTGACCACCGACAATGACCAGCTGAGATACAGATCAACTTGCAAGCTTTAATAAGGTGCTGGGGGATAGGCTGATCTTACCTGAGGAATGGCCAGCTCTTGGCTGACTCCACAGGATTGAAGCTTGTCAATGGCATCGAACAGGACCCTGCTGCTCTCACTATCGAATGGATTCTCGGGTATTAGATCAGCTTTGTCTTGATAGTGACTGTTGTCGTAGCATGGAGACACAGCTCCAGAGCCGGCGGCATAGTCGACCTGCGACTCGGCACCCTGCGACTCGGGGTAGGTCCCAACTGGAGATATGGGCAAACCTGACAACTTGCGTCCGAACTCGAACAAGCCAGGCGCGGTTGTGAGGGTTGTGAAGGTTGTTGGCCGAGCCATGCTCAATTGAATAGGGTTACTGTAAAAAAGGAGTGATAAGTTACCGGTTGATGAGAGTGAAAGATGAGACGAGATATGACGATTTTGGTGTGCTGTGAAGACTTGCTGTGCGTGTTCATCAACACAAAACACAGCGGGAATGAGACTAAGACAAGTTAAGATATCTTTATACTAAAAAAAAGGAGAAGAATCTCAACGCCCATTTTCCTGTGACTGCCAATGTTAGTAGGCCTAGGGGTAAGATTCTATCAATAACACTTGGCATTTTGGGCCAGTGAAGTTGACTCGACGAGGCAGATTCATTGCAGGTACGTGGCGTGAGGGCTATGATCTTGGCATTGTGAAGCAACGTTGAGCAATCGAAGTGGACGATGATTGAATCACCACCTCAATTGAGATGTAGCGGCCGATTCTGAATGCAGGGGTTGTTTGAAGTCGAATGGCACCATGTTGTTGGTAGCAGGTTGGATGAGGGGCCTTTAAGGAGGCCAGGAACGAACCAATCTAGTTCATCAACCAACGAATGCTTATCTACCCCAAGAGACCCAAGATAGTGGTCGCGAAACGAGCTGAGCGCGATCCTGGAATCGGCCACGCCGATGTAACCACATTTTGAATGCAGTCAATAGAAATGGGTTCTTACCGCCGTGTCGGGCCGCCTCGGGCTGGACCGCAACGGGCAGGTTACTCCGCGTTGACCGAACCAACAGGACTCTGGTGTGAACTCCCCTGTGAATCCTCGAGGATAGAATTCTCGAAACAATTCTCAAAAAGGTTAATGAGACCGCACTATGAAACAACCCAGCCTTTTTGTGGCCACAATCAACCAAATTCTGCTACCAAATTTGGATTCTGGCTAGAAGTATTTTTCGACTAGCAAGAGAAAAGAGCCCCTACATGGGGGCTGAGCCTCTCGTCGGTTGATGAAGGGGCCGGCACAGCACAGTTTTGAACAACATTGAGATCTGGCAACGTGGGATATGTATGCCCCTGAGTTTCGCTCTTGGTTCAGAAATTGAGATCATCGAGTGACCGCTGAATATAACACCACAGGCTTCCTTCCTCGTTACGCCTTCTCCGTGTGTCTTGCGGTCACAACAACCCCGGCCTTTTCGCCGTCTTCTGGCGTAGCCTGAAACATGTCCTCCGCCTTGTACTTGCCGAATTTGCGCAGCGGGACCCCTTCGTTGAACATCCGGTCGATCTGTTCGAGAGACTTGCCCTTGCATTCGGGGATGCAGAACCACGTAAAGACAAGCGCCAGCACCAGGATTCCCGCAAAGATGAAACCGACTTTCGAACCTAATCCTGCGCCGGGAGTATAGAGCAGGTATGGGATGCTGAAGTTGACGAGGAAGTTGGCCAAGACGTTGACCATTGACGCCGTTCGTTGAGAGGCGTCGCGCAGTCGGAGGGCCGGAATCTCGGTCGTAACGACGTAGTTCAGAGGCGCCCATGCAAAGACGTAGCCGGCGGCAAAGATCGTTAGCATGGCCACGATGCTCGTTTTGACGGCGAATGATGGTTCGGCCACTGTACCCAGGGAGCCCATGGTTACAATGGCGGCAAATTGCCAAACTGCACCGATCAGGAGGAGAGGTCTATGAGTTTATGAGATTAGTACACTTATGGCCCAGAAGGCACGACAGAGACGGTCTGTGGTAGAGATCTACATACCGACGTCCCACACGATCATTCAGGTAGAGTCCGACGAAGACCATGCAAAGGTTTACGACGGCGTTGATGATGGTCATGGTAAAGGGGTTAACGGTGCCAATGTCCTTGATGAAGATTGCACCGTAGGTAGAGGCGAAAGCCTGCCCGGTCGCTTGCTGGAAAAAGTTCATGGCCATCACGATACCAGTTCTCTTCAAGTTGACACCCTTGAAGAGTTCCATATAGTTTCCTTGTTCGACTTCCTGTTTCAAAGCGTACTGGAGGGCAGCGAACTGTTCATCGATCTCGGAGTCAGAGATAGTGCCGGCTCGGAGTTTCCTTAAGGAAATTTGGGCTTCTTCGACTCTGTCCTGGGTCAACAACCAGCGAGGTGACTTGAATGAAAGTCAGTAGGTGCAGTCTATCGCATGGGGGGTTGTGGTCGACATATGCTTACCTCGGGGATGAAGAAGATCAGGCCCATGACGATGACAGGAATGACATAGAATAAGCCCATCGGAATCCGCCAAGATGCATTGCCATCCAGGGTGCTGGTTCCTCTGCAGATAGAGTTGACAATCAGAGTGCCAAACTGGACAAAAAATTGTTAGTTGAGCAGGCCTGTTACCTTAACTACTTCACTGACTGGAGACAAAAAGCTTACCATCAGACTGAATTGGTAGGAGCCGACTGCAAAACCACGAATCTCCGAGGGGACAATCTCAGACTGATACACTGGGACCACAGCGAGTTCCATACCAACGTAGATGTCTGCATGCTCCAGTCAGCAACTCTGATGCAGGACGAGGGAGAAACCGCTTACAGTTCAGAATGCGTGCAGCCATGATCTGCTCTCGGGTACTTGAAGTAATCGCGATTGTTGCAGGGATGACGGCCCACGCACTCATTCCAAACATGCACCACCGGCGACCCCAGCGAGCACTGACGAGGCTACCGATGATGACCCCGGCCGCGAAGCCGATGTAGTTGAGACTGTTGAACAAGGCGAGCCAGCCGGTGGGAAGCTTCCACTTGCCAGTTGTGGGGTTCTGGTCGCCAAACTGGCGCTGGAACGCGTCCATCGCCTGTGTTGTTGAGTAGCCGGCGTTATCGAAGCCATAGTTGAAGGTCGAGACGGCAATTACGGTAAAGGCCGCAGCCAGGGTGCCGTTGAAATGTTTAAGGATTCGGTTGGGCGCCATCGCGAAAGTGAGACCTCGGAGATCTTTGTGCGACTGTTCGAATAACCTCAGCTCCTTGCCTCAAGTGACAGGGTGCTCGGGCTGAAATTGGCGATGCATTCTTTGCCCGGTCTTTATGTATTCAGACGCGTTGAAGGAATCAAACTCTACGCCTCGTGGTTATTACGTTACTACGTCGTTCCCTGTCAAGTGGAGCCAGGACTCCCCGTTGATCTGAGCTAATCACCCCTTTCACTGGCAATAGAGTCGTCCGATCAGACGCACGAGACGAACCAACACATGGCCGAGGAGGTTTCCCCAACTTGGGGAACCCACTGGGGAAGCAAGCCGTTCACGGCGCTAGGGACGAATTCCTGGAGGTGAGTGGAGGAATGGAGAAAGCCACGCTGCGACGGAGCGACCCAGCGTACCAGCAGAGAGTCCAGAACGAAAATCTTTTGCGGGTGAGGAACCCGGTGACCGCCCGCTTGGGATTTTGGCGTCCAACTAGGGTGGCCCCCGGGGCCCGGAACTCGGGCGGATGCGAGAAAGACGAAATCAACGCGGAACTCGGGCGGAAGACATGTCACCTCTTCTTCCCCCGACTTCCCACCCCGTCCCCCGACCTTATGCATCTTCACTCTTTTGATCAGAAAATACTGCGGGTAAGACTCGAACATGGAGACGCCTAATCCATATCGCGCTTCGGGTCGGCCCCGAAAAGGGTTGCAGATATGTTTCCAGTGCCGGAACCGCAAGGTAAGTCGCGGTCAACTTGCACCCGGAGTCTCCCTGCCGCGGTCCTTCGGGAAGAGGGTCCCCTAACCCGTAGCCGATAGGTCCGATGTGACGGCGCACCTGGAGGTTGCGAAAATTGTCGTCGGCTCAAGTTTCATTGCTCCTTTGCAGCACCTGATCAGTTGCCGGATGCTGCAAATTCTTCGACTCCTAGCAGCAGTGACCCAAGCCATCTGAGGCTGGAGAAGCGTCGCGTGCGTACTGCTTGCATACAATGTCGTGACAAGAAGACAAAGTGCTGTGGCACGCAGCCCTCATGTCGGCGATGCTCTCATCGCGGTGTGGACTGCCAGTACCCAGATGTGTCTAAGTCTTCATCAACCAGAAACCCAAATTCGGATCTCCGACACCAACCACCTGCTACAGTGCGTGGTGGTTCGGAAAACAGCATGGAAAATAGAACTTCATCTATGAATCGAGATTCCTCCGTTGCGCATTCCCCAGCCTCGTCACTTGGGTTGTAAGTTGAGTCCCTTGCAAGTCTACTTGGCAATTCCCTGTGTGCTGAAGTTTACTGAAATATGTCCTGTTATGTAGTGAGTTGAACTCGAACAAGACAATCATCAAGCAACACATCGATGCTTTCTTCGACTTTGTCTATCCAATACCCTGCTATGGCTTCATCCACAAAGCAACCTTCTGTCAAAGCTGGGCACAGGACACATACAACCCGCGCCTTCTGAAGGCAATGTGTGGTCTGACAACGCGCTATATTGCATCAGGGGACAGTAACCGTCTGCAACAAGCGACTAGCTGGATCCAAGAGTCGGAGATGCAGCTCTTTATGCGGCTCAGTGAGCCTTCCATGTCGGATATCGAGGCACTTATGCTCACTACACTGGACCACATCATCGCTCGTCGATTTAGTAAAATGCTAGTATCTGCTTGCCTTGCAGCAAGACTAGCATTCATGATGCGACTCAACTATGAAGATGGCCGCCTAAGCTTCCTTACTCAAGAGCGTCGCCGGCGTCTCATGTGGGGGATCTACACCATGGAGACGCTTTACTCCAGCGGAAGAACAGAATTCACCGGGTGTCCGAAGGAAACAATACACCTGCAACTTCCCTGCCACGAGCGATCTTTTACTCTGGATATTCCTGTAATGACAGAACCTCTGAAGCCCCCGGAAAATCAATGTTCTCTGGAGCTAGGTCTGATGGCGTATAATATCCGAGTCCTCGACATTCGAGATCGAATACAAAGGTACAGTATCAAGATTTTATTGCTGCCTTGACGGTCTGTCGGCCCCAAGCTAACCAGTCTATTTAGGTTATCGCACACAATCACACATCATCGGAAGCCCTTAGTTGAATGTGTTTCGCTCCTCAAAGGACTTGTGGACGAACTCGATGCGCTGCGCCGTTCGCTACCGCCGCAATTTGCATTCGACAAAAAGAACCTCTTTCTCCGAGCCTACACCCCACAACGCACCCCTTTCGTCATGTTCCATACATGGTGGCATCAGTGCCAATGCGATATGTACAGGTTTACGATACCGGGCTTTCGGGAAGGTCTCCCCGTGGAAGAGTTGCAAACTCTGCCTCAGGACTTGGTCTCTTTCTGCAGAGACAAGTGTCTCCAGCATGCGCTTGCTGTTGCGAATATCATGGCAACAGTGAATGAAATGGGGAGAGACATTTTTATCACAGATCCGGCCTTGGTGATGTGTACTTTCCACTCTGCCCGTGTCATATCACGGCTTGGATCAAGCCAGTTCGCCAACTTGCCCAAGGATGTCTTGATATCCAAACTGAAGGCGTGCTCAGATATTCTGGAGACGCCAGCTGAGATATACCCCACCACCAAGCTTTTGCGAGGTGGAATTGCAGATCTCATACACGATGTGGAGCGTGACTCTGGGGACTCCAGCCCGCTCAGATCTAATTGGGAGGCCGAACAGCCAGGATCCGACAACGAGGCGACCGGGGCTCAACAACCTGGTGTGGAGAGAGGTACGCAAGGGTCGGTGACGGAGGTCTATTCAAAATACAGCGTCACAGATGAGATTCGGAAACTGAAATTCCAACAAGACGGTGAAGAGGACAGGGATGAGTACCAGTCAAATGCGCCGGCAATAGGGGTGGGCGCAGATGGTGTCACACCTCAGCAGTTCCTGATGACCGATATGTCAAAGGAGCATGGCCCGCAGCCATACATGCCGATGCCTCAAGATTTGACAGCCAATGGCTTTGGCTTTTCAGAAGCTGGCTTCGGCACAAGTGCGGCACCATACGATGTATCAATGACTCTGGGTTTTGAGCCGAGTTACGGGGAATGTCAGCCAGACTTATTTCTAGATACCTTCATGCCACTCCAAAACGACTGGAATATGGCTGATTCTGGTTGCTTTTGATCGTTGGTAGCACCGATCTCGAGATCTGGAATCCCAAATTCACAACGCTCTTGGCACTATTGTCATCTTGCAACGGTTTTCAGTGACTTTGTAGCAGGCTTCATGGAGCTATCGATGAGATCCTCAAGCCCTAAGCTTCGAGGCATTACGCAAGGTCTTTGTCTGAAGTCTCTATATAGAACAAATACTTAGTGCGTAGGTATATGTACATGTACCATCTGGTCAAGCCCGACCACGCATATGGGGGCCTTTACTCAAAGGCCAGTCCAGAACACGTCCTTCTCAAGCTCAAAGGAGCCATCTAAGATCGCGCCTCCTGCAACGATTGAAGCAGTATATCGGCCTCTTTCACAACACCAACTGTTTCTCTTCTCATCCCAGACAGCGGTGCTATATCTATCGATAGGAATTGAGACTCTTCTTCTCTCCCCTGGCTGCAAGAAGACTTTCTCGAATCCCATAAGCGAGCGAACGGGACGCGAAAATTTTGACTTGTGAGATGTAGTCGAGTAGTTGATGTACAGGCGGACAACTTCTGCGCCTGCCATCCGCCCGGTATTTTCTATGCTGATGTGAACTCTGGAGGACGATACCTGCATCTCCGAGATTTGGAAGGTAGTGTAACTCAGACCATGGCTGGGAGAACGTCAGCTTGCAGGCTTCTGCAAAAGTACAAGCAAGTCAACTTACCCAAATGGGAATGCAACCTCCATCTTTCTCGCTTCGTACCAGCGGTACCCAACAAAGATGTCTTCAGAGTAGTAGACCTTGCCATTGTCGCTGCCGAATGCAAGGTACGCAGGATTGTCTTCTAGCCGAGCAGGGAAGGTCATAGGCAATTTGCCGCTGGGGTTGATGCGTCCAAATATAACGTCCGCTACGGCGTTGCCCGCCTCATTGCCGCCGTACCAGCTATGGACCATCGTCCTGGCGCTATGCCTCCAAGGTAGGCTGATTGGATTTCCGGCTTGAGTAATCACGATAGTGTTCGGTTGCGCATCTAGAACCGCTGCGATAAGGTTATCTACTTGTGGCGGCATGTTCATCGTGTCTCTATCTTTGCCCTCCTTTTCCAAGTCCGCCTAGAGTAACTATCGTCAGCTTTCTGGGATGCAACAGTCGTTGAGAGTTTCTTACGTTTAATCCGGCAACCACAAAAGTGTACTTGCATCTCTTCGCTAGCTCGACGGCTCTCTGGATGCCCTCTTCAGGATCAATTTTTCGGCAACCACCTAACCGGCACGCGCCACCTGGGATCGCTAACAGTGATCCACCCTTCACCTTTGATGTTGCAGCACTGCCGGCCTCAACGCGAAGGTGGTACCGCTTCCCAGCTGTCATCTCATACGTTGCTCGCCTTTCGGCTGAGCCCTTGCCGAAGAACATGCCTCCCGGTGTCTGTTCTGTCGAGTTGTCAATGACGAGCTCATCATTGATGAATAGGTCACCAATGCCGTAAGTCGCCAAACCGAATTCGTACGTGCCGGTGTGTTCTGGAACGAAATTCGCACGCATAGACATGAAGAAAGTTTCTCCCTTCTTGGGATGCTCGTAGTCCATCAGTTGATAGGTGGTGTCCGGTATCGTAACACGATCAAACGCCATTCGCTGTTTGATGATATGCGGCTCGTTGAATAATTCGATCGTCACACCTCGCTGACCTTCATCATTGCACACGTTGTCTTCTGTGAAAGGCGGTAACAAGATATATCCATACACACCCGGCTCATGGTGTACTTCAGCTGTAGGAGGTAGTGAGTCCCGTATGCCCTTGAGTACGGAACTGGTGTAGTATGGTCGAAGACTCGCGCTGCCGCCTCCACAAGCAGCTGCGAGCTCAGCATTTGGCCCGATGATGGCCACTTCACTGCAGTCTTCGGTTGATATTGGCAATAGATTGGCAGAATTCTTCAACAGTACGATACTCTCGCCTGCCAAACGGCGATTCAGGGCCCTGTCTTCAAGAACATCCCGCATATTCTCTTCCTTCTCGACGCGAGCTGAAGCCGCGTCATTGACAAACTGTAAAACTTTTCGCGCTCGCTCGTCTATGGTGTGTTGGTGTACTTTGCCGGAGAAGACTGCGGCAAGGGCTTCTTTCTCTCTGTAACGACTAGGGCCGGGCATCTCAATGTCAACGCCAGCGTTGAGCGCTCCCTCACAAGAGTAGGTGCCGTACCTGCACGTGTTAGCCGATACACTGTTGAACGAATGGAGCATGAGACCTGCCAGTCACTCATAATGAGACCATCAAACCCCCACTCTTTCCGCAGGATGTCTTGGAGAATCATGGGGTTCTCAGAAACATGTAGGCCGCCAATTTTGTTGTAAGAAGACATCACTACTCTGGGATTGCTATCTCTCAAAGCGATTTGGAAAGGTAAGAGATAGACTTCTCGAAGTGCCCTGTCAGACATGCGCACGTCGAGAGACATCTTTTCGGTCTCTTGATCATTAGCCACAAAGTGCTTCAGAGCTGCCAGAGTCCCTCGGGATTGAACCCCCCTGATGATAGCAGCTGCAAGCATTCCACTCAAGTGCGGGTCCTCAGAGAAAGACTCGAACCCACGACCATTCAGCGGGGAGCGAATGATATTGACCGTTGGGCCGAGCCAGACATGGGCACCTTTGGCGTCGCATTCTTTGGAAAGCAGCTGGCCAGCTTGCTCGATCAACTCAGGGTTCCATGTTGCTCCTAGGCCGCTCCCACAAGGAATGCAAAGCGCGGGCACTGGGTTGAAGAATCGTGAGCCTCTGACGCCATTGGGTCCATCGGTGCATTTGATGGCCGGGACGTTGTGCTGGGGAAGAGGGGTGGAGTGCCAAAAGTCGGAGCCTTTACCCATAAGCTGTCAGTACTAGGGACTCAGCTTGATGGTTTTCTTTTCTTGGGGGATTCTCACCGGCAAGCAGCGAGACCTTCTCTGCGAGTGTGGCATTTTCGATGATTTGATCAACGTTGACAAGCTTTCTTGGAGGCGGTTGCATGTTGGATGAAATCAACTCGTTGTCGTGAGACACCATGTTCAACACCAACAACCAGTATAATAAAGGATCTCAAAAAAGATGAATAGAGAAACTATCGAAATCGAAATATGGAGTGAGCTCCTCAAACGAGAGCTGAGAGGTATACGGAGAGCTACTCGGATACCCGGGCTGCCGTTTCGGATGTCGGGAGCCGGAGCTGCCCGGAAGTCGCCGTATTTGGTGCGATGCACGATGCGAATGTGGAGTGAGCTAAAATAAGCTAGGTACATTGCGGAGTGGAAATTGCGCTGAGGGGCATGTAGGTCAGCCTTCCAATTGCATGTGATTAACCACTGTGCCACTGTAATAGTGTGAGGACTCGTCTTTCTCATGAATACAGTACGCAGTATTCCGCAAGTCGGGCATGAAGACATGAGCTACGACTTGAACAGCCTTGTGGCTTCTTGTGATACTTCAATTTATGAATGGCTGTTGCCGTCAGATTGTCGGTCGCGACTATTCCTTCCATGATTGAACTGATGGCAGAATCATGATATCCGACTGACAGAGAACGATGGAATGTTATGAACGTGGCGAGTATGATGGGACATGGGAGGAGGTGTGGAAGTCAAGTGAGTATTATTCGTAAGTTACAGTGGTTGATTCATGTACTCTATCTGAAAATATCCATATAGGTGATCCAATATGTTGAGCCATAAAATCAGCCAAAATGAGCAAGGGTTTGACGATGTCCACCGTTTGCGCTGACAGCAGCTCCGTTGACCCAACGTCCCTCTTCACTCGCAAGAAATCCCACGATATAGGCGATATCATCAGTGTTCCCAAGACGTGGACCAACAGTCATGTACTCGATCTGCTTGTCGATGAACTCCGCATGCAGTTCCCTCGCCTTAGCGAGCGCATCGGTCTCCGTGGGTCCAACCGCCACGCTGTTGAAAGTCATTCCCTTCTCTGCGGCAAAGGTGTCTGCAAAAGACCTCGTGAAGCTATCGAGCGCGGCTTTCGTGGCTCCGTACGTCATGATCGGGCTCGGATTGCCCACTCTACCGGCAATACTGGAGATGTTGATGACACGACCACCGTACTTGGGCGCATGCTCCATGAAAGCCGTTGTCAGGCTGACCGGGGTGTAGACGTTTGCGACCATGATGTCGTTGAAGTCCTTGGCTTGCAGCGTCTTGACGTCCGAGGTGTTGGTAATATCAGCGAGAATCGCATTGTTGACCAGAATATCAATAGTCGTAACTTTCAGTCCGTTCAAGGCATCCTTGATGATCTTTGGGGCGATTGTGGGATCGGTTGAATCCGCTTTGATTGCAACAGCATTTCTGACACCCAATTCGCGACATTGTGCGAGAGTATTATCGGCAGCGGCCTTGTTTGCCACGTACGTGATGGCGAGGTTTTCCACGCCCTTGCGGGCAAAGTGTACGGCAATTCCGCTGCCGATTCCTCGGGAGCCTCCGGTGACGATGGCAGTCTTGCCCTTCAAGGACCACGGCTCAGCTGGGGAATTGGTGCTAGACATTTTAGACTTGTTGACGATGTGTTCTGATGGGATGAGTTCGATCGTTGGTGGATAGCTTATATGGGACGTGAATGATGTTGGGAGAGATCGTTGGGTTTACTACCTCCAGACTGTAGGGCCCGACAGTCTTCATAAATAGTACGTTCGAACAATGTTCGCGAGTACGAGCGGTTTTGAATTTCAGACGGTGATATCACCGAAGCATATGTAGGTTTGTCATCTTCGTTCGAGCATGGCGGACCGCAAAGTATGGATCCGGGGTATCTCAAACGTCCGAGCTATAGACCGACCGCCAAGTCCGCAAGCGCAATGTTGATCGCCAGGGTATTTCTCATTCACTGATATGACAATAAGCATTATTCCGATTCAAGAGTATAGATGCAATGACATGAATGAATAATTCATACGGAGCCAGCAAACATGCCGTCTAGGTACGGTGTAACGGCGCTGTACTTCGTACTTGGTGGGAAAGGATACTTTCGTCCGTTCTACTATTTCCCAAAAATTGGACGAGTTTTGCGCAACACTGATCTACACACATTCAGATCTCCCCACTTTCAATTCTTGCTATGCAGTAAGCCATGTCATCTGCGCCTCTGTTCGCTTGTGTGTCAAACAAGACTTTGAGCGCTGGCTGCTTCGTCACTGGAAAGATGTGTTCCTAGTGGAGTTACTTGCGGAATTCATGCGGACTTGGCTAGTCCTAGTTCTTCTGTTAAAAAATTGCAGTACAGCTTCTCGTATCCATGCTCACTGATGATTCGATGTGAACTGCACATCGGTTCGGCGGAGTGACAACGTTGCATAATAACCGGGCCGAATTCACTTGACATTAGAAATATGCGCCATAGGCCATGTCAGCTTGGATCCTGAAGACCCTTGGAAGAATTTTGAGAATTTTGTCTCGGCATGGACCACTAAGGTTGTGTTCAATCGCCACCTGGGCAATACTCGAGACATGTCACTCGGGCCGTGAGTTGGTTGGCCACTCGTTCAGCACTACGGTTCTCAGTCTCAACCATGGTGGATTATGTCAGGTGCTGAGCCGGCCGGTCCAACACTCGGACGAACTGGGTGGGATACGGAGTTTGCGGAGGTTAGCGCCGGCACACCTTAGCGGAGCGGGTAGTCAGCTCCCCCATGTCACTGACCCGGGTCACGATCACGATTCAACGTTATCCTTTAGGCACATCCTCCTCCGGGAGGCCTAAGGGCTCCGATCCGGGCGAAAAGCTGCTTTTGATTAGCATTCTAGTTTTCGGAGACTTTCGCGCCCCCGTAATAAATAAGATCTACCCGACTATCCAATTCGCCCACTGACTTGATAGGGCGTCCACGGAAACCAAAGTGCTTCCCTCTCGTCGGAGGTATGACTTTGGTTGATTTTGTGTTCTATGCCGGTTTCTATGATAATCTTCTAACCTGGTAGAAGCCGTTGTGTTTCCAGAAATCTTCCAAGCAAGTATTAACCCCTCGATCTAGTTTTTCTTCTGGTTGATGCCGAACGTTGTGAGATGCGGCCAATCTAGAAAGCCTCATTAGCAAAGGACTCGATAATTACCAGTGAAGTAAGGTTGAAAGCTTACCGAAAGTCGTTCTGTCCGAATTAACGCGGGAGATTCGCGCTTTCTGTCCCACGCTTAGTATCTCTCCAACAGCTGATCCAAAGCAGTACCCATAACGTCCAAAGACAGGACTATACTTGGCGCCCTTGTCAACTCGGCGATCTTTATTCAGCTTCTTCCACACCAATCCACGATCGTCACTCGCAGTCTTGCCAGTTTCATAGTCAACAGTAATGCTCTGGCAACGATAACAATTGGCCGTCAGAGGCATCTGGACACCGCCGTCGAACGTCAACTCGCCCCAAAAGTCCTCTGCAAAGGGACCGCTTGCGCCTTTGACGACGAGGTTCGGGCGGAACTTTCGAACGTCCATCGTCAAGTCGCCTTCTAGGCGAGAAGAAACCTCCGCGGTGGACTCTTCAGTGACGACGAGGTAGTGTGCAAGGTCGTTGAAGACAAGACGCTCCTCGGGAAACCGGGCAAATGGGACGAATGACCTGAGACGTCTAGCGAGTCTAGCCTTTTGCAGACCTGCTTTGCTGTTTGGTGCCAAAGACCCCAGGACAGGTCGCGAGCCGTCACCAATATAGGCGAGTCTCGCCTCAACACCGAGGCGCTCCGAGAACCACGTCGCAAGTTCGTCGCCCATGTCGTAGGCTTTGGCCTGGCTCACGTGAAGGCTTGTGTCGATCACTTCTAGCCCCTCTGTACTTGGCGATAGGGCGAATCGGATTTCGTCAGTGGTGGTGATGTTCGCTTCGTTGATAGATTTGCCATGCTCCGTTCCCCGGCCGTGCCATTTTACTATGACTTCTCCATCGGTCGCGTTTTCTTGCCTTCCATCATGCTCAATTGAAGCCCGGAATAGTGCCATATAGAGATAGTAGCCGATGAACATGGTCTCATACGTCTTCTTGGATGGGTCGGTCTTATCCCGAATGACCTTTTGCAGGGAAAACGTCCTATCTCCGACTAAGCCGTACTTGCCCAAATGTGCTCGTTGCACAGCGCATCCTCCTAGCCCTTTGATAGGATATATGTATAGCTATGAAATTTCAATCAGAATCATTCAAATTGGCTATCTTGCACACTGGGAGGCCAAGTCGTACTTGTGTGATTTCTAAGGGTTCACTCGCTGGTTGCGGTGACCGGGCTAGCCGGATGCCCAAAATGAGAGCTATGATCGAGCAAGCTACCAGTGCAACGGTAGTGCTCATAGTTGTCAATGGATTGGGCGTCATCTGGACTTCAGCCCATGTCTCATTCGTTGCAGGGTCCATTGTTGACTTGTCGTGAAAAGCTCACTCTTTATTGGGGTCGGTCGTTTGTCTACTCGAAATTTTGCAGCCATTGGGTTCAAGGTGGATTATGACCGCCCACCGGATGGGCTTCCGACGCGTTCTTTGATCTGCAAAACAAGGTTTGATCCCGGATAACAGTTACAGCTGTCACACAAAACAGTAGACCGGGTCATTTCGACTGCCGCTAAACCCCTTGGGGAAACTAGATGGGCCAAATCCCGCAGACTTTGGAGCTTCGTCGAGTCAATCCAGCCCGGATCCCATCCGTGCTCATCCCCCTTTTCCCCCGCACAGCTTCCCCATCTACCGAATCCTTCTCGAGCACTTGGGAGGAGGGGCGTTGATACCAGACGAGAATCCTTACCCTGCTGATAGCAAACCACAACATCAGGCTTGGATCTCCACTCACTCGTCACTATCTGCTATCGCGAACGTCGCCGAGAGCTTACTAGTACCCAATTCGACATTGACGCAGCCTTATAAAACATCCAGCTAGCCGTCTCTTGACCGTTGGAGCCCCAAAGATGCCCACAAACAGAGTCAGGGTAGTCGAGGGATCTTGTTGGCCCTGCAAGAAGCGCCGCATCAAGTGCGACCTGACAAAGCCGCGGTGCAATCGTTGCGCCAAGATTGGGGCGGATTGCGACTTCAACGCTCGCCGCCTGAAATGGAGCACCCGGCCCACGATCAAGGCTCCGGCCATCTACCAGATCGCCACCAGAGACGCGCAGCTCGCGTCCTGTCTGGCTTCAGACGAACGGCGCGCCCTGGACTACTTCCACCACCGCCTGTGGCCGCTTCTCACGACGGCCCCGGAACCTTGCGCGGCCCCAATCTTACAGGCTCTTGAGCATCGGGTCGTACTTCTCGCGGCGTGCGTCATTGCGGATGCGCACCGGGTTCTCCAGGACGGGAGGAACAGTCGCAGTCTTCTTCGTATGAAGCGACTCGAGTGTCTTGCGGCCGTACGTGGTGAGGTCGGCGGCGCTCACATGGTCGATAAGACTTCACTCATGACCCTGTTGCTTGCTGTGCTCTTACTCTATTTCCACGACGGATACCTTGAATGCGCTCAGGCGTCTGCGTCAACGTCCAGTCATCATGGGGGCGTGAAGGCAATCATCGACAGTCTCGGGGGCATTCTCCCGGTCCTGGAGACGAGTCATGAGTCGATCCACATGCTCCTCTCCGAATTTGCGTCAACGGATCTCACAACTATCATGCTCAAGGGAGGGAAACCCTCGTTCCCTCACGAAATATGGGATTCGATTGAGAAGAGATCCGTATGGTGGGGAAGAGACATTCTTGGACGCTCATCCCTGGCCTCAGTTTTCCAGCAAATATCTCGGCTAACAGAGTTCCGAGATGCTCTGAACAACGGCACCGAGCAACTCTCAATGGAAACTATCCGCAAGTTCGAGACGGCCTTGTCTCCGATGTATGCCAAGATCACGGACACATGTTCAGATACTGGAGATGTCGATCCGGACTCGGAGGCAAACAACGATTTCACTTTAATTCGCGCCTTTCAGCATACGGCTCTCATCTACATGTATCGAGCTATTTGCGGCCTACCAGTCTCTCATTCTCTCGTACAGCAGCACGTTCTGCCGTGTCTAGAGTGCATCATCGATATGAAACAGCCGTCAAAGGTGCTAAATTGTGTCATTTTCCCTTTGCTCGTTGCTGGTGCGCATGTTCAGTCCCCGAGACACAGAAAAGCAGTTCTGGGTATCCTTCATATTATTCGTGATGAGATGCGGTTTGCTAGCTTACATACTGTCTCTGAGGTTTTGTGCGGTGTATGGAAGGCCGCTCGAGAGGACGTAACGTGGTCGGAAATGTACTCCGACTTGGCGTCAGATGCCGTCGTGCTATAATTAATTCAAAAAGGAAGTTTGGGGCTGGCAATAGATCATGTGGCTTCGGGCTTTCAAGATTTCTCTACTTGACCAGTTCACAGTTTGAATCCCATGTTGACGTGCACTGCCTTTGTCTGTGAGTAAGCAGCCAGACCAGCTTCTCCCAATTCGCGACCAATGCCACTTTGCTTGACGCCACCGAATGGAACACGAATATCAGAGTCATTCGAACTGTTGATCCAGACCATTCCAGATTCGAGGCGGGCGGCTACGCGATGGCACCGCTCGATATCGCGTGAGAACAACGCAGCGCCGAGTCCGTATGAAGTGTTGTTAGCCAAAGAAACTGCCTCTTCCTCCGTCTTGAAGGGCGTGATGGCGACGAAAGGACCGAAAACCTCTTCTTGGAAGATCCTCATATCTTTCTTCACGTCGGAAAAGACTGTTGGCTCGATGAAGAATCCTTTGCCATCCCCGACGTTCTTGAATGGAACTCCACCAGTCACAAGCTTGGCACCTTCATCCTTACCGGCTTGGATGTATCCCAGAATCTTCTCATATTGGACCTTGGTGATCTGTGGTCCCTGGAATGTGTCGTCGTCGAAGGGGTTGCCCACCTTGTTCTCAAGACATATCGCTTTGAACCTTGCAACATAGTCCTGGTAGACATCTTCATGAACCAGGATTCTGGATGTGGATGTGCAGATCTGGCCCTGGTTGCTCATGATGCCAACATGGCCCCATTTTGCTGCTTGGTCGAGATCGGCATCGCTGAAGACCACGAGAGGTGACTTTCCGCCGGTCTCTAGCGTGATGTTCTTCAGGTTAACGCTCGCAGACTTCATAATTTGTCTTCCGGTTGCTGTGGAGCCAGTGAAAGCAATTTTATCAACATCGGTATGAGAAACTAGGGCGTTGCCGGCTTCCCTTCCAAGTCCATTGACAATGTTGATAACGCCTGGAGGAAAGCCTGCTTCCTTGATCAGAGTTGCAAAGTACAGGACAGAGAGTGGCGTTTGTTCGGCAGGTTTCAAAACCACTGTGTTGCCACACGCCAATGCCGGACCGAGCTTCCTGGAAGTTGAATTAGTTCGTGCCTTTTAACTGTGAAGAAAAAATTTCACTAACCATGCTGCCATCATGATTGGATAGTTCCACGGAATGATTTGTCCACAAACTCCAATCGGCTGCTTGATTGTATACGCAAACTTCTGAGGCGTTGTCGGAATGGTCTCGCCGTGAATCTTGTCTGCCCAGCCAGCATAGTAGCGTAGCGTTGAGATTGTTTCCGCCACATCTTCTCCGAGGGCCACGCCATACGGCTTACCGCCGTTCCACGTCTCAAGGGTAGCCAGAGTCTCTTGGTTTGCCTCGACGAGGTCGGCGAGCTTGAACATCAATCTGCCCCGATCCGTAGCAGAGATGTCACCCCAGCCTGGGGCATTTAGTGCTGCCCGTGCTGCTTTTACAGCCTTATCAACATCTTCAGGTGATGCGGCTTCAACTGCAGCGATCTCAGATTCGTCGCTATGATGTCGTCAGTCTCGTGGTATTCGACGAGTAACTTCAACTTCTTATCGTACCTTGGGTTGATGGCAGTGATCCTGGATCCTGAGCTAGCCTTCACGAACTCATTGTTGATGAAGAGCCCTGTAGGCAGGGAGATCTTCGTGCCATTCGGCGCTGTGAGGCTCAAGGTAGCAGCTGACATCTTGGTGCGAACTCCGGAGTGTGTGGGTAAGGGGAAAGAAACCAAGACACGACTGCCGTAGTTGAGCAAATCAGGGCAGGGTGTCTTGCTTCAAGTCGAAGACGTGAGGCAGCCCGCCCTCTTATTATCCACGCAAACTGTCAATGCATGTCGGACAGACTAGGCAATAAATGGGATCATTATGTCTCCGCCATCAAAGTGTCCCAGACAAGTGGGGAAGCGGATCTGTGAAATTCTGCAGATCGTCAGCGACTAGCTATCAGACGGGGCCACACTGGCGGCTCGGAGATCCTGAAGCAGACAAAAGATGGACAAGATCCCGTCTCCTAGTCGTAAGTGCCCACCAGGTTTACATGTGTCCGGATGCTTCTCCCCACCTTAGTTACTCCAAGCTGTGCAGCGTCAATTTCAACCATCCCAACGCCAATGAGAGGGGTGCGGGGTTTCCCGCAGGAGCTGTCCGAATTAGGCAACTTTTTTGACCATTGGCGCGGGGCTGTTGAGGTGCAGCAGCACAGGGTGGTCGGATAGCTTGAATTAGAGGGCCGGGAAGTGGAAGCTCAACTCGGTGATTGCTTGACATGATTCCAAGTTGCGGATACGAAGCATGAGACATTTTGCCCAGTCCCAAGTCGGAACTGGATATCCGAGACAGGCAACACACCACTACATGTAGTGACGCTTAAGTTGCAGGTTGGTCGCATAGGCCTCAACTTTGGCCACGGCGGTCCATCACTACCCTGAGAAGGTTTCTCAACTGGAGCAACCAAGCTCAAGTTACTTAAACTTACTTCGGTGCCGCCAATCAGAATTTTGCCAACAGTGAGCTTACTTGCGGGTTGCGCCACCGCTGCATTTGCAGCCGACTTTGTGTCAGGATGAACTTGCGTCTTGGCTTGGACCTTCTACCAAAAGTACGGAAACTAGCGGTATCATCGTAAGCTCGCAATGATACGTCGGAGTATTATTGGTGGTTAGTTAAGGTGAAATTGAAAACTAACCTTTTTACACTCTCGGTATTCTACAGCCTAGCCATGGTCCCTTGAAGTCCACAAGGTGGTCCAAGGGCTGTCTGCAGTCACATAGTTGCATGTACTTGAAAGTATCAGAGTTGAGTGATTTTACAAAATTTCGCTCAGTTTTTCAAAACAAATGATGCACGGCGGAAGGCTATACTATTTTGCACTTGGTGACTGATGATGCTCTGAAGACAGATAGCCGATATGGTACATAAAGTACCCAAGACACCGCGCCAATGTTGATCGTGTCTAACTCACAAGATTGGAAAAGTTTCTCTTGCATCCTACATCCATGTTCCTTAGACGGGGATCAACGCTTCAACTTCGATTTCAACCTGCATCCCTTCCAATCCAAGCTTGCCAATTTGGATGCACGTCCAGATAGGTCTATGATTCGGGAACAGTTTCTTGAACGTCGTCGTCATGACGTCGAAACTCGAGTCCATATCAAGATGATAGGAGCGAATCGCGTAAATGTCTTTGAAGTTGAGGCGTGGGTGAACAGCTTGAAGAGCTTTGAGAGCATTCTCGAACGCAATAGCGATCTGCTTTTCGAGGTCGGTTGTGATATTCCCTTTCTCGTCCCAGCCGCCCTGACCTGATGTGCGAACGACGTTTCCGATCTTCACAGCTTGGGAGTAGTGGTATTGCTCCGCGTTGGACTCAGTCCCTGGATAGTTGAAAAATTGGGCAGAAGCCATATTTGGGACTGTAGAGGATTGTGGTAGGCTCAACCTGGTGTGCTTGAAAGAATCTAGAAGCAGTATTGATGCATAAGATTCGTCAGACGGGCAACAGTACCATAGTTAAGCTAATTATCCACGCGAAAGGCAGTTGAGAAGGGCAGCCAAGAGGCTCAAGTAGTTTGCATGCAGCTAGTGCGGGGGGTCTGTATGGTGAAGTAATGCCAAGCTCGTACCGCTTTAGTATTGCAGGATATGCTCTCGGGTTGCCGCTTTCAGATGACCTGTCTTACTCCTTAATCGAGAAAGCAAGTGAATCAACGATGAGGGCTGGCTTGAGTGGTGTTCCACAACGTAAGTCTCAAGTTGGTCCATCTTGTTACCCCTTTGGGAAGGATGTTGCTCGTAAAATAGAGGGGACGGCTAGATTTCCATTTTAACGTGATAATGAATCAATTCCTCCTATCTACCTTAGAAGCCCTCACACAACTCGGCTGAACTACTGCCCGAAATGCGATGGCTTGCACTCGTATTCGTGTCTCGCCAAATCGGAGAACCAAGATTATGTCCTTGGCTTGCCTCATGAGTAGCACTAGAACGAAGGGATCCTCTATGAGACTTGGTCGCCGTGACTTTCAAAATGCTTGGGTGTAGGGTAGAAATGTCAAAGACAAAAATGTATGCGGGCAATCCAGGTGTACTGGGTGGCCTACAAGGATTCAGCTGCGCGGTATTTAGCGCTGACAAGTATCACATGTATAGAATAAGCTTAAGCCTAGGTGTAACTGCATGTAGGTTTTCATAACACAAACGCAGTGTGGTTAAAAGACCTCCTTTACACGTGTGGAAAGAGCGAGAATTATTGCATTAAACTCTCTGTAAGACGTAGCTAATTTTTATGTAAAGACTCAGTGTCCTGAAAGGCTATGCTTTTCTACCATGTCCCAGTAATGAGGCGCCGCCATGCGTCGCAACGGTTTCCCTAAGTACATCATGACCAGACACAGTGCCCAGAATGTCACTCCAAGAACAGCTGTGACTATGAAGGCATCGCGAAGACCAATGCTATTGATCATCGGCACTACAGCATAGCTGAAAGCGAAGCCTGGGTATGGTTAGCTTTGAATCTGACGCCAAGAGGAATGACGGCGTCAACTTACCCATCGTGTTGCGAATAAGGATAGCTGACACGAAGCCCTCGCCAGCGAGGTCCTTGAAGCTGTCGAGGATATATGTGAACGCCATGCTGGTTCCCAGAGGGAGAGTGACAGAGATCAAGGCCAGCCCGAAAGCAATACCGACCCAGTGGATTTGGTATGAAGCCCCCACGCCGTATAGGATGCAACCGACAGGGTGGGCGACAATAGCCAGGAAGCATAACCAAAGACGATGCTCTGGTTCCATTACTCCTCCATGTCGGCGGGCCATCCACACTGACAAAGTATCGCTCGCCAAGCTTGATATCAGACATCCGATCGATACTCCAATCACCGAAGCAAGGTAAAAGAGGCCGATAACGTTGGAGCCAAAGTTGTATGGTGGGTTGCCAAGGATGAGAGCCAGAGACCCGCCAACTACGTTATACCACGAGAGAATACCTCCAACCAGAATACCGGCGAAAATGACGGAAGGGAATCGAAGGAGGTAAAAAGGCAATAGAGACTGCTTCAGCTGTCTTGGTTTTCTGTCGTCTTGATATCCCCATAGCTTGAATTTCGACCAGAAAGCTTTTTCGGGTGCTACATTGACGCGGTTCGGTATAGTGCGTGTCTCAATTTCAGAATTGACACTGGCTGCACCTTCCGCAGGCTGAGGCTTCTGGTCTTCGGTCCGCTCGGTATCGATTGCGCTCTTGTCGCTATCAAAGAGCCCCCGCTGCTGATCGGTGATGCCACCAACATCGGCTTGTGAACTAGGCCTGCAGAACATGGTCTCTTCGAAGAAGAGAAATGTCAGAATGGTTATTACACCACCTGTAATGGATAGGATGTACTGGATCCAACGCCAACCCAGGTCTTCGGCGATGAATCCTGTAGCGACTGGGCAGAGGAAGGCACCACACCACAACATCCAGCTGTAGATACCCATGTAGAAGCCTCGTTGGTGGACGAAATACAGGTCGTCAATTACGACTTCGATGAGAGTCTCCATTGGCGAAGAGACAATGCCAATGATGATGCGATTAACAAAGAACTCGGCTCGAGACTTGACGTAGGCAGTCCAGAGACTGATAAAGGTCATCGCGACCATCGAATAAACGAGAGTCGGGCGCCTTCCGTAGTTGAGCGCGAAGTTCTGGGTGAGCAGAGTGCCCCAACCGAGAAAGAGGAACATGAGGCCATTGCCAGTGCTAAGGTCTGCTACAGAAATGCCGGTGTCTGCTTCGATTTGCAGGTAGGCGGGAGACAGGCCGGATATGATTGCAGCGCCGAAGAAGCACCATGCCATGACCCAGGAGATGTTGAACGTCTTGCGCTTTCGCGTCCATGATAGCGGATCGTTCGGGTCGCTGCTCGGTTGTGGAACAAGAACGATGTTGGTGTGCTCCGAGCCATGCTTCACGTCGAGGACGCCTTGTGTGTCGACTAGCTGCACCGTGCCCGGAATATCGAACGTGATAGTCGTGTTTGTCATGATGGTTGCTGGCACGGCCCATACGGGAGACCATTAAGAGCCCCAGCGGTGGCTCGACAATGATATACCAACCGGCCAAAATTCTGCTCTTCCTCAATCGACTGAAAATTCTACACTACCACCTCCTTTTCTGCCGATTCAAAGCCAACGAGGCGGACTGGTAGACCATTAAACTGATGCATGGACCATCGGGCCCTTTTCCAAACTCTTAGGCCTCATCCATGCCGGCGCTAAACCGTACGAGGGTAGGAGATGGTCCAGCACTGCTAAGCCAGCCCCTCGACGCATGTGTTAGGCGTAAATTAGTTGGCTGCGAATGCCACCTTTCTAGGCAGTCTTATCAATGCGGTATCTAAGTTCTGCAGATTTACTGCCCAACGAGGCCGTGCACGCGCGAGGATTTCTGCGTCCGATGCAACGTGAAGACACAAGCCGGCCCCGCGATGATTCACTTCCGGACGTTTGGTCGTGGGGGGAATGCATCCACTTGAACCCGGAGACGCGGTAAGACGTGCATCTTTCGATAATGCAGGTCCTTTGATGGACTCGACGAGCACTGAATGAGGTTGCAGATCTGGGTGCCAAAGAAGTGGTCCAACATGTTTCCGAATTTGGCCATGCCTATCTAGCAGAGTCGCCCGGTTTGATAAGACGAGATAACCCCATGGACAGGGAATCAATGTCTGCAATCTCTACGTTAGGTACGATGTAGTTGGACGGGACAACGTGCATCACGCGATTGTTATACGGGCATGGTGGCATGGATTATTGCGGCTTCGAAGTGCGCGTGACAGTTGATACGACCCAGGTGCGAGGCCATTGGTACGATGGAAATATTGAAATCAAACATTCATGCCGGTGATACGTATGAGTACAACATGAAGTTCCGATACATACTTACGTGGCAGTCAACATAGGTATCTATCACCAATGATTGATTTCTGCGAAGAACGAAGAGACAATCACTTTGATATGAGTCTCCAGTCTCCTTGATTGACAGTCACACTCATAAACGGTATCGGTGCGGATAGTAAACTTTGATATTTTGATATTTGACAGACTTGGCAACTTCAATCAGGTTATAACTCCAGCAGCGGTCTATTTGTGAGGAGAATCTTCTTCCCCATATTATTCCAAGTAATCATGTAAAACAGCCCCGTTCTTGTGAAATAACCGTTATCAACATTGAAACCTCCCTATCTTTTCTTAGGCTCTCAATCTATCAAAACGTAGGCTTATCCGCGGGATCAACGTTAAACGAAACGTGTGGTATCCGAAGTCTCAATCCACATCAATCACAACCTTCAAAGCACCATGTTTAGACGCTTCTCCGAAGGTATCATATGCCTTCTCCATGTCACCAAGCTTGAAGTCTGAAGCTCCTGTCAGTCATGTTCTCATGGAATGTTGCACGGTCTTAAATAGAAATTCTTACGGTGAGTAATAAGTTGTGAGGGTTGCAATTTGCCAGACTGTACAAGCTTCAAAAGCATTGGTGTCGTTGTTGTGTCCACAAGTCTAGTGGTGATTGCTGTATGATGAATTAGAATTGGCGTCGATGTTTTCGATCACCCAACAGCTCGACATTTTGAACTCACAGATATTCTTGTCCCAAAGATTTTGGAGGTGAAGGTCAACCTTGGTTCCATGAACTCCCACATTCGCTAGAACACCACCAGGTGCGAGCAGGCTCTGACAGAGATCAAAGGTGGCGGGAATTCCCACCGCTTCAATGACCGAGTCAGCGCCCTTGCCCTCCGTCAACTCTTTGACTTTGGCTGCAGCATCTGCCTTGGAGCTGTCAATAGTCTCGGTTGCGCCAAATTGCCTTGCAATATCAAGTCGCTTAGGATCCATATCGATGGCAATGATTTGAGACGGGGAGTACATCTGAGCCGTGATAATAGCCGCCAGACCGATCGGACCTGAGCCGACAATAGCGACGGTACCGCCCGGCTGTACCTTCCCATTCAGCACACCACATTCGAGTCCTGTCGGGAAGATGTCGCTTAACATCACCAGTGAGGAGTCATCGGCGCCGTCCGGGATCGGGTGGAGACTGGATTCGGCGTGGGGAATGCGGACATATTCGGCCTGGGTGCCGTCAATGGTATTCCCGAGGATCCACCCACCGGACGTGCAATGACTGTACATGCCCCGGCGGCAGTACTCACACGTAGCGCAGCTGGAGATGCATGAGATGAGGACTCGGTCTCCTTCCTTGAATCTTGTGACCGAAGCTCCCGCTGAGTGGATGATACCTACACCTTCGTGACCCAACGTGGTGCCTGGCTGGCATGTCGCTACGTCGCCCTTGCGAATGTGGAGATCAGTGCCGCAAATGGTTGTCTTTGTGACTTTGACTATGACATCGGTTGGCTTCGAGATGGTGGGGAGAGGTTTATCCTTCAATGACACTGAGTTTGAACCGTCGTAGACGAGGGCCTTCATCGTTGACAAATGCCTCATCAACAGCGAGCCGGCAGGGCTCAAGTTTGTGCGAGTGAAGGCTGGAGAAATGCAAGTCGCTCGGCTCGAAGCTGCCAGTGCAGGCAATATTGATCTTGAAGCTCGAAACAAAAAGGATCTGGCAGCTCGTGAAGTTGCAGCCATAATGCAAGGTATTCTTCAATTACTGGCGATTCAGAATGGTAGTAGTGAATTATATAACATTCCAGGACAAACAAGTATAAGGCAATCATACAATGACGGAGTTGGATGTCAGCTCGGTAAATATCATTGGCAAACAGTCCCGAGGCTCTGGACTGGGAATCGTCAGATCATATGAGTGACAAGCAGGCTGTGAGCTTATGGGCTGACGTTCCGTGACGTCTGGGGTTGATGTGGGGATATTGCCTGCAGAAGAGGGGAAGCACCTGATTCTAGGTCTGTGGTTCGTCTCGGCAAGCACGGGAATCAGGACCAACTTCACGGAAAGCCTGTTAAATGCAAGAGTATTCCCCCGCAATCGGCTAACTGGATTTTTTCGCTGATCATGGGGGACGATGTTCCCTTGTTGTTGCGTTGGGGGCAAGGTACAACATCAGGAGTTGCGGTTCCGCAGAGTCCATGCGGTTCCGCTCTAGACGAGTCATTGTCCTGTCATTTCCCAAAAGGCGTAGCTTCCAAATATTTTAACGTGATCAGCGCATCACAGTGTAGAATGTAGAACAAAGAGGCCCGAATCTCGGGCTTCTCATTAATGAAGGCAACCTGAAGAGAGATATCTGAGGCACGCGGCGTTGAGACACCTTCAATAGCTGTTTCATTGTTTAGAGGCCGTGATTCCGGCAGGTCCTGTGGCATCACGCAAGCAAGTCAATTACTAGCGCGGTCCATCATGGATAGTGTGGACGTCCGCTTAGCATGAGCCAGATAGTTTGGTCTGATACCGTCTTTCGTGTGTGGAGGTCTATATCTAATGCAGGTGGAATGATCGTTCTGCTATTCTAGTCCACAACAAGACCGATGAGTCTATCCAGCGTCCCAGGATTCTGGGTCTTCATCTTCACTTGCGGGGAGCTGCCTTTGTGAGCCATTCCCGAACCCTCTCTGATGCCAGACGAGGAACACCATCGTACTTCTTGTCTTCATATGTCGCGTCGATATCTTTCGCCAGGCGCTGCGCCTTGGCAATGGTAATCCTCTTCGCGTTGGTCCAGTGCGTCGTCGAAACAAAGTCATCCGCGTCGTTGACCAGCATTTGGCGCTTTTGGCGCAACTTGGCGTCGTCGGTCTTCTCACCAGCGCAAAGAGCGCAGTTGCACTCGAAGCCCCACGTCGTCATAAGAGCCTGTTGTCTCGCCTCGTAGTTGCTCGACTCATCGTAGCTGTGGAAGATTTCCTCGCCCTTGGCAATTGGTCGTAACGCGCGGAGGACCATTAGATCGCCGACGTAGTCCTTCTTGGCGTTGGCAATGCAGGAATGATTGATGTAAGCCGCCCAGACCCAGAGACCGGTGCTTGCGTTCCTCGCGCCCTCCTCTCCGTACTGGCCGCCGGGCCCAAAAGCGTTACGAGAGACGATATCGTGGATCCGGAAGACGTCGACCACCGGGCCCTCTGAGGTCTCTGACGTGGCCTTACCCTCACCCTGGTAATCTCCGTAAAGATCCAGCACCTTGGCGATTTGCGAAGGATTCCTAAGGAGCTTCTGAGAGATGGCCTTAGTTAGGCCGACGGGTGCCACCCTAATCTTGTCGTCGCGGACATCGTAGGTCATTGCGGTCAGAACCTCGCTCTCATGACCCCAGACCACACAGAAAGCCTTCTCAACCATGACTACCTCTCCAGCGGCAATATCGCAAGTTGCGAACAAGCCTCGGCCTCGCCCTTTGCTATCCTTGACCTCAGTCTTCGCAGTGAAGGTTGCCGCGTCGGCCCGTGGTGAGACTCTCGTGAGATTAGCCCTGATCTTCTGCAGGTCATACGACCCCTTTTCCTGTTCGCGAAGCCGCATCTCCACCTTGCGCAGATACACTGCCGCACCTCTTTCCGCGGGTGCGAGTTCGTGAGCCTTTTCGAAGTACTGCTTGGCCTCTTCAAATTGGCCCAGGTTGTAAGCGCCGCTGCCGGCGCGGAAGTAGGCTTTGCTGTCGAGTTCCTTAGACTTCTGATCGTCGGCGCCAATGAGAGAGGCCTTAGCGTCGGCGATGGCTTCGTCTTGTCGGTCCATAAGCAGATGCGCGTGAGATCGGTTCCGTGCAATGTCTCTTGCGATGTCCGGGTTCGTCTTTTGGACGGGCTCTTGCCTGGCAACCTTGAGTCCTTGGCTGTAACTTGTCCGAGTAAGAGGGAGGTCCTTCTTTTGCAGTGCCGCGTTACCCTTGTCCTTGCACTTCTTTGCAATCTCGTCCCCCTTGGTTCCATCCTCGACCTCGCTCAAGCTGCCTTTCACGATCTCCTCTCTAATGATGACGAGATCGGAGGGGTGGTCGATCCGCAGGGTAGCCTCACCCTCTTCCGTCAGCGTGAAGTACGGCTCCTTGATGATGAATCGCCGTGCCGACTCAAGGGTGTCTTCGCCATCTGTTGTCTTATGCAGGACCATCTCCAAACGTTCCGTCTCCTTCTCTTCCTCATCTTGGACAACAGTCCATGACCGGGCGGCAAGAGCCACCACCGGACAGCGCCTCGCACGCTGCACTGTCAAAGAACGCCCACGGTGATGAGTCTCTAGTGTGAGTTCCGAAAATTTCATAGGCTTGAGTTCATCCAGGGATACGGTGCTTGGTGGATATGCCTGACCAACACCAAGAGCTGGGATTGTGTCCTTCTGACCCTGTCCACTCATTTGACCCATGTCCATCATGAGTGATGTACCAGTCGCCTGGCTGATAGTAGCGTGAGCATCTCGAAACTCTCTGGCGTTGCCCTTTTGTGTTGAGCATTTCTTCTGTGTCTCTTGTACAGTGGTCCGAATCCGCTGGGCCTCTTCTTCGGTCAGTAAGACAGTGTTCTCGCCGTTCTGATGCGCCATTTTGGAGTACTGCTGGTGGTGCACGGTCTTCGCGTTAATGAGATTTTGACAACTGCTAGGCGACACCGTGAAAAAAGCTGCTAGATAGAGGCGGCTATGCTCTTGGTCGTACAGAGACGGAAAAACTAGAGGTGCCGGAGCCAACGAGGCCGTGAACTTAGATCAAGTTCTGTGTGCAGTTGTTCCGAGCAAGCTTTAGGGTTCGATCTGCATGACAAAATTTACGCATGCCACCTCCGCCGTTGTTCCCACCGAAAAAATCAGAAACTAGTCAATTCGCCCAATGGTTTGGCATTTCCACGAACCTTTCCTGCGTCATGCTTCCCGCTCATACCCCACCATCCTCAGCGACGTCAGTGTCACCGGGATATCCTAAATACTAGAGTTAACGTGATCAGAGGTTGACAGGATTCATTGTTTCCCCCCCCAATACTGATAATGTCACTCTCAAACACAACCACTTGATGGGCCATGGAGACAAGCCCAAGGTATCCTCCCGAGCAATGTTCCAAGAGGAGTACTCGTCCCTGGCATTGTGACTTATCGCGGCGCATCCTGTCAATGGTCCTTTCTGGGGTGCTAAGATGTTGAACCGCCAAGTCTTTGAGGTCCAACACTCGATAGCCACTACCGCATTACTCCCAAGGTAGAATAAACGTGAAGGGATCGAGTTTCTTCTTGAACCGGCTATCCAATTTAACCAAATTAGGTGCCCTTGTTAGGTAAATGCATCCATCATGGCAGTCGAACACGGACTACGCAGGCGCTTGGGAATCTACGCTTGTTCCTGCAACTTCTACCCTTGGAACAACTTATCAAATTCTCCCATCGTCATCCGCCTTTTCATAAACGACTGGGCCTGCAAAATGGCAATCTTACACTCGTCCGATATCTCTCTCGTTACAGAGGTGCTTTGTCGCAGCATGATTTTGAGGAGACTGTCGCTCAAAGTGCCCGAGGAATCCAGGTAGAAGTCGGTGGGATGAGGAGGTTACTACTCTAGAAGTCACCAGAGTCGTGCCTCGTTGTAACTCAATCCCGCGGAAAAATGCAATTTTCAACTTCAAGATTCCTTGCATTGACTTCACTGCGCGAAGGGGTACTGCGATTTTAACACTACCCACAATACTTCTGGTGACATGCAATTTCCACTCGATTTGAAAAAAAAAAAAAAAAAAAAAAAAAAAAAAAAAAAAGGCCGACACCCTCGGGAGCCGTCTTGTGGTAAAGAACCCTCTAGGCTTTCTGCTGACTTGCATGCGTTCACATGCAGAAGCATACTCGTGAGGATTCTCGGGGCACCTAGTCTGTACGATCGTTGAATTTGACCCATGCTGGGTTGAGTACCATTGGGGCTCGTGGGCTTTGCCAGGATGGCTCAGGTCGGCGTCCCACCATCGTCATACCCATCTACCTTATCTCAATCGAAGCCACCAGACATCAGCATCCGCCACATGGCCAATTGTTCCTTCAGGCCCAATTATTACCTAAAGATTGTGCCTGGCATTCGGCTTGATTGGTTCTGGGAAAAGTCCACCTACGCGCATGGGTGTTTACCAAAGTCCCTCATCTTTGGAAGTAGGTCAGAAAATGGCGGATTTGGCTTGAGGGCCTTGGTACCGTAGCTTATGCAGGTACGGACACAGCTCCGCTTCAAGTCCAATCCCTGGCAAGAATTGAGGCCAATCCTGACGGTCTCGGCCAAAATTAGCTGCCAATCCAATTCATGCCGTCTTCTTTCTCATTCTTCCTTGGTGTAACACAGCCTGTGGCACTCACCCACGCTTTAACTATGGCTTACGGGTGAACAACACGAGCGGCAAAGCATTCTCGTCAATGGCCGTCTGACAACTTACCGTCGCTCGAGATGATAGGGCTGTGCCACATGTATTCAGCCCCCAAAGTTCTCCTCGTGATCTGCCTCACCGCCCGAAGGCCGTGTAAACGCTTGCTTTGTTGGCTGGTAACCTAGGCTGACGGGACCAGGGTGTTCGGTCGAGAGCGGAAATTCATTACGGGGTCAGACAACGGCCAACAGCGCTCTTCGGCCCTATCAAGCGGCTCAGATTTCAACCCGCAATCAGCGCCAAGATACGCTTTGTAGGCAGCCGGGCGGCACAGTCAGAAGCTTGACCAGACTAATGTTGTCGGGTACCATTGAGTTAACCTGGAAGGGAAACTGGTTGACTTCGATTTCAGCTTGCCCTAGAAAATTCATTTCCTCGCTGGAGTCATCGGGCAAGGGTACCTTTGGTTGCTTGTAGGCATCAGCCCACGATGAATTGAAACTGTTGCTTGTCTCCCGATGATAAATACTTGCTCTGTTCCGGTTGCAAATGAATGTCCACGATCTGTAATTGCATCAATAACCATTTTGAAGACTCTGTCTCTTTCGAATAGCACCTATCAAGCTCAACCCACCTTGAAAAAACCCTCTACTTCGTCCTTGTTACTGAATCAACATGCGCGTTGCTACCGTCATCTTCGGCGCTTTCGCCGCAACTGTTGCTGCTGCCGCCGGCGACGTCCACCTCCAGCTCCATAAGAGAATCGAACCGACCAAGATCATCAAGGTCCTTGAAGCCCGCGGCACCCCCGAGTGTACAAACGCCGTCTACGCATTCGCGAGCGCCGTCACCGGCAGCGACCCCCTCCCCACCCCGAACTTCGCCCTTCAAGAGTGGGCCGCCACTGCGTCCCTTGCCAACGGCACGGTCGACCCTTGCAGCACCATCTCCGTCACGGACTCGATGAGCGCCCAGTACACCTCATGGTCGAGCGCCGTTGAGTCATGGCAGACTGCCCATATGTCGGAGATGCGAGCCGTGTGGCATGAGTGCACCGACATCCCCATCATCGCGGCCGAGGTCAAGAGCCTTCTGGCCTCTGGAGGCTACTGCAGCACCAAGCTGGCAGCGCTCACCAGCGAGGGTGGGGCGGGGGCGACTGCCACCAGCAAGGGCGCCGCACCGAGAGAGACTGGAATGGCTGTTGCTGCTGCCGCTGCTGCCGGCTTCGTCTATGCTGCTATGCAGTAACGAGAGCTCGATACTGTTGGTGGATGTTGTCATGGTCTGAATATCTGCGATGCCCTTGGTGTTTGGTGTTGGGAATTGCCGGGATACAACACTTGGAACTTCGCCTGCTAGAATACACACAGTGTATGGAAGGCCTGCGCTTCATGATGCGTCAATGATATTTGATACCAATAAGCTTTTTAATATAATGGTTGTTTCTCGTCATATTCTTCGTCTTGTCACTGTGTCCTATAATGATAGTGCGTAACCATCTAGAGTTCAACATTTATACAGTCCTTGATTTTCTGTGAGATCCACGGCGCTTCCGAAATTTCTACCAAGCTTCTAGAATATGGCCAGGGCATTTGGCGGCGATCCTACAAGACAGGAGACGTTCATAGGCGCAGAGGTCAAGAAGAACGAGTACCTTCCTGTCTTTTGGCAGTATGTCGACAGGCGGCTGAGATCCCATAGCTCGCCAATGGGCATGCCGAAAAGACTCAAGAAGTAGGGATGAAGAACTGCAGCAAGAGTTAGCCGGGCTCGTTCTGCCATTGTTTCCTTCCAGCTCATCACAATGACGTACCAAGATCAGTCATACCTGCCAAAGTTCCGTCTGGCTTGACAGGTGGAAATGCCTCAAAGGCATTGGAGTCGCCAGCAACAGCGGCAAAGTGCTTGTTCCAGAACCACTTGGCCGTCTCTTCTGTGCCATGCACGCCGGATAACTTATACTGCCCCAGCTTTGCAAAATCCTCCGGCGTAGGCTTATCTAGGATCTCAGTGATGCCTGTTCTAAGCAAGAAAATATCGCCCTGCTTGAACTCTACGCCTTGATGCTTGGCTACAGCCTCAATATCTTCGATAGTGATGCGGTAGCCCTCCATGGGATGGTAGTCTATCCCCTTCGCGTCGGCATATGCCTTGTAGTCGATCAAAACCCCGCGTCCCACCACGCCACCCCGCTCATGCCAGTGGTCGATGGTGGGCATCTTGTTTGTCGTTGTGGACGTCGCCGAAAGTTCTTCTTGAGATGGCTTGAAGCCATTGTAGGCGAGTCCCGTCGGCTGATGCTGCCAGTGAACAAGACTGTCCCACTGACTGCTGCCTTGTGTGTTGAACTCTAGCTCGTCGTCCCAGCCAATCCCTTGACTGAGGCCGGCAGTCTGCAGCGTGTGCACCTTATGAACCGATTGCTTGCGTCCAGGGATAGCCAGCTTGTTCATGCTGTCTAGAGGCCAGCTATATAGCGTTGTGTTAGCCATGGGGCGTTGGCTCTGAGTAACTTGGTGACATGGGCATCTCACTTCAACGAGATGGACACGCCATCTCGTATTTCAGCGCCTGCTGCCTTCACCACTGAAGGGGTGAGCAGGTTTAAGGTCCCGAAGAGGTCTTTCTTTCCATCCTTGTCGAAAAGTCCCCAAGCACAGCCCTTGGGCATGCCCTCGACAAGCGGAAGGTCATCGTAGTCAGGAAGATGCAAGTCATCCATTGTGACGGAAGCCATGATCCCAGGATGCTTGAACTTGAGGTCAGCTATGATAAATGGGTGTGTAGGGGATACCTTGAACTCACTTACAGATATTTTTTGGCTGAATACGTGGTTTGGTTCGATGCAATCATTCACTGGAGCAAGCACAAGAGTGAACTGGTCTGGCGATGATGCACCCGCCTGGATTGTCAAATACCTGGCTTCTCCATAAACCCTCCGTTTCGCTTGAGGGGTAAAGTCAGGGGGTTGAGGTGAACAGGGGGCCACTAGTAATGCGATGGGCATGTACGAAAGTGGGTAGAAATGCCAGTCGGTGGTTAGATCGCGAGCCGTCGATTTTCAGTTGCGTCCAATTTGGATGCACGTGGGATCCAAACTTCAATTATTGAACAACGAATACAAGCAGAACATTGCGCGAGACTGTTCACTCTGAGACTGGCACCTTAGTTAAGCGCTTCGCGTACATTCTTACTTACTTACTTAAGTACTTCGCCCAGATTTGTGATGGACTCTCGGATCACTCAATGAATTGACATCGAGAGGGGTAACGTTTATCTTCATTCTACCGCACTGGTTGGAGCACCTGGTCCATAGCCATGGCTACACTGATCCGCGCCATATGGTTGCAAGAATGGATGAAAACCTGGTCAATCGGTGCTTCAGGTACCGGACTCAAGCTCATGCACAGACTAACTTACATCTGTCGCCAGCATGTGGTCAACATAGGCTCGGCCATCCCATACCCCGCTGCATCAAATTTGAGTTGATGCAAGCTTATCCCTAGCTTTAATACCACATCACTATGAGACTTGAGTCTGAAGACGAGAAGCGCATAAACGTCAACGTCGCCCGTCAGTACTGACTTTATCTATGCTGTTGCAGGTCAATCATGACACCAGGCGAGCTGGTTGTGGCACACGGCGGTCGCTCCCGCGCAGTCTAGCGGGAAGTACCCGTTCATGGAGTCGTCTGATCGGTTTCGGTCTCGTAGCGGTGGGCCAGTCGCGTTGGAGTCTCGAAACCGAGCGTGCTGCACGGAGCAATGTGCATCGAGTCGTTAGACAATGACACCATGGATACATGATGCAGCAGATGCGCCACTCGCCAGGCCCTAAGCGAGACACGCATGTTCATCTCCAAACTTTTGAAGTGTCGACCTATAATAGGACTCTTAGCCACGATAACCCACCAAGACATGCAGGTGGTGTTTGAGGCTAGACCACGCGGAGTTTGTTGTATCTGGCTGTCTTTGGACGACAGCTTCTCCGCAACGATTACCCATGCAGCGGAGCAGGAGCTGGACCCTTAGAAGCCTGGCGGGTCTATGTAGATCCTGAGATCATTTTAGTCCGGCAGAGGACAAGATCCACCATCAACTACCGCATCATTCTTTAGGCGACGTTGCTATGTTGCACTAGAAATGCGACGAACGAATACGAATACGTTTGTGTCGATCTGGAGGCACTGGTCCCTCCATTGAAGCGAGTAATGGCTCGTAGGGCACATAGTACTCCCCAACTAGCCATAGAATGAAGCTCCAATACGACGACCCGCAAACACGCCCCGGCTCAGAAATATCGTGGTAGGCGGGGATGCTTGGCCCTCTTCTAGGGAACCCCAATGGGGACCAGATGACAAGTGCGAGCATGGAATATGTCACTGGAGCTGTTTGAGGACACCGCTTGGACTGTCCTAAACGGACATGTACCCGCATATTTTGGCGACTCAAAACTAGACGATTCGCCTCCTCGTAGATATGATAGAGAGGTCACCAAGCAGAATCACTTACCTCAACTACACCTCAATTCGACCTGCAAGTCAAACATCAACATGGCTGCATCTCCACAGATCACGACAGACACCGCGGCCGGGGCTGCCGCGGCCGACTTCATGGCTCTCAACAAGAAGTACACAGAGGAGAAAGAGAAGCGCCAGCGGTCTGACGGCAACGCGCAGTACATCGAGATGGAGACAGACGCGAAGTTCAGCAAGCTGGCCCAAGATTCATGGGTCGATCATGAGAAGCTCAACGCCCAGACGCCGAGCCTCAAGGATGGCGACGAGATGAAGTTCATCATCCTCGGCGCAGGCTACGGAGGGCTGCTGTTCGCAATTCGATTCATCCAAGCTGGTTTCAAGCCCGAGGATATTCGCCTGGTCGACGCCGCTGGTGGATTTGGCGGCACGTGGTATTGGAATCGTTACCCGGGTCTGATGTGTGACGTCGAATCCTACACCTACATGCCGCTCCTCGAGGAGACGGGCTATGTTCCCAAGCACCGATACTCGTATGGCCACGAGTTGCGGGCTCATGCGGACCGAATGGCAGAGACATGGGACTTGACAGACAAGGGTGTGTTCCGCTCGCAGATCAAGAGTTATGAGTGGGACGAGGACGCTAAGCGATGGATCGTGGCTATTGAGCAGGTTCGCGGCCCGAATGAGTCGCCCATCACGATGACGGTTCGATCACAGTTCGTCGTTCTGGCCAACGGTGTGCTGAACCATCCCAAAGCGGCCAAGAACCTCGAGGCATTTGAGGGCGACATGTTCCATACTGCGCGGTGGAACTACGAAGTCACTGGTGGGAACGCGGAGGACCTCGAGAATGTCCAGCTTACTGGCCTTGAGGGAAAACGTGTTGGCATCATTGGTACTGGCGCAACCGCCATTCAGCTCGTTCCACAGCTCGCCAAGTGGGCGAAGGAGCTCTACGTCTTCCAAAGAACGCCGTCATCTGTGGAAGAGAGAGGCCAGAGGCCTACTGATCCAGAAGAGTGGAAGAAGATCGCCGACGGCCCTGGCTGGCAGAGGCGTCGCCTTGACAACTTCAATTCACTTGTTTCTGGCGGCGAGGTAGAAGAGAACTTGGTAGATGATGGCTGGACGAAGATTCAGACTTACAAAGGCCTTGTCGGCGCACCACACGAGAAACCTCTTGGATTGGAGGATATCCCCAGCCATATCGGCAGTCTTCTCGCCCTGGATGCCCCGAGATCAGAGAGGATTCGACGTCGAGTTGAGGAAATTGTGAAGAATAAGTCAGTTGCTGAGGCTTTGAAGCCATGGTACCCATCATGGTGCAAGCGACCGACCTTCCATGACGACTACCTCCCGGCGTTCAACCTACCCAACGTACACCTTGTTGATACAAACGGCAAGGGAGTTGACCACGCCACCAAGAATTCACTAGTCGTCGACGGTACAGACTATCCCCTCGATGTCATTGTGCTGAGCACGGGATACAGGCCGCCTGCAGCAGACATGGCCGAGCCATCGGGCAGATCCAACATGACCATCAAGGGCCGGAACGGCGAGCTCCTATCGGATAAGTGGTCGGGAAAAGGCCCGTCTACCTTCCACGGCGTCCTCACCAACGGATTTCCAAACCTGTTCCTGACCGGCCCTTTGCAGATCGGCGCCGCGGCAAACTTTGCTTATGCCCAGGACGTCCTTTCTCAACATTGCGCATACATGGTAGTCGAAGCTATGAAGCGCGCGGGGAAAAGCACTAATAAGATGACTATAGAGAGCATATTGGCGGGGGAAGAAGCATATGTCGGTTTCATTATGCAGCATGCGGCTTGGTTCTCTAGTTTGTCTATATGCACACCAAGCTACATGAACAATGAGGGCGAAAAGGCCTCACTCGAGGCACAAATGAAGTTGGCCAGAGGAGCGCCGTTTCCACATGGTATCAATGCCTATGTAAAATTCCTGGAGGACTGGCGGGCAGGTGGCTCGATGAGCGGTGTTCAAGTCACAGCATAGCAACAAGCTATATTGAAGTGACATGGACGTTTAGACAGAAAGGCTGGAGGATTCAAGTAGATGACATTATGTCAATGCATGTGCAGCCTGTACATAGCCCTTCGTCTAGCTTAGCAGAGATGAGAAGCTGAGGGCGTTTACTACGCCTTACTTTATAGCAATTGGCCGCCATTATGCTTGTCGGCGTTCTGTTCGTCTTGGAAACCGTTTGTAGAGCAGCAACAGCAACAAAATCCTGTCGAGCGCGGGTAACAAATAGGCGGACAAACCACAATTACTTGAATGCCAGAATTCTAGTACAGCACAGCCAGGATACCGATGGCCACCGACAGCCAACTGCCAGGTTGTAGGGCTTGCGAGCCGGCTGTTGGAACGACCACGACTCCTGTGCCTGAAGCCGGACTTCTAGTCGTCGCGGTCTGGCCTGAGCCGCCGTTACCGCCGCCAGAGCCGCCAGAGCCACCACCAGTAGCAGCACCACCACCGCCATTTCCTCCGTTGCCGCCGCCAGAGGCACCGCCGCCGGTAGCACCACCCCCGGAGCCACCTCCGCTACCTCCTCCATTGCCACCACCGTCTCCTCCATTACCACCGCTTCCACCTCCGCTACCTCCCCCACTACCGCCGCTACCTCCACTGCCACCACTTCCACCGCCACCGACGGTTCCAGTGGACGCAGGGGGGTTGCCAGCTCCGCCAGGTACAGTCGCACCCGGCACCATGCCTGAAAGATTATGGTCAGTAATTGAACGCGAGCCTCGAGATTGAAATATGTCACTCACCACCAGTGGGATTGGCCCCGGGAACGCCCATAGGTACTGTTGGCAGGCCTGTAGGTATGGCAGCGCCCTTGATAATATTAGAGATTGCTATTAACACATCTTGGGAACAGGTCAAACTCACGGAGCAATCAACCGTCGACGTCAGGGACATGACCCTGATCTCAGTGGTGACTGCCGCCGTCGAACATGCGTATAGCGCAACGCCTAGCACCATGTTGGTCTTCATTTCGGCGGCAGCTCATTCAGAGGAACTTGAATGTGATTGTTCAGAGCCCAGTGAAAACGAATCGGACTAGAGGGCCGATGTGTGTTGAGTTTATATGCCGTGGGAAGGTAAGCAGTTGGAAGATTTACCACATCGGATCCATGTAGATGATGTCAGTCTTGTAGAAAGCCGCAAGGCAGCTAAGTTCTTGCTCATCATTCAAATATTCCGGAAGAAGATTGAAGAGTTAACTACCGGGGTAATCGGTGGCGTTGCTGTTGAGAGGACATCGCGTGGGAATAGATCCAGCGTCAGGTGGCTTCAGCCTTTGCAGAACTAGCCATTCTCAGTCTGCGCTCTAGATTCTTTATCGCGCCATTGAAGATCCGCGAGGCTATCCGGTTGCGTCTTTGACTGATTATGAAATCTCAAGGTGGATGGGCCGTCAAGGTTTAGTGATGGAGATGTACTTGGTAATGAAGTATCCTGTACCTGTTCTTGTAGACCACGCCACGAACTCTGTGAAAGTCCGTTCGTGGCCTAGAGAACGACGAGGGTGTAAGCTTAACTCAAGCGTCATCAATGGATACTTCGTATCCGGACAAGATGGCGTCCTGAGCCTGACAAGGAGGTACAGCCACAAGACTATGCAGGATCGAAGGGATGCCGGCCCTCGAGCTGAGCATGACTATTAGTCTGGAAATATTCGTTCGGGATACTACTAGCTGAGCACGAGCTGAATCAAAGACTTGTGATCCCCGCCCGGTATCCCACGCCGATCTGACTCCTCTATCATGCTAAGCTCATGCACCCCGGTCTTCTAGGAGCTGCTTGCAGATTATGAACGGACGTAGAGTTCCTGGCTCGAAGCTTGAGCATATTCTAGGTCGACCCCATAGAGGTAAAGCTGAACTGTCACTCTTGTAAGTCTCTTTAGGCTACAAGCCATAAGGTCGTTCGCTGCGAGGTATTCTTCTCGAAGCTTTCGCCCTCCTGTTGGGTCAAAACCCAGCACTAGACACCAAACCTCGTATTGGAGTGAGAGAAGCTTCTGCGAACTATGTTCTGCTAGCTGAGCTCGAGGATTTAGACAAAGTAGCTTATTCTTTGACCGCTATGCTACGTTGTTAGTTGCTTGGATTTGACCGCAAGCGTCAATAGGAGAGATTGAGATTTCCGAATAGATCCAAGGGTTAGGCCGGTGTAAGAAGATTTCGGGATCCTGGTTCCATGACCGACAAGTTAGTTAACGTATTTGAAAATGTAACATCTAGAAACAGCCTAAACAGGAATGCCAAGTCTAGTGTCTTTATTCCTTCACTTTAAAGATTCCGAAATATCCTCTGCTATTACTAAGATCCGAAGTTGTTCCCATAGGTAGCGGATGGTATATGCGGCGGCAAATTTGGTAAATTCCAGCAAATCCAGATAATTTTACTGAGTTAGCTGACACAAACTGAAATGTGGCGGCGAAACCTCACACTTACTCTGGCTACCAAGCGGCTAACGGCACAACGCTTCTGGCCGACGCAATGAAACTAAGAATCCCCGTGCCTGAGACTGGATCTGGGTGATCGCCCACACAGAACGCCCGCCGATTGTTGGCACTCAACGTCGCGGCACATTGTCTCAGTTGAGTCTCCGCACAGTGTTCACGCTACTGACGCTATTTCTGCTCTGGGTCGAGCTAACTTCTGGAGATGGCTTAATTGCCGAAGTTTATCTTCCAAGGAGGCCAGTCAGCTTTCCCCATTTGGACGACAGCGTTCTGTTTGCCGATAATGGGTATACCTGAAAATCTCGTCATGGTGCCCTTTCCGGGACTTCGGCAATACCTTTTTTCTCGGCTCTAGTGTCCCCAGCGGCACGGCTGCTACGTGTGCCGGGCAGTGCAACCACCAGTCGGATACTAAATGACCGGATTCTCGGACGTACTCCACTCAGCCTTGGGAGGATGCAGATATTGAGGAATGATGGAAAGCACAGGGCTTGGCGAGCGTCCTATCACTAAGTACTGACTGGGGCCGGAACCGCTTGATCAATCCACAACTTACACATAAGTCGGCCAGCAAGAGGCTGTGATTGTCAGCAATAAGGCCCAGTCAATCTTTAACAAAAGCTTCGCGAACTTTACTGCCCAAGTGGATCGCAGTCTCACAATACCCCTGATCGCATCAACATGACCAATTGCGTCGGCCAGATTATCGGTATCGTCTCATAGTCAGCATACATGGCTAACATCCGAAATCATAAAATCAGCATGTTCAACACAGGTCCAAGGACCGAATTCCTCATCTGCATGTAGCGAAGTTTTACACATAGTGGACCCTCACGAGACTAGTCTGTGTGCGAGCGGTGCGTCCCGTCCTCGCTGGAACCGCTAGACGATCCAGTCAATCCACCAGAGAGCGGGTATCAAGCCATCTTTACTCTCACCAGCCCTGGCTGGTTCATGCGTCAGCAGCGCTTGTCACGGACTTAGTCCGTATGCCGATTTCCCACAACAATTCAACCGCTTCAATTGTGCTAAGGGGGAGGTTTGGCATGCTCCGGATCTGGGAACTAACAAATAGGGCACGGCATTTGTTGTGGGCGATCAAAAACACCTAATCCGGGCACGAGATTGGCGACATTGACGGTCCCTTGGCTGCTACTTCGGAGCCTGCTCCCATTCCGAAGAGCGACGGCACCCCACACGCCCCCCGCATGACCACTCGATCACAAGAACATTGATCCAACTAGCAAGCCTTGTATCTCGTCTGTACATTGCAATCAAGTACATGGTGGTTCAGAAACTTTGCCTAGCACCGTCAGCCAGGCCCTTGGCACTCAACTCCAGAGTCATGTTGAACGGGCTCCCTTCAACCCTGGTTTCGGGCTCAAGATATTGACTGATTCCAAAGGATTCACGCCGCGCAAAAAGTTTCCGAGTTCGGTCTCGACTGAGCCGAGTTCCATGTACTTCTTTTGAGTGTATGTACAAATAACTCTAGATGTTAAGATATTAAATAAGGAACGAAATGTTCTTGGATTAAAGTATGACCAACAGAGTGTGAAGCGTGCTTGATTCATGCAGGTACAGCGCTCCAGCAATTGTCAAAGGCTGTTTTCTACATATCTAATTTGTGACAACCGGCTTTCTATAACTCTGCTAAATGGAGTTGCCATATCGGCATGCAGCATCAACACCAACTTGTTTTGGTCATTTAGTCATCTCGCCGGTGCTTCCGAGGCGTCAAAGGGTTTGCCTATTTTGACCTAGTCTTTCGAAGAAGAATGCTGACAGGCTAGCGAAACGCTAAGTTTTTCTATAGTCAAGCCTTCAAGCGTGCGAACTAGCGTCATTAGATCCCGGACACTGTACACTCCACTACTATTCAACCGTACACCCTCAATATCTCTCGTTGTCTTTTGCACCAGGTACTATGACAGTCTAGTCAATCGCAGTCACAGTCTATTCCAGTCTTGTTCCAGATAATAACGTTACTACGCTTATGGGAACTAACGTGCTTTTGGAGCAGGAAGTATTGGCTACCTAACAACCAAACCTGCATAGGGATACGAACTTTGCCTCTCAACCATGGACTTTTGCTTCGTCAGTGTGACTGAGTGACACCCAATCAGAGTCTTGGGACAGGCTGATCACCAATGTCAGACAGCATATAGTTCTATGACGCAAACAGACAACATCTATCGAAGCGACTGAAGGCCTCAGTTTTCCAAGAGATGTCTAGGAAGACCGGGTAGGACCTTCTCCGGTCGAGAAATACAGCATGTCTGCTGTTCTTGGTGGCAACGCCTAGCTGGGTTGGCTGATTTGTTTGTTCGCAAGGCAAAAGAACGATCATCATGTTGAACGTTTGCGGAATTCTGCGAGGATGGCGTATCGCATGGAAACATCTTCAATTTGTTCTACACAACGACGAGCAACAACTTTAGATTAAAAGACGACCGTAATCTCTCTCGTAGAAGCCTTTACTCAGCCAGAGCATCAACAACATCAAGCTTCCTCTACTGCATCATCAGAAGCTCAAGGTAAGTATCGCAACAGTCGGATTCGCCAGTTACACGACAAGATGAGGTGGAAAATCCCACTGTCTCTCGTCGTCCACTGGACGGGGATTGCCAACGCCGCCGCACTCTCCAGTAACCCACCATGTCCAACAGATGCCAAAGTTGTCATCGAACAGCAACCGTTCGAGATTCAATGTTCCGGGAGCATCTCCCTCTCGACCAGGACTAGGTATGTCATCTATCTCAGACTCTTGGGTCGAAGAGAACAACATTCCTTAACATCTTGCAGGACCTACACTGAGTGGGTGACCACCACCGATGTTGTCCAGGGTGGGACCACGTCAAAGGCAACGATAGTTTACACCACTTCTAATCCTCCTGGTCTTATTACCGTCACTTCAACCGGCACTCAGACGGGAGCTACAACCATTCCCCCAAATAATCCCGGCGATCCGACCACTATCGTCACCTATGTTCCACCTCTGCCCACCGTCACTTCCCTCGCCAGCACCGCCGGCTTGACTACTGTTCCGCCTGGTCCAAACGGTGGCCCATCGACCGTGGTCACCTTTGCGACAGGCCCTGTCACGGTGACCTCGTCGGCAAAGACTACCGGCCTTACCACAGTTCCTGGTTCAAATGGAGGTCCTCCTACCGTCATCACTTTTGCCACCACCCCGTTGGTTCCAGTGACCGTAACTTCGACCGCTTCAGTCACCGGGTTGACAACTATTCCTCCCGGACCGAACGGAGGCTCGCCCACTATAGTAACCTTCGTGACGCCCCCTGCTGGTCCAGTCACGATCACCTCTTATGCCTCCACGACCGGCTTAACAACTCTGCCTCCTGGCCCGAACGGTGGCCCCCCAACTGTCATTACCTTTGCAACTGGGCCTCCAGGCACAGTAACGATCACGTCTTTTGCGTCAACTACGGGCCTAAGCACCCTTCCGCCCGGTCCTAATGGCGGCCCGACGACTGTCATCACTTTTGCTACTACACCCCTAACCCCTGTAACTATCACCCAGACGGCATCCACGACCGGCTTGACAACAGTCCCTCCTGGTCCGAACGGCGGCCCCCCAACTATCATCACGTTCGCTACTATACCGCCTGGTACAGTAACGATCACTTCTACCGCATCGACTACTGGCTTAACGACCGTTCCTCCCGGCCCCAACGGTCCCTTTACTGTCATTACCTTTGCGACTGGGCCTCCGGGCACGGTAACGATCACATCTTTTGCGTCAACTACAGGCCTAAGCACCCTTCCGCCCGGTCCTAATGGCGGCCCAACGACTGTCATCACTTTTGCTACCACACCCCTTACCCCTGTGACTATCACCCAGACGGCCTCCACGACCGGCTTGACAACAGTCCCTCCTGGTCCGAACGGCGGCCCGCCGACGGTCATCACTTTTGCCACGGGACCTCTGCCTCCCGTGACGATCACATCGACAGGATCAACGACCGGCCTAACCACGGTCCCGCCTGGTCCAAATGGCGGTCCTACTACCGTCATTACATTCATTACCGGTCCCCCACCAGTCACCCTTACATCCACTGCGTCGATAACTGGCTTGACTACCCTCCCAGTTGGACCTAACGGCGGACCTCCCACCGTTGTCACATTCGTCACGCCTCCTCCTCAGACCCCCGTGACCATCACCCAGACGGCATCAACCACCGGCTTGACTACTCTTCCCCCGGGCCCTAACGGCGGCCCGCCGACAGTCATTACCTTTGCTACCGGCCCTCCGGGTGTCACTCCTCCCGTCACAGTGACTTCGACCGGAAGTACTACCGGCCTTATCACAATCCCGCCCGGGCCGAACGGTGGCCCCACTACGATCGTCACCTTGGTCACCGGTCCCCCGCCGGTTACGGTAACGTCCTTCGGAAGCACTACCGGATTGACCACTTTACCTCCGGGTCCTAACGGAGGCCCGCCTACTATTGTCACCTTCGCAACCACCACCCCGCCAGTGCCGGTCACAATTACTCAGACTGGCACTACTACTGGGCTCACAACCGTTCCTCCAGGGCCCAACGGTGGACCTCCCACAGTCATCACTTTTGCAACGGGGCCTCCTCCTGTGACTCTCACCCAGACTGCTAGCACAACCGGCCTGACAACGATTCCCCCTGGCCCCAACGGCGGTGTCCCCACAGTCATTACTTTCGTAACCCTTCCTCCATTGACCCCGGTCACCCTCACTCAGACTGCGACCACCACTGGTCTCACGACAATACCTCCTGGACCCAACGGAGGGCCACCAACAGTCATTACATTCGCAACGGGCCCTCCCCCCATTACTATTACTCGAACTGCCAGCACAACTGGTCTCACCACCATTCCCCCTGGCCCGAACGGCGGCGTTCCTACTGTCATCACTTTTGTAACCCTTCCGCCGCTGACTCCAGTGACTGTCACTTCAACTGGTACTACCACAGGTCTCACGACTGTGCCTCCTGGACCTAACGGTGGCCCCCCGACGGTCATCACTATCGTCCCAGGCCCGTCCCCAGTGACTCTCACTCAGACTGCAAGCACTACTGGTTTGACTACCGTTCCTGGCGGTCCCGGTGGTCCCAACACGGTTATCACCTTCGTAACGACCCCGCCCCCGGTAACTCTCACTCAGACTGCAAGCACTACTGGTTTGACTACCGTTCCTGGCGGTCCCGGTGGTCCCAACACCGTTATTACCTTCGTCACCGGCACTCCTCCAGTTACCGTCACTCAGACAGCCAGCACGACCGGCCTCACTACTTTACCTCCGGGGCCCAATGGCGGACCGACTACTGTAGTGACCTTCGTCACCGGCACTCCCCCAGTAACCGTCACTCAGACTGCCAGCACGACCGGCCTCACTACTTTGCCTCCGGGGCCCAATGGCGGACCGACTACTGTAGTGACCTTCGTCTCTAGCACTCCACCTGTCACTGTGACCCAGACTGCCAGCACTACTGGTCTCACCACGTTGCCTCCCGGCTCCAACGGAGGACCGACTACCGTGGTTACTTTCGTTACTGGCACTCCTCCCGTTACCGTGACTCAAACCGCCAGCACTACCGGCTTGACAACCGTTCCGCCCGGTCCCAATGGGGGTCCCACCACCGTGATCACCTTCGTGACGAGCCCTCCCCCAGTTACTTTGACCTCCACCGCTACTACAACTGGCCTCACAACTTTGCCCCCGGGACCTAATGGAGGACCTCCTACTGTGGTCACTTTCGTGACCACCACCCCCCCAGTCACAATCACATCAACCGGCACCAACACTGGCCTGACTACAATCCCTCCTGGAACCGCAGGCGGACCTCCCACTGTGGTGACGCTCGTGACCACTACCCCTCCAGTCACCCTCACATCCACTGGCACAACCACCGGTCTGGTCACGATTCCCCCCGGCCCAAGCGGTGGTCCTCCTACCGTGGTCACCATCGTACCTCGCATCGGTATCATTCGGACTTTTACTCAGACCGCCAGCCAGACCGGCGTCACGACTTTATCAAACTCCGATCCCTTCGGCACGACTACCGTCATCACCTTCGTCACGGTGCCTACTGGTGCTCTGACTACTGTCACTTCGACTGGTACCCGAACTGGAGCCACAACAATTATTCCCACGGATCCGGCCGGCACTACTAGTGTCATCACATTCGTCCCGCCAGCGACCGGATTCGTCACGACACTCGTGTCAACGGCAACCCAGACGGGCGTCACCACTTTGCCCCAAACGGACCCCACTGGCACAACAACCGTCATCACTTTTGTCCCTGTGACGGGAGCCATCACAACCCTCGTATCGACGGGTACTCGGACAGGCGTCACAACTTTACCTCAGACGGATCCCTCTGGAACAACAACTGTGATTACCTTCGTTCCCCCCGTGACAGGCGCGGTCACAACTCTCGTATCGACAGGCACGCAGACGGGTGTCACAACCTTACCCCAGACGGATCCATCGGGCACAACAACTGTGATTACCTTCGTTCCCCCCGTAACAGGTGCGGTCACAACTCTCGTATCGACAGGCACGCAGACGGGTATCACAACTTTACCTCAGACGAATCCCTCTGGAACAACAACTGTGATTACCTTCGTTCCCCCCGTGACAGGCGCGATCACGACTCTTGTGTCAACGGCGAGCCAGACGGGAGTAACGACTTTGCCCCAGACAGACCCTTCCGGCACTACGACCGTCATCACTTTTGTTCCTCCTGTTACGGGCGCAATTACGACTCTTGTCTCTACGGCTACCCAGACGGGCGTTACGACCCTGCCCCAAACGGATCCCGCTGGTACTACTACCGTTGTCACTTTTGTCCCCCCCCCAACGGGTGCTATCACGACGATCGTATCAACCGGGACGAGGACGGGCGTAACAACTCTACCTCAAACGAATCCCACTGGTACAACGACCGTTGTCACCTTCGTCCCCCCCGGCGCTTGTGCCACTCCGCCCGTGGATTGTGCCGCATCCGGCCTCACTCTCAAGCTCTACGCAAACTCGGTCCAAGTTGCCGATGGCTATGGAGTCTCAGACGGCCGATCTGGAGTCGGGCCCGATTACTACCTCACTCAGAATGCCCTGGCTCAAGGCAGCACGAACTCAATTTCCGTTCCCTACAAGGATGCGAGCGGCACGACCGTCACGCCCTACACTCCCCAGACATCAGGCTCTTCGACGGGCTTCCGGTACTACGAGGGTCTGACGCAGACGTACGGCGGCATCACGTACAACGCCAACAACTTCACCCTCGTCTTCACCGGATACTTCCGGCCTGATCAGAGCGGAACGTACAACTTCTGCTACGGGTACGCCGACAACCGCGACGCTTTTTACCTTGGAGACGCTGCCTTCGCTTGCGGCAGGCCCGCGAACGCGGATACCCCCAGGGGAGCTACTCCCCTGGCAAAGAGTTGGTTCGCTGCCGACGGAAACACCGGCTGCGCCAGCGTCAACCTCGTCGCGGGGGCCTTCTACCCGGTTCGACAGGTGTTTGGTAACTGGGGTACTCCCTCGTCTCTAAACTTCTTCTTCAACGGACCGGGCCATGCGACGAACTCGTCTGACATCTCGGGGCTTGCCTATCCTGAATCGTGCACCGCAGCCCAGCCCTCCAGCTCGTCAACAACTTCAGCCGCCATGGGCTTCGTCACTACGATCGTGTCGACGGCGACGCAGACCGGCGTGACCACATTGCCCCAAACGAATCCCGGCGGCACGACCACCGTCGTCAGCTTTGTGCCTCCGGCCACGGGTGCCGTGACCACCGTGGTCTCAACCGGAACCCAGACTGGCGTAACTACTCTGCCCCAAACTGACCCGACTGGCACGACTACCGTGGTCTCGTTCGTACCCCCAGTCACTGGCCTCGTAACTACCGTGGTCTCGACAGGTACCCAGACCGGCGTGACTACACTACCCCAAACTGACCCGGCTGGCACGACCACCGTAGTGTCATTCATACCTCCGGTCACTGGTGTCGTAACTACCGTGGTCTCAACCGGAACCCAGACTGGCGTAACTACTCTGCCCCAAACCGATCCTGCCGGCACGACCACCGTGGTCTCGTTCGTACCTCCGACGGGCGCCGTGACGACCGTAATCTCAACCGGAACCCAGACTGGCGTAACTACTCTGCCCCAAACCGACCCTGCTGGCACGACCACCGTGGTCTCGTTCGTACCTCCGACGGGCGCCGTGACGACCGTAATCTCAACCGGAACCCAGACTGGCGTGACGACCTTGCCCCAAACCGACCCGGCCGGCACAACTACCGTAGTCACTTTCACGACGCCCATCACCGGCGCCATAACGACTATCGTTTCAACGGGTACCACGACTGGCGTGACCACCCTCCCCCAGACCAACCCGGCCGGCACAACCACCGTCGTTACTATCACGACGCCCAGCTGCACCCCGGGACTCCGATGGGCCTACTACGGCTTCTCCCGCGCAGCCTCCGACACCGTTAGCACAGCCGGTCGCATCCCCTACCACAACACCGACGACACCTCCAAGGCGAACTGGAAGACCACCTACTTCAACATTCCAACTGTCCTCAATGGCCAGACCCCGAGCAACACGGGCTACACCACGACCATCGGCCTCGCCCAGCAGTGCGACACCACCACCCGAACGGTATACGGTACAACGACAAGCGGCCAGTCCAACTTCATGATCGTTCAGCACATCGGCTACTTCCACCCTCTCACCACCGGCACCTACACTTTCAGCTTCAGCGGCGTGGATGACGGCGTCTATCTCTGGCTCGGCCAGGGCAGTGCCGCGAAGACGGGCTTCACTAACGCGAACGCGCAGAAGAACGTCGATTACTACGACACGAGCAGCTCCGGCACGTACACGTTCGCAGCAACTGCGGGGCAATACTACCCCATCCGTCTCCTCTTCGTCAACGCTCAGCAGTGCGGTCTGTTCAATTTCTCGCTCACGAACCCCTCCGGTGGCGTCGTCGTCTCCAACACCCAGGCCGTCACGAACAACCAACTCGTGTTCAGCTGTCCCACCATCGCGGACGCTCAACCATTCAATTTCTAAGGTTTCTTTTGTCTTTTTTTCTTGATAATTTCATATTGGTCTACATTTTTTCCTCATCTTCCTCTTCGTCACCTGGCAACAATATCTTGTTTGGTTCCTGTCTTGTGGCGTCTTTGGCACCGGAAGATCATACCTCCTCTGTGTAGAAGGGGATATCATCTCAATAGATATAATCGGGAGTCGCTTCGGACACGGATAATTATGTGGTTGTAATTGGTCATAGGCTAGCATTATAAAGATTAGTTTTCTTATTTTCCTACAATAGGGTTTCACGCAACTTGTTCTCATCTGATGACTGTTTTGAACCACAGTTTTGATATCTCGTAGCACGTATAGAACACTGCAAGCGAGTATATCAGTCGTGGATATAATGTATTCCTTACATGAAGCATATATTTCCAAAGGTAACTCTCAGTTGGTTCCCTACATGGACACTAGACATGATCACACGCGTCTGAGGGCGTTGCCAATCAAATGATAGGCAAACCGGTTGTCGTGACAGTGACTTCTACTGCGTTCGATCTTTCGAGTAAATTTGATGTGATTAAAAAAGAAGCTCAACTAAAGTACTAATTTCGCTTTCTTCTTGTGGCTGAAAGTGAGAAGTACGTACACGTAAACTAGCTTCAGCCCCGGATCATTCGTTCTCTCACTTGCATGAGGCACAGTGATGAGTTTGACCAAGGTTCCATACATTGCAGTTTGATGAGACTTTATTCAGGCTGCAAAGTATGTTTCGCGGGAGCGAAGAAGCAACAAGTCGGATGAACTGAATAGCATCACCTTGGCACGCTCACAATCCGAGGTCCCACCCGTGTTGATTATTTTTCGGCGGACATATTGACGAAGTATTGTCGTAACACAGTGATATCTTTACACCAACAGAAACCGGACTTGTAATGCCCTTGATAATTATAATCACCATTTTCCGTTGCATTACTAATCTACTACGACGAGTTAGTCGCAGTAAGTTTAAGTAAGTCGGTACTTTGCCGTCTATTAGGATCTATTTTCATGACTTGCTCTTCAGGGGTAATACAGGCCAGTCATAATCCCGGACAAAAATCGTCTTAAAATTCCATTCCCCCACACCTACCACCTCCAGTTTCTCTCCCTCTTCGCTCAGTAGCACAACCTCGGCGGTGACACCATGAGGTATACTCAGTCTAACATGCAACATCTCTTTGCCTCCATTGACCACTTTCGTCTCCCAAGAGCACTCGATGAGCCCATGACGACTCATATGAGACGCCGAGGCGTGGGAGAACTCAGCTCCAATAGCTGGAGCAATGCGGCATCTCGTCCACCCTGGCTCAAGTCTCTGAAGACCTGCTATTCTTTCAAACAGGAACTTTGCAATAGCACCGAAGGCATAGTGATTGAAAGAGGTCATCTCGCCTGGATTGATGCTTCCGTCGGGGAGCATAGAATCCCACCTTTCCCAGACCGTTGTAGCCCCCATAGTGATGGGATACAGCCAAGACGGGCATTCTTTTTCCAAAAGCATGCGGTAGGCTACTTGAACATGCCCTGTGATGAACAGTGCCTCGCAGAGGTATGGTGTTCCAGCAAATCCTGTTGCAATTTTGAAGTCATTCTTCTTCACGAGTTCCGCTAGACGTTGGCCGGCCCGAACTTTCTGTGACTCGTCCAACACATCCAAGCAGATGGCTAAAGCGTATGCTGCCTGGGTGTCTGACACAATCCGCCCATTTTGAGTCACGTATTCTTGATGGAACTGTGCTTTGGCTGCCCTGAACTCTGATTCAAAGTCGACCTTCCTGGTCTCTTCACCAAGGATGCCAGATATGCGAGCCATCAGCCGCAGACTCTGGATGAGAAACATGTTGGCGACCATCTTCGCGTCTGTCGGGGATTTCCACGGCGCATCTGGGGGAGCGGTAGGATCGAGCCAATCCTGTCGAACATCAGTATGACCGCAAAACTTAAATCAGGAGAGCCACGCACGCCGAGCTGAAAGACTGAGTTGTCCCACAAGTGCTTTGCACCAGATTGGTTGCGCGGCAACTTGACCATCCAAGTCAGCATGCTGCCATACTGTTGGGATAGAATGCTGTCGTCTCCAGTCTCTTGATAGAGCGCCCAAGGAGCTAGAATAGTAACATCATGCCAGATAGCGCAAGGCACTTTTCTACACCATATCGGATCTGGAAGTGTGGCATTCGGACTAACCATCGGCGGCACACCACCCAGAACGTCTTGGTCGTATGCTACATCAATGAGCCAGTTCTTCAGCATTCCATAGCAGTCAAATAACAAAGTTGCCGTCGGTGCGAAAAGCGCTAGGTCACCCGACCAACCAAGCCTTTCATCTCGTTGAGGGCAGTCTGTCGGTACAGACAAAAAGTTTCCGCGCATGCCCCAAACAATGTTTTGGTATAGCTTATTCAGGAGGGGGTCGGAGCAGAAGAATGACCCAGCAGCCTTCATATCTGTATGGCAGACTATGGCTTCGACTGATGATATTAAGTCATGATCACTGGTCCACCCATCGATCTGTGCATATCTGAAGCCGTGAAATGTGAATCGAGGTTCATACCCTTCTCCCTCCGGCGTACCGCTCAAGATGTACTCATCTACAGCTTCACAGATACGCAGAGGGCGCGTTCCGAGCTCATTCGTCTCTAGCACCTCGGCGTGTGAGAAGGTAATTTTGTGATTTTTGGGTCCTTTGATGTTACGGAACTTGAGATAGCCGACGAGGTTTTGACCAAAGTCGATGATCGTCTTGCCGGAGGGAGTCGTTATTTGGTTGACAGGCCCGACGGCTTGAGTTCTCCGCACCGGCTCGCCGTATCCAGCGACCAAAGTGGTCGAAATCGGTAAGAATTCCAGAGTTATCACTTTCTCAAAGCGAAGTCCGTCCGACATGCTGGCGGCCACCCATTTCGACCAATTTGACAACTCAAGGGTGGCGTTATACTTCTCTCCGTCGTAGATCTCAGCAAGTCTGATGGGACCACGAGCGACCTGCCAGGATCCGTCTGTCGAGATTCTCTGGATAATCCCATCGGCAGATATGATTTCCAGCTGAGCAATAAGTGCTGTGTGAGGACCCCAGATATTTCGATGACCGCCCTCAAATCCTATACGCCCAGAAAACCACCCTTCTGCAACACGGACTCCAATGCAGTTCTCAGGCTGATTGCTAGAAAGCAACGAAGTGACATCATACGTCTGATACTGAAGTCTTCCTTCATAAGATGTCCATCCTGGAGCGAGGAAATAGTCGCCAACTCGCTGACCGTTAATTTCTGCCTCGTAAACGCCCTGTGCTGTGACGTACAATCTAGCCTGAAGGGCGGGGAAATTGGCTGAGAATTGCTTGCGAAAGAGCTGCTCTGGGTCGGGAGCGACTGTACCGGGGCCCCAGGGTGCAGCGATGCGCTCACTATTCCAATCTGTACGAGCAAGAAGACCGACCTCAAGGTGCGATGGTTTGCTCCAATCAGTCGCCTTCTCGTCCTGGTCCCAGATTCTGATTCTCACCGAAATCCGCTGACGTGAAGAAAGTGGCTTTCGAAATGGCCACGGCACCAAACTTGATGCAGATGATACACATTTCAGGGTCGATACGACCTTTGAGATAGTAAGAATCGTCTCAGAGAGCTCAATCTCATAGGAAGTTTGACGAAAGTCTGTGGAGACTCCCTCGATTTTCCAAGAGAGTCTTGGTGTGGTCTCATGAACTCCAATACAGCCAGAGGCATGATAGTGCTCGAACTGAACAGAGGTAACCGTAGCCATGATGTAAAACTCGCTGTTGTGAATGATGAACTGCGATGGCGTCTTTTCAGAAGTCGGTCTTGATGTGGCCAGCGAGAATGGGTCTCAATAATCCGCAAAGGTCGTGAGCTTGCCCATCGATATGGCTCATCACTCAGCATCTGTAGTAATTCCGACCTGAAATTCTTACAGCCGTAGGCAGCATCTTCTCGGGTTCCTGTTAAGCCCCGAAAGATTGCTGTGTCGGCGCAACATACAGCGACCTCAGCTAGGAACCATCTTTATTGTCTTGTTCTGGTAATTTTCGCCTGGAGCACAGCGGCGGAAAACCAGGCGCAGATCTTCTAGTGACCTAAGTCCAACAGTCTCCACCCGTATTCGTACGTATATCGTATTGATGCCAAGTTACGAGGGTACTTTCAAGCAGGAAGCTTGGTTTTTGACGTGTCAGTTGAGCCCAAGGTGCCTGTCTTGACTGGTCCTCGTTAACCATCCATGCTGAGTTATGAGCCCCTCCCCGCAGCGAGCTGACCAAGAACAGGAGGATCGCTGTATCATCAGAACAGGCTCGGTGAATGTTGATACGAGTATTTGCTGCAGTGTTCTGGTACTTAAATTGTCCCATTAGTCTGATCAAAGACTGCTTGACGCTTGCACCCAGCCCGGCTGGCATTGTCATCATCATTCCGATCTCAACCAGGCTTGTTTTCCAATCATGTCCAAAGAAGCGGCCATGTTCCAGGCTGGAGACCTGGTAGCATACAGTCAGTCAACCGGCCATGATCTCCCACTTGAGGATCTCCGACTTCCGTCAGATTTTGTCTGGGGCACCGCCACTGCCGCCGTCCAGATTGAGGGTGGCATTTCCCAAGATGGAAAAGGGAAGTCGATTTGGGATGTGTACACCCATCTCGAGCCGTCAAGAACAAATGGCGAGAATGCCGATGTAGCATGCGACCACTACAACAGGGTAGCCGAAGATGTAGGACTCATGTCCTCCCTCGGCGTTGACGTCTACCGATTTTCTCTGGCCTGGACACGCATAATTCCTCTCGGGGGACGCAATGACCCTATCAACGAAAAAGGTGTCGCTTTCTATGACGATCTCATCAACCGACTCTTGGCAAACAACATCGAGCCTGTGGTGACTCTTTACCATTGGGATCTCCCACAAGAGCTCTACGAAAGGTACAAAGGATTACTCGACACAGCTGAGTATAGAGCTGATTTCCAGAACTACGCCCGGATCTGCTTCTCTCGGTTTGGCGATCGAGTCAAGAAATGGGTGACCTTCAATGAGCCCTATATCATCTCGATCTTCGCGCATCACAGTGGCGTACTGGCGCCAGGCCGCTGTGCTGCCAGTGGTGCCAACACCAAGACAGAACCTTGGCGCGTCGGTCATACAATCATTTTGTCTCATGCCTCCGTGGTACAAGTTTATGCGGAAGAGTTTCAACCATCTCAGAAAGGAGAAATATCGATTGTTCTCAACGGACATTTTTACGAACCTTTTGAGGAAGGCAATCAGACCGACGTAGAAGCCGCTCAACGCAGAATGGAGTTTTACATTGGCTGGTTCGGAGACCCAGTGTTTCTGGGAACAGACTACCCATCCTCAATGAGAGCATACCTCGGCTCGCGCCTCCCTGAGTTTACGGCGGAAGAACGTGCTCTTCTTCGGAAGACTGCCCCAATCAACGCATTTTATGGTATGAACCATTACTCTACCAAGTACGCGCGTGCTCTGCCAGACCCCCCAGCAGATGATGACTGGACCGGCAATATCGAAGAGACGTCAGTTAATAAGCAAGGAGTGGAGATTGGACCCATGTCGGGCGTCCAGTGGCTACGACTTGCGCCAGAAGGATTCCGGAAGTTATTGAACTGGGTGTGGAATCGGTATCAGCTTCCCATCATAGTCACGGAAAATGGGTGTCCCTGTCCCGGTGAAATCGATGTTGATGTTGCGCGAAAGGATAACTTCCGTCAGAGATACTTTGGCCTCTACCTTGACGCTATATCTCGCTCCATTTATGAAGACGGGGTCAGAGTAGAGGGTTATTATGCTTGGAGCCTTATGGATAATTTTGGTAAGTTAACCCCCTCGAAGATCAGTATTCGCAAGTCGACCCGAATGGATCTAACATAGCCCAAATAGAATGGTCAGCTGGGTATGGTCCACGGTTCGGAATTTTTCATGTAGACTTTGAGACGCAGAAGAGGACGCCCAAAGGATCTGCCCTGTATTTGAGAGATACATTCCGGCGACGAAGAGGGTCACCCCACTAGCTCTGCTCTTCTTTTATGTTGCTAAGAACAATGCAAATGACACAGGAGTAGTGCAATTGACCATGAGACCGAAACCAGAATTAGACTAGTTTTTAGATGAATCATTGGTGGAACAACGGGATGTCGTTGTATAAAAAAGAATCGGAAAGCCGCTTGAGTTCAATAATGACTCTTAGAGGTATCCTGGAGCTCCAAAGTACGTATGAAATTCGCCCAGATCTTGCAGTCTGGCAAACACTTTCTCTCGTGATTGCAACATGCAGACATCTCTATTACGGTTTATTGGAAGATACCTTATTACGCCTTCAGGAGAATGGGTAGTCGGGGAAGATTTCCATTCCCACGACCGTAGGAGACTTTTGACCACATGGCATCCACTTGCGGAAGGTAGTATCGGGATAGACTCAGACGGAAACAGTTTTCAAAGAGGGGGTGCTATTGGCATCTAGCTTGTTGTTCATGAGTCCACAAGTCGAGTTAGCATCCTCGCATGCTGAGCCGTATTCCGTATTCATGGGCCCCAATTTTCATGAGCGACGCTGTCTCCAGAATAGCCCGAAAAGTTCGTATTAAGATCTTCACGCCAGATTTAGGTCCGAGAGTTTTCCATGATCATAAAGACGACTGCTGGTCGCTGAAATATGTGAGATTGAGAGCACGGCTATATAGATGTGTCACAACATTGTCGAGAAGCGAATTCCTCGATTTCACACAACTGTCTCAGCCATGTTATCTTCTATCCTCGCGGTTGCTCTCACAGCCAGCCTCGGAACGGCGGATACCGTACCTTCACCCCCACAACCGGAAGTATTCCATATTATTGAGCTACCTCTTCCCCCCGTAGCTCCATCTTCCGATGAAGGTTCTTGTACAACTTTGATCAACCCTCGTGGGACAGGATGCATCGCCAAAGCCGTCGGCGACTTTCAGGCGGGAGACTTCACACCGGATGGCAAAAATGTTATCGTCAACGTGGTCTTCACCGGCGCCCCTACAGCTCCCAACCCTGCAAGCATCTACGATGGGGAGCATGTTCTTCTCATCAAGGCAGATGGCACCAACTTCACCAACGGCGATCCATGGAAGTGTCTGAGCTGCGGTGTTCCCGCCGTCAACGCCATCTCCCTTGACCCCCAGAAGGACTATCCCCACGTCTTCCGCAGCGGCGACAAGGCGCTTTGGGGTCACAACATTCTGGACTGCGGCGGGGCGCCTCTGGAAAGCGATGCATGCACCCCGAACAAGACATACATCTACCCGATCCACTGGAACACTGCAGCCGATGGCTCGGGGAAGGGCGGCAGTCCTCGCGAAATGCGCCTGCACCCAGACGACGTTCATATGGGATGGAGCTCTTTCACCAGTACAGGCGGTCAATTCGCTTACACTGGCCGCCTCAATTTCAACGCTGAGCCAACTGTGGGCGAACCACTCGCCTCTCGCTATGATCTCGTCGACGTGAATTTGCTCTTCGACCCTACGCGCGCGAACCCCATCACAACCAATGGCTCCGAACTCATCATCCACAACAATGCTATCACCGTTGGCGAGCTGCGCGGTTTCAGCGGGAACGGCGAAGAGATCACCTATATCGGCAACCCCGTTGAGTCAACCAACATCGACGTCTTCGCCGTACATGTACAGACGGGCGCCGTCCGCCGCCTCACTAGCCACCCAGAATACGTGGATCCCATGGCCTTCTCCGCCGATAACGACTGGTTCGTTGCCATGGACACGCGAGGTACGAACCGCCAGATGTGGATGTCTGGCATGCGTGGGATCCCGCCCCTGATCGACCTCGTTGCTGTGACTGTGGCCGCCTCCACTCGCAACAACGGCCCCCGTCGCTTCTTCCAGCCAATCTTAATCGATCGCTACGGCGATCGCGGCGACTATTATGGTCAGCGGATCAACGCTGCGGGGGTCGAGAGCGGCGGCGCCATCAACGACCCGAACTGGAATGGCAGAGCGGACCCGGCCTTCTCCTTGGACGGAACAAAGATTACGTACTGGCAGGCTCTCGTGGTCTCCCCTTCATGTGGTGGTGCGAATCCCCTTCCTTGCCCCGAGTCTACGGCCCAAGGAGGCAGGGAGTATCGCGTGATGTTGGCTCAACGGATTGGTCGCGAGGCTACCTCGCCGGCGCCAATTTACAAGATTCCGGACGTGATCCCTTGGGCCACGCCATTTCCTCCGGGCACAGCTATCCCGGAGTCGCCGTTCACGGTCGAGCCAGGCAACTATACACTCCGTGGGAAGGTTTCTGGCATTGCTGGTGTAAGCATTGCTCCGGACTCTACTAATGTAAGCGGGCTGGGCAGCGTTGCAGTGAACTACACCAACTACTCGGATGATGGGGGGCACATCCTGAATGGCTTTGAGGACGTCACGGTGAAGATTCTTCTCCCCAACTTCTGGACGAATCAGGTTGACTGGGTTTCTGATATTGTTCAGACTGGGGTGGTCAATGGGACTAAGAAGACTAGCGAGGGGGGTTTTCACTTGATTATTGACGCGGAGCTGAACTTATTCAACGCGAGTGGGACTTTGGTCACCACCATCGACGGTGTTGAGTATAAGCAGCCTGCTAACGGTACTTGATCATGGAGTATGTTGTGCAAGAGGTGACATGTACTTTGGGATGGCGGGTTTATCAAGTAGATTACGTCTTCTCTTGCAAGTCGACTTCCAAATGACACCATTGTTCTGATTAATCAAATCAATTGCACCTTTCAGAAATCTGATCTTCCTTCTTCTTACCTGATATGCGAGTACTTGAGGGTACATGTAGACACTATCAACAAACTCTCAAAGTTTCAAGAGGAAATGTCTTCGCCATCCCCCTCTCGTAAACTTGACAACTTCAGTTCGACCTATGTCACCCAGTGTCTTAGTCCTTGTATCCTCATCAATGATCATGGTGCCATTCCCGGTTACTCGGGTAGCCTTTCCTCAAAGCACCCAACAGTCACCCAATTCCGGTCCATCTTTTGGAGAATTTTCGTACATTTTTTCGTACTCTCATCCAATGAGATATATGGACGTTTACTAGCCCCAACCACCACGTCGCATTGCATCGGAGGTCGCTACTGCATAGTAAAGCGTAACTGATGGCAGCCCAATGGGAAAGCCCCGTGTACGGCATACGGAAGATACGAACAGTCTCCAAGCTTGACATCAATCGTGTCAACGTCCCAATTAGTAAAGGATTATGCGTGCTTGTCCCAGGTACTAATTAGCGATAGCTTCGGTATCCTCCGTACTTGTTTATAGTCCGAAGCCTCGGAACGCCCGTCTTGGGTAAGTCCCCCCCCCCCCCAAAGTAACCTAGATCATCCCCGTGGGGTCCTCGCGGGGTCCCATACCCCGGATCATTCGTGATGAAAAGGCTTGGGAAAATAGACAACGAGCAGCGGACCCACAATACGAATGCGAGCAAATGTCCATGGCAGCGGACAGAATTGTCCATTCTTTGGGCAAGTCCATCACACTATCGTATACGAAGGTCTTTGGTGAGCTGGACACAAGACGTTGTTTGCAGACTGTTCCGATAGGTCTAGACCACCACCGTCGCGATGAAAATCGTTTCGTTTCGTGACAACACGTGCCGATGTGTCAAGATAAAAACCAAGCCAGATTCCGAAATAGAATAGCAATCATCATACCAAAAAGTTAGTAGCCATACTCTTTTCTGGTTTTGCCCTTTATCCTGCGCAGTAATGACATCTCCACGTGGAACTCCCAAGAAGCCGGTCGACAACGTGGCCTACGTTGAATACCCGGCGGATGATGGCCTGAAATTTAGCGACGCAGCTGTCGACGCGGCAACCCGCGGCCAAAACATTTCGGGATATGAGTCTCTATCCATATGGGAGACGGTCAAGCTCTTCAAGATCGCCTCAGCTGCGTGCTTCGCGGCGGCCTTCAGCGCCGCTACTGATGGCTATCAAATCGGGTACGTTTCACACTTTGCTCCTCCACGCGCATCCATTTTGCCCCAATCTCTAGTTTACATTGCTAACCCCGTCACTCCACCCACATCCAGCATGAATGCCAGCATCGTAGCAAATAAGGGCTTTGTCCGCCAATTCGCGACCCTTGCCGACGCCTCCGGAAAACCTTACCTTGACTCCCCCATCCTCTCGGGCTGGTCCTCCATCATGTCCGTCGGCCAGGTCCTTGGCATGACCACCATCCCCTTTCTCTCCTCTCGATTCGGCCGGAAGGTTGCCATGTACACCCTCTGGCTTGTCCTCGCCGTCAGCGTCGCCGTTGAGAGCGTCGCGCGCGCTTGGCCCGCCTGGCTCGTGGCAAAGCTCCTTGCCGGCGTCGGCGTCGGCTGCCTGCAGTCGACCCTCCCCGTCTACATCGCCGAGGTCGCACCCGTTCGGATCCGCGGCGGCCTGCTCATGTGCTACTCCTTCTGGTGGACCGTTGGCACCTTCTGCGCCCACGTCGCGCTACAAAACCTGAACAAGAACGAGCCATACAACTACTTGAACCCTATATACACGCAATGGGCGCAAATTGGCCTCATGATCCTCATATACGTCTTTCTGCCCGAATCCCCAGCTTGGTGCGTCAATCGTGGCGATGAGTCGCGCGCAAAGAAGTCTCTCGCCTGGTTATATCGCGGCGTTCCCGATTTCGACCTCGACCGACAGTACGCAACGTTGCTGATGACGGTGGAGCACGAGCGTTCCGTAGCGATGGAGCAGAAACGCGAGAAGTGGACGGCGATATTCCGGGGCACCGATGGACTGCGGACGCTGATCTCCCTCTGGACAAACTTGTCGCAACAGTTTATCGGCCTCACACTGTTTGCGACCTTTGGGACATATTTCTTTCAGCAGGCGGGGCTACAGGACCCGTTCCTTATCAAGGTCATCACATCGTCAATCAACATTGCCACAATTATCGTGACTATTTTCACGGCTGATTGGCTTGGTAGACGGTGGATCGCGTGCGGAGGCATCACGCTGTGCTGGGTCTCTTGCGCAGTCATCGGCATCATCGGCGTGAATAAGCAGGTCAGGGCGTCGACATACGTATTCGTGCTGTTCGCCTGCTTTTGGAGTAAGTTTTCGTCGTACAATTCATCAAAAAGGGGCGGACCTTTTGATCATTGTACACGTGCCTGCTAACAAGATTGTTTTTGAAGATATTGGCATGACGGCTAGCGGGGCGGCCGGTTGGGGATTCATCGGCGAGATCTCGTCGCAGCGGCTACGCCCCCACACAGCCGGCTTCGGTGCCGCCTGTACCTGTGTCATTGGTATCGTCATGAACGTTCTAGTGCCTTACAGTACGTTGATCAACTTCGAGACCAAGGGGTACTTGATAGAAGAAGTACTGACAAGATGATCTAGTGGTCAACGCCAATAAGTGGAACTGGGGTCTCAAAACAGGCTGGTTCTATGCTGGCGTTGGGCTGCCTTTCGTGATTGGCATCTGGTTCCTTATCCCCGATACCGCCGGGTAGACAATCCATCCTACACATTTTGCCAGCATAGTCACTTGCTAATACAAGCTCTTTTGCAGACGATCCGCAGCCGAGCTGGACGAGCTCTTTGAAAGAAAGATCAAACCGTGGCGGTTCCACAAGATTCAGACGGCCACACAGACTTTGGTCAAGCAACAGGAGTCGGAGCATCGCTGATTTAATCTGCTGCCGCAGGTCTCGCAACTACAGTGGGCAGCATGTGAGGGGTATTTCATCTTGGGAAAAAGCCAATTCGTGGAAGTAACGGCTATACAGTCAGCCATGTAGCAGTCAGTCTTGTTTCCCCACTATCTGCTGTTGGATCGGACTTCTGTGCTCCTGGTCTTCCCTACGGATCACTGTTCTTGAGCACTCTTGTCAGCACATATAAGCTTGTCAATGACCCTGTCATGGCGCAGCTACTCCGCTTATTATGAAGTATTTTCACTATTCATCATGCGAGGACGCTTTCCTTACTGGAAGTCTCCTATCCAGCGCTTTCTACGTTCCTTCGTATACTTGATATGTAATGAAAGTCTAGATCGTTCATCATCCTAATCGTATAATACCTCATCTGCTCGCATTCTCTCTAAAATCAGCCAAAGTAGAACGCTAACTCAAAATATACCCGTATAACTTATCCGAGGATATTATTTAGAACTAAGTGGTAGATACGCCAATGGAGTCAAAAGACGAGATTCAGAGGACACCCCTTCACTGGGCCTCTAAATCAGGAAATCTCGACTGTGTACGAAAGCTTCTCGACAAAGGCGCCGATGTGGAACCAAAAGATCGCGATGGTATGGCGGCGCTTCATTTTCCTGCCGAGTCGGACTACTTGGACGTCGTTGAGGTACTTCTCCAACAGGATTCGAACACCAACTCGGTGGCACACAAAAGACAGACACCATTGATGTTAGCGGCCAGAGCTGGTCAAAGAAAAGTTCTTGAGGTTCTTGTTCAACATGGCGCCAAGTGTGATTTACAAGGTGCAGAGGGCAGCACTGACTTGGAACATGCAATCAAAGGGTGTCGTTCCGAAGTTATCCCTCGCGTCATCAAGACTCTAGTCAGGTTGGGTGCTGAAGTAGACGCCCGCGGGAAAGCGGGGCGTACACCTCTATTGGCCGCTGTTAGTGATAAGCATATCGGACCTGCGCTCCCAGCTGTGAAGCAATTGCTTGATTGTGGCGCAGAACTTGAAGCCACAGACTTGTGAGACAGAATAACATGGGAATTGGCTTCTTGTTAGGGCCGTGACAATTTAGCCGAATTTCTGCTATGGATCCGAAGATCGCGTAGGCTGCATGTTCCTGAATAGTACACATGGCCTCTTGAAAGTCAATTTTTGCAGCTAGCCGGATACGGCCCGTCTCTGATATTCATCCTTCGTCGTAGTTGAGTAGTCAGTACCGGGGTATTTTCTAATCAAGTATACAGACCTATGGTGTTTTCTGACGGGAAATTCGTATGCCACAGGAATCGCCTTCGTTGCCGTGATCGTAACCCGTAGTTAAGCCGCCTGGCACGTTCGCAACACACCTTCACCCGCAGCTGGAACCGCGGACGTAAGCATGGTTCTGCTGACCACCTGCCGAGTTGCCATAAGCAGACCCTTGATAACTGCTCAGTAAACTACAGCTTGTGCTACTGCCCTGATAGAATGAAGCAGCGACACACGCTGAGTTTGCAGCACACTTCGAAATGCAATCACCCAAGCTTGTGGCATCGACGTAGCCAAGATAGTCTCCGGAGGCAAGCCTTCCGCAAATGATCTGGAACTTCTTCGAACTCAATGTCCAGCAGTAGCCGTTGTTTGCGGAGCAAGTTGGGTTGCTGGTCACCGTACCTGCGCATGCTGAGCCAGGGCAGGTTGAACACGTCCCTAGTGAAAAAGATGTCTGGCATCCAAAGCCACAGAAGTCGTCGCCGGTGTTGCAGTATCCATTCTTCGAGCTATAAGATGTCAGTGGTCTACTAATGCAGGAGTATAGGAAGAAGTATTGTCTATGACTTACCAACACAAGCCAGAAGGGCATGTATAGCCATTGGAGCCACCACAAGTGTTGTCTGGACTCATCTTGACGCCAGTGGATGCAGGCTGCGCTGCTGAAGAAGAGGCTGCAGCCCCTCCGCCTGAGGACGCAGAGCAGGTTCCAAAGGATGACTGGCAGCCGGTGCTGCAGTGATCGGTAGACGAGCCACAATATCCCCACTGACTGCAGCAGTCACCGAAGTTGCTACCTCGACACGTGTTTCCACCTGTTCCACCGCAGGTTCCATCCTGGCTGACCGTCTTGCCACCGTTGGTGACGGAGCTGCAGTCACCAAACTTTGACTGGCAAGAGTTGAGGCAATGGGCATCTGTGTTGCCGCAATATCCCCACTGGCTGCAACAGGTTCCGAAAGTGCTTCCCTTACAGGTGTATCCCGCGGTGCCGCCACAGGTGCCATCAGAGCTGACCTTGCCGTTAGTGCTGGTGCTGCCGCTCCCGCTGCTGCTAGAGCCAGTTATGCATTTGCCGAACTTGGATTGACATCCTGTTCCGCAGTGTGCGTCAGTTGTTCCACTAGTGTACCAGGTCAGCTTTTGTAATTCTTCGCAGTCTCGTCTATCATCATCGAGGTTAACCTTACCACCAGTTGTATTGACTACAGCATTGAGATCCTGGACAGGTGTAACTGTTGGAACCTCCACAGGTCTGATCTGGAGAGGTGGCCGCTGCAGCGATCCCCGCCAAGGACAGCAGTCCAACAATGGCGATTTTAACCATTCTTCACAAGACGACAAAGTATTGATGTTGATGGACCTTATAACAAAGAAAGCCGCGGTCTGCGTTAGGGGCTGATAGAATTGACGACAGTCTAGTCTGGATGACACGGTACTTAAACCTCCCAACTTTTGAGGCAGCCTCTAATTGGAGATTTTGGTGCTATTTGGGCGGTCATCGCTTGCGGATGCATGCGGCGGTCATGGGAACATTCCCAGGCTCTCTAGAGCGGATCTTCGATACGGAAATTTGGTTTCTAGCTTCACTCCAGTCTGCACCCCATATGATCCGTTTCCGGTCATCATGGTCCAGAGCTGGTCACTTCACCCGTCCAAAAAGAGTCGAGATGAATTCTTCGGCCGGATCTGTCCGATCTATGCGGCCGGCCCGAGGAGATGGCATGGCTATCGTCTCCAAGATCGGATCTACAAGATTAGTGCTGCCGCTCACGCCGCTCTAGATTTCCGAGAATTTGACTTGCCTTTAAGCGGAGCTACAGGGATGTGCAGGTGTAATCAGGTGTTGACTGAAAACGGAAACAGATATCGAAAGTAACAAAATGGCTTCAGTCTAGAATACGTGCCGCAGAAATGGAAAAGATTAGCGCACTTGTGGTGATCGAATGGATGTTGCCGTCTGCTGATGTATGCAGTCATCCAGCCGGCTGGGTGCCTCGTGCCTGCGCGCTTCGTCTGATGACAAGCAGATGTCTCAAACCTTCACTGTTGCTTTCTTCGGCTCAGCTTCAAGCCACCTCCACGCTTTGTCCAACTAAGGTTTGAGATTTCCATGTTGGTGTTCAACCTCATTTCCAACGTCAATGTTAAATTTTTTTTCTTTGATCCTCTGCTAGTTGAGGGACGTTCCTCCCCCAAACACTTCTTCTCAGGATCCGAATACAAACAAGTCACGCTGTAGTTCTCCGGGGACTATCGCGCCAAGTCTGGGGATTTCCAGGGCTCGACGGCGTGATCCAGGCCATGATAGGGCTGTGGTAAGCGGCTTAGTAGCGCTGGACCGTGCGACGGTGCTCTGGACAAGGCAAACATCTTCAGCGCTCAACTGAATCACGAATATTCTCAGTTTCCAACAAAAGCATTCCTCCTATCCCTGACATAAGGCTGGTACTTCAGCTGTGAGAGGACTTGTGCGTGGAATGGTAAAATGCATCGGAGTTTGCTTGTATGCAGGATATCAAGTCGCGGGTCGATCGCTGCAGACGCGTTCTTGTTCTACGATCCATGTCTCTGCCAGAGAGTGTGGTTACGCCGAACGTAAGTGATTGCTGAGTATGCGGCGAAATGTCTCCAGTGGATTGGAATACGAACTTGAAGAGTAACTCTAATATTATGAGGCACTCATCAGCGCAACGCATGGTAAGGACACAGGATGGGATCCCTAGCAAGCCGACTGGCAGCATATACACAAATTTCAATGCGGAGATCCAACAATCGGAAGGGTGGCCGAGTTGGTTATGGCGCCAGGTTAAGGTCAGCTTAACATCTGTTTCCTGGTGGGGCAACCCGCGCGAGTTCGAGTCTCGTCCCTTTCATTTTGAAGTTTTTGACGGGTCTGACGACTTTTCGGTCTTGTACCATCAAGGTCTTGCTGCTCCTGGTCGTTAGTCAAACCCTTTGTTACCAAGATAAGTGGAGGGCTCATATCTTATGCCATTGGAAAGTGTAAGGCCGATGTGAGTAGACCTTCTTTTGTTTCTTCCCACAAGGCGAAGTTGAGCGTTTGAAAAGGAAATTGGTCAGTCTCCAAATGGCGATTCCCATGTGCTAGTGGATGGGCTTTATCACTGGAGCTTGATGTATTTGAGATTGGGACTCAATCCACTTCGACAGACTTTTATTGCTGCCTAATAGGTCTTACCATGTCTGAATGAAGTTGGCTATCTCGATCTTTGGCCGTGCTTAGTCTCTATCAGGATCTCGGAAACATACTATGCCGCAGTCCTTGAGTATCAAACGCTACAAGATACCTTGAATTTCATCTCACATGATAATTCATCCCATGAGCCAAAAGCGCAGGATTTAAATCCCGTCAAGCAACACTATTCCCACGCAGTGAGGCATTAGACCTGCCAGACAGCGCCCAGCTACTGCATTCATCGGAATGCCTTATTTTTGGCCATGTATGAAATTAAGGAGGTGACTATTCCGATCTTTTCACATGGACAGCAGGAAATCCTGTTCCAAATGTCTTTGCCAAGATGAAACAACAAATTGACGCAATGAACTGTTTTGCCAAGCCTTAAGGCTCCGCGGGCAATGCATCGACTATCCTCAATGTCACGGCAATTTACAGCCCCGAAGGTGCACACTGACTCGAACGGTCGCCTGCAAACTTCACGAGCTAAGTGCCGGCATGTATGGTGGCCCGGGAGGAATAGTCACTGCTGATAAGCTTTCTGCTAGTGGCAAGAGTGTGCTTCTAATCGAAAGAGAACCTCCATCATCTTTCAGATGGGGCGGAAGTAAGTCAATAAAGATCGCTGTGCCAACTACGGTACCAAGCTCTGACAATTGTGTGTAGGGCGGGGAGGGGCCTGGCTTGAGAATTCCAATCTTACAAGGTTCGACGTTCCTAGGCTTTACGGGCACATATGGCAAGATAGCGCTGGCATCAAATGTCTGGATGTTGTTCCCATGGCAGGCTGTGTTCTCGGCGGTGGAACTGCTATCAACGTGGGCCTTTGATTCAAGGTTAGTGCATCTTTTCTGTTTCCTATTCAATCTTCTTTGGCCGTTACTAACATTCTGTAGCCTTCAAAGCTTGGACTGGGATACACAGTTTTCCGATGGCTGGAAGGCCAAGAACCTGTCTGCTGTCACAAACCGAGCCTTCAGGCGTGTTCCGTGGACTGACGTCCCTTGCAAAGATGGTGTCTTACACAACCGTCAGACCAGAGACCTAATGATGAAGGGGCTCGTCGAAAACGGATGGAACAGTGTTAAGGCAAACGATGAGCCAGATGCCAAGAGAAGAACCGTTTCCCAATCAGAGTACTTTTACCAGCATGGCGAGCGAGGTGGGCTCTTGGAAACCCATCTTGTGTCAGTAGCAGCTCGCGGTAACGTTAAGCTCTGGACGAACACACTCGTCACTAGAGTGGAGAGAAGGGGAGATAGTGTCAGTGGTGTGCAAGTAGAGTCTGCTGGCGAGGGCGGTTACGATGGTACCATTAAACTTGCTGTTGGTGACCGAGTCATTCTTTCTGCTGGAGTATTTGGCTCAGCTAAGATTCTGTTTCGGAGTGAGTGTTCCCCTCTCAATCCAATGGCGAGATGACTGCTAACACTCTCGAAAGGTGGGATTGGCCCGAAAGATCAGCTAGAGACTGCCCAGAAAACCGAAGGCGACGTATTCATCGACTCTACCCAGTGGATTGATCTTCCGGTCGGTCACAACCTCGACGACCATGTGAACGTAATACTTGCTTCAGCGTAGTATAATTAAGTTAATCCTCCTCAGACAAACATTCTCTTCGAGTACCCAGGCATAGCCAACTACGACTTCAATAGCACTTACGACAATCCCAGTCCGGATGACGCTGCAGCATACCTATGTGAGATAACAGACCTCTCCATGCGAGATGGTTTGACATTATTGACTGACAGTGATCTTGCGGCCAACCGATCAGGCATACTGACCCAAGCAGCCCCAGACAATAACCCCATCTTCTGGGATGCGGTCAAAGGAGAGGATGGCATCGAAAGAGGGTTTCAATGGATGAGCTATGTTAGCGGGCCGCATAAAGGCAAGACATACAGTGCATAGTCATTTTCTGTTCTCAGATGATCATTACTGATACCCACAGATACTTCTGGCATGGCAGCTGCCCTTGGACTCGGCAAGACTTCGAGGGGTCGCGCCACAATCAACTCGTCCCTCATTATGAACGTCAGTGTGTTTTCTTACTTCAATGACGAAGGGAATCTCGACTTTGTGACTGTTGTAACCACAGTCAGTAGAGTTATCAAGGCAATTCCATCCATTCCTGGCGCTACAATGATCAACCCCGCCCCTAGTCAAGACGTGCGAGACTACGTCCAAAAGGTGAGTCAATCTTACTTTTCGCTCGGAAGTCGATATGAAAGCAAGTACGCTGAACATATTGTGTGAGTAGTTGTTTGTGGATATTGGCCGTACTGCCAATCACTGGGTTGGAACCACCCGTCTTGGAACCGACTCTGCTCTGGAAGGTGGTAAACCCGTCGTTGATCTCAACGCGCAAGTCTATGGAACGAAAAGCCTGCACATTGTTGACGCAGGAATACTCAATGGGATTTTCACTGCGAATTCGCAAGCTGGATTTGTTATTGCTGCCGAGAAAGTAGCCAAAGAGATTATCAAATTGCATGGATAAACGAGCTCCCAGAGTTTCGGCAGCGTGTCTACATGTAGCGGTGGTGGAGATTTAAGAGGCTCGCTCGATTGTTTAAGGTTAAGTTATCCTGGCTTAGTATGTAAACCTCGGTAATTGTCGCCTGGCAGACAAGCTTTCTGACCCGACGGGCTACTCCGGACTGATTGCCTGCCTTCGTGGGTGACACTTTAATATCGTGCCGCGATTATGGCTGTCATCATCGTCTCCGTGATTCGTGAAGACTTTGAATTCGACGCAATCACGTCCAGGCAAGGATGGCCTCAGCACTTGAAGTTCATCGATCCCAGAAAACTCGTAGCCATACGCGCAGCTTGTACCCACGTCCGCGTTTCCACAGGCTTGTCTAGCAGCAGCTCAAGCCCCAGACTCAACCGGATCTCGGCACGAACGCCTGGAGCTCGAAAGTGACATCCTTAGCGCATTTGCAACTCATTTCCATGTTCAGATGACCTTCCTGTTTGGTGATCGTTCTTACATTTGTCCCCCAATCTCGGGGCTCGAATTCAGCCGCCCGAAAAAGCTTGAAATCTCTCGTACGGCTTACCAAGATGAATGATTCAACGTGTAATTCGTCACCAACCCGAGATTCGATGATCAGAGCTCATCCAGTTGCTAGTGGCACCGTGCTGTGGTAGCAAATCTTTGAAGTCCTGATGCCCTTCAAGCACTAGCAGCATCATTGTCGCTATTGTCGCGCCAGATTGCGAGTCATAGCCCGACTCGCAAGATTTCTCGCATCCTGAAGCAGAATGGACGCTGACTCCGTGTGAACTTACGATAGCACCCCAAACTTGCCGCCTAGGCGCATCAAGGGATCCTTGGCTGGATTGGCAGCACCGCATAGTAAAACACTAGGCGAGTTCGTCCAACAAGAGGTTCCTGAACCGTCGACTTGCAACTTCATCAATCGTCGCAGCCGCTATGGACAACTTCACGACCATCGCCGAATGCGAGGGGTCTTTTGGCCCCGCTGCAACCGTATGCAGCGATCGATTTGACTTCACCCTACTCTTCGAACAATCTATCATGAACATTGGTCCGTCTGCAGTATTGCTTCTGGCCCTCCCTTTCCGGCTACAGCAGCTTCTTCATCAACGCCGCAAAGTCCTACGACATCCCTTGAATGTCGCAAAGATCGCCACCTGCATCATCTTTGGCGGACTTCAGATCGCCTTGCTCGCGCTATGGACGCAAACACCGCTCTCCAACCGCGTCTCTATCGCTGCCGCAGTCCTCGGCGTTCTAGACGCCTTAGCCCTTACTCTCCTCAGCCATGCAGAACATCTCCGATCAATCCGACCGTCCACTACGATCTGTGTCTACCTGGCGTTCTCGCTCATCTTTGACGCCCTACAATGCCGCACACTATGGCTGCTTCCCGGATTGCACAACTTGGCCAGCGTCTCCTGCGCAGCGCTGGCAATGAAGTTGACGATGTTTCTTCTCGAAGTGCAAGGCAAACGCACATTCCTCCTCGCTGCTCTGCGCCACTTGAGCCCCGAGGCCACGAGCGGCATCATCGGCCGCGGTTTCTTTTGGTGGCTCAACAGCCTGCTAGGGAAAGGATTCAAGGCCACCTTATCTCCGTCGACACTCTACGACATAGATGATGATATGCGGTCCGAGCCCCTGCTCCAGAACGTCAACATCGCGTGGAATGAACGAAGAGCGCATGGGAAGCGGGCCCTATTACGCTCGATCTTCAGCACGACGAAGATGGCTTTTTTGGTAACAGCAGTACCCAGACTCTTCCTGATTGGATTTAAGTTCTCGCAACCGTTTCTCATCAACCGAATCATCAAATACGTCGATGGGGACCGCGGATCTGATTCCAAATCTGTTGGGTACGGTTTGATAGCTGCGACGGGCCTAGTCTACCTGGGCAATGCGGTGGGTTACAGTGAAGCTGCTCGGTTGTAGTTCTCTCCGCTGATACGGCTCGTCTTGTGTTAGTTGTCGACAGGTTTCTACCAGCACAAGCTCTTCCGTTATATCACGATAATCCGTGGATCTTTGGTTTCCCTCATCATGTCCAATAACCTCGAGTTAGACACAGCGAAGGCCAGCGATCCGTCTGCGCCATTGACTTTGGTCAGCACCGACGTGAGAACCATTTGCAGGTCGTTCGAAACGATTCATGAGGTGTGGGCAAATCCCATCGAGATAGGCATTGCCATATGGCTACTTCAAAGACAGCTTGGTCTTGGAAGCGTTGGACCGGCTGTAACCATTATCGGTAAGTACCTGTTTTGAACTGAAGTATGATGCTTTTGATCTAACATCGACTTGAGCTTGCACAATTGGTATGGCGAGGTTGTCGAAACTTATGCCTCGAGCCTCGAAGATTTGGAACGAAGAAATCCAAAAGCGCATTACAGTCACTTCGGAAGTTCTTGGTGCAATTAAGGAGACGAAGATGCTAGGAATGGTAGGCTTCCTTCAGCGTGCGATTCAAGACCTGAGAGTGGCAGAGCTGCGCAGAGCAAAGCAGTATCGCCGGTTCATCACTTATATGAACATGCTCGGTAAGCTTGAGGTTCTTAACCTTTTTATATCACAAGCTGACACCTCGATATCCAGGCAACGCCCCATCAATGATCGGTCCTGTTGTCACTTTTGGCCTTGCCATCCTTGCGCAGAAGATCAACGCCGGGTTATCACTCTCTATCGCCACTGTCTTCACTTCTCTGACCATCATCGACTTAATTGCTGGGCCTCTTGCGCAGCTCATCACCTCGGTACCGAGCTTAGTGGCATCTTTGGGAAGTTTTGAGAGGATTCAAGCCTTCCTTGAACAGGGTAGGCCATCAACGGTCACAGATCCTGATTATCTTGAAGCTGCAAGCCACTCTGACGACCTTGGGCATGCCGGAACTGATCATGGCATAGAGATGGGTACGATACAGCCGAAAACGTCGTCCGAGCCATCGTCCGAGCAGAGAGATATCGCGACAGTTCAAAACGGTTCGTTCAGGCTCAAGGCTGACGAGGAACCCATTCTGCGCGATATCAACCTCCACATTGCGCCTTCCACCATGACTATCGTGATTGGCAGAATTGGCTCGGGGAAGACCACCCTTCTTCGGGGACTCCTCGGCGAACTTTCGACTAGCGGGTCGGTCAAGACTCTTGAAGGTCCTGTAGCGTATTGTGCTCAGACAACCTGGCTGACGACAGCAACCGTCAAGGAAAATATTCTCGGTGAGACACCGACTGATGAGGACTGGTACGAAAGGGTGGTGCACGCTTGCGCTCTCGTACCCGACTTCTCTCAGCTAGCAAACGGAGATCACACAGTGGTTGGAAGCAAAGGCCAATCCCTGAGCGGAGGTCAAAAGCAACGGGTTGTAAGTTAATATTCCTCATCTTGCTGTCAATCGTGCATAATCGCTCACTGGCTTTGACAGGCTCTGGCGCGAGCAGTATTCTCTAGGAAGCCTGTCCTAGTTGTTGATGATGCGTTGAGCGGGCTGGACAACGCTACCCAGACTCACATCTGGGACTGTCTTTTCAGTCCACGAGGACTTGTCCGCCAATATGGGGCAACCGTGATCCTAACAACACACTCACGTAGGTGGAAACTCATATACCCCCGGCAAGATTTCACAAAATAGGCTTTGTACTCATACTGTCTGCAGTGAAATATCTCAAATTTGCGGATCAAATCCTCATCCTAGGCGATGACGGATATATTGCCAGCCAAGGCAATTTTGACACTATTCGGGAGAGCGCCTATCTTCAGAGCCTTTCTTTCGTGGATGCGCAGCCCAGTGATGCAAAGGACGCTGAGACTACTTCAGTCGCAGGATTTCGACAGCAAAGTCAACCACATACCAAAGGGGTAGAGGCTGAATCAGAGCAGGACCTCCTGAGAAAGGCGGGCGACACTACCCTCTACTGGTACTACCTGAAGTCCATCGGTTGGTGGTATGGCTCCGCCGGTGCGATATCCTTAATTCTTGACTGCTTCTTCCGAGTCTTCCCTCGTAAGTTCATGTTCCCTTCAAATAATTGTATCGACTTTTCTGACCTCTGATAGAAATTTGGCTCAAGATCTGGACAGAGGAGGACGCAAGGACCGGTTCATCAGACACAGGCTTCTACTTCGGAGTCTACTCTGCGATTTCTGTGGTGGGCTTGTTTGTTATTGGCGTCAATATCTGGTACATTGCCAAAGCATATTCCTGACGACTGACAATCCCGGCTCTGCTAACAGAGGCCTACAGGATCATGTTCGTTCTGATCGTGCCTAAGTCTTCTCAAAGCTTGCACTGGACACTTCTCCAGTCTGTCATGAGGCGGGTCACACTTTGCCAAACTGTGGTGCACGTCGTTGCTTACTACTTTACAGGGCCCCGTTGTCGTTCTTTGGATCAACAGACACCGGCGACTTGATCAACAGGTAATCATATCAGAATCATCTCTAAAGCTGTAGATGCCTAACATGTTTTACAGGTTCAGTCAGGACTTGTCTC